>NC_137085.1:39685911-41118322 GCF_951640355.1 Cnephaeus nilssonii | reverse complement strand
ATGCTTGGTTGGCAAGCTAGTGTTACAAATGAAGGAGAAAGGCAGCATCTGAATATGTGAACATGTGTCTGTGGGCTAATTTCTATTCATCTGCCATTCTTATCCAATTAGCAATATTTTCTCACCACTGATTCTTCTGCTTTTCACATATCCTATCATTGTTTTCTCTTTGTCTTCATTATTTAGATATGGCAAATGCCCCTCTTATTTGGTACTATCAGGACACTAATTAGTCACTAAAAGAAAGAGTAGATTAAAGCCTCTATAAGGTAATTAATTTTAGTTTAAATACATTTTGCTAAACTTTATGGACCAAAGCCATTTCTTGGAACTGGGTCTGCTGCAGGAGGTTGAGATAACCTTGCATAAATAGTGTTCACAGTGTGTTTCTTTCCTCAAAGTTGAGAGAGAAACTGAAGACAATAAAGGCATCTTTGAGGCAGTCTGAATGTAGACTACTTTGAAATCTTTATGATATTTCCCATATTTTTTTTAACAATTGTATGCACAGATTACACAGCAACTTGACGAGATTGAGTGTTTGCATAGTACTCAGTTCAGTTTTTATAGAAATAACTCTGTTTCTCCTAATAAATCTACAATTTAAATAACATTTAATTAAATCATGTCATTGAAGTACTAGGTTTATGTAAATGACCAAGGTTTGTAGCAAAGACATTTGACTGTTGGTAAGCCGAGGAAACTGCCCTAAGCTGAACCAAAGACATAAGTATCAGTAGAACTGTTTTTTGTTGTTTGCTGTTTATTATTTTTTAAAAAAAGATTTAAAAGTCAAATATACCATATTTGGAATACTATTTACAGCTCAATAAATAGTTATAAAATGAACAAAAGAAAATAACCATCACTCTGGTCAAAGAATAGAACAATATTAGAACCCCATTAGCCCAGTTTGTGTATCCTCCCCATCTCTATCCCCTTCTTCCTCACCCTAAATGATCTATATCCTAACTTCAAATGCCACACATTCTTTTCCCCTGATTTTGAACTTGACAAGCAAATCATACAGTCAGGATATTTTTTACAAAGAAAATTCAGAGATGCAAGTTAATCTGGTAAATGAGTTAAATCATGGGTGAAGGTAAAGAAAGTTGCACAGAGAGTACTCCCCAACCCAGTAAACATAAATAGTAAGTGCAAAGTAAGTAGCAATGAGTTAGCATTTTTGTGAGTAAAGGGAACTTTTTTATCCCAACCACAGTACATATTAAATTGCAGAGAAATGGCCCTTATCCTACAGTGTTGATCAGAGCTTAATAGCACTTGGCAAATTATATCAAAATATAAAAAAAATGTTCAAACCCTTAATCCAGGTATTCTACTTCTAGAAATTAATTTTAAAGAAACAATAAAATATGAGTAAACTAGAGGCCCGGTGCACGAAATTCGTGCACGGGGGCGGGGTGTCCCTCAGCCCAGCCTGCACCCTCTCCAATCTGGGACCCCTCGGGGGATGTCCACGGGCAGTCGGACATCCCTCTCACAATCCAGGACTGCTGGCTCCCAACTGCTCGCCTGCCTGCTTTCCTGATTGCCCCTAACTGCTTCTGCCTGCCAGCCTGATCACCCCCTAACCACTCCCATGCCAGCCTTATTGATGCCCAACCCCTCCCCTGCCAGCCTGTTTGCCCCCAACTTCCCTCCTCTGCCAACCTGGTCACCCCTAACTGCCCTCCCCTGCATGGTTGATCGCCTCCAACTGCCCTTCCTTGCAGGCCTGGTCCCTCTCAATTGCCCTCCCTTGCAGGCCTGGTCCCTCCCAACTGTCCTCCCCTGCTGGCCATCTTGTGGTGGCCATCTTGTGTCCACATGGGGGCAGGATCTTTGACCACATGGGGGCAGCCATCTTGTGTGTTGGAGTGATAGTCAATCTGCATATTACTCTTTTATTAGATAGGATAGAGGCCTGGTGCATGGGTAGGGGCCAGCTGGTTTGCCCTGAAGGGTGTCCCGGATCAGGGTGGGGGTTCCCTTGGGGCGTGGGACGGCCTGGGCAAGGGGCCTGTGGTGGTTTGCAGGCCAGCCACGCCCCCCGGCAACCCAAGTGGAGGCCCTGGTATCTGGAATTTAGTTATCTTCTACAATTGAAACTTTGTAGCCTGGAGCGGAGCCAAGCCTCCTGCTTGCTCCGTGGTGGCAGCCATTTCTGTTGGAATTTATGTATCTTCTATAATTGAAACTTTATAGCCTGGAGTGAAGGCCTGAGCCGGCCAGGGCTGCAGAAGCTTGGCTTCCTCCATCGCCCAGGGCAACCCTTGCCTTCTGCTCTTCCAGCTCAGTGGCCGCCGCCATTTCTGTTGGAATTTATTTACCTTCTATAACTGAAAGTTTATACCCTTGAGTGGAGGCCTGGGCCTGCCAGGGTGTGTGGAAAGCTTGGCTTCCTCCATTGCCAGGGAAACCCAAGCCTCCCTCCTGCTTTCTGTGGCTGCAGCCATCTTGGTTAGGGTTAATTTGCATACTCGCTCTGATTGGCTGGTGGGTGTGGCTGGTGGGAGTGACTTGTGGGTGTAGCGGAGTGATGGTTAATTTGCATATTACTCTTTTATTAGATAGGATTATCTTTAATATAATGTTATTTACAAAATAGAAAAATACCAAAGGATTGATAAATCATGAATTAGAAAAAAAACATGTGAACAAATACTTAAGGAAGGACCTGGGCCTGGTAAGCTTTTGTGATATATTGTGAATTAATTTTTTTTTTTTAAGTAGCTTATAAAACTGTGTGGAGGCATCGTAATAAACTGTGTTCCAAAATCTGCAATTTGGTTTTGACCTCAGCTGTAGCATTTGGAAAGTGAAATAGCTGAATTTTGACTTCAGTGTCATTTTTGGCATCCTGAATTTATCTATGATCAAAATTCATGCGATAATCTCAATTATCTATCTATATAAAAGCCTAAGTGACCAGCTGAATGGCTGACTGTTCGACTGGCCGACTGGTAGCTATGACATGCACTGACCACCGGGGGGCAGAAGCTCAATGCAGGAGCTGCCAAGCTGTAATGACTTGGGAGCTGCGGTTCTTGGGTGATGCACCTGGAACCAGAGAGGAGGGAGCCTGATTCTGGGGTGTGTCACCTGAGAACTGCCCTCTCACAATCCAGGACCCCTTGGGGGATGTCAGGAGAGCTGGTTTTGGCCCGACCCCCACAGGCCAGGCCGAGGGACCCCACTGGTGCACGAATCCATGCACTGGGCCTCTAGTATTTTATATAATTTCCCCAGGCTGAATAATGACCCCCAAAGATCCCTGGACCCTATGAACATTACCTAATATAGCAAAGGAAAGTTAGCAGCTGTGATTAAATTAAGGAGTTTGAGGTGAGAGATTATCCTAGATTACCAGGGTGGGCCTTCAATGCAGTCCTAAGCATCCTCATCAGAGGGAAGTAAAAGAGATTTGACTACAGAAGCAAAAGAAAATGTGACCCCAGAAGGCCCTAGTTTTGACCTTGGAGGACAGTGCCAGGAGCCAGGGGATGCAAAAAATGCAGCTTCATTCCCTAAAAATGAAGCTGGGAAATACAAGGATATGGATTATCTCCTAGACTCTCTGCAGAGAGCAGGCCATGCCCACCCCTTTGATACTAGCCAGTGAAACTGACTTCACACCTCTATACAGATTGGTAGTTACAAAGCAGTCATGGGGATGAAAAGTACAGCATACAACATCTAGTCAATAATATTGTGATAACTATGTATGGTGCCAGGTAGGGGAACACTCTGTAAAGTATATGATTGCCTGGCTACTATGCTGCACACCTGAAAATAATACAAAATAATATTGAATGTAAACTGTCATTGAAAAAATAATTTTAAAAGAAATCTAAGGAAATGAATATGTGCTTTTAAACCATTACGTTTGTGGTAATTTGCTACAAGAGCCATGAGAACTGAATACACTAATCAACAAAACCACAAGTTCAGAGACATCAAAAAATATATGCTGTCCCTGACCACACATCATTCATTCTGCATGTTCTTCAAGTTTATTGTTAATATCTAAACAACCATGTTCAGGTCAAGGAAAGACTTTGACCTGCACCTTGGAATAAAACTCCTCAGATACTTGACATCTTGAAAATCTTCCAGTTTCAGTTGCTATATAAATGGGTATTTATTCAGTTGCAAAAGTTAACTGCAATAGGTAATGACATTTGTGAATCATTTTTAAAATAATTATTTTATTTGGGCAATATCACACTTGGTTTGCATTGCTTGCTTGGATTTGCTTCCATATTTTAAAGTTACACGTACATACCCGGACCTGTAACCACAATCCAAATTTATCTTCCTGGCCCTGGCTTTACATTTCAGCTGCTTGTGTACCTAAGCTAAATGGCACACTTAGTCATGTAGCTGGGCTTGCAAACTTGAGAGCCCACATATTTATTTCATGTGCACCATGCAGTGTTATAAAAATTAGAAATCTACACTAATAAAAGAGTAACATGCAAATTGACTGTACCTTCGCGATGCCCACCAGCCAATCAGGAGTATGCAAATTAACCCAACAAAGATGGCGGGTTAATTTGCATACACAGGCACCGAGCAGCTGGGGGTGGGGCGGGACGCTTGTGTCATTGCCATGGCGATGACGCAGGCGTTTTGCACTTACCCCAGCTGCTCCGGTCCTCTGGGCAGCATGGGAAGGCAGAAAGGCGGCTCTGGGCAGGAGCGAAATGGTGGCTCCAGCCAGAGCAAAGGCAGTGCCGGCAGCCAGGGGAAGGAAGGCCCATTTTTGCACGAATCTTCGTGCATTGGGCCTCTAGTATTTACAGAAAATCCCAGATTTTTACTTATTAAATATGAGAAGATCTGAAGAATGGTTTTAGCCTTGCCTGCCTATTGAAATCACATAGGGAGTTAAAAACAAAACAGATTCTGATTCAATAAGGAGTCGTTTGAGCCCAGGTATTGATATGCGTTTAAAACTACTCAGGTAATTCTGGCTCCATTTCCTCATGGTGTAACCAACCAATGCAGAGTAGTAGAGGTGCTCTAAGTTGGAGCTATGCCCACACCATTTGGAAAGATATTAGATCTGCAAATTCTCTGGACTACTGCACTGCATCACAGACCCAACCTATTTTTGTTATTTAGTTCAGCTGGTTTTCACTTAATTAACAACCTAGTCCCTCAGTTTGTATTTTAAAAAATCTTAGTGTTTTCTTCATTCTGTTTTCCTTAAGTTTGTTCTTCTTCCCTTTTTCTAACTTCTTGATACTTAGATCATTTGATTTTCTATCTTTATTCTTTCATTTAAAGCTCTAATTTTCCCTCCAAGCAAGTCTTGAGCATCATCTACAAGTTTGGATATAGTATTTTCACTTATATTCAATTCAAAATACTTTCTAATTTTCATTGTGATATTTTTCCCTGACTCATGGGTTATTTTGATATGTATCTTTAAATTTCTCTATTGGTAGTCAATAACTCCCAAGTAGTTGTAGCCTGCATTAATATGGCTATATTTTTATGTGCTTACAAATTTAGCTTCACTATATTTTCCTAGTTAATTGAGCTTTTATTGTTATAAATTGTCCCTGTTTATATATTTGTTGCCTTAAAGTGTCTTTTGTCTAATAAATTATACCTCCAGTAGCTTCTTTGGGTTGGGATTTGCATAATATATCTTCTTCCATTTTCTTATTATCAATCTCTGTATGTATTTCATATGTGTCTTTAAATGGCCCATAGTTAGATTTTATTTATTTATTCAGTCTAACAAATTTTGTCTTTGAAGTGGATTATTTACTTTATTGACATGTCATATAGTGTATTGGTCAATTTATGTATAAAAATTCTACTATCATATTAAATACTTCATTTGTTATACTGGTTCATTTTTTTCTTTTCTTGCCTTTTAAAATTAATTTTAGATTAATTAAGATTCTAAAATTAAACTAAATTTTAACTTTGTATGTTGTGTAAATTAATTTTAATTAATTTAAAAAAGAATTCTTTATTTTCTCTCTTAGCTTTGGAATTATATGTTGTCTTTACTATTTTTTTAATGGTTATTCTAGAAATTATATGGTGT
Organism: Cnephaeus nilssonii; assembly: GCF_951640355.1. Lineage (NCBI taxonomy): Eukaryota > Metazoa > Chordata > Mammalia > Chiroptera > Vespertilionidae > Cnephaeus > Cnephaeus nilssonii. The sequence goes on along the minus strand of NC_137085.1, from coordinate 41,112,252 downwards.
GTTTTTTCACTTAAAGAAGTCTAAAATTAATTAGTACTTTTACGCTTTTTCTCAGCTGATCCAAATACCTCAGAGCACTTTAAACTCCATTTACATTCCTCCCAATTTTCACTGTTGGTAGATGTTTACTTAAATGTTTGTGTGCATGCTAATATTACTGGATATTCTGCTCACCACCCCAGATCCATTTCATTTCTTTGCCTCATGACCTGGGATCTCTTGCTCTCAGGCTTCTGGTTTGGTTCAACCAATAAGAAAGGGAGGGAGGTGCTGATAGGAGATGAAGTGTAAGAGAGAGAAAGACCAGCACTTCCTCCCTGGCTTCTTTCATGTCTAAATAGCATTCCGGCAGGGTTTTGGCAGCTGCATCTTTCCTCGATGACTGCAGGCCCTGGTGAGTGTTTCTCACTGCAGTGTTGGCTCCTACAACTCAGGTACTCCCTGGACCCTTCAGGCTTTCGGGAGTGGTAACTGCTCCTCACCTAGGCAAGCTCTGAGTTCTTCAGTACCCTCTGTGGCTTGCCAACACTTCTGTAAAAAGCCCCTTCATTAAATCATCTCAAAATCCCAGCCAGGTGCCTTCTGGTTTTTTGTTTTGTGTGTGTGTGTGTGTGTGTGTGTGTGTGTGTGTGTGTGTGTGTTGTTTTTGGTTTGTTTTTTTTTTGAGGTTTTTTTGCTGTGACCTTGACGATATTCCTTTAGAATTTCAGATGCATCTTTTTTGGGGAAGGCGTTTTCTGTAATTAGTTATGTATAATAATGTAGTAAGCACTAGTAAACCACTATGCAAAATGAAATACTTTGAAATTAACCTACATGTATACTTGTGTTCCTTCCTCCCATTGCTCCCTTTTCTCTATTTTTCATTATTTTGTCGGTCTAGGTTTCACTATGGAAATTTTCTACTGTCCTAATTTACTAATTCTTCCTTTGACTGTGTCCAGTTCCTATTAAATAATTCATCCAATTAGCTTGTGCTAGCAGCCAATTTTTAGTTCAAGAATTATTTCTTTGTTTCTTTTTTAGCTTCCAAATATCTTCTAAACATTTCAGTTTTACCTTTTAAATATAAATATTTAAAAATATAGATATTTTGCCTTTTAAGTATAGATATTTTAAAGTCTGATAATTCCAATATCCTAAACCGCTACACTAAGAAATATATTTTATCTGTTGTTTCTTCTGACTTTTGTTCATGTTGTCTGTCTTTCTGACTAGGCTAGACATTATGGACTCGGTATTGGATTTTAAAAATGTTTGTAGAAAATATTGGAGACCCATGATAATGTTATTTCTTCCAAAGAGCAGGCGCATTTGCTATTGCTAGGCTCCTGGGATCTCCAGGTCCTCCAGAACCACTCTGGACCATGGTATTCTGGGATAAAAGAGGCTTTCATTGAGACTACCCTTCCCTTCTCTGCACGCTCTGGACTAAGGACCATGAAACTGTCAAATGTGTAGCAGAGCGTCTCAGATGTGCATATATCTGCAGTCAGAAATTGTCCCCAAAAATGAAGGTTGCCCAAACACTGGGCTTCCTTCCCAGGACCTCCATCTGGCCTCACTATCTGGTTAGCTATTATATGTCTTGAACGGATTGTTTAAATAAATATTTTTTTTCAAATGTTCTAGTTGTTCTTCAATGGAGGGTTCAGTCCAAATTATTTGTTTTGCCATTTCCAGAATCAGAGATGAGGAAACTTTCTCAATTTTCTTAATGACATTTTCTTGATTGAAAATTTAGGGTAAATGATAATTCTGTGCTGACAGCTTACTATTTCAGTCAGTCATTTAGAAGTGCTCTTTTCTCTCTGCTTTTTCCCCCCATGATATGCTCATTTTTACTATGATGTGTCTAAAAGAAAATTTTACTATCCTTTTTGAGATTCATTTTGATACCTAAACATGAGTTGTATGGCTTCATTTGTTTTGTTTTTGTTTGTTTCCTTGTGGTTTTGTGTGGTTTTTTTAAATCCCCAGTTGGAGCATGTATAGGAGACAACTGATGGATGATGTTTCTCACATTGATATGACCTCATTAGTTTTGGATGTTTCTCAGCTTTTATTTCTAGTAGACCTGGAATATCTTCTCATTCTAACTTCTGAATTCTTGAACTTCTGTTTTATAATTCCCACATCTTAACTTCTCTGTGTTGCATCCTAGAGGATTTCTTCAAATTTGTACTCTACTTATTCTCAATTCAGCTATTTTAAATCTGCTGTTTAAACAGTAATTGAGTTTTTCATTTCAATGACTTTTTTTTTAGAGCTCTGATTCTTTTAAAATTTGTCTTTTTGGTAGTGCTGGTTTTTAAATAAGATTAATAGTCTCAAATCATTATTTAACTAAATAATTCAACAGAATCACAGATATATTATACCTTTATGTATAAATAACAAAAAGAAAGCTTAAAGTTCTCCTGGACTATAAAACCTCGAAGTGTTTTGTCAACCCAAATAGTATTACTTGGTTAAAACACATAGAAGTTCATTGAGTTTGCATTTCACAATAGAAAGCAGCAATCTCAAAAATTAGAATGTCTTAAAAGGCTCATTTGTATCAACAATACTTCCAAGAATGTGTTATGAAACAGAGCAGAATTATTTTTTTTAATAAAAATCTCCATATTGGAAAGGAAAATCATATTGAGATGTTTTTGTGAATGTTCTCAATTCACTACTTTATCAGAACTTAATTTAAGACATGAAATGATATCTGCTCCTCTGTACTGAAAGGGGAAGAAGGAACATTTTATTGTTATCTTTCTGATTTTCTTTTCATTAGCATTTGGGAAGGACTACAGTTTCAAGTCTCAGTGATGGAACAGAGACAAAGAGTATAAGCCTGTGTTTATGAAATCTCAAGAAAGAAAAAAATTTTTTTTTGATACGGCCTAAACTAAGGAGCTATGCCATTGCCTCTCAGTCCAGTGACTCAGAGGGCATCTTTTCCTATTGCATTCTTCAGTGAGTGTAAGCCATTGCAAACGTGAGATCTCAGTTCCTACTCCTTCAGGCAACCTTGACTGCTCTCCTTCTTCGGTTATTAAAAGCTTTGGCTATCAAGGCTGCAAATTCTCAAGGGCAGAGATAGTTTGTTTACCTCTCACTTTTTAGTTTAGCCTCTGTTCTTTTGACTTCTGGAGATTTCTCTTGCTTTCTTACTGGGCCAAGTATGCATTTGATAGCTACTTATTATACTTGTATCTTGTATTTTCAGTTGTGTTTTAAGGAGGAGGATTTCCACATGATCTAGTCTGCTATAATGAGTGAAATGGAAGTATTTTTCCAAAAAAAAGCACAGTCACATTTTTTCAAAATCTAGATGGTTCATAAGACTGCTAGATATTTATGGTTTGTTCATTTTTAGTTTGCATATCCTTTGAGAAGTTTTTTCTTATAAATGGCAATCAATATCAGAAAATACTTTTACCCTTTTATAGAATTTAAAAATTAATTGTTACTTATATGCATAGAGGTGTATGTGTGTAGAAATATCTTTCTTGCTTTGGCGCTATTTCAGCTTTTCCCGTTTAGAGAAAGACTTGGTCAGTTTATGTTAAGGTTACAAAATCATATCAATTTGTTATTGCTCAAATATTAAGTTTTGTACTTGAATGTAGAGTCCCAGGTTGAGCGTAAATTCAAGCTAAACTCCAGTAGTATTTAGATGTTTTTGGATGTGTCTGGAGGACTTTTGGCCCCTCAGGAGTATTTTTAATATACTGGAAATAACGCTCTAAGTAAAGATATAACAGGCAAGTAAACTTAGATATATAATACTGCTTTGGTTGTCAGTGATGAGGTTTAAATCTGACCATAACTTGCCTTTACTATTGAGATTTGCTTCTGATTCATTACTCCCTCTCCCAGACACTGTACTGTTTCTCATTATAATGATAGAGACAGTAGGCTGAAACTGATTAATGAAAAAGTCATTAATTAATGAAAAGTCATTCTTCCATAGGCATGCAGATATTCTAGGAGTACTTGATTTATCTCTGCTACTCACATGATATAGATAAATGTAAAAGGGAAAAGAGAAATATACTCCCCAAAGTGGGTTAGAGGCATTAGTGTACACAGAAAATACATTATCACTGGCATTTTTGGACTCCACCCTATCAGCCATGGCAGCAGTGACAGAGGGCCCGCAGCAGTGCCCAAGAGGGTTGCCATTGGCAGCTTAGTGGTCACCAAAAAGGAGACTGTGGCCTTGACTCTAGTATCAGCTTTCTTCGGTTGTAAATGGCTGCAGTGAGGTGCTCTCAGATGTCTATGGAGAGCAAGAGCCCTGTTAAGAACCCTTACTAAAAGGAACAGATTGCCCAGGACCAAACCGGACAGAGTCGGACCTGCATTACCACCATTTGTCCACCATCCAGAACTGAAATGTCAGTGCTGACATGTACACATAAGGAACTGTTGGACATTGAAATTGGGTCTCAAAAGAACTGTTGGCCCAGAAAGAAACTCACTACACACTGATTCATTTGCCTGTCACCATAACCATTACTGCTTGTCTCATTTTCGGTTCTTATAAGTGTATTTCTAGTAGCACATGATCTCACTCATCTAGGGGAAATGATGAACAACATAGACTGATGAACAAGAACAGACCCAGAAACAAGGAGGCATGGATCAGACTGTCGGGACTCAGAGGGAGGGTAGGGGAAGGTGGGGGTAAAGGGGGAGATCAACCAAAGGACTTGTGTGCAGGCATATGAGCCTGACCGGCGGTTGAGGACAGTGGGGGGGTGGGGGCATGTGTGGGGAGGGGTGTGGGATGGGAATGGGGGGACGAGGACAGATATGTGATACCTTGATCAATAAAGAAATTTAAAAAAAAATAAAAAATAAATAAAAGGAATGGATCAAGCAAAGGGAAGCAGATGACACACAAAAGATTGGTGGTTGGTTGCCAGTGCCTGGGGAGAGCAGCAATGGAAAGAAACTGACGAATGGGTAAGGAGTTTTACTTTGGAATGATGGAAATGTTTTGAAATTAGATAGGGTGATGGCTGCCCCATTATTATGAATGGACTACATGCCATTGATCTTTTCACTTTATAGTAAATTTTATGCTATGCAAATTTCACCTCAATAAATTACTCAAAAAATAAAGGGATAGAATCCTTCCCTGTCCACATGTGATAACCCAAGTACTACCCAAAATAATGAATCATTTTTTGATAAGGGCTGTAGGCTTTGCAACACCATAGATACGAAAAGCCTGAGAAACGTAGATTTTTATTGCTTTCTAACTGATCCAAGAATGGTTACCCTGGGGAAATGTGAGTTTCATGCCATTTAAAATATTTTGCTACAGTCTCATTTCAGTCTATTGTTTCAGTCTCATTTCTTAGATATTGTGACAACATAAATAATAATTAGCATGTATTGGGTAACACTTCAAGAATATTGTAAAAGGGTAACTTTTGTATATTTTTCCTGTTGTTTCTGATTATTTTCTGAAAGATAAAGGGCAATTTCTCTCACACTTCCCATCTTTCAAAGAATAGAACAGAGGTAGGTATTAATCCAAAACCTTTTGTAAGTCACCCTGATTAGTTTTGGAAAGGGTTTATACAACATCCTGAGAATCAGGAATTCCTTTCTCTCTGAAGTCAGACTGCTATAGTTTTAAAGCCAGGAACAGCGATTTAGAATATGGAGTTTAAACATTTAAAAACAAATGGTGTGTGAACATAGGAAATAGTTTCCCTCAGACAGTAAGTAGTATCATGGTTAGCCCTGGACCCACATTTCAAAACCTCCCTCTAAACTGTTGGGAGATGGTTTTCCCAGAATATAACTTTTCTACACGAAAAAGCAATGGCATGTTTATTTCCCTCACATTCCTGTCTAAAAAAGATTTCTTAAATAAGTGGGTCATGAATTCCATGAAAACATACAGGGTGGGGCCAAAGTAGGTTTACAGTTGTATAAAAAGTAATAAATAATTAACAAACAATAACACAAGAATAAACTCTGTGTTTTGCTTACTCACAACTGTAAACCTACTTTGGCCACACCCTGTATAATCTTATTACCTTATCTATAGGCAATCAAAATTGTTTTTTGAAGAAAATGGACTTTAATAGTTAAAAGTCCTAGAAGGGCGTTGGAAAGTTCATTGTGCATTAACTATTGATTTTATATGAGAACATTTTTTTCTAAATATGAAGTTAGGTTTTCAATTTAATTCTCAAACTGCAAAATAAAAGCACACAACTAATGCAAAAAAATAGTTTCTTTGGTTTTTAAGCAACATCCATGTACAGAGATTCCACTCTGTTCCTTAGAATTTAATTATTCATTCCGCACCATTTAACCCAACTATAGCACTATAATGAAAATTAACATTATATGCATCTATTGTTATTTCAACTATCATTTGAGTGAGGACTGATACTATAGAAATTTTTTACATGCCTGCCTATATGGGTTGATATTGATATGTGCATAGACAAATCCTTTCATCCCAGTGCAAAAATATAGAGACTGGTAGAGTTCGCCCTCAAAAGTATAAAATGGGAAATATATAAAATAGGATAAATAAAATTATTCTTTGTAAATATAGGATCAAGGATTAAAAATTATAGTACTTCAGAGCCCCTTTTAGGCATCTGGCTTTGGGGAGGCATTTCGCTTAGTAAATCCACACTGAATCCTGTGGCATTCTGGATTCATACCATTGAATAGCTCGTCACTGGTGATACCATTCCACCAGCCTGGAATTCTACACTCCAGCTTTTTCCTCTATTGGAATCCTGTTCATTATTCAAAATCAAACTTTCAAAAATTACATTAACAAAACAACAGACAGTTATTTATAGGTATAATGAACCTGATTCTACTCTAAGTGCATTATAAATCTAAATTGAAAGCCTATTTTTACCATTGTAAGATGAGAAAACTGAGGTTTGGTGAGGTTAATAATATCCTTAAAGTCCTACTGTCGTCTGAAACCACCATTCCCAATCAATTTAGTCTCTACCTTCTTTGACTTGCCACTCCCAACAGAAAGGTGTTAATTTTATCTTGATATCTCTCTTAATCCAGATCCTATATATACCCTTGTTAATCCTTCCAGCAACTTCTAATTGAAAAAAAATTGCTTTTCTGCTCAGCTTTGTACCAAATGCAATTTTGAAAGTCTGCCTCTCACAAATACAATTATGGATGATTCTATTGTAAGTTTTATAAAATTATAAATCATTTATTGCTTCCAGATTTTTTTTTTTTTTTACAGAGAGGAAGGGAGAGAGAGAGAGTTAGAAACATCGATGAGAGAGAAACATCGATCAGCTGCCTCTTGCACGCCCCCTACTGGGGATGTGCCCGCAACCAAGGTATGTGCCCTTGACCGGAATCGAACCTGGGACCTTTCAGTCCGCAGGCCGACGCTCTATCCACTGAGCCAAACCGGTTTTGGCAAGCTTCCAGATTTTCTGAGTGATGGTTCAAATTGGGTTGGCACAGATAAAATACTCATATTATAGCTAAGAACCAGGATTCCAAACCAGCACACCTGGTCCAAAGAATTTAGAAAGTCTTTAGCACCATAGTTTTCATTCATGAAACTGTGGTCAACCTAGTTAATAAAACAAGAGGCCTGATGTTGCTCTTTGGTTAATATACAAGGGTACTTCCCATGAAACTTTACATTTATTTGCCTTGAGAGGCAAGGACACCTTGACCATGTCACATGGCCAGTATTCTTAGTTTGTGGCAGCTTTGCACTGCCATTTTTGTTATCTTAGGTTGAGTTTTTTTGGTTTTTTTTTCTGTGTCCACATTGTCATTCTGCCAACTTTGTTCTCATAATCCAAATAACTAAATATATAGAGGCTTCAGTGACTGGAAAAACATTACATTTCCTCTTCTTATCCTCTAGCAAAAGGGAGAGATGATCTCTGTATAGTTCTCATAATTCATTTTAAAGGTAGGAAACCCTGCAAAGTATGTAAAATGTGTATGAACCTTTCTTTCAAGCAGATAATCATTTTAGTTATCCTCTCATTTCCACATTTGGAATCATCCTTTACATCCCTGTTTAGCAAGGATTGGGCTGGCGTTTTTCTGTTAGATAGAAAACTATTACTCCTTGCGATAGACAGACTGCTACTTGTTTACTAAAATCCATTATCCTTATCTTCCATAATAATAGTCTTGAGGCTGACGCAAACAATTCCAGAAGTTATTTGTGCCTCATCTTGGTCCAGGAATTCAGACATCAAAGATACCTCCTCCATGTTCTCTTTCCCTTTCCCACCAGCATTAAGCTAGATGAGGTGGAAATTCAGTTCTGTCCATACAAACAGTGACAGTGCCTACGGGATGTCATGGTCATGACTTAGAAGGAATCTGATCTCAGAAGGACCTCAAGGAGTAGGGCTATCCTGAAAACTTAAGGTGAACTCATAGAGACCTTTATGGGAGAGAGACATGGACTGCTTTTATCGTTAGGCCACTGGGTTACTGGAAATCATTTACAGTAGTTAAGTCTTACCCTGACAAATATACCAGGTCTGTGAATGGATACTGTTGTAGATTATTGTCATAACTGTAGGAGTCATAAGAGAATACCCAGAGACTCTAGTAGCAAAACTCAACCTCTCACCATTTATTTTTGTTCTTTTAAATTGGGTTAATGATATCTATATCCATATGGCATAGGAATTTGTCATTTTACATGAAATATTTGGTCTCCTGGTCCAGATTTTCCACTCTGCTTACTAGACGGCAGAATCTGCTATATTTAGTCACAACTTGTCAGTTTGGCAGCCTGCTGGCATGATCATGCTCTGGACCTTGTTTTCTTTTAGTTTAGCTCCAAGTAGTATGCATAAATTTTGCAAATTCTCTTCATGAGAGTGATCAAGAATATTTTAATTATTCCATTAAGTATACATTTTTAAAATTTTACCAATCACTCTAATTTTTTTTTTAACTTTTCCAAATGTCTTGATTCAAAGGTCAGCAAACTTTCTGTAAGGGTGAAAGTGTAAATATTTTAGGCTTAGCAGCCATATGGTCTCTATCACAACTACTCATCTTTACTGTTGTAGAGCAAAAGCAACCATAAACTATACATAAATGGATGGATGTGACTGTGTTTCAATAAAACTTTATTTACAAAAATGGGTAGTGGGTGGGATTTGGTACACAGGTTGTAGTTTGCTGGCCTATGTCTTCATCAATGTACTAACATAGATACCATGGCTAATTATTTCCATTACCTGCACCGTCCTGAAATTTAATCCCATCCATCCTGACAGTTTTTATATCCTGTCTTAATCTGCTTTCTTTACTTTTGCTGTCAGGCTTCTAAGTCCAGCTGGAAATTTTATGTTGATTAGTGCCATTTCACATTTTTATTTTGAATATTTGCTCAATTTTGTGTTCATCACCAGTCAACACTCTTTACTCATTTTTCTTCTAAACCTGTTATTAATCATCCTAGATAATTACCAAATGTTCCCCAAGTGGTTGAACTATTTTACACTTCAGTGAGCAGTGACTGTAATCCTCATTGTTTCACATTTTTGCCAATATAGCAGACTTTTGAATTTTTGCCAGTTTGGTGGTGGTGAAACAGGGCCAATGCATACAGTTTTGGGAAGGGGTGCTCATAAGTGCATAACAATGTTGCATCATGGAGATGATTCATGTAGCTACATATAGCAACCCTACTATGAAATATCTCAGTGTAGTTTTAATTTAAAATTAATATTAATGCTTGATTAATGAGTTTACAAATCTTTTCACTTGTTGAATGGGTTGTTATATTTCTTCATTTACAAAGTACATATTCATGCCTTTTACCCAATTTTCAATGCTTGCTGTAGTCTGTATACTAGTCATTTGTCACCTATATGTGTTACAAATATCCCTTCCAATGAGTGGCTTGTATTTTTCCTCATCTTAGGTTGTCTTTGGTGAACAGAAGTTTCTTCTTTTCACAAGGCCAATCGTACCATTTTTCTTTTTATAGTAAACTAGAGGCTCAGTGCACGTATTCGTGCACTGGTGGGGTCCCTTGGCCTGGCCTGCACCCTCTTGCAATCCGGGACCCCTCGGGGGATGTTGGATAGCTGGTTTCAGCCCAATCCCCACAGGCCCAATCCAAACAAGAGGAGCCCGATCCTGTGCGTTCAGTGTCTGTCCCCTGGTGGTCAGTGTGCGTCATAGAGACTGTACGACTGGTCGATTGCCGTTTGGTCGCTTAGGCCTTTATATATATAGATGCTTTTAATATATTGTTTAAGGAGTTATTCTTTGTCCTAAAGTCAGAAAAATGTTCTCCTAGGACCGTGGTCCACAAACTGCGGCTCGCGAGCCACATGCGGCTCTTTGGCCCCTTGAGTGTGACTCTTCCACAAAATACCACGGCCTGGGCGAGTCTATTTTGAAGAAGTGGTGTTAGAAGAAGTTTAAGTTTAAAAAATTTGGCTCTCAAAAGAAATGTCAATCGTTGTGCTGTTGATATTTGGCTCTGTTGACTAATGAGTTTGCCGACCACTGTCCTAGAATAGCTTCTGAAAGTTTGACAGTTTTACTTTCCACATTGAAGTTTTTTATCTACTTGGAATTGATTTTTATCTATGTGTCATCTAGCATTATTTTTTGAGTAGGTCTTCTTTTGTCCTTTTAATATCATTCATAAATTAAGGTTCAATACATGCATTACTTTGTTTCTGCTTTCTTTGAGTAAACTCTTTGTCCAAATGTATACTTTTGTTCACATAATAAATGTAATTTTTATATTGCTTCTCTATTTTAAAAGTTATCTTATTTTCCATATTTCCACACTATTTTATAACTGTAATGAGTATGCCTATATATAGTTTTGCAGCATTTTCATGTATGCATTCCCTATTATCGGTCAGTTAAACTTTTCCCCAGTACAGTTGATATTACAGAGAATGCTATAATGAACATTGCCTGCACAGACTTTTTCTTTTGCTGAATAACAGCCTCAGGACATAACCCTAGGAACAAGAATATTGAGTAAGAGTAAGGATGTTCTACGGTTTTCAATTTCCATAATGGAAAAAAGAGAAAAAATTTAAAAAATCATAAATTAATATTGCCATACTCAATTCCAAAGTGATGATTTCACTGTAACATTTTCATTTCCTGTCTCCAGTTTTTAATAATCAAATAATACTTTGGCTTACTTTTAATAAACATTGATTTAATTGCCCACAAAGCCAAAGTTTTCTTGAGTCTGCTTATTGTGCATGTCTCTTCACGAGTGGTTCTCCTGCTTATTCTCTCTATATTGACGTTTTGGTGTTTTACATGCAGATTTCAGTGGGCTCTTTATAGGTTATGGATTTATACTAGATGCTGCATAACTTGACTTCTTTTTAAGAACTGACATCTATTTTAAACTCCTCACAAGATTAATCTTGGCCTCTTGAATAGAGGCAGTGGTGTCCTTTTTTAGCTGCCTTCTGGCACAGTTGTGGCATCGTCTCTCTGAAGCCACTATCGCTTATACCTCTGGGAACTGGAGATTGAATTACTGTGCTGTTTGGAGCAGCCCGCAAAGACCAGCTTCAAAGATGATGGTTTAAGTTTCTATCCCATTCAGAGCAGTGGTAGGCACAGGAGCAGAGCACAGTGAGTCATTCTCATCCTTTTGTGGGCCCTCGGCTTAGCTGCATATCACATCTGACGGTGCTCAGCTTTTAGATGAAGGAACACCAAGTGCCGCGTTAGGTAATTACGCCAAGTTTGGAACCCGACTCCGAGACGAGCAGAGAGGAGATGTACACACAGCCTGTTTCTTTACATTGGCCATTCAGCGGGGTGCAATAAGCCATAAAGATTTTCTTGGATGGAACCCCAAGGAGATCTAAAACATATCCTGCTTCATTCATGCATTCATTCATTTTGTTGTTGTTGTTGTTGTTGTTGTTAAGCGTGCATCCTTTCCCTAGACTAGATATTGTGGTGGAGAGTGTTTTATAGATAAAATTTTTCATTCTTAATTCTCTTTCTTCCCTTCCTCTCTCACAAGTCTAATAAGTCTCTTGTTCATTCGGGATTCATACATTTGGATATATCCTCTCTTCTTTAGTTGCACTGTCTTAGTTCAGGCCCTTATTATCACTCACCTAGATAATTTCAATTCCCCTTAATGTATCTCTCTGCTTCCATTATAATGTCTTTTACTCCCTATATTTGTGGGAACATTTCAACTACAAACACAGAAACTCAATTCAAACTCAGCTAATAAAACAAACAAAATGATTTTACTGAATCAAAGAACTGAAGAAGAGAGTTAGTTGGCTTCAAACATATCTAGATATATGGATTTAAATAATGCCATCAGGATTATGTCTCTCGCCATCTCTCAGCTCTGCCTTTAACACCATTGGCTTTCTTGGGACAGATTCTATCCACACAGTGACAAAGATGGCCAGGGGTCCCAGGCGTATGTAAGGCTTTTAGCCAGAAATCGCAGAGAAAAAACAAAAGCATGATGCTCTTCTCTCCTAGTATGTGTGTCACCCACCCATCCCACCCACAATGCCCATGGTAAGCTCTCTTCCTGTCAGGGTCTATTCTTGGACCAGTTTGATAAGCAAACCTGTCCCCAATGCCCTACCGCATGGTGGGGAGGTAGAGATCCTTGTTTGCTAGGCTCTCCAGAATCACAAGGAAGGGGCAGTATGCAAAACAAAGAGTGGTGGAGCCAACAGAAAATAGCATTTCACTTAGTATGGCAATTAGAATGAGCTTTTAAAAATAAACTTATAATCATGTATGTAGTTTCCTGCTAAAACGTAAAAAAGCCTTCAGTGACTTCTAATTCCTCATGGAATGAAGTTCAACCCTCTAGTTTGACAATAGGTCCAGCAGACTAAGGACTCACTCATCCAGCCTTCCCATCATCTCCATCCACTTCCCAGTATAGTTCAGGTTTGAAAACATCATCGCCATAGAAATCATTAATAGTCTTAACATACTTTACTCTTTTAAGTTTTTATAATACTGTTGTACTCTCTACCATGAAAGTCTTAATTCCTTTTCTCTGAAGTTTAACTGTTGCCTTCGATTCGCAATTTCAATTTCATCATTTCAAGTCTTTCTAGCCCCTCTATTGCTGTAGCACTTAGCACTGGCCTTGCTTCTACTCTTAATCAGCTTGTTTCATAATTGTCATTTTGTGTCTGTTTCCTATCCTAGACTTTGTGCAGCTTAAGGATTGAAACCATTTCTTAATTGTCTTTACTTTCTGCACTACACCTTGCCCTGCAGCTCATAGCAAATGACCAAACAAACTCATGTTGATCGACTGAATGCAGGTATGAAATAAGATCCCGGGTTTTTGTGTTAAAAGGTTATTAAAAGTATAATGTTCCCAACCAAGTGAATCCAGAGCCTTAAAAATAATGTGTGTTAAGGGAACTCATCTAATAATGTGGCTCGACAGGGTGGCAGAAATATGTTGGCACAGTAACTTATTTGCAATGCTGAAGACATTCTGTGGTTTGAAAGCTGAAGACATTGTGTGGTTTGGAAGCATTTTCAAATAGTGGAGTGAAATGTTATATAACAATTCAAGAGATTATAGGCCTGAATAATGCAGTATATTAAAAGTATTTCCTTCAGGGACGTAGATCCCCTGGCTCTCAGCCAATACTCTATATTTCTAGCTACTTACGGGTGAAAGGTTGGTTTAAGACTCACATATTTTAGATAAACTAGGGCAGTGGTCGGCAAACTCATTAGTCAACAGAGCCAAATATCAACAGTACAACGATTGAAATTTCTTTTGAGAGCCAAATTTTTTAAACTTAAACTTCTTCTAACACCACTTCTTCAAAATAGATTCGCCCAGGCCGTGGTATTTTGTGGAAGAGCCACACTCCAGGGCCCAAAGAGCTGCATGTGGCTCGCGAGCTGCAGTTTGCCGACAATGGAACTAGGGTATTATATGCTCATTAAAAGACTATGTTTGAAATAAAATTCTAATCTCTTTCATGTTTCCATCTTGTATATATACACAAAATGATTATTAGAAAACAGAAAATGACCATATTATCAAGACTTAAAAATATTATGATTAAGTACATCCAGAAACTTTTTACTGTGTGTCCTCTTTCTCAAACAACTCCCTTCCCCCTCGAGTCCTTACCAAAGTCAGATTATCTCCACTAAGAAAAAGGCACAGAGTCAGAGAATTCTAGTAGTCACTATACACTTACAGAACAGGGCACAGAGTCAGAGAATTCTAGGAGACACTATTCACTTACAAAACAATGTATTCCCATAGAAAGCGCTTATGTTGACTAGGTTCTGATGTCTATAATTCAAGCCTGCATTAGAGTTTTGGTGCAAACAGCAACACCTACCACAAAAATGCTCTTGTGGGTACCACCACAGCAACCAGATACAAACACAACCTCAGCTGTATACACAGGTGTATGCCCTATTGCAAAAGTCCACATATAAGGACCTTTGGGGTTACATCGAGGTGCAAGGTTATGAGAATGCCATGGGAAGAGATAAAGCTCTAGATTTTATGTTTATGGATTATATAAGAGCAAGTGCAAAAATTAGTTTATATTCCTGACCAGCACCAGATAATGCTGACTCACTGTGCAAGAAATTAAAAGACAAACCCTAACAAAGTAGATTAAATCAAGGGAAAGCTGCATTTGCCCCAGATGAAAGACATGGTTTTTTTTGGTCCACAAATTTACATGGAGTCAAATGCCATTTGGGGCTTTTATGTAACATATGAAATTATTCATCAAGATGGTGGTAGCATTCAGAGCTCTGTGAGACCTACCTTGTAGTCCCATCTATCAGATATGCCACAGTTTAAGTGTGTTCTCTACTGACAAAATCTTTCTTTTATATATATATATATATATATATATATATATATATATATATATATATTTTTTTTTTTTTTTTCATATAAATGTATAACTTAACCAAGTGAGTGTATCCTTTCAAAAGGTTTGAATGTGTAAGGTGTTAACGCTGGGAAGTGTCTTAGAGTTCATTTTGTTTTACTATATTATTTTGCAAGCTAAAGGAGTAGTAAAAATAAATTCATTAGGTATTACAAACTCTATAAAAATACTGAATACCATTATTTGGGCCAAGTGGGAACTCAAGAATGGTTTGCCATTGAACCCAGTCCCCCTGCAGTGATAATTATGAGGATTAATGAGCAGTTTTTCAGGCCTTCGTTGTTTCTCAGTTAACACTTTAAATATTCTACAGCAGTTTTATAATTTTCAGGAATGTGGGACAAATAATCAGCATTCTGTTGGGGGATGAGACAGTCTACAGGTATCCAGAATAGGTACAAAATTTGAGTGCCCATATTTTAAGGGTTCACTTTGATTACTACTTTCTTTTCTTTTTTTCTTCTTTACTTCACTGGGAAGATATTTTGCCCATTTTCTTCTGCTCCCTATCCTAAATTAATCTGAAAGAAGATTCTGATCTACATTTTTGGCTCCTTAATGACTAGATTTCTTGATATGGTCTCAAGTGTTAGTTCTTTGATCTCCCACCGAAGCTTGCTACTCACAGAGAGAGTTATTGTGTGTGCTGGAGTTTGGGGAAAAGTGTGCTTTGAATAACCCTACTTCTGTTCTATGTTACTGCTCAGATCTTTATCTTATGTCCCTTAGTATTTTGTAAACCTGTTTCAGCTGTTGCCAGCATTACTTGCTGATAGCTAAAATACATTTAGGGAGATGTTTATGAATAATGGAGAGTCTTTTATTCATGTTAAACTTACACACTATGGTAGTCAATAATATTTTAATAAAGCTAGAAGAGAAGGAAGGGGGAATTTTCTAATCATGGGTAATTTGAAGTTTTTGTACGGAAAAATGTTTAAATCAGATTTAACAATAATTTCCATCTAGCTATTCATAGTTGAGAAATTAATTAAAATGGCATGTGTGTAATTATTGTTTTTACCCTTAATTTAAATGTTAATTGAGTACAAAATAAAATACCAAAGGATTACTCTGTTTCTTTTCTTAAAACTGTTCTACAGCTTTCTGGTACTTATAAAGCACAAAATCATTAATCAGGCTTATAAATTATTTTAACATGGCTTTTTGAAAAAAATATTTTTACTATGGCTTCAAATAATAGTTTTTGAACAATAAATCAAATAATCAAATTAACTGTCAAACTAAAACCTAATGCTGTTAATTTAGTGTGTTGAGGCCAGCATTTTAAAAATACAGTAGAATATAATATATTAGCATATAATACATAAGTATATGTAGTAAGGGTCAATGTTATTTGAAAGAGCTTTCAATTATGCTTATAAGATATGTGAGATATACTGTATACTACATTAAATATTATATAAAAACATATCACATCATACATTAGTTCAAGTATTTTCTTAAAAGGAAAGTTGCCAAAAGTAATTATCTCTGAGAAATAATTGTCACAGGGATAGACTATCCTAATAGTAGAATCTTGAAAGAGAAGCAGCATGACTCAGACAAAGATCACATTTTTGGGGAGGAATGACAGGGCTCTGTCATTAGCAGGGTGCTCTTTCTGGGTATCTTTCCAAATCTGATTCTCATGGTCATGGTTGGAATATGGCCCATTGGGTCCAGCAGTCTAACCACAAAAGCACTCCATGTAGTGAATTCTCATTATAATTCCCTCCCAAGTTCAGAATCACAAGCCCTTTGCAGTTCTTTACTCTGATGCACTTCTTAGTGATGTAGTGCAGGATCTAGCCTTATACTTGATGGTATATCTTTGCCCCAGGCTCCTGTATGATATTCTAAGATCCATTGGGATATCCTTTGCCCTATGATTTTGGAGACTGTAAACCGTAAATTATATTCCTTGAGCCTGTTCTGAATATAGTCAACCTACTAAAAGAAAAAGGCTTTGAGAGAAAAAAATAATACATCCCTAATTTAGATATCTTCTCTGGGTCAGGAAAGGACTGACTAGGCAACTTGGGTTAATATATCATAAGAGTTACCAGTCTGTGAAAGGTAGTCAATGATTATTTAAGAATTATCGAGTGCCCTCGGCGGTCCCGGATCTGTCTCTTTTTGAGCAGTGTTTGGACGGAACAGAGCCAGGGACGCCCCTTTTTCCAGCCTCCGACCACTCTCCTGCGCTCATCCAGTCACCACCTTCAGAACCACCTCCGGGACCAGCCAACACACCGGTTTGTTTTCTACCTGAACTCCTTATTGCCGAACAACCATGAACTCCCAAATTCATCAGAATTATTCCACCCAGTGGAGGCTGCGGTCAACCGCCTGGCCAGCCTGCATCTGTGGGCCCAACACCTACCTCTCTCTGGGCTTCTATTTCCACCAGGAAGACGTGGCTCTGGAGGGCGAGTTGGTGAAGAAGAAGCGCGAGGGCGCTGAGCTTCTCTTAAAGTTGCAAAACCAGCGCGGTGGCCGCATTCTCTTCCAGGACGTGCTGAAGCCTCCCCAAGACCAGTGGGCAGAACGCAGGACGCCATGGAAGCCGCAGGCCCTGGCTCTACCCGCGCGGACCCTCAGCTCTGTGGCTCCTGGAGAACCACTTCCGGGGTGAGGGGGTGAAACTCATCAAGAAGATGGGCCACACCTGGCTCACCCCCGCAGGCTGGCGGCCACCAGCTGGGCTGGGAAGGAGGTATCTCTTCGAAAGGCTCCCCCTCAAACGGACTAGGAGCCTGTGGAGCCCAGAAGCCTTTGGGGGCCCCTCTGCATCCCCCTGGTGTCTGGCTTTTACCTGAACTACTAGCCATTCCTTTAACTACCCTGAAGCCCTCTCCCATGCATTGGACCAAAGGGAAACAATAATGCTTTTAGCAGCAAAATAAATAAATATCCTCAAAACTTTCCAAAAAAAAAAAAAAGCTAATTTGAATATATGTACCTACTAGGAAATACAAAATCATGTATAGAATTTACATGCATTTGTGAAATTTTAGCTATTTGCTGGCAGTGAAAAGCAAAAAAGCAGGCTAATAAACTAAAATGTCCCTCATAGAGATTAATGACTCTAACAGGTGATCAAAATTTAAAGTTATTTCTTGCCACTGACTATTTTTTCTTCAGTGGCTCACTACCTATTAATCACTCAATTTTGGAAAATTTTAACATAAAATTGAGATGCTGGATTGAGTGAGGAGAGCCCTGATTTGACTTGGGAGTCTAGGGTCCCTCCAAAAGCAAAGTGAGCCTGGACAGGTGTAGGCACTTGGGCTCTCAAGGCCTCTGTGCTGCCAACTGGGAACCAATGCTGGGACTCCTGGGCCTGCCTTCCAATCTGTGCCATGTGTGATTCCACGTGCACTTTATACTCCTAAGCTGCTCATTAAGGTTCTTATTTGCCATGAATGATAACAATCTGACTCAAATAACATATCTAAAGAAAGCAAATTAAACATTAACATGGGTTTTTCCTATCTTAAAAAATAAGATTTTGTGTGCAGGTGTTTAAGGAATAACTGACGGAAGATTTCTCTGTTGAATATAATGTGAATAGACAAATAGATCCTCATCTCCACACCAGGTTGCAGATACAGTCACCAATGATCAGCGTGTATTTCTAAAAACAGTTTGGAGTTAGGCAGCTTTCAACTTTCCCTTCAGCAAACTTGGTTTCCAAGCCAAGATTCAGACAGCCTCTTGATTTTTACATGTTTGACATGTGGAAAGTAAAGCTGTAGATATTTTTGCAACTAGGCATCCCATTACCAACTGTGTTTTTGAGGCATGTATAGAGGACTGAGTCCATAATTGTAGTAATATGTGATAACAAGGAATTGTCACTCAATGTTGAAGTACTTTCTCCTCCGTTGGGATAGGCCTTGTCCAAAGTGCTTTGTCATTATATAATGATTGGGGTTAAATTAGTTTGATGCTAAAGTTCATAGTTAAGATAAAAGTTATTCTTGAAAAGACTTCCTCTCTGGAACCCTCCACTGTGCTCCCCCATCCCAACTCCTATTGAATACTTGGAGATAGTGTAGTATTGATGTGACTGAGTTTCCAAAGCAGAGCTATTTTAGCCTTAAGGCAAAGTTAAAGATAAGTAATGTACAAAAAATTTGTTAGAAAAAGAATTCTATTGTTTTTCTATACTCATACGATACTACACGATGCAAGAGGAGATTATTTCAATTAACATGTTATCAGATACTTATTGAGCACCTACAGTGTTCCACGCACTCTGACGTGGAATAATTTATAATGGCAATAAAATACTGGAATAGGTCACTCAAAGATTGCAACATACTAGAAAAATGATGATTAGGTAAATGTCCTCAACGTTGAAGACAATGGTTTGTTTTCAAGGCAGGGGTTAGACCTTAAGTCTTTAGTAATTTGCTGCCATATAATTATGAGATAGTTCTCTAAGTTGTGTTTCTATGGTAATTATTTGATGAAAAATCCCCATCACAGTTGAATGAATGAGCACGCAAAACATTGCCTCTCTAGAAAGGAACTAGAAATAAATACAGACAGACAGGGCTATCTCAAGGTTGGTCATTCCCAAGTGTCTTGCCAGTCTTGGCCCTTCTAGTCCTTTCTCCACAGAGCCAGGAAAACCTTTCTGAAATACAAATCTGGTTGTCGCTGCACTGCTAAAACCTGGTCAATGGCTCCCCTTTGCTGCTGGATTCTAAACTTCAAGGTCCTTAGTATGGGGTGTTAGATGTGCTCCATGGTGTAGATTGTGCTTACTTCCCAGCCTCACCTATCACCTCCCTGTCCCAAACATTGAGCTTCATCATATTACTTTATTTCCCTGAACATAACTTGCTCTCTTGCTTCTGAAAATTAGAATATTAAAATGCTCTAACTATAAAGTTCTC
Source organism: Cnephaeus nilssonii (assembly GCF_951640355.1). Taxonomy (NCBI): domain Eukaryota; kingdom Metazoa; phylum Chordata; class Mammalia; order Chiroptera; family Vespertilionidae; genus Cnephaeus; species Cnephaeus nilssonii. Next base: position 41,092,397 of record NC_137085.1, on the reverse strand, counting down.
CTTCCCTCCCACCATCCCTCTCTCCTTCCTTCTTTCCTTCCTTCCTTCCTTCCTTCCTTCCTTCCTTCCTTCCTTCCTTCCTTCCTTCCTTCCTTCCTTCCTTCCTTCCTTCCTTCCTTCCTCCATCCCTGCATCTCTCCCTCCTTCATTCCCTCTCTCCCTCCTTTCTCTCTGTCTCTGTCTCTCTCTCTTTCTTGTCTTTCCCCTTTCTCTTCTCTTGGTTAATTACTATCTCAGGTCTTAGCCTTACTATGATTTTATTCTAAGAAATTTTCCCAGACTCCTTAAGACTGTTAGGGGTCTCATAGCACTTAATGCCTTCCAACCACATTAGGGTGTCCATGAATTTGTCACATCCACTCAGTTATAATGGGACTGTGTCTTGCTAGCCTTATATTACCAGAAACTAGTATAGCACATGGCCTAAAGTAGATGTATTTAATAAATAATTATTAATACCATGAATAAACATTTATCATGATCTTCAGGGATGATACAAAAACATCCATTTATGTACTAGGTACATAACAGTTGTTTTTTTTAATTGATATGAAGACAGAGCACACTAAATTCAGAAGCCTAAAGGTTGTTCTAAGAGAGCTGTGGACAGCAAACTCCAGAATGATTTGGAATCTCCCACAGTAGCATTGGGAGTGTAAGGAGATTGTTTAACATAACTATGTAGCATAGGTCCCCTTAGAACATGTCTATAAAAAGTATCTGCTTCCGTTTTTAGACACCCAGCTTCAGTCCAGTGTGCTGCCAGGTACATGCTGTCTCTTGCTTTGCTGCCTGAGCTAGAGTTACACCCTCTGCATTACATTTCATACCCTTGGTTATTCACATAATCCCTCTGGCTGTGCTGACCAATTTACAGACTGAAAGGAATCCCATTACCAGTGCACTAAGCCATACACTTGGCTGCCTCATACAAATGTTTTTCACCTGGATTATGTCTGGTTGTGCTGGTCCCCAAGTGGTGATCATTTCATTGTACTTAACACAAGATTTCCCTAGAAACAGTGGGATCCTGGAGGTACAGGGAAATCAAGTCTGGTCAGCATAACCACCCTTAATAACTTGCTTCTTTCCACAATCTGTGATTTTAGAAATATATTAACATGCAGGGTACTTAAAGCTGTATGTTATAATCAAATGGTTTCAATGCCAGCCCCCTTTGAAAACTTTATACTCATGCCAAACTATTGTACTGTGATAACTGGTGAAATATTAACTTTGAGAGGGATGATGGTTCATATTCCCCCCCAAATTATGCAGTTTGTTAGATCTCTAAATATGTTGAAGGATACGATGAGCCACAATATTTAACATTTTAAAAATATATAAAATGTAAATACATAGATATTAGCAGAAGTGAATTGGGAAAGAAGCTATTTATGAGTAGAGGGATGCAGAATAAATCTTGGTGAAGATAGTAAAACAATTATGATGGTTTCCATAGTTCATTTATATGTTTACAAGCTTATAGGTTCATAAAACAAAACAGTATTAGAATATTAGCATGCCTTAAAAATGTCAAGAGAACTCATTACTATTTTACTGGTGTGCTCTAAATACATTTTCTGATACCAAGATGAAGAGAAGAAAGGTATTAGTACATCACGTGGTTTAGTACATCAACGTTGTTCTGCAAGAGACTGTTTACTTCTCAAATAGAAGCACTAAGCAGACTTCACAAAGATTTTGTTGAGTACAGTTGACCCTTGAACAACATGGGGGTTAGGAAATTCGCATGTAACATTTTCCTTCCCCAAAATGTCCAACACCCCTCCCTCAGTATCCACGAGGGATTGGTTCCAGGAGCCCCCACAAATACAAAAGTCTACAGATGCTCAAGTTCCTTTTAAAAAATGGTGCAGAATGGTGCGTACAGTGGGCCCTCTGCATCCACAGACACAGAGGGCCCACTGCATATTTATTGGAAAAAAAATCTGCGCATTTAAGTGGACCTGCAGTTCAAACCTGTGTTGTTCAAAGGTCAACTGTACTTTTAGACATTCAAGTTTTCCCATTTGTAAGAGCATGTTGTTAGAAACAGAAACAATTGAGTCTAATCAGAAAGTCATTATTTCCAATATGATCTCCAAGTCAAATAATAGTTAATAAACAGGGCGATCACTTTGTAAGTTGTATAAATGTCTAATCAATATGTTGTATACCTGAAACTAATATAATATTGTATGTCAACTGTAATTGAAAAATAGAAAATTATTTAAAAATAAAAACAAAAATAGTTAAAAATATTCATTACTCATTATAATTTCTTTTTTATTCAAATATGAAAATCCATGCTAATTATTTTTTTCAATTGCAATAAGTCTTGGAGAAGTTCTGTTTCAATAATTATTCAAATAGTCTTAAGTACAGATGCAAATGGAAGCTGATGTTCACAGATATGTCGAGCCTTGGGCAAGTGGGTCCAAGCTGGGAACATGATTTTAAGGCTGGTTCTACCTCTGACTATATGACTTTGAGCAATTTTGTGTTGCCTTTCACTACAGAATCACCTGCAGGATTTGTTAGGCACAAATTGCTGCTCCCGAATCCCAGAGTTTCTAATTTAATAGGTCAGGACGTGGCCCAAAAATTTGCATTTCCCACCAAGTTTCCAGGTATTACTAATGCTTCTGGTATGGGTCAGGCTTGGAGAAGCCATACAATGCACACATCTCCCAATCTGCTTCTCTTTACTTAGGAGGGAAGCAGAGGGGTCACAATAGCATGCATCATGGCAGCATGTGTTACGGCCTTTAGATGACACTGTGGGAGTAGCGTGCATTCATAGGAACGGAAGCAGGAAAGCGGGGAGGAAGAAGCACACCTTTGGATCCAGCTTCCAACCTTCTCACTTTCATTATTCCGTCAACAAAGAGACGAGCCTAGCATGTGCAGGCAAAAAACCCAGAGTCTACTGAAGAGTGAAGAATGTACCAGAAATGTCCAATATATTCTCTAGCTATTCATCTTTGCCTGTACTTTATCCGGGGGCTACAAATTCCAATATTATACACAGGTGTAAAGAGGCAAAGCTGATCTGCAGTTATCCTGTTGGTACAAATACGAAGATATTTCCTTACATACATAGTGAAAACTCTCAACAGCTTCGTGTTCAGAAAAAAACAAGGTTGGCTGTATTTTTTAAATAAAGAGTTATGAAGAATTTTTATGCTTTAACTAGAATATTTTTAAATTTAAACATGAATAGACATGTTCTTTGTGATACATATGAATGAATACTCACATTTATATGGTTAACTGTGGAATTATACATTGATGAAAAACATTTTCCGGTAGGAATACCTAAATGCAAAAGATTTAGTTAGCTCGTAAACTTGGGAAGAAAATCAGGATGAAGCTTTCTTTTTATATTCTGAAACTCAAACCCCATTATAACTATTGCCATTAAAATAAAAATATGTGAAACAGAATGTTTTTATATACCCTAACTGATGTATTACTTATAACAAGCAGAATTACACGCAATAAAATGCCAGTAAAAAGTTGTCAGGTGCATTAACGAACTTCCTGTCATGGGATTTGCCTTGTAAAAGCTATTTTCTTTTAAAGAGAGGAGGCTGCATGCTTTTCTTATTGGCACATCATTCTCTGAATAGAACACTCCTTTGTTGCTGCAATTCATTGCCTCTTCACGGAGTTACTAGATAGTTCCGCATATTTATAGAGGCATGAATTACACTGCTGAAATAAATATTACAATGTTCTCTATTCAAAGGACCTCGGGAGCAGGAATGTAACAAGGCATCTGCTTTCTCTGAAGAAAATTACATGAGCACTCTGTAATTGTCAATGGGAGGGAGCACAATTTGTGAACCTAGAACAAGTTTGTTCCATTTCCCCGCATCAAGACAATAAAGCTTATCTCCAAAAAGGGAACATTCTCCAGAAGAGATCCAAAGAATATAAAATAATAGTGCAATAAACTTGCAGCAAAAATTGTGCAGGTTTTTTTTTAATGCTTTATAGAGCTTTGCAATTCTTGTATCATTCCAGGGACTAGGAAAATAAGTAGTTGAATGTGAATATTTAGAATTTTGTTCATAATTTTATTTTCCAAGTTGCAACTTAAAAAAATAATATAAAGCTGGTTTTCTCCAGATCCTTCCTCTATATTGAAAGGACACTCTTAATAACAATGAAATGAACTGAGTTTTCCCTTTCCTTCCTTGAAAGTAAAAATATACACCTTCTAATCAAGTTAGAAGACACATAGACCAGGATACTTTTTATTTTTAATAGAGGCAATTAAATTTGAGTTTTTCATTTTTAAACAGAAATGTATGAGTGTGTCTATTGCAGATATAAAAGTCATTTTATGAAAAAACATTATAATCAACAAAGTTATAAACAAGTAGAGGAAACCAACATTCTAACAAAGTAGACATGCAGTACTTTACAAAATCTTTTTCATAAACCTTTGTATTTTGTAAAAATATTACCTTTTTAAAATTTGATTAATAATTTACTTCTTTATTTGAATATTCTTTTGTAAAGTTGGTTATATATTCAGGTACCATACCTTTAAAATATCCAAAAGCACATCTGATGTTTAATAAACACATGCTTAAAAATTTTATAGTAGCTATGTAATATAACCATGCTGCCCAACACAGTAGCCACTGGTTACATGTGGCCACCAAGCACTTAAAATATGGCCAGCGTGACTGAAGAATTAGTTTTTAAATTTTAGTGGTAAAAGATGTTAAATATACTGGGAACAACTTTATCAACTATAAATTTTGTAAAATCTAAATATAGATGAAGTATTTCTGAGGAAAACTAAAACCTCTGAATTGAGATTTGTTTGAAGTGTAAGATACACACTGGATTTCAAAGACAGTATAAAAAAAAGAAAAAATAGAAAAGTAATGATTTTTATGTTGTTTACCTGTTGGATTAATAATATTTTGGATATACTGGTTTAAATAAATTACATTTCTGGTATTTAAAAAATTCACCTGCTTTAATATCTTTAATATGACTATTAGAAAAAATTAAAATTACATACACAGCTTGCATTAGGTTTTCAATGGAACAGCACTGTTCTACATAGTAAATAGCAATGAAAACTTAATTTTTGCAGTTTATGAAGTCTATGATCAATTATTACTACATGTATATTTTAAGCAAATCTATTTTGTATAACCACCACTAATCTAACCACATAAGGTATAAGTTTCCCGTTACTTGTAAGGCCATTTCCATTGTTAGTGTTCACAGCCCATATTAGGTTAAATTTTTTAATGAAAATCCGAGTTTTAAAATTAAAGGGTATTGCTGGCTTACCGTGTACAGTTATAAAGGTTGCTGACAACACAAGGGCTCCTAAATAAAAGACTCAGTGTGTACTCCAGTCACCAAGCCTTGGCCCTGGCAAGGGCCTGCATTTGTCTGGAGAATGCGGCTCCTTTCTAAGTGGTACAAAGACAGCATGAGCTAGCTAGCTCTGTATGTTTGCATCAAAATACAACATTGCAATATTATAAAGTGCATTCTCGGAAAATTGTTTCCTGCTCAAATTATATAGGTAGAGTGCATTGATCTTCCTAAGTGATGTGCAGGAAGAATACTGCTATCATCTGACATTTGCCAAAGGGTTTATTATTCTCCCAACTTTCACATATATTCTATCAGTATTTTCATAGTAATGCTAGGAGATAACTAAAGCAGGTATTTTCTGTGTTTTACAGCCCCAAAAGAATGAAATTGAATTTCCTCCTTGGATTGGTATAGAACACAGAATTACCACATTTTTCCCCCTTGCAAAATTATAGCTCTGGTAACTCGTGAGGCAGCTTCACAGACATAAACACTGCAACTAAAATTGAATAGAACACTTATAGGCTAAGAACAGATTATAATGTGAAGAAATAATTTCAACCATATTTTTGATTTCTAAAATTCAACCAGAATAAAAAAATATTTAATCATGTTTTGTTATTCACTTTATATGTTTTAAAAGAGCCAAAACCTTAATGGCAATGTAGTTTACCCCCACCAAAATTTAATTTATTTATTATAATTGTTAGTCCTATACAACTTATTTCAGTAAGCCTATGAAAAAAAGTTCTCCCTTGAAAATATTCCTGTAAATTAGAACACTTTTGCGAAATAACTTTACATTGCAGTCAATTAAAATCAATTCTTAGTTAGTGATAAACACTGTTTTCATGCTATATATTTTATTTAAACATAAGAAAAATCAACTTAGCTAATGCTTTTATAAATCTAGAGGGCTCTAAGGAGACTATCTTTAAGGTAATTCCTTAATATCCCTTTTGGAAGAGTATTAGTCATTTCTTATTCAATGTAGATTTCTTAAGTAGCTGACATTTATTTTGTTTCTTACCACCTGATCTTGGTACCTTAAAATCTGTTTTTCATTTGTTTTACATTTATTCATGTTTTAATGACTCCTAGTGATTTTCAACTAGAATTTTCCTAAGGAGTCAGTTTTAAGATCTTTCTACATATTGAGTATTGTTTGTATTGATGTTGTTTTTTAAAAAAATTCTATTGTTAAACAGTAATGAATCACTCTATTGATTATATTCTTAACTGTTACTAATTTTAACCATTGAATTGGCTTAAAGTTCCCTTGAATACAGTAAGTGGTATGTATAATTAATTATAAGAAATATGATGCCTCTCTTTTGATGCTTTTATAAATAGCATATTTGTTCATTGAAATTAAGGCCAGGCCTACACCACATAGATTTTTAAAAAAAACTTTAAATTTTATAATTACAGTTTACATTCAATATTATTTTATATTAGTTTCAGTTGTATAGCATAGTGTTTAGATAATCATATACTTTACAAAGTGTTTCCCCAATATTTCAAGGACCCACCTGGCACCATACATAGTTATTACAATATTATTGACTATATTTCCTATACTGTACTTTATATTCCTGTAACTATTTTGTAACTACCAATTTGTACTTCTTAAACCCTTACCTTTTTCACCCAGTTCTCCCACCCTCTCCCCTATGGCAACCGGTCAGTTTGTCCTGTGTCTATGAGTCTGTTTTGATTTTGTTTGTTTACTTTGTTCTTTAGAATCCACATATAAGTGAAATCATATGCTCTTTGTCTTTCTCTTACTGACTTACTTCACTTAGCATAATAAACCACAAAGATTTGAAGAATGCAATGTTTTACCTTCATAACAAAAGTTGGCATCACTACCTATACTCAAAAACAAAGTTTCCTTTTGGAGTATCAAACCACACCACAGCTTCCAGGTTATGAAGGAATTGGAGGTAATGGATCCATAATATTTTTATATTTATTTCTTCTCATGTTTATCAAATCATTGTGATCATCAAATGAGATTATTCAGGCACACATTCTATCTACATTGATTTGAGGGCAATTTTAATAAAACATGGCAAAAAGGGAATTTATTTTAAAAGTAACATCACGAATTCTTCCAAAACTATCACACACACTGCTCAGTCTATAAGTCATGTAATGGACATTGTCATTTTGACATGCAGAACATTTCTCTTCTTCCATCACCTTTGAATTAATTGGATTGTAGAGGGTAGGGCAAGGGAAAGAGGGATGGAATTTGGAACATGCAATGACTGCCATTGCTACTTGTATCATTGGAACATTTTGAAGTCAGGTTGATATTAACCTAATCAGGGGAGCCCCACTGACTTTCTGTCTCCTCCAGACAATAAAACAACATAATTGCATCTGCGCCCCTCTTTTTAATTGTTCTACTATAACAAAGATTCAGAACTAACTACAGATTCTAATTAACTCAAATTAGACTAATGAGAGAGATGATAAGTACTAAAAAATGAAGATTTAAAAATGAATCCTAATTTTAAACCTCAATGATGTTGGGAACAAGGAAATAGATGTTAAAGGAACAAATTGGGCCACTCACTACAGATGTTAGAAGTTAGCAGTAACCAGTCAATGGATTTAACCAACTTGAAAGCATGCTCCTGACTGTCGGCAAGGAAGGATTTCAGCACCTAAAGGATAAGAGACCACATTTCAAAATGGCATTAAATCCTTTCCTGCCCCTGATTCTGCATTTATCATTAGTTTGGGGATAGGAAGGGTGGAAATGGTGGAAACAGGAAAATACTTAATTGATTTAAACATTTATTGATTTAAAAACTTGCTTGGCATATTTTTGAAAGTTTAGTGTTACAACATATTATTAAAGCCATTTAAAAAAATATATAATGAGAACTTTAATATTAATTATATTATTTGAGAAAACCATTTATTATAGATGTTTATTAATGAAATTCCTTATTGAAAATGTGCAAACTTTCTATTTTTCCATAATTTACATCTCATTAAAATGTTACTTTTATACTAAATGTTTTACTTTTACAAAAGTGTTGGTTCTAATGTTCACTAATTTCTCTGCATTCTCAGTTATTTACTATGAAAATAGGCTGTAGATGGACTGATCTTCAAACCTCAGAGGGAAGGCAAGAAAGGATGGGAAGAGGGTGTTAAGAGATCAACGAAAAGATTTGTATGCATGCATATAAGCAAAACCAATGGACACAGACAATAGGGGGTGAGGGCCTGTGCTGGGAGGTGGGAGCAGGCTGGGAGAGGTAAATGGGGGAAAAAGGAGAAATATGTAATACTTTCAACAATAAAGAATTTTAAAAAAGAAAATAGGCTGTAGAGAAAGGTGATCTTTCTTAGCGTTGCAGATTCTCCTCTAGCACTCACATTGTTTGAAATCCATTGTATGATAAAGTGACTCATTAGTATGAGTTTGTAATTCTAATCTTTGTTACATAAAGGATTTAAGATAGCAAAAAAATGAAATAAAAATTCATCATAATAAAATATAGAGCAACCCTGGCTGGTATAACTCGATTGGAAAGTCATCTCATACACTGGAAGGTGGATGGTTTGAGTCCCAGTCTGGGTGAGTGCAGGGGATGGGAGGTTCTGAAGGGGGGGCGGGGGCAGCCAGTAAATGTATCTCTCTCACATCAATGTTTCTCTCTCTCTCTCCCTTCCTTTCTCTAAATATCAATAAAAATTAAAATATAGAGCAATTTGATTAAAATTTAAAAGTCAAAACCATATAAAGGAAGAAAACTAGCCCTAGGCTTAGTGGATAAAGCATAGGCCTGTGGACTGAAAGGTTCCCAGGTTCATTCCAGTCAAGGGCACATGCACAGGTTGCGGCTCGATCCCCAGTAGGAGGCAGCCGATCAATGGTTCTCTCTTATCACTGATATTTCTGTCTCTCCCTCTCCCTTCTTCTCTGAAATCAATAAAAATATATTTTAAAAAAAGAAAAAGAAAACTAAAATGAAGGATGTATGGATCAGACCAGGGGCCATTTAATCAAATATCACGCTTAGAGTTTTCTGCAAACCAAAGTGAAAAGGGAGATAAAGTGGGCTGCATGACTCTCGTTATTAAAAAAGATGGAATCACATTAGTTCCTCAAAGGAAGCAATGTTTTCAAGAAATAAAGTCTTTGAAATCTTTAGGTTGGGAATTCATACTGTGGCTCACCGAGTAATGATTTCCTCAACAATTCTGCAGTTTATAGTAGATGTTTGCTACATTTGTAAGAAAAATTTAGATTGATATCCAAAGTAGCACTCAAAAAGAGAGTTTTGGTGTAGTGTCTTAGTCCAATTTGTCCCTTCATGATTATTAGACTCTTTTTGGTTGGTTTCTAATCCCTGCCTTCCTCTCCCCTTTGCCCACAAAGGTAGCAGTAAGCTCTAGGTCTCTTCTCCAACACACCAAGTGGTATGTGACATCAAAAGCCAGCCGCAGATACAGGCCAGCATAAACAGATTGATTACCAAGAAGGTACAAAAACATTCAGACAACCTGTTCCTTAAATCTGGTGAAATTCTAGCTCTCTATCCTTCTGGAGGCCCCTGTGGCAACAGTTCTGAGGATTTTGTTGAAATTAGATGAGTCCTCTATTTTGCCCAGGGGCTATGGGCAAGAACAGGAGTCCTACGACTAGGGTAGTGCTTTGAAGGACATGGGTGGGGACAGGGAAGGCTCACCAGGTTCTCATATCATCTTTACAATGGGAAAAAGTATGTCAAACATTTATTCTGTTCTATCACAGATGGAGATGGCCATATTAGAAGTCATTGTTATTGGAAGTCATATAATACCGATTAGGGTCTTTCAAATACCATCTATTTACCCTAATTAAAATACTTCTAATAATGCTGATAATCCATTCTAGTATGTAGATTATAGTTAACTTATTTACCCACATAGCACACTATCTACGCTGACGTATTTAAAATAAATTGTAAATAGCATAACAGGAATTGTCACAATCTACTAGTACGCATCAGAAGATTCAGGCTTTTCCTAAGATGTCTTTCCCTTTAATACCTGCTAATACAACATTCTTCTTTATTAATACACAACAAACACACAGTGAATCTATTGCCCTGGCCAGTGTTGTTCAGTAATTAGAGTGTTGGCCTTTGCACCAGGAGGGTCTCGGGTTCGATTTCTGGCCAAGGGCATGTACTTGGGCTGCAGGTTCAATCCCAAGCCAGTCGGGGCATGTGCAGAAGGCAACTAATAAATGTGTCTCCCTCTCTCCCTTTTCCTCCCTTCCTTCCACTCTCTATAAAAATCAACGGGAAAAATATTTTTGGGTGAGGATTAACAACAACAACAACAAAATAGGTTTATGGTTGTGAGTATATGAGACAGAGTTTATTCTTATTTATTAATTATTGCATTATTTTCCATACGAACAACTCTAAAACCTACTTTTGCCCCACCCTGTATTCAAGTTGTTATAATAAATATAAGCATTCTTCTCTTTAGTACCTTATGCATAGTGTTTTTGTTTCAAAATTATTTCCCATATATCATTTAATTAATCCACTGAAACCTTGAAAATTGGAATACAATAGTGACCATTATCTCCATCATACAAAAAGAAAACAGAGGGTTCACCTTTGTAAAGTGAAGTATTCAGAGTCACACAGCGAGTCTTGGCAGAGCTGGCCTTGCTAGTCTTGTGGTTTTCCATTGTGAAATTTTTCTAAGTGATCTTTTTTAATGTTCCTCCGTTGTTTTTCCAGGAAAGTCTACAAGAGACATGGACTCCTGTTCTTTTACCTGATTCACTTCCTCTAATTATTCAATAAAATGATTTTAAAACATTCTCTTTGGCTGTGTAGGAGTATGTTTTTAAGTTCTCTAATGATTCCTGAAAAATAAAATAAAAAACACACCCAACCTCTTCAATATGGAATTTAACTGTAAATTGAACTCTAATTTTATTTAGCAAAGTTTGAATGGTAGCCTGTGCTTCACGTAAATCACAAAATATTTACCACAGAATAAGCCTAATTCATATATAAATGGAAATTTTTGTCTGCTTATTTGGGAGGAATTAAAAAATTGGAGTATTTCAGACAAAATCCTTAAACGTATTTTTGTTCTTCAGCTAATAATCAGATCAAATGTATCTCAATCTATAATTCAGCTCTCCATTATCAATACTTTCTTGGAAACAAAATTAGCTCCTTCTAAGGAAATAATATTGCTTCATGAAAACAGCACTACATATGAGTCAGACAGAATGAGTTTGCTTTGTCCTATTTCTGCCCATTATTTGCTAATTGACTTTGCTTCGTTTCTACCGAATCTGGAATGAAATGTCTGAGGAGGGGCAGTAATCTGAGTGAGAACCTCATAGGGTTTTATGGAAGTATAAAAAAGGCAAATATATCAGTGTTTTTGTTTTCCTGACAAATTCTTGCTTCTTTGCGCTTCAAGTCAGGCGTCCCTTCCTTTGAACATCCAGCCCTTGCATATACCCTCTGAGCTCATCTTACTGGATATACTCACCTTTGTTTTCTCCGTCATTGCATTTACTCTATGCAGCATCTGCCTAAGTTTATGCCTCTCCCATAACACAGGTAGCCCACGGAGAATAAGGACAATATTTTATTAAGTCTTTGCAGCCACTAAAAGAGCAGTGCTAGTTACAGGGTAGATCCTAAAAAAAAAAGAAAAAAAGAAAAAGTTAAATAAATGAAGGGAATGCAATGGAATGGAAGAAATATTTACTCATTGATCTTGCAAGGTTGTTGTGAAGATCAAAACTAGTAGTGTGTGTATGTGATAAGTTAAAATTTTAAAATTTAAGTACTATGTACAGTTTCCCTCAACTTGCATAGCTTTAAGAAATGATTGGTGATTTAAAATTAAACTAAACAAAACGTTAAGATATTTGTCATGAATCTGTGCCTGACCAGATGCCTGTAAATGCTGACCTTGTGCAGATTAAATCTAAAAGCCCTGGAGTGATGCTGTCTATCTCGCAGTTCACCCTCCTTGGCAAGGCCCTTGCTGAGGTTGAGAACCATGAGTGTCTCAGACTCCCAGACCCTAAGGAGCTATGACAGGTAACCAGATGGGAAACTGCTGGCTGCCTTGGGCTCACTGAGATGTGTGTCTAACAGGGCAGACTTGTCACTAGACCCTTTAGAGGGGAAATGAAGCGATGAACTAATGCTGGGCATAGGAGGCGCCAGGTCCTGACAGGCTAAGGTGTGACCTGCTGAATCCTAACCACCCCAGACATCTTTAGAAGAACAAGTGAGCTGGGCACTGGCCAGGGGCAGGCAGGGTTGCAGGGGAAACGAGCTGTATACAGAGCCCACAGAGAGTAGAAAAAGAAAGGGCAAGTGAGATTACTGGTCATCTGGTGTCTTAGATCCCATGCAAAGCAAACTTCAAGCACAACAGCAAACACAACCTTTGAGCCTTACTGTCTCCAAAGAGTATTTACCAAGTGCTGTCTGGCTTGAGCTCCCAGATTTGGTCAAATATGCATTTTGCTAATGTTGTGTTTCTGACTTTCTTTCCCTTTTTGTTATTGTTGATATTATATCTTAAAAAAAGTAAAACCTTATTTGCTCTAACAATATAATTCTGACCCCAAAGAAAGGAAGAAATAAGAGTGAGGAAAAAGGAAAAAAATTCCATAGAACATTTAAAAAATATTTTTCAATAGGACAATAATGTAACTTGACATTTATGAGTATAATATATTATTAAATATATCTGATTCTTTGATCATATTAAATATATACATATGATTTTATACATTATTTTCCATTTTAAAACACCAATATTTATAAATTAGCAGGCAATTCATTGTAATCTTGCCATTTTATAAGCTACTTTTGTTAAGATAAAAAATAGGATTAAAATACATTTTATTTGTTGACTAAAAGCATACAAACATATCAAAGCATTTAAATAAATCATTGTACTTTATTATATTAACAGGTAATGAAAATTGGAAATTATAAATGAGCTGAAAGGTTTTTATGCCTTTTTCTTTCCTCTTAATGTGGCCATTTCATCAAATTTTATCACAATTCTTTGTTTAAGTGGCCAGTACTCCAACTGAATCAAAGATCTAGGAAAATGTTCATCCTGGAATTTTCAGCACCTCACACAATGCTTGGGGCATTATAGGTTCTTAATTAAAGATATTTAATGAATAAAAAGATGAATAGAATTAATACCTCACACATATCATACTGTTTCTTTCGGCAATATAGTTTTAGAATGGTAGAAATTAATTTTTTAAAACAGACTACACACCTCTTACTTTTTACATATTGAAACTAGTCATAAAAGTATAAAATATATGAAAAGGTAGATTCTCTAATGGCTAATCACTGGCAATGAATATTTAATTGATCACATATTTTCAGCTCTATGAGAGTTAGAAAGTGTAGGAAGAGGTTATAGGGTTAAGCCTCGGACTGACTTGCTGGCAAAGTCGCAAATAAGTCTCAGCTTGTAGGGCACAGCCCTCTAAGCATAATTAAGCTCGATCTTGTAAATGCTCCCTAGATCTTTCCTGGGTAGCTAGTGGGCTGTGGGAGGGGCAGCAAGTGCTGCCAAAATAAGTGAAACTTACAACAACATTGTAAATTACCTTGTTTGTCCCTGACTATAAATAAAGCCTCAACTTTGCAGTCTGGATCTGTTCTGTGGCCTCAGCCAGGCACAGAAGATCCACCTAGACCCAGATTTTTCTCTTGTCTGTCTTTTTTCTCCATCCTTTACCGCCTCCCTCAGGCTCACTGAACCCTTGGCTGTGCTGGCACGGCACATGAAAGTAACAAGTTCTCATTGTTAAATTCATTTACATAAGTTGAGCATCATGTTCATAGTATTAGCAATTCATACTCCCTCTCTCTTTTTTTTATTCCATAATCACAAATACTTTGTAAGGTCTCAGGGATCAACAAATAGCAATACCATGAAAAATTAAAGTGCTCCCTTTAACTGAGAGCCTTTTTGGGAAAATGCACACACACACACACACACACACACACACACACAATAGTGATTTACTCACAAAATACATAAGGCCGTTCTCTGGATTTATTTTAGGTTGATTGACAAAGATAAAATAACCATTTTCCTATAGTAGGAATTAATGAAGACATTCATCTCCTTGTTTCATTATTTGGTTTTAATTACAAATTTTGGAATAGATTACTTGAGAGGAAATTTGCAAACCTTAAAATTCATCCTTTTAAAGTGTGTGATTCAGTGGTTTTTGGTAGAATCACAGAGTTATACCACTATCATCACTATCTAATATTAGAAGATTTTTATCACTCCAAAAAGAAAAACCTGTATTCATTAGCAGTCACTTCCTATTCCCTCTCCCCCAGTCCCTGGCAATCACTACTCTATTTTCGGTCTCTCTACAGATTTTCCTATTAAGGACATCACAAACAAAGACTGTTTATTTTCAAAATACTATTTATTTTAAAGATTTAGATGCCAAACAGAAACACAACTGAATTGTTTTAAGTGATTAGGTTGATTATATTTAGACTACCTCCTCCTCCTCCTTTTTATTATGATTAATTTGAGAGAGAAAAAAACTCACATCAAATTTTTGTTCTACTTATTCATTGGTTGATTCTTGTAGTGCCCTGACTGTGGATTGAACCCCAACCTTGGCATATCAGAATGGTGCTCTAACCAACTGAGTTACCTGGCCAGGGCTTGTACATATTTTTGAACTTAATAAACTAGTATAGTCTACCCTTTGACTCCTCTGCATCTATACACATCTGTACATATTTTTGAATTCCCATAAAGCAAAAGGTATGCTCTTGTCTAGAAGATGATGCAATTGTATAATAATTCTTTGCTTTCCCCTCTCTCTGGAAAAAGGGAGACACAGAGTCCCAATAGTGTGTCCATCTCCAGAAAGTCATGGTATCCATCTCTGGGTGATGTTAATTACTCCTCAAATTTTGTTAGTTTTACCTGGAGATAAACATGAAGTCTACATTGTAATAGAGTCACCACCTAATACATCTCATATAAGGATATCCAGTCTGAAGGTGTGCCTTTTGTCCTCAGTTGACTGGATGTCTTTAGTGAACTTACCTGAATTTTTGTTTCTGAAGGATCTGAATCCTCAGAAACCTGCCTTTTTATGGTTGCTGTAGTTTTTATGGACTTTTACTTTTGCACATGGAAGTATTAATATGTGCTCCGAGAATCCAGTCAGTGTGCTCCCTGCCTGTGCTCACAGTTTAGAAGCTACTCAAGTGCCATGTGGACAATTGACAGTAATTTGCTCATGGAGAACATAGGTTTGCTCCCACACCCCAAAGGTCTGCACTGTGCCCCTCGTATTGGAGCCTGTGGAGAGGACACCACGCGCTGTCAGAGACACTGAGGATCTTAGGCTCTGCAGCTGTGGGTCTGCACGTGGAAGAACACCTTGCCCTGCAGCCTGGACTTGCTGCAGAGCCTTCCCTGGCTCTGGTCCCCACTCAAACTTGGCCATGTTGAGGGTAACTCTGTAAATGGGGGGAGCAGCTGGGAGAGGACGCTGCCTGCTTCATGCTGGTACTACAGAGGGAGTGCTAAAAACAGCTAGGGAGTAAAACAAACTGCTGTTGCCCACAGCATGACAGCCGTGGCTGGGATGATGACACCCACAGAACCAAACAAATAGAAAGAAAGAGCATGCTCCTTCCCCCTGTTTTTGCCTGTCAGTCTCTTGTGGTGCCCCTATTGGCAGAATCTAACAGTAATCCAGCTGGAAAAAAACAAAGAGGATTTGCATATCAGCAACCTCAGCACCTCAAAGCAAGTATAGGACGATGGGTTTGGAGGTGAATACGCAGTAGGCTAGTAATCAGCACAGTATGAAATTGACAATCAATTTAGTCTACAGAACAACCTGTATAAAAGCAACTTGAATTGGCTTATTTTCTTTATAATAAAAGTAGTATGTATTTATTGAAAAAAATTAGAAAAAGAATAAAATAAAAATTACCCATAATCTGACCTTTAAATAAAAATGTTGGTACCCCTATCACCTTTATTGCGCGCGCACACACACACACACACACACACACACACACACATATACCTTTATATTTGCAAAAAATGGGACCACCACTCTACATGCAATTTTAAAAACCTACTTTTACACTTAACAATATAATATACTCTCAGCATCTTTACTTGCCTTTAAATAATTCACAATATCAATTGTCCACATAGGATATCAGTGTATCTCTATCACATGTAGTAATACATTAGAAATCATTCCCTCGTTTTGGATGTTTTAAATAACTTCTATTTAGTACTGTGATAAATATCTTCCTTTTAAATTCTTTATAAAAATTTGTTGATATGCTATATTTTGGAGAAGTATTCACATTACTTGTGTTTGAATCTTAATGATACTTTGTCTGTATATAAGTCCCTGAAAATAGGGTTTGTCACATATAGTAAAGCAATTTCTTGAATGGTAGGTCATATGCAACGCCCTTCCTGCCCTTTCCTCCTGCCCTTCTTCCCTTCCTCCCTGTCTTTTTCTTCCTTCCTCTCTCTCTCTTTGGTCAATGGTGTTATGGTGTTAGGCCAAGGCTTACTTGAATTACTGCACCTTTAAAAATGCATATAGGGAGAGATTTTTTTAGTGTGGGTACTGTTGAGAACAGCTGGGATGGAGACAGAACGAAATGGCAAGGATATTTCACAGAGATATAAATGGAACTGCTTAGCACAAAAAAAACTTAGAATGTTTTGTGCTAGGAGAATAAATTGGAATTGAGTGGGTGTTTTTTTCTTTGCAAATATTAAATGCTAAATCTTAAAACCATCTGTGCTCTTTCTGAAAGTGTACATTTTAAATGTAGGTAAGTCAAAGTGAAAAGTCTAGGGGAGAGGTGTTGTGTTGCCAAGCAACGTTGCTAATCTAAGATCTCTCAAGCAAGTGGCATAAAATTTTGGCCACAATAAGTGTGCCCCCCACAAGCAAGTGAGTCAGCACCAGCTATTTCAGGAGGATATTGTAGGGAGCCCAAAAAAGTCTCCAATAAGGATAAAATTGTCTTGGAGCTGTTTTGTCTTCCCTTCAAAATGCAAACCCTTATACCTCAACTCACTGGTGCCCAGATCAGATACAGTCACGGAGCTAACATGTATCCTGTTTCCTCCTATGAAAGTACTCACTATGAAATGAGAGAACTGCCTCGATATGCAGAGGCTCGGAGCCCATACCCTTATTCAGAGGACAGAAGCCCATGGCTAGAGTCTACTAACTGGGGAGCAGGAGCCTCATCCACATCGCGGTATCAGGCAGAAGAGCAGGAAGAGGATGACACAGCTTGCCTGTGTTCCTGCTCCTGGAAATGTACCATTTAAACTCAGATGATCTCTTTCTTGTTTGCCCAAACATCAGTTCCACCTGATCTTTTTGTTTGTTTGTTTGTTTGCTTCCCTCCAAAACTACTGCTTTGGAATGGAGTTTTGTTGAAGATAAGGACTTGTTATTTTCTGTGTAATGAGTCTGGAAGCTCTGGAATTTTACGGAAATGATTCAAAATTGTGAACTGGGGTTTCCCCCCACTATGAGCTAAAGACATTTCAGCC
This sequence comes from Cnephaeus nilssonii, assembly GCF_951640355.1. Classification (NCBI taxonomy): domain Eukaryota; kingdom Metazoa; phylum Chordata; class Mammalia; order Chiroptera; family Vespertilionidae; genus Cnephaeus; species Cnephaeus nilssonii. The sequence continues at coordinate 41,074,406 of NC_137085.1, read as the reverse complement.
TTGATTTCCCAATGGAGAAAAATGACCTGAAAGAATGTCCTCTTCTCCTACATGAGACTGGCAAGAATGAGAAGCCAAGCATGGGTAATGAAACTCACATCTACGCATTGCTTTATTTTTTTCCTCCCAAATGCATGCACCTTTTCTAGCTGTTCTTGAGTAAAGATGCAGAACGTGATAATTGTTGGCCTGGAAAATTGTGGTTGGATTTAGACCCTGGAGGGAATCTCTGTTACCTAACAAACATATTTAGTTAAGTTTAGTTAAAGTGGAAAATACTTTGGGGCTTTAGGGTTTGAGAAAGAAGTTCCCTCTCATTTTAATTATTCTTTCTTATTCAAATATCTGTAACTTCTTATGTTGATAAGTTGTGTTATTTGGGTTAGTTATAATAAAGGTGGGTGACTTCATTAACTACATAGGTTTGATAGCCTGTTACTGTTGTTATTGTTATGGCAAAGTATAGAAATAGTACCATAACTGGAGATATAATTTGGAATGTTTTTGAATTTTATAGAAACATTTCAATGGAGGCATTATGGGATTATTATTTATGTTATTGTGGTGCTGAACTGACTACTGCTATTTCATGCTAAACTAACTACTCATCTTAAAATCATAAGGATTATGGTTTTCAGGTCATATGTTTACTGTTTTAAATTGTTACTGCTCTCCAATAAATAATTATTTCCCTTATTTTTTGGTAGAATTTTGTAACACTTTTAAATGATTTAAAAGTAATATTAACTGATTTTAGACAATATGGAAACACAAGAAACACTTAAGAAGAGGGAAAAAAATCCTCTGCATTCTTAGCATTCAATGGTTAATTTCCTTCCACTTTTTAACTCTTACTAAACATTTTTATCACAATAAAATGTTCTTCTTTGTCCCTTATGGCAGTTTTTTTATATCCCCTCTCTTTCATACTCTATGATTACCATATACTTCTATGCAGTATTTTTATATACAGTGTATATAATATATATAAAATACTATATATTTTAATTATTTGGAAAATAAACTAATTTGTGTTTTTTTTAATCCTCACCTGATGACATGCTTTTTTTAACTGATTTTTTTTAGAGATAGAGAGAGGAAGGGATAGGGAGAGAGAGAGAAAAAAACATCAATGTGAGAATGAAACATCTACCTGTTTCCTAGAGGGACAATGGGAGACAAGCAGAGGGGCTGGAGAGTGAGAAGGAAATGCCAAAAAACAGCCGGAGAAGAAAACACCCACTTCTGTGTATAAACTCTGCCCAAGTCTTTGGCTGATTTCTGAACTATGATTATGTGGAATGAACCAAAAGGTCACCGAAGTGAGAGCCTACCTGCTGCCCAACACAGGCAAGACAGAGTTCTCAGTTTGAGTCTAATCAAGCTAATCCTCTGACTGGGTATAAGCAGCAATGTTCTTCAGGGTGATAGGCTGGGCTAGAATAGCATGGAGTATACAGATCTTCAATGCTCCTTTAAAATAATTATTAAATTCAGGTCTTCTTTTTTCTGGTCTTGTACATATTTTCAAAAAGGAAACACAATATGAGGGTGTTTAATTAATTTATACTTTACTATCTGAACTGTTTCGTAAGAGACATTTGAGGTTTAAGGAAATATTTATATTTTTTAAATAATAAGCTTTAGTCAACACTATTTCTTTGAGGTAGACACTTTATAGAGTCAACAGGAAGCAGAATGATACACGTGAGTCTGAGAGGGGACCTGTGACTGCCCAACCAAATGGAATATGGCAAAAGTGATGCTTTGGGACTTCCAAGTCCAGGGCATAAGAAACTTCCAGTTGGCTCTCTCTCTCAGGATGTTTCCCTTTGGAATACAGTCACCATGTAGTGAAGAAGCCCAGAGTATACGGATAAGCCACATAAAGTGTTTCAGTTGAGAGACCTAGCTACATCTCAGTTTCAGCCATCATCAACCTCTGGAAATGTGCATGAACAAACCTGCAGGTAATTTCAGTCCCAGGCTGTGAGTGTTCCAGACATTATGGGGCAGAGACAAGCTGTCCCCATTGTGCCCTGACCAGCTTTCTGACAAATAGAAACTAAGAGAGATAAAAATTATCATTGTGTGAAGCCACATTGGGGTTTTGGAGAAATCTGTTATGCAATTTGCATACCAGACTTGAACTGGGATCTTAAGAAGAGAGTGATCTGGGTGAAAAAAAGTTTCCTCGGTGGAATTGGAAGAGATGAAAAATTCTAGTGGGCTGATGAATAAATGAGCATTTAGGTGGGAGAGACAGTGAGCTTAGGTGACTCTTTCAAGAAATCAATTTGTTAGGGAAACAAGATACCCCTACTTCTCACTGCCTAAATAGCTAGTAAGAAATCGAGATCTTAGAAAGCGTTTCTTTTTCATAGGAAAGGCTTGATTATGTTTTATGCTGAAATAAAAGAGCTAATAGAGACAGGAGAATGTTGAAGATGTGTGTGTGTGTGTGTGTGTGTGTGTGTGTGTGTGTGTGTGAGAGAGAGAGAGAGAGAGAGAGAGAGAGAGAGAGAGAGAGAGAGAGAGGGAGAGAGAGAAAGAGAGAGAGAGAGTTTAAGAAAGAGATCCCCCAGGAAGGTAGAGAAGTAGAGAATCTACGGCACAGTAGAAGCATTAACCTCACATACAAAGGGTCCTCACCAAGTGAGGTCAAATGTTACTAGCTGCACATTTGCTTGTTGTAGGTCAGTCAAGTAGTCCTCCCCACTGATTCTAATGTTCTTTGTCAAATTTAAGGTCAGTATGTTTGTGAAGAAAAAGAAAGTGACAGAACATATTTTGGGGAGTGGGATAAGCAACCTGCTCGGTAAAATAATGGAAAGTTGTGTGAAGGCTCAGGATGTGGAATATTTCTCAGGTCTCATTTTAAATTCTTTTATTTCTGTATTTCTGAGCGTTTTCCCCTCAATAAGACATTTCCAATGTTCCCATATAATTACACAAATTCTATACTTATGTACCTGTAGGTTACTTTATATGATCAAATTATAAATAATAATGCTATTAATACATATTGTGATACTTGAAATTTACCAAATTATTTCAAATTCAACACCATTTGCCCCAACCAAGAAGTTGTATGTCTAATCAATGGTTTAGCATTTCGCTCTGGTCAGCTTTGGCCTGGTGACCTATCGCTGCCTTTGCATAGCCTCAGATAGAATAAAAACTCTTCTTCCAGAAATAGGTACAGAACAGAGACTTCCAAAAATCTCCATAACTTGTGCTTCACTGATCCCAAAGCAATTGGGGTGAATCGGGTCTTTATGTTCCATAAAGGCAACCCTGTATTACCAAACCGTCTTGAATTAACCTGAAACCTCAAACTCTGCCTACAGGATACAGACACTTCCTTATCACAGCCCCCAGGCTGCACATTACACTTGGCTTCTCCTCATAAATCCATTTCACATGTCATACTCAGGGGCAATGGCTACAGCCAATAATTAATGCTGGTGGATTGGCTCTTTCCCAAAATTTAGTTGTTTGTCTTCTCAGTTGATAACATATAGAGAATTTTGGCAAAATTCCCCAAGAGATTTTTTTTAGAGGGTGTATTTGAGGGACATTATTGAAGGCTGTTGTGCTTTCCAATTCTTATCTGTGATTATAATGGTGAGCACAGGCCAAAGAATGCCATGCATTTTTCAATAAGTGAGGAATTTTATTTATCTGACTTCATAAGTTAATGTGACTTTTCAACTAGGACAAAATGAAAAAAATGATAAATACAAGTATTCACTCTTGAAATTCTATTACATGCTGGCCAAGGTTGGCCGGCCTGGACACAGACTACCAGACACAGAACTGGGCACAGAGAGCCTTTGTGTGTGTGGACACCCTTCATGTGCACCCCCTCTTCCCTGGGAGAACGCTCTCTGAGAAAAGGAACAGCAGCTTCTGAAAGCCAGGAACTGACTTGGTGCTGCTAGGAACGGGCCTGCCACTCTCAGCTGTGCCATTGTACCCTCCTATCAAAGATAAACAATTTCAAACAATGACAAAACCAGACAAGCCCCTGTGACTTTTTTGGATCAAGACAAAAGAAGAATATTCAGTAATTATGTCTTAACAGATAAAAACAAGAATGTTGTCCAAACAATTAAACACACACACCAATATCACCTTAATCTGGCTCGTAAGAATAACCACTGCCTTTTTACCAATTGCAAGTTTAGCTGTACTCCATTCTTCCCTACCTCCTAGAAAATAATTATTCAGGTGCCCTATCAATGAATTCGCCTCACTTCCTGACAGTAGCAACCAATCCAGAGCAAAAGCCCTGCTTCTTTGAACACGTTCAAATTGCCAAACATAGGTTCAAATCTTGTAAATCCTTTTTCGCACCTTTCTACTAGTTTCCCAGAGAGCAGGGTCTCCCTCAATGCAACAAGTCAATAAAGGCAATAGTGTGTTCCAGGAGGTTTTTAGCTGGAGAGATTTGACAAATTGGTGACATGAGCATTTGGGGGCCAAAGGAAAGCTGGAGGAACATTTACCAGAAAAGACAGACATGTGCAAAGGACAGAGAGGTAAGCTAGGAGTGATAGGAAGTCCTCCAAATGCACAGAAAAGGGAGATTGATATGGGAAAAGGCAGAGAGAAACAGTGCTAGAAACAAGTTATGAAGAGAGGACTTGAAGAAACAGGCACAGGTTGAAATGTGTGTTGGAAGCGGGGGGTGGTGGGAGGGGAATAATTCGCCTGGGCCCTCATTCACTTATTCAGTTAGTCAACAAAAATATACTGCGTGCCAGCTATATGCGGGGCACTGTAAACAAAGAAAGATACTGCTCTTGCCCTACTACAGTTTAGTGGTTAAGAGGTGGAGGAAACCAGTTTTACTCAAATCATTGCAAGATAAGAATTGTCACAGTTACTGGTGCTCTGGAGGAAGGCTGTGCGAGGTTATGGGAGACTATGCTAAGTTGGAAGGCCACAGAGGACTTCCTTAAGTAAGTGGCTTTGAGCCAAGATGTGAAGAAAGATTAAGAGCTAACCAGGTAAATAGCCAGGCATAGAGAAAGATAGCGTGAATGCCCTGTGGTGGGAAAGAATATTATCAGTATAATCAGTATGAAGTTTTATTGGAAAACAGCCGCATGTTTGTTTACACGTTGTCTATGGCTGCTTTTTCATTACAATAACAGTGTTGAAAAGCTGCAACAGAGACTGTACGGCCCACAGAGCCTAAAATATTTATTATCTATCCTCTTAGAAGAAAAAAGTTGGCTGAGCCCCTTTACAGGCAATGCTAGGAGTTTTGTCTTTGTTGAAAGAGAATAGAATGCCATCGGTGGCATGGAAAGCATGCCTTGTGAGTAGAACATGGTGAGCTCATTGAACATAGTCTCAAGAACATGTGGGTAGAACAACTATGAGACAATAGCAGATGAGGGTGGTGGTGGTGAAGATGAAGGGAAGTGTAATGGGCTGGATACATGAAATAAGAGAGAAGGTCATGTCATTTGCTGAGGCAGAGGGTGCTCAAAAGAGGACATACATATGTTTTTTTAAATATATTTTTATTGATTTCAGAGAGGAAGGGAGAGGGAGAGAGAAATAGAAACATCAATGATGAGAGAGAATCATTAAATGGTGCTTCCTGCACGCCCCACCCTAGGGGAGGGGGGAGGCGGGGGCGGGGGAGGAGGTTGAACCAACAAGCCACACATGTGCCCTGACCAGGAATCGAACCATGCCCTCCTGGTTCATAGGTGGACACTCAACCACTGAGCCACGCCGGCCAGGCAAGACTAGTGTTTTGATTATTTTTACCCGAGGAGAAGATTATGAGTTAAGTTTGGGCGTGTCAATTTTGAGTTCACTTTGAGATGCCCAAGAGAAGATACACATTAGACAATTTAGATATACAATGCTGGAGCTCAAAGAAGAATGCTAATTACATACACACCTTCCCCTATGGTTTATAAACAACCCAAGGAAATAAATGAGGATCCAAGTCCAGAGTCAAGATTATTCTGAAAATACTGTATTTGAGTACATTGTAGGGCTTCATCTCACTGGGATTTGATCTCCCCAATCTAAGGTGGAGGAAACTGGAGAATGATAGACACCCCTGACAGGTAGCTACCATATGGACACAAAAGAGCTGGAGGAGGAAAGCATGTTCCATTTGGGGACAAACCATTCCAAGAGGAAAAGAACAATCGACAAGGGGCAGGGCCATTCATGGACAAGGAATTCAGCATCAATCATCTCATCCAGTAGAGAAACCTGACACTGAAGAACACCAGATTCTCACAAAGTTCACCAATGAAATAAGCTACTCCTTTATCCAAGAGAGATATGGCCAAGCAGAGAGAGGGACTAGAAGTGTTTTTCTAACACTGTTCTAAGTTAGAAAGTTCCTTTATAGCAATGTGAGGAGTTCAGGAAGGGAGTGAATCAATATTCCTCTTTAAAAAAAATCAAAATCATATAAAGGACAAAAAACCTACAAAGAGTTAAAAATTAATTTATGTTCTTTAATTTTTTAAAATTGAATGTATTGGGGTGCTATTGGTTAATAAAATTTATAGGTTTCACCTGGCCAGTGTGGCCCTGTGGTTGAGTGACAACCCATGAACCATGAAGTCACAGTTTGATTCCCGGTTAGGGCACATGCTGGGTTTTGGGCTCTGTACCAGTTGGGGGCATGTAGGAGGCAGCCAACTGATGATTCTCTCTCAATGATGTTTCTATTTCTCTCTCCCTCTCCCTTGCTCTCTCTGAAATCAATAAAAACATACTTTTTTAAAAAAATAGGTTTCAGGGGTGCAATTCTATAATACATCATCTGTATATTGTTTTGTGTTTTCACCACCCCAAACTTTATGTTCTAATTTTAGGGAAGAAGAAACCATGAAGCTAAATTTAAATAAAAGAAATTCACTAATATAATTACATTTTAATAAGCAAAGCTGACAAGGGATTAGTGTACATAAGGAGACACTAGTACGTAAGAAGTTGATAGAAGGCTGCTTAGAAGTAGCTTCCCAGAGCTTGGCCATTCTCTTGGGCCAAGTATTAGTGAAGGGTAAACTTCTGAGCCTGAACTTTGAGCAGCATTAAATATTAGATGTCTTTATCTCTTCAAGACAGTCACTGTGGTGAATAGTTGATTGATGTAGGAAGTAGCTCATGAAAATTTTTTATTAATTCATATCAAACAAGTCCATTGTTTGTCAGTCATAATTTAATACAGAACTAGCATTAGGACTGAATTTTGAGCTCTTATTATTATGCTGGTTAATCACTAACAGACTATATTTTCAGTGGGAAAATAATGGATGTCTTTGTTTCTTTTTTTATAATTAAGTTCAAAGAACTTTCATAAAGATAATATTTTTTTCTCATAGTTAATGCGGTGTTCCCTTTTATAACTTAAAGTTTTGCCTTTTAAGTGTTCATCAATTCAAAAGTTATGCACGTTTGTTGCAAAAACTCAAATATTATGGAAAAATTGCAGAATAAAGTGAAAGCCTTCTTGGAAAACGTTTCACCTGCTCCTTTCTCCCTCTCTTCTCATAGTATCATGGTTAACAATTTCAACTGCATACACTTATAGAACTTTATCCATGAATTTACACATGCGGTTTTCTTTATACAAATTATATTACATATTGTTGTTGTTGTTATGACTGTTACATAACTTGCTTTCTTTGCTTAATCTGAGCCTCCAATTCAACACAGATAAATCTATTTGAATAACGTTAACAACTGCAAGGTAACAGTACTATGTGTGGACATAAGGTGTTTCATAGCATTCAGAACCTAAAGCAATATTGTTTTAATGATCTTTAGCATAATAATATCAGACTTGTGAAAAAAACTATTTTAGCTACAGGTTTTACATTATGATCACAAGAGAGATGACAGAATTCATGGAAGGAGAATTGCACCTGATAAGCCCTTGAAGCAATCAGCTTATCATTTGACCTCTCTGGGATTTGATGCCCTTATCTGTAAACTGAAAGATTTTGGTCCAGATAATTTTCAATATTCCTGCTAGCTCTATTTTATATTTATACATGCATACATATAAATTTATATGTGTACAGGATTGAAACAGTCAGTCTTAGTTAAAAACTTTTCATATTTGGCAACTATTAAATACCTATCTTCACTCAATACTCTAAATAGCCTGATGGACAAAAATGTATGGTACCTGCTGTCCATGTCAGGTATCGATTGAAAGATATTTTCTGGCTTGCCCTTGAACTATTATTTCCAACAATACGCATTTTCGAAGAGTCTGGTTCCACATTAGCTATCTACTTCTTTAAAAATAGGGAATTAGGACCCAGCCAGCATGCCTTAGTGGTTGAGCGTTGACTTATGAACCAGTAGGTCATAGTTCAATTCCCTGTCAGGGCACATGCCTGGGTTGTGATCTCCATCCCAGTGTGGGGTATGCAGAGGCAGCCAATCAATGATTCTCTCTCATCATTGTTGTTTCTATCTCTCTCTCTCCCTCTCCCTTTCTCTCTGAAATCAATAAAAATATATTTAAAACATAAATAAAAATAGGGCATTAGAAATCTGTGTAGAAATTAAACTATTAGTGGCTGGAGGAATAGAATGCAGGAAACTGAAATAAAATTTTCTTTTTAAGGAGAAGAAGGAATTTTCCTTTAGTTGTAAAAATACACGCAAAAGAACAAAACAAAAAAATAAAACTTTATGGGAACAAATATGGGGGAGAGCAAAATATTGGGGTGGCAACTGTAAGAGAGTGAAAATGTGGTCATTCTGGTTCCTCGAAAAGAGCTGCTGCTCCCCCTTGTGTCAAGTGTGGAAACCTAACCTGATAAAACAAAGCTTTCATCCTAGACTGAAAATGATATGAAGATCTATTTGGATGACAATGGCATACTGCTTTCAAGGAGAAAATGAAGGACATATTCAAATGGACAATTCAAGTAATGATTCTGTCTCAGGTATAGGCTTAATGTCACCAAGATAACAGAGCCAATGATGTGGGCATGTGCCCAGATAAAGCCCCAGAGGCTGACTGTAATCAACCCAGGAAATTGGTTGGTCAACACTTATTTCACAAGTAAGTTTCTATGCCAACCACTTGGTAAGGTACTAAAAAAGAGTGCAAAGTAATATAGGACAGTCGTCTTTCAGAAGTGTGCCATCCACCTGGGAAGATAAAATATGACCATAAGGAGACAATTATAAGGTGTTAGATTCTGTGTCCTACTGGGTGACCTAGAACAGGGAGAAAGGAGAAGGGTTTTTGTGCTGGGATCTGAAGGGTCGGGTGCTTCAGAGAGATGTAGAACCTAATAGGCCAATAAAGTAGAAAAGCATGAGGCCAGAAAGTTAACCATAGTTCTGGAGTTTTGTGTTTATAAACTAAAGGCAAGAAAGAATACTTAGGGTCATATTAAGCAACTCTGGGCTAACTACCTTGGACTATATTCCACTTGTTTTGTAGATGAATAATTATGTAATGTGTTTGAATAGAAAAATGCCATAATGTGAAACGTTTCAGGAAGTTTAATCTGGGAAATTATAGGCAATGAGTTTTCTTTAATTGTATGTAAATATAAATACTAAAAAATTATATTAAAATATTCACCTAATTCAACATTTCATATTCTTTTACTCCTTTTTCATAAAATTTATTACAATCCGACAGTATAGGACTGTGTGTGTGTGTGTGTGTGTGTGTGTGTGTGTGTGTGTGTGTGTGTGTGTTTATTTTCTGTCTCCTTCACTGGATGCAAATTTCATGCGAGTAGGGACTTTGTCACTTTTGTTCACTGCTATACTCCCTAACTTCTAAGACTGGTGAGCATTTGATAGGTATTTGTTGATGTTATAAATAAATTTATATCGAAAGTCTTGAGGTAAGGACAGCAATTAAAGTGTTTATACCGATGATAAAACTTGACCTTGAATAGAAGCAGGAGAAGAGAAAAATGGAGACATTTAATATTTTGAAGAATGAATAAACTAGACTTAATAACTCACTGGATGTGGCTGGTGAGGGAGAAAGAGGAGTCTAAAATTGCTGAGGCTTCAAGGTTATATGCATGGAAGGATAATGGTAGCATTAAAAATACGGGGTAGTCAGTTGAAAAGTATGTTTTGGCTAGATAACAGAACAAGCTCTTGACACAGACTGAGTTGTTGAGGGACAGTTAGAGATTTCTGATTAGAATCCAGGAGACAGGCCAGGCTTGCAAGTTTAGGTTTATTGTGGAGATGATAGCTGACACACGAGCTTAGATAAGATTCCTGTGGGGCAAACTCTAGCTACAGTGAGGAAGAGAACAAAGGACTGGCCCTTACAGTTATTTAAGCCATCGTCACACATAACCTTAAGAGATGAGCCCGTTTGTAACTTACGCACTCTTCTCACCTATATCTATTGAGTCCTGACCAACAAACAAACAAAAACACTATGATATGAGGATTCTGGGGAACTCACAATCTGGTAAGGGAGACAAAAAGAAAAGATTTACACATCCAAGTGAATCAGCCATCCCAGCTCCCGCCAGCTATGGTTCTGGTGTTGTTAAATCTATGGATCTTTTAAGACAAGTGAGGTTTTATGTGAGAATTCCAATGCCAAAATATATAGGACATTGATTAAAATATGTGAAGCCAACCAAAACATTTTTGCTGGCTGGATTTAATTTGTATCCAGCCTTATCGCAATCTCATTCAAGAAGAAATTCCTCTAACTCCCTTAATTGTACAGCAAGCATGTCAAACCTGTGGCCTGCGGGCCACACGTGGCCCACAATAAATATTTTTGCGGTCCAGCCAACATAACGGTATGTAAGAAATTTTTTAATAAAAATTTGTAACTTAATTTTGACAATATCCTGTTATACATAATTATTAATAACAAACTACAATGTTCACTAATGACTGATTACTATAATCGTGTTACATTCATTTCCCTTACACGCCTTATGCGCAGGCGCACCATTTTTTTCTCCACTAATACTAGCAGCGAATATTTTAGCAGCCAATTGCCACGTCATTAGTCTTGGACTGACTTGTTTGGTGTGCGCAACAGGAAATATTTCGCTTTCAGAGAACAAGAAAAATAGGTTTATTTGCATTACGCTTATTAATTTGTGCAGTTATTCAGTGTCTGGTCAGTTAATGTTCAAGAAAAATATTAATTTTTATTAACATGTTGTATTATTTTATGTTAACAATTAGTCATTTATTTCACCCCTTTGTATTCAGCATGTTTCTATAGAAATAAAACTACATTTCTATGAAAATTGAAGCTTTTGTTTTTTGCGGCCCACATAAACTTAAACCTTGTTTGTTTGGCCCGTGTTAGCCTTTGAGTTTGACATGCTTGCTGTACAGTCTCAGGGGAGGATGCTTTTAGTCATTTGAGAATAAGTTTAAACAATTTGCTTGAGAGAGATGTTACAGGAGGGCCATTTTATAATCCTATACAATAAGAGGCTAATATGCAAATTGTCCCTACTGGAGGGAGTTCCAGCGACTGGGAGTTAGACAGGAGACAGCGCGGAACAAGACAGGCATCGGCAATGCAGCGGCCAGCCGTGGAGGCGCTGCCGGCCCGATGGACCCTGATGAAAGCAGGACCACAGTGGGATGGTGGAGCAGGTGAGCGGGCGGCGCCAGGCCAAGGCGGGTGCTAAGAGAGGCTCTGGCCGGCTGGCAGCCGGGGGAAGGGAGGCCACAGCCGGCAGTCGCTAGGGACCCTACCCGTGCACTGGGCCTCTAGTGAAAGATAGGGTCACTTAGTAGGTTTGTAATATTTGTTTACTTATTTAACAAATACTTACAGTGTTATACTATGGATTAGGCACTCAGTATATAATGATGAACAAATTAGACAAATTGATACATTGGTTAGGCAAATTTCATCAGGTGGGAAAGGACTTAAAATAGTTACCAATGGAAGAAAAATGCTAATACTGAAATAAAGGGCACCGTGGCATGTTGCTGTAAGTGCTTTAATTTGATGAGAAAGCTGAGGGTGCAGGGGAGGTACTATTCCTAGGTAAAGAGTTTATCTGTGTACATTACTGGTAGAGACTGCCTAAAAGGCCCTAGGAACATCTAGCATGGGCAGGAGAAAAGAAAATTAATGGAGAACAAAATACATCACAATAGTAGAAAATAGAAGGATAAGTTGAAATTGAAAACTGATTAAAACCAGTGGTTTTTAAGCTTTTTTTTTACTGTGCCATAGATAAACTATTTTCCCTTTCTACACAGTCCACAAAAGAGACACACATTTAGATGTGTTCACACACACACTTAAACACAGTTTCACTGATTATGACCTACTAATGAGCTAAACCCACATCTTTGAAAACGCTAAATCAAGTAGTCCTTAATTCTTCTCAACGGTACAATTCTATACTATTAAGTTAGTAGATTTAAATTATTTTACTATGTATTTATTCTTTTACATGCGTACTAAGAAGCTATTCTCATTTCAGGGACTTTTTAGTTTTACCAGTGTGATTTTGAAAGAGTATGAAAACTGAAATTCTTAAATAAAGGATATCCAGGATAAATTTAGGTTTCAATTTCTAAAACTTATTTTAAAGATACTAATGACAAAAAAAAAATCAATGATAAATCACAGTATTATTTAATCATTAATTTAAGTTTCAATTTACATTACTAATATAATAGTGACATTAGAAAAATTAACCCAAGATGTGTAGTGTTTTGAAAATATGGAGGCTTATTTATTAATGTTGATTCATGCAACTATTTTTTCAATCTATTATGATAATTAGTTGAATTTTGAAATAATTAGAAGAGTAGGATATCACATAGAAATCACCACCTTTGTGCTAAACTTTTAGGAATTGAATTTCTTGGATGCAATGGAGTTGGATCATAGTTTTTAAATTATGTTATTTAAAAACATACCTTAACCAATAAAGAAATTTAAAAAAATAAAAATAAAAATATACCAATGTAAATTGAAATACTGTAGACTCAAAATGACACTTTCATATTGTGTAACAAAATTTTAGGGCAAGAAAACAAGACAGGCATGAAAAAGTAAGTAAGTAAGTAAGGTAAAGAAGCATAAAACTGATAGTTCAAGACACACAAAATAGACTTTGATAAAGTTTTCTATTAATCCAGATGTTTGGATCGCATTTCCCATGTAATAGAAAATGAACATGTGCTTCTTATAAATAGGCCTATTTTTGGATACCATTTAATTTCTCTGCTCTTACATCTGTTATGTGGACCTTTGTTACAGCTATTATATGAGAAATTCCATAATTATTCATGATGATATGAATGGTGGTTGAGGACGTAGGCTTTGGGTCTTTGCTCAGGTTTAAATGCTGGCCTTAATGTTAGAGAAACAAACTATCATTGGAACTTTCTGGAAAAAATGCATAATCTGAACATAATCATGGGGAAAACTCAGATGAATTTATGTTTATAATGACATCTGAACAAAGAATCAGCCTGTACTACTATTCTTTTTTTTTTTTTTTTGCTTTAAGCCTGTATTCTTCTAATGCAGGGGTCCTCAAACTTTTTAAACAGGGGGCCAGTTTACTGTCCCTCAGACTGTTGGAGGGCCAGACTATAGTTTAAAAAAAACTATGAACAAATTCCTATGCACACTGCACATATCTTATTTTGAAGTAAAAAAACAAAATGGCAAAAACACCCGCATGTGGCCCACGAGCCATAGTTTGAGGACGCCTGTTCTAATGTGTTAAAAGCACAAAAGACAAAGGAAAATTGTGTAACAATTCTAGACTGAGGAACTTATAAAAACATGACAACTACTGCAATGTGTTTTTCTTCTGCTATAAACAACATTATTGGGTAATTTGAATAAGATAATATTATTGTGTCACTGTTGATTTCCTGACTTTAATTGTACTGTAGTTATGTAAGAAACTGTCTTTGTTTTTAAGAAATATACTCCAAAATATCCAGAGGTAAAGGGGCATCAATCATGTCTGCAACTTACTTGTAATAACTGAGAGAGAATGATAAAGCCAAGGTGATAAATGTCACCATTTTATTCTTGCAAAAACCACCATTGAACCACAGTGAAATATTCTAAAAAATGGGCATAATTATACTGAAGTGAAAAAAAAAAAAACCACGAAAAACTTGTATTCAGGATTAAATGAGATCATTTGTATGAAGCTGCAAATAATCCTAAAAAATGTTAGGAACTAGATGTTTCTACAACAACACAATATATCTTTTCCAGAAATAGCTAGATTTCTGCCAAAGGGACAGCAATAGGGCTTATTGGAAAATTAGGGTTAGCAGCAGACCACTCAAAACCATTCTTATTTTCAACCAGAGCACTAATAAAAATCAATAAAACCCTAATAAAATCTCAACACCTTACATCGCCATTGGCAATCCACACTTTGCAGCCTTTTACTCTCAGCTCAGGATATTTTCTCAGGGGGACCTTTAAGGAGGGTCTTTATATTTTAAAAAGACCAGTTTCATAAAAAAAAATGATCTGGGATATAGAATTCTTAATCATCCACTTTTTAGTTTTTAAACCACAACAGTAAATATTTTTTGGATATTTTCCATCGACATTTTCAGTTTCACCAGATAGCTAAATGTATGGCAGCACAGCCACTAAACCAGCCATCGAAAAAGAATATCTCAGAATTTAAGCCGTGCCGCCCCCCCCCCCCCCCCGCCTTAGTTCTTCATCTATTGATAATGATGCTCTTTGAGAGAAAGTTTGCTCCTGCTGACTTCAAAACATTCATACACTAGGGGAAATCACAGACTGAATAACCCGACTTCCTCTTTAAAATAACACAAATCCCCTAACAGATATGAGTACATTTCTTTTACAGAAGCATGCATTATACGAACAGACTGTATTATTTCCTAAGGAGGAAAAATAAGAGAGAATGAATTTTATAAAGAGCATGTTGTTAAGCATGGGCAATTTGAACCAGGAATAGTATGATTGAGAAATAGAATAGGCTCTACTGAGAGTCTTAGAAAAGTGAGTAAAATAACAAAGGGCCATCTTCCTGGAATGGATGGGTCCTTCGTAGAACAGATGAACTAGATACATTCTTGAGTTTGTTTTCAGCCCTCTAAATGGATTCACTGTAATCTCAAGTCAAATCTAGACCTAGTAATACAGTCATAGCTATTACTCCTGGGGGTCAAGTACTCTTTGAAATTATTTTTATAAAGAAAGAGTGGCTTTTATATTTATTTCAGAAAAGTTCAAGCATTCAAACACTGCAATATTAAAATAAAGGGTAAAAAAATAATCCCAGCTCACTTATCTCTGAAATGGTTAGAAGTGATACATGAATAAAGAATTAAACTAAAAAGCATTTTTAAAAATCAACACAAGGCAATGCTTGAAAGAGAATTCTGACCACATGTTTATTTTTAAAATGTATATACCATGGCATGAGAATGAGAAATGCATGCTAAATAAGTTGGGTACTACTAACGGAAAAAAGAAGCCTAATATGTTGAGAATTATAGTTTTTCACCTGAGAATTTTGGTCGTACCTTTTTTATAGTGACAAATATATATATATATATATATATATATATATATATTTATAGAGACAAAAATAGTATATATATATATATATATATATATATATATACTGTATATTACCATTTTAATCATTTTTAAGTGTACAGTTCAGTAATATTAAGTACTAAATAGTAACTTTCCATTCTTTCCCTTCCCAACCCCTAAAAACTACTATTCTACTTTTTGTCTCTATGAATTTGACTACTCTTGGTAATTAATATAAATGGAATTATACAATATTTTTCTTCTGTGACTGGCTTATTTCACTTAGCATGTCCTCAAAATTTATTAATGTTGCAGTATATGTCATAACTTCTTTCCTTTTTAAAGTTAAATGATATTTCATTGCATGTACATATTAGTGATATTAAGCATTTTTCATGTGTTTTTTTTGGCTACTTGTATAGTTTTGAAAATACCTATTCAAGTTCTTTGCCTGCGTTTTTTTTCTTATGTTATTGCTGGTCAGTTATAGGAATTTTTTTTTATCACTTCTGGACATTAATCCCTTGTCAGATACATGATGTGCAAATATTTTCTCCCATTTTGTGGTTGCCTTATCACTATCTGTTGACAGTGACCTTTGCTGTATAAAAGATTTTAATTTTGATGGTCATATATATGGTCAAATGATTTTTTACTGCCAATAACGTTTGATCACTTGACCATCTATTCTATTCTACTGGTCTATGTGTCTTACTTTTGAGTCCTATAGTTTTGTAGTAAGTTTTGAAATCAGAAAGTGTGAGACCTACAGCTTTGTTTTTCTTCAAGATTGTTTTGATTATTCAGAGCCCCTTGAAATTCCATATAAATTTTTAGATGATTTTTTCTTTTTCTGCAAAAAAAAAAGCCATTGGAATTTCATTTCATAACCATGAATCAAAATATGAATGTCTTTCCATTTACTTGTGTCTTATTTGATTTCTTTCAGCAATGTTTTCTAGTTTTCAGTGTTAAGCCTTTTACTTTCTTGGTTAAGTTTATTCCTAAATATTTTACTCTTTTTGATGATGTTGTCTTGATTAAATTGTTTTCTTAATTTCTTTTACAGATTGTTCATTTTTAATGTATAGAAACCAACTAATTTTTGTGTACTGATTTTGTATTCTGCACCTTTGCTGAATATATTGATTAGATCTATTTTTTTGATAGAATTGTTTAAGTTTTCTAAATATAAGATTATATTGTCTATGACTTTCTTTCTAATTTGGGTGCCTTTTATTTCTTTTTCTTGTCTAATTGCTCTGGCTAGAACTTAAAGTGCTATGTTGAATACAAATGGGCATCACTGTCCTGTTTCTGATCTTAGAGGAAAAGCTTTGTCTTCCATCACTGATGGTGATATTAGTTATAGGATTTTCACATATGAATTTCATTATGTTGATGTAGTTCTTGTCTATTCCTAGTTTTTTGAGTGTTTTTATCATAAGAAAGTGTTGAATTTTGTCAAATGTTTCTTATGTCAGTTGAGGTAATCTTGTGGTTTTGATCTCTTCATTCTGTTAATGTGCTATACATTGATTGATTTGAAACTCTTTAGAGCAACCCAAGTCTCATTGAATTTTTAGAGTTTAAATATTTAGAAATCAAGATATTTTGTGAATATGACACTGTAGCTCAGGGCCTGAAGGTTTATCCTTGAGGAAATACATTAGGTTTAGTATGCACTTTGGGGCTTGCTTTCTTCCCTATGTGAGAACATTCTAACAATGATCATTCTTGGATAGTCCCATTAAAAGATGACCTTGAAACCTCAAATATTTAAGTGCCAAAGATTCCAAAGCTTAAAAAAAAAAAGTCATTATATAATCAGTTGCAGACATCTTGACAGGACACACATTTTCCTCGTAACAGATAGAAAAACTAGCTTTTAGATGAAAAAAGTGCTGTGAGGTAGGTAAGACTATATTCTTAAATCAAAGCTATGAATATCAAACTCAGAAGTTGACTGTTCTAGTTGTGTAAATGCAAATCTGGATGGTGAAGACTCCTGAGGAATCTACCAAATCCACCTGAGAAAGGGAACCTAGGTTTCCTAGATTTTTAAGTTCAGCTAACTCCTCTTCCCATTCCTTGCCTAGAGAGCAGTGCATTTTCCTTGTTTCCTGAAACTCACAGTAAAGCAATGCCTTTGTACCATTGTCTTTCTCCTTCCTGCTCATTGCTTCCTTACCACCTATCTTTTGCCTTTACCTCTGCTTCTCACCAGCAACTTAAAAATGACAGCTTTTCCATTCTCCCTTTCCCACCCTGCTTTTTTCCAAGATCAATTTCTATCTCACCCTCTTCCTCAGAACCCCTTGCTCCATTGTGTCCCTCTGGACTAGAATCTTACAGCTTCCTGGATCCAGTTCTGGCAAAGAGGCCTCTCCATTCCTCCCTCCAGCTCTCAAACGCCCTAATCCAGTTCCAAACTCCTCCCCACAGGAGTCTAAGGTCCTCTCCTCCTGTTTTCTTCACAGAATGTTCTCTCCCACCCTTTCCCGAGGCCTGTTGCTGCTGCTGCAACCAGACTGTTCCGTTTCTCAGGATACCATCAGCTTTTCCCAAAGCTTTCTCCGTCATTACATCCTTCCACTAGATTCCTCACACTGACCTGCAAGATCTCTGGGCACAGGTGAGCCTTCCAAGCGTCACTGTCATTTGGCTAAATGGATTTGTTGATGTCATAGCAGGTTGTTTTTCCTCCAAAAAAATGTCCTCTGCTCAGAATGCCCCTTAGTCATATTAAGGAGCTTTTTTAAAATGCATCTGCCTCTAGAGATTGAATTTAATTGGTTGGATATGGACACTGCAATGGTTTAAGAGCTTATGGGGTCTGGTTAGGGTGGGGGGAGGGGAAGGGAGGAAGTCTAATGTGTGTGTCTAAGTTTGAGAATCAGTACGAACTCCCCCAACCTATGTATGCTTTTCTTACCTGGGTCATTTCTAGGGTTCCCCTTGAATCTTTGATGCTGTAGCAGCCCACCCTTAGGGAACCCTTTACTCTCTGTCCTCGGCCCTAATTCACTCCCAAAACAACAGGAACAAAATGTGCCCTCAGAGCTTTCCAAGAAAGTTGCTGGCAAAGTTGGCAATGCGTCTGGGCCTGGTAGGCTGCCAAAGAGATTTTAATGAAAGAAGCTAGAAGAGCCCAGGCTGAAAAAGAATGCAGGGTGATCACAGTTGTTTACATTTGCTGATGAATGGTAAGCTGCCTGGAAACTCTGGCAACATCATAATTGCTGCGCAATTAACCCTGTACTCACACTAGTGCTTCTGCCCCATGTTCCCTGCAGTTGGCCTTCGAAGTCTTCCAGTCCGAAGTAGTCATTTTATAGATGAGGAAAATGAGGAAAAGGGAGATGTGATTTAACAGAAGTCCCACAGCTAAACAGGGGAGGGAGGAGTGAAGCAGGAAACCTAGTCATCTTTATGAGGATCCAGAATTCTTCCAGACACACTCACTTCTCACCTATTTACTAGTCTGCTTTGGAAATGCTACTGATATTTCTCAATGTGCAAACTGGCAGTTTGATGAATGCCCAAGAGAAATTAAATTTTGTACAAAAGCAAGTGCTAGAGGTAATTGATGATTCATTATTCAGCTCAAAAAACAAGGAAAATAAATGGGGGAAATGACTTTATCTCTCTAAACTTCTTCATGCTCTCACAGAAGTATGAGTTTTGAAAGGCAGTGTAGATTTAATGCTGAGTTCTGGGTCTGGCACATGGTAATTGTGTGGTACATGGTCACAGTTATTTTGAACGGAAGAGGTTTTGCAAAGTCAGCACGCTGCAGAGGAGAAACTCAATGAAGCCTCCACTCATTCCTCTCTGAACAGAGAGAAAATGAAATTTTTCAGACTGTGGGTGTTGCATTGATTATAGATTCAGGTTTGTTTTTGTTGCCTTTTTATTTTTAGTTTAAATGTGTATTCAGGTTCTTTTTTCCATAAAAGAAGTTGATCTCTCACTTTTCACTCCAAAGTTCATTTTTTAGTAATCAGTGCCAATCAAGGTGGTGTAGTTGATTGGCACTGATTACTAAAAAGTGAACCACATTTGATCTGTGAACTTGGAAAAGTGAAGCAATCAGATAAGACAGGTAAAAACAGTTTGCTTGCATGTTCATTTAAATTGTCTAAAAAAAATCAAGTGAGAACCGGGCATTTACATTGTCCGAGTATATTGCCTATTTGTCCCATACATCATTTGAGAAATGTGAACAGTTTAGTTATGTATGCTTTTAAAGGAAATTTTTTTATTCCTTCTATAGTTACTATAAAATGCAATGGTTAACAAATATATCCTCATGTGTGTGAAACTTTTTCTTTTGTTAGGACCCGCTTGAAGTAATAGAAACAAATTGTAGCTAGTTTAAACAGGAAAGAATTCAGTCCAAGAACAAGATCTCATGAAGGTACAAAAAGTCATGAATGCAAGGTCATGAGACCGCCCTCAGTCTATAATTTCTTTTCCTTTCTACTCCATTTATTTTTAAGACCTGCTTCCAGAGTTTCTCATGTCCTCCTAGTGGGTTAAAGGTCCCCAAATCATATCTTCAGACTTAGATTTTGTCGATATAGCTGCCAAAGAGAGGATGATATTTCACAATTCCAATTCCATATTGGGGGTTGAGGGGCGTGGTAGGGTCAATAAATGTATGTTGAAAGAAATGCATGGGTAGGATACTTTGATAAGAAGCCTGGGACAAACTTAGATTAAGTGACAGGATGAAGATCATCAGCTAATAATGAGCATGAGATCAACTTCTATAGCCTCAATCCCTTTCCCAACTACCAGGGTGCTTTCTAAAATTGCCCTCTTCTCTTGTCTATCATGTCAGTGACTGACATGAAAAGATTTGGTCTGGTGTTTAGAAGTGTAAAAATAACAGAATTGGAATAAAGGTACAATGCATTTTATAAGAATTTGATTTTTCCCTCTTAGTACGTTGTTTAAGAATAGTTTCCAGATAACTACAAAGAGTCTGTATTTTTCATTTAAATGTTCAAAGGGAGAAAGACTCTTAGTCTGTGCTTAACATGGCAAAAATAAGGTTTATATTTTTCTATTTTAGAGTATTTAGTCTTGAAAATGATATTGGACAAGGCAATCACTCCTGAAGAGGTAACTGCTTCTCTCATAATTTTGGTGATAGTTTTTGTTTTTGTGAGAGCACTCATGAGTAAGGGGAGAAATCAGGTATCTCCTCCCGGCCCATGGTCCTTCCCCATCATAGGAAATCTTCTTCAGCTTGGAGACCATCCTTACCTTACATTCATAGAGATGAGGAAGAAATATGGAGACGTCTTTCTCATCAAACTTGGCATGGTGCCTGTCGTGGTGGTGAATGGAATGGAAATGGTGAAGCAAGTACTACTCAAGGATGGAGAGCATTTTGCAGGCAGACCTAAAATGCATACATTTTCTTTTCTGGCAGAAGGAAAGAGTTTTTCATTTTCAGTCAATTATGGAGAGAGTTGGAAGCTTCATAAGAAAATAGCGTCCAATGCTTTACGAACTTTTTCTAAAGCAGAAGCAAAATCCTCCACCTGCTCTTGCTTGCTTGAGGAACATGTCATTGAGGAAGTTTCTGAGCTGGTAAAGGTCTTCGCAGAGTTGACTTTGAAGAAGGGTAGCTTTGATCCCAGAAATGCCATCACATGTGCAGTGGCCAATGTTGTCTGTGCCCTTTGCTTTGGCAAGAGATATGACCATAATGATGAGGAGTTCCTTAGGATAGTTAAAACTAATGATGATTTACTCAAGGCCTCCAGTGCAGCTAATCCTGCCGATTTCATACCATGTTTTCGCTACCTTCCACTGCGGATTATAAATGCTCCTCGAGAGTTTTATCAGGCCCTGAATGAGTTTATTGCACTACATGTACAAGATCATCTTACTACGTATGATAAGGTAAGAATTTAAATTCATAAAAAAATAAATAAATTCATGCTAGAACGAGGGATTTGTTGAGAAGCAAAATATAATGATGAGAAGTGTTAAGTACCCAGAAAGTTATATGTATTCTTCCTTGGCTCTTATGACTATAATTTTGCCCTAATGACCCTTAAACTGTTAGGAAATGTGAGTTCTAGTCAGTGAGATTATAGGGCAGCTTTATTTAGTTCTCACGTAGAGACCTTAAGAAGAGTTTTTAATTCTTTGAGACCTTAGAAATTTCCCTAGTGTGTGAATAAGGTACATACTTGAATTACGAATCTGTAGTTGGCTGATGAATGATGAGCATGTAGGTGAGTTCCTTGAAGAAATGAACTAATGATTTTTGTCTCTTTCATTTTACATTTGAAATTATGAGGTCTTTAAAGTATCAGCATATTTTTTTTCAGAGAGTATTTTTAATAATTACAAGGAATATTGTATAGGAAGCTTCCAATTTACCCTCTTTTTCTATTTGAGTCCTTTTACTAAATGGAAATGAACTTTGAGATCAAACACATGTAGACAGAAAATTTCTTGAGGTGACAGAAATGGACCTTTTGTGAGGCCACTCAATCTTTTTGGCCAAATTGGATGGTCCACAGAAGAGTAAATTTCTCTAATGAAATAGGTGTGTACTAGAAAGAATCCTAGCTCTTGGAGGCCAATTTGCTGAGATGATAGCATCATGAAAAAAAAAAAATTAAAAAGAAAAGGTGGATAGTTGAGCAAATGAAGAGGTGTAAGGAGTTAAGACCCTTCCAATGAAAAAGAAAAGGCAGTAAACAATCTGTTTCAAGGTACCCATCAGAATTTTAGAAAAAATACAGTAAGTAAAAGAATTTATAAAGTCATAAATTTTCTTCCTATTCCCTAACCTACTTCAGCCTCATCGCTTCCTGCATGGTGATTACAGTAAAATTCTTAGAATGAGCTTGGAAACTTCTTATTGTATTTATTGCCTAGCAATTTCCCTATAGTAAGTTAATCTTTAATCTTTGTAACTGTGCTTCCAGCATAAGTACTTTTGTATTTATTGAAAAAAAATTTAAGAAGAAAATTGATAACTTTTTAAAAATTCTACATACTTTTAAAATTGAGCATTACCACTGACAAGCAAAATTGCAAGTTTTGAAATGGTCTACTATAGTCTTTATATTCCTAAGTGAATTGAGTTCATTTTACGTTACATGTTACATGAGATTCATATGTGATATGAAATGTAGGTAGGGATCAATAATCATACTAAGAATTGTCTCCTCAGGACCATATGCGAGACATTACTGATGCTTTGATTAATACCTGCCATAAAAAATATGCCACTACCAAAACAGCCACCTTAAATGACGATGAAATCATAAGCACTGTGAATGACCTCTTTGGAGCTGGTATGTGAGAGTATTTGTCAATATGTAAGGCAAATAAGGTCTAATTGCAATTTTTGTGTGTGTTCTAATGCTTACAGTTTAGAGTATTTCCTTCTTTTGATGTAGGTCATTTATCTATATAATAGAGGAATATGCAAATTAGCCCGGACACCATAACGTCACAACCAGACAGCAGGGACCTGAGGCTGCAATGGCACCTGGCCAGGGCGAGGGACCTCAGGCCATGTCCCTCACCAGTGGGGCTTGATGGGGGACCTCAGGCTGCACCCCTCACCCCACAGGTCTTGACAGGGACCTCAGGCCGCAGCCCCTGCCCAGCGGGGCTTGACGGGGACTTCAGGCCGTGTCCCTCCCCTGCCCCAGTGCCAGGCTGGGGGACCTGAGGCTGTGCCCCCCACTTGGAGGGGCTTGATGGGGGTGGGGCTGCCGAGTCTGGGTCTCCTGCATTTTCAAAACCCGTGTGGGTGGTGGGCAGGGATTTGACTCTAGGTCCCGCGGTGTGCCCCAGACTCTGACAGGAGGGAGATTTTCATATACATTTTACTAATTTTCTTTCATCTCTGATACTTCTATTATAGAGAAAGGGCAAATAGCAATATTAAAATATTTCCTCTAATTAATTCCCTTTTAATGTGCACGAATTTCATGCACTGGGCCACTAGTTTTGTATAGTTATCTCACTCTGTATACCTAGAAGTGGGGTCCCTGGATCATATGATAATTCCTTTTAATTTTTTTTAGTAACCTCCATACTGTTTTCCATAGTGACTATACCATTTCACCTTCCAACCAGCAGTGCATAAGAATTCCAATTTTCTACATTCTCACCAGTACTTATTGGTTTCTGTTCTGATAGTGACTATACTAATAGATGAGAGGTTAAGCCTATATTCTGAAAAAAACTTCAATGTATAATAATTACTTTATTGTGAGTTTATTGATTTTCAGTTATATTTAGATTCTTTTCTCTAGATTCATAATATTCAAATATGAAGTAAATTGAGGATACCAATAATTTTCTAATATTTTTCTCCATGGCATTTTGTCTCATTCCTTTTTCAGGGTTTGAAACTGTATCAACATGTCTGTACTGGAGCTTTCTTTATTTGATACACTATCCAGAAATTCAAGCCAAAATTCAAGAAGAAATTGGTAACATATTTTCAGATGAAAAATATAATTCTTACAATTGTCATTTTTATTATTAAGTTTTTTAAAAAAAACACCTCTTTTTTTCAGATGGAAACATTGGTCTAAAACCACCCAGATTTGAAGACAGGAAAATGTTACCCTACACAGAAGCTTTCATAAATGAAGTATTCAGACATGCCTCCTTTATTCCTTTTACTATTCCACATTGGTAAGCAAAAGATTCTCCTTTGAAACACCAATGGCAGGTTGAGGGGAATGAGGAATCTAAGGCATTAGAATACTTTAGGTCCTTTAAAAATACATATTATGTTGGTATTATTTTGCTATTCTTTTAAATCTTAATTCTTTTTATTTTTAAATTTTCTAATGAAAATTTTACATAGAAAAACAGCGTATGTTGTGAATGTTTTCATACCTACACTATGATGTCACTATTTTTCATCTTATATGTACTATTTAAGGGGCAAGAAGGCTATGGAAGTTCCAAACAATGGATGACACAAACGTAATGTATGTTTGGACATGAAGTGTCATACAAACTCACTTAACTTCTTCTCTGAGCCGTCTTAGCCACCTGCTGATGTGGCTTCATTTTTAGTAGCTTAGAATTTTGCTGGCCAATTGACTCAGGAAGCCAGTGTTGCCACAGGTAGATTAAACAGAGTTTCCGTTTACAGATATTTGAAAGTTTACTGAACCTCATACCACACTCTCTAGTGCACAAATGCATGCCAGTATAGATTAAGTAGGTAAGCTTTATTAAATAGTAATGTGGACAACCAAAGTTCTGGTAGTTTGAACTATTACCATACTACACAATTTAAAAAAAAATGAAATTCTCAATGCTTTTTCTCTTCCTATCCTTAAATAGTGAGGACGTGGGGATGTCTCTCACCCCAGGAAGCTGATGTAGTTATGGTTCTTGGCACAGCAGTAGGTAGTGCCTTCAGCCTAGAGCTGGACCAAGTAGGCTTGCTCATACTTCTCACCTGAATTAGACATACTTTGCCCCTCAGTCTCTGGCAATGGTGGACAACAGCAGTCTCTCCTGGAAATGCAAAGTCTGCTTCTCCAAGCTCAGGCCATTAGTGATTGTAGATGAAATGTATGTTCTCTACAGGTTGGTTCATCAGAAGAGAGAGCCCAGAAGTAGCTAAGCCAAATGTGTTTAGCATCTCCTCTCAAACGCGTCAAATTGAAATGTCACTGCTGCTCCTCTGGGGCAGAAGTGAGTGTTGGGGCCATCTAGGCAGTTAGTGAGTGCCATGTGGAAACATACCATGATTTAATGCCATATGGAAACATATCATGATCCATGCATAATTACAGAGGTATAAAGGACAAAAGTATACAGTTTGCATAACTGAGTATGGGACTAGAAAATAGGTTATCAGTCTAAAGACAACTTAGAGATCATCCAACACAAATAATATCATTTCACAGCTGGGAAATGAAATCATAGAGTCGATATGAGATTTTCCCAGTAGTTCCCTGTAAGCAGTGTCTAGAGTTCAGATTTCCTAGTTCCAATCCCATTGTTCCTTGGATTTGTTTTCTTAATTTATTGATAAAAGCCTAATCACATTGGATACACAGAAAGTGCTTTGTAATTTCCTTTTAGTTCCCTGCTATAATTTTTTTAATTGATTTTTTAGAGAGAGAGGAAGGGAGAGGGAGAGAGAGAAACATCCATGCAAGAGTGTATCATTGATCAGCTGCCTCCTGCAGGTCCCCTACCAGGGGATTGAGCCCACAATACAGGCATGTGCCCTGACTGAGAATTGAACCAGCAACCTCTTGGTACATAGGACAAAGCCCAATCAACTAAGCCACACTAACAAGGGCTCCTGATATAATTTGATGTGTCTACACACAAGCAACTTTGTCAGAGAAATACTGAAATAACTTTCCACTGAGATTTTAGCTCATAGCAATGCCTTAAATATGTTAAATGCTCAATATGTTTCACAAATACAAGAAAAGGAATAAATTACTAATTTGACAATAGGTGGAAGATGTATCAATTAATGAAAGAATGAAGATTTATAAAGATTTCATATCATTATAGTTTAAAAAAGACAATAAATAAAGTCTGTTAATTGTGGGTAGCAGTTTAGGGGTGGGTTATTTGAATTACAGGATGTGCTGTAATGATAAGGATGTATTTTGCTTTCCCAGTACCACAGCAGACACTACTCTGAATGGCTATTTCATTCCCAGGAATACATGCACCTTTATTAACATGTATCAAGTAAACCATGATGAGTAAGTCACCAAAATTATTTTTGGGGTTAAATTTGTTTGGCTGTTTGTTTGCTATTTATTAATCAGGAGAAGATACACATTTTTAGCCAAACTTCATTACTTCTATTTCTCTTGAAATAAATTACAAGGAAATTCAGTTTTCTATTCTCACTGATAATAGGAAGGGTGATATGTGTTTTTTAAAATATATCTTTATTGATTTCAGAGAGGAAGGGAGAAGGAGAGATAGATACATCAATGATGAGAGAGAATCATTGATCGGCTGCCTCCTGCACGCCACCCACTGGGGATTGAGCCTGCACCCCATGCATGTGCACTGACTGGGAATTGAACCATGACCTCCTGGTTCATAGGTTGACACTCAACCACTGAGCCACACCAGCCAGGCAGGAAGGATGATATCTTAATACAAATTCATTCAGGGCAAATTCAATTTCAAAAGTGGGCTTACTGGGAAGGTGTGGGCCAAGGACTTCAAGGGCTCACCCTCTGCAAGGTTATGGCCAGCTGATGTTTGAAATGCTGCATGAAATCCCCCAACAGAATTAGAAAGACCAAACAGGGATTTTTCTTTCTTTTGTTTGGTTTTCCTCTACCTCAGCACCTAGATCAATGCCTGGTACATAGTATCCACTCAATAAATATTTTCAAATAAAATATAGCTAGAGTCTCATCCATATCAGCTTTAAAGGGGAGAGCAGGGATGAAGATACCACACACAATTTTAAAAGAAGATGGTGCACACAATTTTAAAAGAAGGTGATGGTAGTGGCGTTAGCCGTGATGGGAATGATGACGATGGCAGCTAATTATCTATAGACCCTACTGTGTGTTGGGCACAAAATCTTTACATACCTCCTCTGAACCTCAACAATAACCCTCTGCATGGTGCTACCATGATCCCATTTTGACAACTGAAGAAACTCAATCAGGTGAAATGAACTGCCTGAAGTCACATGTGCAGCAAGCAGCAGAAGCAGGGCCCACATGCAGTGTGTATCTCCTGATTAATGGAAATTGATGCTCCATGTGGTTGGCGCTTAATGTCTCCAGTGGTAGAGACTGCATTCTTATGCACTCAGTGGGCTGTATACAGAGCACTCTGTACAACTTCTTTGTCTTCACCCAAGATTTCCTCTGACTGATGGCTCATGCTCCAGGCTGTTTGGGAGAGAGGTGTTTATCCTGTGTACCTAATAGCACACTCACTGCATACGCTGTCCCACTGCAAAATTTACTGTCAGAAAGGTTGACACCTCCACTCTTCACATCCAGTGTTCATGCTAAATAAAAGTAAGCATTAAAAAACCCACTACAAGAAAAATATAGTCAATGTAAATTTAATGGCATTTGTTCTCAGTTAGCCCTATCCCAAGTGCCTGAAGTGTTCTAGCATCCTAAGAACTTGTGATTATATTGAATATTGAGTAATGTTCAAACAAGCTGTGTTAACACAGGTGCTTATAAAGAAATACTGTTTGTATAGAGGCATTTATTGAAACTGAATGAGTATGTAATTCAAGACTGATATCATGGGGAACTTATTCCTATTTAGCTTAAACAAAGCTTACAAACTTAGGCACCTACTGAGCAGTGGAAAACACCAACAAAGAGAGAATTGCCCTTGTTGGAGCAGTGAGGAGAGGTCACCTGCTATACCTCATTCAGCTCGGTACACTGAAGACAAGCAGGACATTGCCCCAGCATTGTCAGCTCATTCAATAAGACAGAACTTGGAAATGGAAATTTTCACGTGGCGTCTTCTGATGTTTAAATGTCCACAGCAATGAGTTATTTTTGAAAGATTATGAAAGCAAACGAAATTTATTGGAGGATTGAGTACAACTTGTAGGTCTTCAGGTCTATGACCTTTGGCACAGAAAGAAAACAAATTTTCTGCTAGAAAGAGAATGACATCAATACACAAAAAGGCCCATTTCTTGGTCAAGTCAAGTGGGTCCCTGATGTATGGTTCAGGGTGTGTTAGGAAACGTACTAGCACGAGTTGTCATAGACAAGGCAGATGAGGTGCCTGAAACAAGAGGTGGGGGAGAAGAACCAGATGCACAGCCATTGGGGACTGTGGGCAACCCTCAGTCAGAGCTGCTGTCAGGTGACCTGGCTGCTCTGTGATGATGAGCGAAGGCCTTTTCCTAAACTTATTGGTACCAGAGTGAGAGGTACCACTTAAAGCAAAGGAGATTGAATATTTATTCCTTTTTATTTATACCTAAATTTTGGAATATTCATATGAGAATTTTGTAGAATTCTTCATTAAAAAAATTAAAATAAATTTCCAAGTATTTTATTCACTATTTAATGAAGCATAAGTCATTTTAATGAAAACTAAGAAAAATTGTACTAATTCTTTAAGGTAACTAAACTTGTCAGTAAGTTTAAAAAGTGTGTATACATAAATTCATAATAATGATATACCTCCATAATTATATTTATGTACCTATATGCACATATATATGAATATTTACACATACATTTTGTATACAATTTTTAAAGGATATTCCAAACATAAACATTTCATGCAAAACAAAATTATTGTGGGGAAGTTGGCAAGAATGGCAAAATGATAAAAATGATTCCTTTATAAAAGTAACTTTTGTCTATTTTATACAGAACTATCTGGGATAATCCCACTTTATTTAGTCCTGAGAGATTTCTAAACGAAAACGGGGAACTGAATAAAAGTCTTGTGGACAAGGTCCTTATATTTGGAATGGGAATCCGGAAGTGTCTGGGGGAAGATGTTGCGCGGAATGAGGTATTCCTTTTCATCACCATGGTTCTGCAACAGCTCAAGCTGAACAAATGCCCCAGGGCCGAGCTGGACCTGACGCCCACGTATGGCTTGGCCATGAAGCCCAAACCGTACCAGCTCCAAGCAGAGCCCCGCTCCACTGGTAGTGCATCCTAGATTCTCAGACTGGTGGCGGCTTTCTGATGTAAGTCAGAAATATTATGTAATTCATATTCATTTAATAAGCAATTTAAAGGTTGCACCCTACGTTATGCTATTAGTTCAATTCCTTGTCTATCATCCTAATATAGGAAGTCTTTTTTAGAGTGTGGTGTAGCCTCAGTTCTAAGATGAGAGATCAAGTCTCCTGAGGATATTTTAAGATAATAACGAAGTGTGATGTCACTCAGGAATTTTAAACCTATGTCTCATGTGATGGTGACCCAGGTGCCACTGTGAACAAGAAAGGAAGGAAAAAATGAGTGGTGGATTGGACAAGGAGGTTAGGAGGATCTGTCTTCCTTCCTTTACACCAGCTTCAAATAGACGGGTATGTTCTTATTAGTTTTAAATATAAGGTTCACAATAAGAACAAGGTTCTGATGTTCAATATATATTTTCCCACTGGTCTAGGGAATAGGTGCTCAAGAGGTCCATAAAAGGGAGCTAGAGCGGCCTAAAAGAGCAGAGAACATTTTGTGGTGGAGATAGATGAGCTGAGCTAGTTTTATTTTTTTTAATGTATTGTTATTGATTTCAGAAAGGGAGGGAGGGAGGGGGGGGGAGAGAGAGAGAGAGAGAGAGAGAGAGAGAGAGAGAGAGAGAGAGAGAGAAACATCAATGATGAGAAAGAATCATTGATTGGCTGCCTCCCGCATGTCCCATACTCGGGATCTAGCCCACAACCCAGGCATGTGCCCTGACTGGGAACCATGACCTACTGGTTCATAGGTTGACGCTCAACCACTGAGTCATGCTGGCTGGACGGGCTGAGCTAGTTTAAGAGAGGTAGAGAAAAGGACATAAGAAGTAATTTCTTCAAAATCCATTTTTATATCAGCTCTTATGTTTTCTGTATTAAGGATTTAACATCGGAGCAAACTGATGTTTTTATAATGCCATCAGTTTTTTGTTCTATTTTGCTTTTTGCTACATGCTAAATATATGTGTGTATTAGTGTGCTAGGGCTGCTATAACAAAATATCACAGTGTAAGTGGCTTCAACAACAGAAACTTATTTTCTCACAGTCCTAGAGGTGTCGGCAGGGTTGGTTTCTCTCAAGGCCTCTCGTCTTTTGCAGATGGCCACCTTCTCATCATGTCCTCACATGGCCTTTCTCTGTGTGCAAACACCCCTTGTGTCTGTCCTTTATCTTATAAGGACACCAGTCATATTATATTAGAGCCTCCTCCTACAGCCTCATTTGAACTTATCTCTTTAGAGACCTTACATTCAAATACAATTTCATTCTGAGGTACTGAGGGTTGATAATTTCAACAAATGAATTCTGGGCGGGGACAGGGGCACAGTTGGCCCACAATAACATGAAAGAATCGATAGCAATTATTTACAAATATCTTTCAGTGTAGTCCCCAGCTTATGTGTGTGCTTCTTTAATTGAAAATGTTAACGAGCTAAGGCATATAAGGAGCAGAAACAGTGAAAACCAGAGTAAAGCTGTAAGGGGATTTGCATGCTAAAGGACTTAGAAATCCAGCTGGTGGAGAAAAGCATGTCTGGGGTCTGATTTAAATGGGAGGCCTTTACGGAGGGATTCGCTCTAGATAATGACCATGCAGACCCGATTGCTGCAATAGAAGCAAAGTTAAACAATTCAGAGACACTGAGGATTATAGTCAGGACTTAGTCTTTCTTTTCAAATATAAATAAACAGCATTATCTTTGGGGATAAACAAATTAGGTTGTTTTTTTTGTGTGTGTGTGTGAAAGCTTTTGAAATTATTTATATTATCCTCATGACAGTGTGTCAAACAGAAACTATTTTTGTCTTTTTTTCAGTAAGAAACTGTCAAATTTTCTGTTTATTCAACAATAATGGGATGACTAGAACACTACAAGAATCCTCTGTTTATCTGGTTACTTTCTTTAAAGAATTGGATTTTTCTAACCTCTTCTTTTTTGAACAGCAAGCATATATGATCGAGTACTTTTATTTTAACACACTATATTGTAAAATGTTAATTTTCACTTTTACTACCTGCTGAGGCATAATTAAATGGTGTACTATTGGGCTTTTTGTACAATTCATAAGTTTGCATTATATGTCTTTTTAGAAACATGGATAAGAATAAAATAGGAAAAGTGTAAAAGCAAAGTACGAATGACTTTTTTTGTCATTTAATATGTAAAGATAAATTATTTTTAATTATATGCATTTGCTTATCCTGAAGTGATAATTTATTTTATGACATATAATCAGGAGCAACGCAGTGTACCAAAATATTATATCAAAATAATTTCTATTAACATAAACACTTTAAATTATCAGCTGGAAATGACAAAAAAAATGCATTGTGACTATAGAGCTGTTGATAATATGTGGATATGTGCATCAGTGATAAACCATGAATTAAGTCCTTCAAGTCATTGTATATGAAATACAAAAACTAAACAGAGTTATAGGAATTAGATAGCTTGCTACACACAAGTGTATATGTCTACTTATAACTCAGTGTCCTCCTTGTAGCTACAGTTCCCTGGGGATCTTGGTAACATCATACAGACAAGATCAACCTAGAGACATTACCAGATGCATGATGCAAATGGGATGCTCTTCAAAGAAGAAAACTTGCATCAAAATTTATAAAGGCATTTATATATTCCCACATTGCAATTCTCTAATTTCTTTCCTGCTAAACCTATGATTCTGGTGTGATATCAATCCACATCTACACTAATAAAAGAGAAATATGCAAATTGACCTACTTTTGCAACACACACCAGACAATCAGGAGTGGATATGCAAATTAACCCAACAAAGATGGCAGGTTAATTTGCATATGCAGGCATGGAGCGAAGACTGAATGCTCCAGCCCGAGCAAAGACTGAAGACTGAAGACTGAAGATGACTGAAGACTGAAGGCTGAAGAGGCTTGGCTTCTCCGCTGTGGCCGGAGCAAAGGCCTGGGTCCCGGGTGCCGAAGGAAAACCAGTGCCGGCAGCCAGGGGAAGAAAGGCCTATTGCACGAATCTTCATGCAATGGGCCTCTAGTGAGAGAATAAGAAATCATAAGCATTTTTGAGAGGCAGAAGAGGTCTTTGGGGATTTTACTATCTACATAATTATTAATTAGTCTATAAAATCTACAGATATTCCAGGCCTCCAGAGGGGTGGGTACACAATATGATTTTTCAGATTCATACAGCATTTCCCTACAAAATCTAAGATTCATAGTTTAAACAAACAAAAAAACTGTGTATACTTTGAATTAGAAATAGCTAAAAGAGCTGTTTTATGGCTTAACAAGGCTATAGAAGCAAATACCCGGTGAGGACTGCATCATTGGCTTTCTCTTTAGATATGAATGAAATGCAGGACACAGGCAACTGATTCTCTATGACACATTTTTAACACTGAGAAAACCTAAATAAATAAAAATCATAGAAGTTGATAGGTCTCCTTCTACCCTTCATCATGTTGTTTACAAAGAACAGTTTACCATTGACTTGAACTAAGTATGACTATCAGGCCCCACCAACAGTAAACTCCACACATGTACACAACACTGTCGCCTTTATCTGCTACCCTTAGGGACAGAAACACGTTACATGAATGAATTTCCCAGCTAAGTGAGACGACTGAGTTCCAACATGCTCATATTAATGGAATGGATCTTAATAAAAGTATTTCTGAGTGGCTGATGTTTCCAAATGCCTTTACTAAACATAATTTGATCTTTCTCAGGCTTTATAATGACATTTATTTCTAAATTTATTACCAGGGCTGTACTCATTGATGGACTCTTGACCACACCCTCCATCCCTGCCCCAGTGCCTGGTTTCACTCATAATGTGAATGTGAATGTCCCAACTCCCTGTGAGCTCCACAAATGCAGGGCCAAGTCTGTTCGGCTTCCCAAGTATCTCCAGTGTCCAGTACTGTTTCAGGCACATAGCAGAAAATCCATAAATGGTCAGTAAATTTGGAAACGGATTAATGATTAAACGAATTAATCTATGGAAGGGCAGGAAATCTTTGCAAAAGCAAGTGTCTGAGATTTTCTAGTATGGATAGTATGTGTGTCATCTCTGCTTGTATTTTGACTTTTACCTTATCTACATCTCAGGCTGAAAATCTGTCCCATCTTCTCATGCTTCTTTAAACTGTAACATCCAGGTCTCAAATCAGCCCTTCATTCTTTTTTTTTTTTTAAACTAACATTTTTATGGCACCAGATTCCAGCTGGAAATTAGCCCCCTAACTCTCTCCCCAGGACCACTGCCCCAGTGTGCCCCAGGCACTTAGTAAACTTTCCAAGGGCAACATCTCGATTATGTCGCAAAAAGTCACTGCTTCTCCCAGTTTGACCTCTTCATCTTGCCAACACACACAGCAGCTGACCTTGTCACTGACTTCACCAGGAACATTTGCTGTCCAATGGCAGCTGTCGCTTCTGGCCACTCTGATGGAGAGAAGGGATCCCTGCTTTCACCCTGTAATGTTTACACCCAAGGATGGTTTCAGGGGTTTACCTATTTTTCAATTGTGTAACTGAGAGTAGCAATTTTGAAGAAGGCTTGCTTGAAGGTTTAGGCATATTGGAAAAGACTACACACACACACACACACACACACACACACACACACACACACACACACAAAAAAAAAAAAAAATCATGTCCTGTCATTTCCTGCCTGGCCCACTCCTCAGGATCTCATCTGCTCCCTGTGAACACGTATGGTTCCTCCATCCTGTACCCACAGCACTGTTCTAGTCCCCACTGGAACTGTTCACTCCAGCTTTTGCAAACTCTGAGGCTAGTAAAACAAAAAACAAACTAACCTTCTCACAGTCTTAGAGAGATTCGGTTTAGCTTCTGTCCCTTGCCCCAGGTATAACTCCTGGATCTTCACTTCCTAGTAGGATTCACCTTTACCAAGGATGACAAAGTGAGAACTTTAACTTTATTCAAGGCTAATCTTAGGACCGAATGGGGGAAAAGCCTGATCTTATAATATAACAGATATTCATTGTTATTTTTCAAAACCTGGGCTATTGATTCTTCTTTATCTTCCCTGTGTGATGCTAAAATTAGAGAAACAAGCATTCATCTTGATTTGCTGTAGTTCTCTCAAGGTATTGCTGTTTCACTGCCAAAGACGAAAGCCATAAAGTCTTTGAATATCTTCTGTGTGTCAGGCAATGTAGTAGGCATTTTGAAATGATTAATTTTGGCACAAACCATGGACTAGGGATGAATATCTTTTTACAGAAAAAGAGGCTCAGAAAGAGAAATAAGATAGCCAAGATCACTCTGCTGAAAAGAATTTAATCTAGGATGAAAATCTCTATCACACTCAATTCAGAGCTTGTTTAGTTTCCATGATGGCAGTGGCTTCAGAGTATATCCCTTAATTCAAAGGAAATGTGTGTGGCATCTGAACATGTAAAATTGTTCTCTTAGTTGAAGTAAGGATGAAGAGTTTAGAAGCCTGCCTCTTTATCTGTCCCCGCAGCACCAGAAATCTAAAGGCAATATATATCCATCAGCAAGATGGGCCTATGAAATCAGCTACCTTTATAAGAAGTAATTGAAATATGTTCCATTCAGGAAATCAATTTCAGATAGATTAAATACCTAACTGAGAAAAACTAAACGTTGAAATGTTTAGAAGAAAATGTTTAGAACACTAAGAAAAGATTTTTAAGCAAAATACAGAACATAACAATTCACAAGAAAAATCTTAATCCATTTTACTGCATTGGAATTTAAAATTTCTGCTCAATAAAAGGTTCAATAAACAAAAGTAAAAACAAGCCATGGAGTAGGAAAGAATACTGGCAAAACCTGCAACAGAAAACTAAGTGGTATCCAGAATTAAAAAGAATTTATTCAAATCAACATGAAAAAGATAATCGGCAGTCCCCCTCTACAAAACAGGCAAAGTTTATGAATAGGCGGAAACATGAAGAGCCAACAAACATGAAATGTTACCCACCTTAGTAATAAAGCAAGTATTAAATCAAACTAAAATACCATTCGCACGTAGGAGACTGGTAACATTTTAAAAGTCTGACAATACAAATGCTGGTGAGTATTTGGAGAAATGAGAATATGCACTCACTCTTGTTTGCAGTGTAAGTGGTACAGCCAATATAAAATTTGGAAATTTTTAATAAACCATTTGGAAATTTTTATTAAACTTGAAGATGCACATTCATAAGAAAGCACACATTTTCCACTATAGCTTTTGTGATGTTATTTTTGGAATACTAAAAAATTGGAGACAACTGAATGTTCATAAACAACATACTAGATAAATATAATTATGTTGCAGACATACAATGGAATGTGCTACACTAGTGTAAACAAATATACTGGTGTTACATGAATTTACCTTGGTAAAACTCCAAATCATGTTCAGCAAAAACGAGTGCCTCGCAGGAGTGCACATGCTGAAGATATTATTTATATAAATATTTTTAATAAATGAAAAGTACTACTGTGGATACATGAATATACATATATATGGCTATATATGTATATAAATATTATATATATAGTCACAGCATAAACACATACATGGGAATAACAAACACAAAATTTGGTATTCTGTGAATCGTGCATGTACTAGTATGCTTTTATTGGTTTTGTTAAAATAGATACTTTTCAAAAGTAGACATATAGAAGGCCAAGAGACATATGAAAATATGCAAAGTCACTGATCATCCGAGAAATGCAAATCAAAATGACAATGAGGTACCTTCTCACACCGGTCAGAATGGCTATCATCAACAAATCAACAAACAAGGGCTGGTGAGGATGTGGAGAAAAAGGAATCCTTGTGCACTGCTGGTGGGATTTCAGATTGGTGTAGCCATTGTGGAGAACAGTATGGAGTTTCCTCAAAAAATTAAAAATGGAACTCACATTTGACCCGGTAATCTCACTTCTAGGAATATATCCCAAGAACTCAGAAACACCAATCAGAAAGGATATATGCACCCCTATGTTCATAGCGGCACAATTCACAATAGCTAAGATTTGGAAACAGCCTAAGTGCCCATCAACAGATGAGTGGATTAGAAAATGGTGGTACATCTACACAATGGAATACTATGCTAATGTAAAAAGAAAGAACTCTTACCATTCGCAACAGCATGGATGGACATAGAGAGCATTATGTTAAGCGAAATAAGCCATTGAGAAAGATAAATATCACATGATCTCACTCATTTGTGGAATATAGTGAACAACATAAACTGATGAACAAAAATAGATCCAGAGACAGAGAAGCATCGATCAGACCGTCAAACCTCAAAGGAAAGGCAGGGGCGGGGGGCAGGCGAGGGTAAGAGATCAACCAAAGGACTTGTATGCATGCATATAAGCATAACCAATGGACACAGACACTAGGGGGGTGAGGGCATGTGCTGGGGCGTGGGGGTGGCCGGGGAGAGGTCAATCGGGGGAAAAGAGACATATGTCATACTATATGTAATACTTTAAACAATAAAAAATTATATATATATAGATGAAAAGTATAAGACATTACATGTAAATGGAATGATGACCAAAAATTATTTTTTAAAATTTCAGTTTAGGTTTATGCTCTAACTATAGTATTGCATTCATTTGAGCTTATAAATTCCTTCTACTTCTGTGAACTCATATAAAGGATGAAGAAAAGTTTAAGGATGGCAAGAATCATAAAATTCAGGGGTTTGGTCTAGAGAGAGAGTGAATCTTCAAACTCCTCAACTAGACAAACTGAGTTAAAACATGAGGTATGGCCCTAACCGGTTTGGCTCAGTGGATAGAGCGTCAGCCTGTGGACTGAGGGGTCCCGGGTTTGATTCCGGTCAAGGGCATGTACCTTGGTTGCGGGCACATCCCCAGTAGGGGGTGTGTAGGAGGCAGCTGATCGATGTTTCTTTCTCATCAGTGTTTCTAACTCTCTATCCCTCTCCCTTCCTCTCTATAAGAAATCAATAAAATATATTTAAAAACAAACAAACAAACAAACCAAAAAACATGAGGTATGGAAGTTCTGCATTATTTAAATTAAAACAAAAGCTGACAACTGAGAACAAGGAAAGAGAAAAAAAACTGTATAAAATGTTAAAAGTCTGGGATTATTCATTAATTGATTAAGAAGCTCTGCACACCTACATAACACTTTCATTTTTAATGAATGTTTTCAGGTGCCTACTCTAAGCCAGGACTTTAGATGCCAAACATAAAAAATGACTAAAATATGACTTCTAACTTTAGAAGCTCTTTAAAGGTAGAGGCAAATGACGACGTGTGTGTGTGTGTGTGTGTGTGTGTGTGTGTGTGTGTGTGTGTGCGCAAAATGCAGTTTTCTCTGTTTGTGAAACGTCTTTAACAGGGTGAATGCTTTTTTTGGAGCAAGTATGTATCTGTGTAGTTCTGCCAGTGTACCTCTTTGCACAGCTGGTCCCTCTTCTAAGGAGTTTGTATCCTTTGACTCTTCGGAGCCAGCTTGGCCTGTTTTGTACTATTTTCTAGCATTCCATACTCAGTGGTCTTCACTGGGTTCCAGGTCTCTTACTGTTCTGCCTGACCTTTGACTTTCAGTGGTCTGGAATTCCCAGCGGGTTTTGCCATCTCAGAGGAGGTGAGAGCAGAGCAGTTTAAAAATTAAGTGCCTTGGGAAGAGAGTTTGACACCCTAGAGCAGTGGTTGGCAAACTGCGGCTCGTGAGCCACATGCGGCTCTTTGGCCCCTTGAGTGTGGCTCTTCCACAAAATACCACGTGCGGGCGCGCACATACAGTGCGATTGAAACTTCGTGGCCCATGTGCAGAAGTCGGTTTTCGGCTCTCAAAAGAAATTTCAATCATTGTACTGTTGATATTTGGCTCTGTTGACTAATGAGTTTGCCGACCACTGCAGAGGATAGAAGGTTTAGCAATGCTTGCTTAGCTTCTGTAGTGTCTGGAATGTAAAGTCATTCAACATGTACTCAGATGACTCATTCCCACTGAAAATATTTATTGGCAATCCACTTCATCAGGCTTCTGTGGGCAACAGAACAGTATTGCGTATAAAGACTTTTCCAAAGTTTAAGTTGCTTTGGGCAGTGAAGTGGTTTTACAAGATGATCTCTTTTCAGTTAATATTTTTACTCTACTTATTGCAGCAAATTGGGAAAGGGAGTCAAGTATATGAAAACTGTTCTTTGGAACAAGAGCAATAATGGCCTTTGGTTTTGAAATAAGAATCAAAGGTGGTGTTTTTCCCAGGCTATTGGGCAAGATAGATATGAACCCAATTATTTTAGATATGAAAAGCTGCTGTTTGCTTTTTAGTTAAAAAGTTGTATAAATCTTCCCTCCATTTAAAGAAAGTTAACTTGCTCTCTGCTCCTTCCCACTGCTTTCTGCTCTATCCTACAGACAAAAGTTTGTCGTGGAACTTTTTATTAAAATATACATAAAGTGCACAAAACAGATGTTTAAAATGATGAATTTTTACCAACTGAACACCATCAACATCCCATAACCCGCCTACCCCCCATCTTTTCATGACCACTTTCAGTCTCCAATCTCTGTGCCCCAAGGATGACTGTTTTCCTGACCTCCAATGCCATAGTTTGGTCTGTTTTGAATTTTAAATAAGGGAATGAAACAGTATGTACTCTTTTGTGCTTGACTTCTTTTGTAACACATTGTCCTTGTAAGATTTATTTGCAAGATCGATCCACATTGTGCATAATTATATTTCATTCATTCTCATTGAGCTGCTATGAACATTCCAGTGCCCATTTTTTTGGTGAATGTATGTCCATCTTTCTGTTAGCCATATAAGTGTTAGACTGGGATTGCTGAATCATGAAACACTCACATGTTTAACTTAAGAACTTCCAACTGGTTTTTCAGCATGGCTGTACCAATTGATAGTTTCATAAGTAATGTAAAAGAGTTCTCTTGGTTTTTTCACATCCCTTTCAACAGCTGGTATTTTCTGTGTTATTTTCTGTATTTTTGTTTTAGCCACTGTGATGGCAAACATGCCCTCATTAAAGAGACAGATGGTCAGAAACATCCCTGGCCTATTACCTCAAGTGAACTTGGTTTTGGCAATGTTACTTAGCTCATTCACTCTTAATGAAATGAATCTAGGACAGACCGAGTACATTCGTCCACCGAAGTCCTTCAAAAGTGGATGATCTCCCAAACCTCTGCTCCCTCCCCTCAAATACTACAAATGATCTTACCTCACAGTTACCATGGCCTCCCGAGAAAGCCATATTTGCCAAGACAATCTTTTTCTAATTTCCTTGGGAAGATAACGCTATAGGATTTTCCCCATTAATAAAAACAATTTTTGCCTTCAAAATATATCCCAGTTATTACGATGTCTATGTTTTTGTTCATAATTTAGGGGTGATCTAGAAGTGGTTATTTATATCTGTCTGTCTTGTGGTGTATGCCTTTTATTTTTATTTTATTTTCAGAATTCAACAGCTTTTCATTACAACAGCTGAGATTAAAAAACAGGATGTTCTCTCTATTATCACATTTCTAGAATTCCTTCTTGGTCAAAAGTGTAAGTCTCTTGACCCTTCCAAACTTTTGTGTTTCTGAGGAGAAAAGAAAATCTTGGGGAGAACATTTTGAAATCTTATTTATTATTTTCCATTGCTTTTGTGTTTCATTTGCTCTATTTCACTCTATGTATTTTTCAACTAATACCATTCTGTTCATTATTTATTCATTTTAAAATAAAGAATTGGAGTAATATTCACAATGTATTCCTGACAATAAAAAATCTTAAGTTTTAACAGTAAAATTCTTCCAATTTTTGATTGAGAAAGTTTGAAATTCCTCTTTCAGCTGTTATGAACTCCAAAAGTGGATTTTATATACAATGATCCTTTAATAACTAGTCTCTAAGGAAAATAGAACATTTTCTGCACTTAATTTATAGACACATTTGAATTTGTAACTTCATTTCGTTTATAGTATCTTTTGCCATGCAACTATATGTAATTTTTAAGTTGCCAAATATATCTAGTTTTTTCCTTTATGGTTTTTGAGATTCCTGTCATACTTAGGAAAGTCTCACCCTGAATTTCTATAAATAGCCTCTTACATTTTCTTCCAATATCCTATATAATCCTATATAATAAGAGGCTAATATGCAAATTGTCCCCTTGACTGGGAGTTTGACCTCGAGTTCAAGCAGGGGGAGGGGCCGCGGGTGGTTGGCCAGCCAGCCAACTGCCCGCAGCCCCTCCCCCCAGCTGGCCTGGCCCAATTGGCCCTCGTCAGGGAGGGCCGGCTGGACCCCACCTGTGCACAAATTCGTGCACTGGGTCTCTAGTTTTTCTTATAAAAAAATTATAGAGATCCAATTCCGTTTGTTTCTGGATGGATAATTAATCATATCAATACTTTATTAAACTAACCACTTTTTTTCACTAAGTTAGATTACCCTCCCCCACGTAATAATCTTTCTGTGGGTGCTTAACCATATGTGACTACTTATTTATCTAGTTCTATGCCAATATCATATACTTTGTTTTTTATTTTTATTTTTAATAAAACTTTATTGTTCAGATTATTACAATTGTTCCTCTTTTTTCCCCCATAGCTCCCCTCCACCCGATTCCCACCCCACCCTCTGCCCTTACCCCTGCCCCACTGTCCTCATCCATAGGTGTACGATTTTTGTCCAGTCTCTTCCCGCACCCCCACACCCTTTTCCCCCCGAGAATTGTCAGTCCACTCCCTTTCTATGCCCCTGATTCTATTATATTCACCAGTTTATTCTGTTCATCAGATTTTTTTATTCACTTGATTTTTAGATTCACTTGTTGATGGATATGTATTTGTTGTTCATAATTTTTATCTTTACCTTTTTTCTTCTTCTCCACTTCTTAAAGAATACCTTTCAGCATTTCATATAATACTGGTTTGGTGGTGATGAACTCCTTTAGCTTTTTCTTTAATGTGAAGCTCTTTATCTGACCTTCAATTCTGAATGATAGCTTTGCTGGGTAGAGTAATCTTGGTTGTAGGTTCTTGCTATTCATCACTTTGAATATTTCTTGCCATTCCCATATGGCCTGCATAGTTTCTGTTGAGAAATCAGCTGACAGTCGTATGGGTGCTCCCTTGTAGGTAACTAACTGTTTTTCTCTTGCTGCTTTTAATATTCTCTCTTTGTCTTTTGCCCTTGGCATTTTAATTATGATGTGTCTTGGTGTGGTCCTCTTTGGATTCCTTTTGTTTGGGGTTCTGTGTGCTTCCTGGACTTGTAAGTCTATTTCTTTCACCAGGTGGGGGAAGTTTTTGGTTATTATTTCTTCAAATAGGTTTTCAGTATCTTGTTCTCTCTCTTCTTCTGGCACCCCCATAATTCGGATGTTGGTACGCTTGAAGTTGTCCCAGAGGCTCCTTACACTATCTTCATATTTTTGGATTCTTTTTTCTTTTTGCTTTTCCGGTTGAGTGTTTTTTGCTTCTTTGTATTTCAAATCTTTGACTTGATTCTTGCGATCCTCTAGTCTGCTGTTAGATTTCTGTATATTATTTTTTATTTCAGTCAGTGTATGCTTAATTTCTAGTTGGTCCTTTTTCATATCCTCGAGGGTCTCGCTAAATTTATCGGCCTTTTCTAGGAAATTCTTGAAAAACCTTATAACCGTGGTTTTGAACTCTATATCCAGTCATTTGCTTTCCTCAATTTCTTTCATTTGTGATGTTTCTTTGTCTCCACATATTGGCTGCTTCCCTGAGTTGATAGAGTGGCTTTGTGTGCTAGGTGTCCTATAGGGCCCAGTGGCTCAGCCTTTCCAGTTACCTGAGGTGGACACTCTTGGTGCACCCCTTTGTGGGCTGTGTGCACAGTCTTGTTGTAGTTAAGCCTTGATTGTCGTTGGTATCACTGGGAGGAATTGACCTCCAGGTCAATTGGCTGTGAGGATCAGCTGTGTCTATGCTGGGAGAACTTCTGTGCTGGAGACACCCTTATGAGACTAGACTTGCAAAAAGCCTCTGTGCTCAGCGTGGATGGGGCAGAGTCTCAGGGCGGAGCAGACAGCATTGGTTTCCCATCAGCCCTGCCCTTATAGGCCCCTGTGTCTCAGTGTCCCGTGATAATGGCTGCAAGCACCTGAGAAAGCTGCCCTCTAGTTCCGCCCACTGCCAGACAGTCCAGTTTCTCCCCAAATCAGTCTCGATCTCCAGAGTCTCGCCTGGAACTGGAGTTCAGTGCAGTCGGGAGCTTTTTTCTCCCTCCCGCTTGAGAAAGCCAGCTGCGCACTCAGTTGCCAGTCCTCTCCGTGTGTGTGTCTCAGTACTCTGCCTCCTGCAGCTCCTCTGAGTCTCAGTGTGCCTTTCTCTTTTCTGACATTCCAGTTTCACCCCGTATGTGTCTGGGTCCCCAGAGTCTCACTCGGAACTGGAATTCAGCACAGTCGGGAGCTTTTGTCTCCCTCCTGCTTGAGAAAGCCAATTGCGCACTCAGTTGCCAGTCCTCTCCACGCGCGCATCTCAGTACCTCTGCCTCCTGCAGCTCCTCTGAGTCTCAGTGTGCTTTTCTCTTTCCTTCTAGTTGTAGAATTTCCACTCAGCCAGCCTTCCTGTGGTTCTGGATGATGTCCGTTTTGTCTTTTAGTTGTAGTTTTGAAATTGTTGTTCAAGGCAGCAGTTTAGGTGTTTACCTATGCCGCCATCTTGGTTTTCTCAATATCATACACTTTTGACTACAGTGACTTTATTGTTATCTTACTATTTGGAAATCTCCTACTTAGCCTTCTTAATTGTTTTTATTCAATGTTCATAAATTTTTGGCTATTCTTAGAGATTCATATACATTCCAGAATCACTTTATACACTTCATTTGGGTTTCATAACTTAACTTTTATGTCTTATACTACTCTTGCTATATTTTGTTCTCAGAATTGTATTGTTTTATCTCTATTATAGACAGATATATCCTTTCCACTTTAGTTTCAAATTTTTTATTATTAGGGTAGAGAAAAAGCTATTGATTTTCAGAAGGTGTCCAGTCAGAGTTAATCTTAGGATTTTTCAGGAGCTATTGAGAAGGGATACTAACCATTTCTCCTATTTCCATTTGATTTAGGTAGATCTTATTTTTCTTTTCTTTTTTTATTAAATAAGGTGGATATGGAAATTTGAATTTGACTCTCTCAGCTGATACTGATGCTGGGAATCTCCAGAAAAATGCCAGGTTACACTCTGCTACTATCATGAGAAAAAAATTAATGTAGAATTGAAACTAAAAGTGTGCTTAAATGTTATCAAAGATGTGTAGGCTGAAGCTGAGATTGCTTCATTTAAGAGTTGAGTTTTAAGAGATACTAATACAATAAAAAATAGGGGGACTCTGAGTGCAAAATTGTAAATATAAAGTAATCCAGTTTTGTGAAATGATGATGAAGCATACCTATCTTTTATTGCCTGTACAATATAAATTTGATATATTAATACTTCCCTTCTAGTGTAGAATTTAGAAATTCACTTGCACAATTTTATTCAAGAAAATTTTATTAAATAAAAACCAACACTAATTATAATATCAATACCATAATTATGCTCTTTCACTTAAAGAAAACATTGCCTGAATCCACTATAATGTTCCGAGGTTTCTTTTCTATCCATCTTGTTTATTCAGCTGACTTATTTTTTCATTATTGGCTTCCTGGCAAATCATTGCACAACTCATATTTTGTTTGTGTTTCACTTTTAAAATGGCACTGAGACCAATCCACAGCTTTCAAATAATTGACTATATTTAACATTATATTTAGGGGATGCCTTTGCTTTCTGTTGGAAAATGGTTGAGACTCAAATAGGATTAAGACTTTTTATCACTCAGGGTTTCAAAACATAGTTTCTATATCATTTGATAATTCCCCTATTTGTTCTTTCACTTGACTTCATACATATTTAATTGTGACTATGGTCCAGGCACTTTTCCAGACACAGCAGAAGCAATACCAGAAAAAATAGCCAAAATCTTGCTCTCATGGAACTTAGATATATGTCAAGTGGTGGTGGTAAGAATAACAGAGTAAAGTGCAGTAGAGTAAGGAGGGTGGCAACTAACAGTGGAGAGGGCTGAGGTTGCTCTTTTGTATAATATTAAAGAAAGTCCCCCCTTGAAAAGGTGACTCTCATGCAGAGAGTTGTAGTGAAGAAGGGACTAAACAGATATCAAAGGGAAGCAGATTCCAGACAAGTAAAGAGACCTTAAGGCAAGAATATGCTAAGTGTATTAAAGAAGCAGCAAGAAGGCCAGGAGGGCTGAAGTAGAATGAGGATCCAGAAGAGAAAGAAGAAAGGTGTTAGGGAACTTGATCACGAGGGATATGATATTTGTTTTAAAAGATACTGTGTTTGTGTATGAGAACAGAC
Organism: Cnephaeus nilssonii; assembly: GCF_951640355.1. Classification (NCBI taxonomy): domain Eukaryota; kingdom Metazoa; phylum Chordata; class Mammalia; order Chiroptera; family Vespertilionidae; genus Cnephaeus; species Cnephaeus nilssonii. The sequence goes on along the minus strand of NC_137085.1, from coordinate 41,029,755 downwards.
TGTAGAAGGGCAAGTGTAGAGGGCTATTATGCACTTGCACAATAACACTGAATTTTTCAGGGCAGAGGTCATTACTGTCTTCGACAAAATCAGTGTAGGAAAAAATAACTATTGTGTTTCAACAGACAATTACACATTTTCTCTAGCACACTTTTCTGGTTTTTCAAATTGTAGGGCAAAACCAGAAGAGAGACAATGGTGGTGGACCAGGGAACTTCCAGTGAGAAGTGCTTAAACTCCGGATATATTTGAAAATAGAAGAAAAGAATTTGCTGGATGTGAAATAGATGGCTTGTATCAGTCAGTGTCCCATCAGAAAAGATATGGCACATTAAATTAAGATAATTAGAGGTATTTTTAATAAAATAATTATTTAGAAAGATGTGGGCAAGATATAAGGAACCCCGCAGAATAGTACCATGCCCGGAAGAATGAAGAGAAAATGTAGGTATTCAAATTTGGAAGTTGAAAGTTTAGTATATAAAAACAAAAACCTGTGTTCAGTGAAATTAAGACCAGCCTTAACCCTTTGCACTCACTTGCTTTTTTCTCGATTCCTTTATTCTAATGCTAACCGTGTTGCATCACACTCGACATCCGAGTGCAAAAGGTTAAGGAAAGCACCCAGCCCAAAGCTACCACATAAGGACATAGACAAGGGGATCAATACTTTGACTTCCCTCTCCTCTCTCCCTCCAATCTTCAGCAAAGGTTCCCCATTAACTGGGACCAACTGCAAGACAAAGGACAGGGAGAACCTTGATTTATTTACTACAGGTCAGCGTTCTTTGTCATGAATCACGGTATAGAAGGGTGAGGACTGGGCCCAGGGGACACTGGGAGAGATGCAGGATGACTCTATAGCAGCGATATTTAACCGGCGTGCAGCAAGAATTTGTGAAACGTACAATACCTGACTATTTAGTCAGGGGCACTGACCTCTTTTCCTGTAGATTGTCAAATAAAAAAGCGACAACAGCCAACATAACAACAGCCATTCAGTGTGAATGAATCAAAATTATACCTATATTTTTTGTCAGATCAGCAAAAAATATAGAATGTATTCTTTGGTGTCCTGCAGAATTTTAGTAATTAGTTTGTGTGTGCCATGGGATGAAAAGGTTGAAAATCACTGCTCTACAGACTTGGGTTGAGTAAATAGAACTGCAAGAAGATGTGTGTGTGTGTGTATGTGTGTGTAAAAAGGGATAGATTGAAAGAAATCAAAGTTCAGTTTTGGATAACACAGTTATAAAACAGCAAATTGACAGTAGATGTGAATTTTTAAAATGTATGTCAAAAGTACACAGGAGAAAATGAACTGAAGTTGTAATATTAGGAATTTTAAGTAGGTAGTTGCTATTTAAACCCTTGGAACTAGGTGAAATTACCTAGGCAATGAGTATAGAGAGAAGAGTTTATTAAAATAAAAATGAATCAGCGAAGGAGACAGCAAAGAATTTTTTTAAAGGAGTGAGTCATTAGTTATGTTAAAACTTTTAATAATGGTAGCAAGATGGTTACTGAGAAATGACATTAAATTTTTCAGTGAAGAAGTCATTAAATAACCTTGAAGAGATTAGTGTAGAAAAAAATGTGTTTCAGTAGACAACTGCATTTCCTGACCTTCTGGGTTATCAGATTTTAGTACAGTTAGTTCATTGTCTTTGAGCTATGTTGCAACTCTTAGTAAATGTAGGTAACTAATAAGTAAATTCTGACTTGCCTGGCGGCATTTAATTGACATTTTCTGTCTAGTTTGTTAGTGACTTAATGGGTTATGGAAAAAAACAGTTTTGTCTCCATTGCAATTCATTTTGAAAATGAAAGTTCAACAGAACTTTTCTGAGAAATGAAAGAGAGTTTTATTATAATATGATTTGCAAATTGGAGAATGAGTAGCCTTTTTGGCATGAACCAAAGACTCACTCTAGGGTAGGAAGGATATAGAAAGGGTTTAAAGGCAAGAGTTGTGAGGTGGAGTTGCTGGGAAAACAAGACCATAAACTTGCATTATTCATTATTCATTGGTGGGAGTAACTGGATTTTGAGGGTTCTGCTGACTCAGTGGTCAGGAACTGGGGTTGTGAGATGAGAACAATGGGTAGTTTTGTTTGACGCCTGGTCAGCAGGTGGAGTCCCTGTGAGGATATAGAAGAGGGCTAGGTAGAGAGGGACAGGATTATGGGGGCAGATGCAGCCAGAACACCACTTGCTGACCACGCCCTGTTCTGAGAAAAACCACAGAGACTAACAAAATGACCTAGAACTAGACCCAGCTGGGGGGGGGGGGGCAGGGAGGGATGCGGGGGGAAGAAGGGCACGTGCTGGAGCCTGGAGCCTTAAAATGAAGGCCTGGGGCAGAGGTGGGCTGCGGTGGGGTCAATGGGGTAAAAAGAGGGGATATGTAATACTTTCAATAATAAAGATTTTTAAAATAATAAAACGTATGGGTGCTACTAAGACAGGCAGCTTGCAGAGAACTAATCACAAGGCAGTGAGTTGTATAACCAATCTCAAGAATGTTACTAAGGCAGAAGTCTTTGAAAGGACCAATCAGGAGCTATCAAGGCATGTATCTACCCATAGACCCGTCGTGGTCGGCAAACTGCGGCTCGTGAGCCACATGTGGCTCTTTGGCCCCTTGAGTGTGGCTCTTCCACAAAATACCACGGCCTGGGCGAGTCTATTTTGAAGAAGTGGCGTTAGAAGAAGTTTAAGTTTAAAAAATTTGGCTCTCAAAAGGAATTTCAATCGTTGTACTGTTGATATTTGGCTCTGTTGACTAATGAGTTTGCCGACCGCGGCCCTAGACCAAAAAGCACGCTGTTTTTTCTCTCTCCCTCTCTCTGGTGCACTGGGTTCCTGGATACCGTGGTGGGGGGTGTGCCCCCTGTGCCCACGTGGCTGATGGCCTGTGGGACTGCACACATGGACTAATGGGCTTTAATTAGCGTGGCTGCTGAACTCCATCCAACTGCAATAGGGAATGGGAGCCCTGGACACTGGCCTGCTCCTGGAACCCCAGCTGCACCTTTGCCAGGACTGGCTTCTCTCACTAAACTTTACTTCCGCCAACCATATTTGTCTGCAAATTCATTTTTTTATTTTTATTTTGAGAGGTTGGAACTCAGACCCGAACAGAAATTTTGGCATCTACTGGATGTGGCCAAAAGTTGAAGTGATAAGACGTGGTCCGGAGGGAAGGGGGATCGCAGGCAGAGGCCAATACCTCAGTTTCCCTGGGAGTCTGCGAAATAAACTAACTAGTAAGACAAGTTTTGCAGTGAAATGGACAACGCAAAGAATGGAATTCTTCAGGTAGACAGGGTAAGAGTTTAAACTGCAAAACTGTTTAATCTCTAGAGCAGGGTCAGAGACCAGACTTGAAGAAGGTCCCATATGTTTGGTCATAAAATTATGATATTAGAATTCTCTATTGCAACATTCCTTTATTCCATAGAAATGTGTGTTTTGGGTTTGCTTTGAACCAGTTATAATATATTCTTGGTTCTCTCTGTTTAAGAGAAAACCAGAGACACCCAAATGGTGTCACTGGTGCTAAAGCCCATGATACTAAAGCTCGATTTAATACCTGAGGCTAATTGCTATTTCTATCCCCAAAATATAATTTTAATCAACCATTCTGGCACCTTGCCATAGAAAGAAGAGGCAATCTGCACGATAAAAGGTTTTGCCATTCCCTTCGCCTTAAAAGATGTCTTGGTCTGAAAATAATATTTTATCTTGTCCCATCCTTCCTATAAAAACCTTACATTTTGGACAACACCTGTGAAAGGTTAACATGGTGGTACATGGGCAGGCTGATAGCCATCTCAGACTGTGGATAAAACATTACATTTATTTAAGGAACGGTGGTGGGGGATAGGCTATCCTTTGCACAGAATCGAGGCAAGGGGACATTGGGTGGATGATGGCAGCACCCAGGAGCTGGAATTTCATCCTTATTTGCAGTCACTAGCAGGAAGCTCTTGTCCTCAGTGGGTCTGGGGGCTGAGTCCATGGGCTTGGAATGTGGATGGAGTGAGGATGGAATGAGGAGGGATGAGGATGGAATGCAGGTGTGCGATCAGGTGTCTTCAGGACAGTTTCCATTCCTCATATGGTCTGATTCCTGGTATCTAGCAAGTTTTCCTGGTCTTTTGTTCTCATGTGGCAGGAAGCTTACAGATGGCCCTTAAGGACTAACACCTTGGGAACACCCTTCTGGTTGCTGGATTGGAGCTGCCTGATTCACGAGTCCCTTAGGACAGTAAATTAGATCTTTAAATTGCCTCGGTTGAAGTTTGTTGTCTAGCATCTCATTTGAATAGAATGCATTCTTTATCATGTATTCATTTCATATTATATAAGAGTCAAGATTTTACTTTTTTTCTGAAAATTATCTTTTAATGCTCGTTTTGGTGTAGGGATGTGGGCAAAAGGCTGACTCAAGTGTGTTTAGTGGAAAGCAGGATCAAGATAGCTGGTTTGGTATTCAGAAAAATCTTTTTTTGGTGAAGCACATTAAAAAACGTCAATACGATTTAACAATCATCTTTTTCAAGCATGAGAAGCAAGGAGAGGACTGACAGGATGAGAAAGCAATCCAGAGAGGTGAGTACTACACCCACTCTTGGGACATGAAACAAAGTCTGAGACCAGAACAGGGTGGGAGGGAGGACCCCAGTAGAATAATGCTGGGGTTCTTCAAAGGGCAAACCTCAAGGGAAAAAACCTGCCTTTCCTTTAAAAAGGAGATGGTGAAAGTGCTTGCCTGTTTGGCCTTAGCTCTAGTTGAGGCAGAATGAAAGAAGAAAAAGTTAACCCCTGAGAATTTCGACCACAAGCTACACACACCTTCTTTGTTTAAGGAACTGAAATAAGGCAGGTTAGGGGAGAATTTAATGAACTAAAGGAGTAGGTTCTTATCTCTGTTCTTATTCGTCACCTCCTTGTTACCCTGACACAGAAAGTTGCAGAGGCTAACTTCTCTATTTCATGGCATCGTTCAGCTCTGAGGGTGTTTCTTGATTCACATTATGAGAGCCCAGCCTGCCTCGTTGTTGCAGTGCACACAACCAGGTAACAGGAAGAAGAAAACCCACAGATCCTACTCCTCTCCCATTCCCCGCTCACAAGAATCGGTTTGTTACATAATGATGATACTTACTCCAATTTTTATTTTCTCATTTGATCCTCTAGTTAGTATGTTTCCCCAGGCAAGAACATTAGGAAAAGGAAAAAGAGTTGTTTTTATTTCCTCTCCTCACATTTTTTTATTTTCTTTGAAACATTATTTTCCTTTGTCGAGAGGGATAGTTACATTAATAATAAATCTCAAAATGGGAAACCAAACTTGAACTAAAATATAAATCGTACTCTATAATCTCGGAAAGAATATTTACTTTAAAAATAAACGTAAATGTTTCTCTGAGGTCCAATCCCGTGATCATTCATTCGGAATCTATTAGGGTCCTCTCTCACTCACATCTGTCTTATGAAAAACAAGGCATTCTGGGGGAGCCCTTTGATCTTTCCCTCATTCGGTTGGTTACCTCGGAGATGCCCTATCTTGGCTGCTAAGGGTTACTGAAATCTGAGAGCCTTGAGTTTCTGCTGGGAAATTTCCAGATCTTCCTTCCCATTCCCAATTTCCTGGAGGATGCCTCCCCTCCCTCCTCCTCTTTTCCACAAAGTGCTTATCTCCTTTTCTCCTTCCAGGCATAATCCCTTCCAGTAATACCAGGAAAACAATGATCTTTCCTGTCCTACAGCAAAAGCCTCCTAGGAGGCAAGAGAGTGCAACAGTTAAGTGGGAAAAAGTGCATTGAGGACAAAAGACAAATTAATATCTCAGTCCATTATGCTGTCTCACAGCTTTTACAGGAGTACCCTCCCCTCATAACCAGAAATACCTGATGAAGGAGGAAAAGGCCCAGCACTAACATACCAGCCAATTTGTGGGTGACTGAGGCGTGCCCTAATCCTCCATCAGTGGCCTAACCTTCATAATCTTATTAGTGTACAATCACAGTGTTTCATTCCTGAAATCTGAAACCACAAGAAGGAAATTCAAATTACAAATGTCCCCACACATTTATTTAAAAATTATGCTATGCTACACATGCAGATGCTTATATTCCCTGCCAATCTTTCTAAACCCTTTACCCAGCTGTAGCCTTCAGGACATTCAAGAAATGAAATCATCTCTTGACTTCCAGAAGCAGATGAGACTAAGATGGAAAGACCTTGCCAGGAACAATATAGGGAGATGAATGTTGCTTTTGATAAGAAACCAATGGGGAGTTATGTTTACTTTTTATAAATGCCAGTCAAATATTCATTTACAATTAAATTAAAGTTATTGTACTGACAATTACAATCATTTCTCAACATACTAGAAAGTCTATTTTGTAGCATCATGAATTACACACAGATGACACTTTAATCAGTGCTTCTTGGAGACTAAACTGGGCAGAAATGGAATGGCTGTTAGTTCTGTCAGGACTTCAGTTTCTTGTGGAGGTATAATTGTGCTAATTAGTTGAGACATGTAAAAGTCAGTTTATTTTTTAACTGTTCGTGTTTTGTTTTTTAATATGTTTTTATTGATTTTAGAGGGAGAGGGAGAGGGAGAGGGAGAGAAAGGTCATGGAGAAGAGAAATGTCGCCCCCTAGTGGGCATCGAGCCGGCAACCCAGGCATGTGCCCTGACCTGGAATGGAACCTGAAACCTCTCCCCGCACAGGCTAATGCTCCACCAACTGAGCATCATGGGCCAGGGCCTGTCTGTGTGTTTTTCACTAAAAGCATATTACATTGACATGTTGTTCCCATTTTTGCATGTCAGTCTGAGAAATAGGTTGGGAAAGTGAGCCTCCATACAGCTCCTTTGATGCTGCATTCATTATGTGGAACTGGGACTCTTTGCACATATGGAGTGGCCACGGAAAGCATCTCTTACAAAGAGGGACAAAAACCTCCGAGAAAAAGTACTGAGAGGATCGTAATGCATGTTGGCATTCCAGCATTTCCTCACAACAGCACTGCATTCCAAACAGTCTCTTTTTTATAATATGGCTGAAAATATCACTTAATTTAATGCTCAACTCACAGTATTTGGTTGGTTGTGGGTTATTTTTGTTTGGTTTTGTTTTTTGTATGTGGAGAAAAGGGACCCAGTCAGCCTTTTTTGGATTAAAATACATATACTCCAGCACCACCTACTGGGGATAGGGTTATAGTGTCCCAAATTACAAGAAATTAAAACACCAATCTGATTCTTTCCCCAAAACTTTCATTTATTTCTTGCTTTTTCTCCTTCTTGCAGTATTTTATTTCCTGTTGTTCCTCTATTCATTTTTCTTTCTTTCCTTTTACCTATTAGAAATACTCTGACTTGCGTGCCCTCAGTGGTCCCAGATCTGTCTCTTGCTTCAACAGTGTTTGGACTGAACAGAACCTGGAAGAAGGGGAGAACCAGGGACGCCCCTTCTTCCAGCCTCCACATCTTACCCAGTCACCACCTTCTAAACCACCTCTGAGACCAGCCAACACACCGTTTTTGTTTGTTTGTTTGTTTGTTTTTCTACCTGAACTCTTGGTTGCCAAACAACCATGAGCTCCCAAATTCGTCAGAATTATTCCACCCAGTGGAGGCTGCGGTCAACCGCCTGGCCAGCCTGCCTCTGTGGGCCCAACACCTACCTCTGGCCTTCTGTTTCCCCCAGGAAGATGTGGCTCTGGAGGGCGAGTGGGTGGAGAAGAAGCGCGAGGGCGCTGAGCTTCTCTCAAAGTTGCAAAACCAGCGCGGTGGCCGCCTTCTCTTCCAGGACATGCTGAAACCCCCCCAAGACCAGTGGGCAGAACGCAGGACGCCATGGAAGCCGCAGGCCCTGGCTCTACACGCGCGGACCCTCAGCTCTGTGGCTCCTGGAGAACCACTTCCGGGGTGAGGAGGGGAAACTCATCCAGAAGATGGGCCACACCTGGCTCACCCCCGCAGGCTGGCGGCCCAAAGGCTGCTGGGCTGGGCGGGTATCTCTTCGAAAGGCTCCCCATCAAGCGGACTAGGAGCCTGTGGAGCCCAGAGGCCTTTGAGGGGCCCCTCTGCATTCCCCTGGGTCTGGCTTTTACCTGAGCCTCTCCCCAAAACTACCAGCCATTCTTTTAGCTACCCTGGAGCCCTCTCCCATGGATTGGACCAAATGAAACAATAAAGCTTTCTGCAACAAAAAAGAAAAAAAGAAAGAAAAGAAAAAAGAAAAATACTCTGACTTTCACAATATAATTCTCATAAACATTTGTCTAAAACAAGCACTTTATGATATGAAGACAGATTAAAGATAAGAAAAAAGAGATCCAGGACAGATCATATGTCTTCACCTTGCAAAAGTATAAGTATGAAGTAATGCCTGAATTTTTAACAAAATTTTAATTAGAAATATGTTTATTGATTAAGAAAGGCAATAAAAGGTCATGAACACATAAACACAATATTGCTAATCTCTGAAAATGTCTTAAAGCCAATTTTTGACAATTCTTAGAAAGTTTTTAATACAGTTTCAAGCTTATATTTAAAACAATAATGGTTATAGCTAAAATATATTGGACATACACTTTCAACCAGGAGCTCCCCTAAGGTCACTTGATGGGTCATCTTGTAGCAACTCTGTGATGTAGGTGTTCTTTTATCCTCATTTTAATATGAGAAGATTGTAACAGAAGTGTTAATTAACTCATTCAAAGTCACATTAGTAAGTGGGTGAACTGGTTTTCAAAAGCACATTTTAGATGCAGTGTGTATGTGTTTTTATTTTTAAGGCTTAATTTCTAGGTATTTGACAATTAACATAATTGAAATCAAATTTAATCATCCATAGGCATTCCTTTGAAAAGTCCTCTAAGGTCTGACTAGTTCAGTTAGGATAACTCCGCTTTGCTTTTAGGTATTATTGTTGTACTAGAGGCCCAGTGCATGAAAATTTGTGCACTAGCGGGGGGGGGGGGGGGGGGGGGGGACGGGAAGGGGTACCCAGCCGGGCTTGCGCCCCCTTGCAGTCCGGGACTCCTCAGGGGATGTCCACCTGCTGGCTTAAGCCCACTCCCCAGGGGATTGGGCCTAAGCTGGCAGTTAGATATCCCTCTGGCAGCCTGGGAGCCCTTGGGGGATGTCCGACTGATGGGGAGTGGGCCTAAGCCACAGTCGGACATCCTTGGCGCTGCCTTGGAGGCAGGAGAGGCTCCCGCCACTGTCGCTGTGCTCACAGCGCCCGACTTGTGGCTGAGCACTGACCACCAGAGGGTAGCTCTTGTGTTGAGTGTCTGTCCCCTGGTGGTCAGTGTGTGTCATAGCAACCGGTCATTCCCGGTTGTTTCACTGTTAGGGTCAATTTGCATATTACCCTTTTATTATATAGGATTCTTCCTTTGTTTTCTTTTGTTTTACTTTATCACTGATATCTTAGTTTGCCCATTGACTATTTTTCATGCAATAGTCAGAAAGGATAAAAGTAAAGATAAAAAGACTTGTTTGGTTTTTTTTTTTCTTTGCCTCAACTTGGGCCAAATTTATAAAGTGCAGAAAGAGCCTTTGTGAGAGAATGGGTGGGCCTGCCCTAATCAAGTGAGCCCTTTAAAAGAGGGGCTGGGACTCTCCCTGAAGTCAAATATATTCTCACACTGGCCTCCAGTATGTGAGCTCCATATTGTGAGAGGTCTGTAAGAGGGCCATTCAGCAAGGGACTGCAGGTAACCTCTAGTAGTTAAGCTCAGCTCATGGCTAATAAATAGCCAACAAGAAAATGGGACATTAGTCCTACAACCACAATGAACCAATAATTTCTGCCAACAGCCATATACATTTGGAAGAGGATTCCAAGCTCTAGAAAGGACCACATACTGACCACTATCTTGATTTTAACTTTTGTAGGATCCTGAGCTGTTGTAACATAACTTTTATTTCCATGACTATTTTTAGCAAAATATTAATCACATTTGGTAAATAAAGTCTTTTCTCAAATTTTATGTTGTTTTTTTTTTTTTCAGTGCTATACAAAATTATATTGTGCTAAAATTGCCTGCCTTTTCTATTGTCACAATGGATAATTTTTGAAAATACATATGGACATATGTTGTAACAAATTGTTCAATTGTTTTAAGACTAGAGGCCCAGTGCACGAAATTTGTGCATGGTTAGGGTCCCTAGCGGCTGCTGGCTGCTGGCCGGGCCTTTCTTCATTCTGCGCTGCCCCCTGGTGGTCAGTGCATGTCATAGTGAGCTATCGAACTCCTGGTCGGTTGAACTCCTGAGGGGACACTTTGCATATTAGGCTTTTATAGATAGATAGATACATAGATACATAGATAGATAGATAGATAGATAGATAGATGCCTATTGTTAACACTTTTCATTAAATAACATTTGCCCATGGATGTTTCCTAAGTTTCAACCAGATAGATACATAGATACATAGATAGATAGATAGATAGATAGATAGATGCCTATTGTTAACACTTTTCATTAAATAACATTTGCCCATGGATGTTTCCTAAGTTTCAACCATCTAAATTATTCAGGTTCTAGACCTGAGTAGTCCTATATTTAGGTAATTAGAGTTATAAGTACTAATTCTGAGAACAAGCAGGACCACTAATCTGGCATTAACTATGCCCAACTTTAACCATTGAAAGAGAGAGAGAGAGAGGGAAAAAAAGGAAGGAAGGAAGGAAAATACAAAAACAAAAACAGGCATTAACCTTTTGCACTCGGATGTGGAGTGTGACTTGACACGGTTAGCATTAGAATAAAGGAATCGAGAAAAAAGCAAGCAAGTGCAAAGGGTTAAATTTGAAACAGAATCATGACATTAAAATTAAATGTTTATTAAAATACATTAGCAAAAGGATAGTTTATATAAATACTTTATATATAAAGACTAGAGGCCGGGTGCACGGATTCGTGCACTGGTGGGGTCCTCGGCCTGGCCTGTATCCTCTCACAATCTGGGACCCCCTCAGGGGATGTTGGAGGACTGGTACAGATTTAGCCTGATCCCTGCAGGCCAGGCTGAGGGGCCCCACCAGTGCACGAATCCGTGCACCGGGCCTCTAGTATGCATATACTAGTAAGATCTTTGGTTACTCTTTTCCCTCCCTTACCCCTCCCCTCTTCCCTCTGAGATTCATCAGTCTGTTCCATGTTTCCATGCCTGCATGTTGAGTGTCTGCCCCCTGGTGGTCAGTATGCATCATAGCTACTGGTCAAATGGTAGAACAGTTGAATGGTTGCTTAGGCATATATATATATATGATAGTGGCCACCCTAACTTCAGCATCTGTTTTTAGTAGGCTTTCAAGATTTGGGATACCAATTTACCAACACTTTCTTGCCTTTAGCATTTGAAAGATAATTAGCTGCTTTAATTAGAGGCCAATGAGGGACTTATACTATTCAATCCACACAGAAAGCAAACCTATGATTATCCCAATGTTTTAATCAACTGCACTACAGACATAAACTTCAGGTTAATGATGGTAAAGGGCCCAGGAAAAAGTCTATATTAAAATATCACCATGTTACTTTCATTGTGTTACTATGCATTCTCTCAATAAATACATTACACGGGCTATGTTTTCTTCCTACAAAAAATAAGAAAAACATGTCTACTTAATTTGTTTTCTTGCCATACGTTGAATTTGGATTTGGGAAGGCAAATAACTGTACTAAAGGCTGTCTGCACATCTGTTAAAATGTTTTTCTGAAGAGATAGTATGGAGTAAGATGAACACTGGGAAACCGTGGGAAGTACAGGAATGCTATCTCACCAGTCACTAGCTGTACAGCTATGGATAATGTCAGAAAAACTCATTGCTGTTCCCAGCATGAAATGAGAGGATTGGACCACATGAGCGTTTTGTAGACTGGGCCCTGGAAGGGTTAGGTTTCCCCGGGTTTTCAACTATTTGTCCCTCAACTTTCAGTTGTTGTATCCCAGCATCAACAAAGCACCTCTGTTTCTTGTTATTACTTTTGTTTCAATATGTATTGTATTTTAGGTTTTAGGAATAAGATTTTTCTTGAAGAAGGAAGTCTCTAGTTTCTAAAAGTTTTAAAAACCATTGGTCAGAATTAGCACTGATGTTAGCTACTAAGGACAAGGGTCTCAAGGTCTGGGTGGTTCTAAATGTTATTACTAAACGTTATTCTTGCTAAATGTTAAAACGTAGCATAGTGTTTTACAGATGCAGCTGTAAACAGGATGAGCTTGGCAGGAACTCAAGTGTAAGTGTAAGGCAGTGGTCGGCAAACTCATTAGTCAACAGAGCCAAATATCAACAGTACAACGATTTAAATTTCTTTTGAGAGCCGAAAACTGACTTCTGCGCATGGGCCACGAAGTTTCAATCGCACTGTACGTGCGCGCCCGCACGTGGTATTTTGTGGAAGAGCCGCACTCGAGGGGCCAAAGAGCCGCATGTGGCTCGCGAGCCGCAGTTTGCCGACCACTGGTGTAAGGGGTAAGTGTAGCCAACTGCAAAGAAAAAATCAACCTGTAATTGACCAAATGGTATATACAAGCTTGTATATAAGCATTGGTTAAACCTCTCTTCCAGGACACAGAGCTTTGGATATGAATTCCCTGTCTCTTTTACTTGCTGGAAGTAAGTAAAACTGCCTTGTGACAGCTATGTCTCTTTCTTGAGGAGAGCACCCCATGCGGCGAACCCTTGAGCTCTGTTGTAACACTGGCACTTTCTAGCTCACAAGTTCTTTGTTCTGCTTTATTCTGATTTAGTGAGCCATTTGACCAGGCAATAAAAACAATGAGTGGATAAAAATTCCGGCCTTTAATATTTTTACCCACCAAAGTTTTATTTGGAGAACTTAATGGATATTTACCTTGCTTACTAAAATTTCCAACAATAGATGGATTGTTTTCCCCCAGGGCCATTCACTCTCCTAGGTTTGTTATAGGCACCTCTCACCACCACCAGAGAGGTGTTACCGGACAGCCCCCTGAGTCAGTGGAAGAGGGCTGTTCCCAACCTCAATCCTTGTCTTCTCATATAAATGAATTTATACAAGAGACCTTGACTGCATTGTGAAAAGTCAATTTACTAAAGCATGCACCTTTATTGAAAACGCAAAGCAAGCACACCTATACGTCTGGCTTAGGAAGCACAGATGGGCTCTCAGCTAATCTGAAGAGCAAGTTGGGTGGGGGTCTGAGGTGTTATATACCCTCCTGTCTATAGGTTTAAAATTCCTTTGCTGAGTATTTTGGTGCAGATTGATTCTCAAGGTCTTTTCTCTCTCTCTCTCTCTCTCTCTCTCTCTCTCTCTCTCTCTCTCTCTCTCTCTCTCTCTCTCTTTTACTTTGCGTGGCCTTCCCAGAATTCATGAGACACACCTGGCAGCTTTATCTTGCCAAGCCTTGAGACTGCTGGCGTCTCTGCCTAGGGAGTAAAATTGTCCTGTTTTCCTTTCCCCTTTCCCCCTCCCTTTCTACATTCTCTCATTAGGGAGGCTTGTAACCATTTGCTCACAAGTGTCCTTGGCTGCAGAACATAATGGCTTGTTAGTTACAAGCTGGCTGCAAACTGCCCACACTGTTTGGCCTTGTTTTAACTTTCCTGTATCCTATAACTTTCCTATTCTTTCTGCTCTGGAATCCTGTAACCAGTTCACCTTCCCTTTGCAAAATCTCTTTAATCACTCTTTCTCATTTGGAGGATGGTTTCATTTTTTCTGATGTGACTAAGGCCCTTGCTATGTGTTGTTCCAGCAGTATAGTCTCCCTTCCTTCACTGTGCTAATCACCTGGGGAAAAAAAAATACAAGGTTAGTTTTAATTTCTAGATAACAATGTTTTTTGATCTATGAAGTAGAGGCAAACACTATTATGTCATCATTTACTAAGAAGCAGCAATAAAATGTACTTATAAAAAAGAATCATGTATGAAATGCCAAATACTTTAAATTCTGATGTGTATTTTAAAGTGTTTTGTTTAATGTTCTAGAAATGTGGGAAATGGCTTAAAACTAAATTGAGGTATTTGTTGCTGTTGTAGTTGAGTCTTTTTGAGTAATTGAGTGCATATTTAAGGGGAGAAAAATAGCTTTAAGAATTGCTTTATAAAACATAATATACAGGCTTTTTAAAGGATATTTGGAAATATGTTCACAGAAAGTTTCTATGTATACTCTAAGTGAGCAACAAGCAAATGGGGTGAATATAAGAAGAACATTTTATTAACTAAACAACCAACATTAACTTAATAAGTAAATGTGCAATAAATGGATACATAATCATGTGTTGTGTATTAAATGTTAAAAATAGCTTTAAATATTTTGCAGTCAGTCATAATTCTAAGACACTCTTCCACTGTATTCTTTCCCTGGATCTTGTCTGTCCACAAGTATCATAAAAGCAAAATATACACCACATCTACCATTGAATTATCCATTTTCTTCTCTATATATATATAATTATTCTCCCATGAAAAACACACACAATTATTTTAACTAATGGTCTAATTGCTACAAGAATATCACTAAATCACTATAAATTTTAGTCATATAGACTTTTTAATTTAATTTTTTATTATGATGAAAAACATATACCTTTAAGATCTACAGTAGTAAGATTTTCAGCAATTAATATTACTACTATTGGTACTCATATTTTTATATATACTCTAAGTCACAATTTACATTTACAGTTGATATTTTTCTTATGCTAAATTCAAATGATTTTAACCAACTGTTCTCATATTTAACTTGCTATGATGCTATAATTCATTAGTGTTTTTAAAAAAGTGTAGAGTGAGAGTATGGGTTGGGGGAGGTAAATGCACAAAAATTCATATTTATAATTGCATACTTGTTTAATTTAATTTTTGTCATAAGATTAATTATCTCCCAACGTTTACAAAGTCAAAGTTAAGTGATGTTACTTAGAACATATTTATGGGTTACTTGAGCTTTGAATCCAGCTAATTCATTAATTTGTAACTCAAGGCCTTTATGATGATAATTATGGTCTTATTTATTTTAATGTACTATTCCTCTGCTGTTTTACCCTAAGAGCACATCTGAATCACTATCATCCAAGATAAGCTTTGTCTTAGTTATAACCAGTGATTTGGTAGAATTCTAAATTGGAAGATACATGTCTGGCTATTTCCTCCAAAACTCAGAGAGAGAGAATAGATCTCTGCTTTCAAAGACATAGTTTTGAAGATTTTCAAGCTGTGGTATAATAATGAATCTAGAGAGTGTGCTCTACCTAACAGCCAGAACCTATATCTCCACATGACATTGTGAAATGAGTTTTCAAAGCTCTTTGTGAGGAGAAAAAAAAAAAAAAACCTGTGAAAGAAAATGGCATATATACATTTGTATATCCACGAGATAAAGACCTTCAAATATATTCCCTATGCATATCAAGCAACATGATGGTTTCAGCCTTTTAATACACTGTCTTGTATTACAAATTCAAATATGAGAAGTATATTTGACCAGATTAATGCTGTTAAAATTACTTTAGTATTCCAAAGCCATGAGAAAGGATTACATTTCCAAGCTTGTTTATATTCTTGTTCTGCTTCCACATCCAAATC
The DNA here is from genome assembly GCF_951640355.1 of Cnephaeus nilssonii. NCBI lineage: Eukaryota > Metazoa > Chordata > Mammalia > Chiroptera > Vespertilionidae > Cnephaeus > Cnephaeus nilssonii. The sequence goes on along the minus strand of NC_137085.1, from coordinate 41,014,128 downwards.
CCAGAATATCATGCTCCCTGGGGACATTGTGGCTTTTGGATGGCCACATGCATGTTTCTAACTAATCTTTCTGGATTTTTCCCAGATTCACTGTGAATTCTTGCAGTTTATGGGCAACTGGAATAAACAGAAGAATAGGGAAGAACATTACAAGAAATTATAATTAAAAATCACTGACCATTAATGAAAAAATTTAGTACAAACACAGCATTGATCAAAAGTATATCTTATCCATTTGCTTATTCATTGTTTAGCTCATTCATTTGATATTTATAGAATATTTTCTACAGGAAGAATGCTTAGATTAGAGCCAAAACATGCAATGATAATGTGTCTGATAGTGAGGGAGAAGAGAAGCAAATAACTGAACACATACACTAACATAATTGAAGCTTGTAATAAATACCAGTAAAAAAGTCGACAGGGGTGCCATAGTAATGAATTACTGAGCAGGCTGGATTGGGTAAGGCTGGTTAGGGACGATTGTTCAGAGGAGGTTGTATTTGAAATGATGAAGAATAAAAAGAAATTGACCATGCTGAGATGGGAAGGTTGAAGTTACTAGTACACAAGGGCTCCCTCACATCTCTGTTCCTTGGTTCATGGTTTTCCTTGTGCCTGGCATACCTGCTCCACTTCTACCCCACAGCCTGACTCATGCTTTCTTCTGCTTTAGTGCTCAGCTCAGGCATCAATCTACTACGAAGTTATTCCCCAATCTTTATGTTTCTTCTCCAGGATATTAGATACACTTTCGTCATGCTTCCCTAGTAAACCATAAACATCTCTCTGAACACACTTCCTTTATTGCACGGAACACCTGTCTCATTCCTCTTCTTAATACTAGAATCTAGCTCTTTGTTTCATAAATTGTGGCTGAAAAAATAAGTGTTATTATTCACAAAAACTGCAAATGGAACTTTTGAGTCATGACATAGCAAGGATGTAATAAAAGCCCTATGAGGAACTCTACCAGGTCTAAACTATGAAAAGTAAAGTACAAATTTTTCTTCTCTCTCTCTCTCTCTCTCTCTCTCTCTCTCTCTCTCTCTTCTCTCTCTCTCTCTCTCTCTCTCTCTCTCTCTCTCTCTCTCTCTCTCTCTCTTTCTGAAGGAGATTTTGCTTTTCTCCCATAAGTTCATCATTTTTTCTTATCAGAGCCTAAATACATTGGAAGAAGATAAAGGGAAAAGAGCAGGACAATGAATCGAACCGTAATCTCCTTGTTCATAGCTCAACACTCAACCATGCCAGCTGGACAAAAGTGTGCCTTTCTTGCCATCCATATGCTCAGCATTTGTCAAGCTTATATATGTGAGTCAGGAGTTAAAATGTGGATAAGTAGCATTTGTGTGTGTTTGTATGTGTGCATGCATGGTTGTGTATGTATTTATCTAGATACTAGAGGCCTGGTGCACGAAATTCGTGCACGGAGGGGGGTGTCCCTCAGCCCAGCTTGCACCCTCTCCAATCTGGGACCCCTTGAGGGCTGTCCGACTGCCCGGTGGGATCGGGCCTAAACGGGCAGTTGGACATCCCTCTCACAATCCAGGACTGCTGGCTCCCAACTGCTCGCCTGCCTGCCTTCCTGATTGCCCCTAACCGCTTCTGCCTGCCAGCCTGGTCACACCCTAACCATTCCGCTGCCAGCCTGATTGATGCCTAACTGCTCTCCTGCCAGCCTGTTTGCCCCTAACTGCTCTCCCCTTCAGGCCTGGTCACCCCTAACTGCCCTCCCCTGCAGGCCTGGTCACTCCTAACTTCCCTCCCCTGCGGGCTTGATTGTCCTCAACTGCCCTCCCTTGCAGGTCTGGTCCCTCCAAACTGCCCTCCCCTGCTGGCCATCTTGTGGTGGCCATCTTGTGTCCACATCGGGGCAGGATCTTTGACCATATGGGGCAGCCATCTTGTGTGTTGGAGTGATGGTCAATCAGCATATTACTCTTTTATTAGATAGGATTGTCCCACTTATAGACCCATAAAATAAGTTTCTGATTTCAAGATTATAGTTACAGTAATTAATATAGTGAGGTATTGGCAAAAATATAGACATAAATGACGGAAGCAAATTTTTTAATGCTTTTAGGGGTAGGATGAGCTACACATACTTTCCTTTATACTGTTGGTCAGTAGGGGGAGCTGTTGCCTGCCATTGCAGGCATGCCTTAGGTGCAGAATCATTTTCTGTGAGGACCTGTATGTGTACCTCAGTGATATGTTGTACTGAAATAAAAACTATAGACTTTGATTGGTAAATATGTCAATAAGCCAGACAAATTAAGACCTAGGAAGGAGTAACACAAGACACATCATAGTGTATATTATATATTTTTTAAAAAGCTATAATGATAGATAATAAATTGGATCAGTGGAAAATCATTAACACTTATGGAGTATAGCATTGCTGTGGTAGACAATGTTTATCATTCTTCACATTCTCTTCTTTTATCATAAACTCCATTTGCTTGGTTATTTGTTTGTGTTTGTGTTGCATTTGGTGCATGCTTTTGCCATCTGAAACGTTTCAGAGAAAAATTAAAATGTAGAAAAAGAAAAGCCCATATGACATACAAACCAACTTTTAAAAATGTAACAATGTTTTCAGCATTCATCTAAAAATTTTTATGATCTACTATGTAAAAATTCTACATTAAACACTTATTATCTTATTTCAGTCTCAAAAATCATCTTCACAACTGGTCTTACTAATCAAATTTTACAGGTAAGGGAATTACTACTCAGGAAGGTTGGATACTTCTTAAGGCTTATACTACTAATAAGTCATTAAATTGACAATTGAACCCTTGTCTTTTGACTGTAATTACCATGTAATTATCTCCTCTGATCAGCTGTTCACCTAATCTCTGGTATATGCCAGATATATGGGATCACTCTCTCTTTAGAGATACATTTTCTTTTCCTCTCTCGAGGCCTGTACTTGAGATAAAAATCTTGCAAGAATCTGTTGTCTTTATGTTAAGATGTCTAAGGAGACCCTGTGTTCTGTTTTGATCTGATCTGACCTGGCCTACAGCAGAATGTTCTAGGAACCTGAGGTTGCCAGTGGTTTGTAACCTGTCTGGAATACTGGGAAACTGTCATAGGCTAAGAGTTGATTCATCAAGAAGCTGACTAGGGAACAATAAACAAAATCTACCCATGTATCTCCACTGTGGTTTTGTTAATGTTATTGATTCTGCATTTACTACATTGTTTAACACAAAGTGCCTTGTGATTCCATTTTGGGGTATAAAGAAAAATGTTTTATAACTAAAACTTTTATTAATCAAGTTTACCAGCAATATATGTTATTTAAAAGCTAAGTCGGGTCTTATTTATTAATACTCTTATCAAAATGGAAAGTAAGTTATTGAATAACTTCATTTAATTCTTGGATATTGCACACAAAATGCATTTTAATAAGAAGCATGAAACAGAAGTATAAGTTGTTTAAATGAAGTCATTGTTTGTAAGGTTGTTTTTTGTGTATGTTTATATTATTGTTGGCCAAGGACTCACCATTTCATAAAAAACTGATCTTAAAGATTCTACTATCTATATTGGCAACTCTTGTATTTTGATGTTGTTTATTATAGGTGGATTCTTGTCCTACATTTAACATGTAATCTCTAAAATAATATCATTTTGTTTTGGTCAACGATTCTTGCTTGACCAGACCTACATCATGTTCAACAGGCAGAATGACCGATTCCTTAAAGATAGTTAAATAGTATTATATTAATTTTATTTTTATTTAAAACTGCCAAACATCACACCACATTCCTGCAGGATTGAATTGCTAGCCTCTCCTTTGACTGGGTATAACACAGAGTGGGCAGGGATGTGAGGCTGGGAATTGGAAGAAGGAGGATCTAATCTAACAAATTCTGTCTCTGATGTTCTGAAGTATCAGATGAGGTTTGAATTGAGATTAGATAATTCCTAGGATCCCACAGAGGCTGTGTAGAACACTGTTAAAGAGCACAGAGCTCAGAGATGGTTGACTTGAGTTTAAATCCCAGCTCCAATACTTATTAGCTCTGTGAACTTGGTCAGGTTGCTTAAACCTTCTCTTCCCTCCCCTATCAAATGGGACTAAAAACAACACCTACTTCATAAGGTTGACAAGTTAAAACAGTTAGCATGAATAAGGCACCTATAACTTGGCCTGGCACAAAATAAGAGCTATTCTTGTACGTGCTGTTATTATCTAGTTTGACTCAAATATTTACAACTTTGTAAAATTCTGAGCAGCTCAGATAGTTACTAAACATTTATGCTTTTAGTCTCAATGACATTCCTGGTGCTACACTAGATTTGAAGGCTATATCCAGGAATAAAACAGACAGGATTTATGCCTTGAATTTTTACTCATGACAATGGTATATGGGTTGCTTCTACAGTATTCCAATTTATTAAAAAAAATTGCTAGTTTAGGATTTTGGCTTTTTAATCTTAGTAACTGATGTGTCTAGTTGCAGAAATTGGTTACATCTCTGAACCCAATGCTCACCTCATACATTTTTGTTAAGTACAGTGCTAGTAAATGCTTAGCTAATGCCATATTCTTAGCCTAGTATTTAATCCTTACCCAAGGATTTGTTTTTATTGATTTTAGAGAGAGAGAGAGGAAGGGGAAAAGAGAGAGAGAAAAACATCAACGTGAGAGAAACATCAATCGGTTGCCTCCTGTACTTGCCCTGACCAAGGATTGACCCACAACCTAGGTATGTGCCCTGACCAAGAATCAAATTTTTGGTGTATGGGATGATGCTCCAACCAACTGAGATACCCCGCCAGAGCTTCACTATTTTCTTTGGATACATTCTAAAGGTTGAGAAGGAAAATAATACTAGTTAAGTAAGTAGGCTTTGAAGTATTATAAACCTGAGTTCCATTTCTAGTCTACAACATTCAATCAGTTTGAGTTTAGGCAAATGATTGCTCCTTTCAGGCCTCATTTTTCCTTTTTGTACTTTGATGAAAGCAACACCTACTGCCTACGCCTAATGTGGGGATGAAATGGGCTCAAGTAAAATTAAACTATATATAAGAAGCCATTGATGGTGATAGGTACGTTTATGGCATAGATTATGTTGATGCTTTCACAAGTATATACTTATCCCCAAATTCATCAAATTGTACTCATTAAATATGTACAGCTTTTTGTATGCTAATTATACTGCAATAAAGTGATTTAAAAAAATGAAGAACTAAAATTTATTTTTACCTGATATTTATGAAGCTATTTAATAAAAAGTAGATATTATTATCACCATCATCATTATTATCAATAATAGGTAAAAGAATATATGTATTTTTTATAAATTATACTAGAGGCCCAGTGCACGAATTCATGCACGGGTGGGGTCCCTCTGGGTGGCCTGCAGGGATCGGGCCGAAACCTGCAGTCCAACACCACCTGCAGCTCCTACCTGCCACTCCTGCTCATCCCGGCCCCACTGTGCCTGCCACGGGCTTGCACCCAATCAGTCCCAATTAGGAGAGGCTCACATTGCCGCAGCAGCAATCACTAGACATGAGTCCTGCGTCTGGTGCCCTCCCCCAGGGAGTGGCCTGAAGAATCAGCTGAAACTGGCTCTACGACATCCCCTGAGAGGTCCCAGATTGCGAGAGGGCACAGGCCAGGCTGAGGGACCCCACTGGTGCATGATTGGGGCCAGGGAGGGACCTCGGGAGGACTCCAGGGTGTGTCTGGCCCATCTCCCTCAATCCCGATCGGCCGAACCTACTGGTCAGAGCATGTGCCCCCTGGTGGTCAATGCATGTCACAGCGAGCAGTTGAGCAGCCTTAGCATCCTATCTAATAATAGAGTAACATGTAAATTACCATCACTCCACTACGCCCACGATTGGGTGGTGGGGGGCTTGGGGGCGGGACTCGGGGTGGCCTATCCGGCCATTGAGAGGCACGGATCCGCTGCCACTGAGGGGGGCTACCCTGCTGTTGAGAGGCACAGACCTACATCCACAGACCTACATCTGCTGAGGGGGCCTGCCACGGACACCCAGCTGCGCCTCTCAACGGCAGGGTAGCCAGGTGTCCGTGGCAGCCCCCCTCAGCGGCCATTGAGAGGCGCAGGGGGCGAGAGTCTCGCCCCCTGCGCCTCTCAACAGCAGGGTAGCCCCCCTCAGCGGCCGCGGACCATCAAAAGTGGGGGAGCTGGGTGCCTTTCTGCTCTGGCACCAGGCCTTTCAGAAGCCTCCACCGAGCCGGAGGCTTCTGAAAGGCTTGGTGCACCAGCACACAGGCACCCAGCTCCACCGCGAAAAGCGAAAGCGTGTAGGGGACCCTACACGTGCATGATTCAATCATGCACTGGGCCTCTAGTATCATTAGAATATTACACTTTGATTGGTTTTTTGGTTCTGCCTTTCGGTCTATTTGCATATTACCCTTTTATTATATAGGATTGTATTTAATTGGCTTACTATATCAGTAGAATACCTCTTTGGATATGATTTATTCCTATTACCACCTTTAGACTACTTAAATTCTTGCCACATTTTGATTTTATCAATACAACACCAGAACTGTTTTTTCAATACCTTCTGTAATGATAAGGAAACTAAAACACATTCTTTAGGGTGCTAGATAGAATTAGTAGTAAGAATAGAGTAATTGTATGTTATGTATCTTGGTTTGGGTGTGTTTTATCAAACTTGTTCTACACAAGTTAATACAAGTTTTTGCATGTTGTGTAATCAGATACCTTTTTTCACAGTGGGAGACTTTTCTCCCATCTGATGAGCCACCTGAAAAAAATCTCAGCCTTTCGTTAATGCCAAGTCTACCCATCCAGGGCACTCCCAGCTCTTCAAAGCCAAGAAACTAGTAAACTCAGGTGAAAAACATTCATGGGAATATATCTGGAAGTGATCAATGTCTAACCTCAAACCAACCATAAATAACAGATGTGGCAATAAACCCCACACAGTAAGGAAGAGAAAATGCTCCTCTAATGAACACTTCCTCATTATGGCCCAGGCTTTTAATGTCTCATACGAAAGATCTCATATCCATTGGACAGGAGCACACTAGAGCAACTCTACCACAACAGCACAGAGAAAAAAGTGCCACTGGACGAAATAAAGGCTGTTGAAAGCAATAACCTATTGTATTATTTCAAATGTGCCTGAAGCACATTTAGTTAGTAGATGGCATAGGTTATGTTGACTTTATGCCATTTTGCTAGAAACCTCTCAAGTCTTCGGATCTACGTCATCTAGATGGAAATATAAAGGTCTGAGTCATGACCCGAACTAAGCTCAATCTTGCCAATAGAACTTCCTTTTTTAAAATTTTGTTAGAATTATAAAATACTTCATATTGCCAATAAAGTCTTTCATGATACAGCATCTCCTCTGTTACTATCCAAGAGGCAGTTCATTCTGAGAATAAAGAACCTTATTTTTTTCAGTGGTACAAATATGTGCCAAATTGCTTATATCAAAACTGTTTGTGAAACGGTTTTTATTTTGAGAAGAGAGTGGATGCAAGGGATAAGTCATGCCTCGGGCCCAGATACATGCTTATTTCATGACTCTGTTTTCAACCTGGTATTAACCAGTCTAGTTGACATATCTGAATAGTAAGGATCTTCACAGGAAGGTCATAAAAAGCCAAGAATATTGCTCTCTGTGGGATACCCCTGGAAATCAAATGTGACATCGGTAATACTGGATGACACAAAAAGCTTTCCTCTATCTTCCCCATGCCTCCTCCTCAGGGCCTCTCCACTTTCTATGCTATCCTCTCCCTTTGTCATGAGGTGTAAGGGCCCAACTAGTTTTTCTCTCATCTCAAGGCCTTATCACTGGAAACAAGTGGCTGACACTTTTCAATCATGAGAGACAGGTAAAGAAAGTAAGAGATGGTAGGCATGCCGTCATTGATCTGCTGGACACATGCCAACAGAAACCCATTTTCAGATTTCTTGTTAAGCTCCTGTTAGACAAATTTTCTGTTACTCCCAAGTAGAAGCATTTCTTGCTTAAATATACATCCTAATCTCAGCCTGTTATTCTGAGAATTTTCATGAAGTGATTGGCCATGTTGATCTACCTTTTCTTTTTTTTCCCCCTATTGATTAGTACAGCAAAATGATATCTGGTTAACTGTATTTTTTCTAGAAAATTAAAATATCTTGTTAAAAGTCAGAACAACCTATGAAGCTGGTCACTGATTGGCCCATTTTAGTATTTTATTACTTTTATTATTTCACATCGAGAAAGGAAATGAGAGAAAGACACACAGAGAGATGCTTTAATCTTTATTGAATCCTCTCTGAAAGAAGGTTTCCATTCAGAGCACATATCCCAAGATCAAAAATCCCCTTCATCTTCACTTGCCCCAAAGACCCTCACATCACAATACAGCATCTTAGTCCCAGTTTTCTCCCTTAGTTTCTAAAATTTTCTTAAATCTCTTCCTTTAACCAAGCCCAATCTCTTGCCTGTCCTGTTCCTCTCCTTTCAAACTTTTCTCCTTATAATTCCTGGCCCTGAGCAATGAAAGTTAATCAGATGGGTTTCAGCTCCCTATCCTTACCGTTTCCTTTCTCCTTCATTATTCCAGGCTGTGCAACCAACCCCCAAATTATGGGGACAAAAAATCCTCCTGGTATGTGAGAAATGTAAGAGGTTCTGAATACTCATCTGTCTTTTTTATCTGTGTCATCACAAAGGATAACATGTTTAAACGACTTGTGTATTTAAAAGCAATTATTAAGGAAATATAAATAAGGGGAGAAATATTTTATTATTATCACTCACTTCGAAGATGACTGATTTTCCATATTCTTCTATAAGAGAGACCTTTAAGATTTCTCTTTTATGTTGTTTTGGGTGCTGAAAACCCCTAGGTCTGTAGTAGTCCTATACCCTTAAAGTAGCACTTGGACATTTGTTTCCTGTTAGTAGCTTTAAAGGAGAGTACTTGAGAGTTTCCTAATTCTCTCTGGTAATCTATGCTTAGCGCTAGCTAACTGCCCATTGCCTCTGATTCATTGCATGAGAGGGAAAAAGTGGCTTTCTTACTCATAAACCTGACTTCATAGGTCTTGACTGAAACCAAGGGATTTAAAAATCAAAGCAACAGTATAAAAGCACTTCATGGTTTCTCTGACTGCACATTTCCCAGTCATAAGGTTTGGCCCTCCCAGAGGCAAGGATGTCTGTCTCTCATTAAGTAATTTCAAACTCCGTATAATTTATATTTAAACTAAAATCTGAAGGGTTATAAAAATAGTTTTATGGCCTTGCTTCTGCTAGGAAAATCTGACATGGGTTGTTTCCAAATTTTAGAGTGGATCAGGCCCTTTATACTTCTGATATTTGAAAACTCATCTGAAGCCAACACATTAGAACTTATGGACATGGACAAGAGTATGGTGATTACCAGAGGGAAAGGGGGGTGGGGAAGGTGGAAGAGGATAAAGGGGGGATAAATGATGATGGACAGAGACTTGACTTGAGGTGGTGAACACACAATACAGTGTACAGATGATGTGTTGCAGAAAAAAAGTGTAACCTGTCGACTTCTGTTAATCAATGAGGCACCAATAAATTCAATAAAAAGGAAAAAAAAATGCTAATAGTGTCTTTTATATAGTGAGTGAAATTATGAGTCAACAATTCTGTAATCTATGTCATGCTCAATTAAAAATATAATTGGAATTATTTTTGAAATGTCAGAATAGACAACTGGGCCCAGCTGGCTCAGTGGTTGAACGCTGACTTATGGATCAGGAGGTCATAGTTCAATTCTGGGTCAGGGCACATGCCCGGGTTGCAGGCTTAATCCCCAGTGCGGGGTGTGCAGGAGGCAGCCGATCAAGGATTCTCTCATCATTGATGTTTCTATCCCTCTCCCTTCCTCTCTGAAATCAATAAAAATATATTTAAAAAATAGACAACTGGGAAGACCTATTTTAATAAAATAGCTGAGTGCATGAAAGTTTATTATTCTTTACTGTGAGGAAATAACCACTCAGATCTATTATGAAAATATCTGTTGGCCATCAATTAAAATATTAGCTGGGTTTTTATAGATCCTGAAGGAAAGTAAAACAAAACAAAACAAAACAAAACAAAAAACCTGATTAGGAGTAAGATAAAAATCTGTTCTTAGGAGAATGAGCTGTCATATGTAAAATGTATCTCTCTTTCTAACTGGACAGACAGTTGTCTATCGACATAGCCTTATGTGTTCTAAGGTTTGTGCCTTAGTTAGTACACATGACCCTTTTGAGCCTCTGTAGTGAAAAGTACAGACAATCCCAGATCTTTTCTTCCCAGACACAGTCACACTGAAAACCAAGAATTTGAAGGTAGAAATAGCCTGAATAACTGTGATACCATGTGAAGGGCATTGCTGTAGAGAGAGCGAGAGCTACCAAATTACAGCCAACATAAACTTTGATATATTAAGTGGATGAGATTTCAGGATCACTTTATTACTGCAATATATCCTGACCTATCCGGAATAATACCAGTGGATTGAAAATGTCATCTGCCTTACTTTTCTGATCCCAATGACCAATTCCATACAAATTCCACCATTTCTATTGTCAAATCACCTTTCAGTTTTGTCAGAAATTATTGCTACAACTTTGCTTGGTACTGACTCTCAGCTTTCTTGTCACTTCTCAGTTCAATGCTCTTTAATGCTTTGACTTCTATATGGGAACATGTTCTCCTGCTTGCTGAAGAGAAGCCAGGAAATATTTTAAATGACTTAAACTATAGAAAGTTCTAACTAAATAGTAATATAATTAGCTCAGCAAAACTGGTCATGCCAGATAAATATGACAACCTGGGAAAGTTTATACCTGGTCAACTTAGATTGTTTAATTTCTCTAGAATAATTGTTATTATTGAGTTGAGAGCTCATGAATTTTTTAGGAAGGTAAAAGAACATGTTTGAATCAATGGTTTGAAGGTATGTTGAAACAACAAAGATTTTTTTTTCTTATTATGAGCATTAAATACTAGGATTCATGTACATTTTGAACTAGTTTCATCACACTAAGCCATTAATCATGACTTACTCTGTCCATATTCTTTAATGCTTTTAATACCTTTAGTCACAAGGGGTGGATAAGCTTGCATTTCATCAGGAACAATTCTGGGCAAGGAAGCATCAAGGACAATGACTACCTATTTTGTGGCTCTGATGACAATCCTTCCTAGGTAATCTTCAGATCCTTGAGAGAGTCATTGGATTTCCTGGAGTTACCAAGGTTCTGTGAGAAGATTAAATTTTCAGGTATGTGTAAAGAAAAGTAAATGTTTTATTTTGGAGGTTCTTCAGAAATAGCCATTCTGATTTTAACTTTATTTTGAATACTTGTATTAAATTAGTGAACAGGCTCTGAGATCCTAATATGTTCAAATCATTATGTTAGGCCCTCTGGGGATTGGGGTGAGTAAGGTAATAACTTAGTTCTCTTTCCCTTAATGTACTCACATTATTGTTTTTAAATATATTTTTTCTATCTGTTTTTTTCTGTTAATCCAAAACCAAGGATATTTTTTTCCATTGATTTTTTAGAGAGAATGGAAGGGAGGGGAAGAGACAGAAACATCAATTCGAGAGGGACACACCGACTGGTTGCCTCCTGCACATGCCCCTACTGGGGCAGGAAATGGAGCCTGAAACCAAGGTATGTTCCTTTGACCAGAATCAAACCCAATATCCCTCAGTCCATAGGCCAACGCTCTGACCACAGAACAAACCAGCTAGGGCTCTTGTTTTATCTTTTTCATTGTTTGTTCTATTTGTATTTTATCGTATTATTTTTAACTAGATTTAAACAAAGAATTACAAGATCACACTCTTTAGAGCCAGTAAGCAAAACAAGTAGACATTGTAAATAAAGTAAGGAGAGTAAAGTAAGAAAGAGAGGAAATGTTAAACTAAAAGAACCCTTATTCAGTTGAATACATAGGTTGTACATACTATGTAGTCATCAGGATACAATAGAAGGAAACATTTCCTTCCCACATTTTCACAAGGAGTGAGTCAGGTCACATAATCTTCCCCCAGTCTCCGGTTGCAGGTCAGAGCAAGGGTGCCCTGTCTTTCTCAGTTGGGAGCCTGCTTTAGCTTTCGAGCTGCACCTTAGTTTGATGACTGACTCAGGATGGCCTGGGGAAAGAGGGTTAGACAGCCTAAGTGTATCCTGGTTAATTCATGATTTGAAATATCCCAAGTATTAGATTTCTGAAAATAAATGAGTAGGAAAATAGTTTTTCTGCAACCTACTCAACCAAATAATGTACAACTCAAGATCCTGTTAACACCAGAGTGGGTTTTCTAACACATCTCTATATCAAAACAAATTACATCCCAAGATTTCCACTTTAATGTAACTGAACCCACAGATACCGTTCATGAGATGGAACCTATTCATAGCTGAAATCTGACTTAGGGTGCATGTGAGACAACTTAGGTGATTTTACACTTTAATGGTCATTACTTCCTACCAATCGAGTGAAGGGACTGTTGCCACTGTGATTTAGGAACAAAAAAGAAAGTATTACTTAAATATTCTCCCTATGGCCTCAGGTCAGTGAAATCTAAGCTATCTGGAAAGTGTGAATAATACTTCATATTTATAAAAATCCCTGAAGGCATGCTGAAGACCATTATGTGAGGAATGAACTAGAATACAAATGGGATGGAGCAATGCAATGTCTAACACAAGGTCATGTGGGTTCTATTCATTCTTTTCCCTTGCTACTGTGCAACTACCAGGATGTACCTTGGCCGGACATGTGTTGTTTCCCTTTTGACCCTGCTGTAGTGACTCTCTCTTCCTGATTTAACCTAATTATTTCCTTTGTCTTCTCTGGATTTTCTCAGGGCACCATGTGACTGCTCATGCCTGGTTTGACTCAACAGTGCCTTCTGCATTTGCATGGGTGAAGTAACATGAACTGCTGGAGCCCCGTCTTCTATTTCCCAGGCTTGCCATTCCCAGCTTCATACAGACTCTTGCCTGCCTTTGTACTCCCTCTAATTATCTCCAGATTCAGCTACATCCACTAATTCTGTATCCTGGCAGGTTCCTGGAACTTGCTGATGGTCTGCCTCATGCTGGGTCTATTATGACACATGCTACTGAGAGATTAGATAGCTGGCAAATACTAAAGAAGAATCATGTATTTATAAATTCAGTGTAGGCAAAGTGTGTCTTCTGCACCATTCTTCATCCACCTCCAGTGTTATCTTGCCCTTCCTTGTCCCTTTCATATTCTGAAATTGAACAAACAACTTTATTTAGGAAGCGCTTGTCTTTTGGAACCTATACTGACCTAAATCCATTAGGAAGACTAAGATAACCAACTTCCAGTGGCTTGCTCCTGGAAGAATAATGGGTTTTGGAAGATATTTTGGAGCGGCGTTATCTCCGGAAATCATATCATATATTAAGTCAGGACCTCTCTGGTTAAGAAACCAGCCTTGTAGTAAAATATTATTTGTACTTTCTCACTTTTCTTGTCTGCAGAGTTGAAAAGTCAATTCATTCACTTGGTCAACAAATATTTATTCAGTGTGGATACTGTGGAATAAAAATATGAACCAGATATGGATTTTTCCCTTAAAGATTTACACTCTACTAGGATAGATAAGGCAGGTACACAATAACAGTGCTAGGAGGTAGAAAGTGATAAAGACTATGAAAAAAGCAAGAGGAGGGAGAAAATGCCTTCTCAGCTGAAAGGATTATGAAGAGACATTTGGAGGAGGGGAGTGTGGATAAGGTCCTGTTGGGAGTGAGGTATTTCAAATAGAAAGAAAATATTGAATCACTTAAAAGAACAGCCAATGAGTTATTTTAACCAGAATACAGTGTTCAGTACTGAGCATAAAGGGAACTAAAATTAGAAAGGGAAAGAGGATCAAGGCAGTGGCAGGTCTTAATTTCCTTATTAAGGTGTGAACACATTAAAGCTGTTTGATCAGAAACCTGAATCTTCCAGAGCTGTTAATGAGGACATTTCATCTGGTGGCAATACATAATATGTATTAAAGGTGGGGTAAGGTTACATTAGTTATGGGAAAGCCTTTCGGGAAGCTATTGCAAATATAACAAGGCAAACAGTATTAAGATTCAAAATTATGAGGCCCGTTGAGGATAGAGAAAGCGATTAGATAACAATAGTAGCTAACCTTTATTGAGCATTGACTATATATACGAGGTAGTGTGCAGAGAGTTCTGCATGGATTATCTCATTTTAACTTCAAAACATGCTTATGAGGGAATGTGGGAGAAACAAGCTTTGCATTAGGTTCAGAGTCAGTAAGTAAAGCCAACTTTAACACCAGCCTGAGACAGGCAGCTGCTGCGAACACTCCTTGCTAAAGGAAAAGGAAGAAAAGGACTCTGAGTTTATGCCTAAGCTAACAGCACCTGTGTGCTTGTCAGTGGGTACTGTATTAGTTTCTTAGGATTGCCAAAACTAAGTATCACAGAGTGGGTGGCTTATAAAACAAAAAGTTATTTGCTTAAAGTTCTGGGGCCTAAGAGCCCCAAATCAAGGGGTTGGCAGGTTTGGTTTCCAATTCGGATTTGTGACCTCTCTGTCCCCAGAACTCTATGGCTGGGTTGAGCAAAAGTATCCTCAGTTGGATGCTGCCTGATAATGTACCCTTAATTGGCCTTCTTCCTTACCATTCCCATTTTCCCTCTCTCATACTGTATTTTTTTTTGGGGGGGTGGGGGAGGAACTGCATACTAATAAATCACTTACACACAAATTCCCATTGCAGGATCTGTCTTTGTGAAACTGTTATGGGTTGAATTGTGTCTTCCAAAAAGATATGTTGAAATCATAATGTGTAAATGTAACCTTACTTGGAAATAGGGTATTTGTAGATGTACTGAAGATAAGGTGTTTTTTAAAAAATATATATTTATTGACTTCAAAGAGAAAGGGAGAGGGGGAGAGAGAGATAGAAACATCAATGATATCAGAGAATCATTGATTGGCTGCTTCCCGCATGCCCCACATTGGGGATTGAGCCAGCAACCTGGGCATGTTCCCTGACCAGGAATTGAACCATGACCTCCTGGTTCATAGGTCAATGCTCAACCACTGAGCCATGCAGGCCAGGCAAAATGAGGTTTTAACTGTATTAGACTGAGCCCTAAATGCAATATGAGCAGTGTCCTTAGAAGAAGAGGAAAATTGGGGCACAGAGATAGAGACACATAGGGAGAGTGTCATGTGAATACAGAGGCAGAGACTAGAGTGATATACCTATAAGCCAAGGAATGCCCGTGATTGCCGGTAAGAAGCCAGGAGAGGGCCATTTTTTCTTAGAGTGCCCAAAAGGTCCATCTCTGCTGACATTTTGATTTTGGACTTCTAGCTTCCAAAAGTGTGAGGCAATAAATTTCTGCCACCAACTTTGTGATACTTTGTAATGACAGGCTTAGGAAACTAATGCAGGAACCCAACTGACACTAGGTAATTTCAGAAGTGGTCCTAGGAAGCATATTCTTAGGATGTGATTCTGGAATTATGGTAGATCATTTGACATCTGGATAGCAGTAGAAATCCTATTGTTAGAGATAAACTATTAAAAAATTCTCTCTCACCATAGCATTATGATTACTATAACTTTCACCACTGGTGAATTGGGATGGGATACAGGTGCTAGGAGATGGAATGACTTGCATGATATTTAGAGCATTTCAGAGATATGGAGGGATTCATACTGACAAGGACTGAGTTGGCTGGTTGTTGCTAAGTGCCACTCTTATTTTGAAGAAAAAAAACTGACAAGTTAAATTGGTCAATTACCAACCTGGGACACCATATGAAAGTTAGAAGGCCTGCAGGAAAACATATAAGATATCCCAAAATTTCTGTAGCTAGAAGGCAGACTGAACTGCAGATTGGCGGATGCAATTTATTGTAAATATAGTAAAACTACAAGAAGGGCTGAATTCATCATCTTGGCTGGTCTTTTATGCTAAAATCAGAACGCTGGTATGGGAAGAGTAGGCCTATATTGAATGGGAACACATGGGTGGATATGCTTAGGAACATGGGATCCCCAGAATCCTCTGAACCCTGAGGCCTACAGGAGTGGCCTACTTGATTTTGCTAGAGGATAGCCACTTCCTCTTGCCAGAAGAACATGCCTAAACCTCAGCTGAGGAAGATGCCTTGGAGGATAATAGTTTTCTTCTTCAAGATCGGACCCCAACTCCTCTCCTGTCTTCTAGTTCTGTAATCAGGGTCATGTCTCAGCATGGGCCAGCCAGGGGAGTACTTCCCAGCTAAGTATAAACAGGAATTGTTCACCAAAGGAACTTTACAACATGGTTAATAGTAGCAAAAGAAACTGGGGAGGGAGTATGCTAAAAAGTAGATCTTGGTAGTGTTTTGGGTGGTGGTGGAACAAGAGAAGTTCAATAAAAGGGAATTGGCCAATAAGGAAGCATTTTCCCATGACTGAAAACGCGCTGGCAAGAGCACCTGAAAATGGTCCTAATGTACTGGTGGAATTGTTACTAGAAGCTTTCAGGGAACAAAAGGCTCATCTTACCTTATAATAGAGAAACATGCAAATTGACCGCACCTCCGCTATGCCCATGATTGGGCCAGAGGAGGCTGAGGGCGGGACTCCGGGTGGCCTGTCGACCGTTGATAAAATCAAGATGGCGGTGCCCAGTGGCCGCGCCCGAGCCGCTGCTCCCCTGGGGTGCCTGGGGTGATCGGCACCCCGGGGGGCGTGGCCGCGCCCGTGACCGCTCCCTGGGGGTGCCTGGGGTGATAGGAACCCCTGGGGGGCGTGACCACGCCCGTGCAGCTGCTCCCCGGGGGTGATCGGCACCCCGGGGGGGCGTGGCCTCGCCCGTGCCCGCTCCCCGGGGGTGCCTGGGGTGATCGGCACCCCGGGGGGGCGTGGCCGCGCCACTGCTGCCGCTCCCCGGGGGTGCCTGGGGCGATCGGCACCCCGGGGGGGCGTGGCCGCGCCCGTGCTGCCGCTCCCCGGGGGTGCCTGGGGTGATAGGCACCCGGGGGGGCGTGGCCACGCCCGTGCAGCTGCTCCCCGGGGGTGCCTGGGGTGATCGGCACCCCGGGGGGCGTGACCACGCCCGTGCAGCTGCTCCCCGGGGGTGCCTGGGGTGATCGGCACCCCGGGGGGGCGTGGCCACGCCCGTGCTGCCGCTCCCCGGGGGTGCCTGGGGTGATCGGCACCCCGGGGGGGCGTGGCCACGCCCGTGCCCGCTCCCGGGGGGTGCCTGGGGTGATAGGCACCCGGGGGGGCGTGGTCACGCCCGTGTAGCTGCTCCCCGGGGGTGCCTGGGGTGATCGGCACCCCGGGGGGCGTGGCATGGGGGCGTGGCCGCTCCCCGGGGGTGCCTGGGGCGATGGGCACCCCGGGGGGCGTGGTATGGGGGCGTGGCCGCTCCCCGGGGGTGCCTGGGGCGATCGGCACCCCGGGGGGGCGTGGCCGCGCCCATGCCCGCTCCCTGGGGGTGCCTGGGGTGATCGTCACCCCGGGGGGTGTGGCCGCGCCCCTGCTGCCGCTCCCTGGTGGTGCCTGGGGCGATCGGCACCCCGTGGGGGGCGTGTTCGCGCCCGTGCCGCTGCTCCCCAGGGGTGCCTGGGGCGATCGGCACCCCGGGGGGCGTGGCCGCGCCCGTGCCGCTGCTCCCCGGGGGTGCCTGGGGCGATCGGCACCCCGGGGGGGGCGTGGCCGTGCCCGTGCCCGCTCCCTGGGGGTGCCTGGGGTGATCGGCACCCCGGGGGGCGTAGCCGCACTCATGCTGCCGCTCCCTGGGGGTGCCTGGGGCGATCGGCACCCCGGGGGGCGTGGCCGCGCCCCTGCTGCCGCTCCCCGGGGGTGCCTGGGCGATCGGCACCCCGGGGGGGCGTGGCCGCGCCTGTGCCGCTGCTCCCCAGGGGTGCCTGGGGCCATCGGCACCCTGGGGGGGGCGTGGCCGCGCCCGTGCCCGCTCCCTGGGGGTGCCTGGGGTGATCAGCACCCCGGAGGGCGTGGCCGCGCCCATGCTGCCGCTCCCCGGGGGTGCCTGGGGCAATCGGCACCCTGGGGGGCATGGCATGGGGGCGTGGCCGCTCCCCAGGGGTGCCTGGGGCGATCGGCACCCCGGGGGGGCGTGGCCACGCCCCTGCCATTGCTCCCCGGGGGTGCCTGGGGCGATCGGCACCCCCTGGGGGCATGGCAAGGGGGCGTGGCCGCTCCCCGGGGGTGCCTGGGGCGATCCGCACCCCGGGGGGCGTGGCCACGCCCCTGCCATTGCTCCCCGGGGTTGCCTGGGGAGATCGGCACCCCGGGGGGTGTGGCCGCGCCCGTGCCGCCGCTCCCCGGGGGTGCCTGGGGCGATCGGCACCCCCTGGGGGCATGGCAAGGGGGCGTGGCAGCTCCCCGGGGGTGCCTGGGGCGATCGGCACCCCGGGGGGCGTGGCCACGCCCCTGCCATTGCTCCCCGGGGTTGCCTGGGGAGATCGGCACCCCGGGGGGGCGTGGCCGCGCCCGTGCCGCCGCTCCCCGGGGGTGCCTGGGGCGATTGGCACCCCAGGGGGCGTGGCATGGGGGCGTGGCCGCTCCCTGGGGGTGCCTGGGGCGATCCGTGTGAGAGGGATGTCCAACTGCAGGTTTAGGCCCGATTCCACAGGGATCGGGCCTAAACCTGCAGTTGGACATCCCCCGAGGGGTCCCATATTAGAGAGGGTGCAAGCTGGGCTGAGGGACACCCTCCCCAGTGCACGAATTTCGTGCACCGGGCCTCTAGTATTAAATTAAACAGAAATGACAGAACACCTTGGCAGCGTTTTGAGGAAGGGATCAAAAGACTTATAGAGAAGTGAGCATGCTAGAATGATTCTATTGTACAACATTTGAGATCCTACCAGCTGGCTATGTTTTTGGAAGGACCAGAGAATGCTCTCATCACTAAGCTTATGAGAAATGCACTAGTGATGGAGGTCCTGGCAAACCGGAGCATCTCAGTGGTGGCTGCACCGGGCTTGATGGTAAGCGATATTGTTAGAGCACCGGGCTCCCTGTTGCCAGTGGGAATAGCAGAAGTCTAGTCGCAATCCTCAACCATTAGGAGCTATGGGAGCTATTTTTAACCTTTTTCATCTCATGGAACACATAAACTAATTACTAAAATTATGCGGCACATCAAAAATATATTTTTTGCCAATCTGACAAAAAAAATAGGTATAATTTTGATTCACTCACACCAGACAGCTATGGTTGTATGAGCTGTTGTCATTTTTTATTTGACAATCTAAAGGAAAAGAGGTCAGTGCCCCTGACTAAATAATCAGGTATTGCATGTTTTAAAAATTCTTGTGGCACACAGGTTGAAAATCGTTCATCTATGAGGATGGCTAATACACCAAAGTGCTTTTAAGACTAAACAGATGGACAGATGATATGAGCATGGCTTGATATACATAATATGAAATTATTAAACTGGATGAGCAAAAGCCTGATATCATTAGTATCCATGGAATATCACTTCCTTATTTTATTAAAAAACCTAAGCTAGCCCTCACACCCACAGAGGGCCCTACAATGCCACAAGCATATACTGTAGAGATTTCTTTAATTTTACATATCCTACATAATAAAACCCTAATATGCAAATCAACCAAATGGCGGAACAACCAGCTAGGATGCACACTGACCACTAGGTGGCTACCAGCAACAGCGATCAGGGGGCGGGGCCAGCCGGTGAGCAGCCTGCCACCAGTCGCCTCCCGAAAACCTGCAGTCGGACATCCCCTGAGGGTGCAGACCAGGCTAAGGGACCTGCCTCCTCCTCTCCCCTGCATGAATTTCGTGCACCAAGCCTCCGGTTTTGCATATAATTCACTTACAATTTGAAGTTACAATCAGCAAGCCCACTATGCATATCTAACCTGTTTATAATGGCTAATAATGCTTCTCATCTCTCAGAAGATACTTTTGTACCTTCTCTCTCTGAGGGCTCTCTGTTTTAAAGCTTCAGTAAAGCCTCTCCCAATGACCTCCATCTCTTGGTAATGACCCCTTCCTCTAAACACTACCCTGTTCATTTAACATTTAGTGTACTTGGCCTTGATTGGTTGTTGAATTTTTTATATATGGAAAAAAGTCCATTTTTCCAACTGGATTCTTAGGCCCTTGCTAACAGGATTAATCTTCTACACCAGATCTTATTACAATGCTCTATGTTTAAAAAATTTATAATTAGAATTTTTAATTTAGCATTAATTCTTTCCTCTTGAACTAGCAATGAATCAGTTTATCAGTGCTTTAAACATGCAAATATTATTACACCCCTATATTTATCTTTGACTAATTGGCAGAATTACTTGAAATTCTTGAGATAAACTCAGATAGGACAACTTAATATGGAATGCTTAACTTGGGTGTAATGTAAATTAAACTCAGGGTTTTTGTAAAATGGAATTATAAGTTTCCAACACCAGGTAAGTCAAAGGAAAATTAATAGCCACTGTAGAAAAGATAAACAGTCTTACAATTAGGCCCCTTTGTAACTCTGTATTTATTATGTCATAATGACTAAAACCACAATTTGTATCATAAAATCTTTCTATAAATTACCATTCCAAAATGGGAAATGTGACTGATTTCTAATTGCTAAAAATTACCAAAGTGTCTTGGCTCAGGGAGACTTGAAGAAGATATTGGGATTGCCCTATCGGATAGGACCTATCCAATATCAAAATGTATTATATAACTTTAGAAATTAAGATTATGTGGTAGATCAAAAGATAGAGAGAACTGAATAGAAAAAATATAAAGATATTTGTCTATTTATATGCCCACATGCACATGCAAACACACATATGCACATACAAATACACATATACACACATGTATGTAGCTTATCAAACCTTCTTTATATATAAATGTTGCAAGACAAAAATTGAAAAGAAAAAAGAATCAAAGTGAATGTGTTATTAGCAAAAACAATTTTTTTTATAAAAGGCTTTGTGCAGTGCCCTCGGCGGTCCCGGATCTGTCTCTTGCTTCAATCGTGTTTGTACAGAACACCCTGGGGACACCCCTTCTTCCAGCCTCTGCCCACTCTTCTGCATTGAGATAAACTTAGGTAGGACACCACCTTCAGAACCACCTCCGAGACCAGCCAACACACTGGTTTGTTTTCTACCTTAACTCCTTATTGCCGAACAACCATGAGCTCCCAAATTCGTCAGAAATTCCACTCAGGTGGAGGCTGAAGTCAACCTGCATCTGCGGGCCACATACACCTACCTCTCTCTGGGCTTCTATTTCGATTGTGAGGATGTGGCTCTGGAGGGCACCGAGCATTTCTTAAAAATGCAAAACTAGCACAGTGGCCACATGCTAAAGCCTCCCCAAGATGAGTGGGCAAAACTCAGGACGCCATGGAGCCACCCTGGCCTTGGAGAAGAACCTGAACCAGGCCCTTGTGGAGCTGCAGACCCTTGTTGTACCCGCGCGGACCCTCAGCTCTGTGCTTCCTGGAGAACCACTTCCGGGGTGAGGGGGTGAAATTCATCAAGAAGATGGGCCACACCTGGCTCACCTCCGCAGGCTGGCGGCCCCCAGGCTGGGCTGGGCGGGTATCTCTTCAAAAGGCTCCCCCTCAAACGGACTAGGAGCCTGTGGAGCCCAGAGGCCTTTGAGGGGCCCCTCTGCATCCCCCTGGTGTCTGGCTTTTACCTGAGCCTCTCCCTGAAACTACCAGCCATTCTTTTAGCCACCCTGGAGCCCTCTCCCATGCATTGGACCAAATGAAACAATAAAGCTTTTTACAGGAAAAAAAAAATGGCTTTGATATTTTTAACTTTTTCTGCAAGGTAGTGGCATCCCAGCATAAGCCACAAACTTAAAAAGACATCATTTATAGGATAATATCACCCTTTGAAAGATATACTTATCTTCAGTTTCTTGACTAAAATCAGTCTTTCACTTGCCAGGGGCTCTTACTTCCTGTTTCCTTTAGTATTTGCTGATGACTCCGAGGGTGAGGGTTTCAGCAAACAGCCCTCACAACTGTTTTGTTGTGTTCAGATGGAACACTTGGTTGAACTATGAACATTTCTAAAATTTCAATTCAAATAACAATGCCTTTTGTTTTCCATTTTATCTCCTTTTTAATCCTGAGGCTATTAGAACAAACACACAAAGATCACATTTATTCTACTTGAATACCCATCTGCTTTGCAGCCTCATAGTTCTGTGGTATAATTATTTCTATAGCAACCAGCTGAGGAAATGTCTTGGCAGCACACAGCCTCACACACGCTGTGGCAGGTGCCGAGAGCTCAGCCACAGGGCTCCATATCTCCTTGAGTTTCCAGTATTAAGCACTACAGATGCAGAGGCCCTCGCTGTTGTCCTCCTCTCCTCCTTGGTTTCTAGTATTGGTAGTATTTCTGATCTTACAGCATCACTGGCACTTCTTTTACTAACATGCTGCTTCTTTTTCTTCAGTGTTTTCCATTGGATAGCTTATAACACTACCCTTGTTCCTGTGTTATGACATACTAGAGGCCAAGTGCATGAATTCGTACACAGGTGGGGTCACTCCCAGCTGATAGGGGCCATCTCACCGAGTCCCAATTGGGGCCGATTGGGGCCGATTGGGGGGCTGGAGGGGGAGGGGGAGGGACCTCGGGAGGTTGGCTGGCCTGGGGAGGTTGGCTGTGGGAACGCACTGACCACCAAGGGGAAGCTCCTGCATTGAGCATCTGCCCCCTGGTGGTCAGTGCGCATCACAGCTACTGGCCGGTCGTCCAGTTGTAACAGTCACTTAGGCTTTTATACATATAGTGTTCTGATCATAAAATGATAAACATTTGCTTGTTTTGAATGGCAGCTCATAAACACAATCAGAAGAAATGCAATAATGAATAAATCACTGTTTATATTTCAGCTTCTTAAGACTTCTTTCAATCTACTTTCCTTAGGGGCCCAACTCAGGGAAATTGGATCATGTGTCTTTAAAAATGCAGGAAGTTTAGAGAACTTAAAAAAAGCAAGCACACAAAAGACTCCATTCTTCAAAATAACTTCATGGTCATTATAAAAAAAAATGTTAAAATCATCATTTCCAATAGAAAACATAAGCTCGTTTTATTTTAAAACTCACTTTTACCTTAGTACATTATTTTCCTTAACATGCTCTAATTAGGGCCAAGTTTCATCCTTATTTTTACGGTCTAGTCTGTAGTTTATTTGTTGTGAGGGGAAAAAAATCAAATATTTGTTAAGAAATATCTATGTAGTAGATATTATTCTAAGCTTTCTACACAGGCCGTCTCATGTGATCCACTAAAAAGTACATGGAATATTAATTCCATTTCGCAGATGGAAAATTGAATCACATATTCAGGACTCGGACCAATAACTGGCTTGATGTTTATTTGTATTCTGTGTGTGATGTAGTTTTTGTCTTGGTTGACTATTATGGCCCCACCCTGATGAGCCAGTTGTAGCAAGCCCCATCATTTATATTCAGAATATGTTCTGCCTCTTGCTCACCAAAGCAGCGTTCCTGAGTTCATGACACCTGAGAAAGCTGTCTACAATCCAGATACTTTCAAATCGTACTTCCAGACTGATACTCCCTGTGTTTCCGCCCATGCCCTGCCCTGTGCTTGAAGAGGACTTAGGTCATCCTAGCATCAGCCATGCATCATGGGCAACAGCACAGAATATTTCCTGGAACATTTAATTGCATTGCTCCTCTATACGAAGCTGTGCTGAAATGTAAACCAGCAACCGCACTCTTTCAATGACCCATCAGAAGTTTCCAACTCTCTTATTTGAGAGTGATGAACTCATGGTAGATTGGTTAATGTTGTTTTCTTTTCTTTCCCTAATTTACTTCTTTAAGAAGACATATGGAGTTTCCTGAATTTTGTTGCATTCTTTAAAAATATTCTATAGTTTAAGTCCAGAATCTGTAGAAATTGTAAGTTTTTTTTTTATTTTGGAGTCATCATATTGATGATTTTTATTTTATTTTACTTTTTCCATCACTATTTATCCCCCCCTATGCCCTCTTCCACCTCCACCCACCGCCCTCCCCCTCCCCCAATCACCACACTGTTGTCCATGTCCATGAGTTCTTTCTTTTTAATTTCTTTTGTGCTCAATCCAATTGATGATGTGTTTTTTTAAATATAAGAGTAGTAGTTTTAGAAATATGACAATCAAATAATTTATTTTTGCTCAACAATTAGCAAGATCTTTAAGATATAATTTTTTTATTATTGATTTTTAGAGAGAGAGGAAGGAAGAGGGATAGAGATCTAGAACACCAATGAGAGAGAAACATCATCAATCAGCTACCTCCTGCATGCCCCTCACTAAGGACCAAACCTGAAACCTGGGCATATGCCCTGACTAGGAATCAAACCTCCTGGGTCGATGCTCAACCACTGAACCACACTGGCAGGGCAAGATGGTATTTTTATTACTTCCTCCAAATTATATCTTTCATGTCATTGATGCAATGAAGTATTTTACATTATAAATTTGTAAATTTCTAGAAATATGACTAAAATATGAATTCCAACCAATAGTATTATCAATTATTTAAATACATATCAGGTACAGAGTGACAATAGTTAGAAGTTCATTTAATTGGATTACTTTCCAACATGTGTGAGATCTGATTTAACTATCTGATTTAGTTTATGCTTTAGTATTTTTCTGTTTGGTTTGTTTTGAAGATGGAATAATGACATTTTGTATTACATTTTCTGTAATCAATAGAACTCATTCTTGGCAATTTTGTAGGGGTTATGACTTATTTGAAACCAAAAATACAAAGAAAGTTATTTGGAGAGTCAGCTTATTTTTTTTTTTTCTGAACAATGCTAAGAAAATTGGAAACTAAACATTTGTTTATAGTCAATTATTTCAGTGCATAAAAGCAAATAAATGATAAATGAAGCTCAGCCAGTGTGCCTCAGTGGTTGAGTGTTGACCTATGAACCAGTAGGTTACAGTTGATTCCTGATCTGGGAACATGCCCAGTTTGGGGTTCGGTCCCCAGTAGGGGCCATGCAGGAAGCAGCCAATCAATGATCCTCTCTGATCATTGATGTTTCTATCTCTCTCTTCCTCTCTGAAATCAATAAAAATATATTTAAATAATTGTAATAATAATAAGTGAAGATTTCAACATAGGAACCAAAGGGTGAAAAATAATGCAGGGATGAGAATTTCAGAGGCGATGTCAATTCTACTGCTTATGAAAAGCAGTGGAATTCAAGGACAATCAACCCAGAGAAAGATCTTTTTTTTTTTTTTAATATATTTTTATTGATTTCAGAGAGGAAGGGAGAGGGAGAGAGAGAGAGAAACATCAATGATGAGAGAGAATCATTGATCAGCTGCCTCCTGCATGCCCCCCACTGGGGATCAAGCCCGCAACCCAGGCATATGCCCTTGACCAGAATCAAACCCGTGATCCTTCAATCCGAAGGCTGACAGTCTATCCAGAGCCAAGCTGGCTAGGGCCAGAGAAAGATCTTAAGTGGACAAAAACTAGGTGTGTACAATGAATTTGCACTGCAATCCTTTCATTGTAAAGACAATGAATAAATCAAACTGTCTCATTATTTCATCACTGAGTTTGCTTTCAACTGTCAGGTATGAAAAATTACTGAGAAGCACAAAAGTTTCAAAAAGAAAGAAAACTTTGAAAAGTTATTTGTTCATGAACACACCATGAGAGCTAACTCCAGAAAATCTGGTTTTTCAAGAATCATACAGGAAATGGAATAATGATACAGTTGTTAGAAACACAGTGTTCTTTTGAGGTTCCCACACCCTCCCAAAGTAGATACCTGTGATGCTATATCCTCTGAGAATGGGACGATAGATCCAAGAGTTTACTGGGCGACTTTTCAGTACATGCATAAGTTCATAGTCACTAAAGTCATCATATTCTGATCTCATTTTGTATTTTATTGTTAATCAATAATTTTGCTTTCTATAATGTTTTGTCAATCCATAATTTAGAATTTTAGATAACTTTATGCCTCCAAATATTTAAGCTAATGTGGGTACCATGGTCTGAAATCAAAGAAGGTAAAAGATTTAAATTCAATTTCCCTATTTATTCATCACTACCTTTATCTAAGTCTTAACTTCGCTGGGTTTCAGTTTTGAAATATGTACAATGATAATATCACCTGCCCTACCTTTCCCACATAATTATTTGTGAGGATGGAATAAATACATGTGAAAAAGGTTATTAAGCACTAAAGTGTTAAACAAATAGAAGGTTTCCCCATTGACTGATGTTGCAGACAGGATTTCACTTCTATCTCTGGGATTTAAAGGGCTGCATAGTTACATGTCTGAGAAGAAAATGCTAGGCACTTTTTATTGCCCCTGCCCTTGGGATGGCTTTGTCCCAGCTCAAGAATCAGGTAATCAGAAGATAAAGTTCCAGATGATCATTGATGTATTTCATTGGCACAGTGACATAATTCTTGGCATAAGGAAAACTTTATCATCTATACTCAAAAGTAAGCTTACTTTTATATATATAATATACATTCCACTCAACAACATAGTTTGAAGCACTCTCAGTTTTCTTCTAAATATAGAGAATTACTAAAAAATAACTTTCTAGTTTTAGTAAGAACAGTACTGGTGTATTTTCCATATAAAATGGTCTTCAAATAAATAGTGGACCATGATTAGCTGTACCTTTCTGAATCATTATTTGATTTCTTTTTCTTGGAAAAACTTATACCATGTTGTTTAGTAAATTGCCAATAATGCTTCCATGCAGAAACTAGAGTAAAATGAACATAAGGTGCTATCTGTGGTCCCCTTTGAGCCAGATCCGGTAACAGAATCCACTACTCCAATGTTTTTAAGCTTCTCCAAATGAAATACTACCAATTATTATTTGGTAAAAATATTTTAAAAATTTAAGTTATTGCTATGTAAGAATCTTGACATTGAGGGAATGTTGAACACACACACACATCACACACACACATCACACACACACACACACACACACACACACACACACACACACACACACACACACACACACACACTTGTCCGTACTACAGCAGAACAGAACAAATTCAGTTTTGTAACTTAAATGATTAAACCTGGTTATAAGAGCTAATGTATTTCTACTACTGCAAGGTAGCTCACTCAATGTAAAAATCTTGGAGCATGACAGCTGCTTATACTCTAAGATTATCAAGGACGAGCATGGGGCTGCTGACACCCTCTTTGCCTGCCTTGGCTTCCATTTGCCTTTCTGAGGAAAGCTCACCTTGCCGCAGGAATCTCAATACGTTGCTGAGTACACTAGGAGGTGGGATCTGTTGAATTTCAGTCTTAAATCACAAGGAGTCAGCTGGTTGACCATAAACAAACACAATCACATCATTCCTTGCCAAATGCCCACCTAGGCCCTGCCAAGTTTTTTGTGTCAGAATCATGAGTAAAGACTGTTGACTGATTGGAGAGATACATTATATCAACCGTAGCCAGAGCATTAAAGAAGCCAGGAGTGTTAAATCAGATTTACCATGAAGGACTGAATTCCCTCCTTCCTCATTTAATTTCAGAGTTCCGCACTGGTCCCTCGTAAAGTATTTATTTGCACAGGAACTTATCAAAGTCAGTCAGTGTTAACAGTGCTTCTCTTATCTTTGATTTTCTTCCCTTCATCCTTAATATCTTCCTCTCCACCTATCCTACCCCCACCTCCCAGACCTGTTTTTTTAAATTATAGTCAAATAATACTTATTTTTCTTTACAATGAGTTCATTCTAAATCCCATTCTGGTGACTCCAAATTCTGTTAGTTAATAACATGTCTGCAATGGGTTATTAAGCAAGAAAGCCAGTCTTCATTAATGTCACCCTCTCATTAATTATCAGTGAAGGATTTCATTTTAAGATGAAAGGGAGAAAAAAGATAGAATGCTGAAACTGGAACTAGAATTAATTTCACAGATATGGTTTCCACATCTGTTGCTCAATCACAGGGCTTGTGTAACAGGTCAGTATCAGCTCACCTTTATCCTGTCCAAGCACTCCTAGTAGATTTCCCTGAATTACTATAAGAGAATATTGTCAGCTTCCCAATGGTGGAGGATAGGTCAGACTGTCCTGTATGATTACTTATTAAAGAATTTCTTGAACAAATGAGCTCATTCTAATAGAGATATCTCATCATTCATTATTCATTTAACAAGTATTCATTAAGTTCCTCCTATGTGCCAGGCACTGTGTTAGGAAATGGAACTAATAAATAAATCAAGATACTTACAGTTTGTTTTGGGAGATAGATATCATACACATAATTACACAGACAACCTCATAAGTCACTATATATTCACACCTAATTCATTAAAAAGGAGTTCAGCATAATCAACCTCTTAAGTCATACCTATAGGCTTCTGATTTTTCTTCTGATTATGAATAAGAATGTGTGTAGAGCAATTAATTTAAACACTTACTATATATTGACCCCAGTTCTATGGGGTAGATAGATGTGTCATTTATAGTGTTAAACTGACATGAGTTCAAATATTATCGTTTAATTCACTTTTCCTTTAAGGAAAAAAATGTCTGAAATTCTGTGAGCTTCATCTCATTTTTATCAACAGAAAAATGGAGATGGATATTTTTTTAGGTTTAAATTAAAGAGACATTAAAACACAGTGGATGCTCTAAAAGGAGTTTCTAAGACTATGGAACTATTAAGTACTAATACAAACAAGAATATGATCAATTATTTAAAAGAGTGAGTTAGAAAGTTAAGGAGTATATAGTACATGTTGTAGCTGGACTTTAAAGGATGCAAAGATTTAAGGGAAACGGGAAAGTGTCTTTACTGAGGAAAGGATGAGCACATGTATACAAGAGGACTCAAGATTACTTGAGAAGTGGTAGAGAAATTAGACTTGTTAGGCTCAGGACCATGTGAAGATGAAGGCGGAGAATGGGAGAGGAAGGGGCAAGTCATCATGGTCTTACTCTTAGCTGTGGATGAGAAGGGAAAATGCAAAACAAAATAAAACAAAAACAAAATATTTGACCATTGTTATCGTCCCATTTTCAGTTTCTTGGTTGTTGTTTTTTCTACATTAAGGCAAGAGATTAAACTCAGATAGTCTTACTATATGAAAACGTGTTCTGTGTTTTTCCACAGAAATGATACTAAGGGATAGTTTCTCCCTGAACCTGCAAAATAATATTTCAGTTGAAGGATAGGGCAATAGGCTCTTAATGAACATCATACTATAGTTGCTTAAACTGATCAGTTAGAAATAGTGGTTTTGCTCTAGCCAGTGTTGCTAAATGGTTAGAGCACCTCTCTCCTCCCCACCTACCCCCACACCTAAGGTCTCAAGTTTGATTCCCAATCAAGGGCACATACCTGAGTTACAGGATTGATCCCCAGCTCGGGTCTGGGTGTATGCAGGAGGCAACCAATTGATGTTGTCTCACATCCATGTCTCTCTCTCTCTCTCTCCCTCCCTGCCCCCCTTCCACGGTCTCTAAAAATCAATGGAAAAAGATATCCTCAGGTGAGGATTATAAAAAACAATTTTTTTAAAGTAGGAATGAAAGCCTGTATTATTTAAGAGTAGACTATTTGGAAATACCATCAGGAGGGAAAAAAAAGTAAGCTTTCTTTTTAGATTAGATTCTCTGACATATCATAACTACTCACGTCCTTAGAATGTAGATTCTGTGAGGGTGGTAGATTTCTTGCCGTGTTTATCACTGAGTTCCCCAGTGCCTAGAATAGCACTTACGATTTCTAACATTTTTAGGAAAGCTAACACATACAGACTGGTTAGAGCTGAATCATTTTGCTAAATAATTGAATAAATGTTTCGTTTTGTGTGTGCACGCCCTTACAATGTGCGAAGCCCTTAGCCAGTTTGGGTATAAGGATGCATCCTGAAGAAGTATCCTCTAGTAGAGGAAGGGGAGAGAGACAATATAAAAACAGGTGTATTAAAATTCAAGTTACCTGAATCTGTGTTCCAGATCCAACCAATGTGCTGTTTGCTTTCCAGAAAAGCCACACCCCTTTCTGTAGAGACTTGAAGTTATGCTGGAGAGCCGCGATTTTCTTTTTTCTTTTTTTTTTCTGTGTGGTCATGGAAATCATATTTTAATCGGGAAATAGACATTGAACAAGACCATTAATTTTAAAACTTCCACACTAGATACTAAGGACTATGGAAACTAAAAGAGAGCCGTGATTTTCAACCTTTTTATGTCATAGCACACTTCAACTAATTGCTAAAATTCTGCAGCACACCCAAAATATATATTTTTTGCCGATCTGACAAAATAGGTATAATTTCAATTCATTTACCCCAGACAGCTATTGTTGTGTTGTCTGCTGTCATTTTTTTTTTTTTAATTTGACAATCTAAGGGAAAAGAGGGCAGTGCCCCCTGACTAAGTAGATACTGCATGTATAAAAATGCTGGCGGCACACCGGCTGAACATATTGCTGGAGAGGACTGGCTTTTGAGCTGGATTGTAAACTATGAACAGATTTCAATCAAGAGCAGTTCAAAGTCAGAGAACGCCTTGCCCTAGACATCAGTCCTAAAGTCTTCTCGGAAAGAAAGACTAACATGTTTAGAGAGCTGAAATGGCTTCAACTGTAATTTAATAAGAACTGCAGTGTCTTCAAGAGACAAGTATTTTAAGCAGCTCTGACTGCCTTCCAATGGGGAAATCTGTGGCTCTTCTGCCACTTCTCCTTAAAGTGAAATGAGTAATTTTTTTAAAAAGCTTTCTTTTTTTTTGTTGTTGTTGTTGTTGTTGTTGTTGTTGTTTTAGTTCACTTGTCACTTTTAAGCATCTGCCCTGTTAAAAGGGAACTGCCCATGGGGGGTGGGGGGGAGGGAACTACAGCCATTTCAAGAAAAGGAACGGCGGTGTCTTCCCTTTACTGAGGTTCTGCAGAGCTCCCTCTTCCTCCTCCTCCTCCTCCTCCTCTTCCTCACTCTGAGGCAAACTTTAAAGTCATGATTCGTGAAACCACAGTGAGACATCCTGAAATTGGTAACTCCTTCCGCAAAGCAAGTTTCTTCACAAAATAAATTCTTCTTCATTTTCTCAAAAAGTATCTTTCATGGCCGTGACAGTCACTATACAATAGTTCTCTTCAGGGCAGTACTTGTTTTCACAAAACCCCCATCTATAGAGTTTTTTAAAAATATCTCATAGCGACATTAAACTTAGTACACTCAAGCTGCATAAAAACGTAACTTAGATGTTTCAGTTTAAAGGAAGTTTAAGCGACACTGCATTTTAAGAAGTCCATGGTCTCTTAAATTCTCCTGATCTGCATTCATTTCCATATTGCAAATATCAAATGCTACAAAGAATATTTGCCTAACCCATCATTTCTAATCCCAAAGAGCTTTTGTGTGCTCCCTCTTTCTTCAACTAAGCCTTTTTTCTCTTTACACTTAGCGTATTTTAAACAAATTTACCTGTGTCCAGAGCAAATATAACCCAGCTCCAGGCAGCTGACTTCTTGTTCAGCCAGATGGAAATTAAACTGAAATGTGCATATTGCAAGCACCTGGCTCAGCCTCTTAAAAATGCAAAACCTTATAGGCAACAGGGTACATGAGGAAAGAGCTGCTGATGAAGCCTAAGGATCTTTAATTCTCTGGGTTGCCACTTTAAATTCATTAGCTAAATTTGAATTTCTTGGGGTTCTTCTGAACCCAGCTATCACATGGAGAACTTAGAATTGTTTCCTTTTCATATTTTGCTTATTTTAGTCTCTCCAAAAGACACCTGGTTACGTAGCAGATTTAGGGGAAATGTTAGAATTTGCATGTTTGGCTTTGAGCGTACACATGATCTTGGTTATAAAACATGTTGCTTTCTTCCCCCCCCCCTCCCCCGCCTTTTTTTTTTTTTTGCTTACATTTTGATGCTTATTTTACTATAGTTTAATGACCTTCCACATTTGGAAGAGTGTATAACAAATATAAAATATCTAAAAAATTAATAGGATCACTTTATATTCTAGCTACACAGCAGACACAATTATTGTACAATGACAGCATTGCAAGACATTTCAAATCATTGTATTTTCAAAATTGGTCTTAAATTCCAAGTCATCATTATGTATGCAGAAAAACTGTGGTATGTTGTTCAAAACCCTGGTTGCATCTGGTCTTGCAAAAGCAGAGATAACCATATACTCTGGGCAAGATATCTTAAAAACTCTTCATACATTAAGAGACAAAGATCAGTGAAAGGGTTATTCTACTATGTATCTATTCTTTATCCAAAATAGTGCCAAGCGAATTCATCTTTACTCTCCATTGCTGAGATAAATTTCTTTTTTCACTGCAAGCAGTTCTGGACCTGCACACCAAGGGATTTGTTGATGAACTTTATTTACAGTTCTACAGGCATGCCAGACAACTGCTTCATGGGGGAGGGGGACATTCTGACCCATCGGTTGCCTCCTGTAAGACCAGGTGGACATCTAGTCCAACTCTATTATATCATGGAGGGAGGGTCAATGGAAAAGAGTAAGTAGGAGGCAAAGAGGAATACCTTTTGGAAAAATACAGATTTTTCCACACAAATCCATCATACATTACATCTTCTCTCCTTTATAATATATGTATAATTTATTTCTGGAAACTGGACCTACAAATTTAGTGGGAATTACAAAAGACAATAGCTAACACTCACAATTTGCTAATTCATTTCATTCTCTGCAGGGAAATATTATTTATACTAGAGGCCCGGTGCACGAAACTCGTACACGGAGAGTGGGGGAGGGGTCCCTCAGCCCGACCTGCACCCTCTCCAATCCAGGAGCCCAAAGGGGATGTCCTACTGATGGCTTAGGCCCACTCCCCATGGTTCTCTGCTGTCTGTGGGGCCCACTTGGCCACTCCCAGGTCGCCGCAGCAACGGCCAAGCAGGCCCTGCTTTCAGGGCTGCCCCAGTGGGGCTGAGAGGAATGGGCGCTGCCATCTTGTGGATATGGGCGCTGCCATCTTTGTGTTGGAGTGATGGTTAATTTGCATATTACTCTTTTATTAGATAGGATAGGAAGTGTTAGTTGGGCTCTAAGTCCGTACAAGGAGATTTAACCAAGGATGTTCTTAGTTGATAATAAGTTTGTATTAGTTGCCTGGGGCTGCCAAGATGAAGTACCACAGCCTGGGTGGCTTAACCAATAGAAATTTAATTTCTCACAATTCTGGAGGCTACAAGTTCAAAATCAAAGTCTTGTCAGGGTTGTTTTTTTCTGAGGTTTGTGAGGAAACCTCATCTACTGTAAATGACCATCTAAAGCTTTGGCAAGCCACTGTGTTTTTCACATCTTCCTTCCTGAAATTTTTTTCTGCTGTTGCTCCATCAGGATTACATTCTCTTGGTTTTCTTCTTGCCCCACTGAAATGTCTCTATCCACTTTATTTTCATGGTTGTTGCCAAATTGCGTTAAAAACAATCAAGCACCAGCAATGTATGAGAGTGTCTTTTTCTAATAGTCTTGTCAATTAAGTTGTTAATAGAAAGTTTAAAGCCATTACCAGTTCGATGGCTATATAGAGATATTCTTTGTTTCTTTAAACAAACTTCCCTCACTCCTATAAAGTTGAACTTTTCCTTTTGTTTGGCCATTGGATTTGCTTCTCTGAATCTTCATATTTTTCACCCATTTTTGTTGTTGTTTTTTAGGTTACTTGCTTCCCCCCATACCTTTAATTTATTAAAGCTTTTGCTATAACGCAGAGATCAGCCCTTTGTTAATACATAAAAATGAATTTTGAACTTTTAGTGAGAACCTACTGATTTTGTTTATATTTTTCACACTTGGATTTTTATTTGTGTATATTAAAAAATATCTCTCTTTTAATTATGGATAGCAGTCTCCAACCAAAGATTATATATCTTATTTCTAGAACATTTTAAAAAGTTTTTCTTGTTTCATATATTAATTTTCATTTAAATCTTAGATCTATCAGCACATATTTTTTATATGGTATAAAATGGAGATCCAGTTTTCCTAATTGTTCCCATTTTAAAAAATGTTTTAAATTATGTTTTTAATCTATTGAGTTCAAATAGAAGATGCAAATAACATCATTACTAAAAGTAAGGATGTGGATATCATTGTTCATGCCATAACCCCTTGAGGGTTAAAAATATTAATGGGGAGCATGTTGTACTTTAAAATACTCATGTGGCTCAATTATATAATACTTTTTGAATTAGCCCATCAATCTTAGAAATAATATAGTCTACTGGGATTATTTTATTAATAGAATTTTTACAGAAAAATTGAGTAGAAAGTACAGAGTTCCCATATATCCCCCCTTCCCCTGACCTCTGATTTCCCTATTACTCATATTTTGAATTGGTGTGATTCATTTGTTATAACTGGTGAACCAATATTGATATGTTATTATTCATTAATGCCATAGTTTATATTACGGCTCACTCTTCACATTGTATAGTTCTGTGAATATTGCCAAATGCATAATGTATATAACATTATATCATCATAGAAAATAGTTTTCTGCATAAAAGTCCCCTGTGCTCCAACTATTTATTCCCTCTTCTATCCCTCAAACCCTTAGCAACCACTGATCTTTTTATTCTTTCTAGAACAGCAATTTTCAACCTTTTTCATCTCATGATATATATTAACTAATTAATAAAAGTCTGCACACTAAAAAATGTATTATTTTTTTTGCTGATCTGACAAAAAATAGGTATAATTTTGATTCCTTCACACCGCAGTTATTGTTGTTCTGGCTGTTGTCATTTTTAAATTTTAAGATCTAAATAGTCAGGTGTTGCATGTTTTAAAAATTCTTGCGGCATACCATGTGAAAATCACTGCTCTAGTATATGCCTTTTCCAGAACGTCATGTAGCTGAAATCAAACATTATATAGCCTTTTCAGACTTCCTTATTTCACTTAACAATAGGTATATGATTCCTCCATGCCCTTTTCTGGTTTGATAGCACATTTCTTTTTATTGTTGAATAAAATCCCATTGTATGGATATGCAACAATTTGTTTATCCATTTACTTCTTGAAGAACATCTCGGTTGCTTCCAATTTTTGGCCAATTGTAAATAAAGCTGCTATAATCATTTGTGTGCAGATTTTTGTATCGCCATAGGTTGGCCAACTCATATGAGTAAGAAGTAGCTAGGAAGGCAATCGCAGGATTGTACCATAAGACCAAGTTTAATTTTTCTAAGGAACTACGAGGCTATCTCTTAAGGGCTGTACCATTTTATATTCCTAATAGCAATAAATGTGTTTCTGTCCATTGGGATTTTGAATAAATAATATCTATTACTCAAACAAATATTGTCATGAAATAAGTTTATGTATACACTAGAGGCCTGGTGCATGGATTCGTGCACCGGTGGGGTCCCTCAGCCTGGCCTGTGCCCTCTCGCAATCTAGTACCCCTTGGGGCATGTCAGATAGCCAGTTTTGGCCCGATCACCGCAGGCCTGATCCAGACAGGAGGGAGCCCATCCAGTGCATTGAGCGTCTGTCCCCTGGTGGTCAGTGTGCATCATAGCGACCAGTCAATCAGTTGTCCGGTCGTTTGGTCACTTAGGCTTTTACATATATATAGATTAGAGGCCCAGTGCAAGAAAATTTGTGCACTCGGGGAGCTCCCTCAGCCCAGCCTGCCCCCTCTCACAGTCCGGGACCCCTCGGGGGATGTCCGAATGATGGCTTAGGCCTGCTCCCTGTTAGTCAGACATCCTTAGCGCTGCCACAGAGGCGGGAAAGGGTTCTGCCACTGCCGCTGCGCTGGCCAGCCATGAGCTGGCTTCTGGCTGAGCGGCGCTCCCCCTGTGGAAGCACACTGACCACCAGGGGGCAGCTCTTGTGTTGAGCGTCTGCCCCCTGGTGGTCAGTGCGCATCATAGCAACCAGTCGTTCTGCCATTAGGGTCAATTTGGATATTACCCTTTTATTATACAGGATATATACATTTTTTTTTCTCATCAAAATGTTTTGGTACAAGTCAGTTGACATAGAAGGAAAAATCACTGTGCTAGCACAAATTACTAAGGGTTATAGAAGAACTTGTGTACAGAGGGCATGGTAATTAAACTGGCATTGGGAAACCTGAAATTTCACAACTTTGGATTTAAATAGCTATTTTGCTTTCCTTGGACCTAGAAAGCAGAGTTTGACCTGTTGATCTTAATGTACATCTTAATTTTCTTTCCCCAAAACTTCTGGGAAATTTATTGGGATAAAATTAGTTGCAATAGCCAGTGTGACAGTCTTATTCTCTCTCTCTCTCTCTCTCTCTCTCTTTTTTTTTAAGAGAAAATATAAAGAGGAATGGAGATACCATATTCAAGGATAAAAAAAAGACTTGTGAAACACGAAAGTACTAATCATAGCGTGATCCTGCTGGTAGGAGTGTAATAATTGACTCACCACATCATTTACTGACTCTTCCTAAGTCACACAGGAATAGACACTAAGCCATAATTGAATCTGAGTTTCTTTCTCTTCTAAGATTTCTCACCCACAAAAGTGAGGTAGAGAGATAAGATCTTAGCCCAAGCAAGTTAGCTGTTTTTATTTGGTAGCTATTGGAATGATAACACTAGGATGGAAGAAGTATAATATTCCTTAAAGTTATACATCAAATTAATATTTACATCAAAACTCATCCTCTGAGAATAGCAATAAATTCAATATGAGTGAGTTTTTGGCATTTTTTTCTCTTATCCTTGGGTCACAGCAGAATACAAGGTTTCAGAAAATCTATGGAAATAGGAAAGGTTCTTAATTCCAATCATCTCAACTGCAGATGACCAGCTCAGTAGCAGGGAACTGCATCAAGTCCCTAGAGTCTAGACCAGGGCAGTTGGTGATGTCCCATGAAATCAGCCCCTGAAAATTCAGCTTCATTTGTCACCATGCTAACATGGAGGCATTTGAGCAATTTCAAGTAGACAATGTGCTCTAGAGTATGCAAAGCTCTTATTTTCCTTCTAGGACCCGTCACTTCTCCAAATCTGGCTAATTATTTTGTGCATGGTGTTTGTGAGTGCAAGTAAATTTATTTAAATTTAAAATATTTTAAAAAATTGATAACTTCTTTCTGTTTGTGAACACTGTGAACAAAGAATCTAGAACATATAGATAACTCCTACGTGTCAATAAGGAATAAGCAGACGACCCATTAGACAAGTGGTAAAAAACTTACACTGACAGTCCAAAACAGAAAAAAATCCAATGACCAGTATATATGTAAAAAGGTGCTCGACTTCATTGGTCACTGGAAAATGACAATTATTCCACCAGAATTGTTAAAATGAAAAAGGCAATACCAAATATTGGGAAGGATAAGGAATAACTGGATTTTTCATGTACAGCTGTTTTAGAGTATAACTTGGTACAACTTTGGAAAACTAACTGGCAATCTTGACTAAAGTTGAATGTATGTATATATCCCATGAAAACTAGCAGAAGATATGTGTAAGAATGTTTATAGAAGCATAGCCTTGTAATCGCTAGAAATTAGAAACATTTCTAGTATTTGATTAGAAAAAAATGAATTAAAAATGGTGGTAGCCTATATAATAAAGCCCTAATATGCAAATTGACCGAACAGCAGAATGACCGGTCGCTATGACGCACACTGACAACCAGGGGGCAGACACTCAATGCAGGAGCTGCCTCCTGGTGGTCAGTGTGCTCCCACAGGGGGACCGCTGTTCAGCCAGAAGCTGGGCTCATGGCTGGTGAGCGCAGCGTCAGTGGCAAGAGCCTCTCCCACCTCCGCGGCAGCGCTAAGGATCCTTTGGGGGATGTCCGACTGCCCCTAAGCTGGCAGGCAGACATCCCCCGAGGGGTCCCGGACTATGAGAGGGCACAGGCCAGGCTGAGAGAACCCCCCCAGTGCATGAATGTCGTGCGCCGGGCCTCTAGTAGTTATATAATTAAATACCATAGAGCAATGGGAATGATGAAAAGACAATAATACACAAAATAATAATATACACAATAATATGGATGAAACTCATAAATATGATATTATATGAAAATGTCAGATACAATGTCTTATTCCTTTATCAGATACAATTATGAAATTTTTGAACATATAGAAAAATTACAAAAAAAAGGCCATAATAAACACCTTTGTATCTAATATTCAAGTTTAACTAAAAATTTTTAAAAAGAAATTTTAAAAATGTAGGCATGTTTAAAAACCCATACTCTATGCCATTCACTTTTTTTTTCTCCTCAGGGTTAATCTTTATCCATATTTAGTAAGTATCCTTCTCAATCATGCTGGTTATAATATTATTTCATATGTAAATATTTCTACTATATATAATATTGTTTTGATGTTTAACCTTTTGCACTCGGATGTCGAGTGTGACTCGACACGGTTAGCATTATAATAAAGGAATCGAGAAAAAAGCAATCGAGTGCAAAGGGTTAATAATTTTCTTAAGTTGCATCATACTTACTTATGCCTAGTCACTGCTTTTGTTGTTCAACATTATATTTTCTTGCATGTATTCTTGTTTATATATCTAGTTCATTCATATTATATCACTTTTTATCTATTCCTTTACTGCTAGATACCTGAGTTGTTTTCAATTTTTAATTATACAAGTAATAATACAAGTTTATATATACATGACTCCTTAAAATACAATCACATTCTCTAGATTTTATAATTAGGAAGACACAATATTTTCTATTTTGGGGGAACATCTACTTTAGTAGTAATTTTCAGTCTTTTACAAACTTTTTAAGCACAACATTCAGTTGGGATACATTTATATCTTTATACTATATACACACACATATGCACATATATAACACTGTAAGCCAATGTTTCACAAAATATTACTTACCTGCTAATATGTGAAACACTATGATAGTTTCTATGTTGTTCCATTTTATTATATTCCTTTCTATTTTATTTTTGTAAACATTGGTCAGACATAGCAAATTGACTCCATAATTCACTAACATTTACTTTTTAAAAAAAATTTCACCTGAGGAGATATTTAAAGAGAGGAAGGAAAAGAGAGAGAAAGAGAGAGAGAGAGAGAGAGAGAGAGAGAGAGAGAGAGAGAGAAACATAGATTGGTTGCCTCCTGAACATGCCCCAAACAGGGATAGAACCTGCATCCTTTTCATGTACCAGACTACATTCCAACCAACTGAGCCACCCGGCCAGGGCAAAATTCACTAGTTTTTTTACCTAAAGGTTGAAACATATTGCTCTAGATGTGTTTGGACCTCTGAAAGCAAAAAATTGTCTTACTGGGCTCTAACCCAGTAAGGCAAAAGAATAGGAAACTTCTATTTTTCTCCACAAATCCTTAGGGGTAAAAAAAAAAAAAAAAAAAAAAAAAATTACAGTACCAGGGAATTCCAATCTTTGTTTACTCCTTTGGTGGACAGGGTGATATCTTTCCTTCTTCTGTGCTGAGTCCATATCAAGGAAACAAGATAATTTATCAAAATGTTAATCTGTCACAGTCAATCCCCTCCCTACCCTGATGTGTTAAGAAGATGAAGTTCCTTCCTTTGGCCTTTACTATCCACTTGACCATTTCATTAACTTGATTGATTAAAAAAATATTTCTCTATGTGATGTTGGGATAACTGAGCAAAAATAATAATCCTATCTAATAATAGAGTAATATGCAAATTAACCATCACTCCGAGACAAAATGGCGGCCCCATAGCCACAAGATGGCGGCACCCAGTCCACTCAGCTCCGCTGCTGGAGTGTCCAGCCTGTCGGCAGGAGCAGCAAAGCTGGATCCGCCTCTGGAGGGGTTTTTGATCCGCCCCCAGACACGGCAGTCAGAGCCTGGACAGCAGGGCATGGAGGCTTCGGCAGCAGCGGGGAAGCCCCAGGCCCTGCAAACAGAGCCCGGACAGCAGGGCATGGAGGCTTCCGTGGCAGCGGGGAAGCCCCAGGCCCTGCAAACAGAGCCAGGACAGCAGGGCATGGAGGCTTCCCAGGCAGCGGGGAAGCTCCAGGCCCTGTTAACAGAGCCAGTTGGCCCGGACAGCAGGGCATGGAGGCTTCCGTGGCAGTGGGGAAGCCCCAGGCCCTGCAAAAAGAGCCCAGACAGCAGGGCATGGAGGCTTCCTTAGTGTGTCGGTGTCCTCAAAGCCCCCAGGCCTGGCAGACAGAGCACACTGCAAGGCATTGGGGCTTCCTTTGCATGGCACATGGGGAAGCCAGCAGAAAGCAGAGAGCAGGGCATGGGGGCTTCATCTCCATGGCTGCAGGGAAACCTCCAGGCCCGCAGAGAGCAGAGAACCACGGGGAGTGGGCCTAAGCCATCAGTAGGACATCCCCTGAGAGCTCCTGGATTGTAGAGGGTGCAGGTTGGGCTGAGGGACCCCCATGCACGAATTTTGTGCACCGGGCCTCTAGTGATAATTATTATACTCCCAGTAATTCAGTGAGTATGTGTGTATACATGTGTAAGAGGTAAAGGGAAAACCATTTAGTATTTTTCAAAATGCTTTAACCTGATTCTTTAATATTAGAAATACAAACTAAAACAATGATTTTATTGTCTGTGAAGAGATTTTGGGATTTCAGTGAAATGCAGGTTTTGATGATTCTGAATACACATCTCCTTCCGCTATGCGAAAAGTACTTAAATAGAGCCTAACCCAAAGGGGCAGGGAAAACACCTTATTAAAATCAGATGCTTTGCTGTCTTATGCAAGGACTTTTCCTTTGTGAAGATATAAAATGTGTGAGAGACTCCGTTTGGTGTCTTACTGATTTGTTTTCTCTTCACTATCAGGTCTACATTAAAGGAGTAGGAATAAATGCAATGTGAAAATGTAACGTACAGTGATTGCCTTTAACTATCTTTTTTTCTTTCCTTCTCTTTACTTTCTGTGCTCTCTCTGTAAAGTGGAGCTTATGAGTCATCATCTTGTAGAAACAGCAAGTGGTGACTCATTTCTTAGGCGTTTTCGGGAGTTGTACGTGGCATTTCAAGCACATAAAGTATTTAACCCGTGATTATCCCTTAGCCGTTAATAGTAACATATATGATGTTTTTTATTTCCACAAATGCACTTAGCATTATTATTGTGTGTGTGTGGGGGGGGGGGGGGGGGAGGCGGTTCTAACAGATTATTCACAGCAATTTTGACACATGATTAGTGATTTTCTTTTCTTTTTATATTTGGGAGTTTCATTTGCCTTTTAAGTTACAACTAGAATTTTGGAAAAAGTGTTTTCCTAATTATTTTTTCCTTACTATTTCCACAAGCACCCTTTTATTGTTGCTATAATAGGTTTGCCAGTGCATTACAAATTCAAATATATAAAGCAATTCCTCTGGGTTTATGCTACTGGTAACCACAAAAACAAACAAAATGAGACTATATGTTTCTTACAGGTAGTCAAATTGTTTAAAAGGTACACGGACATTTTCCTTATTTCCTAAGAGTGTTACTGTGTAGAAAGATTCCGTTCCATTTCCATTACCCAAGTTACAAATACAAATAGAAAAACAAATTTTGAGTAATTATCTTTTCCCTTCTCAGCTGACAAAATAAACGTGATCTTAGAAGGCTGGTCTACATGTCAAGATTGATTTGTAATTATATCAATCTGATTAATTATTTCAACACATACTTACGATAGGTGCGCAAAATATAGATAGGCATTTTCTCAAATATTTAGTTTAGATAATCATCCTACTTCAAGATATGTTGATTTCTTTGAAAACAGGATTGAGAATTTCGGAAGTGTTATAAAAAACTGACAGTCTTGAAAAAGTATTTTCACTGGCTTTTCTAAACCCAACATATAAGTGAGTACCTGAGATCCCTATGAGAAAAAGAGGAAAAAGAAGAAAACACCAAAATGTAGCCTAGCCTGAACCTGAATGCTGTGGGAGAGTTCAGACTTGTGCACAATTTAATGGAAACGTCATACATTATTTTGTAAGATTTCATGAAGGATAAAAATGAATCACCAGTGATGTTACCAGAACTAATTTGCATCAGGTGAGAAATTTCTTATGATACCTGTTCCATCATAGTTACTAACTAATCCATTAATCGTTTTAATTTATAGTTCTGGTTTATTGTTCAAATACTCTAAATGTCAAGAATTTATTTGTATCAAAGTTTAGATAAAATTGTTCCTATATATATGAGTTACTGTAAATAGGCCTTCCTGCAATGCCAATACTTAATTTTGGATAATTATCACAATTTCTTTGTTTGAAATTATGGTTCATTCTAGAGCTCCATTTCTTATTTATATCAAGAAGCTATATCCAATCACAAAAAGCCTTTTATTCTGAAGGCAGGAAAAATGCTGGTGAAGTATAAATAGAGAATTATTCAGCACTATATACCATAACAGTAGGATTTACAAACATATATTGTCACAAGAATTCCTGTGGGTAGGCAGCCTAGATAATATTACCCC
This sequence comes from Cnephaeus nilssonii, assembly GCF_951640355.1. NCBI lineage: Eukaryota > Metazoa > Chordata > Mammalia > Chiroptera > Vespertilionidae > Cnephaeus > Cnephaeus nilssonii. The sequence continues at coordinate 40,971,586 of NC_137085.1, read as the reverse complement.
CATTTTACAAAAGTGGAAATAGGTTCAGAAAAATTAAATATGTTACCAAGGTCACATAGTAATAAGTGATGGAGCTGAGATTCAAATTGAAAGGTATTTAAAAATTTTTTGTTCTCTTTTGTTTTGAAGTTTAAACATTTTTTCATTTTAAACCTGTTTAAGGTGGGGGAAAAGGTGTCAATCCTTGGTATCAGAACTGGAGCAGAGGGTACTGCATATATGAAAATCCATTGCATACTAGTCTCTCTGGAGAAAAAGAAAACTGTGCAAACTAAAGAGGAAAAAAATCTGTCCTTCCGTTTCTTTTCCTTTGGGTTGTCAGCTATGAGTTGGCGTGGTGAGTAGTTTTGCAAGACTTGTTTCACTTTGTTTTGGGCAAGGCTGAGCCATGTATTTCAAACAAAAGACAGCCAGTTACTAACTTCTGGTTGCTGGGTGTGGTCTCCTTTCAAGTTCTATAAAATCAGGAGCCCAAAGCTTCAGTTCGAGTGTGAGACTTTCCGAGAAGAATCTCTCTATAGCTCTTTGTAAGAAGGCAGAAAACAAAGGTAAGTCCTGGTTTTTCTTTTAGTTCGTTTTGGTTGTTTTGAAAACTTCTCCCCTCATGATGTTACATATGACTGCTGCTATAAGATTTATGGCTCACTGTGTTTGATATGTTTTGATAAATCTTTCTGTTAAAATTACACAGGGTATTTGTATTTTGGGAATCACAAATTGTAGTGTTTTGTTTTACTTAGTTAAGAAATATAATTTTAAAGTATTACTTTGCTTAATACTGACTTGTTATACTGTTGGTGAGTTCACCATGGAAAAGAAGGAAAGAATGTGTCTTTTGCCTACAAGTTGTGAGTTTCCAAGAGCTTTGTGTGCCCCACATGGAAATCATGATTTGGGGGGTGCATGTGGGGAAGGAGTCAGGCCAGGGTGGGTTTCAGGGAACTGTTTCTAAATAGCACGGTTGACATCATTTATTTTCTTTTGTAAGAAAAACGTAATAGATTCTGGCCTCATAGTGGTATCATGCCCTTTGTAATTAACATTTTGAAATTAGTGTTAGTTTTACTCATGCCATGTAAATAAATATTAAGAGGATCTGCTTATTAACCATGTCATTTAAAGAGGGTGTGGATGCCTTCTTATTCCTGTTAGTGTCTGTGTCATAGGCAGGCTTTCAAGTGCTGATCAGGAAACCTACGGGGAAGGAAACATTTTTTGAGGTGTCAGATAGATAAACCATCCCTTGGGAAAACCAGATGACCCATTTAAAGTTATTCTACTGAGTAGCATCTTGATTGTTGAATGAGATCATGGCCATGCCACTCCTTACAAAAGCACAACCTAAATCTAAAGCAGAGTGTTTACTGGTGTTGGATACATTTTCAAAAGGAATAAATTTTTAATCATAACCATATATCTGGCTATTGTTCATTACAAATGTTCCTTCAAGAATTTTTCTCTTAGCCCATTTTGAGTGTTAAATTAAATGCCCCATATCTACTTTTTAATGCTAGCTCATTAAGAAAGGTATTGTTGTGTTTTTTTTTTTCTTGACTCGTTTATGTCTGAAATTATATATGGACTTTGAAAAAGTAACATTCCCCTCTGCCTGCACGAATGTATTTTTGGTGGCTGGAAGAGAAGGCCCATTGCAAAATGATTCACATGTGGTGAAATGCTAGTTTCATCATTCTGAAATGGCCTCTTCTCTAGAAGTTGGTCAACACCCTAGCCCCGGGTACTAACCACATCTGGCAGCTCCCCAACAGTTGACTGATGTTGTCAAAAGAGTCAATCATAACATTATTAAGGAACCAGCTAGAGTCTCATGCTAATTAAATACTTTTTTTACTCAAAAGATCTGCAAAGGTTGTAGATGACATAAGCTTGCTCAGCTGATTGCTCTTAATCCTCTCTAGACCCATTAATTTATGGCTTATTTTACAAATCAGCTAAAGCAATGGCCCTATTCTTTTCCAGTGATAAATCAAAAGCAGTTTTTGAAGTAAATGAGTTCATCTTTCTTTAAAATGGGATCAATTTTTATCAGAAAGATCAGAACAGACACAATTTATATAATATCTTCATTAAGCTAATTTTTTCCACTTCCATCCTCTTGAGGTAAAGTTTAAGTTTGGCACTTCAGTGCTATCATGCATTTTAGATACTATTTATTCCAACACTCCTATTTTTACAAATGAAGACCCCTAGAGACCTTAAATGTTTTCTTGAAGTCCTACAATCAGCTAAAGAGAATCAAAATAGGGCTTAGAACTCCTCTATTCTCATTTTTATATTCTATAATTATGGGTAGAAACAGTTGTTAAATTAGCATAGATATGTTTCCTAAATAATTAACACTCATACACTGTTTATTCACTCAATAATGCTTATTAGCATACTAAATACAGTGCCAGGCATTTTGGCCCAGATTGGAGGGACGGAATCAATAGTAGATTAGCATTGCCTTCATGTAATACTGCTGTAAAAAGACACATAACTAGAAAGTGATAATACAGAATGGTAGGGCTCCCGTAGGGTAAAAGCAGGATGTTTGGGGAGAGCACAGAACTAATAAAGGCTTTCCGGAGGAGGCAGTGAGGTCTAGGCTGACTCCTGACTTAGAAGTTAGACAAAGGGCTGTGGGCGTGGAAGAGAAAACAGCATTCCAAGCAAAGGGAACACCCTACTCCAAGGCCTGGAAGCAAAACATTTGTGAGGCTACTTTTCATAAAGTGGCTCTTCATAAGCCATGCTATTCTACGGTCTAATTAGCTTCTCTCACACGGGTAGGTGTGAAAAGGGTTTGTGAAATATAACCCAGCTGTTAATAGTTCACCACATTTGCTTTGTCATTAATCCTTCCCCTTCCTCCTTCTACCCTCTGTAGGTATTTTTTTCTGTAACATTTGAGAGAACACTGCAGATATGATGTCCCTATGCCTCCAAATACTTCTGCCTGGATAAATTTAAAAAATAAGGATACAACCATAGTGCAATTTTTTAAAAAAATCAGGCAATTAACTTGAATGTAACAGGCCTAGTGTTCTCAAACTGTCTAGTGGGTGCAATCGCTAATGTACCATTTCTGGAATACCTTTTCCTTACATTTAGTAAGCATAGATCCCTCTAACACCGTGGGCATACTTTTTGTGCAACTTACCTTCTTTAATTCCTTGCTGAATGAGATGAAGAGAGCTCTCTTTGGATACATGAATATACAAAAAATGCTAATCTCTAGAAAGCTACGCACATTTATGCACAGATAAATGAGATCGGTAGGTTAGTGTATGATCACTAACCAGATAAATTCTGAAATATTGTTAATTTCCAGGAAGGTCAGCCTATGTATAAATGGCCAACTTCATCTTCAAATAAGATGACGTTAAGGCCCGAACAGGCAGAATGGTCTGGCTAAAGTTTTTGGCCAAAATGTTTTTTTGCTGTGGAATTTGTAAGGTGTGTTGCCATTGCTATGCATTTGTGTTTAAACATGCAGTTGACTTTAGGTACTTAATTAGTAGTACATGGCGATTCCTAAAATTCTTTTAGAACAACTTCTGACGTCTTCTCAAAACCCTTGTTTCTCTAAGCTTTGTTCAGAGCTAGTGGATCTCAGTGGCTTAGCTGAGCTTCCATTCTCCTCCAACTGCTTTCCTGAGATGGGTCCTGCTTAGGCTGCTTTTCTCTGCAAGGCCATCCAAATCACTTCACACTGAAGTCTAGCAACTCAGGATATGCTATAAGGCTGTTTCCTCTGTGGACACTGTTATGTCAAATAAATCATTCAACCCCTTTTTTATTTTGTGTTATCTAATTAATAGAGCAATACCATTTTCTTATACTTTCTCAAGTTTATACTTTAAGAAAGCGATGCATTATGTAAGCATCATTTTAAAGTGACAAAAACGAGTGAAGTAGGGGAAAGTTCTCATAAAATTCATTTTCTAGCATGAGTCTCATTTTAAAAATTATATTTGACAATATCCTTAATTTTTTAATCTCTTCTGAAGTTTTTATTTTCTAATTGAAAAGAGTAGAAATAGTCAAACATATGTTTCTATAACTGTGGAAAAGTACTTTCTTTTGAGGATTCATGAGTGATCACATCACACATGTTGAGGATTCTACTTTATGAAAGTCTTGGATGAGATGATAAAAGTGGAAATTTCAAATACCCGAAACCTTGCCAGAAATTGCTAGATGCTTTTGATGTGCCAGTGAAAGGATAGGAAAAGGAAATTCTGTAAATGCCAACGGCAACGGCACCAGATTATGTAACAGGAATGAAACCCTTGTGCAAAATATTGTACAACAGGACTTGACCTTAGGAAACAACTTCAGATTTATCAATTGCTGGGTGGGGGAGTGGAGAGAGATTAAGTAAGTGCACAATATATAGTTTCTTCTCCCAGACCACCGAATAGAAATTTGAACAATCCCATAATAATGAAGGGGAGATAGTTTCTGCTTTGGAGATTATTTCCTTCAGGCATTTAATCTCATTACCTGGAACTGCAGTTCTTTTCTTACAGGCGTGGATTGAAACACTGTCTGAACTTGCTGTTAAGGAATCGGGTTACGGTTTCACTCCTCGTGAGTCATTTAGCTTCACGTGAAGAATTTACAATGGCGTAGATTATCCTTCCAGTCTCCCTGACAAATATTCATGGGAGTAGTCTGCTGAGGGATCAACAGAAGGGCGTGGAGAGATATCAGCTTAGACCTGGGGCAAAGGCTCCTAAAAACAGAAGCCCGGACAGAAAGTATCCCTGGGGGCTTCTTTTGTGGGTAACACGGGAAACACATCAGTCGTTCGCACACTTCAGGTTTCCAAAATATTCATGGTTGGTTACATAAAAGCACTGCTGAAACATGATAGTAATTCCAGAAATTTCCTTTAAGATAGAGTTTACAGCCATGTTGCAATTTCACTCTCCTGTTAGAGCAAAGCACCTGGTATAAAATAATCCATTTCCCAGTTGTTCGTGTTGGGTGGAAAAACATGTAGGCCTAATATTTGAACAGCTCAAAAAGAAAAAAAAAAAAAAAATAGGAGCACTCCAAGTGCTGAAATAATTTTATACCAAGGATTGGGAGAAAATACTGAATCATTCGGGGGAAAGAAATAGTACCTGAATATCCTTTTATGGATAGAGTTTTAAGTTTCAATCAACTCCTTCAGATTGCCACATATTTAGTATTTACCTTATAAATGTAAATATTATGCTCTTTTTGTTCAGGCTCTCTGGGATCCTACAAAAATTCGCCAATGGCCTACTAAATGATCTCTAATCTTTCATCTTGCCCATCTCTTAGCCATTCTCTATGATGGAGGATGAGTAATCTTTTTGACATATAAATGGAATCATATTGCTTTCTTTTAAAAAACCCATCAATTTTTTTCCCCAAAAGCTTTAGGGATGCATTTAAACTTCTTTGTTGGAGCTTCTGTCAACCTTTCTAGTTCCAGTGAACTTCTTGTAGCTCCCCAAATAGGACAAGTGTCTCTCTGTTTTGTTCTCTTTCACTTTTCTGCCAGGTTAATCTCAGCTCATTTCAAGAGAGGCTCAGGCCAGCCAACACGTCTTCTAAAAAGTTTCTTTAGCTTTTGTGATTTCCCCACTGAGAGCAACAGGAACTTTAAGTTCATTGAGGCAACCAATGATGTTTTGATGTTTTTTTGCACCCCCAGTGCTTGGCAAATAGTTATTGGTATGTAAGTTTATTTATTTTTTATTTTATTTTTAAAATATATATTGCTTTATTGATTTCAGAGAGGAAGGGAGAGGGATAGAGAGATAGAAACATCAATGATGAGAATCATTGATCGGTTGCCTCCTGCACGCCCCTACTGGGGATCAAGCCCACAACCTGGGCATGTGCCCTTGGCCGGAATCGAACCTGGGACCCTTCAGTCTGCAGGCCGATGCTCTATCCACTGAGCCAAACCAGCTAGGGCTGGTCTGTAAGTTTAGAGCAATGAAGTGAATCACCAGCTCCTCTCTTCAGCCTATATGTTGTTTATAGTAGTCCTCTGATTCCTAAAAGGCAGGGACTGAATAAGCCAAGAAAGAGCCACATTTCTGAGTGGAGATGATGGGTGCCTATTCAAGGGTAAGGTTCTCCTTTTAAAAACTTACAGCTAGCATTTTAATTATGCTTCTAAGAGTAATATCCTGGTAAGTCAAGTCAAAGCTACTCCAATATGTCTTGTGTCTGTAGGGGAATGGAGTGATGTATATGTGTGGTGAATTTGTGGTTTGTAAAAGCATCTATCTGTTTTCTTTCCAGAAACTTCTTTAAAAATGGCAATGGTATCAGAATTCCTCAAGCAGGCCTGGTTCATTGAAAATGAAGAGCCGGAATACATCGTAAGTCAAGTGACAATAAAATAGCTTAGTTAAATATTAAAAAGGAAACGAATAGGAGTGAACGGACATCAATTTTCTCTCTCATCCACAGAAAACTGTTAAAGGATCCAAAGGTGGTCCTGGGTCAGCAGTGTACCCCTTTCCCAGCTTCAATCCATCCTCAGATGTTGCTGCCTTGGATAGAGCATTAGCAGTTAAAGGTAACGAAGTCTTCCTGAACACCCCCTCCTGCACACTTCAGAATGGCTGTCTGAATGGCTGGTGAAAAACAGACATGTGCAGTGGGAAAAGTCTGTTTCATTTTGAAGATAAGACTTCTTTTTATCAAATGAAGCTATATTTCCTTTCTTATCACTTAAAACAAATGGTTAAATCTGGAGAATCTCTGCTGCCATAACAGATATCCTTACCAGCTCATGTCTAGCATAAACTCAACACTGAAACCAACACCGCTGCTCACATGGAGGGTCTGCATTAGGATCAAACACTGTAACAGGCCGAGTCAGGGCCCATGTCCTCTTCCTTTCTCACTCATCTGAGAAAGCTTCCCTTTGAGGAGAGTAGTTGCATCTATACGGTCCCTTTTGCTTAGTTTGTTAAGAACTTCATTTGGAGCACGTTGATGATGAATCATTTCATGTCGGTTATTACTGAGGAACAAAATTGGTTTTAAAAGGCAAGCCGCCCTTTATTTCCAGGTGTGGATGAAGCAACCATCATTGACATTCTAACGAAGAGAACCAACGCACAGCGCCAACAGATCAAAGCGGCTTACCTCCAGGAAAAAGGAAAGGTGGGTTGGAGTGGTAAACTTAGGTATTTAATTTCAGTTGCATTTGTGTTCAACATGGGTTTTGAAACACAGTTACCTAGTTCCTATTACAACTACTATGACTGGGATTGCCGTATTTATCCACTTGATTGCAATCAAATCAATTCCGGCAAATGTATTGATTTCATACTTTTGTTCTTAGTGGTGTAGGTTCTTTGCAGATGTGTTCTGTATTGGGGACAAGTCTTTAATTTCAACATAACCAACATCAAAATTAGATAAGGAATAGGTTCTGGTGGAAATGCGTCTTCTGCTAAAATTTAAACTGAGTTAATGCCTAAGTGTAAAGTTTATACATATAATTCTACTGTTGACGTAAGAAGCGTCTAAACCTGTAGAGAATTTTCATGAGTTTATTTGAGCCGAACTAATGACAATTGCCAGGAAGTAAAATGTGAAGTTTTGCAGCTTATTTTATACATTAGAATCAAAGGAGGAGACATAAGGAGGGATACAGGAATTTCATTATTTTTAGATTAAGGGGGCAGGATAAAGCAAAAACAGGGAATTCTCTGGGATTGGATGAAAAGTAAAACGGAGAGACACATTCTTGTTTAAGGTGGGTACAGGATAGCTAATTAACAGTTACAGCACATAGCGATGGTTTGTGAGGAAGAAGATAACAATGAGGGTTCTGTGATCTAGTGCTCTGGTGGTGGTGGTGGTGGTGGTGGTGGGTGTGCCCTGAGGGGTCTGGAAAAGGTAATTACTCTGACATTTTAGATGCAAAAAACCATTTTACTGGCTCACTTCAGGTCAAGATTGACCTTTGTCCAGGAAGCTGCGGGTCTAGTACCTGACTACCTGCCACAACCTGCTTTCAGTGAGGAAACCTATGTTCATCCTATCCTATGTGGTTACTTTCTGTCTCTGAGTTTGTAAGGCTCTCCATTCAGGCGTCTCCTGAGCTTGTCAGGTTTAGTATGTGGCCCCTTTTTTGCCCACACTACTTTAAAAGTAAGCTTTGTATTTTTTACACCAAACAAGGGCAGTGTTTCTTAAGGAATGCACTTAGGAAACTACATGTCAGTGTCTGATTATAGTGCTTCTTTGAGCAGTGCAAACCTCAAAGTTTGGAAATATTGTTAATACATTATATATATTTTTAAGAATTCTTACTACAGTTTCTGTTAATACACAACCCTATGCTTTGAGCTTTGTGGTTTCTTCCCTGTATAAAAGATTGAGAACCCTGTCCTATAGGGAGGATAAATCGTGATGGCAGGAAACTTGATTTGGGGTGGTGAACACACCACATTACAATAGACAGATGATAAATTATAGAATTGTACACAAGAAACATATGTAATTTTATTAACCAATATCACCACAATAAGTTCAATAAAAAATAACTTCACAGCTCAGAAATAAAAAAAAATGAAAAATATTAAAAAATAAGTTATCAACAAATTTAGTAAAATTTCATTCTAATCACTCTAAACGATTAAGGTAACATTCTAAAAATCTGGTGCCTTTTGTATGCAAAGGGAGGAGCTCTAAATATGGTTGAGTTTAGGAATCAGGAATAAAATTACCTAAAGGTCAGGTAACCCTCCATTGCGGTGTAACCGAGCACTGTTACTTATTGTAAGCCCTGATTCTAATCTCTTTCTTGTAGCCCTTGGATGAAGTCCTGAGGAAAGGCCTTAGAGGCCACCTTGAGGAAGTTGCTTTGGCTCTATTAAAGACTCCGGCCCAGTATGATGCGGAAGAACTTCGTGCTGCCATGAAGGTAAATGCCTGATTTAGGAAAAACTTCTTTCCTGAAAAGAATGTGTGGGTCAAATCCACATAGGCCTCTTATTGTATCTTCAACATCTAGTATAGGGCCTATCAATTAAGGGAATAAAATGATTAATTAATTAAAATTGTCATTAATCGCTGTGTTATTCCCATGCTCAACATGTCACTATGTCAGTCATATATCTCACCTTTTACATCTTTGTCCAAAATATTGGTTTAAAAGCCATTTTGTTTCTAGAGCAGTATACCAGATAGAACTAATTGTAATTACTAAATGTTGTGGGAAATGGACTAAATGCCAGATTCCAACAAATTTCAGGACACGAAAACTAGTTGATGCTCTCAAGTGAAGATTTTCCTACATTTCCTCTTCCTTTTAATTCAGGGCCTTGGAACTGATGAAGACACTCTGAATGAAATTTTGGCATCAAGAACTAACAGAGAAATCAGAGAAATTAACAGAGTCTATAGAGAAGGTAAGTTTTAATGTCCAACAGTCCAAGTGCCTTAGTTGGAAAAGGAAATGTGAAATACTTTTCTTAAAATTGAGTATGGGTGTTAATTAGGGGGACTTTGAAACTCTACATACTAAATTTTTTTTATTGTTTTCACATATCTACTGTAATCACACACTGTTACTGGGTAGCATTCAATTTGTTAGGGTGCTGAAGTGAGACAATGTTTGCACCTTTAATAAAGTGTCCCTCTAAGACTAATAGTATTGTAATTCCATAGTATTGTAATGGAAGTCAATTCAAAGCATTACATTCAAAGAATTTTCCAAGTGGAGATGATGAGATTTATTTTGGAAATGGTAACAATAAAAATAAAATCTCCAAAAAAAAAAAAATTCTCCATTTGTCCTTGGAAAGGTAAAGAGCTAGGTTCTTACAATCCTGAGATGGAAACTCGTACCATTATGAACTTTAGCATTGTGCATATAAATGATTTGCTTATTCTTTATGTCTAGTTGCATCCATAGGGATGAAAGAACAAGCCATTGCTCATTTATTCTATTCAGTGAAACAGCTCATTTAAATGATACGCTCAACATTGTAAAGATGGTAGCTGAGCAATACTGGGTCCTTCCTATTTTCCTTTTCTAGTTTCCCAAACCAATATGCAGCATCTGGACTTTTCATCCCATGCACAGAGAATACAATGGCCCTTGCATTTTGTTTTTGGAGCAATTTAATAAAAGGATCAGAATAAGGAAGATTTCAACCTCATTTTCAGCATTTATCTCATTATCAGTATTGATCTTAATTCATTTATAAGTGATAATAATCAAGAGGGGCATTATTTTTAGTTTTTTTTCAATAAAACATAGTTTACAAAGGGAAACAGCCATATTTCCCCATTATACCCAAGATATAGTCTAGTGATAGCTTATTAAATTGTTCCATCTTCTGGTTAATTATAAATTCAGTTAATTTTTTCCTAATACAGCATTATTTTGCATAGTTAAGCAAGGGTGTTTATAAAATAAAAATTTTAAGTCTATCTATATACATACATAACTAAACTATATTATATATACTTATAATTAAAATAAATGAATAATCTGTGTTCAAGCACCTCTGGTTTATTCTTTTAAATAACTGTTCTATTCCATCACATTGCTTAAATTCTGGCATGTTTATTTCAGAAATAACTATTTAATACCTATGCAATTCATATTAGCAAAAGCTCTGTGACTGTAGGTTTTCATTCACAGTATTGTCTAAATTGCTTTCATTGCCTTAGAGGATATAAATTTGATGATCCAAAGTTTTACTTGGTCCAATATCCATATTTTTATTTTTAAAAAATTATATTTTGAATACATTCCATAAGTCATCGAACATTTGGCATTGACATTTTTAAGCCAATATAGAGATGTCTGTTATTATAAACATCACCATTATTTATCATTAATTTACTGCAAAACATACCTCTCTTATTTTTCAGAACTGAAGAGAGACCTGGCTAAAGACATCACCTCAGACACCTCTGGAGATTACCGGACGGCTTTGCTCGCTCTGGCTAAGGTATAATTCACGTGATTCAGGGAAGGCCTCTTCTTTTATGAAGAGTAAAATTTTAGATTTCATCTCACTCTAGAAATGAGCAATTGACTCTCTTTTCTCTCAAAGAATATTATTTATTTGATTTTAAGGGAATTAAATGAATCATGTGATTCCAAGCTAGTAAACAACTTACAAAGAGAATGGGATTTTTATTTTTTTCAGGGTGACCGGGCTGAGGACTTTTCCTTAAATGAGGACATGGCTGATTCAGATGCCAGGGTAAGCAATACTTCCTACCTCAAATGGTTCCTGCCTTAAGTGAGGTTATACCGGATGACCTCCACATGAAAGCAAGCCTCAAGAGGCCAAGGGCACCTAACGTTCATTCCCTGAATGATGGGCACTGTTCTGTACTTGAGCAATCCAAGAAAAAGAAATGCAGTCTTGATGTTTTCAATAGATCTCATTATTCATAAAGTAGGAAAGGGTTGAAAGGGAACAATGATAATTTGATTGGTTGTTCCACAGAATTGTTATATTAAGAAAACTCTGATTTTTATTTTATCAGGCATAATTTTTTATTAAGTGAAGTGGAAAGAGTAAGCACATCTAACATTCTTTTAACAATGAACTTGAAATGGCTTGTAGATATAAGCTTACATTGTAAAAATATTATAGTAATGATATTATAATTATAAAACAATTATAATAACATATTTATATACATTCAAATATATTGTTATATATCATTTCAGTGAGGTTGCTGGTTATTAATATGCCAGTCCATTGGCAACATTAGAAAATGGTACCATTTTAGGGTTTGGCATTTCTGTTGAAAAAATAAAACTATTATTTGCATATGCCTTCCTCTTAGGATAACATTGTCTCTATCAATTCATCACAGTGAGACAGTAAGAATAGAAAGGTATTTCTCCACCCCCACTCCCTTCACAGTAACAGTACATTATCTTGCACATAATAGGCATTCATTAACTTTTTGTAGAATAAGTGCATACATATCAGATCAGTTTGCCAGAAAAGTCCAAAATAACTTATGTCCATTGGAAATTTGACCATTTTAATAGAAATTGTGTAAGCAAACCAAATAACTGAAGTTTGTATTTGAATAATTATCTATACTAAAAAAATATTCTCATTTGCTTATGACATTTTTAAATTTGCTTTTCATTTTAAGGCTATCAGAGCTCTAAGATGTATATTTATGGCAGCTACTTGGATTAGTGTGTTCCAAGAGAATGATGGCAATTAAGATTTTAAAGTTAACAGAACAATGTATGATAATAAGAGGGATTATCTTTTTCATCTACAAAAGAGGAAAACCTATACTTTAATAAGGCTAAATTATTTACCTAAGATTACAGAGTTATTAAATTACAGAGTCAAAATTTGAATCTAGAAATTCTAATATCAAAATTCAAGACCTAGGTTATTTATGGTTGAATTGTTGATTTTTTAGTACCATTTGCTGATAATTACTTTGAACAATTAAAAGTAAATAAAAATTAGAGAGGTCCTTGGAGTTATCTTAACATAGAATGTAATCTTAAAGCAATTTAATTCATCAAACATCTCTTCTTCAAACCTATATTCAGTCTTTAATGTTTGCAAGGCACCTTGAGAGATACTGTGGAAGATACTCTCAATCTTAGCATCGTGTATTCTGATCCTTTTGGATATAAAGCAGATGCCTAGAAAATCTTAACATTCTCATGCAGATATTAAGTTAGCAGATGACCAAGTGTCTATTTCTGTGTTTCTTGACAGGCATTATATGAAGCAGGAGAAAAGAGAAAAGGGACAGATGTGAACGTGTTCACTACCATTCTTACCGGCAGAAGCTATCCCCACCTTCGCAGAGGTAAGAAAAAAAAGCGTTCCCAAAACCTGTTTATAGCAGATGCAATTTTTTTTTGAGGACAAATAAGAGAAAGGAAAACAAAAAGTCTTAATCAGCAGCATCACTCATACACCGAATGAATATTGTATAGGGCTTCTGACCCCTTATTGATCTTTGTGAATTCAACTTCGTATAGGGATCATTTTATAGTATTTGAAAGACTTTTGTGACTTTGGCATTAGAGCATTATTTCTTTATTTTCACTATTTCTATTCCCTCCCAAATATTTGGAGCAGATGTGACAAAGTATATACATACAACAGAACACATGAAATTACAATAAAGAAAAACAAAAAACTCAGGACTAAGTTAAAAAAAAAAAGTGCTTGTAGATGCTCCAGAAATAAAAACTAAAAGGAGTTTTTCCCTTTGAGCACAAGATTTTGCTGAGCTTACTGGAAGCCATGGCAAATAGAACATCATAATAATTACCTAAAGTTTAATATCTAATAACTAGAGGCCTGGTGCACAAAATTCGGGGGAGGGTGTCCCTCAGCCCAGCCTGCACCCTCTCCAATCTGGGACCCCTCGAGGGATGTCTGACTGCCCGTTTAGGCCCGATCTTATTGGGCAGTCGGACATCCCTCTCACTATCCAGGACTGCTGGCTCCCAACTGCTCTCCTGCCTGCCTTCCTGATTGCCCCTAACTGCTTCTGCCTGCCAGCCTGGTCACCCCCTAACCACTCCCCTGCCAGCCTGATTGATGCCTAACTGCTCCCCTGCCAGCCTGTTTGCCCCTAACTGCCCTCCCCTGCAGGCCTGGTCCCCCCCAAGTGCCCTCCCCTGCAGGCCTGGTCCCCCAAACTGCTCTCCCCTGCAGGCCTGGGTCCCCCCCAACAGCCCTTCCCTGCAGGCCTGGTCGCCCCCAACTTCCCTCCTCTGCTGGCCTGGTCACCCCTAACTGCCCTCTCCTGCAGGTGTGGCCACCCCTAACTGCCCTCCCCTGCAGGCCTGGTCACCCCCAACTGCCCTCCCCTGCAGGCCCGGTCGCCCCCAACTTCCCTCCTCTGCCAGCCTGGTCACCCCTAACTGCCCTCCCCTGCAGGCTTGATCGCCCCCAACTGCCCTCCCTTGCAGGCCTGGTCCCTCCCAACTGCCCTCACCCTGCTGGTCATTTTGTGGTGGCCATCTTGTGTTCACATGGGGGCAGCCATCTTGTGTGTAGGAGTGATGGTTAATTTGCATATTACTCTTTTATTAGATAGGATAGCACACTGATTTCTAATGCCAAAATTAAGTGAAACTTACTATACAGATCTTTATATAAGCGAAGATCCATTTGCTGTGGCACTTAGCTCTGATGTAGCAAATGTTATGATTGTCAATCACATGCCATTTCTAATAAATGTCAACACTTGCAAAAATTTCCCCCAATTATACAAGAACACCAAAACAGCCATGTGAATTACATTCCTAGGGCAAGATGAAGTATCCAAAATATACTCAGTTCAGTAATTAGCTTTAAAATATGTTGTGAAGTGCAGTCATCCCAAGGAGTGCTTTGAGTCAGTTGCCCCGATTTTGCTAAAGTTTGCTAAAGAATGGGATGCTTTCTACATCTCTTAGTTTAAATGTCATATTCAGTGTTTCAGAAGTACACCAAGTACAGTCAGCATGACATGACCAAAGTTCTGGACCTGGAGATGAAAGGTGACATCGAGAAATGCTTCACAACTATCGGTACGTAGTCCTGGAAGGAGAATTTTCTAAGTGAAAATTGCATCATCATTGCTGTCCCATAATTAAAAACAAACAAAACATTGCAAAACCAAAAGCGAAATAACTCAGATATAGTTCACCTAAGCTTCAGAGAGAGGCAACATGTAACCTAATGGCAATGCATAGTTAGCTAAATGTATACAACAGCCTTCTTAATAATAACAGATATCATTCCCTTTAGAAAAAAAAACAGATATGCAGGTGGAAAATATTACTGAGCCCCTGCTTACGCCACAAGATGCACCAGGCTGGACGTAGCACAGAGGAAAGTCAGAATGGTCATTAAGATGGAATTTGGAATTAGATAACAGATTCAAATCCTGGTCTGTCACTTGCCAATTGAATAGTCCTAGGCAAGCCCAGAGGTTTTGATTCAGTAGTTCTCTGGTAGCTTCTGACAAGGTCTTTAAAAGAAAAAGACATTCAAGTTCTCTCATGTTATTCAGCTGACCAGGTAGGGCTGAGAGCCTGTGTTCTAAAGCAGCTTCTCATACATTAATGTGCACAGGAATCCCCTGGAAATTTTCTCAAAACACAGATTCCCGTCTTACTAGGTCTGGCGTGGGGCCTGGGATTCTGCATTTCTAAGAAACTCCCAGGTGATACCAATTCTTTTGGTCCAAGGGTAACACTTTGAGTAGCAAACTAGATCATCTTACTAACTGACACATCTGTTAGCATTTTATTTGGCAGCTGCCTTTTACAGCCTGTCCTTTCCACTTTTTTCTTGTTATGACATGAAAAAAGTATGTATTATATGCCAATATGGCTTTTAACACCAACTGGTTTCCACATTTCTAAGAAGAGTATGCTCAGAATAGCATGAAGCTGCTATTGTTTGTCTTTAAGATAATAGGAGAGAGGTGTTGGTGTTATGAGGAAAGAATATTAAAAATCAACATCTAGAGAATAACTTCTCATAAAACAAGTATCCCATATTGAGAAGCAAGGTGAGAAATGGGAGTGAATAGAATCTTGTTTGTTGCAAAACCTAGTATCTCCTATTTCTTTCATATGCGTCTTTCTTCTTTTGGGGTCAAATATGTCAACTAAAATGTGCCTCTCTTGCAGTGAAGTGTGCCACAAACAAACCAATGTTCTTTGCTGAGAAGCTTCATCAGGCCATGAAGGTAAGATTCTATTTATATGATTTGCTTAGGGGGGAAATTATTGTTAGTGGAGAGAACACAAAACCTCCAATTGTTTGAAAACCACACATTTTTGTAAATATATTTTCATTGATTTCAGAGAGGAAGGGAGAAGGGAGAGAGAGATAGAAACACCAATGATGAAAGAGAATCATTGATTGGCTGCCTCCTGCTCACCCCCTACTGTGGATTGAGCCTGCAAACTGGGCATGTGCCCTAGACTGGAATCAAACCCAGGACCCTTCGTTCCACAGGCCGATGCTTTAGGGCATAAAAACCCTAAGTATTTTAATATTTTCCCATTAAAAAGAATCACGGTTCCATCCAATGCAAGAGGTAATACACTTCCTTATTAGAATAAAATGGTTAGATTTGTGGTATTTTTTATAGGTAAGATGGTAAGGTGAGCTTGTAGGTAATTTGTGAGTTACTCATGCTTTGCATAAAAGCAGAGTCAGCATAGGGAGGGTGATATAATTTCGCTTTTAATGTGTGATTTTAGTAACCTACATCTGCTAAGGTTGTGAGTTTTACAACCTCTCCTTTTCTAAGTTTAATTTGTTTTTTATTAGTCTGTCTTCCATGCCATGGGTTAATATGTCATTCTAAGCTTTTAAAATGTGCTAAGATTACTGAAGTAGAAGGTGTTATTAAGATGTATTGAGATGTACTTCAGCCACTTTAACTCTATTCTCCGGCTTGCATCATATTATATAGGATGCCACCTGTATACTTATACTGTGAAAAGTTATGAAGTTGTCTTTTTTTTCCCTTTAACAATTCCAAAAGAAGGAAGTCGAGAGAGAGAGAGAGAGAGAGAGAGAGAGAGAGAGAGAGAGAGAGAGAGAGATTTAACCATTCAATTAATAGAAAAGAGTCCTTATGAAACAATAGGCATTGTGCCATTATGTACTAGGCAGTACAGTCCCTGAGCCCACGTCTGCTCTATTTAGTGGGCTAATCCGATGGGCAATGCTATTATAGAAGAGGAGAAGAGTGTCCTCTACCCCTAGACTTTGGATGTCAATGTGGCCTTGTTCTCAGCTAAACTAAGGCCTGATAGTGAACAGGAATTAGCCAGATGTGAACAGGGGTAGAAGAGATGGAGAGATACAGTAAGGTTGGCCCAAGAGGAGGAGGTAGCATTACCCTTTCAAGATAATAAATCCATTTAGAGTGATGGTGCATAGTGGAAGAAGAGATTGTAGCATTGCAAGCCCAGATAAAATGCTTGGTTTTTTATCCTACGAGAAAAAGACCATTGAAGGATTTTAAGTAGGTGAATTAGATTATCAGATTTGCAATTTAGATAGTTCACTGTATTTGTAATTATTGAACAGTTTAGAGAAAGGAAAGACTGGATGGTAGAAGGCCAGTTAGGAGGCTGTAAAAGCTCTTAAAATACTGCTGATGTAGCAATTGGGTTCTTGTCATTTTATTACCACTTGTGTAAAGTGTGTGTGTGTGACAGTGTGTGTGTGTGTATGTGTGTGTTTTAATGTAGAGATAGTTTCTCTATAGAACTATATGAGTTAACAAAAGAGCTTTGTATTCAAACCCATATCCTGCTATATTATGAGTAATAATAAACAAGTAATCCTCACTTGTTTTGGACAGGGTGTTGGAACACGTCATAAGATATTGACCAGGATTATGGTTTCCCGTTCTGAAATCGACATGAATGACATCAAAGCATGCTATCAGAAGTTGTATGGTGTCTCTCTTTGCCAAGCCATCATGGTATGTTGTGGTTTTCATAATTCTACCCCCACAAATTATAATTCTTTTTGAAAGAGAAAGGCTGACTTACTATATCTATAAATTTTATATGTAAGATTAACTCATTATATTAAGATATATAATTTATAAGTAAATTTAACTTTCACTGGTAAATTCTACTAATAAGTTCTGTACTGAAAAAATACTCAAAATTTTCAGCATTCATAGAACATTTAGTTTCTCATACATAAATTTAGCAACCGAAATGTTATTAGTAAGGAGATATAATGATTTATTTTGCAATGAATATTGATCAGAGGGTTAGAGACTTATTATTCTAAGCTTTTCTTTAATTTTTGTCATATGTAATATGTATAAAATACATGTTCATGTGATCTCATTATAATGTTAAGAAATAAAGTATAATGCTAACAAGTAAAGGCAAGTCAAGGGTTTTGAAAGATAGGTGACTATTTAAATTCAATTTGTTACATATAACGAATAACTGTAATCTACTGAGAAAATCACAAGCTTATAACTTTCTCTGGTGAATGAGTCAGATATTCCTTAAGATCTGAAATGATAGTTATGTTATACTTACTCAATTCTGCATTACATCTTATCCTTGGAAAATAATAGCTCTAATACACAGCATAATCAATTCAGAGAAATTCACAATCTGAATCTTGACAGGTATTGCTTTTACATAACCCACTAACAAATATCAGTTATCTGCTATACGAATTAAGTTATTTAATTAAGTAAATAATATTCTTATCGAAGATCCTAGATAATTGATGTACTGTGATGTATGTTCTACTACTCTTCAGTCTACTAAGGTTATAATTACTCTGTTATTTAAAAATACTTTATATTGATTATGGTTTCAGGTAGCATTAAGTAATACCCTATTTTTAATCAACAGGATGACACCAAAGGAGATTATGAAAAAATCCTGGTGTCTCTCTGTGGAGGACAGTAAACATTCCTTTGATGATTTCAAGCTTTTTGATCAGAAGATTTTTAAATCATATCTTTTCATGCCATGTTATAGATTTATATAGGAAAGTTTCTTCAGCAGGATTAGTCTAGCTAACTGCTTTCTGAAAACTATGGCTTATAAATCATTTTTATATCACAACTCTGTATAATAGAGATAAGTTTTAAAAATATATATTTGCCCCAAACTGTAAAACCCCATAATAGGTTGTTCTGTTAACATTACCTGAGAAAAATGTTTATGTAACAGAAAATAAAATGATTTTACAGGACAATTGGTGTGTTACTGGTTCTTCTGTTTCGATTTTCTTCTGTGTGTAATGTAGTGGTTTAATTTAACATCAGGGGATAGGAGCCTGCATACTAAACTATAATCATTTAATGAAATAGATATTACATATTAAAGAAAATACAGAGTTAGAAAATAGATTCATTACATTTTATCACCTTGGTACAGATTATCGAGAGTGTTTCTAATAATAGATTTATTGCATCAGTGATTGTAATAATTGGACATTCTGCTATTTTTGTGAATCAGTGTAAAGAAAAAAAATGGCAACAGCAATAAAAATTTCTCACTTAAAAAAATAAAAGATAGTTGCATGTTCAGTTTTCTAAGAAAATGTCAAACTGTTTTCGAGTGGCTGAATCATTTTACTTTTTCACATAAGCATACAAGTGATCTAGTTTCTCCACAGCTTTACCAGCATTTGGTATTGTCACTATTTTGTATTTTTGCATTGTTGTCTTTTTATTGTTGAGTTTTGAGAATTCTTTATGTAGTCTAGACACCAGTGCTTTGTCAAATATGTGGTTTTCAAAATTTTTCTTTTAGTATATAGCTTGTCTTTTTATCTTCTTATTAGAGTCTTCCTCAGAGCCAGTATATTAAATTTTAATGAGGTCCAGTTTTTTAATTTTTGTTTATTTTATTGATTGTGCTTTTGGTGTCACATATACAGACTCTTTACCTAACCTTAGATCCTGAAAATTTTCTTCTGTTTTTTCCCCCCTAGAAATGTTATAGTTCCATTTTACAGTTAAGTTTGTAATCCATTTTAAACTATTTCCTCTCTCCCTTCCACTCACTCTAAATATCAATGGGGGAAAATATATCCTCCAATGAGGATTAACAAACAAACTAACAAACAAACAAAAAAGAACAAAACATCTGAACAGCCACCTCACCAGAGATATTAAGGTGGTAAGTAAGCATATGACAGGATACGCAACATCATATGTCATTAGGGAATTGCAAATTAAAACAACAATGAGATACTGCTACACACCTGTTAGGATGGCTAAAATTCATCCCATGTAGGAGCAACAGGAACTCACAAATATCACTCATAGGAATGTAAAATGTAGAGCCATTTGTAAAGACAGGCAGTTTCTTACAAAGTTTAAGTGTCATTGTACAATTCAGCAATCACACTGCTAGGTAGTTACCCAAATGAGCTGAAAAGTTATAGCCACACAAAACCTTGCACACAAATGATTATACCACTTTAATCATATCCAAACTTTGGAAGCAACCAAGATGTCCTTCAGTAGGTGAAAAGATAAACAAACTGTGGTACATACACACAATGGAATATTTATTATTCAGTGATAAAAAGAAACGATGTATCAAGACTTGGAGGAACCTTAAGTGCATATTGCTGAATTAAAGGAGCCGATCTGAAAAGGCCACATACTGTATGATTCCAACTATATGACATTCTGAAATAGGCAACAGTATGGAGACGGCAAAAAGATGAGCAGTTGCCAGGGGTTCAGGGAAGGTAGAAGGGATGAATAAGTGAAGCACTGGACATTTTTAGGCTAGTTAAATTATTTTGTAAATATTGTGGTGGTGGATACATGAATTATGTAAACCTACAGAACTATACAAATACAAAGAGTGAACCCTTATATAAATTATAAATTTTAATTAATAATGTATCAATATTGGTTCATCATTACTTCTGCCACATTATTTTGGTTACAAGCAGGGCACAAGAATGCTCAGATTTAAGAGGAGGGTGATTACATTTCACCTCTTAAAGGAGAAGTGGCATGGTCTTAAATTATTTGGGGAAGAATGGAGATATTATGACCACCATTTTTGTAATAGATAATATGCCATATGTAGGACAATAGCATGCCATTACATTTCATGTACCATCATTTGCAATATCTTTCATGATCTGTCTATGCAAACTCACACATTGTCATTGCCTTTAAAGCAGAAAGTCATGGTTCTCCTAATTATTTTAATGCAATAAATAGATAACTACCTTGGAACAAGTTTTTGTGGGGTGCTGAAAAGTCATGTCCAATTTATTGGCATACCTACATCATAGTTCACTAGATCACACTCAGTAAATGAGGGTTGAGACATGGGGCTTTTTTTTTCTTTGTGGAAGTCATGGAATATTGCTAGCAAAGAAGAGAAAGAAGATAAGACATCTGTGAATATTTGCTAAAGTTTTATTATAATATGGGAGCAGAGAGGTACGGAGGGTTGTGACTTAGAGCCTGAGAGATCCAAGTTTTAATCAAGCCTCTACCACTTACTAAGTGACCCTGACCATAATAATTACCTTTTCTAAGCTATAGTTTTTAATCAGTGTAATACTACTACTGTTACTACTGTTACTACTACTACCACCACCTGCCTCACAGAGTTACTATAACACTAGAAATAATGGAGGTAAAGTAACTGACACTTACAAGGTACATAAGAAATTAGAGGGGAAGCTAAATATAAAATCACTTAAAAGAAAATGAAAAAAAAAAATCATTGCTTCCAAATACTAAGCTATTTGGTAACGATATGCCAATCAGCCAATATAATTGAATGATTTAAAAAAAAAAATTTTTATCCATCTCTTTTGCTATAGATGACCTAGACCTTGTGATGATTAAGCTTAGATTAAGCTAATTCTTAGCTCCAAACTGAAATGACTTTGAAAAATGGAATGATATGAAAAAAAAATTTTTTTTTCTTGCACTGGGGTTTGTGCCGCTACTTCAGGCCGAGCCAGAAGTGCAGGAGGAGAAAGCGCTTTGGGTCCTGAAACTCAAAACGCAGCCGTGCGGAAATGATCCTTTCCTTGGGACACTGACTCAGAAGCCAAGGCGACCCACCTTCCAAATCCTTCCTTTAGCTTCGATGGGTACACAGTGCACCTTCGTGCCATTGTTACTGCTGTTTATCCCATGACTTTGAAGAATGACTCAGAGAAGGTGAGCACCTTCTTCACCATAATTCAGAGTTAGTCAAGCTGCCTGACTTAAATCCCAGCCCCGCCACTCGCTGTCCTCTTCACCCTGCTCATTAGAGAATGAAGATAGTGGTGGCTGCGAGGGAAAGGAGAGTTTGCCCTCTCAAAATGTGTCTTTGGGGAATGTTATGTTCGAGCTGGTTATTTTTAAGAGAATGAAATAAAAGAGCCAGGAAGAACTGTGACCTCCCTTCAACCTGCCTACAAGGTTTAGATAGAGGAGCCGCTCCAGGAAGGGAAACGCCCTCACCGAGGACTGTGGTTTCCTGTGAACTGGAAGAGGCAGAACCTGGCAAGTCTGACCTCCACGCTGTGACCCATTGTTTCTGGGTGGCCCAGCAAGAATGTATTTATCAAATGTTTGCTCCTTTTCATCCACCTGTGAATGCTGACCTTCCATTTGTAGTCTAGACCACCACTCGCCCCTCTCTCCTTAGCTGAACATGGCATAGAAGCCTCAAATCCCTGATTTGTCCCCTATTCTCACAGAACCCCTGTGTGAACATACGTCATTAAATTCGGTTATTTTGTCCCGTTAATCAATCTCATGTCAATTTGATTATCAGATCAGCCAGAAGAACTGAAAGGAAAAGGGGGACATTTTCCTCTCCCCTACAATTGTGATGAAAACGAAATGAGTACTAAGCATATAGCACATACAAAAAACACACACACCACAATAAATATTAATTAATAGTAGCTGTTGCTACTCTGGGGAGCTTGCAATGCCTTTCTACCAAAGAAACCTTCCTTTGATATGATCATGCATTATAAAATGAACCATAATATCAGAAATATCAGATCATTTCTAGCTATGGCAAAGGTAAATGGAATGAGATTTCTTGCATGTCATAAATGGTTATGGGTTATGTTCTTTAGATTCTTGTCTCCCTGAAGATTATTAAATTCAATAGTGTCAGCCTTATGAGAGCTTATATATTGACTGTTTTAGCCTACAAAGGGATAGGAAATTACAAAGGCATCTAATGTAAAGGTAGGGAAAGCACCTGTGAAAAGGAGCAAAAAATTAGATATGAGATCAAAGAAAGGCAATTAAAATGACTTGAGTATAACTGTTCATTAAGGATTTCATTGTGTGTGTGTATTTATTTTATTTTATTTTATTTTGGTAAATCCTCACCCAAGGTTATTTTTCCACTGATTTTCAGAGAGTGGAAGAGAGGAGGAGAGCGAGAAACATCCATGTGACATCACATCCATTGGTTGCCTCTCCCAACCAGGGTGGGACGGGGGTGGGACCAAGCCTGCAACCTAGGTATGTGCCCTTGACTGGAATCAAACCCGGGACCCTTCAGTTCATAGGCCAACGCTCTATCCACTGAGCCAAACCAGTTAGGGCTGTGTGTGTTTATTTTAGGCCTGTAAACAAAAGAAACTTTCATGGCAAGCTTTTCTAAAACAAAGGGTTTGTTGAGACCTGGATGAAATCTAAACCACAGCAACAGGGCCAGGAGGAAAAGACAAACACGCCCACTGGCCCACTGTCCTGGAGTTGATGGCACTTTTACACATTGTGTTTTGGGAAAGAAAGATGTGAGTTGTTCTGAAAGAATTTACATGAGCTACAGATAAGTGGGGGCGGGGAAAGTGCATCTGGGGTAGTTTTGTGATAGATGCAGTCTGTCTGTAAGAAATATTTACTACTTGTGAGTGGTTACAGGCAACAATCCTGACAGTTCATGCACGGGAGGGGAGGGATGCCGTGGTGTCGGGTAGTCATTCCAGAAGGCGATGGAAAGCTCTAACATACATTCAGGAATAGGAGCAGTTTACCGCTCGTTGCCTCACAGCTCTTAATCGGTTCAAGACTCTAGTCTCTTGCTCTCTCTCCTGCCCACTCCACTGTAAGTTAATTTAGGACAGCTCAGAATTTTTCTTTTGTCAGGCCCCACCACAGGAGTTCATAGAAATTCAGGCGCAGTCCCAAGCTGAGTCATCCACCAAACAACCCATGCGGAAAGAAGACTGCTTTGTCTTGGCCAGTCTAATGGAAATAAATGTCTAGTTTCTTGCTTCTAACTGGAAACAATTATTGTCATTCTCTTTCCATGAAGATTGTGACCGCTGGAATGTTTGTGTTGTCAGAATGCAAGCCAACTGTTGATTTCAAATGCCTCGACTTTTTACTTTAAATATTTTATCTTGATTTATCTAGTGTTGCGTATTTCATTTTTAAATGTTCTATGTTCATATTTCTAGTTTAGTCTTACTAAATCTATTACCATGGTGGGGGGGGGGATCGGAAACACACATACAAAACTTCTCTATATAGTCATATAGCAAAAATCAACGTCTATGTTAATTTTCAAATGGAGCAGAAAGCAAAAAACTTATTGGCTTGTCTCTAGTGGGGTTAAGAAAATAAAGTCACGTGATAACTTGAAGACTCAGTGAATATATAGCCAAGCCTGGCTGCATGGCAAAACCAAAATGTGGGCTCCTTGAATGAAAGCTATTGAGAATTTCAAGAGAGTGAGAGCAGACCGAACATGAGGCTTTTCTGAACGAGGGGCGATACTACATGGGTTGTGTACCGTGAAGCTGACCCTGAATGTAACTCCTTTCATTTGTCTAAAAATAATCCATTCTTCTTCATAATCCCTCATATTCAGTATAAGGAGAGGAAAAATAAACTTCTAGTGCCATCTGGTGTGAATTTTAGTCTGATTTAAAAATCTACTTTTAGATACTCCTCTATATGTCTAAAAACAAAAAGTTTAGTTTCTCCGTTTCTCTCCCATTTCCTTCCCTGGCCACAGTCTAAAAATTTTTGGAGTGTTGCCCGAGCTGGTTTGGCTCAGTGGATAGAGTGCTGGCCTGAGGACTGAAGGGTCCTGGGTTTGATTCCAGTCAAGGGCACGTGTCTGGGTTGTGGGCTCAATCCCCAGTAGGGGGTGTGCAGGAGGCAGCCAATCAATTATTTTCTCTCATCATTGATATTTCTATCTCTCTCTCCACTCCCTTACTCTCTGGAATCAATGAAAAGATATTTACAACAATATGTGTGGCTTTCTGGCTCAGTATCCCCTGGCCCTGTTGTTTGCTGGTTAACGTCTGTCTCTCTTCTACCTGGAGGAACCTGACAATGGAGGTGAACGTGGGGTGTGAGAGTCTAGCTATTTGGTCTATAGAGGAACTGTCATTATTGGGTTTTAAATGAGGTGGCATTCAGAGTTCATTTTTCTGCCAGTGTTTGGGAACTTGGAAGAATGACTCTATTAACCAAAGGCAAAATGAGGGGGTTTAAATTTGCTCTATACTTAAGCTAAGACTCATGTGAAATTTATGATCTAGTCATGTATGATAATTTTTTTAAGATTGTTCCTTTATGTTTTGGGTAAATTTTATGTATTTTTCTAAAACAAAAATAATCTAACAAAAAACCTACTTATATATATAAAAACACAAATTGGACTTATTTAAAGGAACAGTGCAGTAAAATCATTTATTAAATAATGTATATTTTAAAAAGTGAATACAATTCTTTATTTCTCCTCATTTCTCAGTGTTTTGATGGATTCCACGAGAAGATTTATAAATGCATCCAACAGTGAGGCATTTGTACCTCATGGGACTCATTATTGCTAATTTCTATTTTAAATCTTTTCCTTTGCTGGTTCTTTCCTATCTTTATTTTAAAGATTCAAGAATTTTCCATCTTAAAGGACAAAACAAAATCAAAAGAAAACAAACAAACAAACAAACAAAGTAAAATAAAAACCAAACCAAAAACCGGTTCATTGTACACCCCGGGCATCTGGTACCATCACCCGCATAAACTACCAATTTCAAGTAAGGAATGGGTGAAGCATCACAGGGGCTGTTCAGAGAAAAATGGCATTAATTCAGAGCTGAGAGGAGGAACTCTGAACCACTGGGCTATTCACTACTTTTGTGATACTTTCTTGGAGGTGAATATATCCACATAGGGGTTACGGGCCTCCTTGATCCTTTGTTCCTGGGGCACCAATAATGTTGCTTAGAGTGCAGAGGTTTCATGACAAAAATGTTTTATCATACGTATTTACATGATGCAAAGAATAAAAGGATAAATATGCATAATTTAAAGACAGCAAAGAATGCTATAACTTTCATAAAAGAAAATGATCGCAAATAAAAGAAACTGTGAACTTATTTAAATATTTTTAAAATGCATATAGTGAAAATTATTATTCAACATTCTAACATCCTATATAATAAAAGGCTAATATGCAAATCGACCAAACAGCAGAATGTCCAGTCGCTATGATGCGCACTGACCAACAGGGGGCATATGCTCAATGTAGGAGCTGTCTCCAGCCCACAGGCCCCAGGCCAGCCAAGGTGGGTGCCAGTGGGGGCCCCTGATCACCCCGCTGGTTGCCCCACAGATCGGCCCTGATCACCGGCCAGGCCTAGGGACCTTATCCATGCCCGAATTTCATGCACTAGGCCTCTAGTTGCTATATATTTTGTATTTCCAGAGAAGTAAAGAAAATGCTAGAATGAAAAATGCTGAAATACTACATGTAAAGAATTTCTCTACTTGTTGAGGAAGTATGTATTTTCTTTGAGAGAAGGCACAGAACTGAACTTTATGTTTCAGGCATGATGGTCATATTGTGTAAAAAGCTCGTAAGTTTCTCTCTAGGGAGTCATGGAGGTCATAGTTGTCATACAAATAGGCATATCATTACTCATTTGTGCTTTTTACCACATTCCTTCAATATTTCCATCGTTTTCCTCCAAGAGAATCTGCTTTTTAAGTACAGAATGTCAGCATCTTTTTTCAAATATATATTAACCATAGTATTTTGCAGTATAACTTTTACATTGGTTTCAAATGTGCAAATTCATAATTTCAAAATTATTAATAGTGGACATTTTCTACCTTGGCTTCATCCAATTTTTGATCTTTACCGCCATCTAGTGCTAAACTTTAAAAATTTCCTCCTAACTATGTACAAAGAAGTGTGTAAAAAAGTATCAAGAACTAGAAAAATGTTGTATTTCTTCTTAGGGTTTATAATGTAGCCCAGAAGACATAAGCCTATATAGGAAAAGTATGAGAAAATATTTTTAAAATAATATAAAAGAAAAATGATCAACAATGGGGAAAGCTATATGTCTACACTATTTGTGTAACAGTAATGCTTTTATATGTAATATTATGTTTATTATTTTTATTTGAGGTCAGGCTTTATAAAGCTAATTTTTACATTTTCCCTAACTTAGTTCCCTAAAAGAGCTTGCCTCAGTTATTGGTTCTGCTTCTTCAGTCATATTTATTCCTCACTACTCTGCTGAAATAACCCTGCCAATTAGCAGTGATTTCTCAATAAATATAATAACCATTTTTAGTCATTATTTTCCTGGGATCATTTGCATCATGACATATCTTTTTTTTTTTTTTTTTTTAGTTAATCCTCACCTGAGGATATTTTACCCATTGATTTATAGAGAGTGGAAGAGTGGAAAAGAGGGGGAGAAAGAGAGAAAGAGAAAAACATCTATGTGAGAGAGACACATTGATTGGTTGCCTCCCACACATACCCCCCGACTGGGGCCAGAGATTGAACCTGCAACCCAGGTATGTTCAATTGGGAATCGAACCCTTGTCGTTCTAACCACTGAGCACACAGGCCCTGGCTGACATATTCTTTTATGTTTTTCCCTCCACCCATGACTACAGTCCTCTGCTTCTCCTGGTTCTCTCTCCATTTCTCCTTTCCCACAGCTTCCTCCTCCTTTGCTTCCTCTTTAAGTGCTATTGGCTGTCATAGACCATTCGGGCTACTATAACAAAACACCAGAGACTAGGAGGCTTATCCACAACGGAGACTTATTTCTCACAGTTCTGGAGGCTGGAAAGTCTAGAGTGGTGTGTCTAGAGCGCTCTTCCTAGTTGGCAGACAGCTGACTTTTCACTGTAACCTCACATGGCAGAAGGGGAAAGAGGTCTCTCTGGGCCTCTTTTATAAGATCACTAAATCCCACTCATGAGGCCCCACCTCCTAATAACATCACTTTGGGTTTAGGTTCCCACATGTGAATTGTGGGAGGACACAAGCTCTCAGTCTATAGCAGTGGTATCACCCAAGGTGGCATATGCCATACTTGGCTCACTAATGGTCACATGTCAAGATAATTCACATGTATGTGTTTACCTTCCATCCATATTCTGGTGACCTTCAAATCTAACATGTACGTGTCGATGTCCCAGAGCTCTAGCCTGGCACATCTAGCGACCTGTTGAACACTTGGATGTCCCCTGGGGAAACTGAAGCTCAGCATGTCTGCTCTTGCAATCTGAAAGTGAAGATTTGTCCTGCGGAATAAATGAATGGGTTAGTGAGAGATGGCATAAGGTGTGGCCACCTCTTATCAGAGGTTGCACTGGTAATGAAATAGCAACGTAGTGATCGCACTGTAATCACTGGGGTGGGAAGCACACAGGAATGTGACCTAGCAGAAACTCTTTGCTGGCGACTAACATTATCAACCATCACTGAGAATGAATAACTCCTTTTAGAACTCAGTGAGTGGAAAACAGAAGTCTGGCAGAAAAGCATTCCTGTCCTTGGAGAAATGGTAACTTTTAAATACTCTTTGCTTCCTGTCCGTGGTGCTGTGCCAGTGGACTCTTGAATTTTTTGCAGAGTGCCCAAAGCCATGTCACACTGTAAAGGGAGATTTTTAAATGTTTAAGGCAGTGATGGCGAATCTATGACACGCGTGTCAACACTGACACGCGTAGCCATTTCTGATGACACGCGGCCGCTAAGGCGGCCACATGCCGAGGATGAAACATTTGCTGCTCCTGAGGATGAAACATTTGCGACTAGAGTCTTGGAGTTAGAGTCTACGTTGTGATCACTACGTTGCTATTTCATTACTCTAACTCCAAGACTCTAGTCGCAAATGTTTCATCCTCCCCTATTAGACACTCTGTGCCGGAGGGCTGTAGGCCAAAACAACAGAAGTCCAGCACAAAGCGTCTAGTTCTGGGACTTCCGGTTAAGCCGGGATCTTTGCCCTCACTTCCGCCGGCAGAGCAGGGAGCAGCAGAACGTAGCGGAGGATGCATCTCTGGGGGCCCTGTCATTACCAGTAACCAAATAACAGTTAACCACAGCAACCATTGTCTACTGTTCTGGGGTGTCATGGATTTCTAATCCATCATTACTGAGATAAATGAGGGGGAGGCTGGGAGAGGCGAGGGTTTGTGGCATGCTATGGGTGCCGTTTCCCGCCATTAGAAATAGCGGCAGCCATTTTAATTCACATAAGGAACACCATCTTGCTCCATAGTGCAGACTCCATTTCACCACTATTACTGTTGTGCATCCTTATTACCCCCTATTTCTGCTTATTAACCCTGCCCTTTCCTAAAAGACAGTTATATGCACCATTTTGTGGTTAGTTAGGCTAGTTAACCCCTAATTGCCTGCAGGCCTAACAAGCTATCTATAATTCTATCTTCTGTCACTGTCCCCCTGATGGAGAACCCAAAAAATAAAAAACTAAGGTTAAGTAAAGGAAGTGGTAGTAGCAGTGGCCTACCCTTTCAAAAGACATGGACCGAGATGTATGGCTTTATAGGAATAAATGGCAGATCATTTTACGTTCTATGTACTGAAACGGTAGTAAGCAGGACGTGGAATATAAATAGACATTTTGAAACTAATCATTCCCAGCTCTTGGAAAAAAGTGAGGATGAAAGGAAGGAATACATTTCCAGGCAGCTACACCTTTATAAGAGCCAATCTAATTCCATCCTTAAATTTATGAAAGGCTCTACAAATTTAACATCTGCAAGTTTGAGCATTGCTCACTCTATAGCTCAGCATGGAAAAGCGCTCAGTGAGGGAGAATTTATTAAAGAAACTCTCCTAAGATGTGCACCAGTTCTATTTCACGATATGCATAATAAAGATGCAATTATTAAGAGAATATCTGAGTTACCACTCAGTAGAAATATTATAAAAGACTGAATAATGAGACTGAACACAAATGTACAACATCAATTAAAGAGAGACATAAGGAAGTGTAAAATTTTTCAATCTCTCTTGATGAAACTACTGATGTCACATCACATGCTCAGTTGGCCATTATTGGTCGATATTCTGATGGTCTCACAATGAGAGAAGAGTTGATAAAGTTAGTATCAGTGTCAACAAGTAAATCAGGAAGCGAAATATGTAAGGTTGTTATACAAACATTTCGTGACCTAAGCATTGATATCTCTAAAGTTGTGTCAGTGACGATAGATGGGGCACCAAATATGGTGGGGAAAAAAGTCGGATTTGTCAAATTGTTTACAGAAGCTATTGGACATCTGATTGTGCCTTTTCATTGTATTATCCATCAGGAGGCTTTATGTGCCAAGGCAGGATTCACCGACTTAAACAACTTAATGTCAGTTGTTACAAAAATAGTTAATTTAATAGCTGCTCGCCCCCTTCACAAGCGAGAATTTTCGGCACTTTTACTGGAGGTTGATTCCACCTACAGTGGACTGCTGATGTACAATAATGTAAGATGGCTGAGCTGAGGCAAAGTTCTTGAGCGCTTTGTGGAGGGCTTTGAAGAAATTAAGGTATTTCTTGACGATAAGGATCTGGGAAACTTTCCTCAGCTTAATGATGATAAGTGGGTCAACACCCTGATGTTTTTTACAGATCTCTCTGTTCATATTAATGAACTGAACTTAAAGTTACAAGGTTTTGGCAAAAGTATTGACGTTATGTTTGGATACATAAAAGCTTTTGAAAGTAAAGTTAAAATTTTCAAGCAAGATGTAGAAACTAAAACTTATAAGTATTTTCCTCGAGTAACAAAGTATTTTGAGAAGGCCAGTGCAGCTGTACAAAATGGAATGGAACTCTTGCATATGAAGTACCAGCATGTTTTAGACTCGTTACTTGACCGGTTTAGTGATAGATTTAGTCAATTTAGAAGTCTAGAACAGACCATGAAAATAATTAAGTATCCTGATGTAGTAGTCTACAGTAGTTTGGAATTAAATGGTTTCCAATGGATGCAAATTGATGATTTGGAGACGCAACTTGCAGAATTTCAAGACAGTATCTGGGCTCAGGTGTTTGTCAACTTGAGGTCAAAGCTTGAGAATCTGGAAAGGTGCCGCTTGGAGAATCAAGAGGAGTGCCACTATGAACAGGAAATTTGGAGTGCCTGGAACCAACTACCAGACACTTTTAGCACCCTGAAGAATATAGCAATGGCTTTACTCACAATTTTTCCCTCTACATACTTTTGTGAGGCCTTATTCTCAGCGTTAAATAATATCAAAACTAACAAAAGAAACAGATTGACAGATGAAGTTAGTAGCGCTTGCTTGGGCCTGAAGTGTACAAAATACCAATCTTCAATTGAAGATTTAGCCAATGAAATTCAGCAACAAAAAAGTCACTAATAGGCAGGTTAGTTAAAGAATTCCCCCTCCTCCTCACTTATCTTAGTTCACGGCACCCCACACAAGCTAAATAATATCAAGACCAACAAAAGAAACTGACTGACGGATGAACAAAGAAGTCACTAAGCAGGTAAGTTAAATATTTAGTTTTTGGTTTATTAAATACAATTATATATAACCATTATACATTTATGTTATTTAAACTATAAATATTGCGAAATAATGTTTTTTCCTCAAAGTGACACACTACCCGAGTTATACTCAGTTTTTTGGCGAAGTTTGACACACCAAGCTCAAAAGGTTGCCCATCACTGGTTTAAGGCCATCAATATCTGACCAAGAGTCTATACCTGACACAAAAAGAGAAGATATGAAAAGAGAATATTGACACTAGAAATGTAAGGGAGAAAAAAAAGCACCCACTAACAGCATATGAAATCAGATATTATTAACTACTGCTTTCAAGGGCTCTTTAAAATCTATTCCCAAAGGTTAAGCAAATTATTTCCTTTACCCTAGAAACATCTTATTCTTTTCCAGCTGTGCAGAGAAAAAAGAAGAAAAATATTTTGGCTTTTTTGGTCAATTCTTGAGAAAAATAATCCCCAAAATAGACTTAGAAAATACCTCAAATCATGGTAAATACTTCTTTTTGTGTTTTTTTATTTGTACACATAAGCATTAATATGTTATTAAAATAAGAAAATGATATATATAATTTTATATAGTATCTTCTTCCATCTCATATTCTCAACATATATTATTGTGTGTTATTTTTATTTAAAATGGTGCCATTTTTTTCTAATTTATTCTTGTATTGTCTAAGAAAGCACTACTCTGTATGGATAAACCATTTGAAATTTTATATTTTTACTTCTTGTGATGGCTTACCTCGATAATTCTTATTACAAACCTATATACTTATTTCTTAATTTATTAACCTTAAAATATCTATTAACATCTCTTCTCAAAAGATGAAGATAACCTTTTAATTAATCTCCACAGCCCCACATAATCCCACAAATGTGTGTTAATTATATCATTATTTTGAGTTTTTCTAGTAACTGCATTTGTGCATTTAAATGTTAGATCATTTAAATGTTAGTTGTTTCTGGCTCCAGATTTAAAAAACAAACAAAACCTGATGAATTCTGGCTTAAACAAGCAAGGATTTATTTCCTGCTCATAACAAGTCCAGAGGTGAATGGCTCTCAGCTTGGCCCAGAGGTCCAATGGACAGCAACTCTGCAATCTCTTGGCCATCTCCTCTGTGGCTGACTTCTTCACTCATTTGCACCCTAATGAGCTGGAGAGGGTGTGTCCACAAGATTACTTTCCTCTTTTGTATCATTATTTGGAATCACTCATTCCTCTAAAAAGCCCTGGTTCCTTTTATGGGAGACTGATTTTTAGGAACCAACATCTAGTTATATATACTGGAGTGTGATTTTTTTTTTTAAGGTTGTTCAACACACAGAGCTAGGAAATAAATGCGTGTGTATGCCCACATATCTGTATTTACTTCCATCCCTGTCTCTCTCTGTGATTTCTGATATTACAGCCCCAGGAAAGAAATAGCCACCGTTTTACATGAATCAATTTGCATTCTGACTTGAAAGATCTTACTCTTTTGCATTGGGTTACCAGACTCAGTCCTCCTGGAAAGGCCAAATTCCTGTGGCACACCCACAAAGTAGAGGTTTGGGTACTTCAAGTACAAGGCTCACGTGAGTGCTGCCACCTGGTGGGAGTCTGCTGCAAGCTCAGTGGCGGTCTTCCCCTGGGCCATCTAGGCTCTTTGTCTGGTAACTCTGTGTTTATACTTATGTAAATAATTTTTTTTTTTACTACAGTCTATATAATTTGATATGAGTTGGAAGATTAGTTACAAACAATCCTGAGTTTCCATTAACAAATAACAATAACATAATTAAGTACATTTGTAAAGGACAGCCTGAACTTACTGGCTTTATATTCCAAGAACTTTTGGATTGAGGTTGCAGTAACTTAAGTGAAACCAGAAAATCTTAACGTTTTTCTTTGGCCTCTATTCCTCCAAGTGAAAAATGTAATTTACTTGCTTATATGTGGATAATATATACTCGTTTACTGGGGAGTAATTACCATGACATTGATAAAACATTGTTTATGGGAGATGTGAAATTTGTTGGGCAATTTATTTTGTAGAACAAATACAAGAATCCATATGAAATTAATTTAACTTGTTATTTTTTTTACACTTTATAACGTCCTCCCTTCCAATGAAAGAGATTATTGACAAACTCTGGACCTGGATGGATATTGCGAAACAGTCATTTCTGGAGGCCAAACTGTCTCTGAGGTAAGGGGAATTATTTGTTCCTTGCAAAGACTGAAGGGAGGGCACCAATTTGGCTTAGTAAACATTTATTCTCCTTTTAATTTCTAAAGGTAAAATACAAATTACATCCTGAGATATGTTTATAAATGCCAGTGAAGTAGAAGAGAACATGATGTCTGAGCCCATTCTCACCAATAGATGGAGGTATTGCCATTTGTAGGAGAGAGTAATGTCTGGTTACATATTTTTCTGCTCTCGGAATCAGAGAAATTATGGATGTCCTCTGTAACCCTCAGCATGCATTTTCCACCACCCACCCTTCCCCCCCCCCAACACACACATCCACACGACAGTGCGCTAGTGCTGAAAGGCACAGAACAAAACTAAAGGACAACACACCATCTCATGAGTTAATAATAGAGTGGCCACAGTGGAGCTACAGAACAAATTCAGAGAGAAATACCCAGCGATGAGTCTGACGTTGTCTTTATGGGAGTGGAGTACAGGTTTCTCCTGAAGAAGCAATGTGTTTGAGGTGGGTAGGACATACTCGCTGTAACCCCATCAGCTGCAGTGGCCACAGTAACAGAAGGACCCTAAAATAGAACCCCTGTGGTAATCGGTCTGGCTTACTAAATTCAGTGATGTCTTGGCAACCAATCAGAGAAATGTTTGAGGAAAGGGATTTAAACCCATCATGAAGTTTCTGTCAGCATTACGGAGAAATCCACAAGGCCCCCAATTCGGGGCTACTGCTTCAAGGGCCACTTCCAAACAACCACGCTCGTTTTGTCAAAACATCACCTTTCTGTCCTGCCTTTTGCGATATAATGATGTTAAATCCATTCTCGGAGGCAACGAAAAGGAGCAGCTTTCAACAAGGGCCTGTCCACCCCATTCTCTGGTGTCTACATTTTACACCAAAAGTCCTTAGAGGTACAACTTTCTTTTCTTAATGGTGGTAGAGAAGTTAAGAGACCATGTGGATTGCCATGAAAACATCATTTTAAATAAAGGTAAGGCGGGTTGTTGGTGTGTTTTTTTTTACCACCCAAAGATGTGTGTAACAGTCACAGCTATAGAGACAGAAAGGAGTGAAATAGTTTAGATGTGTGCTCTCTGTGGCTGGTGGACGAGAGAGGCATTTTTTGTGGACCAGGAACTCAGATTCAGAATCTAGAATAAAACAAAGACAAGCACTCCTGGCACCCCTGTTTTCCGCACTGAGGATTAATTACTTGGTGGGCACTCAGTGCAGTTTTCCTGCGTGCTGGGAAATCGCATCTAGGCCTTTTGGCTTGTCAGCCCACAGTCCCTTTTCAGGCCCAGGAAAGCTCTCCCAGGTTTTCTTTGCTGGGACCTCTGAGTCACAGGAAGTTTGTCTTTTCTTTGGCTCTGTCATTGGTGGTAATCCCTCTGCCCGTTTCCTCAGGAACCTCTCCTCTCTCCCACCACGCTGCAGCTCCCTGACCTCATCCAGGTTCCTCCCCAGACAACCCTCTTGTCTTCTAATTCTTTCACTGACAAGCACTTAAAGGAATCAGGGAATGCCTAACTAACAAGTGTAGCTTTGGTGGGGCTTGTTTTCAGCAAAGCTACTTACCAAAGGAGCAGGATATTTAGACATTCCCACGCACCAAAACAGATAACCTTGGCACAACTGAGCAGAGACACTGAGTCCCAGTATTTTCACAGAAAAGAAAAAACATACTGAAATACAGTGTTTATCGTGTTATTTCCTATCTAAAACCGACAGTGATTTCCTTACTCTTCAGAGCTGTGCTGTTCAGCACTGACATCACTAGCCTCATGTGGCTACTTAAATTTAAATTTTAATTAATTAGGATAAAATAAAATTAAAATTGAGTTTCTAAGTTGCACGAGCCACATTTCAAGGGCTCTATAGCCTAATGTGCCTACAATTCGGGACAGCACAAATAAAGCATTGCCCTCATCACAGAAAGTTCTCTTGGGCAGCAGCACTGTTCTAGAACATAACATCAATTTCTGGGTGGCAACTGAGATGTCCACAATCGAAAACCCAATGCCTCAGTCCAATCTTTTTAGCCAAAATCCCTCTAAAAGAGTGTGATCATTCCCACCTATACTTACTTTTACCACAACCTGGATGCACTTCACTCCTTTTGCACTTTGAAATTCAACTGATGAGCTCTTACTGTATTCTAACAGCCTTCTTGGCCCTTTTATGTTAAACTTTTTTTCCCTACACAATGACAATTACATTCAGTACTTTTTTGGGGTAAGTATATGTATGCTGCTATATGTTATTTTTTAAAAATATTTTTATTGATTTCAGAGAATAAGGGAGAGGGAGAGAGAAATAGAAACATCAATGATGAAAGAGAATCACTGATCGGCTCCCACACGCCCCACACCAGGGATCGAACCTACAACCTGGGCACATGCCCCAGACTGGAATTGAACCCTGGACCCTTTGGTCTGCAGGCCGACGCTCTATCCACTGAGCCAAACCAGCCAGGGCTATACATTCTTAAGGACACTTTTGTTTGTGTATATCTCAAGTCAAATATAAGTTTCTTGATAAAAGGACTGTAACTGTTACTTCTCTGCATTCCCTCTACGACAAGCATGTCAAACTCAAAGGCTAACACAGGCCAAATAAATAAGGCATGCGTCCCGCGGGCCGTGAGTTTGACATGCTTGCTCTACGATATTCAGGGCTGGTCTGATGCCCACTGATGATAACCAGTTCTAGTAAATGATAACATTATTAGTCCAACCATATTATTCATCCACTTGTTGACTTGCTTCCCCAATGAAAATCCTCCTCAGCAGTAACGCAGCTCTATTTCTCCCTTTCTACAACTATCTTCATTCCTATGCAATCTGACATACATGCCAGAAGGCTTCCTTCAAAATAAAATCTCTCGGAAGATCCTTGCCCAACACTTACCCAACTACTCAAATATACATTCCCCCCCCCAACCCCCACTGTAAATTCCTGTTGTAACCCTGATCATGACAGCCCGGGTGGCCCAAACTGTCCACCCACGATGTCATGCCTAATTACTTGTGTATTGTCTCTACAGTTGGAAAATACAAATTATTAATAGGTTAGTATGCTTTTCATATCTAATTTCCCAATTTAAACTTATATCTGTTTTTATTGGGCACATGTCATAGGTTGATTCATGGCATATATAGCGTTTTCAGAAAGCTTTGTCAAATGTTGGTGTAAAATGATTTGGTAGACTCGGTTCTCCTCTCAACAACTGAAGTCCCCATATTACCAGCAATTTAATCAGCACTGATATTAATGTAGCCTGACTCTCTCCTTTAACCCCCCGGCAGAGAAACCAAGAACTAACTACAACTGGACGGCTCAAAACACACATTCTTCAGACTTCCTTCATTTTAGTAAAAGACACATTTTGTTGGCTTGCTGATTATTGCAATGCAGCTTATACCAGGACATTGTTGATTATTCTAAGACATTGATAAA
Source organism: Cnephaeus nilssonii (assembly GCF_951640355.1). Taxonomy (NCBI): domain Eukaryota; kingdom Metazoa; phylum Chordata; class Mammalia; order Chiroptera; family Vespertilionidae; genus Cnephaeus; species Cnephaeus nilssonii. The sequence goes on along the minus strand of NC_137085.1, from coordinate 40,934,615 downwards.
AAAAAAATGAAAGAAATGGGAGCTGCTAGTGTAGTATGTCTATCAAATATTGATTTGTCTGCACCAAAGAACAGTTTGCTCTACTATGTTCTCTTAAAGATACAGGCAGCCCATTCTAGTTGAAGTCTGGTTTCCAAATATTTATGAGACTGAGCAAATCATTTCACCTCTTGCATTTTCAGTGTTGGCTTGGATGCTGTATAAGAGCCTCTGAAATTCAAATTGAAATGGCAAAGGGACCAAACTTACTTAAGTTTTTTAAAGTAACAGATGTATTTTTCTTATTGATAACTGATTAGTAGATGTTAACTAAGATTAAAACAAAAAAACCCTATATTTTATATGATTTTAAAAATCATTGCTTTCTAGAATTTATGGTAATCAATTTGTTCAGTAACAGTGCTCTCTATTCCTACCTGTCAGGGAAAATTCTTCATTACATACCTTAAATGCATTGGTTTCTTTGACTAGCCACTATTACTTCCCACATTTTAAAAATTACTTTGCTCTTTATTATATATGTTCTGGAAAGGGCATATATCAGACCATCATTTCTTGGCATTTGCCTGCTTTCTAGTCTCTTAGCTTTTTTTTTTTTAACTTTTATTAAATTTACTAGGGGTGACATTGGTTAATAAAAAAAAATAGGTTTCAGGTGTACAAATTCTATAATACATCATTTGTATATTGTATTGTGTGTACATCACCCCAAGTCAAGTCTCCCTCCATCACCATTTATCCCCCATTTATCTCTTCTACCTTCTCCCACCCTCTGGTAATCATCATATAGTGGTCTGTGTCTATGAAATTTTTTTCTTGGCTTAATTCCTTCACCTTTTTCACCCAGTCCCCCAGCAACCTACCTCTGACAGTTATCAGTCTGTCCTCTTTCTCTATGAGTCTGTTTTGGTTTTGTTCATTTATATTTTGTTTTCAGATCCCACATATTAGTGAAATCATATGGTATTTGTCTCTTTCTGACTGGCTTATTTCATTCAACATAATACACTCCAAGTCCATCCATGCTGTTGCAAAAGGTAAGATTTCCTTCTTTTTTACAGTTGAGTAGTATTCCATTGTGTAAATATACCACAGCTTATTTATCCATTCATCTACTGATGGGCACTTGGGCTGCTTCCAAATTTTTGCTATTGTAAATAACACCATGGGGTGATTCAATTAAACAAACAAACAAACAAACAAACAAATAAATAAAATTATTGTTTGTATTTTCAATGGTGCCATTCCTGACCATGAAGGACATTTACGATGCTGTGTAAGCATCACCACCATTTAGTTGCAAGATGTTCCATCACCCCAAAAGGAAACCCTGCACCAGAAGTACTCACTCCCTACTGCTCCTGCCCCTGGCTACCTTTGGGAGTGATACACCCAGGTAGAAGGTCCCATCCATCCTGCCTCTGCCCTCCCCTATGTCTCCCCCCTTACCTCCTCTCCATTATCCCCACCCCTACCCCATACCAGCTCCACCTCACAGTAAAACTCAACTGAGCTGAGCAGCCTGCCCTGCCATGGGGGCCACTGGAGGGTGGGGCTTAAACATTTGGACCTGCTCACTCTCCCTGCAAGCACAGAGCCCCTTCCTCTCTGTCAGGAAAGCAGATCTAGGGAGGCTCAGCCAGTCATAGGGACCACTGTGAATGTGCTCTATCCAGGGGAAGTTCTCAGTTGCAACAGCAGGACCCACTTGAGCTTGTGTGAGCAGAAGGGACCTCATAAGGGGGCTCACAGAAGGTGCCAGAAGGTCAGAGCACCAGGCTTGAGGCTTCAGGGCAGGCCACAGCACCCAAACCACAGAGGTCCTCCAGCGGTGACCTCTGCTTCGTCCCTGTGCCAGCCCAGCCCACATACCCAACACATCCAGCTTCTGTGAGTGGGACTTTGCTCATTGGGGAGGAGGGAGAGAGCCATCATCTCATTCAAAATTAGGTCAGGTGAAGTCCACTTGATCTGTGGCTGCCAGGTGAGGCCACAGTCAATGACATATCTCTTATCTACCCAGAAAGCACCCCCCTCTCCCACTCCCCAGCAGAGAACACGGGTCCTCCAGGTGGGGTCCCATCAGGCTCTCCCTAGAGGAAGAGAGAGGAGCTCCTGATGGTAGGGAAAGCAGGAAAGTGTAGAGAGGAAGACATTTTTTGTGTGAATGTCAGTCTTCTAACAGATTTTAACAAAAGCCAAAGACTTGGAGAAATTGATTTCAAAACACAGATCTGATAAAGAACTGATACATATCTTAATTCTCAACCACAGGAAAACAAACAAACCAATTAAAAATGGGCATAAATTCTGGACAGACACCTCACTACAGAAGATACACAGATGGGGATGGGGAGGGATGCGAGATGGTAGCAGAGTAAGTGGAAGGTACACTCACCTCCTCCCAGGACCGAATTTGAGTGACAACTAAATGACAACAATCAACATGAATAACCAAGTGAAGACTAGCTGAATGGAAGTCTTGTAACCAGGGAGCACAGAAGAAGCCACAGCCAGAGTGATAGGAAAAACGGAGACACAAAAAGGGCTGGCCCCACACCCACATTTGGCGGTAGAGAATATTCAAGGATCTCTCAGCTGCAAAGGTACCTCCTGAGAAGCGAGGGGTCTCAACCCCATGCTGGGCTCCCAACCTGAGGCATAGAGCCTGGAAGAGGTGCCCACCTAACAGCTGGCTCTGAAAATCAATGTGATTCCATTTGCCAGGGAGAGACGGGGGAGGGGGCAGAGGGGTGTCTGGTAGAAAACCAGGTGCTCTCTTAAAGAGCCAGCACACAAAGTCTCATTTTGCAGTCATTCAAAGGAGAAGTGGCTTGGAGAAGACTGGAGTCATACAGGGAGAGGGCTTGAGGGACAGCTGCCGAGGTCTCAGTGCTGAGTCCATCTCCTGCTCCGCCCACAGACACCATCTTTCCCCTCCATGGTCCCGGCCATGCTCATGGCCAGTGTAGGACTCAGCTGGCTTTGCACAGCCTGGGCCTGTGGTGCAGACTTTCTTAGAAGGCTCTTAGGAGATCCAAGCAGACTCAGCAGTGGCAGAGACAGACAAGGAGCTCTGGGGTGATGGCCAGTGTTTTCTCCTAAGATAAGTGACCAGATTTTAACATTGGTAAAGCGGGACACCATTGACCAGTGGGGGGCGGGGGGGGGGTGTTCTTTTTTTAAAAAAATATATTTTATTGATTTTTTACAGAGAGGAAGAGAGGGATAGTTAGAAACTCTCGATGAGAGAGAAACATCCATCAGCTGCCTCTTGCACACCCCCTACTGGGGATGTGCCCGCAACCAAGGTACATGCCCTTGACCGGAATCGAACCTGGGACCCTTAAGTCCGCAGGCTGAGGCTCTATCCACTGAGCCAAACCGGTTTCGGCCGGGGGTGGGGTGGGGTGGTTCTTGATTAAAAATTTGGTCTATATTGTAATCGCTTTTGGTATTTTTAATAAAAGGAAATTCACTTCTTAGATCATCGTTGAATTTGCATCCTCTTTTCTTACTCATTATGTTAAAAATCTAAAAACAATAATTTAAAATTATATTATAAATTATTATATACATATTGCTTAAAAACACAGTAAGTAGGTACATAATTACATGAACATATTTTATTGTTAGTTTATAAATTAAATTAATTTGATTGTTATAAAGTAACTATATTTTAAAAATTATTTTAATCCTATATTTCTTTCTAAATAATAACAATACTAACTTGTATTATTTTTCCTCTGAATTTGTCGTAATGTAAGTCGTAAGTGTCACTTTCAAGGCCAGCCCTAGACTTTTTGCCGCCACTATAAAATATAAATAATACGAGTACTGTCTGCTAAATTCAAGAAAATTTATTTATTTACGAAATAAATAAATTACTTACCTAAATTATCTGAATAGCTGATTTGTAATGACATCACTTGTTTAACTAGCTTACTAGCACGCAGTAGGATGTGTATTGTCTGAGAGACAGTTACAAAATGTTTTCGTCGTTGCCAATCCCCAAAAATGCCATTGTTCATTAAGTCCAAACAATGGTGGTCGAATTCTAACAACTGATCAACAATGCGAACTTTGATAAGCAGTTCTCGATAATCAGTTCTCAACAATTATTTGTTATTATTAAAGTTTAACATTATAAAATTAACAAAAATAATATAAAACTCATATCCTGGCTAAATAGCCACATGGCCGCCGAAAACCGTATATTCCCTTCCCGTTCTCCCGCCATTCCCTAGCTTGTCATGCATTCTTTCCAAAAATCGGGACTTTTTTAAAACGCCGCGGGACGCGGGACAAATTGTTAAAAATTGGGACTGTCCCGCCAAAAGCGGGACGTCTGGTCACCTTACCCTAAGAAGAGAGGCCTCACTGCATCACTGTTTCTGTGCAGAGCCCTCCCTCCACATGGCCAAATCTTAATCTGTTTTTAGCCTGATGAACTCTGTTGGCCTCACCCTGAGGCCTCCTTGAGATCCCACCCCACCACAAAGGTCCGAAGGCCCCTGGCAGGTCACTGCTAGCTTTGGTGTGCCCTGAAACTTTTGCGGAGTGGCCTCAGGCCCAACACGGGTGCCAAGTTTGAATCTGTGAACCCCATTGGTGAATGCCACTGGCCCTGGCTCGGGACTTACTGAGAACCTACTCCCCCAACTTGCCTCCTGCCAGATGCACTTTCAGTGACTGAGCCTAACAGGCAGAGGGCAAGAGGAGGCAGATCTTGGGGTGCCTGGAGCCTTTTGCTGACCTGCCCCCAGGCTCAGAACTGGTGGAAACCAGCTTTGGTATGCACACTGGCCCCTACCACACACACACCAAGGCCCAGCAGAGGCAGCTCCAAACTGTGGGTCATTTTTGTAGCTCCAAACTGGTAGCCAAGGGTTGGTCACAGGCAGTGTCGGACACTGACCTGCACCTGAGTGCCTCCCCAGAGGCCCCAGAACAAACACACCCAGGAGTGGGCTTTAGAAGAAAATTAGAGCACAATTCCATTAGCCCCGCGAGCAGCACACCCAAAGCAACATCCTGGCAGTCACCAGAGTCTGCTGGGATGAATTCTGCTTTGGGAGGTCAATCCCCAGAGCAGCTCATACTGGTTAGGGTAAATCCTCATTGTCAGCCAGACTGAGAGTCAATCCCACCCATTGATGGGTCAGCAGCAATGTGGTCTCACCTACAACAGGAGGGCTCACAAAACCCACACGAGGGATATTCCTGGAGCACCTAGCTCAGGCAACCAGGGAGACTGCACCATCGAGCCCCACAGGACACCTACTACATAAGGCCGTCATACCAAGACTGGGAGACATAGCACATCTACTTAAGACACAGAAACAAACACAGAGAGACAAAATGGAAAGGCAAACAAGCATGCCCCAAATGAGAGAGCAGGAGAAATCCTCAGGAAAAGAAGTAATCTACCTGATACAGAGCTCAAAATTTAGGAGAAGAACTCAGTGAGAACTTAAACAGAGATAGTAAGCATAAAAAAAGAACATATAAACCATAAAAAAGAACCAGTCAGAAAGGAAAAATACAAAAGCTGAAATAAATAATACAGGAGGAATAAACAGGAGGTTAGATGAGGCAGAGGATGAAACCAGTGATTTGGAAGACAGCAGAAAACACCCAATCGCAGCAGCAGAAAGGAAAAAGAATTGATAAAGTTGAGTATAGTTGAAGGGACTTCTGGGACAACATCAAGCATAACAACAAAGCTTCCCAGATAAGGAAAAGCTAAAGGAGACTATGGACTTTTAAACACAGGAACTGTATGTCCTATTTATATTTACTTCTGTTGGTATTTTTCCACTGAGCACAGTGTATAAGCCATGGGGGACTGATGCATTTCAGCTGAGTGGATAGTAGTGCAGTTAAGTACTGTATGAACATAATGATCAGCTCAGTGCCTTTCATATAAATAAAGCATCAGGTTGGCTTCTGTGATAGAAAGCAAGGAAACAACTGAAAAATGGTAAGAAAAGCATTGCTAGCACATGGTATAAAGCTAATGAATCATTAATTCGTTTGCTTTGGTTTGATTTCCTCCAGGAGAAGATCCTGAGACAAGGGTTCAAGTAAATAGTATATTGATTTAGGAGGTGATTCCAGAAAGCACTAGAAGGGGAGTAGGAAAGTTAGACAGAAAGGGAAGAAGGCAGGCAATAAAAGCAAACTCCCACTGTGGATACTAGAGCTTAATCCTAATAGGAAACTCTGGGAAACAGACTAGAACAAACACCTCATAGTTATGCTCCCTAATGGGTAGAGGTGCTGGAGTGTTTATACAGTAACTCTTACTACTGGTTGGCTGGGGGTGCTCCTGGGGGATGTTAATTTCTCGGCATTTCTCACCTGCCACTGCCGAGTACAAACATGGGCCTCAAGGCCAGAGATTATTCTCAACTGCAGAACTGCAAATGTTGGAATTTGGACGTAGGGTTGGTATGTAAAGTCCAAGTTGGAAGAAGGATTAGTATGAAAAGTTCTGACATTTCATTGTAAGCATTATTTAAGAAAGAAAGAAATACTTTTCTTTAAATTTGCATGCATTATTTTTTCTATATTTAGTATGTTTTTATAAAATAAATACGTTTAAAATACCTTGGATTTTACTACTTAATAAAGGGAACAGTGAGGTGTTAATTTTGGTCTACCACAGAAGTATTATTAAACCTTAAGAATATCATGAATCAAGAAACTTTGCGAACGATTAACCTGCCTCTTCTTTATTAAGATTTGTGTTTGGACTTTTGAGAGAAACCTTTCCCTGGGTAATATCTATGGATTGTATGAGTCTATAAGAACAGACCTACCTTCTACACACTAAAATTATCTTACATTTCAGAAGCAGGAGAAATTGCACATGACTATATGGACACACTGTCTTTCTGCATGAATGGCAAACACATGTCATATATATTGATGTGTTCTTTCTGGTAAGAGACTATAATTTTTATGGAAAATCTGGTAAAAAATTTTTGTATACTGTCTTTGAGCCTCAAAACACCCAGGGTGCTTAACTTCAGAAGGGATTCCTAATTCTTCCTTTGGCATCTTTGCTCAGATTAAATAAGAAGCTAGTTCTGGCTTAAAATCTTGCTATTTTTACATAATCTTTTAAACAGCATGTAGACAGATATATAACCTATCATGACAAATTCAGGTCACTGTGGTATTTGTTATTAGTCTCACTTACTATTTTATTCTATAATTCCAATTGTGTCTCTATGTTCAACAGTTTTAATTGCTTACATTTTATATTTTATAAGTCATTAAAATATCTTCTATAGTAGGCAAATAATTTATTAAATAGCACAGAGATGAATGATTTCTAAATAAAAAAATTAATGTAAAACACACTGATAAAAATATATTATTATCTTACCTTATAATAGAGAAACATGCAAATTGACCGCACCTCCGCTATGCCCACGATTGGGCCTGCAGGAGGCTGGGGGCGGGACTCCAGGTGGCATATCCGCCTTTGAGAAGATCAAGATGGCGGTGCCCAGTGGCCGGGCCCATGCCGCCGCTCCCGGGGGTGCCTGGGGCGATCGGCACCCCCGGGGGGCGTGGCCGGGCCCATGCCGCCGCTCCCCGGGGTGCCTGGGGCGATCGGCACCCCGGGGGGCGTGGCCGGGCCCATGCCGCCACTCCCCGGGGTGCCTGGGGCGATCGGCACCCCCGGGGGGCGTGGCCGGGCCCATGCCACCACTCCCCGGGGTGCCTGAGGCGATCGGCACCCCGGGGGGGCGTGGCCGGGCCCATCGGCACCCCAGGGGGCGTAGCCGGGCCCATGCCACCGCTCCCCGGGGTGCCTGGGGCGATTGGCACCCCGGGGGGCGTGGCCGGACCCATGCCGCCGCTCCCGGGGGTGCCTGGGGCCATCGGCACCCCGGGGGGGCGTGGCCGGGCCCATGCCGCCCCTCCTGGGGGTCCTGGGGCGATCGGCCACCTGGGGGGGCATGGCCGGGCCCCTCCCGCCCCTCCCGGTGGTCCGGGGGTCGATCGGCCACTTGGGGGGGCGTGGCCGGCCCCTCCTGCCCCTCCTGGGGGTCCCGGGTGTCCATTGGACACCTGGGGGGGCGTGGCTGGCCCCTCCCGTCCCTCCCAGGGGTCTCAGGGGCCGAGGCTTTCCGGGCCTTGGGCACCAGCGGGGAGCCTGCATGGATCGCAGGAAACCACTGGGGGTCGGCTCCTGTGATCGGTAGCAGGGACGCTGGGTGCGGCGAGCCCAAGGCCGGGAAAGCCTGGGGCGGAGGCTTTCCTGGCCTTGGGCACCAGTGGGCAGCCTGCATGGATCGCAGGAAACCACTGGGGGTCGGCTCCTGCGATCCTTAGCAAGGATGTTGGGTGCCGCCGAGCCCAAGGCCACTGCCCGGGGCCAAGCCCCTACCCTGAAAAAGGCAGAAGGCGGTGGCCACAGCCAAGGCCTGGGTCCCTGGTGCCTGCAGAAAACTGGTGCAGGCAGCCAGGTGAATGAAGGTCTATTGCACGAATTTTCGTGCAAACGGGCTACTAGTCCTATATAATAAAAGCCTAATATGCTAAGTGTCTGACCGTTCATTTGACTGTTCGACCAGTTGCTATGACCCACACTGACCACCAGGGAGCAGACGCTCCAACCAGGAGGTTAGCTTGTTGCTGGGGTCTGGTTGATTGGGACTGGGTGAGACGGGCTGGACATGCCCTGAAGCCCTCCTGCAGTCCCTCTCCGGCCTCTAAAATATTTCTTCTAATTAATTTCCTTTCAATATGCATGAATCCATGCACTGGGCCTCTATTATTTATAATAATAAAAAATATAACATAATAATGTCTATTGGATACTTATCACACATAGTCCCTATGTGGTTTTTATGTCTGTACCCATTTCATCCTAACAGCACTCTATGATGTAGTTTTATTCTGACATCATTTGGGTTGCATCCATCCTGTAGGAGATGCTGTTGGTGTTCCACTTTATTCTCTAGGGCCTTGCCATGCAATGCATGGAGTTCTGACTTAATGCCACATTCTGCTTCTCTTTGTCCAATGGCTTTTTAAATAACTGGTGCCAGGTCTGCCCTCTTACACAGCAGTCTGCAAGTACAGGAGAACTAGCTCAGACTATTACTTCCCCCATCCCCCATGGTTTCCTGGGATAATGTTTCAAATAAACTACTTGCACTCAAATTCTTATTTCAGGGATGGCTTCTGGAGGACCCGAACTAAGAGTCATCTGTACATTCACTTGTACATCTATGCATACATAAATATAAAATTGCCTTGACTTGGGGAGAGGAATACGATGTATGTATCCGGAACTGAGAAAGTACTATCTCAGCCCTTGCATTATAGAAATTATTGGGAAGAAGGGACAAGAAAGCAGAACAGATTTCACCTTCAAGAAAAGTACTAATAATATAGGTTCAAATAAAGACAAGTAGCCACATAGAGAAAGCAGAGAATGGAACAAGTGACCACATTGCACAAAACCATGGCTGCCCCACAACGCAGTCACACCCCCAGAGTCAGAGGAATAGTAAAAATAATCAGCTACTTCCTGATTCCAAGTTTTCTCCCATCATTTGGCAAAATGATCTGGGGAGGCAATTAGTAAATTATTTAAGTCTGATGCACTCAGATCTGAAATGTTGGCAGCCCTATTATTGTGGGGGGTTGGGTGGCAAGGGCTGGACTGGCTGCGTACTCTATTCACAAGTATATAAAAAACACCCACACTCCAACCCATCCATATTGAGGCACAGAGAAGCTGTATTGGTCTAGGAAAAGTGGTAAGAAGACTGTTCTTTGCTTATTATCACTACAGCTTTTTGTTATTTTTATTGATGTTATGTCTCCCAGGTACTGACATTTCTAAGAATTGTGATTGACAGTAAACTTGAATGAGAATGAAGTTTCCATCAGATCCCTAACTTACTTTGTTTAACCGTTAAAAATGTTTAATTTTTGGTCAATTTTCTGTAAATAATATTTTCCTCTTTGATACTCTTTCTATTTTATTATAATTTAAAATATTATTTTTATGGTGGTGGTGGTGGTGGTGGCGTGGGTGTGCCTGTATTTCAAAGTAAGCTACCGATATTATTTAATCTCTGATTGCTTGAAACTAGGTATTTCTCATTTGGCAGCCTGTTCAGAACTGAATGGAAGCTGCGTGCTTCTCCATCAGAGTCATTACAGTACATGCTGTGAATGTGAACATTCATTAGCATTTTATGGATCTATAATTTCTGCTTTAAAAAACAACAACTATGAAAAGCAATTACCCAGCATGATAAGAGCTCTGTTTTAAAGTCAACATCTTTCTCCAGTTTCATTCCTTTCAGTCTACCTTCTCCATACCTCTGGAGATTTGCTTTGAATCAAATAGAAAAATTGGATCATTCAAGATCTCTGACTGGGTCATTTGTACAGAGCTGGCTCCACTGTGACCAGAAGGGAAGATGGCCAGGTGAAGCATCAGCTACTGAAGACCATCTGATGGCTTATTACGTGGCTGAAAGGAAATGGACAAGTGCTGCTCTCCGAGTAGACAGTGGCCTCTGCCATTTGCTTGCTGTGTGACTTTGAGATACTCAAGTAGCCTCTCAGAGCTTTGTTTTACTGCCTTTCAGTGGGATCAATACATTCTATTGCAGAGTGTTTGTGAATAGAAAAGAAGATGATGAATGGTAAAGAACTTTACACAGAGCTCAGAGTTGTACAAATACAAAGGTATTACTATCATGACTACTATAAGCAGGCATTGATTTAGAAATTGCTGCAATGTGTATTGCTGAATTTGGTTTTCAAAAATGTCCTGGCAGAATAAAAAGGTAACCCCCCTATTTTATTTATTTCAGATGAGAATACTGAGGCTCTGTGAAGTCAGGTAGAGCCAGGCATGATCAATTTTACAACTTAAGAAACTGCATAGGAATGGCTGGCTGCTGAGTTTGGAAGTCAAATTTAAATTCTAATTTAAAGTGAATAATTTGTGCATGATAAATAAATACTCGTATGCATGTGCACACAGACTCATGGAGAGAAAGACAGGCAGAGAGACAGGCAGGCAGTGACAGAGAGGGAGCGATAGCTGTAATGGGTTTCATTTGGGACCGCACTGTGCCCTTCAGGACCAGCTCAGATTTTCATCTCAAATTGTGATCTTCCCAAGATTTCCCTAAGTTACCCTCTGGCTAGCGTTTCCCTAACACCCCTGCTCTAGTCTCTCGCTTCTTCTGAACCCCAGTTCTCTACTCTGTGTCTGGCGGCTGCTCCAGGTGTGTGGTGGATTATCCTGGTGATTCACATGTAACGACAAAGGTCTTTCCACATATTACTGCTCAACAGATATGTTTTTAATTGGGCATTAGACAATCTGGTTTGTCAATGTTTTTCAGTCATTTTCACTGCTTTAGGCTTGAGGTTTTTACTTTATTTCTTGGGCCTCTCTTTCTTCCTAAACCCTTACCTGTTATTTACTTTCGTGCTTGTCCCATCCCTCTTTTCCTGCCCTGAGCACATTATAAATCTTTTTATTCCCATCACCCAAGGCCTCTAGAATAGGCTCCATGTGGGGAACAAGAATGTCTGTCATCTCATCTCTGAATACCCGGTGTCTGAAGGGATAGAGTTGGGGGGTGCCTAACATGTAGGAGATAAGTAATAAATACATTGTTATTTGATAATATAATAAAAATATTATTATTTGATAAATGAATACATCAAGGTATTGCCTAAGAAGAGTTCTAATACCAACTGGAAAGACAATATATATTGTAATATATTTTCCTCAGCCCATGACATATTTAAAATTTACTTATGAAAATTATAATAGATTCTTAAGCAGACAGTAATGTTTTACCAAAATCATATTTTAAACATGTTATATACTCCTTGACACTTATATTACTTCCCTTTAACAGAGCACTCTCTACAAATTCACTGATCATTTTTTTCTCCATTGCTTTTGTTTCATTTTTTCTTTGCCCCGGAGATTGCTATTGTGCTGGATGTAGGCATATTCTGGAAACTTCATTTAAAAATTAATAAATGTGTTTAATTGGAAAAGAAGAACTGCTGTATTTTTATGGGTGGGAAGAAACTTCCTTGCTAGCCTTTATCCTCAGATTCTTTTTCTTTAATGTCACTCTCTGTAGAATTGCTTGATCAACGAAAGCGTGTCTCCTGATGAAAACAGACTGTTCCTCAAAGAACAAATTAAGGACTTTCAGTCCTGGAGGTAAAACACTGTGAGCTCATCATGCAGTGCTGTAAAACAAATGTGTTATGTGCCTGGCAACTCTGCCACACAATCAACAGGAAGCCTGAAACGCTGAGATGGGCTGATTTGCACATTTTCATCAGGTACTTGCTAATGCAATAAAAATAAGCCAATGGGATTTAAGACTTCTTGCCATGACATAGCCTATTAGAATTTTTTAAACAGTCTTTTAACAAATTATTTCTTTGGTATTGAATGATTATGTTGAATTTTTAAAATTATTATTGATGTTTTTAGAGAGAGAAGGAGGGAGAGAGACAGAGAGACAGAGAGAGAGAGAAAAACATCAATTTTGTTGCTCCACTTGCTCATGCATTCATTGGTTGCTTCTTATATGTGCCCTGACCAGAGATCCAACCCACAACCTTGGCTTCTGAGGATGACACTCTAACCAACTGAGTTGCCAGGACAGGGCTATATCTTGCATTTTGAAAAGCCATTTCAAATTCCAAGTTCTATTTGAGGGTATAAGTGTAGTATGACCTCTCAAGGAGCAATGTGGTATAATTCACAGAACAGAGGAAATGAAGACTCTTCTTAAGCCCCTATTATGTCTTTCTCTTGCTTCTCTCTCCTTTTCTTTGTCATTTTCCCCACTCCTCTGTGTTCAGCCTTTTATCTCCCTTATTCTTTTTTTTCTTAGTCTCCAGTTCAAACTTTGTCCACAATGAATGCATGTTTATGGGAAAGATAGAAAGTAGTAAAAGTACTGATTTCTTGGGAAGTCATTTTTATTCATTCAACAAATGCTTTATTTTTCAGCAACAATTGTGTGGTAAGCACTCTATTAGGCATAAACATGGTTTTCAGTAAGCCAGAGTCCTTAAAAGGAATTATTTAAGTGACAGTCTCCCAAATAAAGCTCTGCTATTGTAGGTAAAATGTACACAATAAATTCATAATCCATACTTTTCACTAAATTCTATATGGTGAATGGTGGCTGGTTGTAGAGATGAAAGTATTTTTTATGAAATACTAGAGGCCTGGTGCACAGATTCGTGCACCGGTGAGGTCCCTTGGCCTGGCCTGTGGGGATCGGGCCGAAACTGGCTCTCTGACATCCCCTGAGGGGTCCTGGATTGTGAGAGGGCGCAGGCCAGGCCGAGGGACCCCACAGATGCACTATTGGGGCCAGGGAGGGACTCCAGGAGGGCTCCAGGGTGTGTCCGGCCCATCTTGCCCAGTCCTGATCAGCTGGATCCCAGCAGAAAGCTAACCTACCGGTTGGAGCATCTGTCCCCTGGTGGTCAGTGCATGTCATAGCAACCAGTCAAATGGTCAAAAGGTCGACCAGTGGAATGGTCGCTTAGGCTTTTATATATATAGATGGATCTGAGGATTTAACAATTGATGACTAATTTATCTGAATCGGCATTAACATATTCTCAATTTTACACCTCAATTTAAGTCTTTACTAATGATGTAATAGTAGTCTATCTAGATGTTTTAAACAGACTCAAATGTGGTATTGATTTGTGAATCAGTGTTGTATGTAAGACCTTTACATGATTTCCTGGTGTATATTTTGGACTTGCCAAGACATCATACACTGTAAACCTCAGCCGCAATACTAAAAAGATATATACTATTTGTATAGTCAGCTCATAGTCAACAAGTGTCATCCCTGTGTTCCTCCCGGTATTTCTATCACTCAGCACACTGGGTGACACCCCTGGGAGTGCAACATTATACATTCACCTACCAGGGGCCAATCTGAAAAATAAGCTCTTATTATAGACTAGGACCGTGGTCGGCAAACTGCGGCTCGCGAGCCACATGCGGCTCTTTGGCCCCTTGAGTGTGGCTCTTCCACAAAATACCACGGCCTGGGCGAGTCTATTTTGAAGAAGTGGCGTTAGAAGAAGTTTAAGTTTAAAAAATTTGGCTCTCAAAAGAAATTTCAATCGTTGTACTGTTGATATTTGGCTCTGTTGACTAATGAGTTTGCCGACCACTGGACTAGGTCTTGGAACAAGGTAATTTATTCATAAATGAAATTATGCATTCAGTTGTGTTATGAGTTGAATTGTGTCTCCACCCCAGCCCTCATCCCCCGCTCTACCACACACATACCTAAATGCATATGTTGAGGTTCCCATCCCCAGTGCTTCAGAATGTGACCTTATTTGGAAATAGGGTCTTTGCAGATATAATTAGCTAAGATGAAGCCATACTATAACCAGGTATGCTTCTAATCCAATATGACTGGCATTCTTATGAAAAGGAGAAATTTGAACACAGAAATAGACAAACAGGAGAAAACTAAGTAAAGACTGGAGCCATGCTGCCGCAGGACGAAGAGGCCTGAACAGATCCTTCCCTGGAGTTTTCAGAGACCAGATATGGCCCCTGTTAACACATTAGCCTCTGCTTGCTGCCTCCAGGTCTGCAAGACAATACATTTTTGTTTTTCAAGCCACTTAGTTTGTGGTACTTGTTATGGCAGCCATAGGAAACAAACAAGTCAATAATTGAGTTACCTATTTTGTTAAGTGAAAAAGGTAAAATGCTACATACAGTGAGTGAGAAGTACGCAGGAAATTTCCATGCTTTTATATCCTCTCAGAACTGCTGGGAAACAGGGATGAGGCAAGGATTTGAAACTACTAATTTAAGAATAGAAATCGGGGTGCTAACATTGGCTGCCGTGAGGGAATTCAAATGGATAATGTATCTTCAGCAGACGAAGATGATAAAAGCATTCTAGGTGGGTCTCTAAGTCTGAAACCAAAATCCCTGGGCCGAGTTGATGAATACCCCCGGAATCCCTGAGTGTTCTCATCTCCATTTATGCTGCAGAGGTAGCTATAAGATAAGTAAAATCTCAAGCAGCCAGGTCCTTATTGATTATGCATCAGCAGAGGCTGAAAGATGTTTTTTGTTCTCCCAAGTGGATTGTGAGAGCCTCATTGTGACAACATGCCAGTGCACCGCTAAATGAATGAAGCTTTTTAAAAAGTTGACAATACAAAAAAGAGATGCAGCGCCGCATTTAAGGTTCTGAGAACACATCTTTGAAACTAAATACAACAGAAATCTAAGTCACCCACATCCTCTACTGTGCAGGGAAACAATATGCAAGCAACTACAGGACCTTAAGAAAAGATAATAGAGGATGAAACAGAGAAAAATGTGGAAATGTAATGAGTGACATTAATAAAAGTATTGCTATGTGGGAAGAAAATCTGACATTTCCAGATTTTAGCTACAGTATCAAATTGATCTTGAAACATGTACATATAGGATTAATGCAATAAAAATGCCTTTAATCTTAAATGTGCCAGTTGCTTTCCCAAGCACTTAATATATTACATAATTTAATATTTACATATTCCTTTCTAGTTGGATTCTGTTATTATTTCATTTTACAGATAGGTAATCTGAAGCCTAGAGAAGTTTACTAGTAGTATCATCCCCAGGACTAAAGAGCTAACTAGCTGGAGGTTAGGTATGAGCCCCTAACCAGTGCTCTGTACTATAGCTCTGAGGCAACAGAATGTCCCTTTCAAAACTGGTCATCCTACCTAATAAAATGGTAATATGTAAATTACCATCACTCCGCTACACCCACCATTGGGCCAGCGGGAGGCGCAGGGGGCGGGACTTGGGGTGGCCGGGGTAGCCGATTGGGCCAGCAGGATGCTGAGCTCTTGTCGCCAGCGGTGGCGTGAGCTCAGCATCTGCGCCATGGCTGTGCTGCGGAACAGAAGGGGCCTCTGGGGCAGCGAGCTCATGTCCCGCCGTGGACCATCAAAAGCGGGGGAGCTGGGTGCCTGTCTGCTCCAGCACCAGGCCTTTCAGAAGCCTCCGCTGAGCCAGAGGCTTCTGAAAGGCCTGGTGCACCAGCGGACAGGCACCCAGCTCCCCCACGATCGAAAGCGAAAGCATGTAGGGGACTCTACACGT
Source organism: Cnephaeus nilssonii (assembly GCF_951640355.1). Classification (NCBI taxonomy): domain Eukaryota; kingdom Metazoa; phylum Chordata; class Mammalia; order Chiroptera; family Vespertilionidae; genus Cnephaeus; species Cnephaeus nilssonii. The sequence goes on along the minus strand of NC_137085.1, from coordinate 40,918,426 downwards.
GCATGATTCAATCATGCACTGGGCCTCTAGTTTTTAAATAAAAAAGGACAACATATTTAGTATTTGTAGTAGTTTCCTTAGCCCTATCAAACTGATGAAGCACTATAATAGTGGTGTACTTAAGAATTTACGTGTGTTTTTTTACCTAAAATCATCCAAGGGCCAAAGGTTTGAACTCTACCTGACACAATTAGGAGAACATCTACCTTAACATTGTTATTCAATACCATTGAAAAAAAAAAAAAAAACAGAAAAATTTTCCAATCCCTAGGAGTTAGTGACTATGGCGAGAACTGGGGAAACACCTTCTTGTAATGCAGGGAAGAGCTTTGGCTTTCCTATCTCTTTGAGAGGGGAAAGTAAGATCTGGAGATTAGTTGCTGTGAGTCATTTTTATGTACATCTAATGAAGCTTTATTTTTCAGTTGCCAAAAACTAAATGGTCTTACTGGGGAACTGTTGCCAAGTTGGACACCTGTCATAGTTTTGCTTTCCTTGGTATTATTAGACACTGTGCTATAACCAATCTGTTTCCACGGTGCCTACAGCAAACCATTTTGCTAAGATCCCTGGTCTTAATGAACTGTATATAGCCTTATTTTTCCTTATTTTAAGGGGGGAGGAGGGAATATCATTTTTTTAAAAAATGGGAAGCTGATGTTAGCATGTTGAATTGATTCTTTAACTTTAAAAATGTGTTTTCTCAAAAAATGCCCTCAAAAACAAGTAGAAATGAAACAAACAAACAAAAAACAAGTAGAAATGAAAGCATGGAGGAAATCCAAACATATGTCCAGAGACAGGAAGTTAGAAAGTCAAGTGTTTTCCACTTTGCTCATTCATGGGTCACCTTTAAGGTGTTTGCTATATCTGCATACCCCAAATATTATTGTTTAATGTGTATTTTATTTATATTAATTATGTATTTCCCTTCAACATCCTAAGCAACAATATTTTTTTAAATTCATAGGTTTTTATATATGTTACAGACAGTAAACAGATTGCTATTAAAACAAAACAGGTTCAACTCTGTACCACTTAATGTCATTTGCATCACTATTTTAACTCACTGCAAAATGTGTGGGCTTAAAGCTGCCAACAATAGCTGGCCTCCTGCTCCTACCCAGTCAGAAGATTGGAAAACAAGTTAAAATAAGAACTTATTCCAGAACTCAGATCTCCCAACTGCTTGTTCAGTTATTTCTATACTCTATGAGTCTCATGCAATCTCAGGAGTTTTTCCCCACCAACAATCTAAGGAAATTAAGCCTGGATTCTCACATCCCTTCATGTCTCTACCTTCCCTTGTGGCAATCTTTACAGGAGACTGTCTCTGGATACCTTATTGCCACCATTGCTGCTCTCTCTACCAGCCTCTCCTGAGAGAGATGTCCTGAAGGTTAAATGATGTTCCCTCTCCATTCCCCAGAAACACTTTCTCCCACATGACTATCAATGTGTTCCATATCAATGCAGCTCTGTGACAGACATACTGAAGATTTTTTTTCCTGGTTGAAACCACGTCCTATCCAAGTAAGGTATTATTGTTCTTTGATTCAAAGTTATTTTTCTTTTGGTCAACTTCTTTACAGATCTGATTTTGGCCACCAAAATCTCTGCTGGGCAATAGTTTCTCATGGTAAAGTAGATGGGCTATTAAGTTTTAGGCTCAAATTCAAATTTAGGTCTAGGCTCAAATTCAAATTTCTCACAATTTCAGTGAAAAAGTGGAAAGTCATTATAATAATAACACAATAAATCTATAAGAACAAAAGATTGGAGAGCAGAAAAGTTGTCAGGCAGAAGGATGAGCGGAAACTGATTTGGTAGAACACACAAAAAATAGATACACAAGTTAATAAGAAAGGAAACCAAGAATCCAACAGATTTGTGATATAAAATCCTAGAGAGACTAAGGAATTGAGAGTCCTGGTAAAGATGGACCTAGGACACAATGATTGAATGAGAGTCTGAATAAGTAGCCACTAGACTCCCACATCTCTGACCACTGTTACTATATTTGAGAAACCGCATTGGCCTATCATCTCACCCCAATTACAGAAGGAGCCGGGGCAAGCAGAACTGAAATCCGAAAGATGAAAGGAAGATCCACCTGCTGAATGGCCACCTGTCCTCCCCCATGTTTGACTTGTACCTCCCAGGTTGGGGATTGGAAGAATCCTTTCTGGAAAACTGACCATCCCAACAAATGGGGTGCCAAGGCTGAAACCAACCAGTCCAGTCCCCATACAAAGAAGCCCAGAAGGTGAAAAGTCACCTTGGAAAAGCAGAGAATCCAATTATGCTTTACAGACCCTCAAGTTTAAATCTGAGCAGACAGTAAGTATGGCCAGGTATTTGCTGGAGGCCTCTAACATAAAAGATCAAGACCAAACAGACAAACAAATACAAGCAGCTAAAGAAAACATTAAAATATTAAAGAAAACAATAATTAATATCCTCAGAGAAATAAGATAGTGTATTGTTAAAGACTAGGGTGCTATTTTTAGAAAAGCAATCTTTAAAGTCAATAAGTGTGCCAAGGGATTTTAAAAAAAATGTAACAGCAGAAAATGAAAAAAAGTTAATAGAAGGGCTGAGACATAAGTTGAGGATAAGAGTCAGAAACTAGTATCTCTAGCTAAAAGAGGACAGGAGAGAAGAGATAAGAAAACCGTATTACTATGACTCTACAAATGAGTGCTAAAGGATCAGGCAATAGGGCTGTGGACTGTGAAGGGAGAGGGGCCAAGTTGAAAATGCAGATGGGATAGCCAGGGCACCACCACGAGGTACCACTTCACACCTGTTAGAATGGCTGTTATAAAAAAGACAGGATATTACAAGTGTTGGCGAGGATTGGAGGAAAGGGAACCCTCGTGCACTGTTGGTTGGAATGTAAATTGGTGCAGCCACTATGGAAAACAGTATGGAGGTTTCTCAAAAAATGAAATATAAAACTACCATACGATCCAGCAATCCAACTTCTACATATGTACCCAAAGTAAATAAAATTGGGATCTCGACTAGATTAATAATGAGTACCACTTTTTTAGTATCAGTTTGGCCCAGATATTGTATGGCACAAACCTAAAAATGTTTGTTGTTTATCTAAAATTAAAATTTAACTGGGTGTCCTGTATTTCTATTGCTAAACCTGGGAATCCTAAATCTAACCTTTGTTTAGGTATCTAAGTGTAGAAGTGGAATGTCTCTTTTCAGCTCTGTACCCATTGTTTACAACTAGTGGTCCTAATCCCAAGTCCAAAGAAGGCTGGGGAATTTGGAAAAACACATGGATTATTTGTGAGTCTCTTTGTATTTGCTTCATAGTTTTAGGGATAAATTACAGGAGTTTTAAAATGAAAGAAATACCTGACAATATTTAGCCAAGTTTCTTGTTTTACTGATGAGGAAACTAAACCCAGAGAAGGTGCATGAATGCATCCATTTTATATTGCTATTTAGTGATGGGTAAAAATCCTGGGTAAACTGAGTCACAGTCTAGGATTTTCTCCCCTTTATACAGAATGGTCTGTCCAGACCTTCTCTGAGATAAACATAGAGCTCATTTCCATAATAACTGTTTAAATCAGACACATCTGTGGGTAACCTTCTCATACTTTGTTTTTCCTTATAATTGAAAAGCCTAACATGATGCCTACAGAAACTTGCTCTGATGTAGAGTTCAGTTCATATTAAAACATTCAACTTTTTCCTTTTTCCCCTTTCCTCTTTTTCTAGTAAATCAGAGTTACAGCTACAATACATTAAGTGATGGATTCTAATCAGCGGCGAGAGATGGTCTGAGGTCTGCTTCAGTGAGTGAGAAGCTGGCACTAAAGGCATTTAAGCATCTTCTAGCCATTTCACCCAGTTGATTGTAATGATTGTTGATTGTAATGATTTTTGAGTCATTCTATATTAGCGGAAATGTCAAAATCTGTATTGTCCAAGAACTCAGGCGTTTGAAAAAAAAAAAAGAGTGTATGGGATGTGGAAGTGGAGAAGAAACCACTAGTTGTGGACAGTAGCTAATCTAATAGCTGCATTTTTTTTTCTTTGATAGATTGAAGTGGCTTTTTATCACTGCCAACTACTCCCCACTGCTCTAGTCTCCCTTCCTTTTCCTCTCCCCACATCATCACTTCATGTTGATGATTCCAGCGGCATTTATCATTTGTGCTAGCAGAAAGGGTCACCATTTGCAACACTTCCAAAGCAGAACATCCCCTTATTGGTGTCATGCAAATTGTTTTTCACTCTTATTGTAAAAGGTAAGTGCTATCAAAACACATGGCAGGTAACCACAGTAGAAAATGCATCTTGTATCAATTTCTGTGCATGTGTGTATCTAAAAAAAGTTTCTTAAAATAGTACCTTTGCCATGGATAATATACTGACATTATCTTTTCTATGCTTTTATTCTTTTATATTTTACTAGGGGCCCAGTGCACGAATTTGTGCACCTTGAAAGGAACTGTGGGCTGCAAGGCTGCGGTGGGTACAGGGGCAGGTCTTGGCCCATCCTCCGTATCCTCGCCTGGTCCCTCCTGCCTGCCGTGGCCCTGGACCCCTCTCTGCCTGCAGCTCCGCTCCCACATGCTGAGGGCACCGGCACTGCTCGCACCCGCTGACTGCGTGGAGTGATTGGGGCCAGCGCCAGCAGCAGGTGTGAGTGGTAGCTTTGGCGCCAGCTGTGGGTATGAGCAGTGCCATTGTCAGCAGCAGGTTCGAGAGGTGGCTGCCGGCCCTGATCACCTCTCAGGAGCAGGGGGAGGTGAAGAAGCCCTGAGGGGCAATTGGGGCCAGCAGCCACTGCTTGCACCTGCTGATGGCACCGAGAGATCAGGGCTGGCGCTGGGCGCCAGCAGCGGGTGTGAACAGGGCCGGTGCCAGCAGCAGGTGCGAGTGCCAGGTGGGACTGCGGCATGCAGGAGCAAAGAATTTTCAGTAACCACCAGAGGCTCACCTCGATGACAGTGACTGGCGCCCCGCCTTGGTCTGGCGCCCCACTTACCTGCTCCACCATCCCACCATAGCCAAAGCCCACCATGTTCCGCTCTGCCGCCTGCTGCCAATGCCTGCCATGTTCCGCGCACAGCCCCTGGTGGTCAGCACATGTCATAGCAACCAGTTGTTCGGTTGTTCTGCTATTCCATCTATTTGCATATTAGGGATATATATATTCTATTCCATTAAAAAGGCTTCTACTATATTACTTTAATCTAATGACTCAATGAAGGCCTTAACTCATATTTTCTAAAGCACTGATGTAGGCATGCTTACCTAACTGCCCTCCAGAGTACTCTGAAAATTGTGTTTGGCCAATATTACTTGGGTTGCAGTTGAAGTTCTATGAGTTCTCCTTGCATACTTAAAAATTTTATAATAAAATTACTTGTGGATAGGGTAAGCATCAATGGTTCTAGAATTGTGCCTTATTTTTTTTCAGTTTTCATTTTCACATTTTTCCATATGCATTTAACTCTATAACATACTTTTCATCTTCAGATGATGTAAAATAATTTTAGTTGCTTTACATAGCATAATTCTAGGAACCTCTTTTGATAATAATGATAAGCATTGAACAAAAGTTATTTTGGTTTTGATATATATTCTTTTTTATTTATCCAATCCTTCTAAAAAGTGTTTTAAATTTTTTTTAAATATATTTTATTGATTTTTTACAGAGAGGAAGAGAGAAGGATAAAGAGAGTTAGAAACATCAATGAGAGAGAAACATCGATCAGCTGCCTCTTGCACACCCCCTACTGGGGATGTGCCCGCAACCAAGGTACATGCCCTTGACCGGAATCGAACCTGGGACCTTTCAGTCCGCAGACCGACGCTCTATCCACTGAGCCAAACCGGTTTCGGCTAAATTTTTTGATCTGTATGAATAGTCATGCGCATCATACATTGTGTATATGTATATATTTGTATTTATTATACATCTCAAAATAAAAATTTAATGATTTAACAAATATAATTAATCTAGTTTTATAAAACATATACAATATTAAAAATGAGGTTATCCTAGGAGAGGTGATAAACCCAGGAACTGGTTTAAAATGCATACGGTGTATGTTGTACAGCAGTACATTTGCTTCAGGGAAACAACAAAAGTGGGCCTACCTCTTTTGTAACAGCTAATGGGATGCTATGATATGATTTTCTTGCTTGTTTTCCTTTCTTATGATTCTTTGGGGGTCTTGGTCTGACTTACTTTTTTGTTATAGTAAGCTCTTGATTTCTTATACTTTTTTTTTTTATAACTAGTGTTCTAAATTCATACCCATGGTAGAACAGTAAATAGAAATATTTGCATAGGACAAAGGTCACTGATATATACAAGCTATCCCCCAAAATGTATACATACTTGAAGAGCTGATAGTTCAATTTTGAAAATGAAATGCAGTTTAATAAACATTGCCTTTATAATGATTCAAAGTGTGTGTATACATTTTTGGGGAAACAACCTATATACCGTTTTCATCACAGAGGACAAAGATGCATTGCAGGATGGATGGGGCAGAATGGTAACTTCCCTTCTGCATGAAATATCCCCTGACTCCAAACACTCAGAGTTGTGGGGGATGAGATGCTATTTGGGCTCCTCGAGGGTTAGCTTCTGGAGCACTGAGAGTCCCACATTCCTAGGGCTGATGGCTGAGCTCAGGGAGCTTTTTACAGGCTAATAGGAAGGAGAGTGGTCTGGGTAGAAAAGCCCAATCATATGAGTGAGGATGCAAAGAGAAATGTGAGGAAAAGGAATTACAAAGGCTAAAGGCTCATTCTTATAGGGATAAGTGCATTCACCAATGAAGACTGTAATTTTTTTAGTCAATGCAAACCCATCAGTACCTGCAAGCTGGGGACAGCTGGGGAAACTGGCTAGTAAGAGGAGACAAGCAGGATTATGAGTGTGTCCTCTGCCAAATAGGACACATCTGTGACCACTCAATATGCTAGGGCCGTGGTCAGCGAACTGCGGCTCGTGAGCCACATGTGGCTCTTTGGCCCCTTGAGTGTGGCTCTTCCACAAAATACCATGGCCTGGGCGAGTCTATTTTGAAGAAGTGGTGTTAGAAGAAGTTTAAGTTTAAAAAATTTGGCTCTCAAAAGAAATTTCAATCATTGTACTGTTGATATTTGGCTCTCTTGACTAATGAGTTTGCCGACCACTGTGCTAGGGTTTAGAGCAGTGATGGGCAACCTTTTGAGCTTGGTGTGTCAAACTTCACCAAAAAAACTGAGCATAACTCGGGTAGTGTGTCACTTTGAGGAAAAAACATTATTTCGCAAATGTTTCATCCTCGGCATGCGGCCGCCTCAGCGGCCGTGTGTCATCAGAAATGGCTACGCGTGTCAGTGCTGACACACGTGTCATAGGTTCGTCATCACTGGTTTAGAGGATGCAAACTCTTCTTCAGTGGAAAGCACACATGGGGATGTGAAAAATCAGAGCCACTTTGTCAAGCCCTGCCTACTGGAACCTTCCTCACCTCTGTGCAAGTCTCAGACTTCTCTCTCACCGAAGAGCCACTGAACCCTGCAGGTTGTGGAAAACTCAGATTTCAAGCTGAAACTACTTATTCAGTTTTAGAAAGAAACAAAATTGAGATACAGGGAGGCAAAACGAACCAAACCCACACAGAGGCAGTGCAGAAATGGGGCCGGCCAGCATTCGCCCGTGCACTGAGAGCAGCTGTGTGGAATGAATGAGAAAATAGCACACATTATTTCTATTCTACTTTCTGATGTTCATGACATTGGCCACCTAATCTCTATTGATCCTACATCTCACATGGAACTATCAAAAGAATGTAAAAAGTATTCAATGTGGCCAGGGAAGACAAACCCTGGACAGAAGGCTTCGTAAGAGAGTGGCTGCATGGCCTGCCCGCTTTGGGATCAGGGCCAGATGGGGACTGAAGAGAGAGCGGCAGAGCAGAAGCACAGGAGACGCTGGGGAAGCCAGAGGCAGCCGCCCGGTGTTGGTGCAGCGTGCAGTACTCCCGGGCTCAGGTAGTTCTCCATTCCAGAAGCGTCATGCTCATGTAGCGCACGAAGTCTATTTGACCTGCTCTCTTTTCTCTGTTTCTACTCTCTTTACCAACTCCAACACTTCTTTCCACTTTCCTCTCCTCCCTCAGTCTTTAAAAAAAAAAAAATATATATATATATATATATATATTTTTTTTTTAAATTGATTTCAGAGAGGTAGGGAGAGGGAGAAAGAGATAGAAACATCAAAGTTGAGAGAGAATCATTGATTGGCTGCCTCCTGCATGTCCCACTCCTGCACAGCCCAGGCATGTGCCCTGACTGGGAATCAAACCGCGACCCCCTGGTTCATAGGTCAATGCTCAACCACTGAGCCATGCCAGCCAGGCCCTTAGCCTTTTTTAACTGCTCTCCCTTCTTCAGTCCCTCTTACTTTCTTTTCCCCTTTCCTTCCCTCCTTTCCTTCCTTTCTCTCATTACCAAATGAGTTTTACAAAAATTAACACTGATTTACACTCACACCAGCACTGATAAGCTTATACCTGTTTCCTTATAGTATTCTCATAAAAACTAGTCATTATAAAAAAAATGATTACTCTTTTCCAATGTGTAAGGAGAAAAGCAATCTCTCTTGTTAAAAAGTATTTAATGTATTCCTTTTTTTTTATATATATTGGACATCATATACCAATGAGGGATAAGTAGAATAACAGCTGTACCTTTGTACTAGGTGATTTTGATTATTATCACTTTAAAACAATAAGAATGGAAAGATTCTCTCTTCTATATAAGTGAGAAATGAGGCTCTAAAAGATTAAATAACTTTGCTGCAAAACATACCGCTGGTAAAGTGCAGGTCTGTGGTCAAATGGCATAGATTTACTTTATGAAAATTAGGGGTAGAATGTTTTGTTAGGGGCAGATAATGCAAATGAGCCCCAGCATAGCATTCAAGGAATATGAAAAAAAAAAGTATCTTATGTAATCATCCAGCATGGTGATTTATTCTGCATACATGAAAGTGTCACTTCCTATGCATAAGGCATTGCAAGTAAATAGGAAACACATTTTTTTTTTCTCTCTCAAGAACTTACAATATACAGGGGTGGGCAAAATTAGGTCTGCAGTCATTTGTATGGAAAATAGCACAATAATTACTAAACAATAATAGAAGAATAAATTCTGTGTCTCACACACTCACAACCTGTAAACCTACTTTTGCTCAGCCTGTATTAAAGAAGATAAGTCATAAATACAAGTAATTATAATCCAAGGGAGCTTGGATGTCATAAAGCAAAGTGAGGGGAGTAGAAGGATAACAGCTGCTCAGGAGAGAGGGTTCCCGGGTCTGAGATCCTGTAGGTGGATGAGATCCAAAACATGCAGGAGGCAGGCTATGGCCACACCCGTATGTACTAGTGTAAAGGAGGGATGTGGATAAGTTTGTTGACATTGAGGAGCTATGCAGCTAGGGAATGACAAGGTTAGAAATATGCTGTTTTTGAGTATTTCACTGGGGATGACTGGAAGTGTAAAGACAAAGATGCACATCAGTGACTGAGTTCGTGCATGTTGAGAGAATGTCCTGGAGGTTGGTGAATAATAGAGTTGAGATTAAAGAAAAAGGGAAAGAAATAGAAAATTCCATTTCTCTAGTTTCTAATAGATTTGAACACAGCGAATACTAGTTTGTTTTCATGATCTATAGGCAGTATCTGGATTCATTCATGTGTACAATAGCTATCAAGTTAGGAAAGTCGATGTTCACGCATTGATTTGAAAAAGGGAACGAGGAAGAGAAGAAATCAGTAAGAGAACACTGGGTTGGCAGTGGGTAGAGGAGTAGACCCAGAAACAAAACTGAAATATCTTCTTTGTGTCCTTCTCCAATCTAATGAGTATTTATGGCCTAGGTCAGTGGTCGGCAAACTCATTAGTCAACAGAGCCAAATATCAACAGTACAATGATTGAAATTTCTTTTGAGAGCCAAAGTTTTTAAACTTAAACTTCTTCTAACACCACTTCTTCAAAATAGACTCGCCCAGGCCGTGGTATTTTGTGGAAGAGCCACACTCAAGGGGCCAAAGAGCCGCATGTAGCTCGTGAGCCGCAGTTTGCCAACCACGGGACTAGGGAATGAGGAGCTGCCGACGGAAACTAAAGATCTTCTCAAAGAGGCCTCTGTGAGGCAAAGAGCACCCGCAGTACTATTTAAAGATCCAAGGGACTAGGCAATCGCACAATAGGAACATGGAAGGCTTCCTTTTGTCCATGCAGTACATGGCATACCTGCGGGGATGACAAGTTCTATTGCTGTCCTATTCAGTAGCCAATTGCATCATGAATGGAGCTGTGTTGAGAAGGACTCTGAGACTTAACAGGTATGCATGCAATAATTCATTAGTTTGTCATGGTTAGGAAGGCGGATAATCAGCATATGTACCAAGTATCTGTCATCCCTGATTTGGGAAAATATGAAGGATGAAGTTCCGGGCTAGAAGAAAAGCTTTTATGAAAGAGTAATTAGTTAGCATCCATGTGCCTAATCTTGCATATTAAAAATGACCAATTTTGTGGAAACAACATACATTATTTTGACTAGAAAATAATACCAGAGTCAACATTCAAAAGTAAAAGGTACACATAAAGGAAACAATCTCATTGCCTCTATGAATTTAGAAACTGATCTGCCATAGAGTTAGACAATTTCGAATATATTTAAGTCCTATTATTTTCATGAAGTGGGCACTACACTCTTCTATGGGGTAGTGATGGGTTGTAGGAACTGGAAAGACCCCAGCTCACAGTGTACGTCAGTGAACCGAGATGTAGATAGCCCTCGATACGGCCTTTTGTTCCCATGTACACTCATACTGTTTTCACGCTATCAGTGATGAGTGCTTATTTAGGAGGTAGCGTGAACACTGAGGTAAAGTGAAAGGCCCTATTTCTTCACTTCACTCTGCCATCACAGAGGACTCAGCCCTTGTAAGGCCCTTTACGACCCACTCATAACTCTTCTTTTTAGCATCAGCTGATAATTTTTATATAGTGCCATTGTAGAGAGCAGTGAAGCATCATGCTACTTAACAATGAGAGTAACTCAGTAGAGATAAAAAAGGTTGATTAGATTTTGTTCAGTCTCTTTTCCTGACTGTGAAAAATGTAACACTTGAGAGGTCAAAATTATTATATGAAGAGCAGCATGCCTCTCTCTTCTCTTAGAACATGTGTGGGAGGAGCCTTCTGCACTCTCATGTTACTTCAACACCGATTTTTTCTAGAGCACGAGTCATCATGGATATGGGTCCTTTGTGGATCGGTTTATGAATTGTTTTGCTGTGGAGAAACAAGTTTACATTGGCTAGGCTCCCTCAATATCAACACATATTTTCTGAATAGAATTAAAGGTATCCTTTATACTTTCACACATATATTACCCCTACCATAGTAAGCAATACACCGAGCTCCTATTGCCTGGAGAACATGAATAGTGTTACACAGAACATGTCATGACTATAATGAAAGATCAGTTTTTATTTGAGGTTAAGCAGGAAGAGTTTTGTTGTCTACAAAGATCACGAAGACTCCTCTCAGATACCGAAATAAAACATAAACATTGCACAAGTCACTACAGAGAACAGCGGTTTTGCACCATGACCTAGGCATTCTCAATGCTAACAAAGACAGGCTCGAAATTGAAAGATTGCCCTTTAATGAAGTTGTCAAGCAAGTGCTAAGGCTGTGTAAGGGTCCTGTGGCAGAACATATATCCAGGCACAGGAGAGATCGTTTGGGACCAGAGAGACCCAGAACAGCTTCCAGGGAAGAGCAAGACAAAAGCAATCTAGCCACACTGCTTAAGGATTGTCATAAATTCCTAGTGAGGAGAAGTGCAATAATTAAAAAACAACAACAATTTACTGTATGTCTCTTAATGTATCGCCTTTATACATGCACAGTAAAGTATCTCTATATATAAAAGCCTAAGCAACTGAACAACCGAAAGACCTGTTGACTGGTGGCTATGATGTGCACTGGCCAAAGCAGGAGCTGCCCCCTGGTGGTCTGTGCGCTCCCACAGCCAACCTCCTGTGGCCAGCCAACCTCCTGTGGTCCCTCCCCCCAGCCAACCGGCCCTGATCAGCCCCAAACAGGACTGGGTGAGACAACCCCGATGGGCCCTGGTCACCAGCCAGGCTGAGGGACCCTACATGTGCATGAATTCATGCACCAGACCTCTAGTATATAGTTAAAAAAAACAAACAAGAAACCAAGACCCAGCTCAGGAATGAATCTGTGCAGCTCACATAGATTTTAATTAAGCTGGTCTTAAATAGTTTTGAATGTTGTGAAAATATATTTTTACTGGTTTTGCTCTGAGGTTTTACATTTTTAAAAGAATTATGAACAAAGTTAACACTCAGTGATACGTCATTATAAAGACACAAACCACAAATCACATAAATAAATATACGCATACACAAGTTTATAATAGGTTACAGTGAATAACACACTATGTAATGCCTACCATTAATTTTGCAGTAAGGTCAAGGCAATGCCATCATCAGCGATAAAGGCAGGCAAACAGAGATTCTTGACACAGTCAGAAGTAAGCATTAATAATGCCTCCCTTTTATGTCTTAATTGGGTGTGATTTGCCTCTGATAGCACCTTTCATTATCGGTACAGCGGGGCATCTATCTGTTCCCTCTGAGGTGTCCATTGTTCTAATTATTCTGCATGCTGGCCATCTTCAATGCATATTAAATAATACCAGCAATGTATATTTAAGCAATAGGCTTGGATATATTATAGGTACTATGTCAGCCTGGGATTGCTCTTTTACTCTTCAGACTGGAGAAAGCTGTGTGGCTATTTTGCACTGATAGGCATTTATATTGATTGGAGGGAAGAAAGAAAGTCCTCATTACAGGGCTGCTAGCAGTGTAATTACAGAGTGGCACCCGCGCCGGGGTGTATTAGGAGCCATGCTTCTCTTTAACACTATGTAGTATGCAGTATCAGTAGCTCAGCGGAATACTTCCTTTGTACTGGTAATTGTGTACAATTAGACCAGGGTAGCAGGGTCTTTTGCTTTCTACCTATCATCAGCCTGACATTAGGATATTGGGTATTAGGTGTACTTGCAATCCTTAAAATTATTTAATTGTAAAAATCCATATATTAGGATTTGCTTCTTTTTAGACTTTGACCTCATGGTTAAAGGCCTGATTTAGGCTCTGCCACTCACGAGTTCCATGAATGTAGGGAAATTTATTAGATTTTTCCAGCCTCAGTTGTCTTTTTCGCTGAAAAGTCAGCTTAATAATAGCAACCCCTTGAAAATTTATCAAAGGAAAAAAATTCTGGATGAAGAGAAATGAGTATGTGAAAAATGGTAGCTGAAATGATGTTGTCATGATGATTATGACACATGAATCAATCATCCAAATCTTAATCATTTTCTATTATAACATGTTACTTTTCACTGCTAACTTAAACTTCCACCATTTTTTTTTCCTGCAGTAGTAACAGAAATCAGCAAATAAGTTAGTGGTTCATTTTCTCAAAGACATTCTAAAAATGCTCTTGACTGAATTCATCCTCTTGCAAGTTCTTAAAACCCGTCCATTCAGCTGAGTTTCCTTTCTCTGTGATGGGGTTTTCTATTTGTTTGCCAAGTTACTTGAATTTAATGCTGCTGAGAGCAAATTTGGATACAGAGCCAGCACAACTTGAAACTCTTGGCCAGTCAACAACTGACCCACTCACCTCTTCCTCTATGAAAATGCAGAAGGTAAAAGAGTGAATGAAACACCTTCCAGGCCTCAGGCTCTATTTTCTCTCCTACTTCTTACAGAATGTCTGTTCTGATATTAAGACAGGGATTTTTAGGGCCATCAAGTATATTAACATGTTCTCTATGATAGTCTCCATTTAACAGGGTTTTATAATCCCAACAGAGGTATCTGATTTCTCCTCTGAAATGTACGGTTTGGTGGACAATGACAAGCTCTATAAGAGCAGATATATTTGGATCCCAATTCTAGTTTGTCACTCCTTAGCTGTGAGAGAAGTGACCAGTTACTTAGGTTCTTAGAGCTTCCATTTTCCCTATTTATGCAATGACTGCTATCATAGGTATTTTTTTTGTGAGAAGTGAGAAAATACATATAAAGAAGCCAGTAGAATATCTTCCCTATTGCTGTGATATGTTTTTTAGTATTTCAACTATACAAAGTCCCCTAAACTTGTTTCTCCTGTTGATAGAGTGGAGACTACACCTGGGAAGCTTTGAGGTATGTGTCAAACTAAAAGCATTTCAGCTCTCTTTTACAATATCAGAATTAATTTTAAAAAATGTCTAGACAAGCAATAACAAGTGTTGGAGGGGTTGTAAAAAAAAAAAAAAAGGTACCCTTATTCACTGCTGGTGGGAATGTAGACTGGTATAACTACCATGGAAAGCAGTCTGGCGATTCCTCAAAAAATTAAGAATAGAGCTACCATATGACCCAACAATCCCTCTCCTGGGTATATACCCAAAAAACCTCCAAATCATGTATTCACAAAGTTATATGCACCTCTATGTTCATTGTAGCATTATTCATGGTGGCCAAAGCATGGAAACAACCAAGGTGTACTGCGAGAGAAGACTGGATAAAGAAGATGTGGTACATATACACAATGGAATACTACTCAGCCATAAGAAAGGATGAAATAGCGCCATTTGCAACAACATGGATGGACCCTGAGAACATTATGCTAAGTGAAACAAGTCAGTCAGAAAAAGCTAAGAACTATATGATTTCACTTATAGATGGGATAGAAAACTGAAAGTCATGAATACAAACAGCAGTATGGTGATTGCCAGAGGGGAGGGGGTGGGGGGAAAAGGGAGGCCTAATATAAGGTGACAGGAGAATATTTGAGTTTGGATGGTGGACACACAGTGCAATATACAGATCTTATAACACAGAAACCCACACCTGAAATCTGTATGTTCATGTTGACCAATGTCACCCCAATCAATTTAATATAATATATATATAATATATATATAATATGTGTATATTATATATATTTAATATATATACATATTTACAGGAAAGACTTGATCAAACATGCAATCCTTATAATTAGATATACTTGTATTACTAATACACAAAATTAGCCTTTGTCATGCACACCTATACTTTGCACATATTTTTCATTTAATAAATGAAAAGAATAATAAAAAAAATGTCTAGAAGAACAATTCATATCCTTTACTTGGAATGCAATGTGTATTCCTATATATTGACAAGATTCTTGGAAATATATTGGAGGCAAAAGACAAAATTGAAGACCTTTCCCTTTACTACTTAGATCACACGTTATTTGCCTGATATAGGGCAAGCCAATTAAATTCTGTCCTTCACCCGAATTCTCCTCTCCCTTTATCTGCAAAATGGGCCACCTTAACTTCCTCTGGGAAGAAATTTTGAAGTTCTTCCTGTAAATACTAGCTTTGCAAAATATCACGAAAACAACTTGGAGATAAGACAGAGCTGAGTTGATTGCTTTCTGCAGAAAGGGGGAGCACCACCCCTCCCCCTTCTCCCCTTCTCCCTGTGCCTCTTCCTCCCTTACAGTACAGTGGGACTTTTGAGTGAAGGAATGGGAAACAGTTAATAAAACATTTGACGTATATTAATTACTTTACACGTAATTACCTGCCTTGTGGATCTTGTTGAGCTATTGATTACTGGCAAACATACATTCCACTGGGGGATAAGTGTGATTTAACTTCATCCAAAGAGTCAATTAGTCCAAGTAACATAGAGAGAGCTGGTGCTTCGCCTCAATAGCTGGGGTTCTTGCCAAGAAGGGTAGATAAGCCATTTATCTGTTCATTAAAACACGGTACTACTATCAACAGGAGGCACTTACCAGTGTTACCGAGATTGGTAAAATGCCACTCTGTGCTGTCAAAGATCAGCGGCATGGTGAAGAAGCACAGGAGCGAAGGGAGTCTTTCTCCCTTGAGAACCCTTGAACTGGTGAGGTTATGGAGTTAACCCCCAGAGGTGTAGTCCTGGAGCGGTTCTCTATTTTGTAAAAATTATAACCAAATGACTTTATCAGGTGCTATACCTACGCAAACTAATGCTGCAAAACGGGCTTTGGTCT
The DNA here is from genome assembly GCF_951640355.1 of Cnephaeus nilssonii. NCBI lineage: Eukaryota > Metazoa > Chordata > Mammalia > Chiroptera > Vespertilionidae > Cnephaeus > Cnephaeus nilssonii. The sequence continues at coordinate 40,902,240 of NC_137085.1, read as the reverse complement.
CCCACGTAATCTTGGATATCTTAGATCAAAAGACATTTTCTGGAACTTCACTTAATAAATTGCAGACCTCCGTGTTTATTTTTGCTAGAGTCAATAGAAAAAAAGACTTGAAAGTGAGGCCTTTGGTATTGTGGGGAAGTGGGGGGCAAGGACAGAAATATTGTTCCATTGATCAATATTGGTATTAATTTGTACCTTGAAGCCAATTAGAAAATTTAAGAAGCTGATCATTTTAAAACTTTATCCATTAAACTTCAATTTAGGATTTTAGAAACACTTTATTATGGAGGTCTTCCGTAATGCTCTTATGAGATAGTAATCCTGTAAGATACATCTAACTTTAGGAGTTAGAAGGAAAGAGGTAGAAGAATATGTTAAATGGTAATTTCGTGGTAGAACTTTGGTCAATAAATTATGTAAAGCAGACTATTGGAAAAACTGTGACAATACTCAAAAAAACCCTAAATATTTTATTTAAGAATTATCTGTGAACTGGAAATTAAAATAACTTGCTTTGCTGAAGATTTTACTATGTGTTGAATCTAACAGGGCTAATACCCTCAGGTTCAATATTGCAGACATATAAACAAGAGTTCCTAACATTTGGCCCAGCTGGCATGGCTCAGTGGTTGAACATCCACCTATGAACCAGGAGGTCATGACCTGATTCCCGGTCAGGGCACGTACCCAGGTTATAGGCTCACTCCCCACTAGGGGCATGATTCTCTCCAATCATTGATGTTTGTTATCTCTCTCTCCCTCTCCCTTCTTCTCTGAAATCAATAAAATATATATTTATGTATATTTTTAAAAATTCCTACCATTTGTATTGTTAAAAAGTTACATTTTTATTATATAACCATTACCATACTTAAATTTTGGGGCTCTTCATAAAATCCATATGAGATACAATTTATGTTGTATACCCATTTTTAGGAAGTTGAGATTGAGGATCGGAAAGGTTGAAGTAACTTGGCTAGGGACACCTAAGTTCTCAAACTGGATCTTGGGCTTCTGGGACCTCAAATCTTCCTTCCATGGCCTCTTGGCAATCCTTTAACATGTTCTTTCTGCGTGTGCCCGGAAGACAGCAAAATGGCAACTCAGAGTGAATGTGAATTTCAACCTCAGTTTAAATGCCAAGTGATATTTTTACACTGTACTTTGGTTCCACCCCTCCCTCCCTCCCACACTTTATGGTTTTGCAGATCTATTTTTCCTCTCACCTTCTCAGGCATGCTCATTTTTTTTTTCCTTAAGCCTTTTGTGATAACGTTTTATAGTTGCTGGAGTGAACACATTCATTTCCATCAGGCAGTCTGATGGTTAAAGCATTTTAACCCAGAATTTAACCCCACTATCGTTCACATTCACTTAAGAGTCCCTCCTTCTTTGTGACGGACGCTGGAGATTCAGGGCGAAAAGGGGAGGAGAAGATACTCATGCTTGTCATCCTTAGATTTCAGGTATTTGGGGTATTGTTCCAAAGGGCACTCCTGCTGAAAGGCACAGAGTGTCCATGTCACCCCTATCCATTAGGTCAGATGATCCTGCCAGCGACAATGACAATACCCACATTGATGCCCAATTGGACTCCCTGCTTGCAAGGAGCATTCTCCTGAAAGGCACTGCGTTTTGAATTAATTATTTCTTGTCTCAGGACATTCTGGAACAGTGAGTCAAAACCTACTGTAGTTTCCAAAAGGGTACATGCTGGCTGTGTGCACAGGTTCTGTATAATTCAAGATTTCACTTGTTTTTAAAACAGAAGTATATGAGGCTTATGGTTTTTAGAGAAACCCAGGTTTCACGCTCAGGGAAATGAACATGATGGCTAAAGGTAATGCCAAAATCTTCCCTTTCTTCTGGAAAACCTTGGCAAATAGATTTCATAGAACTATATTTTTCCTTTCTCCTAGAAATTTTTTTGAGGATATATTAGCTTTCTATAGAAAAGTATCCTCAAAAAATTTCTGACCAGCTGAACATAACATTTCTGGTAAGTTTTCAGTTTTTCAGGATACAGATGGAATATATATATATATATATAATTTTATTGATTTTTATAGAGGAAGATAGAGATAGATAGAAATATTGATGAGAAACATCAACATTGATACGCTGCCTCCTGCATGCCCCCTGCTGGGGATCGAGCCTGCAACCTGGCATGTGCCCTGACTGGAAATTGAACCAGAGATGCTCAACCACTTAGCTGCACCAGCTGGGCTAGAGATATAATTTAAAACAACCAACTCTCTCTTCTACAAATATACGTATATGTATGATATGTTATACATTATATACACAAATAAATGTTATACATGTGCATATATTATATATGTAATATATTTATGAGAAAACATTTTCAGTAGTAGTGGTGGTGGAATAGGAAGAGAATAGGAAACACCTAGCAAATGCTTTTCTGCTATGTGCCAAGAGTAAGGTAGATTATTTGTATATTTTATATCCTTTAAATCTCAAAACAACTTATTTAGGTTAGAAACGTTGCCTCCATTATGCTGAAAAAGAAATGGAGAGGTAAAGAATGGGGAAGTAAGGATATTTGTCTAAAGTGAAATACTCAATAAAAGATGTAAGCCCATATTAGTCTGACTCCAAACCACAATCTCTCTCCACTCCACTGCCCTGCTTTCCTGGGAGATACTGTTTAAGCTCAGGAGGAAGTTACTCATTCCTGACAAGACCCAAGGGTTCAGCAGGAAGATTGTAGGACAAACAAATCATGACTCTTAAACTATGGTACATCTGTAGCATTTTCTTATACATACCTTGAGCATTAAAGCAATCTCAAGGCTAAAAATTCACACTGGTAGCTAGCATATCCTTATTTGTTATCTTTTTCTCTTAACAGGGGAATGCAATAATCTAAAAATGTGACTTTTAATGGACTAAGTGTATGCAGTACATACTGTTTAGTTATATTAATTATATGCAACAGTGGGATAACCACAGATAATAAGCAAAAATGAAAAGACAGCATATCCAGGTAAACTTAATACAGACCATTAAAATTTATTTCAAAATCAAGGTTTCCTACTATAAACACTTTCATGTGCATTAAATTCCATTATGAATTTATAAAGAGACCATTTCTGTTCCTATAGTTTCACACACAAAAAAGTGGAATGCTATTGTTGATCTCAGCATTATTTAAATGCTAACAGGTAATTTATTAATTCTTTGAATAATTCAAAACAAATAAGATGATTTTCAATTTCAGCCATGAAGAAATAATGGATATTGCACTTACTCTCCCCCCATAAACAAGTTAGAAACTGAACAAAACATAAAGCACTTATTTTTTGGTGTTGGACAATAAGACTATGGGGCTATGGTCTTTGAGAGAAGGTAAGCAATACGGTGAACTCAGCATTTACCACAGATTCCTTAACTTTCCTAACTGCAGCACAGACAGAACTTTCCTAACTGCACAGAAAAAGTGGGGCCCACTGTTCTTAACAGAGGAAAGAGAGATCAGAAATTGTCTTGCTGAGTCATGGGAATTTCAAGGTATGGTAACAGAAAGGAGGGTCTAATTCAGAGATGGTAGCCCATAGATTTGCATTTTTAACTAAATATTATGCTGAACAGAGAACTTGGCAGTTGCACAAGGCTAGAGATGTTGAATTTCTGACCAATAAAAATAAAGAGATATGACTGAACACTCCAGGAGTGAGCTGAGAACCCATAACTCTATGCTTTAGTAGTGTGAATTACTGATACACGCGATAACATGCATAATTGTCAAATGTTTTGCACTAAGTAAAAGAGGACAGAATCAGCAGGTTACATACTTCAACATTAGATTTACATGGCATTTTTGCAAGCACTGATCTAACAGAGGGAGAAAATCACTCAGTATTGCTTGGGGCTGCACTTGGAGGGAGTATTTGATGACAGAGGGGCACAACAGCATTTTTTTTTTTTTTTGGAGGAGTGGTGGTTTGTGAAATTGATTTATATCAGGGGTTGGGAAACTTTTTCTCTATAGGGTCAAATAACAAATATTTTAGGGCTATATATGGTCTCTGTTATATATTCTTCTTTTTGTTTGCTTGTTTGTTTTATTTTTACAACCTACAATATTTAAAAAGTTCTTAGTGGAAGGGCCAAACATAAACCAGATTTGGTCCACACGATATATAGTTGATGTCTGTTCTATATCTTGATTTTTGTAGTACTTATATAACTATATATGTTTGTTATAACTCCTAAAATTACAAATTTCAAATTTTGTTATAACTCTTAAAATTACAAGTTTCACTGAATGCAAATTATCCTATATAATAAAAGGCTAATATGTAAATCAACTGAACGGAAGAATGACCGGTCACTATGATGTGCACTGACCACCAGGGGGTAGACGCTCAATGCAGGAGCTGCCCCCAGGTGGTCAGTGCACTCCTACAGGGAGAGCGCCGCTCAGCCAGAAGCTGGGCTCACAGCTGCAGCACTAAGCCAACAGTCGGACATCCCCCAAGGATTCCCGGACTGCAAGAGGGCACAGGATGGTCTGAGGGACCCCCTGAGTGCACAAATTTCGTGCACTGGGCCTCTAATGTTTTAATAAAATAAATTGGAAAATTTTTGTGCTCTGGACACTAGAAATAGAAAATATGAAAATCTTTGAACATATTTATTAAGTTGAATTGTAATTAAAGCAATTTTTACAGTGAAACTTCAGGTTCAAAGCACTTCATGGGGACTTCTATCAGCTATTTAATAAAATAATATTACTAATATTACACAAACTCTTTCATATAATAGGGGGAAGGGATACTTCCCACTTTATTTCACGAAGCCAACATAACTCTGATACCAAATCACATAAGAAAATTATATACAGATACAATTACAGACAAAAATATCTTGTGAGCATAGACACAAGGGCCATAACACAAATTATCAAATAGAATCCAGTAAGATATAAAAACATAAACTATCATGGCTAAGTGTGTTTTATCCTAGCAATGCAAATTTGGCTTAATATATGGAAATCAGTCAATATAATTAACACATTAAATAAGAAAAATCATATAAATATTTAAATGGATGCTGGAAGAGTACCCATTCATGATAAAAACTCTTTACAATCTAGGACAGCTATACAAAGACATATAGTCAAAATGCTATAGATAAGTAAAAATGGAATTTAAAGGATATTTAAGAAACCCACAGGAAAGGGGGGGGGGGAGAAACAAGGCAAATAAAAAGCAGAGTGAACAAACAACAATAATAAAATGGTTGACAAATCGTAAGGCATCAATTATTGTATTAAATTTACATGATCTAAGCATACCAATCAAAAGGCAGAGATGGGCAGAGTACATTTAACCCTTTGCACTCGCTTTTTTCGATTCCTTTATTCTACTGTTAACCGTGTCGAGTCACACTCGACATCCGAGTGCAAAGGGTTAAAAACACAAGCTAACTACATGCTATACATAAAAAACTTACTTCAAATATAACAATACAGGCAGATTTAAAGTAAAAGATTGGAAAAGGTATTTCATGCAAATTTTAATCTAAAGAAAATGTCAGAGCATAAAAACTCTTGTAGTGTGGCACTACAGTAAGATATTACCTCACACCTGTTAAATGGCCATTATCAAGAAACAAGAAATAAACAAGTGTTGGTGAGGATGTGGAGAAAAGGAAACCTTTGTGTACTATTGGTGGAAATTAAATATACTATAGAAAACAGTATAAAGATGCCTAAAATACTTAAAAATGAAAGTACCATATGATCCACCAATTTTACTTCTGGTTTTATCTAAAGAAAATACCTCGAATGATATCTTCAGCCCCATGCTTATTGCAGCATTATTTACAATAACCAATGCCTAGAAGTGACCTATGTGTCTACTGACAGATAGATGTGAGAGACATGTATAATGGAATATCATTCACCAATTAAAATGAAGCAAAAATCCTGTTATTTGGGACAACATGGTTGGACTTTGAGGGCAAAATGTTAAGTGAAATAAATCAAACAGAGAAAGACAAATACTGTATTATCTCACTTATATGTGGAATCTAAAAGGAAAAACAATTCCTAGATACAGAGAACAGATTGTTAATTGCCAGAGGTGCGAGTGGGTGATAGGCAAAATAAGTGAAGGTGATCAAGAGGTACAAACTTCCAGTTCTAGAATAAATTAGTCTTGGGGTGTTAATGTACAGCATGGTGACTAGAGTAGTTTCTGCATTGTATATTTGAAAGTTGCTAAGAGAGTCAATATTTAAAGCTCTTATTTCAAGAAGAAATAATTTTTTTAACTGTGTAGTGACTACTGTTTTGGAATCCAAATTGTAAGACTTATTCTATATTGAAAAATATCAGGGCAAATAATACCAATTTTCCAAAACAGTCATATATATTATAAAAAACTTTTATAATATTCTTATAGGTCATGTCATTACTTTTAAAAAATACGTTTATTATTATTTTTTTTTACTTCAGAGAGGAAGGAAGAGGGACAGAGAGATAGAACGATGACAGAGAATCAGTGATTGGCTGCCTCCTGCACGGCCCTTATTGGAAATCAAGTCCACAACCTGGGCATGTGCCTTGACTGGGAATTGAACCTTGACCTCCTGGTTCATGGGTCAATGCTCAACCACCAAGCCACAATTATGTCATTGACAAAATTCAAAATATCAACAAAAACAGAACAAAGTTTTCAGTGCATGGAACTAGTTAATATTAACCACTTACATATTAGAGGATTGTTTAACCCTGCTAAAATAATAAGTACTCATGTCATCATAATTAATGTCAATTTCCTCTTCTTGATAGGAAAATATCAAGTTCATAATTCTTCTAAGGTCTATCATGATTGATGATAAGAAAACCATGACCTTACTATAGAGAAGAGTAATTATTTTCCTCTTCATTCTTGTAAGTGGGCAATGATCCAATTTCTTTCAAAATAATATAAAAAAGATCTAGCTTGAAAGTAAAAAGGAAGTCCAAGACTCTTTTTTCCTCTTATACATTTAAACGGCTGTCTTGCTTGATTCTGGCAATGATACCATAGATGTAGATTTTGCAAGCATATTAATAACTGGAGACTTATCTTAAACTCATAGAGCTTAAAAAACATATCCACAGAATCAAAGACAGATGTAAAGTTAATCAAATGTCTGAAGAGTTCTGCTATTTTTAACACATTTTTTCAATGAGATTTAAAAGAGTTCAATAATAATCAATATTTCAAGAGTTAAGTCTAAAACTCCTTGCTTCTCATATAAAGAATTACAATGAGAGCCTAAACCTTTACGTGCTCAAGTAGAAAGAAATCAAATTAACACCTGGGCTTTTATTTTCGCAAGAGTGTTGGGTTACTCCTTCTAAGGCATGGGAAACTGCATGTTGCACACTTTCAGATAGAATTTATTAACTGAGGAATTTATGGTAATAAATGTCTTGATGCAGAACAGGAGCTGAGAGTCAAAGCTGACCATGTGATGGAATAGTAAGCAATGATAATTCAAAGAAATCACCAAGAAGGTATTGGGTCTTCTCTAATTTACAAGATGAAACTTCATACTATACTAATCTAGATATTTTGGGATGGTGACCACAGAAAATACCTAGATTAAACATATATAATCCTATTTAATGTCATTTGAATAAAGCTGTTTCATTTGATATTAGGTATTCTATATATATATAAAAGCCTCAGTGACTGGAACGACTGGTCACTATGACACACACTGACCACCAGGGGGCAGAGGCTCAATGCAGGAGCTGCCCCCTGGTGGTCAGTGCGCTCCCACAGCCAACCTCCCCCAGCTGGCCAATCAGCGGTCCCGCCTCCTGGCCCCTGGGCTGGGACAGGGAACTGGGGGTGGGTGGTGGTGGATGTGGCCCTTTTCCCAGGGGGGGCCAAGGGCTGGCTCCTTCCTAGGGGCCGGCGGCCAACCTCCCGTGCCCTGTCCCTCCCCCCAGCCAGCAGGCCACAATCGGCCTGCTGTGGTGGTGGTGGTGGCGGCACAGTGGTGAGGAAAGGAGGAGGGGGGAGGCGGGGAACCACCACGTGGTGGCAGAGTGCCGACAATGGTGGTGTCAGTGTCCCTTTCTTCCGCGCCCGGCCCAGCGACTGTCGCCTCCTCTCCGGCCTGGCCCTGATCAGCCTGGCCCCTATCGGCCCTGACCACCAGCCAGGCCTAGGAACCCCACTCGTGCACAAGTTTCGTGTACCGGGCCTCTAGTAGGAAATAAGATACCTGAAAGATTCATCCCAAAGGTCCAGGTCCAGTGAGACTTCCCCAATGAAGCATTCTCAAAACTCCGGTGTTCCTTTCTCTCACCTAGAAAGCATTGAATTCTTTCCCTTTTGGTAGCAATAGTTACTAGTGAGTTTAAGAGACGGTGTGGACCCAGTTGCCTTTTGCAGAGGCAGCCTGAGCTTCTCTCCTATTGCTGGCAACATGACTGTTGTTCATCATTGTTCATCGAATGAATCAATTCACTAGCACCACTGAGGAGAGCAGCAATACCCTTTTGTCTGTTTATATTCTTATGACACTAGGATAGGTTCCTATCCATAGCAGGCACTCAGTAAATGCTTACTATTTGGATAGAGTAAGATATATGAGGTCTGTTTAATATTCCCTCTAACTTTATTGTTCCGAAAATGCTTATAGGCAAAGTAGCTACCTTTCAGTAAGATTTGAAAGATGCTTAAATATTCACCTGCTATTAAACTGTTGCCTCAAAGGCTGGCCAATTGGTGTGGTAGAAAAACGTGTTATACTGTTGTAGTGAGATTTATTACCTGCCTGACCTGGAGCAAACCACTTGAATGTTATAGGTGAATTGGGAATGTAAATATTTCAGAAGATAGCTGTGGGTTTAAGTCAGATAAAATACATTCTATTGCTTAACAGAGTTGCAGGCACATAGAAAAAGATAGCAACAAAAATTAATCCTATTTTCTTTTCCAAATTTCAAATATAGAGCTCTTTGAGTAAATGTGAAGAAACTTCAGAAGTTCCCTATGAGTTTTTCATGTTTTTCTAACATATCCAGTATACTCAATAACAGAGTTTATATTAGCCAGCTGTAAAGGAATGGGGTGTAGGAATAGCAAGTATTTATGAAAGGGTTGTGAAGAGTCTAAAAAACAGGGCTCACTGTTTAGGTCAGCAGTAGCTGATTCCTGGTTTCCAGGGTTTAGCATGCAGATACTAGGACCAAGCGAAGAGTAAGGCTGGCTAAGACACAAATGACAAATGAATGGGAGGTAACGCAATACTAGTAAGATATGAGAGAGAAATTTAACACAGTGCTATTGATCAGAATATCAAAGTACATGAGTATTTTTCTTTTACCGCTTTATATACTGATCCTTCCTTTGTCTCCCTAGCCACAATTGTACTCAAAGTAGGTCTCCATTGCATTTACTTCCAGGCATTTACAGACTCCCAAGGATGACAAATTGAAGAACCATCTTCCTTGCCTCTTCTGCATATTGAAATGAAGGGAAAAGTGGGATTCTAGAAAGAAAAAAGGAAGGAAGGAAGGAAGGAAGGAAGGAAGGAAGGAAGGAAGGAAGGAAGGAAGGAAGGAAGGAAGGAAGGAAGGAAGGAAGGAAATGCATCCACCATTATGCTTTCCCTGTCCTGTCTCCACTTTAAATAGTTTCCTGCCATAAGGTGGAGCTATATCCTATCGGGAGAAAAGTATTAGCTATAAGATCTGGCAAAAGCACTTAGGTCATTTTTTACTTGGTTTGTGGTTTGTGATTTTAAGAAGTTAAAATTCATGGCAACCACCCCCAAATCCACCACCCACTGATGCAGAGAGAGTGGTTATTTTGGTGCAGCTTGGATTTTAATGTGGCGAAATGTGTGTGAAGGCAAGTAGGACCTTGTTTTTATAGTTTATGCTGTAAACAGGGCCTCAGGGGAAACTCATTGAAGTGCTGAGATCTGAGGTGGCGGTTTTGAGGCCCCCGTGAGGTAGAACAGAGAAACCACAGGTATCTGATAGTGTTTGCTCTTGAGTAAATCCTCCGGAGCATCAAACAGTGTGTTGACAAACAAAATGAAAAAATAAAAGTACTTTATTTAAAAGAGTATATAGTGTTGAATAGAATATGGCTGGAATGTCTGATACAGACTTAGATGAACTGAAAGAGAGGTTTTACCTCCCAGTCTGGGATTGTTAGCGGTATGGCCATGAAAACCCCCAGCTGTGTTATCTGTAAAACCCTGGCATCTCCACCCAAAGGAAAAAATGATCCCCTGAAGAGAGACAGCACTGCAGGTTTCCTGATAACACATCAAGGGTAATCTAGATAAAGGAGAATGGCTCAACAGGAGTATGTGTTGCATGACTCCCTGAGCAGTGCTCTCTATTTGGAAATCAATTAAAGGGCAAGGTACACCAGCTCATAGCTCCTTTGGGATTTCCTCTGTAGATATGCATAGAAACCTTGCAACAACTAAAACCTATTCTAAAAATCCAAGGAGGGGTTTGATCTTGGTGGAGAAAAACCTCTATCTAACATAAACTAATACTGGAAAATTTTTATAACCAAAAATTCACCTAATGGGCATATTTGCTTTTTCCTGTGGATATCATAACTCATTTGAATATGCGCCAAAATGATGATCGTTTGTAGTATGTCACTTATTACCTTCCTAGTGAAGGGAGCAGGATTTGCCACCTCCAAATATGTCTCTTTGGCATAAGGATTATCTTGAGCAGGTTATTTTAAAAGAAACTAAAGGCACAGGAAAAGATTTGAAAACGGAGTAGTAGTTACGCTCTTATAAGGGACATTTACATTTATTTTTTAAAATATATTTTTAACTGTTTTCAGAGAGGAAGGGAGAGGGAGAGATAGAAACATCATGATGAGAGAGAAACATTGATCAGCTGCCTCCTGCACACCCCCTACTGGGGGTCGAGCCCGCAACCCAGGCCTGGGCCCTGACTGGGAAGCTAAGCATGACCTCCTGGTTCATAGGTCCATGCTCAACCACTGAGCCATATTAGCCAGGCAAGAGGCATTTACATTTATAAGGGCAATTTCCAATTACAAGTTTGTGTCCCTCTCAGTACCAGGAAGAGAAGGATGACTAAATTTCTAGAAACTCTTATTAATGGAGAAGGCAAAGATCTAAATCTCCATAACAACCTTACCCTTGTGTTCTGTGCTTTGTCAGATAGCCTCTGGTAACTGGCAACCCACTGGAGATGGTATTTAAGGTGGTAGGTTGAGCCATTTCAGGAAGTTCGTTTTCCTATCTCCCATGTATGCAGGAAGTATGCATGCCATTAAATGTTGTTTGTTTTTCTCCTGTTTATCTTTTATTATTTGGGGGGAGGGGTCTTTGTCGAGAACCTAGAAGGGTAGATATAAAATTATTTTCCTCTTCTACACTAGAGTCCTATTAGATGTGTTGGCATTATTAGCTTCATATTTCCATATAATAAAATCAACACTCTTGAGGGATAACAGACTTTCATAGGGACTGTCAGGACAAATAATATAACTACTTTTCTTTGAATGTTCATTCAGGGCACTAGATACTTTATATGCACTATCTAATTTAATCCTCACTGTAATCATGTGAAGGTTATATTCCTGATTTTTATTTTATAGTTTTAACTACTTGCACATGGCCATAGAATGACTTGGTAAAATCTGGAATCCAACCTCAGCAAGTGTGATGCCAGAGCTTTCAAACTCATTGGTGGGGTGCCCCCCTGTGTCAGGATCTAATACCAGTGGAAGCGGAGTTCTTGTGATGTTGCAAGGAAAGGAGTTTCCTGGGACTTGCATGGATGATGATCTTTATTTCCTTGGAATCAAACCTCTGGCTTTCCGATGTTGCCTTTCCCTTCGTCCCGCCATAGGAAAAGTCCAACTTTTGTCTTCAGTGGGGCAAGAATTAAGGCCACTGCTCAGAGTCTCTGCTCCATATTGAAGTCTGGTTCAGTCCAGCATCCTCCGTGTGGAGTCCACATGACCCTGGGCCATGAGGCTGCTTAAGCCCACAGAGCTATAGGAGAGGATGGGCGAGTGAGGTTACAGAGCAAACGAGGAGCAAGCGGGCAAGACGAAAGCAAGAGAGCACAAGAAGGGAAGGCTTTCTTGTTGACCTGGGATTATGTCTTCTCAGGTTTGGGAGGAACCAGAATCTTATTCAAAATAACTAATCAGCTTCCCAAATTTTCATGGCCTGGCACTGGGGTCCACCCCTGTCATCTGACTCCCTGTGCCTGCACCCATCTCCCCCTTTGTTTGATCCTTTCCCCCAGTGATCTGTAGGGGATGGACCGGTGGTTCCCTGAGGACTGTGAAGCTATAGCTTCCTGGTGTCGCTGTTCAGATAATCATGCTTATAACGTCTGGCCTAAAAAGTCTTTGCTCTCTTTCTATTACTTACATTAATCAGTAGCTAATTACAACAGTAACAAAATCACTGCATATTTGCTTGAAGACATTTTCCATTTTTAAAGTAATTGCCAACCAATGTATTATAATTCCACATTGTTTATTTACGGGCTAGCTATCCTTTTTCTTCAAAAAGCTAACTCATGAGATCAGGGTCTTTATATTACTGATTCATCTTTGGCTCATCATAGAGCCTTGTGCATTGCAGTTTCTTAAAATATATTTTCTGAATATATAACCCTCAATACTACTGAAAAACCTGTACATACAATGACTCATCCTTTTCATTGATATAATATTTCTCCCCTCATACAACTTTTCTTTCTTTTGTATTTTCATTGTATTCAGACAAATGCATGTTTTTGTTTTTGTTTTAATGTACTTTTATTGTTTAAATAGGACTCTCACTCACTCCCACAGGCCTTGAGTCTTCTAATTTTGAAGGACTTTCTGCTTTCTCTCTTACAAAACACTTCTGTCATGGCTTTGCCTCCTCCACTCCCCTGAGTCTCAGAGCTACAGACTCACGCTGTAGGGGTTGTCCATCCGTCTAGAGCACCTGGGGTTTAAGGTGGTAAGCAATTTGACTGTAATTGCTTCTTCCCAGCAGTTATTCCTTGAAGTGGCGAAGGGGGACATTTGGTTGGCTTTCTTTTTCCATCTACATAAATAGGTATTGGAGTCAAATCCAAAGAGCATGGTGTATTTATCTAGAAATAAATGTTACCCCCTTGATGAATGTTTTTAGCTACACTTTGTTTGTCCGACTCTTTTCTTGGTTCATGTTTCAGCAGAGACTTAGTTCATTCTTTCCATTTACATCTGATTCATTGATTTCTCTAAGTGAAATAAAACATAGATCTCAATACTATATTATTTCAATAAATCACAGGCTTTTTTCCCCACTTCCAGTTTACTGCCATCTTGAATTGCTCTCCTGTCTGCTGTTGGACTCAACTACTATTTCTTAAGCTAGAGACAGAACGTATTTCAGATATTTCTTTTATTATGAGTTTTTAGTTTCCTCAAATCTCCATATCAGTTTTTGGTAGAGAGGAACAGATGTGATGGTTGCAAGGCAGTATTGATAAATTTGTAAATATATTTAGTAACTATGTTTTCAAATTGTGTTTCCCTTCTATTTTATGCAAGGAATGTAACTAACATGGCCTCAACTCTCAAGGGAATTAAACAAAATTGTTCATTTTCTTGTCTGAAAGTTCTTTTTGAAAGAAATGTTTTACTAAACCAAAAATGCTAGCCAAACAAACAAACAAACAAACAAACAAAAAGACCGGTCTTGGGACATGAAGCCTACACAAGCAGCAGCATGGCCAGAGAAGACATACCTGCCCCTCTCCTGGAATTGTTGAGCATTTTTATGCATCTGTAACCTCGTAGAAACGTCATTTCTTTAACGTGACCTTTTCTCCTTTCTTTCCTTTTGATTCAAGCTGGACTCATGTGACACCCTGGTCAGCTGCCTCCTTCCCCCGTGCAGGACCCTCCCTTAATCATAAAGCCCTCAAGACAATGAGGTTCTGGTCAGCATCCAGTAATCTTAGAAATAAAGTCTCCGTGGTCCGATGTGTTGACCACAGAGACAGGGTTTCAGTCAAACTAGAGATAACATCTAGGCCTCAGTTGTGTTTCAGCTCCAGAAGTAAGCCATCAACCATATCCGTATGAAACCAGACAAAGCAATGCCAGGGCTCTCATCAGGACCAGATGCAGTGGTCAATACCACCTACTCTAGCACCAACCAATCAGAAGAGACCAGGACCCTGACTACCACCCTAACCCCCTTAGCCACCATGATTAGTGATTTTTCTCCTGTGTAACCCATCCCCTGGAAGCAATCTGGGAGCCAGATTGAGCATGAGCTTACCTGTGACTTTGGGTGTGGTGCTATTTGCTTAAAAACAAACCTTTACTTTCTTGATTGCAAACTCCTGTTCACATTTGATTGGGCTTTGATGGGCCCAGGAGAATGAACCCCTTTAATCTGGTAACACATCAAGGAGCAAGGGAGGAAGACGTAATCTGTTCCAAAAGAATTTACATGAGCTATAGACAAAGCGGGTGGGAGAAGGCGAAGCAGGGCCAGCTCTGGGATAGGCGCAGAGCCCGCAAAGAGAAGTGTCTGCTCATGTAGATTAGATGAGGGCAGCAGTCAGGAAAGCCTACGTGTGAACAGGAAGCGGAGTCCTGGAGTTTGATGGCCCTGGCTATTCTTTTTTTGGATAATCACAGAAATAGCCACCGGGGAATTCATCTCATGTTCCAACAGACATAGCAGGAATGTGAGCAGTGCTCTGTCAGCTGGCCCAGAGCTTTTAACAGACTAACTGTTCTCACTCACTCACTCTCCGGCCACTGTAATTTAATTTAGAACATCTAAGAATTTCTTTTTCTTGCCATGAGTAACACAGTATCTTTACAAAAATTTCAATGCAGATCTTAAAAAGTTTTAAAAAAGGTTTTAAGACAAAAATCAAGTAAAAACTATATAGAAAGTCAGTGAAGAGGGCTATAATGTTTTTTCTTTCCCATAATTATTTGCTTAAAATGCCCCCAAATTCTAGTAAGTCCATTCAGGTGTCATGGAGTGAAGAGGATTCGGGCATGCTGCACTGAACGGCACAGGTCAAATGCCTTCCTCGTCCAATAGAAGCCTGTGAGAACATATTGACTCTGGAGAAAACATAAACCAATGCATATAAAGATCAGTATGAAGATGAAACTGTATAGTGATCCCAATTTATCTGATACAAGTTAAAATATTGATTAAGAAACTTGGGACATGACACTCATCTCTCAAGCTGCTGGAGAAAAACTCTGTTACTGTCCCAAAGTAAGAGTGGAATTTTATTCATCAGATGTAATTTGTAAAAGATTGTATCAAGTTTTAGCCCAATATCTCTCCTTGTGAGATTCATATTTGCTGCCAAGCAGTACACAGGAAAAAGGTAGAGACATTGATTAGAATTTAATTTTATTCCCTTGAAAACACTGATTCACTCTAATAGCATACTTTCCCAGCACACTGTCCTTATACTACACTTATGGATAGAGTGACAGTCCAATATATCTTTTAAATCAGTACACCTTTGGAAATGAAAGTGGGTACTCTAAAGAATTGCACTGAGACAATAGGCGTAAACTACGACTGTCTTGGGGAAACTGGGCCAAACAATTGCCGATCTTATAGCAGGACTATGTAATTCAGTCACATAATGTCAATGTGTAAATTTCTAAGGTCTTAGTGACTCTACAACTAACATCCTGTTGCTGTGATGGCCAAGATACAACTTTCAAGAACTGGAAATGTCATAACGAATCCAGCCCATATTTTTGTTATCATGATTTCCTCCCTTGTCTTTAAATGTCTACTAGAGAGAACCTCGATGTAACCAGGAGGAAGGGACAGAGGGTTGCTTGGGAGGGCAGTAGTTCTTCATCTAAAACCTAGAGGACACATTCCCAGCCTCCTCTGGGACGTCAGTGGGAGAAGAAAAGGGAACGTTGTTCTTGGACGACTTTGCTATTCCCTCAACAGCTATTCCTTGGGTCTCCTCTGTTCTGTAACTATGTCCTGGGTGACCCCTGGGTATTCCACTTAATTGCATGCCATTTCATCCTTGTTCAGTAATTATACTTGTGCATAGTTATGAGTAAAGTGATTTTCCTATCTATGCATTAAAGTTAAATTTTGCTCCTGGGGTTTAGTGCGTGTGCCTTCTAGTGACATCAATAGGAAGCATGTGTACTTCTTCCTGCCATGTGTGAGAGAAGAATATGGTCAATTAACATAGTGAAATTTACTAAATGTGATGATAAACACTTTTTAAAAGCAGCTCAACAAATGATTATGGATTTCACACTTTTACTAATTGCTGCAATTTCTGACTGAAATAAAAATCTTCATCTTGCTTTAGTATTGTGGGTTGGATATCTCTAGAAAATAATAAAAATATCCTTGAAGAATCTCTCCCTGTTGCATATTACCCTCTTATTTCAAGCTTTTTATTCCTATAACTTTACCATTTAAAAAATTTTTCACCATAGAAAAATTATATGTACGGATAGGTACATTCCTATTATGTATATTTCTAATTATTTATCTAGCTATCCTAAATGTCTTTTTTATATCAATAGTTTTTATTATTTCACAGAAATGTTCAGGTTTTGAAGTTCTTTAGGTTTAAATGTACAGTTGATTTTTATTTCTTCTTTCTCACCACTCCACCTAATTCTTTTTCAGCTCAAACATTGCTATCTCAGGGAAGTTTTGCCTGATGCTCCCCCTCATGCTACTCCCACACTAGGTTGGTTTTTCTCTCTTATTCTCTTTCAGGTGGCTCCCTCCTTTTCCATTATAGGATTAACCATGTTGTATTTTATATTTGTACTAGAGGCCCGATGCACGAAATTTGTTGCAAGAGTAGGCTTTCCTTCCCCTGGCTGCCAGCACCGGCTTCCCTCTGGCACCCGGGACCCAGGCTTCCCTCGCAGCCCCAGCTTCGTCCGGAAGGTTGTCCAGAAGGACATCTGGTCTAATTAGCATATTACGCTTTTATTATTACAGATTTATTTGGTTCAGGTCAGCTATGTCCAGTGGACTATTTTTTATGATGTCACTCAGTGTGTCTACTTTACTTGACATTTTATTCCCAGTGCCTTATGAAGACCACACTACAAAGTAAATGTTCAAAGTCATTGTGAGAAGAAAAAGAAGAATAAAAGAAAGGAACAAAAAGACTTTTTCTTAAGATCCAACATTCTGAGTGTTGATGATGCTATTGATCAAGGATGATTTCTTTGTGCATAAGTATAGATATTCAGCCCTAGACTGAGGTGTCAATAGTTGATTATCATTTGCTCTGAATTTCAGGGGAGGCTTTTATTACCTTGTTAGATTTTCCATGTGGAAACCAAACATCACATTTTCCTGTTTTTAGCATTGTTTTTCCTTTTTCTTTTATTCTTTTCCCCTGGGTCCTTCCCATACTTACCTTAATATCTTTGATTCATGGATATCTGTTACATAGGTTGATAGAAAGAAGGCAATGTGAGGACCGAGTGCCTCATAGAATTTCAAGTGTATTGTTCAACACTGTTATAGGACCCATAATTCTTCACTGTCTTAATTTGTTTATATGTCTGAATTTTTCTATTCCCCACTAAGGAAGGTGCTGTACTGCTGGTACGGGATATCTTTCTTCAGCTTCTCCAGGTCCAATCTCTATCTTTTCCATTCTGCTCCGCGCTTTAGGAGGCTTCTGCTTGGGTTCCACTGGTGGGAGGTACCCGCAGAAGATCACAGGGTGGGGCCAGCGTGAGATTGGGATTGATTTCCTGTTTCCTGAAAGATAGCTCACTCCTCTCAGGGCTCTCGAGATTCTAGCCCTTCAGGCTCGGGGTGCAAAGAGCACCCCGCAGTTACTAGTTATGGGACACTACATTATCCTTTGTTCCTTAAAAATTTTATTATCTTTTGCCCAGTTTGAATGTGTTATTTCTTGAATTTGTATTTGTTTTCTCAGTGCCTGGCTCAAATCCCTACATTTTTGTTGAGTGAACAAAGGCATGTTATCAAAATTCTATTTTACAAACCAAGATTCCCGCTTAACTATCTAAGTTTCAGAAACAGCAGGAATCAAAAATAGAAGCTGGGGCAATAGTTTTTTTATTGAGATTCTGTAAAAAGTGATAGAATATTAAAGTCCTTACTGAGGGCAACTGTTCCTTTAGTTACAAATAAATGTTGGTCAGTTCCTAGACCATATCCTGACTGCATGGCTTTAGAGAGAAAAGACAATCTTTTGGAGCCAAATTTCTTCAATTATTCCATGGGAGATGAAACTTAGTAAATTGTTTCAATCTGATCCACTGCTGGTATTATAACTAATAGTTAATAACATTTCTCCCTTGACTTTTATTGAGATATCTTAAAAAGAATATGCAAATAAATGAAGAAGGAGATAATTTTAAACACTAGTACTATTGTTTGTGGAGTTTAGTTAGTTAAGTGTTAAGTATTACGTTCGGTCTTAAGAAGTATACTTTTCTTCTTCTTAAAAATCTTTATTGCTGAAAGTATTACATATGTACTCCTTTCCCCACATTGACCCCTTCTGGCATGCATCCATTAAGAGTATACTTTTCAACTCTTTCCATCTATGTGCCATGTTTAGTTGCTAAAGAATGACTTTTTTCCCAGAGGAAGCGAAACCTTGGCAAAGAGAGTTTCAAATGTCCCATCTTAGTTTCATGTTTCTTCATATGATCCTACTTTGAATACAATTTTTATCCTATTTTATTTACTTATTAAAAAAATCACTGGGATGCTGACATTTCTCCAGATATGCACATATTTTTGGTACTGCAGCCCATTACTTATTTACCAATGTTTGAATTTCCTACAAACCGTAAACATTTCTTCCCTTTTTAACTTCCCCACTAACATGGTGATTTTCTACAGGATTTAATGTGTATTCAAATGCTGTATAGATCAGAAAAGAATTGCTGCTAAATATGGATAATCATAGCAACTGCATTTTGCTTCCCAGGTACTCCAAGACAAGAAATGACTTCCTTGTGGTTTTATAGTTTATCTAAAACAAAATGTGTACATGCAGCTTTCTTTGGTTTTATCTATAACTAGAACAGCTATGTTGTTTCATTATGGTAAGGAAGACCATAGTTAGTTTTTTATATAGCTTTGCTGTGCCTCAGTTATAATCCAGAATTCACCATTTACTTCTGATTCTCAGTTTTCTCATCATTACAAGGTGGATAAAAATAATACTCATACAGATGTGAGAATTTTAAATAAATGCAATTAAAACCCTTAGAATAGTGTCTGGAATTTAGTAAGTGCTCCACATTTGTTAACTATTTTTATTCTGAAGTTCCATAGTATTTTTCTGTACCTTTCAAAATGCATGGATATTTCTGCTTCCTATTCTAGTTATTTTTATAAAGACCATATTGTGAAGATTAATAAATGGGAGAGCCTGTATGGAGAGCTCTACCACTCATTGTCAATGACCTGAAACAGGAAGAGAGGTACTTTCACCTCCAACAAGAAGATATTTTTGTACTCTACTACTCCATCCGGAAGAAAGGGATCTTCTCCTAGCCACAAACAGTTAACTAATGAAAGACTGTTACAACTCCAATGAAAAACCACTACACTTCAAACTCCCAGTTTCCTCCAGTGGATTTTTTATTTACAACAGCCTCTCTGAACTCCCTTCTTTCCTCTAAAAAAGAACCTTCCTCTCCTTTATTCTCTGGACTTGCTTGTGTCACCATTAGAGCATCTGTCCTGAATAGTAACTCTTTGTTGTTCCCAAATAAACCCATTTTCTGGCTATTAGTTTAAGGTCAACAATATCATCTTGACTAACTCCCCAAAAGGGACTTATATCTTTCACACAGTTTGTATCTACCACCACAATAATGTAAAACTTATATATACAATAATGCAAAACCACAATAAATATTTATGTATAGATGAAGGGTTACATTTTTAGTGAATATTTAGAAGCTTTATTTAATTGGGAAAATTAATAACTTTGAAATTCTCCATTGCCTGTTTCTAAAATAAAATGATGCTATCATTTTGCTAAAAGATGTAATACAAGCTGCAGAGTTTCAATTAGCCCTTGGAAAGCATGGCTATTTTCATGAAGTGTGAATGTTGCCTGAGAATGGAAATTTTAAAAACAGGAACTTAACTGAAAGTTAAGAGTATAAAAGAGAAACAGGACTGACAGAAGATTATCAGATCACAGTTCTCTATCATCAAGATGTTATCTGCTTCATACAGACTTAGCACTCAGGGTAGAGCAAGGCAAATAAACATTCACTTCCAGGCCTTCCTTCCCCCTTTGGTTAGACAAAATGGAAGAAAAAGAAAATAAAGGTGCCAATATGACAACTAAGATCATATGAGAATCTTTGCATAAAGAATAAAAAGAAAACTGAACTTGCTCCGTGGCCATGGGGAGACTGGTTCTCTCTTTCCCACATGTTAGGAAAAATTAAAAAAAAAAAATTGAAAGAGTTTTTAGACAAGATACTCTGCTAGATTCTTTACAAACCTAATGAAGTTTAATTATCATCATTATGTTTTCTTTCATTGGAGATGAACTGCTTTTAAATTAGTTTCAATTATTGCATTAGACTTTGTGAACAAAGAGAGGCATTTGCTAGATGTTAAAAAATATACAGCTTTGAGTCTATTATTTGTGCATGAGAGGGGACAGTGTTTATGGGTGAGAAGTATAAAGACTTTGCCAAACATTTCCATATAAGTTTTTCAAGGAATTGGTGAACTTGAACTTGAAACATTTTTTTTTCTTGACTAGGTAAATGGACCTAAAAGTGTGATACCCTGAGATGACTAAATGTTCAATTGATCAGCTGGCAATATCAGCCCAGAATTCACACTCTGGTCAATAAAGGTGAAGGACTGGGCGTTAGAGCTTTTATGTGCGCCCTTTCTTTTCTTTAAATATGTATTTTCTTTGTATGGCCTAGATGATTTGCTGATGTTCAAAGAATTAGCTAATATCTTTTATTTTGGGATAGAATAAAAAAAGCTATTCTGATTTCTTTTTCAACAAGATTAAAAAAGCAACATTTCTCTTCTCCTGAGCCTGCATTTACAAAGTGAATTTCCCAAATTCAAAGAGGAGGGCATGCAAGGATAGAAAACAAGGTTTGTTAGTCCACAGATATGAGATTTCTTAAAAAAAAAAAATCTCTAGGATTTCCCAACCTGCTGTGCTTCATTTTAGATTCTAGAGCCATCATTGAGAAAAACCTGATTTTTCTTTTATCTGTGCCCCATATTGTTTTCATTCTCCTGTAAACTAGTGTGAGCGATCAGGTCCCCAAACTGAAACCCTTTTGGAAATTTCTGCATCTTCAGTCTCTTCGTAAATATGCTAAGTTATTCTCCATTCTCCCTGCCACCGATGAGCAGACTTAATGGAGACAATATGCGAAGCATTATTCCTCTACTATTTACACCTCTCCAAAAACGGAGCATCGTTTTCAGGTAAAGATACCTAATGTAAAGGTGAGGATGTTGAAGAATCACCCTGCGATTGCGGAGCTCATCCAGATGTGTGCTGCCCTAGCCCAATTCTCTTTTTGATTTATTTTAAGTTTGGAAATAACAGTATTAAATTAGCAAAGACAAGCAATAAACAAAGCCCTGGAGATGAATTAGCCATTGTCTCTGGTCCATTAATCTCCTCTTCAATTCTAGAGAATTGTGGCTCACCCAGACCCGAAGATCAAATAAAATGCCTAATTGGGAAAATCCTAAACAAGTGTGTCCCGGGGAGCTTGAATTTATTTGTCACCCGCTCAAACAACTGTGTTGTTTATATAAGTCTTTAAAGCCCTAATACTTTTCCGCTACTATATCTTAATCCCTGGTTCTTGATGCTCAGGAGGGCAATTTAGCGTTGTTTTCAATTAACTAGAATGGAGAGGGGCACTTATTCCAAAAACAGATAGCTGTGTTGTGAGTATTTTGCCAAACATGCTGAGTGGTTTAGATCTAAGCATCAGGTTTGGGACATGCTTTGGAATCAATTCTTGAAGATAATAATATCTGCTCTTTGGCACTTTTAATGTCAGTAATAAATGGTTGAATATAATCACAATTGAGGACATAATATAGCAAGGAAGGTTGAGATGTTAAAGCTAACCACAAATGGGAAGTAGAGAGCAATCCTTATCAGGCAATACTTTCATTTAAGATATGCAGATAACATGCAGATATTGAGGTCAGACTTTTTATTTAATACAGCAAAATAGAATGAAGGTCAGTGTGATGAATTTTGTTCACACAGGGGTGAGACATTCATTTTCACAACACCAAACACACAAACACTTTATGCAAAGAACTAGAAACTGGAAATCAACTGACTAGAGTGACATAATGACACATACTGTTAATATTTATTGTCTCAATAATAATTTAAATGCAATAGTTAGTGATGCATAATATTTTACAAGAATAATGTCACTTAATCCTTGTAGTGGACCAGGGACAGTTAACATTAATAGCTTTATTGTACAGATGAATTTCAACAACTCCATGAAAACCTTTTTAGCCATAAAGCACTGTCTTTAGAGCAATATGGAAATGTATAGCGAAGTCCTTATACAAGAGGTTAGAGAAGCACCTGAAATGAGTCAACTGATAGGACTATTATTTTCTCGAAGTCTGTCTGCTTCTAAAGCCTATGCTTTTAGTGCTAAACTGCCTGGCTGTTACCACTAAGGTTGCAGAATTACTAACAAGGTCTGTTGGTCAAATAAAGTAAAAGTTAAAAAGTAGCCCTGGCCGGTTGCTCAGTGGTTAGAGCGTCGGCCCATGGATCCAGGGTTGCAGATTTGATTCCTGGTCAAGGGTACATATCTCAGCTGACTGCAGATTCCCCAGCCCTGGTAGGGGTGCATGCAGGAGGCAACCAATTCATACGTGTGTGTGTCTCTCTCCTCTTCCTTCATCCCTTGCATTCTCTCTGGAATCCAATGGAAAAAATAATCCTCGGTGAGAATTTAAAAAATTAAAAAAGTATTACTAAGACTAGGTGAGATAGATTTCGGTTAGATTTAGTGAACATATGAAGGAATTCTCTAGTAGCAATATCTATAAACAGTGAAAACCCACTTAAGTCTTCACTGTATGTTTGCTAAACTTATTAGTTGTAGGGCATTTACACTGTATTGAATTCCTCCAGCCAGCCTCCCTATTTTCAAGTGTGTCAGTACACTGTGCCTTCAGCTGCAGTTATTATTAGAACAAAATATCAATGTGCTCGGGAAGGTTGCATATGGATCAAGTCAACTTGTGTGTTATACTGACTTCACTCCTCTATTGTTGATCGACTTTATGGCACTGAGATGATGGAGGTTATCAAAACACTACAATGGGACATGAGATGTTTTTATTATTTACTTTACCTCGTATATGAAATAACAAAACTGGGTATGTTTGCAACAGGCATATTTGTGCATTTTCAAAGGAGTGGAGGGATAGAGATAGGCAGCAATCTTGAAAAGGGGCGAAAAATGATACTGACAGCCAGATTATAAGTGATGTATACTTTTTGCCTAGACCAAAGTTTCTAAGGATGACTTAAATGCAAACAATTTGAAGTATCTGAAGAGTTAAAAAACAACTTTGGAGGAAGACTCTAATCAGATTACCCAACCTTCCCTCCCTCCAAATAGTAGGGTCTCCATGTGTGTTAATTAATGGAAGTGGTATGAAAGGGTCATCTTCATCTGACATTTGAAAGCCAGAAGAACTACTCTTCTAATCCCAAGACCATGCCTGTAACAGCATACCAGGCAATTCAGTCAGATGCGAGCCCAGTGGTCGGCAAACTCATTGGTCAACAGAGCCAAATATCAACAGTACAACGATTGAAATTTCTTTTGAGAGCCAAATTTTTTAAACTTAAACTTCTTCTAACGCCACTTCTTCAAAACAGACTCGCCCAGGCCGTGGTTATTTTGTGCAAGAGCCACACTCAAGGGGCCAAAGAGCCGCATGTGGCTCGTGAGCCGCAGTTTGCCGACCTCGGTGCTAGCCCAACGCTTTAGCCTTGTGTACGCAGGATTAATTGTAACTTGACTCGGCTCCCGTTTTGGTCTGGTCCTTGTAGGAATAGGTAGCTGCCATCTGCCTTTCCAGAAGCATTCCATAAGGGAAGCAATATTCATCCCTTTGGCTATTAATGAATTCTTTTATTTTGAAAAATTTATTGGCAGAGAGAGAGCCTGAATATAGAGGCTTCTGGAAATAAACACTCAAACCTGGCAGCGTCCCTGTCCTGTCAAGAGGCGGATGGGAATCCAGAGCGCTCCTCTGTAAGAAGGAAGGCACTGTGTGGGGGACCTGGATGTGTGGCACCCTCCCAGGAAAGTCGAGCTAAGACTTTATGAATTATTCAGAAAGAGAAAATTAAATAACGAGCCCTGTAAGGCGGTCTAGTTCTATCAGGATTGTTTTCACCTCACAGGGGGATACAGAATAAGATGAGTGGAGCAAAAAGAAAGTGAAATCACCAGTCAGCCAAATACAGCCAGAGAAACAGTTCCTGGACTCACAGCGTGCGGACCCGACGCGAGAGGGGCTCCTGGGGGAGCAGTACCACAGGCCTGCTGCGCGGGGAGGCGGACCTGCCAGAGCCAATTGCCATGCCAGAGTCCTTCACTGCTCCTTCTGCAACTAGGTTAATCTTTTGTGCTGTGTTTTTTTCTCTCGCTTTCCGGAAAAGAACTTGGAGAGAATTCTACTGTAGGTAATGTCTGGGAAAAGTTCTTTGTGTTAGGTGCACTGCGGTGCTTGCTGCTATAAAGCGGGTGAGTTAGCCAACTTGGAAGTCGTCAGTTCTGATTTGTCACGCAGCGGGCTCAGTTTACAGAGGCAAAGAACCGAGCTGTCCCAGAATGGGGAGGTAGCGAGTACATTTCTTAGGGGCTGCTGTAGGCAGGAGTTCATTTGTTCCACTAGTCACAACTGTTCTACATAACAGATTAGGGAGTTTCATCAACTGACATTTAACCCTGGGCATTAATTAAAAGTGGCACGCTGCGTCATTTGGGAATGTGTGGATATAACGAGGTGGTACTTCTGTGAAAATATTTTAAAACTCTTTTTCTTCTGTTTATGATGTGGCTTCTTTATGTGAGTGACCCTGATATAATTTAGGGGCCAAAGATATAGCGTCCCTCAAAACAAGGGAGTAGAATCTTGCTTTCAGGTGCTGAGGAGGTAAGAAAAGGCAGGGAGTGTTTTATCATGATTCAATTTAATCCAAATGCACATTAAATTTGTAAAGTATGCAGATGCTGTATTCAACAATCTACCTGCCTTACGTTCTGGTTACTTACAACAACTGTGTATTTATCCTTTAACAATTTTATTGCGCAATTAGCTTGTGCCGTTTACTGGGGGCAGAGCTATGGACAAAATAGATAAAATTCCTGCTCTCTTGGAGCTTACATTCCAGTCAGCTAGAGAGACAGTCATCAAAAGTAGAGTGTAAGTAATACAAAGGCAGGAGTTTGTATACATTTTAACTATTATTGTAGCTCCAACAACTATAACAGTACCTGACACATAGTATGTGCTCAATAATGTCTGTTAGGTCATTGAAAGGTAAGAAGGTTGACAATTAGAGAAAGTGAGTTACTTGTTTATGGCCTCTATGTTTATAAAATACATAGACCTTCTATATATTATTTATTTTTAAAATAATCTATTATTCATACCTTTGTCTCCAAATGAGGAAAATTATAACTTACAGCTTAAGCTTTTCCCCATGTGTTTTCTTCTTTGAATATTAAGGGTTTTTTTTGGTTATTACCTTGGGTATAACTATCTTACATTTCCATTAAAACTATCACTCTTAACTGGTTAAGAAAATTCTAACACCAAAACAATTTCTGTAGCATTGACATGCTTGTAATACACATACCTTTAGGTGCAGGAAATATTTTTAGAAAATGAACAAGAAAAAGTTTCCTTGCCTTCTTTTATGGAGAGGGGGAAATAGGCAATAAACAGATAAACAAAAAATATCCTATATAATAAAAGGCTAATAGGCAAATGGTCGTCACACCCTCACGCATAATGACCGATCAGCAGGAGGCTGTGTATGCAGCAGGCATGCGTGGGTGGGAGGGTTGTGTGCAAGGCAAGGCATGTGCGGGTGGGAGGGGCTGCGTGCACGACCGGTCACCAGGAGATGCATGGAGCACCTCTGGGTCCCACCCTCCTGGCTCCCGCAGGCGATGGCGGCTCCCTTCCGCCTCCCACAGAAGCAGTGCAGCTCCCTCTCACCGGCTCCCATGGGCACACTGCGGCTCCCACTGGCTCTGGCGGAAGTGGTGGATGGCCCATTATGTGCAATTTCACGTGCTGGGCCACTAGTGTATTATAAATGACACATTAACAAGTTCACTGAATAAAATAAAATAGGGAAATGTGATAGGGAGACAAGAGGAAGCTAAAGGTAAGGAGAACCTCTCTGAAGTGCTAACATATGAACTGCGATAAGACTTAAATGATGACAAATACCCAGCTGTGAAAGATAGTACAAGAAGAAGAAACAGTGAGGGTAGGGAAAGAGTTTGGCTTTTAAGCTGACAGACATATTACCATTTTAGATGGGGCACAGTACCCCAGATGGTAGACACAGGGGAATTGAACTGGTAAGGTAGATGAGGAAGACATTGGATACTTTTTTTATTATTATTATTCCCAGGGCTTTGTGCTGGTGAGTGAAAAGGTCTGATGCATAGCTATGAAAATCACTCTGGCTGCCACTGAGAAAGTCTCAAACTTGCCACCAGGATGACAAGCAGTGAGAAGGTTGTCTGCAGCAGTCGCCAACCTTCAGACCTCACAGACCACCAGGGGTCCACAGACCACCAGTTGGCGACCACTGGAATATTCCAGGCAAGAGTTAATGGTGGAAATAATGTGATATAGCCAGAGATGCATTGCATTTTAAAGATGAACTAGACAGAGTTATTGGTGGGTTGGATATGGATAGGGTGTGAAGAAAGCTACCAATGCTGAATCCAGGTATGTGGCTGAGTAACTGGCTGGGGGTGATTCAGTACCAATGACGAAGGCATGAAATTATTGTGCAGCAGGTGAGCAAAAAGAATTAAGAGTTCTGTTTTAGCTATTTTAAGTTTGAAATGGTATTAATGCCAAATGAATATTTATATTGCAAAGTAAGCAATAAGCATTAGCGGCATGGAAATGGATATGAATCTGGAGAGAGGAATAATTTTAGAAATAAAACTTACAAAGTCCTCAGGGTTTGTGTAGTATTTGAAACCATGAGACTGAATAAGACCACAAAGAAGAGGACAGAAAAAATAGTCTATGGGTTTTTTAATTTTAAAAGCTGGCACAGATGTCAAGCATCCAGAAACAGAAACTGGGAGTGTCCAGGGAAGTAGAATGGAAACCTGACAACCTATTATGGAACGAAAGTGTTACAATAAAAAAAGAGAGAAAGAGTGGTGTTAGAAAATGTCAGTGGGATTTTTCCATTTCAACAAAAGGATGAATATCTGAGACTATCAGGTAGGTTAGAGTAATTAACCTTTTTAAAAGGAGTTATTGGATAGATTTTCTATTTGAGGTGCATGGTTAGGTCACTCACAGCTTCACAGGAGCAATGGATTGGATGGAGACCTGGGTTCCATTATTCTGAGTCACACTGTAGCACAGAGCTAAGCCCCATTACTGAATTACCTCTTGATTTATTCATTCACTGATTCATTTGTTCAATAAATTGCCATTTTGGGAATGCTATGTTGTCATGAGAATATACATCCCCAGATACTCAAATTCTACAAGAGGAAGCTCAAATGG
Organism: Cnephaeus nilssonii; assembly: GCF_951640355.1. Lineage (NCBI taxonomy): Eukaryota > Metazoa > Chordata > Mammalia > Chiroptera > Vespertilionidae > Cnephaeus > Cnephaeus nilssonii. The sequence continues at coordinate 40,874,364 of NC_137085.1, read as the reverse complement.
TGAAAACTTACCAGAAGAAAAGTTAAGAGATAAATACCATATCAATATCAATATATTAATCACTGCCATTTACTGGGTGCTTACTACAGTTTAGGAACTGTCCAAACAATAAGCCCCTATTTATGTTATGCTGTTAACAATGCCATGGTGTGGACATTTATTATCTACCTTTCACAAATGCGGGGTTAGGAAGTAATTTGCTGTGTCACTCAGTTGGCACACACTCAAAACACAAAGTGCTCCGTTAAAAAGGGGGGTATTTCTATTAGCAGAGGATATCAGGGAAAGTCTCTAGGAGATCATAGCCTATGATTTGTGCCTTGCAATCCTATATAATAAAAGCGTAATATGCAAATCGACTGAACGGCAAACTGACCAGTCAGCAGGGGGCGGGAATGGCAATTGGAGGGGGGGGGTGCTAGAGACCAGCAGTGGCGGAGGGGCGATGGGGAGGGGGCCGGCAACGTCCCCTGATAGGCCCATCTGATCACCTCCTGTAGAGGAAGGCCAAGCAGCAGCAGCAGCAGCAGCAGCAGCAGCAGCAGCAGCAGCAGCAGCGCAGCGGGGTGATGGGGGCGGTGCCTTCCCCTGATTGGCCGGCCCAGTCGCCTCCCTCAGAGGGAGGCCAGACTGCAGCTTAGGACATCCCCTGAGGACTCCCAGACTGTGAGAGGGCGCACGCCAGCCTGACGGATCCCCCCTCCCACCCCAGTGCACGAATTTTCATGCACTGGACCACTAGTATAGATATATTTGGAATAAGAGAGGGGCAACATGAGCAAAGATGTAAGTGATGTTCAAAGGACTTTATATGAAATGATGGCTGCGGCACAGAAGGGGCCTCTGGGGCAGCGAGCCGGGCGTTTGGAGGCCCCGGCTGACGAGGCAGCATGGGCGGGCGGGCAGCGTGGCTCCCGGGGGAGGAGTCTGGCGGCAGTTGGGCCACAGGAGCACGCGGCGGTGTCTGCAGAGGACGCGGGTTTCCGCGCAGCACTGGCTGGCCGAGGGAGGGCTCATGAGGGAGCCGGAAGGCAGAGGAGGCGGTGGTGGCCCCAGCCTTCCTGGGCGGGAGGTGAAGGCAAGAACCTGGCCTGGGCTCCGGCCGCAGGAGGACCACGCCCCCGCCCCGCCTCGCCCTAGGAGCCAAGGGACTTCGGAGCTGCCGGCCACACCGGGTCCCGACCAGGGGACAGACAGCCTACATGTGCATGATTTAATCACGCACTGGGCCTCTAGTATGAAATGATGACATAAAGATTTTGGCTGGATTGTAAGTGGGGAAAGACATGAGTAAGAGTAAAGATTCAATACATGTAATAAGGCCCAAATGCATTTAACATAAACATTTAACATAAAAATCTTAGCTAGGACATAAGAAAAATGAAGTAAACCATAGGTATGTTGCAACGTAACATTTTTAGAAATTCTAATTAATGTGTGTTTTTATTTTTTAACTTTTTCCCTCCTGCGGCTTTTCCTACCTTTTTCCATTTCTTGCTTCCAAGTACTTGGCTTTTTTCTCAAAATCTTAAGTCCTAGAGTGGCGTAGAGAGAGGATTTGGGAAATAGATAGTATGTCCCATTCAGTCATGAAAAGCCAATAACTAATAAATAATAACAGAAAGGGGGCATCTGGATCTAAAATGTTATGTTGGCTTTGAATGTGGACATCGAGACAGAGCATGGAGTGATAGAAGACTCAAGGTTTAGGTGCCCAAATTACTGTCAATAGAGGCAGTGGGGAGGGGATGGAGAGGTGAAAGTCAAGGAAGACTGATAATCAAGTTTCTTACATCCTAGCATGATGGGGCAGGGCACTTGTACATAAAATAGATAAAATAAAGCTGTATTTCTTGAACATCTGAATTTGGTAACTGATTCATGTCAGTTGTTTCTGATTATTCAGGCTGTATTAGTTAGGCTAGACGAATATTGGCCATGGCAGGAAAGAAACTCAGAAATCTCAGTGACTTAACATAAGAAACATAATTTTTCTCTCTCATGAGAATCTAACACGATTGAGCAACCTTCCCCATCTTGTAGTTATACTACTGGAAACATGAAAACCACAGACTTCCTCTCCCTGCTACTGAAGGGAAGAAGTAGCTGGAGAAAGCACACTAGTTCTTTCAACTGCTCCAACCTGGAAGAGACACATTATTTCCATCCACAAATCCTTATCCTGTACTAGTCATATGGTTGCAAACCAGCTGTAGGGGGGACAGGGACAGGAAGAAATACAGAGCAGCACATAGGTATTTGGTGAGCGCCAACCATTTATCGCCCACAGGCCCATGTAATTGGACAAAGGAGAAATTCTATTTTGCCTTCTCCATTGCAAATACTTTCCTTCTTCCAGGTAAGTGCTATTTTTATTCCTGGTGAAGAGGATTCTTGAATCCTTGATTTTTGCTTTCTGGATTCACAGTGTCCCCCAAAGTTCATTTGTAGGTTCAAGGCAATGTTTAATTGTCTTCCCTCTCTTTTTTCTGCCCTCTTTCTCTAGAAAAGTTATAACCAATGAAACAGGGTTAAGTGTTTGATTTAAATGAAAACCTCATTAATTGCATCTCAAAATTGGTATTCAATTTTAAAATCCAGAGCTACTTAATAATTGTCCCAACAATTCAATGGCACATTGATTTTAGTCTGTCATTTGGACCAACAATTGAATTGAATCAACAGTTTGATTTCTATGAACTTCATATCACTACCAGAAAAGTCTTCAAAGGGAACGTACATAAGAGGCCCGTGGCCTTAACGAGGCTGTAACGCCATCATGACCAAACAAGCAGGGGCTCTCTCGGTGAGCTACTAGCGGTGGAGGGCGGGGCATGAGCTACCAGCTTCGATGGGCGGGGTGGCCAGCTGAGTCAAGCAGAAGCGAGCTACTGGCCCACAATTTCGTGCACGCTGGGCCTCTAGTTATGGTATAAAGATGTTACTTAGGATTACACCCTGAGGAGTAAAACAAGGATTATTTCAGAGTTTATAAAACATAGAACATTCTCTTGGTGTCTGCAATCTATTTTCATACTCTGCAGATATCCTCTGTAACCACAGAGGCACACCAAGACTCTCAGAGAGTCCTGTAATGCTGGATTCTCCATCTGTCTTGATAACTCCATCTTGTTAAACTCATTTGACAGTAGATTAAAATTTCTCACCAACCAGTGTGTTATACCTGAGGAAATAGGATACTATAGGATTCACATTTGGACCTAATAAGGGTTAAGTTCCCAATTGATTTGTCAGTGACTCAATTCAATGACATCTACTGGTGTCTTTTTAAAAATCTCATAATATAGGTTCTTATTCTAGTGTGCAACATAGGAAGAATATTGTATTAAAATCTTTTTTATTTGATGGCAGTATTCTTCACCAATGACACAAATATATGTAAATGAACATCTGAATTCTGTTCTTAACATATTGCTATTTCAGACTTGAGTTAGAATAAGAATGAGAGAGAATGAAAAAAAAACCCACAATTTAAGATTATAAATTGTTACTTTTTTTCTTCACTAATGGTGCAAGTTATTGCCCCACTCTTGATTTTAGAAAAAAATCTTTATGTTAACTACTAAATGGTTGTCAATTATCATATCAGAGGATTTGGCATATAGATCTGGATGGTTTATTGTGCTGTTTGCTGCTGATAAATCTATAACACGGCAACTGTCACCATTTCCCTCAAAATCATTTTCTATATGCTGAGTGTCTTGTTTTGAAATAAGTTATCTAGTACAAGTTTTTCCTAGCTAAATTGAGCTCATTTGAGCATTAAGTAAAGGAATTTATAAGGTTACTCTGGGATATCAGCTTAACTTTCTTTGTCTCATATGCATTATTCTTTGGCCACACAGAATTATTACACTTTTGAGAAATATCCCGCCCCCCCCCCCCCCCCCCTCTAAGTGACCTCTTTCTCTTTCAGAAGAGGTGCCTTTCCCAAGAGGGCCATGCCTTTCCCCCTACTGCCCAGGTCTCAGACATAGTCTCATGCAGTGTTTATAAGCAGGGAGTAGCGAGGAACTTTTTTCTGAGGGTAATCTTGTTTGTGTTCCACTCTTGCTTATATCCTGATGTTCTCTCTCATGCCTGGGCCATCTCTACCTGTCTCTCTGCTCAGATATAGAATCCAAATCTGGGTCTGCTTGAGTTACATACTTTCTCCTAGTTATATATGAATAGCATTTTTAATAACCCTACTTTCCCACTTATTCTATAGATATTGGTTGTGGCTGTTCTGATTTACTTTGTTTCTTTTTTTTTTTGGATGGATTTTGGAGAATGTGCGTCATCTCTTCTAACCACCTACCTCCTACTCATCTTTTGTATCTGAAAAAGATGCCTTCTCTCTCTTATTCTTGTGTATGCCTAGAGCCGTGGTCGGCAAACTGCGGCTCACAAGCCACATGCGGCTCTTTGGCCCCTTGAGTGTGGCTCTTCCACAAAATACCACGGCCTGGGCAAGTCTATTTTGAAGAAGTGGCGTTAGAAGAAGTTTAAGTTTAAAAAATTTGGCTCTCAAAAGAAATTTCAATCGTAGTACTGTTGATATTTGGCTCTGTTGACTAATGAGTTTGCTGACCACTGGCCTAGAGCATTCATCACAGTGCTTACCATACTGTTCTGTAACCACCTTTTAACTTCTCTGTAATCTCCTTCACACAGTTAGCTTTGAGGAGAGTTTCTCATGATCATTCTTTCATCCTTTCTGTTCAACACAGGTATCAACAGCTGTTAGACACTCAATACCTATTTCTTGAGTGAATACCTGTATTATTTCTCAAGGAGAAACCAAGAGCAGGGCAGTCTATCTCTGGTAGAGAATAAGGGATGCATATCTGCAGATAATTTCAATACAATAAAAAAGCCCAACCTAAAGTCTGTCTACTCTTTATTATTGTCCTATGTCAATATTTGTAAATAACGTCATGATAAAACACTTCTCTCTTTTGGGGCTGATGTCTTTTTCTCTGGGGTGCACTGCTTTATTTCCATAGGCAGAAAAAGAGATACATTTTGGGATAGCCTAACTCTCAGCCTTCAGCCATCTCCTTTCCAAGAGTCATTTTCTTCTAGGAAATATTTTTAAAAAAGACAGTTTATTTTATATTATTCTAGGGTACACATGAAATATTACTTCAGCCCTGGCCAGTGTTGGTTGAGTGTTGTCCCATGCACCCAGAGGTCACTAGTTCAATTCCCAGTCAGGTCAAATGCCTGGGTTGTGGGCTCGATCCCCAGCAGGAGGCTTGCAGGAGGCAGCTGATTGATGTTTCTTTCTCATTGGTTTCTCTCTCTCCCATCCTCTCTCTGTAAAAATCAATAAGAACATGTTTTGTTTTTAAAAGGAAATATTACTCCACCGTCTTCTGGTGCTCCCTCTCTGTTTTCAGCCTATGACAAGCTCACATTGCTGCTAGTTACTTCCTGAAACTCCTGGACTTAATCACCTCAGAAAAGGGGACGTATATGAAGGTGTGTCACATCTCCCTTTACTTCTGACCAAGATGGCCTTAAGATTTCCCTCAGCATGACTAAACGTTAGAATGACTTCTTCATTCTAGGCACCTGATCTCCCTTTTCTTAGAGCATTTACTTAAATAAAAACAAAAAGCTTGTAATTGTAAATTCTTCTTCTGCCTCTTTGAAGTGTACATCTTCTATATCACAGGAATGTTTTTTTTTAAGGACCTGGAAGCCATTTCTTTGAAATGTAATCATCAAGAAAGATAGAACTGCCTGGCAGTCATGGCTCAGTGGGTGAGTGTTGAGCTATGAACCAAGAGGTCATGGTTCGATTCCCGGTAAGAGCACATGTCCGGGTTGCGGGCTCGATACCCCAGTGTGGGGCATGCAGGAGAAGGTCGATCAATGATTCTCTCTCATCAATGATGTTTCTATCTCTCACTCCTTCTCACTTCCTCTCTGAAATTAATAAAGATATATTTTTAAAAAAGAAAAAAAGAAAGATAGAACTCTTGTGGGAGGGTAGGAACCTGACTTCAATAAGCACCTATCGGCAAACACGGATGCCCTAATCAGGTTGATCAACCTCCCAGCTACTGTCTCCCAGCACTTATCCACTAGCTCACCCCAGTGCTTCAAAACTCCCCTGCCTTTTGTTTCAATTTAATCTCTCTTCCTGCTCCAATACTCTTTCTCCCATATTGCAAGAGTCTTGAATAAAGTCTTTCTTGCCTGTTTAACCAGTCCAGTGCAATTTTTCTTTTACACTCTCCTACCTTTTCTCTACAAAAACACAACTAAAGCAATTTTAGTTTAAGGATAATCCAAATGTCAACAAACAAAAGAAACACAATATATACAAGAAAACTATAAACTATCCCTAAATAGGACTTTCTTAATAATTTAAGAGAAAGTCATCTTCATAATCCCACAGAAGTGATCACTTCACTTTACCACTTTACTCTCCTGTGTCCAGGTATGCATTAAGAAACAAAAATGAGCCCTGGCCAGTGTTTCTCAGTGATTAGAGTGTCGGCCCGTGCACGGAAGGGTCGTGGGATTGATTCCCAGTCAAGGGCACGTACTTAGGCTGCAGGTTTGATCCCCACCTGGTTGAGGCGCCTGGGGGAAGCAACCAATCAATGTGTCTCTCTTACAATGATGTTTCTCTCTCTCTTCTCTCCCTCCCTCCTTCCCTTCCTTCCACTCTCTCTAAAAAAAAAATTAATGGACAAACAACAGTGTGGGGAAGGCCCGTGGAGGGGGCAGAAGCAGGGTAGAGGGGGTTAGTGGGGAAAAAAGGAGGACATGTGTAGTACTTTAAACAATAAAGTTTAAAATAAAAAGGAAAAAACAATACCCCCAGGTGCAGATTAACAAGACAGAACAAACAAAAATAAATGAAATGACAACAACAAACAACAAAAACCTCTTCATGCATCGACTTGAGGTTTATGGTTGTTTTTATTTTCTTCCTTTTGGGAGACTTCACCATTTAGCCTCAAGAATTGTTCTTCCAGGGGGATATGGACATATGTAATACCTTAATAAAAAAAAAAAAAAGAAAGAAAGAAAGGAAGGAAGGAAGGAAGGAAGGAAGGAAGGAAGGAAGGAAGGAAGGAAGGAAGAAAGAAAGAAAGAAAGGAAGGAAGGAAGAAAGAAAGAAAGAAAGAAAGAAAGAAAGAAAGAAAGAAAGAAAGAAAGAAAGAAAGAAAGAAAGAAAGAAAGAAAAAATAAAGAATTGTTCTTCCTTTAGTATGCTACCCAGCTCCCTTCCCACACCCACCATTAGCATATGGTATATTTCTCCAAGTTGGAATGTTGAGTTGGTCATGCTCTGGCACTCTATGGATAGCCTGGGAACATAAGCACATATGAAACAGTCCAGGGGCACACCACAAGTCAACTCCTCTTAGAGTTTTCACCACCCTTATGAGTTTCCGGCATGCTTATTTATTCCCCAAGTAAGTACGAGGTAACTGCTGAATCTTACAACCAAACACATTTCCCACGTGACAAGCATTTATTCTCAGAGACAGTATATTCTAAACCCACAAGGAGGAAGAGAAACACTATATTCTTAATAACCTCCATAATTTAGAAAACTGCCACTTTCACAAAAAAGTCATATCGTTGCATTATCATGTATACCACTGTTAATTATTTTCCTATTTTTTTCTGTCTCAGCTACTTTGTGCCTCTTTGGGTGGCCAAGAATAAGAAAGAGATACATCCTAGAATCAAAGAGCAACTCGCTTTTGCTACCCAAAGAGTTGAACGTTGTTTTGGCAGCCTATTTGTAATTCCTGGATTCAATTTTTAGCTGATGGCCATCTTCACTTTTTAGAGAGAGGAAAGTGTTTATTATTCTGGCTAAGACATACACACACACACATACACACACACACACAAATGGTTGGGTAGGAATTAAGCAGATGTTTACTTTGTTTTTCTCATTTTAACCATGAGTTAGGAAAGAATGTTTCTAGATTTTATCTAAGATTTGGTGTTACAGCTTGTTTATTTCTGTACCTTTGCTAATGCCTATTACATGATTTTAGCCCATCAGACTTATATGAAATATCAGGGCCTGGGACTAGGATAGGAAAATGGTATTTTACTAACAAGCACATTCTGATATAAGCACATCTATTGTCACTATGCTAAAATGACTTTGGGATTTCAAAACTGACTTTGGAGAATGAGAGGTCTTATTCCCAAGAAACAGATACCTTTCTGGTACTCACCACTTGTGCACTTTTATGTGTGTTTTGATTTTCAGAATGAAAATTAATGGACACTGGTAAAATTGTCCAAACAAATATAAGTGGATGAGCAGCATTTTTTTATGGCTTTCTTTGTTTCTACGGAGGACAGCATTATGGTAGCAGTTTCAAATAGTGCACTTAATTTTTAATAGGATCTCTTAGTTCTTAATCCAACTGTTCTTGTTAGAGAGTAGAATTCAAGTGCAAAATGTTAGTTCTAGCCACTGATGATAATATTTGGTTGTCTGTAAGGTGTACCCAGTTTAGATTTCATTAGCTTGACTTATTCAGACTAATTTTAAATCTAAGTAGTTTTATAATGTTTATGCAAATAGAAGTACTACCACGATCACCTGATTTTCCTTCCAGATTAAATAAAACATCTATAATCTTCTAAAGACCCGAAAGCCTAAATTACGTCTGGAAACTGTAGTATTTGTTTGTTCTCAGGAGACTAATTGGTAAGTATTGAGAATGTTGCCTGAGGGGTACTCAGTCATCTAAGACCATGTCTGGCTCTAGGATATAGAGGAGATATTTTATAATAGAAACAGGGGCATAGTCTTTATATAACCCATTGGAGATTTATTAATTTATTCAAATGTAATTACCATTACTTGTGTTTGTGATGGTAATTTTGGGATTACCTGGAGAATATCATCATGTTGGAAGATTGTCATTTCCAAAAAATTCATTTTGGATTCCTACTTTAGTATTTCAGAAGAAGAAGAAGAAGAAGAAGAAGAAGAAGAAGAAGAAGAAGAAGAAGAAGAAGAAGAAGAAGGAGAAGGAGAAGAAGAAGTAAAAATGGTCTCTGCCACTATCAGAGCCATATTTTCATGATTCTCTAATTTGATTGAATTAAGAGTAAACAATGTTATGATTCCATTTCTATTATTTACTAATCTTGTGACCTTAGTCTGGGATGGTTGGCTGGAAAATGAGAGTGTTGGATTAGATGATGTAGTTAACATTCCTAGTGCTGCTAATATTTCTGCCTGTAGCCCCATTCTAAAATACAATTATGTCCCTTTGAAGTTTAGTGGCCCTATCTCTGACTTTTTGGAGTAATGACACGAGAGCTAAAAGGACATATATCAATTTTGGTCCATGCTATTCTCCCCTTACATAGCACATGCTGAGGTAGAAGTGCCCCAATATTGAAGGCACATGAAATACTAAACCACCTTATGGGGGTAGCTGTGATGGGGAATTGTCTTGGCTTTGCTTGAATGGTTAACTTTCACTGTGTTAAGCAATGAGATTCTCCTGTAACTTGTTACCATAGCATTACCTATACCATTCTAATTAATGTAGATGATTTCTAAATTGTCTCTCACTGCTATGACTTTGTGAGCCACAATCAAGTATGCATGTCTGAAACTGCCACAAAATAATTAAGGAAGACTATTAACTCATAAGGCCAATAAAATAAAACACATGTTATTAGATACAGAATTTGGAATACTTCACAAATAGCAGTCACATCTACTATAAATTTTCTAATGATATGTATATGTACAGTGCAGTGTCTTTGAATTTTACCAGTGGGCTTTATATCTTGGAATTATTTCATAATTTTTTCTCTAGTAAAGAGTTGCTTAAATTAGAACTTAAAATAGATAAACAGTGTCCAACAAATTTAGTATGATCAGTGGAATTTAGCCACCTTGAATACTTCTTGATATCTAAATGTCATAATGACAGTATTTATGGGCAGCAATAGATTTGGTTTTGGTCTTATGAAAGATGGATATGATATGGAATGGAGAAGGTTACTAGCTTCATGGTGGAAGTGAAATGTCAGCTATCTGCTATATTGTCCATCAATATGCCAGGGTTGCCAGCTTTTTAGACCCAGTCATATTTCATTCAAGTTAGAGTTTAAAAAATATGATCTAATTCATGCTATTATTAGGTTATTAAAATATTCTTTGAAGTTATTTGAGCACTTATTAGAGTTTTAATCTTATATTTAGAAGTATTGCACCTTGATCCATGGATTTTTAAAATATGACACACATTCCACTTTTGTAATAAGCAGTTCATTTTTACAGTCTTTGACCTGAAACCTTCCTGACCAAAAAAGAAAAATAAGTGTTTAAGTATAGTAATCTGTTTAATATTTATTGCACTATGTGAATTTATTTTTTGTGTGAGATGCTAGGAGACTACTAGTATATATCTCAATATTTCTCTCCAAGGAACACATTCATATGAATTCAGAATATATGTAAAAACTCCAGAAGTAAAAATCTTTCATAATAAGATACTTAGTTTTGCTCAAATGTTATTTCACTTCCGTGAAAGTGGAATTAATTTTCCCACAGTAGTAAGCAATAATATAAAGAAATATAAGTAATCTTAATCCTATACTAGTCTTTCTGCTGTCTTATTTTTCCTTCATGATTATTCCTTAGATAATTGTTAAATTACTATTGATCTTTTATATATAAAGATTATAACACCAAGCTTCAAATGTTTTTTTAAATCTTTATTGTTTAAAGTATTATATATGTCCCCTTTTTTCTCCCATTGACGCCTTATTACCCCCCTCCACCCCAGACTATTTATTCTGCTCCAGAAGTGCCTATCATATTATTATTGTTTTAATTATTATTGTTGTAAGGCATATCTTCTTCGTATCAAATGCCAATTACATCAATTTCATTTATTAAATAATTCATCTTTCCCTCCTAATTTCCAATTATTCCCTTTTTATATGTAAATATCTCATTTAAGCTTGGGTTTATCGTTGAGTTTCTAAAAATTTATTTTCCAGTATTATCAGTTCAGTGATGAAGAAATTGAGAGTTAAAAATGATTGATTACTATTTTCAAGTTCACATAGTTGATAAGCAGACCAAGGGCAATTTAAAAACACAGAGTTGGAGTTAAAATAATTTTAGTGTCTGTATTCAAATATCCATGCAAAAACAAGAGGCATCAGAATTGCAACAAAGAGCTGAATTGTTGTGGAGCAAATTTCTGAAGGAAAAACACCTTCATTCCTTTTAAGTCAGAGCAGGTAGTTACAACCATTCCACCAACAAAGACTAGGATGGGGGAGGAAGACAGACTCAGTACAGATTGTTCTCTTTTCTTCGTCATAGTGATCAGATAGTAAGCTTTGGCCTTAGTCATGAGTACAGATGTATAACTTCTTGTGAAAAAGTTACGTATTCAATGAAAAAGAAATTGAGCATAGGTCATGGGTTAAAGGTTGATAGAGCCTGAAAATCAGCTTTCTTTGCAAAGCATGTTTCACAGTACCCCTGTGTTCAGAAAGTTGATAGTCAATGGACAAGGCATGTATCACACACGGAGCTAATGGTACTGACAGGACTAGAAGTAATTGGCCTGTTATAAATTACAGGACAAACTCATGATTTGTCATTCCAGAAGGAGAGGCCTGTGAGAATCATGCCAGATGCACATCATAGATCAGTGTCCATATTCATGATTACACCTGTGAGTAAACCTACTTCATTTTTCTGTACATCCAATAAATTGTATATCTAGACAGCAGATTTATCCACCATTTGGTAATGATTGCTGGTACAGAAGTTATTATTTATTTATTTATTTATTTAGGGGATGCCTGCTACCTCTCCAGTAACAAAAATAAAAAAAAAAAAAATGCTGGAAGCATACATTTCACATGCTGCATATTGCTTTATTCAAATATCACCATACTTTACAATAGTAACAAAAATGAACAGAATGATATTATGAGATGAAAAAACAAATGTTACTTATTCCAACATTTTTCTTTGTCATCTTTAAGGAATTTATGCCCCGCTAGATTGGGATTATTTTTTTTTTTCTATATCTAGAACCATCGGTTACCACTTTTTAAATTTCAGATTGCTGCTTCATTCAATACTTTGAAAGGCAATAACCTCACTCATCTACTTCCTTCAGCCTCATTTCATGATCCATTTTTGTAGAACTATCTTCTGGATTGGTTCAGTTTTGAGGCCTAAGAAATATTTTCTCTCTCCCAATGATTTCCATTTTTTAGTCTATATTTATCTTCCAATGAACCATCTCCTTTAACTAAGTATTGTATTTGGAAACAGGTAAGACATTACCTTACTATTTACATATACAGCTCAGATGGCACCCATACAAAATAATTAACTGGATGACACTGTTGTTATCCTTCACCATTTTTGAATTTAAAGCTCCCTAGAAAAATAATGTCAAGGCATGAATTTTCTAAATGCTGCCAAAGGGGGATTCATTAATGTATGCATACCACTATACATGGTGGCATTTATAATATAGTTCTGTTTGATCATGTTTTTGTTTACTTGTTTAAATCTGATCCTTAATTTTAAAACCAATCAAGTGGTTGTTTGCTGTGAATGTTATCTCAGAAGTTCATTCTCACAAGATAAATCCCTTCGGCAATTCATTCAAGAGTAAGAGAAAAAGAAAATATTATATTCCTATAGGATGTACTGAAATTTTTGTTTGGGTCTCAAACGTAGGCTTGTGTAGATAGAAATAGTCATTGTTGCTGAATATTGGTGTGATTTGTAGAGTTTGTCCTGTCTGACTCCTATATGAATGTTTGTATCCCCCCAAATTCGTATGTTGAAACTTAATTTCCGATGTGATGACATTTGGAGGTGAGGACTCTGGGAGGTGAATAGGTCAGTAGGGCAGAGCCCTCAGGAAGGCAGTGCCCTTATGAAACAGTCCCCAGTGAGCCCCCTCGCTCATTTGATTTTGCACTTTCCAGCCTCCAGAACTGTGAGAAGTACATTTCTGTTGTTTACAAGCCACCCACTTTATAGTATTTTGTTATAGCAGCCTGAATGGACTAAGACACTGACCTAGCCAAAGGAGCCTTTTTTTTTTCCATTTTGAGAATGAAGTTAGTTATTAGATACAGAGGTAGAGCAAGAAGCCTGTAGAGAATCATAAGAGTGGTGCTACCATTATCCTTATTCCAATTGGAACATTAAAGCCCTTTGATATCTACCTTTCATTCCTCTCCTTACCCCTGCATCTAACGGTCCACTAAGTTCTACTGAGCCTTTAAGATATCTACTGATATCTTTGAGTATAAATTATCATTTCATTCTTAGATACCCCTTGTGGAAGTAGTTTCCAGTGGTCTCCCAGCCCCTCTCTTTCACTCATCTTAAAATCCTGCGTGTATTCCCCATTCTCTCGCATATAAAATCCTGACTCTTGCCCAGCCAGTGTGGTTTAGTGGTTGAGCATCCACCTATGAACCAGGATTCCCAGTCAGGGCACATGCCTGGTTTGCGGGCTCAATCCCCAGTCAGGGGTGTAGAGGAGTCAGCCAATTAATGATTCTCTCTCATCATTGATGTTTCTACCTCTCTATCTCTCTCCCTTCCTCTCTGAAATCAATAAAACTATAATTAAAAAAAAAACACAATTTCACAAAAGGAAGGGTAAACAAAGAAGTGTCAGTTAAGAGCACAAAATAGTATTGCTAAAATACATTCAACTATATCAATAATTTTAATAACGTTAACAGTTAAACTAGCAATGGACAAGGTACAGATATTTTTGGATTTTAAACATATTTCATTTTAAGACAAGTAAAATATTATACAATATGAGAGTAATTGTGTTGGAATAGAAAGAACTGGAATTACTGGAATTAAAGATTGGCCATGCCTTTTACTATCCAACTATGTGTCTTCAGGCATATTTCTTCACCTTTGGTGGCCTGCTCATCCTCACCTGTGCACTGGGAATAATATATATTTCACAGGTGTTTGTGATAATTGTTTATAGTAAGTGAACTATGGTTAGCACAGTATCTCATCTATATGAAATAAGTTTTTTAATTATTACTGAAATTTGCTCCTGGTGTATGAACACAAATTAATGACAACTAATAGGGTTGTCCAATTTTCAGGTGGTGTTCTTAGGTGTTTTTTTTTCCAGTCAAATGCATTTTCAAATACTTTCTTCATTATTATAATAAGAGAAGAGGTTAGCACTACTCGGATGAATGTGAGATGTGTTATCCTTAGCAATTAAACTCACAAGATTCTTTGCTATTGGTGTCATTTTTTGAACATAATTAAGGTGATAAAAAACCCATTTGGATGTACTAGTAATAAGTTGGGAGGATTGGATATATAGTTGCACTGGGATTAGGGGGTTTATCTAATTTCATGTATATTATAGTACCTAGCATATTTTTGATATTGAATGAATATTAATAATGAGAGCAGAAATAATTTCAATTTAGTTTTCTATGTAGAATACAGATGTAGCGGAAATTTCTGCTGAACTTTTTCTCCTAATGCAAATTCTGAGTATTACTCCCAATTTATCCCTGCTATTTACTAAAGCTATGTTCTCCTGCAAATGATTTAATACCTTTGTACCTATGATTCCTTCTATAAAATGGGGATAATAATACAGACCTATTTAATTATTTAGTTCTTCAGAATGCTAAGATGATGTATTAAAGTTAATTATATGAAAGGTATTTCAAGTTAAGTCTATTACTAAGCATACTTATATGATTTTGTATAATATGACTTCCCAATTATACATGGACTACACTGAATATAGAGTATAAAAATAAAATGAATATAAATATCTGAATAGTAATAAGCTAACAGCAGAGGTATATTTTATTTAATAAAATAAAGAGATTATTCAAAGCTGCTAGATGTAATCATTTAAATGTAAAATAATTAGCTCAATACTATTAGTCTCTCTTTATTATAGTTTAAGATTAGCTGAGTTACAAATGAAATGCTTTTTTTAAAATTTATGTGCTTTACATAGATATTATATTTGCAATTTTTAATGTATCAATATCTATTAGAATGTCTTAATAATTTATAATGATGCATTGATGTTTCTGTCTCTAGACTTACGATGTTTTTATTTGCTACTTAATATCACTTAAGTAAAGAAAAATATTAAAATATTAGCATGATTTTAAAAAACATATATATAAATATTAAAATATTAGCATGATTTTAAAAACATTTATATATATACTAGAGGCCTGGTGCACGAAATTCGTGCACGGGGTATGTGTGTGTGTCCCTCAGCCCAGCCTGCAACCCTCTCCAATCTGGGCTCCCTCTCACAATCCAGGACTGCTGGCTCCCAACTGCTCGCCTGCCTGCCTTCCTGATTGCCCCTAACCACTTCTGCCTGCCAGCCTGATCACCCCCTAACCACTCCCCTACCAGCCTGAATGATGCCTAATTGCTCCCCTGCCAGCCTGTTTGCCCCTAACTGCCCTCCCCTGCAGGCCTGGTCCCCCGCCAACTGCTCTCCCCTGCAGGCCTGGGTCCCCCCCAACTGCCCTTCCCTGCAGGCCCGGTCACCCCCAACTTCCCTCCTCTGCCAGCCTGGTCAAACCTAACTGCCCTCCCTTACTGGCTTGACTGCCCCCAACTGCCCTCCCTTGCAGGCCTTGTCCCTCCCAAATGCCCTCCCCTGCTGGCCATCTTTTTGCAGCCATCTTGTGTCCACATGGGGGCAGCCATATTTGACCACATGGGAGCAGCCATCTTGTGTGTTGGAGTGATGGTCAATTTGCATATTACTCTTTTATTAGATAGGATATTTGAAAGAGCTGGGAGAGGGAGAGAGATATAGAAACATCAATAATGAGAGAGTCATTGATCACTGCCTCCTGCACACCCCTCACTGGGGATCAAGCCTACAACTAAAGCATGTGCCCTGACCAGGAACTGAACTGTGATGTCCTGATTCATAGGTCGATGCTCAACCACTGGGCCACACAGGCTGGGCAATATTAGCATGAATTTAACATTCATCTTGTATTGTTTATAATGCCAGTTTTAAATGAATATAACACAACACTGAACTTGTGTGAATAATAAATGAAATTACACAATTTGTATTTCATTTCTCATGAACAAAACTAACTGCACTGTTTTTACTTCATTTGTTGATAAGCACACATTCTATCCTGTTATTTGCCTTTGGCTTACTGATGAAGAAGGAAAAACTGAAAGAAAAAGGAACAATGGTTGCCCTATCTTTTCCTTTTTTATCCTTATCAGAGTAACTGATGGGCAAATACAGGGAAGTACTATGAGTAAGAAGGGATACAATAGGGTTCCTTGGTAGTTTGAGTTTCTTAAGAAATGCCATTGCCTTTTAAAAAAATTATTGTTGACAATATTATAAATGTCCCCCTTTCTCTACCCCCCTATTGCCTTTTTTTTTTTTTTTAAATTTGAAGCAAGTTCTGGTTTGACAAAAAAGCGTGGGCTATTAGGCTATCAGCATTCCTGGTCTTAGAAATAACATACTTATATTGTACTATGAGTCTTACAAAACTCAAACACATCATGGATTCACTTGGATTCTGTACTCATTGGGCATCTTGAAGGTTACATGCAAATGGGCCAAAAGAAATGATAGTGTGTATCTCTCTTCTGCTTATACACATACCCCATTTTCCTATTGGACTGACCAAATATCAGTTCAAAAATAAAATAATATATTAAAAATTTCAACATGGCTCCTGAAGATCATTAAACCTAGGGAAGTGAGTGTGGGCCTTGAGTGATTGCATAAGTTACATGTCCATGAACCTGGCCCTGACCCTGCTCTGCTTTTGTGTTTCAGACTCTTGTTTAAGGCTCTGATATTTGGGGTCCTCTGCCAAACCCAGTTAAAAGCCTTAGGCTAGAAAAAGCATCTACATTATAGTATGACATATAATAAAAACTCAATAATATCTATAGCTATTATTATTATTATTACTAGAAGCCCAGTGCATGAAATTTGTGCACGGCGGGGGGTTGTCCCTCAGCCCAGCCTGTACCCTCTCCAATCTGGGACTCCTGGAGGGATGTCCGACTGCCCGTTTAGGCCCGATCCTGGTGGGATCGGGCCTAAACGGGCAGTCGGACATCCCTCTCACAATCCAGGACTGCTGGCTCCCAACTGCTTGCCTGCCTGCCTTCCTGATTGCCCCTAACCGCTTCTGCCTGCCAGCCTGATCACGCCCTAACCACTCTGCTGCCAGCCTGGTTGATGCTTAACTGCTCCCCTGCCAGCCTGTTTGCCCCCAACTTCCCTCCTCTGCCAGCCTGGTCACCCCTAACTGCCCTCTCCTGCAGGGTTGATCACCTCCAACTGCCCTCCCTTGCAAGCCTGGTCCCTCTCAACTGCCCTCCCTTGTAGGCCGGGTGCCTCCCAACTGCCCTCTCCTGCTGGCCATCTTGTGGTGGCCATCTTGTGTCCACATGGGGGAAGGATCTTTGACCACATGGGGGCAGCTATATTGTGTGTTGCAGTGATGATCAATCTGTATATTACTCTTATTAGATAGGATAGAGGCCTGGTGCACAGGTGGGGGCCAGCTGGTTTGCCCTGAAGGGTGTCACAGATAAGGGTGGGGGTTCCCTTGGGGTGTGGGGCAGCCTGAGCGAGGGGCCTGTGGTGGTTTGCAGGCCGGCCACGCCCCCTGGCAACCCAAAGGGAGGCCCTAGTATCTGGAATTTATTTTCCTTCTACAATTGAAACTTTGTAGCCTGGGGTGGCAGCCATTTCTGTGGCAGTTAATTCACCTTCTACAATTGAAACTTTGTAGCCTTAAATGGGTGAGCCCGGCCAGGGTGTGTGGGAAGCTTTGCTTCCCCTGTTGCCGCCGGCAACCATGGCCTGCTCTCTCAAGCTCCATTCTGCCGCCATTTGTTTGAATTTGTTTACCTTCTATAATTGAAACTTTGTAGCTTGAGTGGAGGCTTAGGCCTGCAACGGCTATGGAAAGCTTGGCTTGCTCTGTTACCTGGGAAACCTTGCTTTCTGTGGCTGTAGCCATCTTGGATTGGGGTTAATTTTCATACTCGCCCTGATTGGCCGGTGGGCATGGCTTGGCTGGTGGGCGTGGCTTATGTAGCGGAGTGATGGTTAATTTGCATATTACCATTTTATTAGAGAGGATTATTAATTGTATTAAGTACTCTTATTACACAGCACTTTTTCTCATATCTTATGTCTACAGCTATTCTACTATTATCAATTATTTCAAAACCCAAAGTTCTCAAAGTACTATTATATATAAACTTACTTCACAACCCAATCCAAGACAACTGTGTTCTTTTTTGTGACATTTAGCCTAAACCTTAAGGTATACATGAACTCAGTTGCTCTCCATCCTTGTGAAAGGACAATAAAGTTTCACCAATAAAAATATTTTTACAGTTTTGTGTTCATTAGACTGAATAAATTCCATCAGAAGAGTATACATATTTACTGATGACATTAAATTTGGCAGAAAAATGGTTTTGAGTAGCTTATCAGCTTCTTGGTTAAGTATCAGATTAGATAGCCTTGATGGTAGTTTAGCTTCAATACTGTCTACAAGACAGGGCACTGTGTTTGCCAGAGGCACTGGTTAGATGCAAATAAGTAAAGAGGAGTCAAAAGGTTTTATTCACTCTCAGATAAAAATAATAACTGTACAACTATAAAATTAAGTCATTGGTACTGCATAGACAAGAAAAAATTCAGAGAAAAGAGAGTTAATCCAAACTGAATAGGTCACTTTCTTAGACTCTATAAGAAATGCTAATAAATTATACCCTCCTCTATTTATCTGAGTTCTTCCAAAGCAGGAAACAAGTCATTATTATCTTCCCTTCATGCTTAGCACAGTGCCTGGCACCTAGTGGACATGCCTTTGATGTTTGCTTTATTTTTTCCACAGAAAAATGCAATACAAGCTCAGACAAAAAAACAAAATGAGTTGAGAACATACTGACACCCTCAAATAGTTGTCAAGGATTTAGAGGCCATGTCTTAAATGGTTTGGACATCTGGTGAAGTAACACAAAAATAGAAACCACAGTAGGATTTTTTCAAAACTGAAGTAGGGAGAAAGATATCTAGAAGCAACCCTTGAAATCCATGGAGGAACATAATAAAGAAAAGACTTTAAATAGAAACCTTGAACAGAAAACTTCATATGCCATGGGGGTTTAGAAAGGTGAAAGGAATTTGTGTCTCTGATAATACAATGATGGTCTTTATTGTTTGTAGACATAAGGAATGTTGATATTTCAAGAGTCACTAAAATAAGTAGCCACTTGTAAATATGCCATCAGATCCTGACCATTTGGAAACTCTTTCTGACAGATATTTTTCTATCTGTCTAAGGATGGAAGTGTTTGCTGACATAATATCTGTAATATTTGAATCTTTAGGCATTTCTGAAATTAATAATTTACTGTGAAAAACCCACACTCAAAATAGAAATAATATACATTAATAAGTAACATATACTATGTAAATATAAATGAATTCACAAAAATTATAATCCAGCAATATCTGAACAAAATTATCTGTTAATTTTATCTAAGGACATAAACATAATAGTTAGATTTATTATATATTAGTCCTAACTTACCTCTTTACACCATTTTTATCAGTGTGGTGTTCTTCAAGGTTTTGAAAGACATTTTAAGGTACTAAGGTCATGAATTTAACTGCACTCTCCGGCCCACTTAAATCATGAAAACATCATGTGACTTCAGTGATTAGAATTAGCAAAGATGCTTTGCCTGCTTTTTAAAAAAAATCTCTATGTAGAAAATGCAGGGTTTTAGCCAACATAGTTTTGCTCGTAAACTGGTATTTTGATCTTTCAGTACTTGTACAATACAATAAGGAGAGGGACATTTCAGTACACGGAAGCCTGCATTCTCACAGGCTTTCTGCTCCATCAATTGTGAGAGGAGCAATGATTTTCAGAGCTGAGAAGAGAAACCCAAAGCAAAGCAGTTGGCTGACACAGTGACATCTACAATATAAAAAATACAAACCTGGGAATGGGAGAAACTGTGACTGAGACTGTGTCAGGGATACTAAAGGTCAGACTGAAAATCCCCCCAGAGTTGCTGCTCAGAAATGTTAATATGTACAGAGTTGGACTGTTTAGATGGATGCATCTGAAAAAAAAAATAGATAAAGCTGCGATGAGAGTAAAGTGGCGATGCTTGGATCACTGAATGAAGCAAAATAAAGCCTTATTCAGTGAGAGGAGAAAGGTCTCCTCTAATGCATCCAGGAGCTCCTATTTTGACAGTTGTGTGTGTGGAAGTGAAAGCATTAGAGGACTAAAAACCTTGCCCAGGTTACCTGCAATTTGCCAACACCAGGCTGTCTGTGGAACTGCACTCTGATGGGTTTTTAGCTTTTATGTGAGGTTCATGATGACTTGTTTAACAGAATTGTTTTAGCATTAGTTTGTCAGCCCAGGTAACCCAAAGGTCTGCTTTGCAAGGCCGAAAGTTCTAGAAATGCATTACCCCTGCTGCCGCCACCCCAGCACCCACCAACAACATTAATGTGCTTAAAAACAACAAAAGTCCCCTGTCCAACTTTTTAAAAAATGCCATTGCTCTGATCTATGAATATTTGGCACATGTTTTCTTGCCAGATATCACTGAAGAACATTGGCTATCATATACTTCACTATTTAAAACATATTCTGAGCGTTAATGATTCAAATTTAATTAAACATAAAGAAAAAGTTGACTACTGTCAGGAAATTAAAAGGAAAGCTATGTTATACCTTGAACCTACTATTTATTTTGTACTGTAAACTGTTATAACTCATGAGTTTTCTCAAAGAACAATTATTGTTGATTATTGAGTTATCTTTGGGGAACTTTTAGGGGGAATTGTTTTATATAAGTTGAAAACTTTTTTGTTCGTTTTACACTGCAATGTTTGTAATGTAATCTTCTATTTTGATTTATGTACATTTATTTTAAACTAGAGGCCCAGTGCACGGATTCGTGCACCAGTGAGGTCCCTCGGCCTGGCCTGCGGGGATGGGGCCAAAACCAGCTCTCCAACATCCCCTGAAGGGTCTCAGATTGCGAGAGGGTGCAGGCCAGGCCGAGGGACCCCACGGTGGACAATCGGGGCCGGGGAGGGACTGGGGGAGGGCTCCAGGGCATGTCCAGTCTGTCTCACCCAGTCCTGATAGGCCGGATCCCAGCAGCAAACTAACCTACTGGTCAGAGCGTCTGCCCCCTGGTGGTCAGTGCACATCATAGCGACTGGTCGAACTTAGCATATTAGGCTTTTATTATATAGAATACTCTTTCTTCGAAGAAAACTTTAAAATAATAAACAAATAATTTTCTTGGTTTATGTTCATCCTATTAGAAACCTTGCTATGAGTGTACTACTTCTGAAATCTCAAGAGCTTCCTAATCCTATATTTTAGGACAGGCCCTGATCCACTCCCATTCAGCATTGTTATAAAAAGAAACAAAGAAAATGTGTCAGAAATGTTTAAAATTGCAGAACCCAAATACAGACTCAAGGTTAGAGCTCCCTGTTACAAAATAACTTTTGTTTAAAATAAAATTTAAAAAGCTTCAAGCCTATTTTAAAATAAAAACCCATTAAGTAAGGATTTACTATTGTATGAATTATCAACGGACTATGTCTTTCTCCTTTTTGCTGTTTGTGGTGGTGACAAATAGAGGCTACTCAAAGGAAACAGTGGTATAGGCTGAGAAAGAATGAAACCAGCTGTATATTTTCTTCTCCATTTTGGAAACACTAGGAAAATACAAAAGTGCCAATCTGGATGTTGGTGGGTTGGGGGGAAGAAAAAGGAAGGCCGCTAGGAGAATGGATTGGTCCGATCTGCTGGCTGCCCTGAAAGGGGAATGGACTTGCCGTCAGGATCTTATCCTCCTCAGCCCCTTGAGGGACCAAGCTGGGCCTCCTGTCAAAGGGCTCCCTGGAAAAGGCCCAGAATTCTCCAAATTAGTTCTCTGCTGCCTCACTCATGGCCTGTGCTTCTCTCTGTTTCCCAAGCTCTTCATTGATGATTCCTCAGTCTTCAGTGCAGTCTTGCCTCCCACTTGGGTCATTTGTATGAATTGACTATCCTACTAACCTTTGAACTGTAACCCTAGTCCTTTGCTATTTTTACCAACTGTTGGTAAGAAGATGACTCTAGCAGATCCCTGAAAATGGCTTTTTTTCCCCAATGCCCGGAACCTCTTACCCTTATATATTGTCCAGGTGAGGTTAACAGTTAAGACTTTTCCTTTCCACCCACTTTATTCTAGTGTAGCACTTTTAAAGTGGTCAGAACTGACTTTAGAAATCTCCCTTTATTCTGTTAACACATACGAGTTAAAGGCAATTCCTTTTGTCTTTTCTTTATCTTTTTAGAAAAAAAAAATCACTGGCATTAAGATATGCTACATTAACGTAATTGTTTCAACTTACAGTTGATCAAGTCAGCAAAAGTCATCTTTAAATCAGTGTCATTTTGAAGCCTTAAAATAATCTGTTCTCTGAATTTGGACAGCTTATTTCTGGCAGTTTGCAGATGGACAGCCTCATGGCATTGCTGAATGTATGCATTAGAACATAATTAGCTACATATAAAGATAGGTTTAGTTCTTTCTAAATGGGTTAATCAGTTCTCGCTGAATTCAGGAAAATATAAGGAAAACTCAATGCTAAATGTCTTCAGATTTGTTGGCTTAGACTTTAGGTAAAATTAGATATAAATATGTGCCCCAATGGGTACTAGTTAGTTTGATAATGTTCAGGTGTTCCATGAAGTTATCAAGGCAGGGTGACTGCCCAGTCACATTCCAAGAGACTGTTTTGATTTGGGTTTGTTTTCATTTATAATCAAGAGCTTTACATTTGCATCATTTAATAGACACCTGTCTATTGAAGGTGGGTTTTAAAGTAGCAGGGCTCATCTGCTTATTAATGAGTCCAGTTATCAGAATACCTTCTACCTTATTTTTCATTCATTTGCTATTACTAGTATATGTCTAGAACGAAAAACTTTCTCTCCTTACCTAGCTGTTAATACTGAGGTGAGTTTGTAGAAAAATGTTGTTAGCATCTTTCAAGGTGATTGATATGTTTTCTTTCTTATTGGGTATTTTTATGAAAATAAAGAATTTTTAACATATTTAAACTACTTTAAATATGTATCCTTTGCAATTATTATTATCACGGTTGTTCAAATTGCCTCTTTTATGGACAGTTGACCCACTTCAAATTGAATCCTGAGCTTTGATGACATAACCAAATGCTTCCACTCTTTCTGGTATAATAAGTAAGATCCTCTATGCTTTGCTTGAACATTTTGTCCACATCTGGAAGCGGCAAGTTTTGTAAAAGCTATGGTTCCTTTAAGTGGAAAAATGTTATTTAAAGACCTTAATTTAAGTGCTAGTGATGCCTATAGCTATTGTGTTGCTCAATAGTTCTAGACTTTCTCATTAAATAGATCTTAGAAATATGCTAAAGATAAAATACACCATGAGTTCATATTCAGATTTCCAACTCCAATATTAATTTGACTTCATTAGTTTTATATTGGCATATCTTTTCTCTTGAGATGAAAATCTTGGATCCTAATAACAGTACTTTTTGCTCATCCTAATAAGTGTGGGTATGCATGTGTATTAATTAATTTGTCAAGTATAGACATACAGAAACACAACTAGAATAACAATATGATTACTAGAAATGGTTTAAGATCTTTGCAGTATTGTTGTCCTTAGACTATCTTCCACTGGAGATGTACAAATTACCATGCTTTACAATCACCCCATGTAACTGCTTCTTGGCCTTTTGACGAAGATTGAGTATAAAATCACTTGATGTATTATCTGTTTATGAAGTTTAGCCCCCCAATATACAGTTCATTTTATTTTGCTTTGAATTAAGGATTTCTTTCTGCCTACATTTGTTTTGTTGTATTATTATAAAAACATTTACCTCAGTCCAAAATCAAAACTACAGAATAAGTGCAGTTCAGAGAAGTCTCACTTCCGACCCAATCTCCTTCACCCTAGTTGTCTCCTCTTCCCTTTGTAGGTAATCTATTTTTAAAATTAGTTTTCAACATGGGCACATTGGTTTCATGTTTGTGTTTGTGTTTTTCCCCCTTCTTGAAGATGAATGATAGCATACCATACACATTTTTCTCCGCCTCACTGTGTTCATAGGCTAGATATTACACCATAGCCATGATAGAGATGTTTCTCCTCCTTTTTTGGAGCTACATGGGGATTTACCATACTTTATTGTAACAGTCACCTAGTTATGGACCTTTGGATTGTGTCCAGTCTTTTGCTTTATACATATTGCTTTTCTTCCACTTAGAACACTTCAGTGGCTTCCCATTGATTTTCGATAAAAATATAAACTACTTTCCATAGCCTACAAGATCCTGCTGCATAATGGGTCTCTATTTTAATTACCCAACCTTATTCTTCCCTGTATTCTCACTTCACTATTCTTCAACTCTCACCTAAGAATACTTTCTTGGCACCCATCTTCATGGCTGACATAGTGTCAACCTTCAGATTAGGGAAGTTCAAATGCTACCGGCTCAAAAATATCTCCCTGAAGAGTCCTACCTATGATGACACTACTAGTTACTCACTAGCTAGTCACCTTGTTTGTTTCCTTCACCTTGTTTATTTCCTAACACAATCTACAGTGATATATGATACATCCTATGATGTTATTATTATACAATACTAGAGGCCCGATGCATGAAATTTGTGCAAAAGTAGGCCTTCCTTCCCCAGGCTGCAGGCACCAGCTTCCCTCTGACACCTGGCACCTGGGCTTCCCTCGCAGGCCCGGCTTAGTCTAGAAGGTCGTCCGAAAGGATGTCCGGTGTAATTAGCATATTATGCTTTTATTATTATAGATCATGTTTGTTCAGTTGCTGCTTGTTCTTTGTACCTAAATGTCATTCTGGCTGAATCTTTCACATCCTGGATAGTGTCTGATATATATGGCCTCAAAAAGCATTTGTTGAACTGATGATTGAGTGAATCAATTCATATCAAACAAAATATGCTACTGTGGAGTCTATATATACAGGCTCAGCAGCTTAAAAATCCAACAAGGTGCTAATCTGTCTCTTTTTATACATTACCATAATATGCCCCAATTGTATTTCTTTCACAGTCTGCCAGTGTCATGGGGTTAATGTGCTTGTGACCTTACTAGACTGTCATCTCACCAGACTGTAGTATCTAACTTTTTATTACCTTAGGAACCAATTTAGTAACACTTATCTGTGATGTGTAACTCCATTAAATTTTGAAGCCCTTACAATTATTTTAGCTAAAGGTTTTACTATAATCCTCAGATAGTTGTTTGCAAGTGAGAGAAAGTATCAGACATATGGTTTTCCTAAAAAGAGAGGTACAGTTATTTCCATTTTATCGATGAGAAGATTGAGTCTTAGTAAGGTTAAGTGATCTGACAAATGGCATATGAACTCAATTCCAAGTTTCCTTAATTCCAGTGTCATGATTTCTGCCAGGGGACATCGAATATGGACATATAACAAAGCAGAATTTTCATGGCCTCTCGCCATTTGTAAATGTATAGTTTAGAAAGAAATGTTAAAAACGTTTATAAAAACTTTTATTTCTATGGGGAAAAGTCTGTCCATTTTGGTATATTTTCATCTACCCAAATCTAGTCAGCCAGGCATTTTCTCAAACTCCATGATTCAGATACCTGAGATTTAACCATGGGATACATTTTTGATAGTCTCAACAGTGTTAAAAGTATTCACAAATACTCAGAACTTTTTGACCTACTTCAAGTCTCATAACTAACTTAACTAGTTTTGAAATGCTCTCCCTTTTTTTTTAATACAAAACAGCCTATTCAGCGCTACGCCATTTGCACACTTGCTACATCTGTCAACTTTCTTTCAGTTTCCTGTCTGGCTTCCATGTCACTCCATGGCCTCTATTAGACTGCCCCCTGCATTTCAGAGATGTGGCCTAAAATTCCAGACTGACAGAACCTTTAAAGGGCCAGGTACATCTATTTTTCCTCATTGTTGGCACAGCAAAAAAAAAAAAAACAAAACAAAACACAAAAAAAGCCACAAAACAAACAAACAAACAAAAACAGAAAACCTAAAGCATTACACTTATTTTAACAAAAAATGTGAAATTTATATCAAATTGTTTTTGTCACAATAGCCTCGATTTCTGTGTAAGAAAATACATCTACCTACCATTTATTACTTTCGTGACAAAACTTGTTTCTTTGCCTGGTTAGGACTTTTGATAGAGGCAAAATGTTTGAAAGTTTTACTTTATTTCCCAAACTTCTCTTATTTTCAGAGCCTGGTACATAAAATAAACATATAGATACTCAAGCTTTATGCGTGGAAGAGCTGATTGACCAGGATTGTATTGGAATACTGCATTTTGTATAGGAATTTACCTTTTTTAAAAAAAGAGTATGTGATTCTAATGTTAGGCCTAATTTGGAATTATCATAGGTCTAAATATGCTCTACCATTTACATCCAGAATTCTTTGAAGCTAAGAAATATGTCTTGCCGGAACCGGTTTGGCTCAGTGGATAGAGCGTCGGCCTGCAGACTGAAGGGTCCCAGGTTCGATTCCGGTCAAGGGCATGTACCTTGGTTGCGGGCACATCCCCAGTAGGGGTTGTGCAGGAGGCAGCTGATCGATGTTTCTCTATCATTGATGTTTCTAACTCTCTATCCCTCTCCCTTCCTCTCTGTAAAAAATCAATAAAATATATTTTTAAAAAAAGAAATATGTCTTTATCAACTAAAGGATGTTATAAAACTTAAATGTGTATGTGAATCATCTGGGAATAGTGTTAAAATACATATGCTGATTCAGTAGATCTTGGGTGGGGCCTGGGATTTTGAATTTCAGAAAAGTTCCCAGTTGATGCTAGTGTTACTGATTCATGGAACACAATCTGGGTGGCTCTCAACTCGATGTTATTTTTAGAACCACCTGAGGATTAAAACAAGGACAAAAACAGAAACTATACTTGAGCCTCACCCTAGTTAAATTAAATGAGAATCACCAAGAGAGAAAGGTCAGGTTATAAGTATAGTTAAAAAGATCCATAAGTGATTCTAATGTGTAGCCAGAGTTCAAAACAACTGCCCTAAATGAAAATGCAAGTGAAAGAGAAAATAACATTTCCCTTTTGTAGTAATCAAACTTATAGAACTTATACTACTTAAACCCCAGTGGTAGGCAAAGAAAACTTAAGCTGCCTGAATAGATACTCTATCAAGGAAGAATTTCTGCTGATTCTTCTCTATTTTAAATTCAGATTCCAGTATCTAGGCATCTGCCTTATTATTATTTTTTAATGAAAAACTACAAACATGAAACTATGATTATTACCATGGTCCCCCTTTCACATGTTGTTGGTAGGTGAGCAATGGAGCTGACATCTAGAAGGAAGACATTCAATCTTTATTTTATGTGACTACAGTTTTCAGGGAACAGGCAAGTTACAAAGACTAGAGTTGCTACCCATGGTCCTGCTATTATGACTTAACTGTTTTTCTCAAATTTAAGTGTTAGTGGTTGTCAAAGCCTTCCTTACCTTAATGAATCTTTCTCCACACCCCTCTCCCAGCTACATATGAAGTGAAAAATGATTATATTGAATGTCTTCTTGAAAATACCCAAAAAGAAGAAGACAGAGAGCAAGAACAACCAGGACATCAGGTGAGGCTATTGAGAGTGAAAGCAAAACAGTGCTATCCTTTCTCCCTGTCAGCAGAGTCATTCGCTGGAAAATTGTAGTGACGCAGGTAAAGCTGAACGTATCACTGTATATTTTATTTTTCATAAGATCATTCATAAAACCATTAAATGGTATTTTATAGCTGCTATTCTTTTCAATTGTATCCAGAAATTTTCCATTTTATTTTTATTTTACTTCTGTTCAATAGTAAGTTCTTAAAAAGTATTTCTAAATTCTGTTTCTCACTGTGAGAGTAACCGGTCCTGGACATCCCCTCCTACCACAAACAACTAGAAAACTGCTTAAAATATAGGAAGGAGTTGTTCTCAGACACTGGAAACAGGCAGCCCAGGGATGTTATCCACATGAAAAGGATATTAACACGACAGGCACCATGATTTTCCCTGCTTTCTGCTGGGAGGCATATTTTGGATCATGACCCAAGAAGGGGCTCCCAGACAGAGAATATCGTTCTTGCTGAAATGAGATCATAGAAGTCAGAGCTTAGGGGGGCTGAGGTGGCTGGAATTTGTGGGGCAGAGTATGAAAAGAGAAGAGAGACTGAGAGGTAGCTCCAGGAATCTGCAGAGGAACAGTGATCTACATGAGCGTGACACAAAATTCCACCCGGTTGGAAGAGAATCACCGAACATGTAGTTGCTGAACAATAACCAGAGCCTCCAAAGGCCATGGTGACACACAGGTTACAGCAAAGCAGACTGGAGAGAACTTACCAAACAGTCAGGGCATTCAGTACAGACTCCTGAAAAGTAATACTGTAGGATTAAAGTAGCCCTATCAGTGGTTCTCAACTTTTCTAATGCCGCGACCCTTTAATACAGTTCCTCGTGTTGTGGTGACCCCCAACCATAAAATTATTTTCCTTGCTACTTCATAACTGTAATTTTGCTACTGTTATGAATCGTAATGTAAATATGTGTGTTTTCCGATGGTCTTAGGTGACCCTGCTAGCGGTTCTCAACCTGTGGGTCGCGACCCACAGGTTGAGAACCACTGCTGTAGAGCCTAAGACCATCGGAAATATGTATCTGAGTACTCTACCAGACTTATCTTTTCTGCAATAATGTATAGAGATTTCTCTTACAGCAAGTGAGCATTCTCAAAAACAGTGCTGGATTTTTTTAAAAAAAGTTACCAAAACCTAACATTCAATCATGAAACTTCGTCAAGTGTTATGTCACAAATTATAATTACTCAAACAATTTTTATTGTCAGCTAGAAGTTGTTGCTGAGGTTTCTTGTAGCAAGTGTTTTCATTTATTAAAGGATGTTCACATTCATCTCTCTTGGATAGTTATTTATTTATTTTTAAATGTCTATGTGATAGCAATTCTACATACATCCCTGTTTCCCCTTTTCACATAAAGGGGAAATAATGTGGTTAATAATTATTAAAAATGCAAGGACTTAGGAAGTCCATCCATGCTCAAAGTCGAGGCTATTCATGGCTTGCAGAGTTGTGCAAACCGAATACATGACCATTCTAGATTTCCAAAGATGTCTCCTCAGTCTCTAGCCATGCCTTTCCATACACCCTTCCGTAATACTTTTCATCTTTCCACTCCCACACCTTTTCTCATTGGTTCCTTATCTATTCCCACAACCCCAACTGCCATCTGTTAGTTTCTTCCTAGTCTGTATCTTCAAAACAGACTTTTATTCAGATTTTCAGACTTCTAAAATTCAATGGGAAGCGGATGAGATGTCTCACAGGCACCTCAAATTCAATGTCCTGTTCCAAGCCTATCATTTTTTTGAAACATTTCCATACTTCCTTGCTCTTTTGCACGTAAGTACTGTTTATCCACACAAATCTTGCAATAACCATGCCTAATACCTATTACAAGACCTATTGATTTCTCTCACTGACATCATTTAGATACTGAGTTTGATTGATTTTATATAAAAATATTTGTTTCTACGTTTACTTCTTTAGGTCAGCCCTTTTCTTTTGCATGGACTAATGAAGGATTTCTCAACCTCAACCATGGAGATTTAGGGCCAAATAATTCCCTGTGGTGGCAGCTGTCCTGTCCATGTGTAGTATGCTTAGAAGCATCTCTGGCATCTACCCAGCAGATGCCATTAGCGTCCCTGCCCCAACGGTGAAAACCACAAATGTCTCTGGATCTTGACATCAGGCCGCTCTCCCCCAAGAATGACTGGACCAATACTACAACTGGATCCTAACTTGTTCCCGTGTTGTTAGCCTTAACTTTCTCCAATTCATCTTCCACCAAAGGGGATTTTCCAAAACCAACTTAGGACTAAAACGCCCCTGTTAAAAATCCTTCAGCCACTCCACATTGCCTGAAGAAAAAGTAAGAACGCTTTCAAGCCATTTATTGCCTTACTAACCCATTTTCTTTCAGCCTGTGAATATTTCTGAAACAGACAAGAGTTAACCCCCAAGACTTTGGAGTAGTTAATATTCACATGATGTAGCCAGGCGGATTCTAACATTGTCTATTAACCATAATTTCTAGGTACTATTGAGTAAACTTGGAAAGATATTTAGTTACTTCCAACTCTTCCTATCTTGATTTCTTGTATTATATTTCTATGTTGTAGGACCAACCAGAAAATCGTGGTTCAATAAGAAAGCAGCCCATTCATTTTAATTATTGTAAATGAAGAAGCTTACCTAGGAGAAGAAAGTCAAAACATAGGCTGCAAGCTGTTAATTTTAATTCCTATTCTTCTTTCCAAATAATGTTGAGAAAACAGAAACGAAAACAACTGCCCTACAGGAAGAACAGCATATATTTCAATGCACAATTCAGAAGCACCTGCATTAGTCAGAAATGCCATGGCAGTAACCTGACCTATTGTTAGAAACCCAGCAAGTACATTTTTCATTGTTCCCCAGTGGGACTTTATGCCAACCAGTATTGATTGTGAGAGTTCCAAACTTCTATTAGACTCTTCTTATTTCTTAGTTGATAATTATTTCAGCCCAACAATAAGACGATTTAGAATTGTGAAAATAAATTGATGCAGGCTGCATCAAACTGTCTGATACTTGGGCAAACCTCATTTGAGCTGTGCTCTCATTTGAAATCAGAGTATATAATCCTCTTAATATAGATATTTCTGCAAGATTTTCACATTATTAGTTTCTACTTGGTTTTGGAAAACATTGTTTTAATTTTTAAAAGAAGTATGATATGTTCACTTTACCCTAAGGACTTACTGTGACTCAACATAATTGGATGATGCCAAGAGTTCATTTGAATGTAGTCAGAATGTGATGTGAAGTAGGATTCAAGGTAGAGGGAAAAGAAGGAGCAAACACTGTTAAAGGGTGTGTACAGAGGAAGGAAATGGAATGTCACTTGATCCTGATAGTGTATAGAGTTTTACTTCTTTGAGATAAAAATTAGGATAGACTATTTTAACTTGTTTTCTCTATTACAACATTTGTAAAAAGTTACAGCAAACTATCTCTGTTTCTTCAGTTCCGGGCAACTTCCTGTTAAACTTTCATCATATAATGTAATGGTTAAAAAATGGGGCCTGGAGTCAGACTGTTTAGATTTAAATTCTAGCTGTTCAGCTTGCTAGCCATGTGATGTCATGTTTTAAGTCATTTAAAATTTTAGTGCCTGTCTTTTCTCATCTGAAATAATGGAGGATAATAATGTCAGTTATCTCATGAGGCAGTGGTAGTGATTTAAAAACCCATGTAAAATGCTTAGAAAAGTGCCTATCATAGAGTAGCCATCCAATAAATGTCATCTATTATTATCCAGTACAACCTCATAACTCTAAAAATTAAGACAAGGACAAAAGCAGGTAGTACCCCAATAGTCAATCTCAGATGGCCAGGGAATGACTTTCTTCAAAGAACTATTATCTTTCATTCTGTTTTATCTTGTTTTAGATCTGTTTTATCTGCATGTCTGTAGTTATAGCATTCAATTTCCTCTTCGTTTACCTTAGGGTTATAGTGCCTTTAACATTTAGTCTGAATTTACAGCTTAAATTAGGAGGAAATTAAAAGTTACATATTTTAATTTGAAAAGGTCATATGTGATGCTTTCAAATATAACTACCTGGTAACATGGTCAAGTTTTTCCAGAAAAGCTTGGCCAAAGGAGTGTGGATTTGTCTTCTATGTTTACTTGCTATTAACAAATAATTTATCCTTTTGCTATTTTCATTTTGCTTTGTTAAAAATCATCTATTTCTCCCTTGTTTCCTATCACAAGCTAACACCTTAATTCTTTTTCACTAATTTGACATTTTGTAATGCTTATTAGGTAAATGTTATTCATAGAATTTGGATGCTTTTCCCTGATGTTCTTAAGACTCCAGGAGAAAGGCACTGTGGGAAACAGTACTGTTGTTATTATTAACAATAACAATAATAGCACACTGCAGCTGTGAAGAAACTGGGAGAAAATGCATCCAAGTGTTTTTGCAGACATTTTAAGGTTCATACAGCAAAAGCTTAGAAATATGTCTCCTCTTGTATTTTAGCCAAACCAAACCTGTCTCTCAATTTATGTTAATTGTGTCTGAAAACCCAATCCCCAAGGCCTTGGTCTTTTCATCCCCGCATTTAGAATTCATTCTTTTGCGCTGGCTAGTAATTACTGGCCAATGTCCTGACCACCCAGCTGTACTTCTACAAGGCTACCTAATGTCTGCGTTCCCTTCTGCTGAGGTGGGTACTCTTTCCTGCTGCTTAGTGACCCTTAAGTCACCCTGCAAAGATGCAAATAGCAATATACACTGCTCCTCAGTTTAGAAAGAGCTGGCAGTGTCTTATTTATTCTTGACTTTTGCATGAGGCAAGTAAAACCAATGAGTAGGAAATGAATTCAACTTCTCTGGATGTTTATTTCTCTAGATTGAATTTAAAGGTCCAGATCATATGGCCAGGGAAGGCATCTGTGCCTCTTTCCATAAATTCTTCCACAAGGTGCTTCAAGCAAGTGTTAAATGGCCAAAGGCAGGGATTTCATCTTCCTTTTAAAAAGTATGAAGGATAAAAAGCCAAATATATGTCACTGTAAGAATCACTAATTGTAAAGTCTATAGTTCTGTCTCTGAATTCATACCTTCCCCTCATTCCACCATCTGCAACGTACACACAAGGGGATGGTCATTACTTTTGAGACAATAAATCGTTAATATTCAGCATGGCGATAGGCATAGTTGTAACGTGGTGTTAAAAGTGTGATTTTGAAGGCCTCACTTTATCATCTACACTAATAAAAGAGAAATATGCAAATTGACAATACCTCTGTGATGCCCACCAACCAATCAGGAGTATGCAAATTAACCCAACAAAGATAGCTGGTTAATTTGCAGGCGCTGAGCAGCCGGGTGGGGCAGGATGCCTGCTATGGGGGGGAGGGAGGGAGGGTGGAAGGAGCTACAGGAGCGGTGCTCTGGCCAGAGTGAACACTGAAGGCTCCCGCTGGAGCAAAGGTGGAAGGCAGCGGCTGGAGTGAAGTCCTGGGTCCCGGGTGCCAGAGGAAAACCGGTGCCGGCAACCAGGGGAAGGAAGGCCTTGCATGAATCTTCGTGCAACGGGCCTCTAGTTTAACCTTTTGCACTTGGATGTTGAGTGCAAATTACTCTTTGACTGTATCAATAATTTGAAATATAAAAAAATCCAAATAAATAAGTTTGTATGAAAAGAAACTCCAGTTTTTTATTCTACTGCCGCACTTTGTAAAATCTGGGGAATTTAAAAAATTAAATCCCGAGTAAAATAAAGGAATCGAGAAAAAAGCAAGCGAGTGCAAAGGGTTAATTTATAATTCTTTCTCATCTTTGAACACTCTTTATAGAAGAAAATAGTTCTCAGCCACAAGATTGGGAATTTAAATGAGTGGTTAAATACTATACAGAGTAAGATATAAATGTCTAACAATGAAGCTTATGTGTCCACCAAGTTTAGGCATTCACATTGTGAGATGGGTTAGTGGGGCCATTTTCTGATTTTGAAGTAATGTTTTAGCACCAGTAGACATCATCACTTGGACCTTATTTGTGGATAAGAAAATTGAGTAGGAAGAACTTTAGATTCTTATCCTTCAAACAAAACCACACAGGCACCCAGCTACTTCCTATAGCTAAAGATTTCTCTGCCCTATGACTCTGGAATTTAATATATTAATGTTAATAATGTATATCAAAGGTATATAAGAGCGAGAAAGTGAAATATCATGTATCTGAAGAATAAAAGTTACATTAAGTGATAATCATTTACTGATATTTCCCAAGAAATTCAGCTATTTCAATCTACATAAAGAGTAGTTTTGATGAGAAAGTAAAATTGTTTGAGCATGGGGTTCCTGGCTCTTTAGTATCCAGTATGGCACCAGTATGTGTCACTACTGATCACTTGCAATGTGGCTAGTCCAAATTGAGGTGTGCTGTAAGAATAAAACAGACACTGGATTTCAAAAATTTAGTACAAAAAGTTTGAAATAGAGCACTGGTAATTTTTATATTTTAAAACCTAAAATAATACTTTGAATAGAATGTGTTAAATAAGGTATTATTGAATTTATTTCATCTGTTTCTCTTTACATTTCTAGGGAAAAGTTAACAATTCAAAAACTTAAATTTAAAACCATATCTATACTTTATATTCCATTTCTACTGGATTGTGCTGCTTGACAGAATTAAACATTGTTAGCAGAGGGGTTGCCAAGAGAAAGATGAGCATAGAATGAAGAGTACACTATGTGGTCTGTTTCCAAATCCACCCCCTTATTTTGGCATCTGAGGGCTACGGAGGAGAACTACAGATAGAGCAGAAAGACATGTTTTCACAAGAAACTGTGAGAACACAGTTGTCTCTGCTTGGGAGCCACTCTCAGAGAACATAACACAATAGACAAAATGGGAGTGAGGAACATTTTTTTCACCTCGCTTTATAGCAACTGAACATCTCAGTGGCTTCTTTTAGGTCTTCTGTTCAGCAACTGTGGGAGTCCATTGGATGTGGCAGTCTCCCCAGATGCCTACAGGAAGATGGCCAATGCTAGTGAGACACAACAAAGTCCAGTGTATAACCGGCAAGGTTCAGCAGCCCCTGGTGGAAGCTGACTTTATAAACACACATGAGAGCCAACAGAAGAACGTCCAACTTTGTGTGGGGCCATTGGGATGACTCCAGATGTTTTCAAGAGCCAGAGTCATATTACCATTATATCTCTCTATTTTTGTCTATAAACTAGTGAAGATTAGAAAAGAATTCATTCCTCAGATTTATATCTGGTGTCAAAATTTAGACGATATATTCAGATTTGAATTTTAGTCACCACCCATTAATAACCAATGTTTAAAGAATTTTTGGTTATTATTGTTTTTTAGAGCTTCTGGCATTTATTTTAAAATCAAGCTTTACTTCTGGAATAAATGTAGCATTTTTCAACTACTGAAGTTTAATTTTTGTATAAGTGTTTGGGTAAATCCATTTCCCCCTGGATTTATTCTGCTTCATTTCATTCTCCTGTGCTGGGGCTGATGAGTGGATTTCCTTTGATTTTTGTTTGTGTAAGACATGATTTTTTTTTCACCCAAGGATATTTTTCCATTGATTATTAGAGAGAGTGGAAGGTAAAGAGAGAGAGAGAGACAGAGAGAGAGAAACACTGATGCTGAGAGACACATCAACTGGTTGCCTTCCATAGGCACCCCAACCAGGGCTGGGGAATCAAGGCTGCAACTGAGGTACGTGCCCTGAACTGGAATCAAACCCCGGGCCCTTCAGTTCCAGGGCTAACACTCTATTCACTGAGCCAAACCAGCTAGTGTACAATTTTTTTATAATAAATTCCTTATTCTAGAATATTCATGGTGGTTCTGCTTGCATGACTGCACCTTAAGTGGTGCAAGTAACTCAATGAAAATCACCTCCAAATGCTGCCTTTCTGAATGGACAAGAGACAGCAGCTAGAGGTGCTTTCTGTGTGTACAGTGGGAGACTGAGGATATGGCCATATTTTTATTAGTCTTCTAAATCTAGAGACAGGTTTTGATTTTGTTTCTGAAAGGACACTTAAAATCTTCAGCTGTGGCTAAGAATTTGGAAGCCACCAAAGGAGACAATTTTTTTCAAGAACAGAAATAAGGATTCCACTGCACTTACTAGTACAAAGGACAAGTCAACAAAATAAATTTACTGAAAAATACAGGTGGTCTACTGTGTTATTCTTACTTTTTGTGTTGTTTATTTAATGAAACTGACTCCTATATGACAATCCATTCTGTCAAGTTTATTGCTAAAAGAGTAGTAATGATTAATGACTCTAGTGAAATTATGGATTCCTATTGTTACTAGGCTAACATAAGCCCCAACTAAATCTTGTAATGTATGATACAGATATGTGTGGCATTCTTTGCGATATAAATTACTGTGTAAATGCTGATGCTATGAAGATTGTTTACTGAACTAAATCAACATAACTCAAAAATAATAAGGTAAATACTTTGAATTAAGGCCTTCTAAAAAAAAAGAATAACTTCAAATATTTCTTCTCTATAGAACTACAAGAATAGGTGGCTAATTTGCATAAATTGAGGAGATCAATTTGATTTAGGAAAAAATTATTGTTCTTTTTTAAAGGAATATAATTACATCACTGTTTTATTATCATCTACTTATAAGAAATACCTATCCCACAATGTTCTAAACTTTCATCTACATACTTTGTAATGAACATATATATGTAACATATGTATTATATATATTAGTCATATAAATGATAATAACAACTAACAAATTTAAATTCTTTACTGTGTATCTCATATTGGACTAAATTTCAACTCTAAGAGTTGGGTAATATTATTACCCCAATTTCACAAATGAGAAAAAATTAAGTACAAAGAAGTTAAATAACTTATCCAAGGTGACATCGCTTATGCAAGGAAGAGCCAGAATTTGAATGCAAGGAGGTTAGCTCTTTACTTCTTTGCTAACAGGTTAGGGTGAGCTATTTGAAGATGGGTGGCTCTGTTAGACATGGGTTGTTTTGGATGATTTGTTTCCTGTTCCCAGTCATTTGGTAAGAGTTCCTTGGCAAATAACTCTTCCATTACAAACATTCAAGGTGGTTATTATCAATCCTAATAATTTTTCACCTTCTCCAAGACTAAGAGATGGTCAATGCCTCTTTCTGGAGGCTGGATTTTTCAGCTTCCCCTTTAAGACTGCTCTTTCATATTTTTACTAGTATTTTCTTCCTTTGGTTGCTTGTTTTTGCTGTATTTAGTTACAGTTACTTTCAGCCAAAGAAGAATTCTAACTGAGACATATGAATCCATAACTTTGAATAACCCAGAATAGTTGTGGTCTAAATATTCTGTCTTGCTGTGTTCCTAAGTACTTGACATCTGGATATCCCAGTTTTAACAGCTGTATATCTAAATTGTAGTATGATATCATATTGTACATAAAGAACCAGGGCAATCATTGAATTGTACTTTGCTAGACTACCCTCTTTTTCTAATGTTGTTTTGGAAAATGTGGTCACTTTGAGTAGTTGTCCTTTAATCATGAGTAGCCATAAATATTAATTGTATTTATTCAATGCATTAGGTTCATGAACTGAATTAATTTTTTTTTTGGTAAGTTATCTTTATTGATTCCAGCTCCAAAATTCTGTCCCTGGGACTTGTCCTGCCTTTCATATCTGAGTTTTTTATAATAGTTCACTTTTTCATATTATTTAGCAAATTGATATATATTTAATATACCTTCACATAAAGTGTACCATTTTAAAGTATACAATTAAGTGTTTTCTTAGTTTATTTATAAGGTCATACAATCATCACCATTATCTAATTCCAAAATAATTCCATCACTGCATAAAGAAACCCTCTTCTCATCAGCAGCCACTTCCCAGGCTCCTTCCCCCCTAGCCTCCAGAAACCACTCATTTACATTCAATTCACTTACATGGTTTAAATGTCCTAAAAGTACCCCTTCTAGAAGAGGATTTTTCTTTTATTTACCCAACCTACATTACATGTTTGACATCCTCTACTTCTATCCACTGACTTTAAACTACAAAGAAAACAAATGTATTTGTATCCTAGTAGTTATTGAGAGAAATAGTTACAAAACATTTAATGCACAATTTTTTCAGGCTTCCTTAATTCTCTTTTTAAAACTATTTATTTCTGAGTCTCAGAAATTATATAATATCATGCTTACATTTTATCTGGACCTGGACAAATTAGAAAGATATGCAAGGTCAGATTCCGTAAACATTTATCTTTTTCTAACTTTCTGCCGGGAACCAATTCCAGCATGTAATAATTACAAGAGTTTCACCAAAAGGTTGGTGAAGCTTGGGGAGCTCAACAGGGTTGAGTCAAATGTAGTTTACCTGTTGGAAATGGCTAAACAGCACTTCCCCCAAACCTGAATAGGATTGTTAACTGTCAGACAGCTCAGGGCATTTTATTGCCTCCTGTTGGCCAAACACCTGAACAGCTGTAGGCTATTCCCCAAACTGACAATGCTTCTGTAACCCTATCCTTTGAAGTGTATTATTTCCACCTTGCCTTACGGCAAATTGTGTTTAATAAAAGCACAGGTCCTTGGTCAAGGTAGGAGTCTTTAGCTCCTTCAGCTGCAGGTCCTCTGACCCTCAATGCCTTTCAAAATTATCTTTCTTCTCTGGACTCTTTAATCATCTACGCGCAGCCCCTTTCTCCAGAATGCTGAATTCTTTGTAAGGCTGGGAAAAGAACCCCAGCAACTTCCAATTAGAAAAGTAGATAAGAAAAATCTTATTTTAATTGAACAATTTGAAGGAATTTGAAATTCCTTTGAATATGCACTATTTCTCAAGGTTTCCTAATATCATACCTAAAAAAAAAAAAAAATGAACAGTTTTCTTACTATGTGCTTTGCACTAAATACAGGGGTGGGCAAGATTGACATAAAATACTGTGTTGTTTAACTTATAGTATGTGAAGGCCCATTTTAGACATCAAGTAAATGATTTCTACTGTGTTTACTATTACTACTCCCAAAACCCAAAAACCAGCTTTCTATCTATCTACACTA
This sequence comes from Cnephaeus nilssonii, assembly GCF_951640355.1. NCBI lineage: Eukaryota > Metazoa > Chordata > Mammalia > Chiroptera > Vespertilionidae > Cnephaeus > Cnephaeus nilssonii. The sequence goes on along the minus strand of NC_137085.1, from coordinate 40,835,476 downwards.
GAGTATAGTTAATAATATATGATTCTTTCAATTATCCTGGTATTTTGCCACACAAACTCTTCATGTTTTGTCTCTCAACTACATCACAAACTCCTCAATGGCAGATCCCTTGGGTTACACAGCTTTATATCTGAGAGATTCTGATACTTTGCAAATACATACCAGTCCTTGCTTATTTATACTCACATTCTTTCTATGCTGATTTCTGTAGTTCTCAACATGGCTACAAGCCTAGTTTTCACAGGGTCCTAGAACAGAAATTTCCATGTTCCCAATGTGTGATGCAATTTATGTTTAGTTTCAAATAAAAATTAATTTTGTTTTTCCACTGTTTCTCCCTCCTTTGAAAATTTTAAAAATTTCAAATATGGGCTTTGCAAAATTACAATTAGAAATTATTTTTAAAGAGGTCAAATACTGGGCCTTTCTGACTCATATCTTACCTAATAATAGACAAACATGCTAATTGGCCATACCTTCGCGATGCCCACCAGCCAATCAGGAGTGAGTATAACCCAACAAAGATGGCGGGTTAATTTGCATATGCGGCCACCAAGCGGCCAGGGGCGGGACACTTGCGTCATCACCATGGTGACGATGCAGGCACTCTGTCCCACCCCTGGCCGCTCTGGGCCTCTGAGCAGCATAGGAAGGCAGAAAGGCGGCTCCGGCCAGAGTGAAAGCGGTGCCGGCAGCCAGGGAAAGGAAGGCCCATTCTGGCACTAATCTTCATGCATCAGGCTTCTAGTCTTTTTATAATGACTGTGATTATCATATGGATTCCTATAGAAAATGTTTCTGACCTTGGTATCTAAGAGTCCTTACTGCCTGCTGACCAGAGTGACTGACCTCAATAACAGATTTGTTCAGGACAGACTTGCAAATTGCTAAGCAAAGAATTGAAGCTTCTCTGTGACTTGGACCAAACTTAATGCAAGAATATTCCAGCCTCTCCTATCACTCTCTCCACCTATGAATCAAGACTCCAGCTGCAGAGAATGGTCAACAAATATGCTATGCCTTTATGAGTCTCGCCCCATTTTGCACTGCTGCTGCTTCTTCCTGCAATGCTTCATCTTATGTGGGACTCTGACATAAACAAGGATGAAACTTAAAGTATATTTTGCAATAGAGCCTATTGGTTAAGAGTACATGTTCTGGAAGCAACCCAATTTTACTAGTTCTAGCATGTCTTTAAAAATAAAAGTAAAATATATGTTTTTATTGATTTCAGAGAGAGGGAGGGAGAGGAAAGACAGATAGAAACATCAATGATGAGAGAGAATCACTGATTGGCTGCCTCCTGCATGCCCCTTACTAGGGATAGAGCCCACAACCTGTATGGACCATGACCCCCTGGTTCATGGACTAGCATGTCTTTGACTAGCTATCTGACCTTGAACCTTGGCACATAACCACCCTGAATATTATTTCTGCATCTGTACACGAGAAAAATATCATCTACTTTAACATGATTGTGAGGGTTAAAATGATATTATGAAAGTAAAATGCTCAGCACAATGCCCAACACTTAGTAAATGCTCAGCAAGTTATAGCTATTATAATTATTATCCAGATCAAACATTCTCCCCTCTATGAAGCTCACTTTCCTCTTTGCTTCTTTAGCACATTTTAGTTACCACCAAGATGGCACTTTCCTCACTGTATTATAATACTTATTTATTGTGCCTGTATTCCATAATCAGAACATGAGTCTTTAACTTCTTTATAGCTTCAGCATAGTTGCTTTGTGTGTGCTTATTAGGAATTGGAATGAGATGAATAAATGAATAAATGAATGCTAAGATAAAAACAACTCTTATATAAAGATGCTCATTATTTTAAAGAAACCAAATTACTTCAAAGTGAGTAATTTAGGTAATGAAAGATTCTGTTTTAGTATACACTTGATAAGACCCAGTCAATACAAAGGCTTGGCAATATGATCTTTGTGGTTCCATTAATCAATCACTCATTTCTTCCTGAAGTTGAGAAGTAGAAAGTGTTTTCTTCATCTCTATATTTCAACAATAATGAGAAAAAAAACCCAGTCTCTGAGATCAATGCCCGAAATCATTAGGGTGGTGTACTTTTTTTTGCAATTCTTAATTAATTTGTGGCAAACACATAGCGGTCTCCATGGCCAGCTTCATCTGCATACAGCAGCATAATCATTTTTTTCTTTTATAGTAAAGATTTTTTATGAGTCATAAGTTTTCTCCAGAGGGTGTGGTTATCATCTGATAATCACACCCTTGGGAGTTTAAAAACACTTATCTTTGGATCATGACTTGCAATGCCCCGGGGGTATGATTATCTCCAGAAACTCATACTCTCTGTCATGCCTAATTGCTTAATTATTATAGCAGCCAGTTCACACTACCATACAGGAGCTAAAGTTGTGTCAGCATTTCCACTATAAATTCCTTTTCCAAGAGTCTCTAACTCAGACATTAAAAAAAAAAAATCTATGTTCTGTTAAACACTGCCCTAAAAATCTTATTGAAAAAACTATATTTCTTCAATAGATTATTTTTATCTCAAAAATTGGGTCCCTGTCCTCCTAATGAGTTGACCAAAAAAATAAATGCCAATTAAATGTCTTTAAATCATATATTTTTCTGGACAGCTGGAAAAATAATATACATTTTAAGGGATAAATATGATTTCACCTGTCTCAACAGCAAGAATGGCTCATGTAATTTCTAGTCACTTACACTCTTTAGAACATATATATATGTTCCAAACTTCAACTAAGTATTTCCTTAGGATATATTCTGTTAACTTTCTAAAGAGGATTGAGTAGAGGACAGTTAGTTAGAAAGTGGGAAACAAAGAGAGGTAGCCAAAACACTGCATAGTTGCTTATAATAAGACATTTCAGTCTTATGAATGTCTTAAAGGTGACAAATATCCCAAAAACTGAAAGAGGCTAACTCACCTTGATCAAGTTCACAAGAGACAAAAGATTGTAAGACACTGTGCTAATACATTAATATACAAGATGTATATTAAATCTAGGAGCTGTAATGAATTCATCTGATATAATACCTTTCCGATAACAGCATTCCTGAGATGCTAATAAAAATGTTCCCTGTAAGTGTTGAACTGGATCAAACAGAAGGAGAGTGTTGAGAATTTCATATCGAATGTGCTGAAGGCTCAATGCTTTTGTTCCTTGCATGAGAGGGTACCCTTCTTCTGTTACTGAAAGTTACTGGAATTTTGGATGCAGAGTATTTTCTTGGGGAAGTATTCCAGAATTTGACCTTTAATTTGCTATGTTCCAAGCCACTAGTCCTCAGAAAGTAAACATTTGGAAAACTTATGACTTAGACTGAACCTCTTCAAAGTATAGAAAGTAAAAAGTTACTATTAATTTTTGAATTGCTATACTCATCCTTTCATTTTATTTGGTAAAATTCTTTAGTATTTTTTATTTTTTCAAGAGGTGCTGCAATTTCTCCAAATGTCACAGACTTGATGAACACCTGATATCCTGGGGGAAGTAAATAATCCTCTGAAGAATTAAGAATGAAATATAAATGTCATTTTTCTTCTAAAAATAATCTAAAGGAAAGTATATCCAGATAATGAAAATGCATGTCTATCTACCCCTTCCCAAAATAAAAGTGATTCTTTTCATTCATGATAGAGACATCTTACATTGTTAGATAAGAGTTAAATAAATGCAAGTGCATTTCTTGATTTTTTTCAAAATGTTGAGTAATATCTTACTTTTATAGAATATAGACATGTTCTCCAAATCTTTTGTTGTGTTTTTTTAATAATCATTAATGAGGAAATTAACTAATTCATTAGAAACATGGGAGAAAAACAGAAAAATCAGAACAGAAACTAAAATGTATTTATTTTTTTCATCATTGCACATATACATTTTACTGTGACTTTCATGTAGAAAGTTTATGATCATTTTACAGACAGATGACTTAGAGTACCTACTATATAGTTACCAGTAATGAGGTAATAATAGATAAAACATCTTGTGTTTTGTGAATACTGAGATCAAGATGGTTCATTAAAAGAAGAAAGAGTAACAGTCACTACACTAAATAGAATGAAAAAAAAAAAGAATTATAGTCAATATAGGAGCCAGTATGTATATTCTATTCTGTTAATGTTTTACTTTATGTGTCATTTAAATGAAAAAGAAAAGACAGATTCATAGAAACCTGAAGATACTTTGGAGTTAGGCAAATGAGAAAAAGTGGGGTTCAGAGAGGAAAAATACATTGTAGCTTATTACACAACTATTCTGGAACAAAAAAGTCATGACTTTTTCCTAACTTGTTCAGCATTATTATTTATACATAGAAAATATGAGAAGTTTGGCTCAGTGGACAGAGCATCAGCCTGTGGAGCAAAGGGTCCCGGGTAGGATTCTGGTCAAAGACATATACATTGGTTGCAGGCTCCTCCCAAGCCTCGGCCCTGGTTAGGGCTCCTGCAGGAGGCAACCAATTGATGTGTATTTTCTCACATCGATATTTCTGTCTTTTCCTCTCTCTTCCACTCTCCTAAAAATCAATGGAAAAATATCCTCCGGTGAGGATTAAAAAAAGAAAATATGAGAAATGTTAATAACAGGTATTTGTTAGGTTAAGTAAACGAAAGATAGGTAAGTAACCGCTAGTCTGGGATAGGTAAGTAACAGCTATAGCAGGGCAATAGCTTACCTGACAGTATACGGGTGAACATAAAATATGAAGATGCCAATTAAAAATATATATATACGAGGAATGTGTTTCATTTATCACTGTAGGTGGGTTTTTAAACTTTGTGGAGGTCAGAGGCTGCTTAAAGAAATGAAGTGTCTGTATGGTTATAAAAAGAAAATTTAGCATATAATTTTATAGAGTATAGAGCCCATTCATAAAACACAAGAATCTTAACAACACAGAGAACAGACATAGGTAATTATTACTAAGAACTAATGTAGGTAAAATACCCCCAAAATTGCTTCAGAAAGACAGCACTTATCTGAATTTTAATAAAGGTATATAGCTATTCAACTGTCCTCATACATATGATATTGAACACCATCATTTCTCCAAAAGTTCCTTCTTTCTCCTATGCAGGCAATCTCTATTCCAGCCCCAGCCCCAGACAATACAAAATCTACTTGCTGTCATTGTGAATTAATTTGGCATTAACTAGAGTTCCATATAAATATTCATACAATGTGTACTCTTTTCTGGAAGTTTCATTTGTGCAGCATAATATTTTTGAGATTCATCCATGTTATTGTAGATAAAGGTAGTTTACACTTTCTTTTTGCTGATAGTGGTCAAATGTATGGATGCACTATCGACAGATAACTGTATTACTTTCAAATTTTGGCTATCATGAACAGAGCTGATATGAACATTTGTGTGTTAAGTCTTTGGGTGAACAATTTTTAATTTTAATTTCCTAAATGATAAACTCAATTAAACATTATTTTCTCCTTTATTTTACATGCTTTTGTGTTATTTCAAGAAATTTTAGCCTAACAGATTTTCCCCTTTGCTTGATTGTGTGTGTGTGTGTGTGTGTGTAAGAGAGAGGGAGAAGAGAGAGAGACAAGAGTTGAGGTTCATTTTCCTCCTTATGGATATCTAATTGCTTCAGGTCAATTTGTTGAAAAGACACATAGTTTATTTAGAATTATGCTGTTTACATTCCAGATACTTAATATTTTTCAATTACTGTTTTATTCAAAGGAAATACTCCACAGGAGCCATTTTTTAAAAATTTACTGAGACTTGTTTTATGGACCCCACACGGTTTATCTCAATGACTATTTCTTGTGCACTTGTGTATTCTTCTGTTATTGGGCATTGTGTTCAATGAATGCCAATTAGGTCAAGTAGGTTGAATGAATTTTTGGTCTATTCCAGCTTTTCTGCTTGTTCCATTAATTATTGAGAGATGAGTGTTGAATTCTCAAAGTATAATTGTGAATGCTTCCATTTCTTTTTTCAATATGTTTTTGTTTCATGTATTCTGAAGCTCTCTAATCAGATGCAGACACCTTTAGAATTGCCATGTCTTCTTTTTCTTTTTATTCTTTATTGTTGAAAGTATTACATAAGTCCCCTTTTTACCTCCATTGACCCCCTTCTAGCCTACAACCTCCCCCTGAGGCCTTCACCACCCTATTGTCTGTGTCTATGGGTTATGCATATATGCATACAAGTTCTTTGGTTGATCTCTTCCCACCCACCCATGTTATCCTCCCCACCCTTTCCCTCTGAGATAAATTGATTCTTTATCACTAAGAATTGTCATTTTTCTCCTCCCTGGTAATTACTCCTGTTACTTTATATTGCCTATTATCAATATATATTGAATTCAGCTTTTTTGATTAGTGTTTGTATGGAATGGCATTTTCCATGTTTGCTTTTAATATAATATACATTATCATCTGTATACTTATATTTAAAGTTTATTTCTTACCAATGAAGTATTTAATTTAAATAGGATGTTAAATAGCTTATTTTTAATGCAATTATTGAAATGTTTGCATCTAAGCCTACTATTTTGATAGTTGTTTTCTATTTCCGCCATCTGTTCTTTCTTTCCCTTTTAGCTGTCTTCCTTTGGCTTAATTGAGTAATTTATAGGATGCTATCTTATTTCTATTATTGACTGTGGCATAGGCAGAAAGATAATTTTGACTCTTTCTAGAATTGTTTTAAAACTTGTTTAGGGAAGTTCTTGGATAACATTTATTCTAGTGCAATTTAGTCCCAATACAAATTCATGGCTCTTCTTAGGTCTTTGCTGAATACTCTTGACTCATCAGAGAGAACACCTCACTGCAGCATTGAATTCAAATACGTCCTAGCCCTTGTGAGTCTGGAGAGGCCATTTGCAGACTCTGCTCTGTATTTCCACAAACTATTTAGACACTCATCCTCTCCTCGAGATCTTCTTCATATTCCCATGGTTCAGAATGTTCTTTCAGGTGAAAAAATCAAGTCATTTGCAGGGCTCAGCTTGTTTGTTGGCTTGTTTCCCTTATATCTCAGGGCTCACAAGCTTGTGCTGTTTATTTTTCAATGTTTTAAAGAGTTGACATATTTTTTCCAATAGAAAAATTGGTAGCACATAGAAAACAATGACATGCAATTGTTCAGTCTGACAAGTTATATCCTTAGACATTCAACATTATTTATTGTTGAGTAGTTGTAAATATTTGCTGCAGGTTGTTCTGATTTGGTATTTTGTTTCATTTTTCTATTTTACTTTTATTACCATACTTTTTATATAATAAACATGGTCAATAAACTTATTTAATCTGACCATTATCTACATAGTGTCCAAAATTAGCTCAGGAAATTTAAATGTTATTTTTTTCATTTTTATACGTAAAATATTCTTGGCATACAGTTCTAAGCTTTATAATTTAAAAAATATCCAATTGAAATTTCTGCTTGAGAAATAACTTAATTAGCATGACTGTGAGGGGTTCTCTAGCCTGTAAAACATTTTCTATCCTTGCAAGAAACATTTTTTCTATATATCATAACCTTTGGTGTTTTTTACATAATATGGACATTTTTAGAAATAAGAACATATTATTTTATACTATTACACCGTATTCATCTAAAAATGTCTTTATTGATAAAACATACTCTAATTATGAATAATTTAAAGAGACCAGACTTATTATGACCTTTAAGAATGCAGCACTATTATAATATAAAACACCCTTGTATTTTTATTTCCATCTAATTAAAATTGAATGTTTAATAGGTATATGCTAAACAAAATTTTCTTGTATGTTTTTATCATTTTATTAGTTTCTATAATATAATTTTAGTATACATTGTTAGATTCACACATTCATGGTTACATCTTTTTAAATGATTACCCATTTTATTCTAATATGATTTCAGTCTTTATCCCTATAAATTATTTCTTACTAAAATCTACTCTTGTCTTATGTTAGCATTATTTTAATATATTTCAATTTATTATTTGATCAACTATATATATAAAAGACTAAGTGTCTGTCCTTCCCTCCAACCAGTAGCTACGATGCACACTGACCACCAGGGGGCAGACACACAAAGCAGGAGCTGCCATGACGCATACTGGCCATTTAAAAATAAATAGCACCATGGACCTGGCACCGACACACCAACAATCGGCTTCCCCCAAGTGGGACACAGGCCCACCACCACACTGGAGCAACACCCCACCAAATCACAGCCAATGCCGCCGAGACCCCATGGTGCAAAATGCGGCCCACAGCCTAGCCCAGCTCAGAAGTGGTGGCTGTGAGCACCGGGTAATGATGCCATGTAGCAACTCCCGGCTTCCTCTCTCTAGCGACTAGCCTCTTTGGAGTTTCTTCAGCCCAGGAACCTGACTTGCTTTACAGCCAGGTGCAAACATTTTACGGTTCAACCAAATGTTTGTGAAGCTTTTTCCCGTGCCTCATCTCATTTGATCCTCACAGAAGTCCTGGAGTAGGTAGATAGGAGACTCGGTAGAATCCTATTTTCATTAGCCGCAAAATGGAGATTTAGAAAGTTTAGAAACTTGACCCTACTGAAAAGAAGAAATGGTGGAACTTGAAAATGACTTCGGGTTTTCTCACTGCGCAGAATATAGTCAAACACTGCTATAGTTAAATATTTTACCCTTTTTTCTCCCTGTGGGATTTACAATAATAATCTGCTTTGTGTTGATATTTACTGCTGTGTTGCTGACAAGTACCTAAAAGAGAAGTTGGGGTGCTTCACTGGGCTGGAAAAAGTTTAGCTAAATCAGAAAGCAGGTCTAATTAAGCAAGTTTATTCTATATCTATAAAAGGTTAAGTTGACTTGTACATGCGCGATTCATATAAAGTTCTCACTGGCACCAATTGCACAAGTGTTTCAATCTGTCATTGTGGATTGTGAATTTGGTTGACACTTGTATTAGAGAGAAAGGGCGGCGAATAGCGATATTAAAATATTTCTTCGAATTAATTTCCTTTCAATGTGCACAAATCCATGCACCAGGACTCTAGTTTTATTGTAAGATGTTTTGTACAATTTTGTTTTAGGTATTTCTATTTCCTTCACGAAGTTAAGGGATTTTCTATCATTGTTTTTTCAAATAGGTTTTCAGTTTCTTGCTCTCTCTTCTGCTTCTAGCACCGTCATGATACAAATGTTGGTATGCTTTTGAAGTTGTCCCAAAGGCTTCTTACATTATCCTTACCTTTTTTGGATTCTTTTTTTCTGTTCTAACTGCAAACCAAGGCCTGCTGCTACTAACTGGGTGTTTTCTGCTTCTTACCTTCTAAATAACTGTTTTGAGTCTCAATTTTATCTATTCTACTATTGATTCCCTGTAAATTATTCATTTCAGTTAGTGTGTCCTTCATTTCTGACTGTTTTTTTTAAATGATTTCCATGTCTTTTATGTTGTTGAAGTTTTCTCTAAGTTCATCTACTCTTCCCATAAGTTCATTGAGCACCCTTATAACCAGTGCATATAATAGATTTTTTTTTTTTTCTGAGGTTTTGTTCTGTCCTTTCCTTTGGGACATGTTTGTCTCCTTATTTTGGCAAACTCCCTGTGTTTATTTCTGTACATAAGGGAGAGTTGTCATATTTCCCAGGTTTGGTAGAGTGGCCTAATATACTAGTAGTAGGTGTCCTTTAGGGTTCAGTGGCACAGACTCCTGATTCACCTGAATTTGGTATTCCAAGTACAACACCCCCCCACCCCCACCCAATATGGGCTGTGTACATCTTCCAGTGGTAGTTGAGTCTTGATTGCTGTTGGCAAGTCAATGGGATGGGTTTACCCTCAAGCCAATCATCCACAAGGACCAGCTTCAACCACCATGGAGGATCAGCTATGCAGGGGCCCACCCATAAAGCAAGACTTACTTCAATGAGTGCCCACTGAGTGTGTCACTTGTAGAGTTGGTTGGGTGGTGGATTTTCCTGGTCTGAAGCTGTTCACCAGGTGTGCTGTCTTTGGGGCTTCCAAGGAAGTACAGGCTAAGGTCAGCCAACACCTGTGTTCTAGCCAGTGCCACTCTGCAGGAGCTACAAAGTGATCTGCAGATGGCTGTTACTTGTGATGGGCTTTGAGATGGCTAGGAGAGGCCAAACTGCAAATCAAGGTCTGCTGCTGCTAGTGCCAGCTCTGGGGCCATTTATCAAGAGGTGAATGGCATGCCAAGGCCAGATGCTGCCTGAGCCAAGCAGGCCATTCGTATGGAAAAGCCACTGGCAACAGCTTGGGTGGATCTGCCAGTTGCTGGGGTGGGGTCTCAGGGAATCACCAGGGCGGGAAAAACAGTGTTAGGCAGATGGATGGAAACTCAGATCTGGTGCACCCTGCTGGCTCTGTGAGAAAGGACCCAGGAAAGCTACAATGGCTCAGCCAGCACTTTTTCCTGGAAGAAAGCTGCTCCTCCAACTCTCATCCTGATGCCGTATATTCCTGGTGTCTTTCAAGCTGCCACCCCAGCTCTAAAACTCAGAGGGAGTGAGTCCAAGTAAGTCTGTGTGCAGGCCCTTTAAGATGACCTGTCTGTGACTCCAGCAGTGTCCATTTCATACAGCCATAATCCCCACTGATTTTTATAGACAGAAGTCATGGTGACTTCTCTTCCCAGCACTGTACCCTGGGTTGCAGAGCCTGGTGTGGGGCTGCCTCCACAAGGGGGACCTCCATCAGTTGGGATATCTCTCCTGATTTATATCCACATGGGTATGGGCCTAACCCCATTCCATGTCTCTGCCTCTCCTACCAGTCTCAATGTGGCTTCTTCTTTATATACTTAGTTGTAAGACTTCCATTCAGCTACATTTTAGGCAGTTCTGAATGATAGTTGTTCTGCAGTATAGTGGTAATTTTGATGTGTTGTAGGAGGACCCAAGTACTGCATTTACCTATATCACCATTTTGACCATTAGTCCAATAACATAAATTTTTAATAAGTACAAGGTAATTTATAAGATTTAATAATATTCCTATATTAGGAAATGAAACATAAATAATGAAAAAGACAGAGACATGAAAGCATCAAACAGACCATCAAACATCAGAGGAAAGGCAGGGGAGGATAGGGGCAGGGGTAAGAGATCAACCAAAGGACTTATATGTATGCATATAAGCATAACCAATGGACACAGACAATATTGGGGGTGAGGGCCTGTGCTGAGGGGCAGGGCAGGCGAGGAGAGGTTAATGGGGGAAAAAGGAGACATATGTAAGACTTTCCATAATAAAGAATTAATTAAATAAATAATGAAAAATATATTTTAAGATAAATTTTCTGATTATTTCCAATAAAATAATTTTTAAAAAGCCTGTAAGTTGGCCAAAATATTAACTGCTTGAAAACAGCAGGAAAAGACCTTTATCTAAGATAATAATAACAACAATAATAAATACTTTATGCTTATTAACTCACTTATAATAAGTATAAACCCAGAGGTAGATACTATAATTATTCCCTGGAAACTGAGGCAACAGGTATTTGAAGTGATCTGCATGATGTTTTTTCCTTGTTCCTCAGCATCTGAATACTCAGATGCAGATTAGTTTACCTTAATCTCAGGCCCTCACACTTTCATTTTGATAAATTAATTCTGATGACATAAATGCTATCATCAAATGTTGCTGTGAGTTGTCATTGTTTATATTTTCTTTACCTCTGTTCTGTTTTCTATCAGTCCAATGTATTATTTGTATTCAGCATTTTCTCAAACATTTTACTTCAGGGCTTACTTCCTTTCTTCATTATGAAATACATAAGGTTTTGTTCTTTTAATTTTAGGAGGTATATTTTGTGTGATTCTAAAAGACTTTTGGTGGAATAAGGGATCAGAATATACTAATTCTCCCATCCTGCATCTTAAGATAGAAAACCCTAGAAACTTTTTAAACACAACTATTTAGGATAGCAATGACCAACAAGACTATTTAGGTTTTTCAGTTTATTAGTTTTGTTTCTAAGACAGAGTCAAAGCAGCAATTTTTAACTATATACTTGGGGAAATCATTGATAGATTTTCTTCTCAATTATAGAATTAGACCCAAAAAATCCACAATTTTCTTTGTCATCTATTTCAATCTCCACCTCATCCAAATCAAGTTAAAAAACAACTTATCAGAAATCTATGTTCACACTTGTTAAGTGGGATATTTTTGAGTCCTTAGATATAAAAATATATACATGGGAAAAAATAGTTAACAACTGCTTAATTTTTAATAAAGGCCATCTTATAGGTTGAAAAACAGTTCATTTCAACCTCTTATTTTTTTTTGTTTGTTTAATATGTATTTCTTTAATCTTTATAGATTCCTTTCTTCTTTAGTTCATGGTTCACTCCTAATTTAATTAGTAGAATTTTGGTATCCTTCAGACATTCTTGGGTTCCTTTAAAATACTGAGATTATTGCCCAGCTGGTGTTGCTCAGTAGTTGAACATCTACCTATAAACCAGGAGGTCATAGTTCGATTCTCCATCAGGATACATGCCTGTTTGTGGGCTTGATCCGTAGTGAGGGGCATGCAGGAGACAGCCGATCAATGATTTTCTCTCATCATTGATGTTTCTCTCTCTCCCCCTTCTCCTTTCCTCTCTGAAATCAATAATATATTTTTTAAAAATAAGATTATTGCAAAAACTAAAGTACCACCATATGTAGTAAGTAGTAGGCTTAGAGGATACTGATATACTTCTAAATATAATATGTGAAGAAAAGGAATGTAATTTTGGGGATTAGGTAACGGGTTGTAAAGAGCATTGATTTTATTCAGTGGCTGCTATTGATACTAACTTTTAACCTTTTTTGAGAACTTACTATGTGTTAAGTACTATGCTAAGCATGTTACATTTATTTGATTTCCATAGTCCTAAAATATGTTTCCTCAGTTTAGAGGTGATAAAATGAGGAGCTGAGGGGTCCAAACAGATTGTCCAATCATTAAATCATAGGAGAGTTGGAGTGTAAATTATCCACATAGCTAAATAAGGCCAAATATCATGTCTCTCAATCTATACCTTTTCTCCACAAATTGTTTTTCTTACAATGCCAACAAAAGAACATTGATCAGAGTGCTTATTCACCCCAGTCTTGTTTAGATAATTCTTCCGGAAAAATGCAAACTGCAGATAGGATTTGCAACTTTAAGACACTAGCTAAAACTGAACTGGAATACATGATTCCTGATTCTCAGGAGACTGTCTCATCATTTGACCGCATATGTTCATGAGCCAATTTTAGAAACTTGGCCAATTCAAATTACAACATTCCAGTTTGCTAATCACCCTCCAGAAGTGACTGCCCAAGAGATGCAAGAACATATGTTAGTAACTGATTCAGCCTTATCTTGCTTCAACTGCATTTTATTATAAACAAAATAATTTATGTGTGACAATTACAATGATTCCACTCATTATTTTCAGAACAGCTTCCCTTCCAGTAAGTATGAAAAACTTAAATCGCTTACTTTATCAAAATTACATGTCACTGGAACACAGCTAATATCACTTTGTAAACTCACTTGTCAGACAGTTTGCAGATTTGATGTGTTCTGAGTGTAGATTGTGCAATCAAATAAACTAATCTACATTTTAAAATGTGCTTTTTGCTTATTTTAATTTTCTCATGTTAATAATATTGTATTTCCTTATGGCTGATGTACCACAGGCAGTATAGAAATTACTGGTTTTTATGAATATTTAACACAAGAATACCTCTTCTTGGGTGATGCAGCCTTTTTAAAATACAGTAAGAAATAAATGTGTAGAAAGCTTTCTTTTGAAATTTGTGTAAGTTTTAGATAGATGCTTTATATTTATTTTAAGCATCTGAATTTTTGAAGGGACCTAAAGAAAATCCTGTTACCTTTGGGATATGAATCATGATATTTCCCCCCGTTTTAAAACAGAATTGCAAAATATGTATAAGGTCAGATGGGTTTTCCAAAATTATACAAGAAGTGTTAGTCACAGAAGGGAGACAAGAATGCAGGTTTCCTGGTTTTGTATTTGGGAGTATATTTATTTGTAATTTTAAAATATATACATTATAAAGCCTAGTTTTATCCCTAGCTAGTATGTTTAGTTAAGATTAAATGGAAAGGAAGGGGCAATTCTGGCCATTTTCATATCATTACTATAGTCAATATACTCTGGAACAGATGGGAGAAAAATTAAATATACTGAATAACTCATAGGAGCCAGACACTACATTAAATTTTTAACACAAGAACATTTATTCAATGTGGAAATGATATGGCTATTGTTATCACTCTCTTTTTTTTTTCCTGACGAGAAAATTCAGGTGTGATGCAGTTGAGGAACCTAACATCACACACCTTGTGAAGTGGCACAGCACAGATTCAAAGGTAGATTATCTAAATCCTAAGTGCAGGCTTTTATGTATGACACACACACAGCCTTCCTGGGTGCTCTTTCTTACTGTTATACCCAAAGAAATACTAGTAGTAAGTGCACACATCGTACATGAGCCCCAAATGTCACAGAGCTCATTTTTGCCTACCCTTGGGAGACATGGAAATATATAAAGTATATTGCACAAACACAAATAAATCGGTATATATATATTTATGTCTGAGGCCATGTCTATGTTCTCAACTAAACATACCATATTCATAGAGCAAGAAGATAGAATATGAGTCTCAAGTCCATACTCACCAATTTGCATTAGTACATTAAAAGACAAGCAATTTCAAACAAATACTTCAAAAACATTTTAAACATTGTGTTTTTTTGTATCTATGTTATATTGAATACTTTATAAAAATAATTAAGTTACTATGGTAAATGAATTCAATGAGAAAAGAATGGGTTATTAATGAGCAGAACTGAAACAGCAATGCATCAACCTGGAGAAAAAAAAGGATCCCTGTCTTATAGTATTTATGAAAATTAATACTAGTTGAATTAAGTAATTGAATACTGCAAGAAAATCTAGATTAATGTACAATAGTAGAATGTACATTACTAGTATATTGTGCTAGTTAACGTACAATACTACAAACAGAGATCTAGAGACTCAGAGTTTACCAAACAAAATTTAAGCCATTTGTATGGCAAAAACATAGGGAATAAGTTCAATAGACATATGATACATCTGGGGAAATGGTAATGCAAATAGTAGGCAATGAGTTTATTTCAGTAACACACAAAAAGTTTTTACAAACTGACAAAAAAGACAAAACATACAGCATACAAGTCAACAAAAAGATATGAATACACAATATACCAAGAGCAAATCCAAATGACTAATACACTTGGGAAAAAAGAAATTCACCTGTTAATGTGATTTAATCTTGTTTAGCTTCTGTTTCCAAGATCTCAGTATATTATTAGGTAAAATGAAATCTGATTAATATCTACTAAAATTTTTAAAAAGCTTTCCTAGAAAGCTAATCTGTAGAAGCAAATGTAGCAATTTGTAAGAGCTTCCATATAAAAATACCTATTGTAGAACTGTTCAATGCAAATATGAAAAAAATAAAAACAGTAACAAAAACTCAACTCTGTATGCACTCATATATTAATATGTATGGTCTATAAAAGATTATTAAAATGTGGAGAAAATACACATGGCACATACTAAGTTGTTAATATTGGGTTATCTGAGGGAGAGGGGGATAAGGAGGGCAGGAGGATGGGCTCCTACAATCAGAGAAAAGAGAGTGGGGGATGAGAGAAACGTGTCCATGCTAAGAAAATGCTTATAATTCCCCTTACAAGGGAGGAAAAATAAGCATAAGGTAAAATATACTCTTTTCTATAGCAGTGGAAATTAAAAGTTCTTTTTTTAGCCTATTTTGTATCACGGAGAAAGGTGTATTAGTATTTAGAGGATTTCTATGTATGATGTTAAAATGAACTCAAAATTAAATTAATAAGACTGCATCATAATTTAGGTTACTTTTAAAAATAAAGTTGTATGCAGAAGCAATAAACTGGATTTTTTTTTCAAAGCTCATTATAAACAAGTCCAACAATACTGAATAAAATAAATGAAAATAGTTTTGGAAATTAAGTTAGCTATTCATATCATCTCATAATGGAGCCTTTTACATTTTATGAAATAGGATGAAAGCCATGAAACTCTTTGTAGCTAATGCTTAGCTAATTGGTAATGAATGATCCAGAAATGTGTTTATTTAAATTAGGCTGTGATAAGTTTCCTAAAGAAAACTTGAAATTGTGGGTAAAATTGCTTTTAAAGTTAAACTATCTTATTTTTTTTTTTTTTTTTTTGTGGTTTGCTTGACTGCACTTTAAACTACTGGAAGCTGATTCTTTTTATGTCCATGTTTAAGGAAGTGCTGATGGTCACATCACTCAAAGGCAACCCCATCAGGCATCCTACCAAGATAATCTCTGAGGAGGTCAGAGGTGGGAATGACACAGAGGAGAAGCACATTTTACCAGCCCAGTTCAAGGAATTTCTCCCTCTCCTCAGAGGGGACAACATAACCACATGGTTAGCCTTAAAGAACTCCAAACCTGTATCTATTTCCAAGTGAACTTGGAATCACATGAAAATTAGAACTACTTAAAATAAAATAGACAATAATTCCATAAGCAAGAGCATTAGAAGGAGAAAGGATTGCACTCACAAGACAATAGAATTCCATTTTATGTCGATTTATTTTTTCATGATACAAGTAACACAACATTTATATTCTTTATACAGAGTGTAACGTTTTGTTGAAGATAAATATTTACTTGGAGTTTACTTGTGCTCAACTGAATGTGTTCCCCCAAATTCCTATGTTGAAGTCTTAACTTCCCATGTGACTGCATTTGGAGGTAGGGCCTATAAGGAGGTGCTAAAGGTTGGACCCTAAGCCAATAGGAATGGTACCTTTATAAGAAAAGGAAGAGATAATAGTCTCTCTCTCTCTCTCTCTCTCTCTCTCTCTCTCTCTCTCTCTCTCTCTCTCTCTCTCTCTCTCTCCACCTTTAAGGATGTAGAGAGAAGATGGCCACATGCAAGCCAGGAAGAGAGCTCTGAGCAGAAAGGGAATGCTGCAGAACCTCCAGCCACCAGAACTGTGAGAAAAGAAAAGTCTTTGTGTAAGCCGTCCAGTGTGTGGTGTTCTCTGAGCAGACTAAGACAGCTAGTAAAACAATGTGTCTGCCGGTTTTCTGTTTCATTTGTGGTTGCCTTGATTCTTTTGATATCTAACAAAGGTGATTGGTATTCATTGGAATCAACAGTTTCATTATAACCACTATTTGTCTAATTTAATGAATGCTCTTAATATGAAATTCATCATGTTGGAAAGCGACTATGATTTCATATTGCAATTTCTTTTCAAAATTTAATTAGCATTTGGAAAATAAGAATATGGCATTTTCTATTGCTTTATAATTAAAAATCACATTTACACTATTTTAGATGATGATAGTTAAAGCTGAGATGATACAATATTCAGCCTCTCTTTTTATGTTAAAGACAGATGTTTAAGAGTTAGTCTCTGTGTTTCAGTATTTCAAACATAGAAGTACAAGGAGTTTCTTGAACATCAACTCCAAATTTTTATTTCACAAATTAAAACATTCACTTAAGGGAATTTTAATGACTTGCCCTCAGTTATAAGTTTTGTCAGTCGTAGGGGGAATAAACATTGCTAGCAGAGAGGCCGTGAAAGAATAAATGAAAATTAAAACAGAAATCGCCACTGGCAACATGTACCCTGAATCACAAAATAGTGACAGAGAAAATTACGGTGTTTATCATACACCATTTAAACTCTCATTCTTTTAGCACCAGTTTATTTAGACCCATGTGGTTTTGATAAGACCACACGCAACCTGAGCAACAGTGATTCCACATGAATTCATAAATCGTAAAGATAAAGACCTCTGAGGGTTCCAGCAACTCCCTAGGTATGTACAATCTAATAAGTCACTCCTCTGGTCAGCCTGTGACTCCAGCCCCCAGGCCCTAGAAGCACTCTTTCCCTAATTTTACCCTCATTCTTTTGAAGTACCCCATGATTCCCTAGGGTGTGTGGTCTCTTTTGTTGCCGCAGGTAATAATGTCCTTTTTTTTTTTTACCTAAGGTGTGTTCCTGGGAGTCTTCTGCTAGTGGAAATTAAGAGGAGTCAAACCAAGAATAAGAAATTACAGAATTCTTTGGATTCCCTTCAAGAAAGACTCCCTTTCTTTCTCCTGGATTTTATCAGGTCAAAAGTCTACTAACTTTTTCCAATCTAATTTCTGGTGAAAATAAATTCTATCTTTCTATTAGCCTTAATTTTTTTCAGAAAATAAATTCTATCTTTCTACTAGCCTTAGTTTTCCAGAATGGAGCAGAAAACTGCAATCGGGTGACGCTACTTGACATAGTGACTGAGACGTTGAACAGCCCTTACTGTTTCTTCAGTTGCTGGTATGTCAATGTTTCCCCCTTCTGTTTCTGCACATCTCCCTTTCCCCCATGAATTATCCCCCAAAACAAAATAAAAAAGCAAGTTACTTCCTAGGTCTGTAGGCAAATTCTCAACACTCTCTCAATATAATTCAGCCTAGGCGTACTTATGCTTTCTGTGACAAGTTCTCTTCCGCCTGATAAAGAATTATCATCATCCTTTCCTTGCTAAGCAAACAAATGGAAGGTAGAAAAACCTCAGAGAACATACAGAGATGGCTTAAGTTTAAAAACATAATCTTCCCTTGATACATGCCTTCTCACCAAATGTTCTTATTTATTATTTGGAAGATACTGAAACTATATATTTTCATAATAAACTTGTTACCCATTTTCATTCAAATGAGACTTCTTTACTATTCAATGTAATACTGACTTTTGGAAGCCAACCGCAAGAGATAAACCATGGTGAGCATACATTATGTTATCCCCTTGCCTGAGAGTTAAATGAATCTTTTGTATCTTTGTTGATATAATTAATGTTCCTTGCATGTGGTACTCAGAAATCAGATGCCTTATTTTCACACATGACAAAATATCTTTTGCTACATCTTAACATTCAGTATGAAATTACAAATTATAGAAAAATTCTTTTTAGGGTTTTTAAAAATCATGACTAGTTTGAATTACTTTTGCATTTTCTTTAATAAACTTTGATAGGAATGATGGAAACAGGTCTTAGTAGTCTGTATGTTGCAATAGGTAGGAAAACATACCCAATTAAACAAGAGTTAAAAAAGCATAAGCACTGCGTTGACAAAAATAAAGCCAGAAAATATTTAATTATGTGATGAATTTAGATTATATAGGCAATATTGGAAATTATGAGGGAAAATCCCAAAATATTTTCCCCTTTTGGTGGCATAATTTTTAAGTTGTGAATTAATGAGATTGTGTTTTTAGCTTTCTATTTCATATTGCCTTATTTTAAATCTCCATAAATCATGTCTAAATTTTTCTAGCTAAAAATAAATAAAATGACAAAAGCTCTTAGTAATTTATAAAGTAGTAAAAAAAACACAAAACAGTCTAAAATTGTATTCACCCACCCTGGCCGGCTGGCTCAATTGGTTGGAATGTCATCCCGTACACCAAAAGTTGCGGGTTCAATTCCCAATCAGGGCACATTCCTAGGTTGTGGGTTCCACTCCTAATCAGGGTGCATAGAGGAGGCAACAAATTGATGTTTCTCTCTCACATCTATGTTTCTCTCTCTCTCCCCCTTCCTCCCTTCCTTTTTCCCTCCTTCCTTCACTTCCTCCCCCCCTCCCTCCCTCAATAAATATACCCTCAGGTGAGCATAAAAAAATAAAATTATATTCACCCATTGAAGGCAGAAACTTTTATTTCTTTTATATCTACATTTTCATAGTAATGTTAAAATAAAACATGTGTAGTTCACATGGACTATTTAGCTTCAATATTTTTAAGAGACTGGTTTCATGCAGACATGTAGAACTACAGCTCAGATTTGTATAGGGATATATCTTATTAGTAGAGGCCCAGTGCATGAAAATTCATGCACTGGAGGGGGGCGTCCCTCAGCCCGGCCTGCCCCCTCTCACAGTCTGGGAGTCCTCAGGGGTGGGAGGTGACCCGGTGATCAGAGGAAGGCGACACCCCCATCACACCTCTGCTGCTGCCACTGCCAGCAGCACAAGCCTCAGCCGGCCCTGGTTACCTGAGCCTCGGGTGACCCTGGGCGGCTGGGCAGCTGCCATCCAAGGTTGGCCTGCGCCTCGGGCCAGCCCTGGGCATCTGAGGGGCTGAGGGGACTGGGGGACTCTGGAGGCAGGCATGTGGAGCAGCTGGGCGACTGCCGCCCCACTGGGGCTGAGGGGACTGGGCACCGCCATCTTGTGGCTGTGGGCACCACCATCTTTGAAGGCACGGCAGTCAATTAGCATACTCCTTCCTTATTGGCTGTGGGCACTGCTATCTTTGTGAGGGTGTGATGGTCAATTAGCATAATCCCTCTTTATTAGATAGGATACCAAATGTTTTTATTGGAATGAGTGATTGAGTTTAAATAAATGTGGTTTCTTTGTATTTATATTGTCACAAATAAAGATTTCTTTGGGATCCATTTATTTCTTGGCCTCAAATGACCCTCCATACATATTTGTACTATCATTATTTTTGAATCTTTGCAATAGGTTATGTCATGCTTGGTTCTAGACCTACAGGGAGGTCATCAAGAAGTTCTACCCACTTTAATGAAAACTTTACTAGTAGATGTAATTCTCCTAATCTAGGTTCTTACGTCAATGGCTTCCTCATTCTAACTGAATTAAGTCCTACATTTTCAGTCTGTTTTGAAAGTTGTCCACTTTGGGGACTGAATTGTGGCCCTTCAAAATTTCTATGTTGAAATTCGAAACTAAATGTGGCTGTATTTAGAGATAAGACCTTTAAGGGGGTAATTAAGTTAAATGATATAAATATTGGGGCCCAAATCTTAGAAAACTGTGCCCTTATAGAGAGGTAGAACCACAGCTTTCTTTTCCTCTCCCTCCATGTGCATACAGAGGAAAGGTGATATGTGGACACAGCAAGAGGCAGACATCAACAAGCCAGGAAGAGAGGCCTCATCAGAAACCAACTCCTATGGCACCTTGATTTTGTATTTCTAGCCTTCAGAACTATGAGAAAATAAATGTTTTGTTGTTTAAGCCATCCAATCGGTGGTATTTTGTTATGCAGCCTGAGCAGACTAATACAGGGACCCAGTCTCCCTGTTAAGTCTTAGCTCCTCCTTCTCCTAGCATAATTACACATTCACTTTAATACCTTTCACTTATACTCTTACTTCTTCTTACTTATCTTCCACATTTTACTGCTAGAATTGCACCTGAAATTTAAAGCCTATGTCAAATCCACCCTAAAAATAATACAGGGGTGGATAACAGTACCTTTACAGTTGTGTGTACATGTACGAGTTTATTCATACATTATTATTTATTAATTATTATACTATTTGTATTATAACTGTAAATCTATTTTTGCCCATCCCTCTATTTTTGTTTCCTCTGTCCCTTATATTCCCCTCTCCCCAAATTATATACTTTCTCCTATATCTCCAGTGTAGACACAGTGTATTAACTCAGATTTTTTTCTATTTGGACATGGATATTTGTCTCATCTTCTCTATTAGATTAAACAGTACATAAATTAGTTAGCTCTTTTTGAGGGTCTACTATTCCAATTTATGATTTCCTGCTAGAAATTAGAAAAATAATTATTATAATTATAATCACTATTAGATATAAATTAGAGCAAGGCACATTTCAATTCAGTGCAAGCTCTTTCACATAGTCAGAGGTGTTAAAAAGTATCTCACTATCAGTAGTTTTTAAAAACAAGATGTTAAGGGTGGAAGTCTTTTAGGAAGAACAACGGGATCAGATTATTTCCACGTTTCTTTTCAATTACTGTATAGAGGGCTTCGTATACAAAAAGTATTAAGTAATATTAGGTCCCATTTATTTAAGTTGATTGTGTATCAGGCTAGATAACTAGTATAATCCATATGCAATTATCACAAAATAGCAAGATATGTAACTAAACAAAGGTAAGCAATACAGACTAATTTATATTCACTGTACTTCCTTTATGCTGGAATTCTTTATGTGGAAATAATATGAGCTCACTATTGAATTTGTGGGGATAAGAATCAATTCTTTCATTTAGAAAGAAGAAGCCATGTAAAATTTTGCCCCAGATTCTTTACTTAAAATAGTTTGCAGTAGAGAACACTATCTTTCTAATTTTTCTCCTCTCTTCAGCTGCCTAAAAATTCCTTTTTTCTCTTGTTATCATTTTATGAATTATTCTGTGTCTAGCCTTAATATAAGAGTTCATAAAACCATGGGATATATAAATATATCTAGATGTATCTCTGTCTTGATAGATATACCTATATTCTAATGGAAATTTAGGAATGCAGAGTAAAACATTAGTAGGCTGAAAAGTACTGAACTGAAGATAATTGTTATAATATTTATTCTAAAAATTAAGTTGATAACTAATATAGATTTCAGATTACCTACTTGACACAAACTTAATTTAAATTAATTACTAGTTCTTTTTTTTAAAAAAAAATTCTCACCTGAGGATATGCTCAGAGAGAGAGAAACATTGATGTGAGAGAGAAACATTGATCAGTTACCTTCCGTATGCTCCCCGCCTGGGGATCAGTCCCACAACCCAGGTATGTGCCCTGACCCAGAATCAAACAACTTCTTGGATGATGCTCAACCAACTGAGCCATCTGGCCAGTAATTACTAGTTATTCTTTTAAAGCATATATGAAAAATTTCACAATGCACTATTTTTTGCCTAGGTGAGATTTGTATCTTTAATAGAAAATATATTTTGACACAGTCTATACTTTTTAATATATTTGGGTTTCTTCTCAATTAACATATTAGAGCCTGAGTATTTCCTGATTATTGTACAATGTAAAAATTTCACACATATTCCCTCCCTCTTTTTTTAAAAATATATTTTATTGATTCTTTACAGAGAGGAAGGGAGAGGGATAGAGAGTTAGAAACATCAATCAGCTGCCTTCTGCACACCTCCCATTGGGGATGTGCACGCAACCAAGGTACATGCCCTTGACTGGAATTGAACCTGGGACCTTTCAGTCCGCAGGCCGATGCTCTATCCATTGAGCCAAACCAGTTAGGGCTATCCCCTCCCTCTTTTAAAAGAAGGTTATATATCAGTGCCCTTTGCCATGTAACGTGTATGTTTCCTAAGGAAGAAATATACTTCTGCACTCACTTGACTTCAGGTTTGGCCAAGAGACTTGCTTTGGCCAATAAAATATTAACAAAAGAGAGAATGTATGAGTTCTGGGCAGATGCTTTAATAGTCATTACATATACCTGTGAGTTTCTTATTCCTGCCCTTGCCATGAAATAATAGCAGATGCTGAGAGAGGTAGCTCCTTGAGCTTTGGTTCCAGAATGAGAGAACATGAGGAACAGACCCACAGTCCCAAATCAGAAAACCTGAGTCTGACACACAGCCTTAAGTAGAACCATAGCTTACCTAAAGACCAGTTTGTAAGAGTCACATAAGTGCTGTTGTAAACCACTCAAATTTGGGATTACTTAACTAACACAAATAATTTAGTATTATAAATGTCCATTATTAAATATCTACCAAAGAAAATCTTTTCTTGTTAAGACATAATAAATATTGACTGGAATTCTGGAGACATCCAAGTCTAATTTATATTGACAAATTTATCTACGGTTAGAATATTTAAAAATTCAACAAATGATGTTTTTTGGCATATGTTCTTTAACATGTGCCCAGAGACTTCCAGTTGGTAGATGAAGTAGAAAAACTTTTCTCTATTCTTCCTGCTACGTACAACTGGATAGTAAATATGAAAGAAATGTAAGTAGACTGAAAGATGGACATAATCACTTTACTCCAGCCAAACACTACAAAACAAAACAAAACAAAACAAAACAAAACAAAACAAAACAAAACACTGGGGCTTTGCTCCAACCACACCACAAAGACTGAGTGGGCAACCTGGACTTCCACACTTGCAAGGCAGTAATGAGGCACCTCAACACCTCCACTGGGGTGATGCAGAGAATGCCAAATAGGAAGTTGGGATTTTCAACCTTGCTGCGTAGTAACAAAGAAGTTGCCTTGCCTTCTCCACTAGAATAGTATCAAAAGAGGCCTAAAGGAGAATAGAAATGGTTATCATTGCCCAATTGTAATGAGGCCATCTCACCACAATGTCAGTGGACCCACGTGTGGACCTGGAACGCCTGCCCAGCCTATCAGTAAAAAAGAACCCTCCTTGCCCTTGCATGTCACTTCAAATGTAATAGTATACACTGATTGAAAGTAAAATGATGGAATAAAATCATTCAGTGAAAACATTTATCAAAGGAAAGCAAAAGTGGTAATATTAATGTAGATAAAATATACTTTAGAGCAAAGAAAATTATGAGAGACAAAGAACATTATATATAACTAGTAGCCCATTTGCAGGAAGAATACTGCAAGCGGCCGCTGCGGCCACGTGCACTGCCGCTGCTGCCGCCTTTGCGGCCGCTCTGCCTGCACCCACACCCGATGCTGCCTGCACCGCTCCGCCCCTCTGGAGCTTTCCCTCTGGCAGCCTCCTTGCTTTCCGCTTTTCCTCCCTCTTCCTTCTAAGTTGTCTTCAGTCTTCACTCCTCCCTCCCTCAGCGTATGCAAATTAACCACTATCTTTGTTGGGTAACTTGCATACTCGCCCTGATTGGCTGACGGGCGTGGTTTTGGCTGGCGGGCGTGGCTTTGGCTGGTGGGCGTGGCTTGGGCGTAGTGAAGGTGCGGTCAATTTGCATATTGCTATTTTATTAGGTAGGATGATAAAAGGGTTAATTCATTCCACCAAGAAGACATAGCTATCATAATTGTAGATGTACCAAACTTATTAAGATTCAAAATATGTGAAGCAAAACTTGAGATAACTGAAAGGAAAAATAAACAAATTCACAGTTATAATTGCAGACCTCAACATCCCTTTCTCAACTACACCTAGAAAACCAGCAATTCTTTAGAAGAGCTTACCAATACCATTAATCAACAGGATCTAATGAACATTTATAGAACATTTCACACAATGACAGTAGAAAATACATTCTTTTCAAGTGCCCATAGAACATATGCCATGGTAAGTACAGATATACTATGTTAGGCCATAAAATTAACCTCAACAAATTTTAAAACTTACAATTATACAGAATGTGCTTTCAGATCACAGTGGAATCAGACGAGAAATCAAAAACAGAAAATTAACAAGAAAATCTCCAAAATCTTTAAATGAAATCACACATTTTTAAATAATCCATGAGTTGAATAAGAAGTTTTAAAGGACATAAAAATGCATTTAACTGAATGAATATACAACATATTAAATGTTGTGGGTCACAACTAATGCAGTGCTAAAAGGGAAATTACTTTTCTTTAAGTTTAAATTTTAAGTTTAAAATTATTTACAGATTTTTAAAGCGATATATTGAAAATGAAATTTCATGTAAGCTCTCCCAAATTAAGAGTTACTCCAGGGCAAAGGTGATAGTGGGTATCACCAGTGGTGTACAGATATATAGAGAGAATAATGCTTTTGTTATTCATGCTTATTAACATGTAATGATAGTTTCATGAATATTAAAATATCCATAAGTTTAGTGGCAGGGGCAGTCTTCCATATAGATTACAGAAAACAATGGGATTACTTTAGCAGAGTCGAAATAATGCCAGGCTTTAAGGATAATATAAAGTAGATGTAACAAAGGTAGCACTGTATTGGCATTTTACCCTTTCTCATCCACCCAGGAATAGAGAATATTTTGACATAACATTGAGTCCTTTTTATTTTTTTTGCAATTACTTTCCAGCATGCACATAAGTAATACTATTTTTGTAGGAGAAAATAGATATTATAATAAATAAAAATGGGTTTATAAAATGCATTATATATAACTGACATTGACTTAAAGAAACCAGGTAACTGTAACATATATCCTGAAAATGGCAAAGCTCATTTTCTAAACCAACTCAGAAAAGGTAAAAGTGAAAATAATGATTAATTCTATTGGATATGCCCATCTTAAAATCCACATATAAGCCAAATAAGAAAAACTGAGATTTTAAGGGTTGGGTTTCTTTAGTAGGTTCTGGTGAGTGAATTTTTATGGTGTTTCATATTTATTTTAGTTGGTTTACTTTTTATTACAACTCCCTACTGTATTTCAGAATTAAGACCATTAAAGTTTGAGAAGTTAAGAGATATTTGAATGAAATGAATTATCAGAATTAAATACTTTTCACAGAACAGTTAACTCTATTATGTAAAGTATAGACCCTGAATGGAACATATAGAAATGCAACTGAAATCTGTAAGTAATAATAATTTTAATAGTGTTTTAGTCTCTTACACAGCAATGGAGTTTTGGGGACTTTAATTTTTAAAAATTTTATCTCAACATCAATTAAATCTATCTCTCGTCATCTTTATCAGAAGACATTTTCCGTGTTAAACAGGTTAAATTTCTTCTATTCCAGATTTTAATATATAGTTTTCTACCAAATTTATATTATCCTGAAACAAACTGGATCACCACTCCAGCCTTGATTTATGTTTAGAGCTTTAAACAAAAAGTTTGCATCTGTTACCCTTAAAGTCTGTAATCAGTAGTTGAACCACACAAAGAATCAACATGATGTCATGTCTAGACGACATGTAAATTAATATGAAAGCAATTGATTTACAAACTCTATACTAATACAAATTAATCTGAATTAAGCTTAATCCCCTGTTATTAGCTGATTAAGTGTGGCTGCTGGTAGCTACAGAGTGGTGATTTCCATCTGTGAATTTATGGACACAACTTAATTATTGATTCTGTAAAGAGAAATAGTTAAAGCACAAATCCCATACAGTGATGCTCCATGAGTCTTCCCTGCAGAGAAGAGTTATAGAAGCCAAACTGAAATATACAATTTAAAAATGTGTAGGAGGCATTTCTTAAGTGTCATAATTAACTTTTGGCAAAGGGGATGTTTCAGGCGTATTGACTCTGGCTGTGACTGGCACACCATCCCTCTTGGAAAGTACATTCATCTGTTCTGAGGGAGAATCTACTTGTGCTTTGAGCAAACATGAAATCATAATTGCCAATACGTTCTTTCTTTTTAAGAGAATTATTACAATTTAGTATGGATAGGAAAACACACATTATTAAGTACTGATCTCTGTAAAAGATGATTGGGCATTGGGGTAATAATACTTCCAAGTCTTCAGAGAAATCAACAGGTGCATAGTCTCAAACCAGAGCAGTTTATTATTCTACCATATTATATGTACTAGAGTGCCAGAAAAATGTTGTATTTGTACCATTTACTAAAAATATATTTATTTTCTTTAAATATTATGGGTCTTCCTCAAGTTTTTTTTTTTTGTGTGTGTTGTGTTTGTGTTAGAGTGTGTGTGTGTGTGTGTGTGTGTGTGTGTGTGTGTGTGTGTTTCTTAGGAACATTAGTTCAAGTAAAATTAGCTTGCATTCATTTGGAGTGCTAAAAACTCAACATGAACATTATCAGAATATAACAAAAATGTTGGTTTTGTTTCCATTAACCAGTTCCCATAAATGCTTTGCTACTATTTTTCAGATAATTAGAAATGAAGAACAATCCTATCAAATTATGAAGAATGATTTACTCTTTTTGATTTGGTAATCATAGTAACTTAGTTGTCAGAAAACTTTATTGCTTATGTTGGAACAAAATTCAGGAGTGTTTTATGACTATAATATATGTAAGTTTGATAATTAGAAAGCAACTACGTTATATCAAAATGAGGATCATTGTATTTGCATAGGCTCTTTTATAGACATCCCACTCATTGTCATAATAACTGAGGCTGTCATGACCATGGTCTGTGCCTCCCATGAAGTCCTAAACAATTCTGACAGGCTGCAGCTCATTAAGGGACAGTCATTTTGTTGAAATGTCTGTCAGCTTGCAGGGATGCACCAAGATGAATAGGCCCAAAACAATAGGCCCATTTGTTAGAGCAGTAGCTTCTCTAATACATGATGAGACAATCAAGCCAAGCTGCCTTCGGCACAAAGACATAATTAATCAAATGGACAAATGGTTCAAAAATTGCTCTAGTATATTCTGTAGTGGACAGAGGTTTCCATGGAAACATTGGCGTTTGCATCACAGTTAATGACCTTTCTGTACAATGAAGTCTCTCCCTTCACACACACACTTTACTCCCTCTCCACTATGCCTGCTCTCCCTACTCCTCCAACCATTAAAAAACAACAACAACAACAAAAAAAAACACCTGGAGAAAAAACAAACAAAATAGGGAGAGTGGGGAAGCATAAAGGAAAACCTTGAGTATCTGATTTCCCTATCAGAAAATCTAATAGTTCTCTTCAGCATTTATGAAACTAATTATGAATTTTTATTGTATTTTCAACACTTAAACAAATACATATATAGAAAACCAGCCTTAAATCATGACTTTAAATGCTGTTAAGTAATTATAGTGACTGCACTAAAGTATTTATAGATACAACTTAGGTTACCGTAATGATATAAAACGTATTTTTTAAAAGTTTAAATTACAATACTTCTAAAATGTTAAATGACAATTTAGTAAAGCATTGTGAGAAAGGGAGGCTTTATCATTAGTTGCCAGAAAAGGATATGTAAACAATTTTTTTACATATGAATATGACTGCTTTTTACCTTGTGTCCTGAAGCATCATTGATTAATATTTAATCAAGTTAAGGGCAACCACTACTTTGGCTCCTAATAAAACACATTCCCTACAGGTAACCGAATTTGATTTTCCTTGAAGTTAGCTTCTTGCTATTATATGATGGCATTTGAGGTTTTGATCATTGCTCTCTACCTTCTCCCCAAAGGAAGCTTATCAAAGTGTTCTTCCCAATCACTAAAACAACCTTTCAGAGGTTTCCTGATAAATAAAATATCCCCCATCTTGATAATTTAAGGACCTCAAGAATGGTTAAAGTTCATGCCTTTTGGGGAATCTTACATAGTACTTGAAATAAGAGTTAGATTATTTGGAAAAAAATATGGCAGGGTATTTTATTGAAATATTTGTTGTTGTTTTTTCAAATTCTCTAATTGTATTTTTTCCTTTTCACTTTCTCTAAAACACTTTTTAAAATGTCTTTGTATGGGGAGTTGGATGGCTTTGTAGTGTCCCTTTAAGACATGTTCCCTTCCTGGTATTTAGCTCTTCATTTTTTAAGTTCAATGGAGTCTTGCTGGTAGGAAGCATGAGGAGAGAATTATGAGGCTTTGGAGTTAGGGTGGGCAGGGGGACAAACTCAGCAAGAGAGCTGGTGGTATTTTCCAAGACTGCAAAGGAGAAAAAGGTCCCCTAGTCCTGAAAAAAATAAAGGGCCCAGACCACTACCTGGGTGTGATGGTTAGTTTTATGTGTCAACTTGACTGGGCTAAGGGGTGCACAGACAGAGGGTAAAACATTGTTTCTGGGTGTGTCTGTGAAGGTGTTTCTGGAAGATTCACACTTAATTGGTGGACTGAGTAGAAGAGATTGCCCTCACCGATGTAGGTGGGCCTCATCTAATCTCCCAGGGCCTGAATAAAATAAAAAGGTAGAAGGAAGGCAACTTTGTTCTCTGTTTGACCTGGAACATCCATTTTCTCTGCCCTTGGACATAAGTACTCCTGGTTCTGTACCTACTGGTTCTCAGGACTTTGGACTTGAGCTGAACTATACCACTGGCTTTCCTGGTTCTCCAACTTGCAAAGAGCAAGTCAGGAGACTTCTCAGCCTCCATAACTGTGTCAGCAAATTCTTACAATAAACATGTCTTTATCTCTGTCTCTATCTATCCTATTAGTTTTGTTTCTCTGGAGAATCCTAACTAATACACTGGGCAACACACTGAGAAAATTTCCAAACTCAGAGAGGATTGGCTAGATGATGCACTTAGGGAGGTTGGAACTGAGGTTCTAAGTCTGGACAAAAAGTTTTTGCACAAGCTCAGTTGGGAGCCTACTTTCAAAGAGCCATGAGCATGTCTGCAGTTACCCAGATGGATGAAAGCCCACAGACCTTTACACCACTTTCCTGCATCAAATTGGTATCCTAATGCCATCCTGAAATCAACAATGATTAATTTTCACTACTTGACTTGATATTAAAAATGACAACAACAAAAAAGAGAGAGACATTTCTGTACACGCTGGTGTGGCTCAGTTGGTTGAGCATCAACTCGTGCAGCAAAATGTCACTTATTTGATTCCTGGTCAGGGCACATACCTAGATTGTGGGTTCAATCCCCTGTTGGGGTGCATATGGGAGGGAACCAATTAATGTTTCTCTCTCACATCAAAGTTTCTCTCTCTTTCCCTTCCTCTCTCTAAAATCAATATAAACATTTTTAAAATGACATTACTTCACATCAGAATATACAGAATAAGTTTTATCCTTGTCCCAAGATTTGGCTATAGAGAAAAAAGAATGAGAACACGCTCTTATTCCTCACTAAGAGAGAAGGAAGAACATGGACACAGAGTGGTGTTCAATTAAACTACCTGGTAGAGGCTTAAGGCAGGAAATATTTTTTACACATTTTGTTGAATTATATGATATGCATAGAAGAAGTGCACAATGCATAGATATAACCCGTAACCAACATGTAACAGGGCATTACCAGCATCCCAGAAGCTCTCAGGCTCACTCTGCCAATTACAACTCCACCACGGGTAACCACTATCTAGACTTCAACTGGAGTTTAATTTTGTCACTTTTGAGTTATGGACTCTAAAATTGTGATGATATGTATCTAAGTATACATTCAAGCTGAAGTGTCTACATAAATATAAAAATGGATCTGTTAATAACAGAAATAAATAAAAAGAACAGGAAAGTAAATAGTTTAGAATGATTATTTGATATTGAATGGGCCAGTTTCTGTCTATCAAGCAATCTGACCTAAGTATTTGCTCAGTTTGTGTATGTAATGTGCTTTCCTGGTTCACTTTATTCCATAGGAGCAAGACTACCTCCTAATGGACTCATCTCTAAATGATACTAGTTATTTATATGAGAAAGACAGTCTCTTTAGGACTCAGTTTACTTAGGTGTAGAGAAAATGATAACATCATGATGCTATTAGAAAAATAATAACATTTTGAAAACTTTAGGATTCCCACATTGAGGCTGTGGATTACATAGGTGCTCTATTATATTGATGGTGGGAATGAAAAATGATCCTACCATTCTGCAAGAGAATGTGAAACTATCACAATTAAAGCTATATTTGCTCTTTGATCCAACAGTCCTAATTCCAGAAATCTATCCCAAATTAACACTTGCCCATACCATGAGATAATATATGTAATGTACAAAGCTATTCGCAGCATATTATTTTTATTTACCAAAGATTAGAGACACCTAAGAGTCCAAAAATAGAGGTCTGTTGAAATAAACTGTGGTGTATCCAAACAGTAGAATTCCATGCAATCATGAGAATGAATCAGGAAGACCTCAATGAAAAGTTTTCTAGGATATATATATATATATATATATATATATATATATATATATATATCCTAGAAATATTTTTATTGATTTCAGAGAAGGGAGATGGAGAGAGAGAGAAATATTAATGATGAGAGAATCATTGATCGGCTGCCTCCTGCACACCTCCTCCTGGGGATGGAACCCGAAACCCCAGGTATGTGCCCTGACCAGGAACTGAACTGTGACCTCCTGGTTCATAGGTTGACGCTCAGCCACTGACTGGGCAGGGCTACAGTATATTTTCTTAAAGCTCTCTTCCCTGTTGACTATCTTTTCCCTTCTTAAGTGAAATGGGAAGGCAGGATCAGGCTAAAGTGGAGAGCATTTCCTTTCCTTAAACTGAGATAGAGTTTCAGAATTGCCCTCGGGTGATGTTTTTCACCCTGGAGATTAAGACTTTATTAGAGAGAAGAGTCTAGGAGGGTTTCTCAATGAATCCCTTTCCCTTCTCCCTGTCAGGGCCACTTGGGGAGCTTTCTCAGATCTTCCAATGAAAACCTGGTGGTGTGGCTAGAGGAAAAGCCTCAGAAACCATGAGGGTCTCCTCTTACAGCTGCCTCTAGGAGCTTCTCACCTTCCCTAGTCTATACACGACCTCTGGCAATTCCCAATCCTCACTAGATAAGTGATCCTCACTGGCAGTTTCTGCTCCAAGTAATCAAATATCAGATGTGCTCTCTCTCTGGGTGCACCTAATTCTGTGGATTTGGGGAATGCAGTTTGCCCTGTGACCTCAGTTTTCTGATGGGTTTAAGAAAGTCATTGATTTTCAGCTGATTTGGCTTTTTTCTTATTGTAAGGATAGAATTAGTGGTTTCTAACCACTTTACATGTTGGTAATACCTAAAGTAATGAGATTCATAGATATTTATTTTATTTTTGGGTAATCCAAATTCTATTATTATTTATTTTGTTATGCAAAGTATTTTGGTTATTGAGAGTTTGGTTACTGAGAGCTCTTTTTAAGTTTGACTTCTCTATCCTTTTGAAAGATTCCCCTTCTTTGTCCAAAAGTATGAAATCTGACTCACATTATCTACAATTGATTTATTGTTCAAGCCTAGTATTCACAATAAACAACATGATAATATGTCCTATTCAAATGTATAAAACAAGTTTACCAATTAGACTAGTGTTTTTCTACAGTTATTTTTGTCTCAATCCTTATATTATCCAGTCAAAACCTTGTTTTCCACAGTTCTTGGGTTGGCTTTTTCTTCCTCACTCACTTCAGTGTGTTTCTTTCATTCATTTGCTGGTTCCTTGTCACAGTCTGCATTCTATCTTAGATGATTTCTTTAGACCTTTCTTTGCATATATGGATTCTTTCCTTGGCTGTGCCCAGTTCATTGAAGATATTCTTCATCTCTGTCAATGCATTTTGGTGTTTCCATTGGAATCTTTCTTATAACTTCTATATTTCTGCTAAATTTAATCACCTATCTTATATGTAGTCTACTTTTTCCTTTAGAGCTTTTAACATATTATAGTTATTTTAAATTTCCTCTCAGATCCATCCAACATGGGTATTATATTTTAGTTTGGTTCTAATGATTGCCTGTTTCTTAAGAATGCACTTTTTCTTCCTTGCCTTTTTTGTATGCTTTCTTCCTAATTTATTCTTGAAAGATGAACATATTGTGTGAGATAAAATAAATTAAGGTAAATAATTTTTAAGCTTGGAAATGGGCATGCTTTTCTTCTTATAGGACTTTGTGGAGAGCAATTTATTTAACCTATTAAACCTGGTTTTCAGGTTTGTTGTTGCTATGGTTACTCTCAGTGTACCACTGGTTTCAGTCTTCTGGTTGTCTATCTTGTGTTTAAGGTGGAGGCTGTAAAAGGGCTTTCTATTTCAATGCCTACTCCACAACTAACCTTTTAATAGTCCCTTTATACTGAGCCTCGGTGCAGATCTGTCTTTTGCAAATTCCTTGTTGCTGGATGCTACCTTTCCGGAAGTGGTGGGGGTAGGGGGGTCGCAGGTTTGGTTGTTTCCTATTGTTCCCATTAAGTCTTTGTCTTGGGCACTATGTCCCTCATTCTCAGTCCCACAGCTTGTTTTGTAGTTCTGAGTCCTGTACATCGTTATGCCCCTCCCCCAGGGTTGAAGTTTCTTTTTTCTTGTTTCCTTTCCCTAGCAGCAATGGGTTCTCACCATTACTCTAAAAGCGCCCCTGTGCTGATCTCCCCCAACCCTACCCCCAAGGGTGATGGTTTCTCGGTTTTGTAAGGAAGACAGATAAACTCTGTGACCCTCCCGGCAGCTGCTGTTTCCCCATTCTGGTCCTGCAACACAAGGGAGACTTTCTCAGAAATAAACCCAAATTGTCCAAGTCCTCAGTTGGCAGGCTCTCCAGTGTTTGCAGATTCGGGGCCGTCACACTTTTGCCAGTGCACATTCAGCCTCCACCCATTTGCTAATAACTCCGGCTGAAGCCTTCTTACCCAGCGCCATCCTGCCCAGGTAAGCCACTGCTCAAATCTTGCGTTTCCCTGCAGGCTCTAGCCTTTTCTTAGATGTTTGGATCAATTGGCTGCCTTGCAGCCTAAGTACTCAAATGGGTTCAATAAAGTTGTGAACTTGCTGTTGTGTGTATACCTTCTTATAGCACGATGAGTTTTGAAGCATGCAAATGTATTATATATTCAGAAATTTTAAAAAGAAAAAAATTGCAAATAAAAAAAACGTGGTACCTTCTCAAAACTCTTAAGAAAAGGAATCTGTTCAAAAACAGATTATTAATATATGTGACCTTATGCTTTACTGTAAAGGAAAAGCTAATACTAAAATTCCCCATGCCTGAACT
Source organism: Cnephaeus nilssonii (assembly GCF_951640355.1). Taxonomy (NCBI): domain Eukaryota; kingdom Metazoa; phylum Chordata; class Mammalia; order Chiroptera; family Vespertilionidae; genus Cnephaeus; species Cnephaeus nilssonii. Next base: position 40,801,081 of record NC_137085.1, on the reverse strand, counting down.
TATATTCTAAAAACCTCATTTTAAATAATAATTTTAAAAATAAAAAGTAAAAATCAGTGGAGCTTATATTCAGATAAAAAGTAGTGCAATTGTTTCCATGTGCTAATAGAATTTTAGTATGCCCATTGCTTTCAATATTGGAATAAGCTGCACTTCTGTTCTGAAACTTCATTTTTATTTATGACACAGTTATGTACAAACAGCCTCCCTACCTTTGGTGGTAATCTTATATGCCTAGCCATATAAATTGTTGTGTTTTATTTTTTATTTTTATTACTTTGAAGAGTCTTTCATTGAACTTTGTAACTGTTTTATTTAGAACCAATTTGCTCTCCTCCTAGGAATTTATTCTTCTATATATACATTCACACACATGTGGGTACTTTTTATTGAAACCAGTTCATATGCATGTATATATAACCTTTATACATATGTATAATATATTGCATATTTTCCTACTTGTTATGCATTTTAGCCACCCTGAAATTATTCTACATTTTACAAATATATTTATATTTCCTTTAATAAAATGTATTATGTGCACAACTTCACTGTAGGTGCTGTAAATCTGGCAGATTTCTCTTACTTTACCAGTGGAAAATGCAAGTAAACAAAGCTACACATAAAGAAAATTCTTTGTTCCACATTTATGCATTGGATTGCTTGAGAGCTAAAATTAGAATGCAAATATTTGATGAATAAACTTTTCTGTAGTTTTCCTCTTGTCAAGCAACCAAGTGATATGTATTCTGAAAAGCATGCTTTTCTTAGTTCTATGATCCACCTATGGTTTGATACTAATATATTTAATTCAGAATAAAAGAAATGGTATTAGCATTGTGACATTCAGGATACTGTTTAGTTTTAAAAGAAAGAATGTACAGGGTAGAATACTAAACAGCCCCTGTCTGCTTAGAGCATACAGTCAAGTAGTCAAGCTTATAACAGCAATATCCTATGAATCTGGCCAGTTTGTGATTCCTTATGATTTTCTGACTTTAAAATTGCCTGTAGTGGGGTAAGGTTGTTTTCAATGGGCTGAAGATGCTGTATTCTTAGGCAGGTTGAGAGTTGTTGAAATTGGTATCATGATGAATTTTGAAGTATGCAAATGCATTACATATTCACAAATTTTACAAAGAAAAAGTTGCAAGACAATGTGGTACCTTCTCAAAACTCATGAGTATATCATTAAGAAGAAAGTGAGTCTGTTTATTTCCAGATGCCATGGAATATCCTATGGTCTCCTTTACCCTGGCTCTCAGACATCGAGCACAGAGAAGTCACAGAGCAACTTCTTCCTTAGACACCTGAAAGCATTCTGAGCAGTCACGATGAGGCAGAGACCCTTGTTTTGGTAAGTGTTGTTTTCTTATCTTATAACTAGAGGCCTGATGCATGAAATTCGTGCAAGAATAGGCCTTCCTTCCCCCAGCTGCTGGCACCAGCTTCCCCCTGGCACCTGGGACCTGGGCTTCCCTCACAGAGGGAGGCCCTGCCCACCCACCGCAGCCCTCTGGTCGGTGGCCTGGGCCTCCCTCTTTGGGGCGATCATGGGGCAATGGCCAGGCCCCCGACCAATCGCATCACACCCGCCTTGGCTGGCCTGGCACCAGTGGGAGTCATAACATGGTCGTCCGGAAGGTTGTCCAGAAGGTTGTTTGGCCTAATTAGCATATTACGCTTTTATTATTATAGATGCTAGCCAAAACTTCCAGTGAAAGGTTATTCATCATTAGTATAACAGCATCTTTGTCTTATTTGAGATCTTACAGGGAATGTATCTAATATTTTTATTAAATATTATATAGCAATGTGATTTTCCTGGTGAAAGTGCAAGAAAGCTTGATGGAAATTTAGCATCTTAGTTAATTTGTCTTATATGACTCATGAAATAGTCATTCAAGCAGTTATTAGTGGTTCTCTATAATCTTTACAAACTTACAGTTGATTTTTATATTTCCGAAATTATTCTATACAAGAAACTAAGTGGACTTCTGGTTTCCAGGTTTGCAGGTAAGGAGTTTGCAAGTTGCCACTAAGTTCTACCAACAAATCAAAAGCCACACTGACTGAAAATCAACAAATCTTCTTGAACCCATAAGGAAGGGGAGGCCGAAACCGGTTTGGCTCAGTGGATGGAGCGTCGGCCTGCGGACTCAAGGGTCCTGGGTTCGATTCCGGTCAGGGGCATGTACCTTGGTTGCGGGCGCATCCCCAGTGGATGGTCGATGTTTCTCTCTCATCAATGTTTCTGACTCTCTATCCCTCTCCCTTCCTCTTTGTGAAAAATCAATAAAAAATATTAAAAAAAGAAAAGAAAGGGGAGGATACAGGGTAAACCACGGTTGTCAAGGCTGGAGAGACAGATAAGTCCCAATTACCAGAGCAAAGGGGCAGGTGCAGAATAGCCACGGGAACCACTGCCACAGTAGGAAAATCTGAACTGTAATTGAGGAATTGCGAAAGGTCCAGTGTGGACAGACATAAAGTTAAAATCTCTAGGGAAGTGGTTCTCCACCTTTCTAATGCCGCAACCCTTTAATACAGTACCTCATGATGTGGTGACCCCCAACCATAAAATTATTTTCGTTGCTACTTCATAACTGTAATTTTGCTACTGTTATGAATCGTAATGTAAATATCTGTGTTTTCCGGTGGTCTTAGGCTCTACAGCAGCGGATCTCAACCTGTGGGTCGCGATATTTATATTACGATTCATTAACAGTAGCAAAATTACAGTTATGAAGTAGCAACAAAAATAATTTTATGGTTGGGGTCACCACAACATGAGGAACTGTATTAAAGGGTCGCGGCATTAGAAAGGTTGAGAACCACTGCTAGGGTAACAGTCATAGGAGATCCCCCCAGTTTTGTGAGATTGATCAGTTTTGTGAGATTGACCAGAATCCCACAGTAAGTATTACAGCAAATTCCCCTCATGCTGATGGACAAAGTTGGGGGAGGAATCATGTTGAAATACACAGAACACTGTTCTTGTTAACAAGGCCTGACCTAAGGGGACACTATTAAGTATAGCCTAAGGGGCTGGGGGTATTAACAGAGCAAACTAATCTTGTCAAGGGAAATACCCAAATCCAGCTCACTCTAGCCATCATCTCCTCCTAAGGGGTGAGAAAAAAACCCGAGAAACCTGTGTGAAGTTCATAGTCCAGAGGCATAGCCTCACTGAAAGACCAGGACCTAATCACAGGACTTTAGAGCATTTCCCCTCCCCCATATCTTACCACCACATTATTAAAGACCTATTTACAGCAGTTCCTTTTACCTGCTACATCATGTACAACTATAAAGAGAAAAATGATAAGTCATACTAAGGCAAAAATAAACACACACACACAATTTGAAGAGATAGAGCAAAAATCAGAACCAGACATGGCAGGGATGTTGTTGGAATTATCAGACCTGGAATTGAAAACAACTATAATTAATATGCTAAGGGCTCTATGGATAAAGTAAGTAGCATGCAAGAAAAGCTGGGAAATGTAACCAGGGAGATGAAAATCTAAGGAAAAACAAAAACAACTGCTAGAGATAAAAATCATTCTAATGATTCTAATGAATATGATGAAGTAATAGAAATACAAGGAGAAGAAAGGAGAAACAGAAGAAATATTTGAAACAATAATGACTTAGACCTTCCCCAAGTTAATGTCAGACACTAATCACAGATCTATGAAGCTCAAGAAACATGAAGCAGGATAAATGCCAAAGAGCTACATCTAGGTATGTCATATTCAAACTACAAGAAAAATCAGATCTATTTCTTTAAATCTTGAAAAATTTACCTACAGAGGAGTAAAGATAAGAATTACATTCAACTTATCAGAATCATTCTAACAAAAGAGAGGAGTAAAATACAGACATATCTCATTTATTGCACTTTCCTTTACAGCACTTTGCAGATAGTGCATTTTGTGCATTTTTTACAAATTGAAAGTTTGTGGCAACTGTGTGTCAAGCAAATTTATTAGCACTATTGTCCAACATCATTTGCTCACTTTGTGTCTCTATGTCATATTTTGGTAATTATCACAATATTTAAAACTTGTTAATTTTTATGATATTTTTATGGTTATCTGTAATCAGCAATTGTTGATGTTACTATTGTAATTATTTTGGGGTGCCATGAACCATGTGCAAATGAACCAGAAAACTGAACCAATAAATGTTAGTGTGTTCTGGCTGCTCCACCAACTAGCCATTTCCTGTCTCTCCCCCTTCCTCAGGCCTCTTTATTCCCTGAGACAAAACAATATTGAGATTTGGTCAATAAATAACCCTACAATGGCCTCTAAATGCTCAAGTGAAAGGAAGAGTCACATGTTTCTCACCTTAAATCAAAAGCTAGAAATAATTCAGTTTTGTGAGAATGTTACATCGAAAGTTGAGATAGGCCAAAAGCTATGCCTCTTGCCCCAAATGGCCAAGTTATAAATACAAAGAAAAAGTCCTTGAGAGAAATTAAAAATGCTACTCGAGTGATCACATGAATAATAAGAGAGCAAAGAGCTTTATTGTTGATATGGAGGAAGTGTATTGCTCTACAGATAGAATATCAAACCAGCCACAATATTCCCTTAAACCAGTGATGGCAAACCTATGACACGCGTGTCAGCACTGACACATGTAGCCATTTCTGATGACACGCGGCCGCATGCCGAGGATGAAACATTTGCTGCTCCTGAGGATGAAACATTTGCGACTGGAGTCTTGGAGTTAGTTTTTTCCTCAAAGTGACACACTACCCGAGTTATGCTCAGTTTTTTGGCGAAGTTTGACACACCAAGCTCAAAAGATTGCCCATCACTGCGGCTTAAACCAAACACTAATCCAGAGTAAGTCCCTAACTTTGTTCAATTGTGTGAAGGCTGAGAGAGGTGAGGAAGCTACAGAAGGAAAGTTTGAAGCTAGTAGAGATTAGTCCATGGGGTTTAGGAAAAGAAGTAACTTTCATAAGATAAGAGTGCAAGGTGAATCAGCAAGTGCTGATGTAGAAACTGCAGCAAGAAGATCCAGCTAAGATAATTAATGAAGGTGGCTACACTAAGAAACAGATTTTCAGTGTAGACAAAATAGCCATATATTGGAAGAAATGCCATCTATGATTTTCATAGCTAGAATGCAACAGATTGCCTTGCTTCAAAGCTTCAAAGGACAGGCTAACTCTCTTGTTAGAGACTAAGGCACCTGGAGACTTTATGCTGAAGCCAAATGCTCATTTACCATTCAGAAAATACTAGGGTCCTTAAAAATTATACTAAAACTACTCTGTCTGTGTTCTATAAGTGGAACAACAAAGCCTATATGTCAGAAATCTGTCTACAACATGGTTTACTAAATATTCTAAGCTCACTGTTTCATCCTACTGCCCAGAAAAATAAAAGGTTTCTTTCAAAATATTATTGCTCATGGACAACACACCTGCTCACCCAAGAACTCTAATTGAGATGCACAAGGTGATTAATATTGTTTCCATGCCTGCAACCCTTAGGTCAAGGAGTAATTTCATCTCTAAAGTCTTATTATTTAAGAAATACCTTTTGTAAGGTTACAGCTGCTGTAGATAGTGATTCCTCTGATGCATCTGGACAAAGTAAATTGAAAACCTTCTGGAAAGGATTAACCATTCAGGATACCATTAAGAACAATCATGAATCATGGTTCAACATTAACAAGAGTTTAGGAGAAGTTGATGCCAATGTTCATGGATGACTTTGAAGGGATCCAGACTTCAGTGGAGGAAGGAAATGAATATGTAGTGGAATAATCAAGAGAACTGGAATTAGAAGTGGAGCCTTATGAAGTGACTGCATTGCTCTAATCTCATGTTAACAGTTTAATGAATGAGGAGTTGCTTCTTATAGATACGTTGCTTTTTGAGATGGAATCTACTTGTGATGAAGATACTGTGAAGATGGTTGAAATGACAGCAAAGGATTTTTAATATTATATAAAGGAGTTAACTAGGCTGTGGCAGCGTTGGAGAGGATTGACTCCAATTTTGAAAGTTCTATTGTGGGTAAAATACCATCAAACAGCATTGCATGATACAGAGAAATTGTTTGTGAAAGAGTCAATTGATGTGGCATACTTCATTGTTGTCTTATTTTAAGAAATTGCCACAGCCACCCCAATCTTAAGCAACCACTACCCTGATAAGTCAGCAGCCATCAAAATTGAGGCAACACCTTCCCCCAGCAGAGAATATGATTCAAAGACGTAGATGGTGGTTATTATTTTTTAGCAATCAAGTATTTTTAAATTGAGGAATTTACATTTATTAAGACAAAGTGCTATTGTACTTAACTGACTACAATATGGTACAAACAGAACTTTTATATGCACTAACAAACAAACAAACAAAAAGTAATCATGTGACTTGCTTTACTGCAATAATTGCTTTATTGCAGTGGTCTGGAACCAAACCCACAATATCTCCAAGGTATGCCTGCTTTTAAAGTGTTGAGAGAAAAAAGGCACCAACCTATAATTCTATAACCTAATAATTATCTTTTAAAAGTGAAAGACTTTCTCAGATAAACAATATTAAAGGAATTAGTTTCCAGAAGCCCTGCCTTATAAGAAAAAGATTAAAGATTCTTTAGAGAATCTTGGTATTTTTCCAATGGCATTTGAAATAATATCCAGAGAAAATCTACACACAAATGTGTATAGTAGTTTTACTGATAATTGCCAAACTCAATGGTAACCAAGCTATCCTTCAGTAGGTGAATGGGTAAATAAACTGAATCATCCAGACAATGAAATTTTATTCAGTAGTAAAAATCATTGAGTTATCAAGTCATGAGAAGACATGGAAAAAACTTAAATGCATAGTACTAAACCAAAGAAGCCATTCTGAAAAGGCTACATACTGTAGAGTTTCAAGTATATGGTCTTTGGAAGAGGCAAAATTATGAAAACAGTAAAAAGATCAGTGATTGCCAGAAATTAGATAGTAGGGAGAGATAAATAGGGAAAGCACAGAGGATTATTAGGTAGTGGAACTACTCTGTATGATACTATAACAGTGGATACTAGTATATGTTATACATTTGTACAAATCCATAGAATACACAACACCAAAAATAAATAGCAATGTAAATGATGAACTTTGGGTAATAATGATGTGTCAATGTAGGTTAATAGAGTGTAACAAATGTACTGCTCTGATGGGCAAATGTTAATGGGAGGAAATATCTTTACCTTCTGCTAAATTTTTCTGTGAAGCTAAAACTGCTCTGAATAATAAATCTAATAAAAACCACAAAGTATAAAAGAAAAAAATACTGCCAAGTTTAACTCTTTCAAGACTGAAAACTATTGTTCTGAAAAATACACTCATAAGAAAATAAAAGGCTCACCATAGTCTGGGAGAAAATATTTGCAAACCATAAATCCAAGGAGGACTCATATCTAGACTATGTAAAGAATTTTTTTTCATACAATATTAGATAGACAACCAAATTTAAATTGGTCAGGATATTTGAAAGATGTAATGATACAGATGATAAATAAGCATATGAAAACATGCTCAACAGTATTAGTCACTAAGAAAATGAAAATTTAAATAGTGAGGTAATACAACATAATCACTAGAATGATTAAAGTTTAAAAGACTAATAATGCCAAATACCAGTGAGAATGTGGATCTACAGGAAATCTCAAACATTATTGATAAAAATATAAAATAATACCATCACTATTGGAAGACATTTTGGCAGTTTACCTTACATATACACTTACCAAATAATTGATAACATATAACCAAGTAATTTCATGAAATATAAAAACATATGTCCCCCAACATATTGTATGTGAATTTTCAAAGAACTTAAATAGCCCAAGATGAGAAGTAACCCAAAAGGCCATCACATAGTTAAAGAATAAACAAATTGTGGCATGTGCATACAGTGGAATACTACTCAATCGTAAAGAAATAAAGGAATGATCTACTGATATACATAATATAAAAATGAATTTTAAAGCATTATGTTCAGTAAAGGAAGCCAGGTACAAAAGGCCACATATAATCCCATTTACATAATATTATAGGAAAGATAAAAAGCAGGTTGTTGCCAGGGGCTATTGTTGGCAGGAGGATACTTACTGAAACTGGCATGATGGAACTGTCTGGGTGATGGGAATTGGGTATATCACACTTGCAGCAGTGGTTACACAGCTGTTGATAATTGTCAAACTCATCAAACTATGTAGTTAAAATTTTATTGCATAAAAATTAGACTTCAATAAAGCTAGCTCTCCCTCACCCAATAAAAATACCAAGATTTTCAGACAAACAAAAGCTGAGATACTTCCTCTTCTGCATAATTGCACTAAAGACATGTTATAGGAAGTTTTCAGACAAAAGGAAAATGATATCAAATGGACATTTAATACTGAGGAATAAATACAGAGGGAAATGCTAAGTATGTAGATAAATATAAAATATTTCCCAACTTTTAAACTTCTTTCAAAGATTCTTATTGTTTAAAGCAAAAGTAATAACAATTTTCTTGAGGAATATAACATGAAGTAAAATTATAACCACAGTACACAATAAATGGAGTAGAAAAATAGAAGTATACTTTTGCAGGTTTTTGTATTTTTCATCAAGTGTTATAATATTATTTGAATATTATTTGAAAGTAGACTTTGATGAATAAAATATAAATAATTTTAAGCCCAAATCTGCTACTAGTGGAGTCAGCATAGGTAATAAAAACAGCATCAGAGCTGGGGTAGAAAGCTTCATTTAAAATTCACATCAATATCAACTAGTTGAGAGATTCCTTCGTCTTCATAATCTGCTCATCTTTAAAATAATTATTCCATAAGGTTATTATGAAAATTATATAATAGAACCCATATGAAAGTTTGATACATAGAAGACACACTATTTAGCTGAATCTAAATATTTCTTAATGAAATTTTATGATTTAAATGTTTCTCATAAAGATATATTTATTTGTACAAGAAAAGGACATATTTGATGTGCTGTTTTTTTATACAAATGGTATGGACTATAAAGAATTGCCAAATAGCCTGTCGGCATCTGCAAATTTACTTAAATCTTGTCCATATATCCTCTTGATTTCTAGCATGACAATAGAAATCTTAGTTTAATGATTCTAGTTGTTGATCATTTTACAATTGGCCATCTACCAGAATTTCCTTAAATACACTTACTCTTAAAAATATTTAAGATTTCTAATAAATAAAGTTGAAATTTAAAAATTTTCTTTAAAATTATTTGAGAATTTTATTTTGTATTTATCATTCTTTCTTATAAAACATTTATCATTCTTTTCTGATAAAATCAACTTCCAAATAGCTACTAATATTTTTAACATTTGTACCACAATAAAGTTTGGTGGTTTAATATGTATATAGCAAAGCTTTGTTAGCTCCATTCCCACTACAAATATACTCGGGATTTACTTAAAGCATATCAAATACACACAAATGTAAATGTTTTGTCCTGTAAAATTAGACTGGTATCAATTTTTTCAATATTTTAACCCAGAAAACAAAAGCAATGTTTTCTGTGATACTGAAAGCAAACATATAGGACTGTGCTTTCCTTTTCTATGTATTCACATTTCCAACATTTTTTAAACAAACCATGACATCCTACAAAACTGAGGAGGTGGTCAAAATGTCAATATATTACCAAACCATCAAGAACACTATGTTTTTACTTCCCAGAAATCTGGAGATTAAAAAAAAAATACACTGCATTCTAAGCCATGTTAGGTTGGAACTATTATCCTAATAGTGTGAAGGCAAATTTTCATTGTCACAGATTTTTATGTGTGAAGTACAAACGGAATTATCTTTATAAAATGGGAGAAAATTACGACTACTTTTCACATGTAATCTTGACATTTTGAAAAGTGCAGTAATGGATCTATCCCCATGGAGACAAATATTTTACCCTTCATATCTGCAGCCAAAATTCTGCACAGTATACTCAGACTTGACCCAGTCTCTAAAGTTTGTCTTGGGGCTTATATGATTTTGAAGTTATGTCCAAGTTAACAGTAAAGATTCACAGTGTTTTCATTTTCCATCCTTCCAATTGATATTGTATGTTATCTATTTTATAACTTCAGGTTTTTCAAGATAAAAATCTGTTTTTTATTCAATAAAATAGAAGATTCAGTAAAAAGGAAAAGTTTGAGAGAACTCAAAGCAAACTTCTGGAACTAACAATTGTATCCTATGCCTCCATTCTTGTAATTAGTAGGAATAAAAAATATCACTTACAAACATCCAGACTGTGTCTTCATTTTATCCCTGAAAAACAATAAATGAAATATTTAATTCACAAAAAATTCACATATTATGTCACTGATATGTGCTGTTATTTCCCCTTTTTCTCCTATTTATAATATTAACTGAGATAATATATGCAAATATGCTTTACCCAGTGTCTTATATAAATTAGTTGTCCAGTATGTGCTTATTAGGTTTTTAATTGATTCATTTGTTTCATAACTCATTCATTTCCTTTTATACTTTGAAAGAGATGATTTTTTAAAATTTAATTAACATAGACCCCAGGTTTATTATTCATAGAACTTAAGTCCCAAGAGCAAAAACAAACCTTTTCACTGAATCTCATCACTGGACCTTTTTTATTGGTAATTTCATACATCTGACTCATCAAAATTCTGTGTGTGTGTGGGTGTGTGTGTGTGTGCATTAAAGGATAGGAAAACTTAGATTTTTGTCATCACTGCACCAACATACTTGACTTACAAATCATCTCAGTGTTGTCTATCTGTCTGATAGCCGCACCTTTGAAGGCACTATACACTGAGTGGCCAGATTATTATGACCACCCCATCAGTACTTCGTTGGGCCACCTTTTGCCTTCAATACTGTGGCGATTCTTCTTGGCATTGACTCCACGAGATGTTGAAAGGTGATGCGAGAAATCTGACACCATGCCTGATGAATAGCACTGTCCAGTTCTGTGAGATTTGATGGTTGTGGAACCAGCTGCCTGATGGCTCTTTAAACTTCGTCCCACAAATGCTCAATTGGATTGAGATCTGGTGATTGTGGGGGCCACCTAAGCAAGGTAAAGTCTCCTTCATGTTCTTGAAACCACTCCTGTACAATACGAGCACCGTGGCATGGCACATTGTCTTGTTGGAAGAAGCCATCTCCATTGGGATACACCATCAACATGATAGGATGAACTTGATCAGCAATGATACTTAGGTATGTTGTGCTATTCAGATGTTGTTCCATGTTGGAAGCCGCCCATTGTCCTCACTAGCAGAGAGGTGTTGACAAGGAACCTGGAAGGCTGGAGACCTTGAGCTCTGAAAGGTCAGAGCCAAGCACCCACTGTCTAGTTGAGACAATGGTAGCTGAAGCAACTTCCACCTTTTAGTTTTATGTAAATCCTTGCTGATTGGCTATTATTGGAATTGCCTGCCTAAGGGATATGGGTGTATCCCAAAACCTGAATAAAAAGGATGGCAAGGCCAGAGCAAAGCAGAGTCCTTCCTCTTGAGCTGGGCTCCTGCCTGGCACCCAATTCCCAAATTTATATTTTCTTGTCTAGTCTCTTTCATTTGTGTGCGGCCTCCTCCAGAACCCAAACCCTGAACCTGAACCTTAACCACGCGGGACGTGGGGGGTACACTCACAGTTCCACACAAATTAAAGGGCCCAAATCATGCCAGGAAAACATACCCCAAACCATAGCACTGCCCCCACCAGCTTGAAGGGTTGTACTCATGCACGTGGGGTGCATGCTTTTATGCTGTTTCCGCAAAATTCTCACTGCCATCTGCATGATGTAACTGGAAACATGATTCATTGGATCACATGACTTTTTTCCAATGCTCAACTGTCCAATCCTTGTGTTCCTGTGCGAATTGGAGACATTTTATCTTGGTAACTGCAGATAGCAAAGGTGTTCGAACAGGCCTTTGGCTTCCATATCCCATACGATGCAGTGTACGGATAATTTGCCTACAAACGTCAGGTGGTCATAATAATCTGGCCAGTCAGTGTATAACTCTCTAAGATTTCAATGCATCACTGAGTAAGTGCACTTCAATACACCATAACTAGATGTCTAAACAACAAAATCACATAGTTAACCCAATCTATATCAATAGCTTATTCATTTCAGGGTTTTGTTTTCACTTAACCACATTATATTTTAACTCTCCACATGGAATTTTGCCTATGTGCAGCTTCATTTCCACAGTAGGCTTATTAAATACCATGAAAACAGTTCACTTACATAAAAGAAAACCTGCATAATAATTCCTGTCATGCATTAATACATTATTCATGCATTAATTTATTTTTCCTCATTAAAATGTTTAATACCTAAAATTATATAATGCATTTGCTTATTTGCTTACTTGCCATCTCTCTTGTACACTAGAATATATGATTTATGAGGCCAGTCTCTTTGTTGCTATACCCTCATGCAAAGCAGTACCTGGCACATATTAGATGCACAATAAATATTTGTTGAATGAATTATCATATTAACAAAAACATGACAAATGTCTTTCTGTTCCAGCACAATCTTATGGTGGGTCAGAAATTTACATTACCAGGTGGGATAGGATGGTCAGTTAGGCTTTGTTAAAACCCCAGAGGACTAGGCTGTGGTTAGATTGTTTCTCCTGAGGGCAGAGCTTGTTAAGAACAAAATGCACTGGAATGCTGCAAACGGTTCCTCTTCCTCGCCCTCATCAGAAGCAGGAGGGGATTTTTCTCCAACAGTCACTGTGATAACCTGGTAGAGCTTCAAGAGATAAAATTCACAAAAGGTGTGGGATCACACATATGACTGGATCCCCCTGGAGTTTTTGCCCCTCAAACTTGTCCACACTGAGCTTCCAGAAAGTCACTGATGATAGTTCAGGTTTCCCTTCTTAACTGTTCCTGCAGTTTTCTGCTGATGGATTTCTGTGTTGGTAATTCTCTGTGTTCAACTGGCTCTCCAATCTGGGGGACAATGGCTTTCCCTGTGACCTCACATCTCCTACAGACCTAAGAAGAGATGAGTTTTCAGTTTGTTCACTTTAACTTCTGAGGGTGCAGTGGCAACTTCCAAGCTTCTTATACATATTGATCTAGAAATCTGAAGTCCAACTCTGTGTGTTATTCATCCTATTTAAGAAATTTCTGCCTGATTGAAAATCAATAGTTTATTCCCTTTTTTATTGTTGTAAGTATTACAGATGTCCCCCACATTTCCTCTTTTTGCCCCCCTTCACTCAGCCCTCCTCCACCCCAGGCCTACCCCATGCCATTGTCTATATCCATGGGTTTTGCATATGTGATCTTTGGTTAATCTCTTACCATCCCCTCCTCACTGAGATCTGTTAATCTGTTCCAGGCATCCGTGCCTCTGGACCTATTTTGTTCATCAGTTTATAGATTTTCCCCTCTCTTTCTGAAAGTTTTGGAGTTTGAGGTTTATATTTAGGTCTGTGATCTATTTTCAATTTGTTTTTTGAGGTAAAAATTGAAGTTTATTTTATTATTTGTATATATTATGTGTGTTCTTTATCAATTGTATTTGTATTCATTATTAATTACATAAAATAATACATTTTGGTTTTTTTATATTATTTGTGGCTATCCCATATTCCCCAACAACAATTTCTGATTTCTCAGTCCCCCAAGACAACACTGTTCCCCTCAGCTATTTCCTGCCAGTGTCATAATCCAGAAAGTGCTTGCAGACAGAAAATAAGGTAACTATAGCTCTAACCTCATTTTTGCTTGCCTTAGGTGTCCACACTCCTGTGCTGTGTTTTCTAATTTCTGAAAACAACTCTTTCATTAATGTTATCCAGTTTTCAACAGTGCAAGGGAACATCTGGTTCCAGTTATTCCAACATGACCAAAATTTGAACTTGTCCTCTTTTAAATGGAATTGTCTTCTCTGATTTTTGCTTATACAATAATGCATTTGAACATTGGTTTCCATGGTGGCATGGTAAAAGACTTATACTGGTAGGTGACACATTTTTTTTCTCTTCTTTTTTCTACTTTTCCTCTTCAGAAGCAGAAATTTTATTTAATCATATTCTTTATTTCATGGCAGCCCATCATCATTCTGTTGGAGTGATTAGAGCAAGCCACTCTAAGAACACAACATTTCATTAGCTCAGCATCCTGAATGATTATTTCTCACCATGTCACATTCCACTGTAAGTCAGGCAAACGCTACATGGTGCCTTTTCTCTGACTGATGACTCAAGTATCCAGGATTTTTCATCTTGTGATGCTGCTGAATTAGCAAGAGAACAGGCACAAGAGAACAAGAGAGTGGTAGTGCATAGGGTGTAATGATCAGGCCTAAAAGTGCTGTGTTTTACTTCGACCACATTCTATTGTCCAGGGAACAATCACATGGTTCCAAGGTACTTGCAGGGAGTCTAGAAGATACAGTTTTTCTTTGTGTTCAGTAGGAGGGTATTTTTTTTGTGAATAATGAGTCTTTAATGCAAATGACAAATCATGCAAGATTTCTCTATTATTTTATTTTATGTCACTTCTCCCCTTTATATCTGATTCCTAGGCCCATTACCAACACATCAACATAGGCACCTACTCTGTTAGATTTCTTTTGATGTGAGTTTTACTAAAAAAATTGAGAGTTACTTACATATATATGTATATTTTTAAATTTATTTAAATTATATTGCGCTTAATAAAGTAGTTTGATACATGTTTCTGTTGTATGTATCTGTACAGAATACTAGAGACTTTAAATTTTCAATTACTTAATATCTCATTCTGAGAGTCTGATTGAGTAATCATAAGGCAAGGGTGTGTGTGTTACATGCTGTTGAATTGGCTCCAACTCCTGCAATATGATGAATGGCGATATGACGAATGAGTGATGTCCACAATGTCCACAGTGTCTTCTCCTCAGCAACCCTGCTCAGCTCCTATCGGCTAATGCCTATAGCTTCTCATATTTTGTTTTTCTCTTGTCCTGCTACCTTCTATTTTCCCCAGCACTATTGTCTATTCTAAAGACCCTTGCCTTCTATGATGTACCTAAAGTAGGACAGCTTCAATTTTGTCATTTTTTCTTCCAGGCATGTTTTAGGTTTAATTTGCTCTAGGATCCACTTGTTCATCTTTCTGATAGTTCAGGGTATCTGTAGAGCTCTCCTCCAATACCATATTTCATTTTTTTTGGTCTATCAGCTTTTTTCAATGTCCAGCTTTCGCATCTGTTCATAGTAATTGTGTATGCAAGGGTGTGGGTGATCTTAGTTTTGGTATCTAATGACACGTCTTTGTTCTTGGTGATCCTTCTTAATTCTTCTTTGCTGCCCTTCCAGGTCTCAGCCTTCTCTCGGTTTTGTGGTTATAGTATCCATTTGAATTAATGATTGAACTAAGGTAAGCAAAATCTTTAACAATTTTAATGTCTCTGTTGTATATATTAAAATTGTGTATTGGCAACTTCTGAATTCATGCAGGTCTCTGAGTTTGTGATGGTGGCAATGAGAGTTGGGTGGCAGGAGAGAATGGTTTTAGAGCACAGTGGTTGATCCATCTTGTCTCCCTGGGTAATGTCTGATTATGAAATGCATCTTTTGTGTCAGGTTAACATTTGTAAAGCAAATGAAAAGTTAGACACCATCTCCTCAATTAAACACCAGAGAAGTACAAAGATAATATTGAGTCTGTTGCAAAGAACCTCAAAATGAGAATTGAGAGGCTTGAGATTACAGTTGATGTGACTTGGGACTGCCAATTTAAAAGTAATCTAGACCCAAACCTATAGTCAAAGATAAAGCATTTCATTTGTATAATAAACATCATCAACAAGAGTAGCATTGAGAGACGCTATTAAGTATTATCAAAGCTTAGGGCACTAGTTGTATCTTTTGGGCAGGCAACACCAGTCAGAAAATACTAGTAGATAAAAATAACTTGAGAAAAGCATCTATGATTCCTGATCATATTTAAATATATTTTTTTAAATGTGAGTTTTCAACCCTGAAGATGCCATAAATGCCCAAGGGACTGTACCAACCCATTCTAAGGTGATCACCAAACCTACTAAATGAATCCAGAGAAGCTATAGTCTTGAGGCTGATGCACTACTTGGTAAGACCCTCTGAAATTTTTCTCTGAGACAGAGCACCCAACATCCTAAAGGAATGTCATGGCTCATATTCTGGTTAAATATTGATCCAAGAGAGAATGTTCATGAACTAGTTTGAAATGTCAAAATGTGTGTGAAGAAGATAGTATAATGGAGGTCAATGATCTAAATTTTTTTCTCTATTCCTATAGTTTCTTACCTAATATCAGAAGCAAGTGTGAGCTATAAAAGAACTGTAGCAGCCCTAGCTGGTTTGGCTCAGTGGCTAGAGCATTGGCCTGCGAACTAACAGGTCCTGGGTTCAATTCCAGTTAAGGGCACATGCCCAGGTTGCAGGCTCGATCCCCAGTTCAGGGCATGCAGGAGGCAGCCGATCAATGATTTTCTCTCATCATTGATGTTTCTATCTCTCTCTCCCTCTCCCTTCCTCTCTGAAATAAATAAAAATATTTTTAAAAAAAAAAGAACTGTAGCAATAGTAAAGCCATAGGGCTAGAGGTTGAATAGACAAAAGATTCTGGAATAGGGTCAAGATTCTTTGGGAGTGAAGGCAAGCAGAGCAGATACAGAGAAACCAAGGCAAGTCAAGAAATTTTATAATCAACCGGAAATATCCAACGTTTACTTTTCGAATTAATTGCCTACATATTTTGGGTTTACTTAAAGAATCAGAGATAGGACAGACATTTAGATGAGATAAGATTTCGTATTATGTGTAGCTTTTCTTATACTTCCAGCCACTGTGGGTAAATACGAAAGTAGTTGAAACAAATAATTTGTCAAAAAGTTGTAGATTCTGGTGGGAGAGGGCAGTTAACAAATACTTCTATCCATATATACACCAGGAATTTTGTGAAAGACATAGAAGTATAGCATGGGATGTAGTCTTCCAGGATTGAGTTTATTGATTCAGTCTGGTTGTCATTGTGCAGTGATAGACAGAGGCTGGATGGAGACACAGAAAGATTTTGTTTAGTGTTCCTCAGAATCAGGACATGGATTGAGGATGCTTTCAGAAATCTTATGTAGTGATGGCTCAAAGCTCAGGATGGAAACAAGACTGACTAGGTTTTGAATCTTAGCTATGGAAATTACTACAGAAGCAACAACATAAATTTCAAGGAAAATACCATAATATTTGGTTGAATGAATATAATGCAACTAATTTATTCCATGTTGATGGCCATGAGTTGTTTCCAGATTTTACAGACAGTACTAATATAACCATTAATATATACAAGGACATAAGAACACTTTTGTTTAGAAGAGGAATTCTATGTGTATGTGAGGGTATATGAAGTTGATGGACATGACTCCAGTGCAAGATTAAAGAAGGCCTTTATTAAACCATGGCACTGGGTTATAATGGTCTATCTCTGTTACTTCTGATTTTGACATAATGTCTTATTTACTTAATTTCTCTGATTCTTAATCCATAGCCATAAACTTGTCAGTTATTCTTTCTTTCCTAATAATTCTCTTTTCAAATATGAGTAGCCTAATGACAAAATCCTTGCCTGTGTTCCTAATACTTTATTGCTCATCGGATCAAGTACCACTTAACTGCCTAAGTTTCTTTCTTTCTTTTTTTTTTTTTTTAATGCCAGCCCCTGTTGTAGTTCTTACAGAAAGTTACTAGTACCAATTGTTCCTCAACATACACTTCCCTGTGGTTATTTCATATATATCTCCTCTTTTTATTGTGGCTAGATGTCTTGTTTAATTTTGTTGCTTGTTTGATTTTTTTCAAACTGTGGCTTGGCTCACAGCTGAAAGCTTTAAGTCCAGGACCATACTAATTCATTTTAATATCCCACCACCAGGTAAGCAGACTGCATGGCATATAGTGGATGATAAAAACTACTTATAAATACACAAATCATTGAGCATATACCTTAATTTATATTAGATGGATCTGTTATTTAGGCATTGAGTGTCCTTTTTTTCTGGATTTATAATTAAATGTTTTTCTGTTTCTCTCCTGTTATTTCCTCTTGGCTGAATAAGTGAATTTATGATCTTTCACCTCAAAATAAATACTGGGTATCTGCTTCTGCCTGAGCTTCCAGCATGTAGGAGAATAGACTCAAATGGTGTTACACCTTTAGCTCTTTAACACCTCTCATTCCCTTTAGTTTTATAAGTCCCTATGGAATTTGGTTATAAGTCATTCACACTTTAATGAAAATTCACTCAACAATTATTTATGAATAACTCATTCCAGCCACTACGTGAAACATGGTATTTTGGAAATAGATTGAAAAATTTTTGCAAGTTTTATTTTTTAAGTTTGAGACAGATCTTAAAAGGAGGAACAGGAAAGAGTGTTTTGTACAGATCTTTGAAGCACTACTGTTCACCTTCCCACTAGTATTGGAAAACTGATCAACTTTTAGTTTGTTCACAATTTTCTGAACCATCAAAACAACTATACAATGTAAGCCTTCTTTCTATTCTCTCATGTCTTGTCCACAAACTATTATTTTCTCCTTTTAAAGCCATGTTTTATCTTTCAAATCTGATGTGCATTTTTGCCTTCCCATTTGACTTCTTGACTGATTTTGCCTCCTTATAGGCAGTGCCTCCCTCAACCCCTTGCAGAAAACCCCTTCTAACTCTAATTTTCACACTTGGGAATTTATACTTATACTTACTAATCCACTCTCTACTTTGGACTCATAAGTAGAATTCACACTGCCAAGGGAGAGTTACAGAACTAAGAGGCTGGGTGAATAGGTCTGAGGTTTTCAAACAAGGAGAATTGGTCTGCCTCACGTTGCCATCATCACCAAACCATAACAGAGAGAGCTCAAGGATCCCATCTTGTGCCCAGGGTGGATGGATGACCTGTAGCATGCACATTTTGTTCAATTTTGTATTGCCTCTTTATAACAAATGGAATTCAGAATACTCAAGAAAGCATATTTCACATATGGCAGTCATTCTGACTCTAAAATTAAAATATAAAATGGGATCTCTTGATAAGAAACATAAAATGTAATCAGAGCACTGCATCCATGATATGAGAGTTCTAGTCGCAACTTATAATAATAAATTTACATCTTGGAAGATGTATATCTATAAATTTAAAACTTATTCTATTTAATTTTGTTTCTTAACATTTATGTTACTTTCTCAAGCCTTAAGTATTACCATCTTATGCTCCATTCCTTGAACAATGCACTTCCTAATTACCCAAGATTATTTTGATTTTATTTTTTTATTTCAATTGTAACACACTTCTCTAATCTTAAAATAATATCTTATGAAAATGAGTTTTATCTCTTGAATAACAATACTGGGGGAAAAGATATAAATGATATCCACATAGCCTTATGCTGGATCTCAACAGCATACGAGTATATATCTTGTGAATAAAATAGAAACTTCTGCAAGCCAAAGCAAACATTTGCAAAGCAAAAAATACCCTTTGGGCCAGACAACTTCTGGGAGATAGTTCAAAGCTGGGTCATCAGAGAGAGGAAAAATGAAGTTTTGACTGGAAGAACCCCAGGGTTCTACTTTATTCTGGGGAAGTTGAAACCCAGAGAACATCATTAACCCTAAATTATTCCATGTTAGCTATTTTATGACTTTAAACATAACATCACGATACTTCTAAACTCCACATTAGACTAGTTAAACCATAATTAGGATTTAACATTGAAAATTAGAAGCTGGAATATCTAGTAAACTTATAGTTTCTTCCATACTCATGGTTAAATTATGGTTTGTATACGCCTTGGTCACTGAACATTTGTACCTTCTGATAAATGAAACAGTGTCTAAATCATACTATCAGTTAGTTTAAAAAAGACATGGACACTGTGTATACTTTATGTGCTATAATGCTATCATTAAAAACAATGAAGTATATCTATCTGTCTGTCTGTCTGTCTATCTATCTATCTATCTATCTATACACATGCCAGTCAGAGTTCTTCAGAGAAACAGAACCAATAGGATAAAGAGAAGAAATTTAAAGACCTGACTCACATGATTGTAGAAAGTGGCAAGTATGAAACCTACAGGGCAGGCTAGCAAGCTGGAAACTCATTAGGAGCTGAAATTCTAGTCTTCAGCAGAATCTCTTCTCTGGGAAATCTTCGTTTTTAGTCTTGAAGCCTTCAACTGATTAGATGAGACCCACCCAGATTGTTGAAGGTAACTGCTTCTACTTAAACTCAACTGATTGTTGTTGTTAACCACATCTATAAAGTACTGAAAAGCAACACCGAGACTAATGTTTGACTAAATAATGGAGTACCACAGCTTAAACCTGTTGACACATAAATCGAACATTTAGAGAAGGAATTACACAAAAGAGTGAACAGTAGGAACTGGAAAGTCAATGGGGGTCTCTTTTTTGGGGGGTCATCACAGAAGGTGTTTAGTATTGTGAAATTTTTTTAAATCATTTTTGACCAGATAAGAAAGGTATAAAATGCACTGATGGGCAACATTTCTTCTCAGCTATTTTCTAATGAAAAATTAGGATGTATTGCTTCTAATTCTGAGGATAAACCGGAAATCCACAAATAAGCTCTTTTTTCATTTTAACATTCAAATATTGAATTGATTTAGAAGTAGTCTAATTTCATACCACCATCTCTCAAAACAAAGATCAAAAGCAGTGATTTTCAACCTTTTTCATTTCATAGTACATATAAACTAATTACTAAAATTCTGCAGCACACCAAAAACTTATTTTTTGCCAATATGACAAAAAAATAGGTATAATTTTGGTTGATTAAAATAATAATAGAAATTACTTATCCTTTTGCTTCAAAGTGGCTTTTAAAATAATCAGGTGCCTATACTTATATATAAGGATTTTTGATACCAAGAATTAACAAATCAGATGCAATTTTATTATGCGACATGACCAATAAGAGGCTACTCTATTTTATGACTGATATGTTTATGTTTCAAGACAGTGCATTCACACTAAACAGCTATTGTTATCATTTTTATATGACAATCAAAGGGAAAAAAGGTCAGTGCCTCTGACTCAATAGTCAGGTATTGTATATTTTAAAAATTCTTACAGAACACTATTGGAAATTGCTGGTCAAAAGCACAAAAGTAGCCAAAGAAGACTGTTTCATTCTATGCCTATTTCCCAAGTCTTTTTACTCATTGTATGCCCATAATTATTTGGGTGTGTTTATGTCTGTGTATGTATGTGGAGTGCTTATGACAGAAAAGAACTTGTGACATAGCAGCAGGTGAAATAATTCACAAAAGTTGTCAGCCTGAAGTCAGAGTCAATGAGGAAATCTCCATTCCTTATTCTTAGTCCAATGTCAGAGCCTGTAGCCCAAGGTCACAACATCTGAGAAGGGTTGCAAGATCACAGAAAGGTCTTTCCTAAGATTAATGGCAGGGCTGAGCCAAAGATGACTGAAGGAGCACCCTCTGGCATGCTCATTTATCAGGGATTTACTTGTTGGCTAATGATAGCAATAACAGTTTGTATCTGACAGACACAACTGGATATGTGCAGTGAGAAACTCTATATTTGAAGTTGGATTATACTGGATCTATACAATTTCCTTTTCTGTTGCTGGGGCTGTCACCACAGTTTCTGTCAGTGAAGTTTGTGCTTTTATTTTACTTTTTAAAATGAAAAGCAACTGTTTTCATAACAAAAATGATGGCTTGTTGAAAATCATATTAAATTAACTTTTAATTTTTCTGTATACTTTAGACAGATATTTTTCATATGCATATGAAATTTCTACACTGCTATAATCATAGCAGAGAATTAAAATTTTCACTTAAACTCTTACTTCATTATTTTATGCTCTATATTTCAAAATAGTGCTTTATAATTGTTTTGTTATTATAAAAATATATCCTAATGGAAAATATATAAAATACTGGTAAATAAAATAAACATTGTCACTCTTACTCTTACCACCATGCTAAAATTCCTATTAGCAATATTTCCCTATAATCTTCATATTACAGAAGCATATATACACATATGTATAGTCAAATATGCGTATATACACATGCATGCATCTGCATGCAATGAAATTCTACTAGTTTTTCTTTCCTTTTTGTTAAGCCTGTATATAAAAATGGGTGTTTTATATTTAGCCTTTAAGAACATATTTAAGTGGCTGAATATTATGCAATTGTCTATTGAACAGTAATGGGATAAAAACTTTGTTGTTATGTGTTTGTGCTTATTCCTGGTAGTAAATTATTAATACTAAGATGCTGGGTTACAGAATATGTATATTTGCTAGGGCCTAAATATTTTTGCCTTCTCCCCAATTCATATGTTGAAACCTTATACCCAAGGTATGGGGATAGGATGTGAGGCCTTGTGAGGCCTGCATATCCTTGATACAAAAATCTGTCAAAAAATATTTAAAATAAAAATTGTCTAAATTCACTCACTCATGAGCTAAGATGTACAATGATTAAGTGATATATTTGTCAATTAAATCTGAATTGTGTGTGTGCCTATAAATAGATAGGTAAATAGAAAGATAAATTTGGTTGTCAGCTTAATTTGACATTAAAAAATCAACCAGTGCATTTCACTGCCATAGGCTAAAAATTGAAAATCATATAATTATCTTAATAACTACAAAAAAAACCAAACATTTGCTGAAATGCAACATCAATTTTTTTTTTTACACAAAATGCACACACAGGCGATAGAAAGGAAAAAAAAGAAGGGCATGTTTTCCCCTCAACAATTGGTTATTTTTAACAATAAAAATGTCTAAAATTAAAGCTAAGAAATATGGTAGATAATAAATTCTAATGCTTACTTACAAGACATTCTGAGGTTTTATTTTTTCCCCTCATGTGCAACATATTCCTTTGTTTCTTCATTTTACTTGACTCTCTGTTGGTTTCTGTGCATTAGATGAGACAGCCGTGACTCCCAGTCTTGAAGGAGTGGCTTTGTGTAGGAGATGAAACTCGTCCTTTAACCCTGCCTCAGCTCTTGGTCTCTCAAGCTTTGTGCTTGTCCAAGCAGCTTATTTCATTTTCAGTCGCTCCTGGTAGTTGAAGGTGTGGCAAGAACAGTCAGTGCCCCAAAGGGGCTGATCTCAGTCCGCACCTAGATGCAGGCGGCCTGGAAGCCAGGCCCTGGGACAGCTTTGCAGGAATGCAGATGCAGCCGGTTCTGTGGGACCTCCGCAGGAAGCCCGCTGGCCACCAGAGCCAGGTGGTCTGGGTGTGTCCCCTGGGTGGCACTGGGAAACATCAGAGCCCCAGAAGCGTGTATCAGCTCATTTCTGGGAGACACCAGAGGGATAGCACAGAGAGGGCGTCCACCCGCCTCCGCTCCCTGAGGGCAGCAAGCAGCCCCCTAGGGTGCCAGCCCTGAAGCCTGCTCCTCAGGCCTGCTCCAAGACAAGCAACACGCCTCTCTCAGAGAGATGAGGGCTGTGCTTCTGTCTGCCAACAACTGTCTCTTCCCTTGTTAGAGTCCCATGGGACCCAGGAATGCAGGCTCCCCTGGCCATTAAAGCTAGATGATCAACAGGTGGCTCCTGTTTGGCGGCTGCAAAGATCCGGGCACCAGAGGGGCGTAAACACTCCTTCTGGGAGACACCACTGCTCTGGAGTGCAGCGGAGGGGGAAAGCAAGGATGGCACCTGCTGGGTACACGAGGCAGAGAGGGAGCTTCAGGAAGGTATCTGCACAGATGGGGAGGGGAGAGAGGTAAGGGGAGGAGTTTAGGATTAAAAAAACAAACAAGAACAAAAACAAAAAAAAGCAGGGTAGAGGAAGAGAGTGAAAAAGGCACCCACCAGTCTCCATGCCCGGAGAGGGTTCCAGCAGACGCCTGGGTGCGTGTGAAAAATCAGCAGCTTTACAATAAGCAAATGCGCCTCTTTCACTTGAGGGTCTGGCTGTAATCACTTGCCTCTGAGCCCGGCCCTGGGGGCAGGTGAGGAAGAACTTGTGAGCAGTTTCTCAGGTCCCTGAAGTTTTGTGGGTCTTAGGACTCAAAGCTACATGTTTTGCGGGTTCATCTTTCAGGTGCTGGTCTTAAAAGGTGGGCTGCCCAATGTGAAGTTCAAACCCTTTGCTCCTCAGGGATAAGCTCTGGGTTTTGAGTTCTCGCTTGATCACGTGGGTCACGTGCAGGGCCAGGTGTGAGATTTATGGAGAGATGTGTCCCAGCCTCTCCTACCCTCTTGATGTGGCTTTCTTCTAGCTCGCCTGATGTGTAGTTGTCCCTCAGGCAACCTTTAGTTTGTTGGGGTTTTTTTCAGAGAAAATTGCTCCATAGATTCTTCCTACATCACTAACTTGAATATTAAAAGGCATTCTATAAGGAGAGAAACAAATGGAGGAGAAAAAATATTTAAAGAAATAGTAGAAACTATCACAGTATACCAGAATTGGAGAAAAACCTTAGTCATACTATCACTAGTCACTAAGGATTAAATAGAATAAAAAATAGTAGAAAAATAAGGGTGATGAAAACTAAGAACAAGAGTAGCAGAAAATCCTAAAAGCTTTCAAAAAAGGAGAGAAGAGCTACAAACGGACAAGAATCAGATTGATCTGTCACTTACTGGCAACTCAAGTATATAAAGATGAAAAGGCACATTTCTCAAAGTCCTGAGGAAAAAGAACTTTGAATCTGGATAGAGCATATATATCATTAGTGTCATTCAAACTGGAGTGAGAAATAAGGTAGTGTCACACATACAAAAACACAAAACATTCACTGCCCACCAGCAACAGGGAGATGCCTGAAACAATGACTGACTGACCTCAGACTCCCTCGTTAAAAAATAACATAATAAATGAGTGAATGAATGAATGAATGAATGATGCTGAGAGCTTCAGCCTTAACAAACATTTAGCCGCACACAGTTCTGAGGAAGGGGGAGACAAATGGTCCAGTTGTTTGGAATGAAGTCTCTAGAGTGAATTTCTATGTTTGCTTTTGAGCATGTTGTTCATTACAAACTTTTATTTATTATAAGCTTTGTGTTCTCATCTGTGCAGTTTACTTCTGTTAACATAAACATTCAAACCTGTAAAAAAATTTTTGTGAGCTTATTTGAGCCAATCTGTGGACAATTGCAGGGAAGCAGAACCTCAACAGATTGAGATAATGATCGGAAGAATGGCGGGTTACATTTGTATTTATACATTGCAATCAAAGGAAGGACATAGGTGGGTTACATGAAATCCATTGGTGATAGACTAGAGAGGCGGGAGAAAGCAAAGGGCGGGTGGGGGGGAACCCCTGGAATTGGATAAAAAGTAAAATGATAGGCACATACTTAGGTGGGTGCAGGAACAATTAACATGATAACAATGAAGGAATTTGTGGTCTCTGTCCTGGCACCCAGGCACATTAGGTTGTGCCACAAGGGGTCCAGAAGAAGGGAAGTTACAAGTTACCCAGACATTTCTAGGGTATGTTATTATAGGTGCAAAAACACAGATAGGCTTAGTTAAGGTAAAGGTTAACCTTGTCAGTGAAGATACCGGCCTAGAAGGTGACTACCCACCATAACTGCTTTTAGTTAAAGTTTCATTTCAGACCATCCTTGTGGTTACTTTAGGTCTTTGAGTTTGCAAGACTGCCATGCAGGCCTTCCCTGAGCTTGTCAGGTTCCTATGTGGCCCCTTTCATTCACCCTTCTGAATGTTTTTGTCTATGATAGTCTCTGGTCCAATTATTGTCCCCATCTGTTTTCTATCTTGTGAGAATCCCTCTAAATTTCTCCTAGCTGATGTTGCTTTTGGAATTTCCCATTACTTTTTAAAAAATATATATTTTATTGATTTTAGAGAAGAAGGAAGAGGGAGAGAGAGATAGAAACATCAATACCAGAGAATCATTGATTGGCTGTCTCCTGCATGCCCCCTACTGGGGATCGATCTTGCAACCTGAACATGTGCCCTTGGCCGGAATCGAACCTGGGACCCTTCAGTCTGAAGGCTGATGCTCTATCCACTGAGCCAAATCAGCTAGGGCCCATTACTTTTTAATATATATTTACCTTTTTATATTTTTTCTTGAATTTTGGCTGGGAGGGGGGATAGACATATATGGTAAGTTCCTCATTTCATGCACTATTCTAATTGCATATGGCACAATCCTATGGAGGATTTTACTAAAAAACTGATTAAAGGTTTTCCTGTAAAACGGGCACCCGCTCTGGAGAGTGTTATTAAAAGTCTCATTTTTGCCATGTTTCTGATTCCCAGTCCATCGTGTGAAATTCTGACAGGACATCCATTCACCTAAGAAACTAGCAAGGTTAGTCAACTGAAAGTGAAGAACTGAGGCCACTGAAAGTGAAAAACGTGAGCCCATTCTTGCTCACAGGCAGGAGCCCATTCCTACCAGGGGTCTGAGAGATTTGGCAGAGGCTGGGTGAAGGCTGAGAATGGAAGAAATTTCCCTTATGGAGTTCAAGGACAAGTCAGACTACAGTCAAGAACTCTGCTCTAAACCATAATAAAATACCACTCAACACTCACTAGGGTGGCTATAATATATATTTTTAAAAAGTATTAATGAGAAATGTAGAGAAATTGGAACCCTCGTACATTGCTGGTGGGAATGTAAAATGGTGGAGCCACTTTGGAAAACATTTTGGCAGTTCCTCAACCTGTTAAGCATGGAGTTACCATATGACTCAGAAGTTCCACTTCTAGGTATATACCCAAGAGAAATGGAAACATGTTCACACAAAACCACATACACAATGTTCATAGCAGCACTATTCATAATAGCCCAAAAGTGGAAAGAACCCAAATATTCACCAACTGATGAATAGGTAAACAAAATGTGGTATACCCATGCACTAAAATATTATTCGGCAATATGAAGAAATGAAGTACTAGTACACGATATAACACATAAAACTTGAAAATGTTAAGGGAAAGAAGCCAGTCACAAAAGACCAGTCACAACATTATGACTGCCTTTATGTGAAATGTCCACCATAGGCATACCCACACAGAACGCAGATGAGTGTCTGCCTGGGGCTAGTGTGGGAGGACTGGGAGGGGGCACTGGGAAAGAGAAGTTTCTGCTAATGGGTGTGGGTTTCTTTCTGGAGTGTTGAAATAGTCCTACCATTGGCCCTCTCGAAGGGGGCGTGGCTGGGCCCTGGGGGCGTGGCTGGCTCTCCGGAGGGGCGCGGCCAACTCAGCCCGGCAGCAGCAGACGGGATGGTGGCTGTTACTCAGACCGGCCAGGAGGAGTGCGCTGGCCTCTGCAGCGTAGGTCCTTCGCGGGGATGCCGGTGTCGCCCGCAGCAACGGGGCCCAGCCGAGAAGACCGCGGCCAACAGCGAGCCGGACCCGCACCCGGAAGAGGAGCACGTCGAGGCGGACGCGGAGGCGCTCTTCGGGGCTGGGAGTGGCGGAATCGTGAGTCCCGCGCCAACCCGGCGCTGCTCGCTGCAGGACCTGCCTCCAGAGCTGCTGGTGGAGATCTTCGCCTCGCTCCCTGGCACCGACCTGCCCAGCCTGGCGCAGACCTGCACCAAATTCCACCGCATCCTGCGCACCGACAGCATCTGGAGGCGGCGCTGCCGGGAGGAGTATGGCGTTGGTGAAAACTTGCAGAACCTGGAGATCGTGGGTGTGTCTTGTCGGGAAGTCTATGCCAAGCTGCTCCACCCTTACAGACACATTTTGGGATTGTGGCAGCCAGATATCAGGCCCTACGGAGGACTGCTGAATGTAGTGGTGGACGGCTTGTGCATTATTGGTTGGAGGTACCTGCCTCCCCATTACCCGCATGTGAATGACCCAATGCTAATCAAGCCCTCGTTTAGAATTCACCTGACAGAGAGGAAATTGGCCGCAGTGGAGTGCATGTACGGCCACAGAGGGCCCCACAGCGGCCACATCCAGATGCTGAAGGACGAGTTCTCCACCAAGTGCAACCAGAGGGACCACCACAGGATGCCTGGCGGGAGGCAAGAGGAATTCCGAGTGTGGCTGAGAGAAGAATGGGGGCGGACGCTGGAGGACATTTCCCAGGATCCCTGGAAGGAGTTCATCTATAGTCAGTATGACAACTGTCTGACCTACCACCGCATCTACCTCCCGCCCAGCCACCCAGACGACCTCATCAGGCCAGGCCTCTTCAAAGGCGACTACAATGCCCACGGCATAGAGATTGTCATGCTCAGCTTCCATGGGAAGTATGCCAGGGCCACGAAGATCACGGGTGACCCCAACATCCCTGCCGGGCAGCAGACGATAGAGATCCACCTCATGCACCCCATCCAGCTGCCTGTTGTCCAGAACCTCAGCAACTTCAATGAGCTCTCCCGCATCGTCCTGGAGGTTCATGAGCAGGTGAGCCTGGAGCAGCAGCAGCAGCAGCAGCAGCAAGAAGACAGGACTGGGGACAGTGAGGGCCATGGCTGGCAGAGCCCTGCCCAGCCCAATGTCGGGCCACCCACTGAGGTCAGGGAGTCCCGGGCTGCAGCTTTTCAGGAACAGCCTGTCCAGTTTGTTCTGCCTGTGGGCGTGAGCTCATGTAACGAAGACTACCCCCAAACCTGCAGGGTGTGTTTCTATGGCACGGGCCTCATTGCCCACCATGGCTTTATCAACCCCGAGCGCATCCCTGGGGTCTTCATCCTGTTCGATGAGGACCACTTCGGGTTCATCTGGCTGGAGCTGAAATGCTTCAGCCTGTACAGCAGAGTCCAGGCCACCTTCCAGAATGCGGAGGCACCATCCCCACAGGCCTTTGAGGAGATGCTCAAGAACATTCAGTCCCTGACCTCCTGACGGCTCCCTCCCTTGCCCAGTGGCAGGCAGCAGGGAGCAGGGGCTCTGGACCACCTGGGAAGAGCAGCAGCATACACTGTAGAGATGCGACCTTCTAACCAGAATACCCACCTGCTTATAGGTGTCTTGGTCCAGTCACCAAGACACTTTCTTTGAAGTGTTCACCATATGCCTGAGTATTTGTCAGTAGCTGATGGGAAAGTTGAGCTGAGCATGTTTTTAAAAAAAGAAAAGAAAAGGTCTTAAAATTAGATTGTACAACTCTGAATATAATAAAAACCACTGGCCCTGACTGGTTTGGCTCAGTGGGTAGAGTGTTGGCCTATGGACTGAAGGGTCCCAGGTTCGATTCTGGTCAAGGGCAGGTACCTTGGTTGCAGGCACATCCCCAGTAGGGGGTGGGCAGGAGGCAGCTGATCGATGTTTTTAACTCTCTATCCCTCTCCCTTCCTCTCTGTAAAAAAATCAATAAAATGTATTAAATAAAAAAATAATAAAAACAACTGAATTGTATATTTTAAAAGGGTGGGTTTTATAGTATGTGAATTTATCTATCTATCTATCTATCTATCTATCTATCTAAAAGCCTAAGTGACCGTTATGACTGAACGACCGGTCGCTATGATGCATATGACCACCAGGGGGCAGATGCTCAATGCAGGAGCTGCCCCCTGGTGGTCAGTGCACCCCCACAGGGGGAGTGCTGCTCAGCCAGAAGCTGGGCTCATGGCTGGTGAGCGCAGCTGTGGCGGCGGGAGCCTCTCCTGCCTCCGTGGCAGTGCTATCAAGTGGCGGTGGCAGGCGGGGCCTGGATGAGCAGCAGTGGAGCTGCCCCCAGCCAGGCTGGGGCTCCTCCCTGGCCACCTGCCACCTTGGCACTGCTACATCCCTCAGGGAGATGTCAGACTGGATCGGGATTTCGAGAGGGTGCAGGCCAGGCTGAGGGACCCACCTGTGCACGGATCTGTGCACCAGGCCTCTAATATATATATATATATATATATATATATATATATAAAACCCTAATATGCAAATAGACTGAACTGCAGAACAACTGAACAACTGGTCACTATGACCTGTGCTGACCACCAGGGGGCATGTGCAGAACATGATGGGCATCAGCCATGGTAGGATGGTGGAGCAGCTGAGCTGGGGCACCAGACCAAGGCAGGGTGCTGGTCGCTGTCATTGTGGTGAGCCTCTGGTGGTTACTGAAAATTCTTTGCTCCCGCGCACCGCAGTCCCATCTGGCACTTGCACCTACTGCCAGGACTGGCCCCACTTGCACCTGCTGCCAGCACTGGAGCCAATCGCTCGGTGCCATCAGCAGGTGTGAGCAGCTGCTGCCAGCCTGGATCACCCCTCAGGGTTTCTCCACCTCCCCCTACTCCGGAGGGGCGATTGGGGCGGCAGCCGCCTCTCGCACCCGCTGCTGGCGATGCCCCACTTGCACTTGCTGCCGGCACTGGAGCTGCCGCTCATACCCACTGTTGGAGCTGGTCACACTCACACCCAGAGCTGCCAGTTGCACCCGCTACCAGCACCTGGCACCAGTCCTGACCACTTGGCACCATCAGTGGGTGCTAGTGGGGCTGCCATCCCCGAATGCCCCCAAGGGCTTCTTCACCTCCCCCTGCTCCTGAGGGGTGATCGGGGCAGTAGCTGCCACTCGTACCCGCTGATGGCGCCAGCCCTGCTTGTACCCGCTGCTGGCCCCAGCCCCAATCGCTCCATGCTGTCAGCGAGTGCGAGCAGGGCAGTGCTGTCAGCATGTGGAAGTGGCGGTGGCGGGAGCAGGACTGCTGTCAGGGGCCCTGGACCGTTGCGGGAGGGGCTGAGCAGGGGCATGGAGGATGAGCCAAGACCCGCCCCATGCCCACGGTAGCCTCATGGCCCACAGTTCCTTTCAAGATGCACGGATTCGTGCACTCGTCCCCTAGTATCTCAATAAAGCTGTTATTTTAAAAACTGATTCAAGTTTAGCTGTTAACCCAGCCTTATACAATAACTTCAATTTAAAGTTGAGGAAATTTTGGATATTAATTCCATATCAGATGTATCATTGGTGAATGTGTTCTCTCATTCAATTGGTTGTCTTTTCATTTTGTTGATGGTTTCCTTTGCTGGAAAAACTTTAGTTTGATGTAGTCACATTTGTTTATTTTTTCCTTTGTTTCACTTTCAGAAAAAAAAAATACTAAAAGACATGTCTGAGATTTTACTACCTATGTTTTCTTCTAGGATTTTTATGGTTTCACGACTTACATTTAAGTCTTTTATCTATTGTGAGTTTATTCTTGTATATGGTGTAAGTTGGTGGTCTAGTTTCATTTTTTACATGTATCTGTCCATTATTCCCAACACCATTTATTGAATAGACTGTCTTTCCCCATTGTATGTTCTTGCTTCATTTGTCAAATACTAATTGACCATATAGCCGTGGTTTTATCTGTGCTCTTTATTCTGTTCCATTGATCTATATATGTCTGTTTTTATGCCAGTACCATGCTGTTTTGATTACTGTGGTCTTATAGTATAGTTTTATATAAGGTAGTGTGATTCCTCCAACTTTGTTCTTCTTCCTCAAGATTGCTGTGGCTATCCAAAATTTACAAAGAACCTATACAACTCAACACCAAAAGCACACAAATAATTCAATTAAAAAACGAGCAAAGGATCTAAACAGACACTTTTCCAAAGAGGACATACAGAAGGCCAGTAGACATGAAAAAAGTGCTCAACATCATTATCATCAGAGAGATAGCAAATTAAAACCACAATGAGATATCACACCTATTATAATGGCTATCAATAAATCAATAAATAACAGGAGTTGGTAATGATGTGGAAAAAAGAGAATCCTCATGCACTTTTGGCAGGAATGCAGATTGGTACAGCCACTGTGGAAAACCATATGGTGGTTGCTCAAAAAATTAAAAATTATATTGCCTATGACCCAGAGGTTCCACTTCTGGGTATATATTCAAAGAAACCCAAAAACACTACTTTAAAAGGGTATATGCACCCCCTTTTTTGTTTGTTTGTTTGTTTGTTTGTTTGTTTGTTTGCAACAGTATTTACAATAGCCAAGCTATGGAAGCAACCCAAGTGCCCATCAATAGATGAGTAAATAAAAAAGCTGTGGTAAACATATACAATGGAATATTAATTGGACATAAAGAATGAAATCTTACCATTTGCAACAGCATGGATGGACTTAGATGTCCATTATGTTCCGTGAAATAAAGTCAGAAAAAGTCAGATATCACATGATTTCATTTATATGTGGAATCTAAAGAATTATGTAAATAAACAAAATTAAAACAGACTCATAGACAAAGAATAGATTGATGTTTGCCAGAGAGGAGAAGAATTGGGGGTCTGGGTGAAAAAGGTGAAGGGATTGAGAAGTAAAAATTGATAGTTATGAAATAATCATGGAATGTATAGTACAGCATAGGGAATATAGGTAACAATGTAATAACTGTATAGTGCTGGTTGGGCACTGTAAATATCAGGGGGAACACTTTGTAAAGTATATTATTGTCTAACCACTATGCTGTACTTCTGAAACTAAAACAAAATAATAATGTAAACTATAATTTAAACATTTTTAGAAATTAATTAAAAAAATAAAATTGAGAAAGTTGAAGGCCAGGGTAGATAGATGTTTTGCCCTGGTACATGCAGTAAGTTTAAAAAGAATCAATATGAAACTTTAGTTCTATGAAGTCCTGGTGCCAAAAACTTGACACTGGATCATGCTGGATAGTTGGTTAAATCAATACCATATATTTAAATGGTTTACACAAGGTGTTTGCAATAGTAAAAGATGTAATTATAAATAAAGGATCAAACATTAGGAAAGCAAATATAAATTTTCTACAAGTATAAAAACCCTACTATCTATAATTGTTTTCAGAATGCTACTGACTTCTCCCTATGTTTTCGTTGCTAAGGCATAGATTCTACATAAAGAAAACTAAATTATGAAAAACATGATTTGTCTATTTTGCCAAATCTCCTGAATATAAAACTAAAACTACTACAGCCCATTCTATAATTCATTGTTACATCTCATGGTTGATAGTGATTACAATTAGCATTTACCGGTCACTTCAAGTTCAGATCTAGGAATAGTGCTAAGTACTTAAGAGGTATTTGCAAACAATTTTAAAGATGATGAGACTGCGAAAACGCACGTAGCTCACCAAGTCTATAAGTTCTGAGTTGCAATCCTTCCTTTTTCCTGAATAAATCCTATTTGGTGATAAAAAAAAAAAAAAGAAGATAATGAGACTGAGGCCACTAAATGTTAAGAAGTTGTACAAACAACATAGATAGTAATGGGCAAGTGCAGATTCAGAGGTCTTTGTTGTCCACTATGCTACATTCCATCTATGTCCTGAGTTAAGCAGTTGTGTACTGGTCAATGTTAAGCAGCAGACACCTCTGGAAAGGCAGAAATTTAAAAAAAACACAAAAATCCGCAAAACCTGCTTTCTAGTTTTAGTTGATTCTGTGCTATAAATATCCCATCCAAGGTACCAATTTAGGTCAGTGAAAGAGGTGCTGGGAAAAGATGTGCAATTACACACCTCTATATAGTATTTCAACCATGCAGGAATAATAGACATAAATAACTTCAAGCACATTAGTAATGGTAAAATGTAGCAAAAATAATTAAGAAATTATGAATTTTTAGCATTTATTACCTTTGTTTTTAATATGTTATTTTGCAAGTTTCTTAAATTTATTTTTTTGATTAAATTTACTGGGGTGACATTGCTTAATAAAATTATATAGGTTAAAGTGTACAATTCTATGATACATCATCTGTATATTACATTGTATGCCCACCAAATCTTGTCACCATACTCTTAACCCTGTCTACTCTTCACAACTCCCATTCCCATACCTTTTTCCTTCTAGTAGACACCCTACTATTGTCTGTGAGTTTATCTTATTTTATTATTAATTTATTGCTTTCACTTTTGTACCCCACATATAAGTGAAATCATATGGTTCTTGACTTTGATTTATTTTGCTTAGCATGATATTCTCAAGATCGAACCATGTTGTTGCAAATGGCAGTATTTTATGTTTTTTAGGTTTGAGTATTATTCCATTATATATATATACCAGAGGCCCAGTGCACAAATTTGTGCACAGGTGAGGTCCCTCGACATGGCCTGCGGGGATCAGGCCAACACTGGCAGTCCAACGCTGCCTGTCGCTCCCGCTCATCCCGGCCCCGCTGTGCCTGCCATGGGCTCACACCGCCGCGGTGTTGCTCTTCAGCCATGAGCCCTGCATCTGGCACCTGTCCCGCGGAGGGTGGGGAGTGGCAGGGATGCGATTGGCCCTCCAGGTGGGTGGTGGGACACCCTTACGGGCCTGGGATCCAAATTCATCCTGCTGACATTCGAGTTGGTTGTTGGGAGCCATCTGGTGGCCGCTTTTATATCATTTCTTCCTTGCAAAGCCTCCAGGGAAGGGAAGCGGCCATGGTGCCCGAGGCCAACTTCCAGGTGGCTGGAGGCACTGCTGGGATCATGCTGGTGGCACCGGTCCATCAGTGCCTGGCCCATTCTCTGGAGATTGGATCTGAAGGACTATTGAGGGAATGAGTGGCTGCACTGGGCTGGGGGGCCACCAGGACGAGATGGTCAGCTGAGCAGCTCCCACTGTGGGAGCGCACTGACCACCAGGGGGCAGCTCCTGTGTTAAGCGTCTGGCCCTGGTGGTCAGTGCTCATCATAGCAACTGGTCAACCAGTCATTTGGTCGCTTAGGCATTTATATATATAGATGGCCAGTGTGTGTCATGGCAACTCCTGCATTGAGCGTCTGCCCCCTGGTGGTCAGTGCATGTCATAGCTACCGGTTGGACGGACGGACACAGCCTTTTATATATATAGATGCATCACATCTACTTTATCCAATTATCTATAGGAGGACACTTCAGCTGTTTCCATGTCTTCGTCTGTGAACAATGCTGCAATGAGAGTAGGGCTGCATGTATCTTTACAAATGGATGTTTTCAAATTTTTCAGGTAGATATCCAGAAGATGGGTTTCTGGGTCATATGGTAACAGTATTCGTAATTTTTTTGAGAAACCTCCATACTGTTTACCATAGTGACTGTACCAGTTTACATTCCCATCAGCAGTGAATGAGGCTTCTTTTTCCTCCACATTTATACTCTCCACCTCTCCAACACTTGTACTCAAAATGGATCAAAGACCTAAACGTAAGACCTGAAATAATGAATTACACAGAAGAAAACATAAGACTAAACTTATGGCCCTTGGTCTTAGAGAGGACTTTATAAATTTGACAGCAAAGGTAAGGAAAGTAAAAGCAAAAATAAATTAATGGAATATATCAAGCTACAAAGCTTCCGCACAACAAAAGAAACCACCACCAACAAAAAAGGCAACCAGCCAAATGTGAGAAGATATTTGCAAACAACAACTATGATAAGGGATTAATATCCAAAATATATAAAGAACTCATACAACTCAACAACAAAATAAACAAACAATTCAATTCAAAAATGGGCAGAGGACCTGAACAGACACTTCTCCCAAGAAGGCATACAAATGGCCAACAGATATATGAAAAAATGCTCAACTGCCCAAGCTATTAGGAAAATGCAAATCAAAACTACAATGAAATACCACCTCACTTCTGTTAGAATGGCCATTATAACCAAGAGAAGCAATTTACTTTTAAATAATGGCTGTATTTAACAACCAGCTTCCAATATTTCTGAGAATTTAACAATTGTCTCTTGTAAGCTGGTATAAATCAGTCCCAGTACACTACAGGGATTAATCATGAGTTTTTTTTACTCGACCTTTATTTTTGGCGTGCAAAAATACAGGTAGCTGTAAATTGGCTTTTCTTGTCAACATACTTGCACATTCTATTGCTTTTTTTTGGGGGGGGGGGTTCCTGTTTAGTTTCTATTTTTTAATTTGCTTGTATGAGGTATGATGGATTTCTTTTCTAATTCCTTAAAAACAAGACCATTGTAGTGCATCACACAGTATAGTGAATTAATGCTATTGAAGTACTATATACACATATGCACACACATATGGAAAGGACATACATGTGCATTTTCCTATTTAGATATAGAAAACAATAAGTTGGGGAAGCCAGAGAAAGATAAATATCACATGATCTCACTCATTTGTGGAATTTAATGAACAATATAAACTGATGAACAAAAATAGAACCAGAGACATAGAACCATACATCAGACTGTCCAACCTATGAGGGAAGGTGGGGGGCGGGGGGAGGTTGAGGAGGTAAGAGATCAACCAAAGGACTTGTATGCATGCATATGAGCATAACCAATGGACACAGACAGTAGGAGGTGAGGGCCTGTGCTGGGGGGGGGGGGGGGGGTGCGGGTGGCCGGGGGGAGGTCAATGGGGGAAAAAGGAGACTCATGTAATACTTTAAACAATAAAGAATTTAAATTAAAATAAATAAATAAATAAATAAATAAATAAATAAATAAATAAATAAATAAAAAACAATAGTTCCATGAAGAGTATTATTAGAATGTACTAGAAGGTTTTGTATTTAAGATACTGTACACATTAATATCAATTAAAGGGTGAAATCTGATTCACTCAAAGTTAAATATGACCTCTAATCCATTGAAAGTTTAGCAGTGACAGTAAACAAAAGATGGTCTCTTGTTAAAGCCTCTGCTAAGAATACTTCTCTTTCTGACACAGAATTAAAGACAAGGTCATTGATTCTGTTCCATAAACATCCTTCCCTATTATGGATGGCTTCTCCATTTTTGCCTTGAGTTGTTTTCATTCATGCTAGCACTTATCACTCATCTGTCTGAACTTTCTATAGAATATCTTATTTTACTATTGAATAGTTCAAGATAAATGACTACTTTACTGGAAAGTAAATAAGACTCTTGAATGTTTCTTATATTGAAAAAATATTACAGGGTTCAAAACTACTAAAGATAACTAATAATGCACTATTGGAAAAGAACATTAACTATAGCTCCAATTTTCTATTAATACTATTAAATACTTCCATAAATATTATATATTTCAAGGCTATCATGCAAGACCGATAAAGTGCCTAATGCAATTGCCATACTCAACAGTTGGAAAGTTTCAAACTATAATTTTAATTTACTATGTAATCTACAAGTCTGCTTCTGCAAGGAAAGAACTGGTAAGGAGATTGATTTGGTTTAAGTCAGATGAATGCATGTTTCCAAAATACTACATTCTCCATCACCAGAGAGGTATTCAAGTATAACTTGGATGACTACACATTAATTCTATAGTTGATGGGATTTAGGCATCAGATAAGTAGGAAACAAGGGATAAAGAAGGAGTCTCTTATCTGTTTGAGAACTGGAACTGCCTCCCCTTCTCCCAATTTCATACCAGGAAACAGTTTAATCATTCAGTACCTGTCTCTTATAACAAAGAACTTTATATAGTAGAAAACTCAGAGGACTAGCAATTGGAATACCTGAGTTGTCCCAACTACTATTAGAAACCCTGTGATGCTGACATTACTGATGGGCTCTATACTAAACAAGGACTGATCTTGTGATCTCTAAGTTTTCTAGGAGATCTACAAGTACATGATTATAACATCGACTCTCAATCTCAATTACCTCCAAGATGTAAGATGGGTTATACTTTTTCAACTCTACTCTCACCTCTTACTATCAAAACACGCATACAGAAAAGTGTTCCCTGTGTGAACCTCATTTGCTGAATTTTGGGTAGAAGGTAAAAAATCTGTGTTTATTGATTTCATGTACTAACCAATTTGAGTACTAGCATCACCCTCCTAGAAAAGGTTGCCAAGAAAAGTTTAAACCCAGTATGTCCTGCTAATTTGTTTTCCAAAGTATTAGAAATGTAGTTGCAAGGATAATGCTTTGTGGATTGTGCTATCCATCTTTTCTATTTTGCTGATGTCACACTGAGGTGTCAATTAAAGATGATATGTGCAAATCATTTAAAGCCCTAAAGAGAAAAAGGAAAAGGTTACAAAATATAAGGTCATGCCCAGGCAATTAAGGAAGCAATAAATGGAAATTAGAAATGGCAGGCAAACCAAGCCTATAAGAAATAGTATGAGCTTTAAATCTCAGAAACTCTTTATTTAGGTGGGCTGCCTATGTACTGGCCTTCATTCAGAACAAGTCATAAATGAAGCAACATCTTTTAGAAACACAAGCATCAGATTATTTGTCAGTTTCATGCTATATCATTTTGGTGTTCATAAAATTTATTAGCCTGGAAGTATCATTTCCAAAAATATTTTCTTACTAAAAAAGTAACACACTGCTATTTATAGACTTTTTCCAAGAATACAAGATATAAGGTAAATGTAAATGCATAATTTTTAAATAGACAATTATGTACTCATATATCACACTGCAAATTTTTGAACTATATATTATTAACTAGAGTCCCGGGGCACGGATTCGTGCACA
This sequence comes from Cnephaeus nilssonii, assembly GCF_951640355.1. Classification (NCBI taxonomy): domain Eukaryota; kingdom Metazoa; phylum Chordata; class Mammalia; order Chiroptera; family Vespertilionidae; genus Cnephaeus; species Cnephaeus nilssonii. The sequence goes on along the minus strand of NC_137085.1, from coordinate 40,762,662 downwards.
TTGAAAGGAAATTAGAAGAAATATTTTAGAGGCCGGGGAGGGACTGCGGGAGGTTGGCTCCAGGGCATGTCCTGCCACCCATCTTGCCCAGTCCTGATCTGCCGGACCCCAGCAGCAAGCTAACCTCCCAGTTGGAGCATCTGCCCCCTTATGTTCAGTGCGCATCATAGCGACTGGTCAAAAGGTAGAATGAATGGTTGGACACTTAGCATATTTGTCTATTATTAGGTAGGATACTAAAACTCAGCACCAGTACATACTTAAAGGAATAATATCAATATAAATTCATTTTACTTCAAAGAGTATCCTTGTCTAGCTTTCAAAAAAATCTCAAATATTTTAATGTTTACTTATTAAATTCTCTCTCTCCTGATATCTACATATGAAAAAGAGACATGGCTGAGAAGTGTCAGGTGAGCTACTTTCAGAAGGGAGAGAAAAAATCAGAATGCAGATGATCATTCAAACACTGCTGAGTTTTACATTATCAGGAGCTTAATGTAGTTTTTATCAAAGTAGAACCAGATGATCCTGACAATGTCATGATTTCATGTTAATGACTTTCTTGCTAGACCTCTCATTTTCTGCACAAAACACAATGTGACACCTGGAGGGGTTGGGAGCATTAGAGCAGCATAGAAATTGGTATTGCCTGTTAACAGTGGCGGGTAGTGGTGGTGACCTGTAAATCTTGAAAAGGGAAAGCAATTTGTCCTCATTGCAGTTTGTCAAGCAAGTCGGACCTCCAGCAGGTATCATCTAAGGGAAATAAAGTAGGACATAATTTAATAGTGGATATGTTTAAGGCTCTGTGCTTTTGGGGGAGTTTTAAGTGTGCTAGAACTTTTTTCTTCTGCCTGGAGCATGCTCTCTATCGTTCCTCACAGGTCATCATTCTGATCCCAATTTCTGCGTCACTTTTGATAACTCCTCTGACACCCTCACCTAGGCTGACTGCTCTTCCTCCTAAAGGCTCTTCCCTGCCATATTGCTTATAACACTCCATTTTATTGCATGTCTATTTTTTTTCATTTTCCAAGATGGCATGGGCTCAGTCTATGTATCTCCTGTACTTGGTAAAATTCCTGGTGTATGGTAGTCATGGTGCATATAATTGTCACTACCTCCTCCCTCAGCCCCAAATGGATAGCTGAGAATTCATGTTTATTAGGACATGTAGGGTGTTATCAGTTGCTGCTCTCCTACAAATAGTGAGGGCTGCTATCTTGGAAAAGAAAGGATTACTATTAATGTAACCTGATTTTAATTTTCAGGTCTGGAACTAGGCAAACACAGACGATGGCAATAATAATTGATAGTTATATGCATATTATGATTTACAAAAAAACATGTATAAATACTGAGACTCAAACATGCCCGTATAGTGATCAGGGGCCATTTAAGAGAGGAAGGTGAGAGGCGATGGGCAAGTCTCCTGCCTGCAGCCAACAGTTGAGTGTACCTGGGTCAGGTAACTTCCTTCCATGACAGTGTAAATGTTTGTTATAACTCAGGGTTAGAAAGATGCAAAGGGACTAGTTGAGATGAATTACATTTACAATGTGAGATAAAATATGCACAATATAATAAACTCTTAAATTATGTATAAAAATGATTACAGCACCAAAATTGAATTATATGATTTGATTGTGGTGTTAACTTCATTTCTTTCTTCCTATAATCTTGGGGAAAATTTGGTTACAAAGAAGATCATTGAGAATCAGTGGAGAAGGCAATGATTAATCCTAAGTAATTTTTAAAAAAAGAATTTGTGAAACAGCATGAAGAAAGTTCTACATATACATATACAATTGTTTGTATTGCCTTCAGGGTAGATTGCTGTGGTTGGCTTTTGGTTAGGTTCTGGAATAGTGAATTGCTGACTTTATTACTGACATTCAATTTTATAAGCCACCTTGAACCTGAGAGGACAGTCAGGAATTGACTTCCATCATATGTTAGAAATGAAAAATGCTGAGCAATTTTTGTTGGCCTCTAATGTAAAATCCACACGAAATGATTTCCCAAATAACTTAAAATGTTCTCAAGAAGAAACTCGTTAAAAATATTTTTTTTTCCTCAGAAAATTTCTGTCCACCAGAATAACTAGGTGTGGCCATTCAATATCAATTGAGAGAGGTTAGACTGGGCCTTGGCAAAGAGTCTCTAAATTTGCTTTAAGAAATTTGAGACTTCCATCCGGCTATTATACACCACTAAGAAGTATGATTTTGTTCTTTTTGTTTTGCTTTTAACCCCACTGAGTGTATGAAGGTGGCTCAGATGACTCAGGGTGTTTCAGTCACTTCCAGTCTTGAATGTCTTCACTGGGATTAAGGACCTCTGAAGGGCCTGATTTAAACCTCAGGTGCATGAACAGGCAGCAGTGTGTCGTGGGAATCAGGAAAAGCAGGATCAGTCTGGTTCTGCCACTTCCTATTTGGGTGACTTTGGACAAGTCAACCTTTCTGAGCTTCATTTTCTCCCTTTGCATAATGGGTTTAAAAACGGCTGCTCTTATGCACGGATGAAATGTTGGAGTACTAAAGTTCTTCGGATGTTGCAAGCAGGATACACATGTAAGGCTGATTATTGTCATTATTACAATGAAAATTAGAAAACTGGCATAGAAACAGAAGAGAAAAATATCAAGGAGGGGGGACACAATGAGCGTGAGGAACATGGTAAACATACAACTTGAGAAAGGACTGAACGGAAACGTCAAAGTCTTCAACATGGGGGTGGCTCACATCTTGGCCTACTTCAGATCCACAGTTGCTTGGACAGTGACCAATGGCATTCACCATATTGAAATGTGAGAACAAAGTGTGGAGGATTTCCAGGCTCCTGGAGTCACTGTCTGAAGCTCTGAATCACCGCAGGCCCAGCAATATGGCTTAAGAACAGGAAAAAGACAAAACAAAACAAAAACAGATGTGCTTCTGTCGAATATACCAAAATTCCCTCTCTTGGCACAATTGAAGGTGTAAGATTTTTGAGTCAGATCTGGTTGAATAATCCTGAACACATTATATAATCTTATTGAGCATCAATTTACTCAATTTTAAAGTGAATCTCACATCCATATTTTACAGAACGGAGGGGGGATAAAATGGCACATGCAGCTCTCGGCACAGAATTAGCATAGCAGATACTCCCAGTTTTGTGTTTATTCCCCGTCACAAAGGCCCACTGATATTCTCATGACCTCTCCCGCTTGTGCTCTTACCACTTCCCCCTTCTGGCGTCGCTCCCTCATTGTCGACTGCTGACTCTTACTCCTGTTCCTCTCTTTCTGGTGAGTCTTTCATTAATAGATCTTCCAAATAGCTCAACTCTGCTAAAACGTAAATTCCCTTTTTACTAGTCAATAGGAGGCCTCAGAGTGCCAATGAAACTTCCAACCTTGTATTTGCAAAATACCATTTCCCCAGAAATGTTGAAACTCCAATTTAAAGACTCATAAAGAAACTCTCTATGTACCCATACCTTCCCAGACACAAAATCCAAGTTTTGATTTCCTCTGAAATAGTTGCCTAAAAGTAAACTCTGTGCCTCTCCTCCCAAAGCTCTTTCAAAGTACAAACTGCTATTTTAGTGGAAGCATTTTCCCAATCAAGAATGTCCAGCTTATTCCCCAGTAAAATGTTTCACTCTTTCACAGACAAGTATTGCAAAGTGAAAAATCAATTGTGTTAACATTGATCTTTAGTCTTCATCTATTAAGATCTGTAATCTTTTAGTCCTGTATGCTGAAGACAGAGTTATTGAATAACGATAACCTGTAAACATATACATAATGCTGGGAGACTATGATAGACAAAGAAATGATGATTTATACCTATTAGAGAGAAATTTCAGGGTGGAGGGATCAATTTCTTAATATAGCACTCTGGAAGTTGTGATTTACAATGAGATGATGGACCATTAATTTATCCTGTGTGACTTTCATCACCAGAGAACGGCCAGCACTATGGCTGCAGAGGAAAGAAAGCCATATACCTGCGTCTCACAGGCCCCATACCCATTAATTGTTAAACTTTATTTTTTTACGATGCTTTACAGAACCAGTTTCATGTACTTTCTTCATTCCCTTGATCATTAACATATTTGTTCATGTAATAATTATTTATTGCCCTGGCCAGTTTATCTCAGTGGTTAGAGTATCAGCCTGTGGACTGAAGGGTCACAGGTTCAATTCCCTCTTGGTTGCAGGCTGGATCCCCAGCCCTGGTCAGGGTGCATGCAGGAGGCAACCAATGATGTGTCTCACATTGATCTCTCTCTCTCTCTTCCACCCACCCCTCCTCTCTCCCCTCCACTCTCTCTCTCTCTCTCTCTAAAAAAAATTTAAAAAAAAAATCCTCGGGTGAGGATAAAAAAAAATAATAAGCATTTTTTTTAGGGGTCTGTGTGCAAATTCTCTAAGAGATAGTACTATCTCTATACATAGGAAGAAGGGGACCCTGTCCTAGTATGTAAAGGGGTAAGGAGTCTGTGCCTCCCCATTCTAGACCATAATCTGGGTATCCAGAAGCTTGAATTTCTGTCCAAACAATCCTTTCAAACCCATATAATCACGTAGTCCTCCTCAGGGCCTGCAAGGGCAACAATGTGTCTATCTTTAGGCCTGAAGGGTAGCCAAGTCAGAGCTGTTGGGAGGGGTAGTTACTGTGAAAAAGCCTGGATGTGAATTTTGGAGTCTCCACAGTCCTCACACATACAGGCAAGGTAATGAAAGACAAAGACTTGAAGTGGAAAGGGAAGGGAAAGAGACTGCAATAAAAAAAACCCATTTGTATACCTTTCCCACACCCTGTCAACAGTAGGAGTAGGCCTGGTAAGAGGTGCTACTGATACGAAGGTGGATAAAATACATTTTCTGTGTTAATTTATTATAAGAGAAATTTTATATCTTGATGTTGTTGGAAGAATGTGATATAAGTGAGCCAAAAATGGCCTCTATATTGGTCCTATCTTATTTCTTGCTTCTAAGCGGCTGAGACCTGTTAGCTCAAAAGCCTGCTGGAGCCAAACTCAAATTTTTACACATCCAACTATTTTAAATATAGCTTCAAAAAAAAACAGATGTTTAGCCACCTGCCTACTTTGCATACCCCTGGAAACTGAACCCAACAGATGACAGCCACAGATAAAACCCTCACCCATTAAAAAAAAATAAAAGAAAGAAAGGGAAAAAGAAACCCAACTGCTATTTAGAGCTCTCGTGATCCAGAGGTTCTCCAATGGGCAACTGAGTGACATCACCTAGACCGGTGGTTCTCCTCTCCCATCTCCCTCTCTCACAGCACGGCTTTCCCTCTCCTCCCCTCTGGATGGTGGCCCCAATGCTGTGTCCTCCAGGCCAGTGGTTCCCAACCTTTTTTTGGCCTTGCCCCACCTAAGCATCTCTAAAATCCTGATGCCCTCCACGCCCCCGTGGCATATAATTCTTCTTACTAGAGGCCCAATGCACGAAATTCGTACAAGAGTAGGCCTTCCTTCCCTCGGCTGCCAGCACTGGCTTCCCTCTGGCACCTGGGACCCGGGCTTCTCTCACAGCCCTGGCTTCATCCAGAAGGTCATCCAGAAGGATGTCCGGAAGGATGTCTGGACAAATTAGCATATTATGCTTTTATTATTATAGATTATTCAAAAAGTGAACTCCTATTCACCTGGAGAAAGCCTAAAAGGCCATTAACTTAGTCTCAACAAGCTTCCAAAGTACATGGCATCCATGAAAGAGAAAAATAAAAGAACGAAAGGAAAGTTGAAGTACTGAGGAAGAAATCACTAAGAAATTGTTAAAAAATAATAATATGAAGTGATATGAAAAAATAGCAAATAAAGTTTCAAAACATGTAATAGAGAGAACTGAAATGCATAAATATGTCACAATATATATTTGTATACTGTATATGAGGCCCCTAGAACCATAAGAAATGCCAAAACTTCATGGTTAATAACTCATTCTCAAATTGCTCCCCTTAAAAATAAAATTGCCCCCTCCCCACCCATAGGGCATATGCCTCTAGGCTCTCCTGCTATGAGGGACTTCCCTGCCTGCAAACCTGTCAGTGTGGATTAAGTAAAGCTTGTATATGCTACTGCTACCTCATGGTCATATCATCTTCCTTGATCAGTCCAAAGTTCTCAAACTCATTTCTTTCAAGAAAAAACTTTATTGCCCAGCTGGTGTGGCTCAGTGGTTGAGCATTGACCTATGAACCAGGAAGTCACAGTTTGATTCCCAGTCAGGGCACATGCCTGGGTTGCAGGCTTGATCCCCAGTGGAGGCTGGCAGGAGGCAGCCAATTGATATTTCTCTTTCTCCTCCTTTTCTCTCTCTGAAATCAATTAAAAAATATTTAAAAAAAATTTTTTTTTTTTACTAAATATAGAACAGTGGTTGACAAACTATGATCCAGTCTGGCCCACTGCTAGTTTTGTATGAAATTCAATCCAAGATTTGGTTTTTTGTTTTAAATGGTTGAAAAGTATTAAAATAAGAATATTTTGTGACCTGTGAAAACCATATAAAATTTAAATTTCAATGTTTGTAAATATGTAAAGTTTTATTAGGAAACAGCCACACTCATTTATTTACATGATTGTCTATGACTGCTTTCATGCTGTAATGGCAGAGTTGAGTAGTTGTGAGAGAGACAATATGTCCTGCAAAGTTGAAAGTATTTTACCTTGCCCTTTGCGGAGAAAGTTTTACTGAACTCTGAAATAAAGCAAGGTGGTTTGTGGGTCACTATTTTTCAACTGACACATGTACTTTCTATGATGTGTGTAATTTCTGCACATTTTTTTGTAAATTTTATTAAAAGATATAAAATGCCATCTCAAAGATTTAAAGGAAAAGTGGTATATACAGTCTTCAATTTAATCAAAAATTTTAAATCTTTCTTAAGGTTTGCCTTAAGAATGCCTAAAAAAAAAGCCTTGACAAAAATCACAGTGATCTGCCAATAATTTCACCATCTGCCAGACACAATTCAACACAGAGAAAAAGAACATGCTGCAAATCTGCAATGTATAATTCATAATGTCTCACATAAAGTAAGAAAAAATATTAGACATGTGAGAAGCAAGAAAATGGGATGCATATTCAAAAGAATACAATTGCCAACAGGAGACCACAGATGAATCAAGTGTTGAAATTAATGGAATAAAACATTATAATAACCATTATTAAATATGTTAAATGGTCCAGTAATTAAGATGTAAATGTTGGAATAATTTAAGCAGGGAAATAAAGCCCTTATGGAAGAAGCATATGATAATTCTAGAATTGAAAACTACAATAAGTGAAATAAAGAATTCATTAGCAGTTTGTAGTCACAGAAAATATAGCAGAATAATTGATTGTGAGGTCAAGAAAGCAGAATATAATTTATGTAATTTAAAGTATAGGGTGAAAAAATAACAAAAATTAAAATTGAAAAAGGAGCCTGTGACATGGAAGAAAATATAAAATTTTCTAACATACAAGGAATTGGAGTACCAGAGTAGAGAGAGAATGCGTACAAGAAATGTTTGAAGAAACAATGGCTCATTTTTTTTCTACAATAGGAGAAAGGTAACAGTGCAGAGATCCACAAATTCCAGCAAACCCTAAATGAGGTATAAAAAGAAGCCTATACCCAGGCATGACATAGTCAAACTAATAATAAAGAGAGAGTTTTTTTAAAAGATGAAAACATTAAGAGCAATAAGAAAAACAAATACCCATTCTATTGATGAGAAAATAATTAGAATGACAACTGATATTTCATCAGAAAAAAAAAATTGGAACACAGAGACAATGCAATGTCATAATTATAGTACTGAAAGAAAAAGAGGTAAACCTAGAATTCTATACTGAGTGAAAATATGCTTTAATAATAAAGATGAAATAAAGATATTTTCAATAACTGTGAAAAGTTAAGAACAATATGGTAATAATACCTAGAATAATTTATTAAAATTAATAAAAATATACAGCTATAATATTATCAGAGGTAAAAAAGAATATTAAAAGATTTTGATTAATTCAAAATGAGGCAGGAAAGTACATATGCAAAAAAGAATAACAGAAATAAATAGCAACCTTAGCAATAAACCAAATGCTCTTTTAACTACACCCTCCAATTAAATGACAGAAATTATAATACTAGATGAAAAAGAAACTCAACTATGTGCTGCTATTTATAACAGAGGACTAAATGTACCATGCAAATTCTAATGAGAAAGAAGATGTAAACTACATTACTATGAAACAAAGTAGACTTCAGATGATAAGTATTACTGAAGATGTATTTCCTGGTGCAAAGGAGGATAATTTATCAAGGAGAAATAACAATCTTAATTGTGCATAACCAATAAGTAGTTTCAAAGTATATAAAGCAAAAATAGAAAAAACTAAAATAAGTAGATATATCTAAAATCATAATTAGAGATTTCAGTGCTTCTTTTTCATAATCAAAATCAAAATAAAACAAAACATAAGAACCACATACAATGTAAACAAAAAAGAGTATTAACTAAATTGATCAACTTCACATTTACATAACAACACACACCAAAAAATCAGTGTATATTATATTAATGTACACATGGAATTTTTTATCAAAATAGACCATGTTGTAGGATTAAAAAGCCTCAATAAATTCCAAGTGGTTGTACTCATGTACAGTAATATGCTGCTAATAAATTTTCACTAGTATTCAATAAAGAAAATTAACAATCTCCAACTCTTTGGAAACTAAACAATACACCAGTAAATAACCTATAAATCAAAGAAAAACTAATAATGAATATTAGAAAATATTTTTAACTAAACATTAATAAAAGCACAGCATATCAAACTATGGTGGATGCATTTAAAACACTGCTGAGGAAAATATAGACTTTAAATATAGATATATTTAAAATCAGTAAACATAGCATTTACCTCAAAAGAGCAAAGTAAAGCCAAAATTGCAAAGGAAAAATATATATTTATTTCCCCCCCCAGCATTATTGTGATATAATTGACATGATGATGTAGGTTGCCTTATCATTTTGTTGATCATTTCTTTTTCTGTGTAGAAGCTTTTTAGTTGATACAGGCCCACTTATTTATTTTGGCTTATTATTGCCAGAAAGGGTCGCCATCTCAGCTCTGCAGATGGGCAAAACCACTGCACCTCTGCAAGGAGAACTAGGGTTTGCCAACCTGAGCACTGGTCGCTGTAAGCTCCACCCTACTTCTCTGTCTCAATTTGATCCTCAATAGTCAAGCCCCCCAGATTGTTCCTGTGATCCATCCCTGCCTGTCGGGTCCAACCCAAGATAGCTTCCTGGGAAGTGTCCTGCAATAGTGGGGAAGCTGGATATCCACCACGGCCTCTCTTTTTCCTACTGAAGAATCCTTAGGCCTGGGCGTGCCATCTCAGAGCAGCACTGTGCTGGCCTGGGGAGGGGTGCTGCAATTAGAGTGCAGCTGTTCCCCTTTCCCTTCTAATGTGGTCCTTCTTGGCATCTGTAGTCCAAGAGGGTGCTTTGGCCTCACCTCTGTGTTCTGGGATTTTCACTATGGTGCCATGTCTGCTAGTTGGTCTTCTTGTGAGGAGTGAAATTGGGAACAAGCTATGTTGCCATCTTGATGATGTCATTACACCATAAAATATTAAGGAGACCCCCCCCCTAAAAAAAAAGGAAAGCTAATGAGCAATAAGTAAAATAGAATCAACTTGATTTTTGAAAAAAGATAAATAAAATTTATAAATGCCTATCAAGACTAATCAAAGAAATATGAGAGAAAGCAAAATTTGACAATAGCAGAAGTGAAAAAAGTATCCATCCACAGATGAATGGATAAAGAAAATGTAGTTTATATATACAAAAGAATACAATTCAGCCATAAACAAAGAAGAAAATCCTGCCATTTGTGACAATTTGCAAGAAAAGTTAGGGCAAGTGAAATAAGTCAGACAGAGGAAGACAAATAATGTATGAACTCATGTAGAATCTAAAAATGTTGAACTTAAACAGTGTGCGTTGGTTGCCAGGCGCTGGGGGTGCCGACAGTTAACAATATTGAATTATATGCTTAAAATTTGCTAAGAGGGTAGAACTTACATTGTGTTCTTATACAATAATAATAATAATAATAATAATAATAATAACGGCAACAGGAAACTTTAGAAGGTGATGATATTTTATGGCTTTCATGGTGGTGGTGGTTTCGTGGTTACATTATTATATCCTAAAACTCATGGAGTTGTAAACATTCAATATGTTCAGCTTTTATATGTCAATCATACCTCAATAAGTTGGTTAAAAAAAAACATTATATTCACCATTCATAACACAACCCTAACCAGGCTTCAATCATTACTATGTGAGAAATAAATTTCTCCATGGAACTAACATAATTGAACTTGACAGATCCTATATTCAGATGGCAACCTTCTTGGAATAATTTGAAAATTCTATCTCAGTGTCTGAAGCCTCTATAAGTAAATGAATTGTTGCTGGTAGAAATGTTGTACTTTGGGTGCAAATATGTCATTTGTTACGAATGACACTAAAATATTATCACTCATATCTACATATCATGTATATGTCATTCTGTTACATTCTTTAGGAATAAAAAGCAGGCATACTTTCATTTTCAATGGTTTTCTAAGTATTCTTTGCTTAGAGTGAATGCAGGTTGGAGTCCTTCCTCAGAGATTCCAGTTAGTCATTTAGTCACTTGCTACTCGATGTGGGACCTGAGAATCAGTATCACCAGCACTGGCAGAGTAGAGTGGCTTGTTAGTTATGCAGAATCTCTGGCTCAGAGACCTAATGAGTCAGATTCTGATTTTAACAATATCTCCAGGTAATTAATGTACCTAATAATTTCAAAAATTATTGATTTAGCTTACCGTAGGATAGGAGAAATTATGAAAGGAGAAATGTCAGCAAGGAGAAGAAAACCCAGCTTCCTGAATATTCTCAGTTGCCAAGGAGAACTGAGTTTAAGTTTTATTTAAAACCTTTAACAACTACTCCACCCTCTTTATTCCAAGTGTACTTTACAAGACCTAGCCCATATTCACTCTTTAGGAATCTTGGAATAAGTTCTTAACTGTTCAACTTTATTTTAACCTTACCCCACTTTTGGATTTAAAGTCATCCAATCTTAATTCTGCCTGTCTAGAAATGGGGATTGTATACAAGAGGGTTGTATTTGACTCATTTTGAAAATGTTTAGAGACTTAGAGAAAATAAAAATTAATGGATTCAAGAACAGATATAATATTTCCAAATGCTGTGAATTAAATATACCAATGACAAACATAAAAAATGTTATTTCAGAGATGAAGTTAGAAATGAAGGAAAACGATAGCAGCGGAAGATCAATAGAATCTACATTTTTTAAAATGCAAATAATGAGATAAGTTTTATAGTAAAAAGTAAATCTCAGAAAAAAGTATTTAAAAAAAATAAAATAATATGTTAATAATATCCAAAGGGGTTTTCAAAAAAAAAAAAGGATTATATATATACTAACTAATGAGGAGAAGATAATGAAATCCACAAAGACTTTGAAATGACTAGGCTATTGACCTGCTTTCTAAAATCATCTTTAACAAAAGAAAAAAAAAGTACAGCACAGGTAGGAGGTTGAAGCAATTAGCATGTAATGAAGACCTTATTAAACACAAGGAAGACATGGTCATTTTAGAAATCAACAATTTTGTTTGCCACCATAGAATCCAGAATGTTGAAAAAAAATTTTAAAAGTATTGATTGTGTGCCATATTTTCAGTGAACTTGCTTCCCAATGATGAACGCAGTTTTGTTTATTTTCACAGGTAACTGAAGACCATAAAAGAGAAAATCTGTGAGCAAACAAGGCTGTGTTTTCTTAAAAGGAGAATAGCCCTCATCTCAACTCTTAATAAAATAAATCCTAAGATAAATATTGGAAGACATCTGGAGGATAAATGAATTATAAAAAGCAAGCAGTATAATTTTACAAAGAAAAAAATCATGCCAGGCAAATTTAATTGCTTTTTGTGTGTGTGTGGATCGAGTTCTGAGATTAATAGATGAAAGCAGCAATAGATGTGGTATATCTTGATTTCAGCAAGGCAAAAGGATGGCGTATCTTATAAAATTTTACTCAAAGAATTAGTTCAAATTAGCTTGGATATGAACACTTTACACAGAGTAAAAATTGGTTGAAGTATCACATAAAAGGGCTCATAATAAAGGACAGTTTCCCTAGGAGGGTATGGGTATCTAGAGAACTGCTACAAGGGTTAATGGTAGGTCCAGTTCTTTTAAACAAGCTCATTAATGATGGGAAGAGGTTGGGAAATACTGCATATTTTCCCCAAACTGGAAAGCAATAATGAGCCCAAGGAAGTTTGATATATGGTCAAAATTTTATTTTGATTTATCCAACTTGAAAAAGTCATTGGGGAAAAATCCTAAGCCAATTGGCAAGATGCCCTCCAACGTTGCTATTCAAGAAGCAACCAAAATATCATTTATGTCAAGATATCACAAATCCTAACTGTTTTAGAAATACACGATTTACATTATTCTTAGAGTCAAAGCAAGACTTCATATTTATTATATCACTGGTCTTTTAGAATACAGAATTTTGTTTTAAGCATCTCATTTCCCAGGAAGAGGTTAAGAAAAATAAAAGGTGGTCCAGAACACAGTAACAGAATTATTGACAAAGGGTTAGCAATGGAGAAACCCCACTATGGTGATTTACTTAACACGTTATCTCTATTGGAAGTTTGCTTCATTCATTGATCAAACTCCATTTATTTTAATTGACTAATTTTATGTCTAGCACCATCCTTTAAGAAAATGTTGGAAGATTTATGAATAAAGACGTTTGTCAGCTACTACTTGCTATAGCAAGATATACTGGAAGTAACTTAATGCCAGAAATAGATAACATTACATTATAACAATAGCATAAAGGATAATTTTGCAATCATAGAAAATATTTTCAAAGCATTGTTACAGCATTGAAATGAAATATGAAATGAAAATAAAGACACCAATAAGCAGGATGCAAGATTACACAAACAGTGTCTTCCCAATCTTATAGTAGTATTAGAGGCCCAGTGCATGAAAATTCATGCACTGGAGGGGGGTCCCTCAGCCCGGCCTGCCCCCTCTCACAGTCCGGGAGCCCTCAGGGGTGGGAGACAACATGCGATCCTGGGAAGGTGACGCCCCATCACACCTCTGCTGCTGCCACTGCCAGCAGCGCAAGCCTCAGCCAGCCCTGGTCACCTGAGCCTCAGGTGGCCTGGGTGGATGGGCAGCCATCATCCAAGGCTTGCCTGCACCTCAGGCTGGCCATGGACAACTGGGGCCTGAGGAGACTGGGAAACTCCAGAGGCAGGTGCGCGGCAGGCCGGGCCTGCCTGAGAGCAGGCCCGGCCTTGCCACATGCCTGCCGCCCCGGCGGGGCTGAGGGGACTGGGCACCGCCATCTTGTGGCTATGGGCGCCGCCATCTTTAAGGGCAGGGCAGTCAATTAACACATTCCCTCCTTATTGTCTGTGGGTGCCACCATCTTTGCAACAGTGTGAGGGTCGATTAGCATATTCCCTCTTTATTAGATAGGATATGACTTGAGAAAACACATTGAGGATAATTCACCAAAATTTAAAAAAAAAACCTTGGATAGTTGAGAGTTAAGCCCCTCTGGGTGGGGGGCACAGCCTTAGGTCCCTTGGCCCAGCGCCGGGTGGGGGGCACATCTCAGGTCCCCCATTAAGCACTGACAGGCAGGAACGCAGCCTCAGGTCCCCTGGCCCAGCTCCAGGGCAGGGGGCACAGCCTGAGGTCCCCTGTCAAGCCCTGTCAGGTGGGGGGGCACGGCCTGAGGTCCACCAGCCTGGCACGGGGGCAGAGGGCACAGCATGATTTCCTGGCCCGGCGCTGGGGTGGGGGCCATGGCCTGAGGTCCCCCATCAAGCTCCGCCAGGCAAGGAGTGCGGCCTGAGGTCCCTCGCTCCGGCCAGGCGCCATGCAGCCTTAGGTCCCTGCTTTTCAGCTGTGATGTTATGGCATCCGGCTAATTTGCATATTCCCCTATTATTAAATGGATTAATGTAAAAGATAAGAATGGAGATTATAAGAAAGGGACATGTAAATAAGGGGAGGTGGGGGAAGGAAGCAGCAAGACTCATACATTAAATCACTAAAGGAAGCCAAAGTGACAGATTCTTCCCTCCCAAAGCTAATTTTAAACCAGATTCAGAAAATAGAATAGAAATATGGATGCATTAGGAAGCCATTATATAGGACCTTTTTGATGGCATGTAACAACAGCAACTTTAAAATATCTATATATATAAAACCCTAATATGCAAATAGCCCGAACGGTGGAACAACAGAACAACCGGCCGCTATGACGTGTGCTGACCACCAGGGGGTGCATGTGGAACGTGGCAGGCGTCAGCAGCAGGTGGCAGAGCACAGAACATGGTGGGTGTTGACTGTGGTGAAGCAGGTGAGCGGGGGCATCAGACCAAGGTGGGGTGCCAGTTGCTGTCATCGGGGCGAGCCTCTGGTGGTTACTGAAAATTCTTTGCTTCTGCATGCCATGGTCCTGCCCGGCACTCATACCTGCTGCTGGTGCTGGCCCTGCTCACACCCGCAGAAGGCACTGGAGCTTCTGCTTGCACCCGCTGCAGGAGCCTGGAGCCAGCCCCAATCTCTCGGCACCATCAGCGGATGTGAGCGGTGGCTGCAGCCCCGATTGCAGCAGCCACCACTTGTACCTGCTGAAGGTGTTGGCCCCACACACACCTGCTGCTGGCACTGGTCCCAATTGCTCCACACCGTCAGTGGGTACAAGCAGGGCCGGTACTGTCAGCGTGTGGGAGTGGTGGCAGTGGGAATGGGGCTACTGGCAGACAGGGGACCAGGGGCCGCGGCAGGAGGGGCCAGGCAGGGGTGCAGAGGATGGGCCGAGACCTGCCCTGTGCCCACCGCAGCCTCATGGGCAACAGTTCCTTTCAAGGTACATGAATTTGTGCACTAGGCCCCTAGTATCCTATCTAATAAAAGAGTAATATGCAAATTAACCACACCTCTGCCACACCCACAAGCCACGCCCACAAGCCAATCAGGAGTGAGTATGCAAATTAACCCAACCAAGATGGCTGCGGTCACGGAGCGAGCAGGAGGCTTGGGTTTCCTTGGCAATGGAGGAAGCTAAGCTTTCCATACACCCTGGCTGGCCCTGGACTCCATTCAAAGCTACAAAGCTTCAATTATAGAAGATAAATAAATCCCAACAAAAATGGCAGCAGCCACGGAGCTGGAGAGAGCAGGAGGCTTGAGTTGCCACCGGCAATAGAGGAAGCCAGCTTCCACAGCCCTGGCCTGCTTTGGCCTCCACTCAAGGCTACAAAGTTTCAGTTATAGAAGATAAATAAATCCCAATAAAAATGGCTGCAGCCACGGAGCAAGTAGGAGGCTTGGCTCTGCTCAAGGCTACAAAGTTTCAATTATAGAAGATAAATAAATCCCAGATACGAGGGCCTCTGCTTGGGTCACCGGGGGGCGTGGCCAGCCTGCAAACCACCACAGGCCCCTCGTCCGAGGCTGCCCCACGTCCCAAGGGAACCCCCACCCTGATCTGGGACACCCTTCAGGGCAAACCAGCTGGCCCCCACCTGTGCACCAGGCCTCTATCCTATCTAATAAAAGAGTAATATGCAGATTGACCATCACTCCAATGCACAAGATGGCTGCCCCCATGTGGTCAAAGATCCTGACCCCATGTGGACACAAGATGGCCACCACAAGATGGACAGCAGGGGAGGACAGTTGGGAGGGACCAGGCCTGCAGGGGAGGGCAGTTGGGGGTGATGAAGCCTGCAGAGGAGGGCAGTTAGGGGTGACCAGGCTGGCAGGAGAGGGCAGTTAGGGACAAACAGGCTGGCTGGGGAGCAGTTAGGCATCAATCAGGCTGGCAGGGGAATGGTTAGGGGGTGATCAGGCTGGCAGGCAGAAGTGGTTAGGGGCAATCAGGAAGGCAGGCAGGTGAGCAGTTGGGAGCCAGCAGTCCTGGATTGTGAGAGGGATGTCCGACTGCCCATTTAGGCCTGATCCTACATCCCTCGAGGGGTCCCAGATTGGAGAGGGTGCAGGCTGGGCTGAGGGAGACACCTCCCCCCCCCCCCGTGCACGAATTTCATGCACCTGGCATCTAGTCTATATATTTAAAAGGCTAAGCAGCCATCTGACCACCCAACCAGCCAGTAGGTATGATTCACATTGACCACCAGGGGGAAGATGCTCAACGCAGGAGCTGCTGAGCTGTGATGACTTGGCAGTGGCGGTTCTCGGGTGATGCACCCTGGAACCAGAGAGGAGGGAGCCCGATTCCAGGCTGTGTCACCTGAGAACTGCCCTCTCACAATCCAGGACCTCTCGGGGGATGTCGGAGAGCTGGTTTCGGCCCGATCCCCGCAGGCCAGGCTGAGGAACCCCACCTGCTGGAGGGACCCCGCTCAATCCGCAGACACCCTTCAAGCCATGGCGCTGCCCCAGGTGTGGCCAGCTTGGGAGGGACTGTGGGTCCAGTCAGTCTCACCCAGTTCCACCCCACCAGCCACCTTCTAATTAATTTCCTTTCAATGTGCACAAATCCATGCACTGAGGCACTAGTATGCATATAAAAGCGGATAAATTAGAGCTCAAACTTATTTGTCCCAAAGTTCCTTTGGAATATCATTAGAAATCTGAGATTCTCCCTACTCAAAAAACTTTTTTCCCCTCTAAATATACAGCAATGTTTCCACGCATTGTCCTTAGAATGGTTAAGTATTTCTGAGGATAAAGAGTTTTATAACCAAACTTATTGGTATATTTTTTCTTAATGTTATAAGTTATCTAGATTGATTTTTTAAAAAGTAGATTTGGAGGTTTTGTTCACTGTATTCCAACCCAAACATTAGCTTTAAATGTAAGTAAAATTCTTTGTTGATACAAGGGATGCTTACCTAACCTATTTTGCTATTTTATACAATTTGATTTATCTTAAAAGTCAGATATTGTCTATGATTCATACAAAGGCATTGTATTTAAAATGTGCAGAATACATTGCATACAGCAAAATTAATGATTTGAATCTGGAGATCAAAACTTCTTTGTGCTTCTGTGATCCTTTCTTTATCAAACTATACAAAACAGTGCTGCTCATCTCCTAAACAGTGTGGGGATGCTCACCTTGTTTTACTAAAGAGGATCTTGATCTTTCCTCCAGTTTGTCCACATCTCTTATAAGAATGTCAGCAGGAACTTGACTGTTTCTAGACTAATGGAATAGGAAATAGAAATATTACAACTGCTACTCTGCATGTGGTAATCATTTTAAAAAACTGCAGTTTAGATACTCACATTGAGCTTTCATAACACTCTATACTGTATTAAACAATAAGAATATCTTTAGGGTTGTATTAACTTTTCAATAAAAAGCACAGTGAAAATAAAGGAAATGGTTTATTTTACACTAATAGTTGTTGAGTATATGAAGTAGATGTTTGTTCTCATATTTAACATATTTATATTTAACAGAATTGGCTTCAACTATCCTAAAGCTGTTTATTCTTTTTCTAGACTTCTCCAGATTTTTGACATGTCACTATCGTGATCTAGGACTCACCCACTGATTTCATTCAATTAATAGGCAACAGCTGAAGGCACTTGTTTAGCTCCTCAAATTCTGTGATCAGATAGTTTTAGGAAACTTCCAATGTTCTCTTGCCCTAATTGCTCCAGGAAGGCCACTAATAGTACGTGTTTATTAGCTTCTTTGATGTGTTATCATAGAAATTATTCATCTAGGCTTACAAAGCCTTTTTCTTTTATATTTCTGATTACCCAATTTTTATATATAGACTTTATAATAAATTGATTTGGATGCTGGCAATGGTTGATACAAACCATGAATAATTTCATGATACAGTTAAAACATCTTAATTCCATTTTCAGAAAGTCTACTCATTTAAATACAAAGTAAGGTTAATATAATCCTAGGACTTATTGTAATGAAAATTTTAAATGAGTTGTTTATAACTTCAGAAAAGTAATTTTTAAAAAAGTGATAATACTTAACACTAAAAAAACTCAATTTTTCTAATTAAAAAAATAGAATTATGTATAAGTGAATGAAGAAAAGTAAAATCATTCATATTTATTGAGCCAAATGATAAATGAGTATATCTAATAAAATTTTATTTTACATACTAGTGACTAAAGGTTAGGACAAATATAAATATTACTTTCAGTTTCCATTAATGAATAATTATAAACAAAAATTTTAGAATATAAATAAAAATGCTGCCACTCAATATAATAAATATATGTAATCACACAAAAATATGTATTACTGAAATCCAAGTTTATGTTGACTAACTTATTCCAATGAATATAAGGCTTTTTTCTTAGAGAGTATTTCCTAGAATGCATTTCCAACATGATGTTTTATATAGACAAGTGATGGAATGCATAAATACTTACATAGCCTACTATTTCCTAAACACTTCTCATATTTTTTATGTAGAGAGTATACCATAGTTTGATCAAATTTAGTATTCCTATGTGGGGCGGGGCTACAGTGTTTGGACAGGTTTAAGCCTTGGACTGACGAGAGGGCACAGTCCTCTCGTGGCCACCAGCAAGTCCCAGCTTGGAGGGCAGAGCTCTCTCAGCACAATTATAGCCAATTATAGCCAACAGCTGTAGTTGTAAGCTTGAACCTATGGTCCGAACACGTGGCCCCACATGTCTAAGTGATATAGGCTGCAAGTAAACAGAGTTTGATCAGGTGCATGTAATTGAGTAGGATCGAAACCCACGAGAATGTTGTAAACAACTTGACCACACCCTTCCTTTGCCTTGTGGCATCCCACCGAGCATAAAATAAAGACACGGCTTGTAGTCCGTGGTGCTGCTGGGTCCCCATCAGGGAAGCAGTGTCCCACCGAGTCCCAGCTTTCATTCTCTTGTCTGTCTTTTCTAATCCTTCCATCGCCCCCACTCGGGTTCACCTTGGCTGTGCTGGCATGGCACATAAGGCACCCTTGGGGCTGAGTATGCCATGCTGTGCCAGCGCGTCGCATTCCTACTTAACACCATCTTTTGTTTCTTTAGTGCCAGCTCATTAACAAATTATACAAATTTTACCAACACCACATATTTGTGAGTTAAACCCTTATTGTATATATGACCAATTTTAATAACATGATTTTCTTATTTTGAAGCAAAGTTTCTTTAATACAATGCCTTCTTAGGATACATAGAATTAACTTACCATAGTTGACAGATATGTATCAACTAGATTTAAGGCCTTGGAATAGTATAATATTCATCATCATCACAATTATTATTACCATCCTCAATGGTTTTATTAATGTTTACTGAGTACTTATTATCTTCTAGAAATTATCATTACTATTTAAAATGCTTTAATTCATGTAATTCTCACAATAATTTATAAATCAATTGCTGTGATTGTCTTCAATTATAATATTGATAAGAAAATATGGTAAATAAATTATCACTTGTTATCAATGATATGGTCACTTGGAGAATAATTTGTGAACTAAGACCTCAGAAAAGCCCATACTATTAATTACTTGGACACCCGGACCTGTAATCTGACCATCTATACCACAGGTTCTTCTAAACAAATGTACTAAATTAAATGATCACTATGGAACATTCAATAATAAATTAATGGGTATTAGAAGCATAACCAAGCTCTATCTCCTTTGCATCATTATTTACATGTCAGTTATAATCAGAAAAAGGTCAGTACATTAATGTATGCAGGCATTTGTATACACACAATCCTTCACTAGGAACATATCCAAAATTAAAGAGACTAAAGTGAAAATTAGTAATTAAATAAAAAAGTTATTTAGGTTTAAAATCATAGCAATAATTAAATTATCTAAATTTTTTGATAAAGTTATTTATCTAATGAAATAATTTCATTTTCAAATCATACTTATAATAATTCTCTACCATCATAATATTTAAATAATTATACACTGTCAGTCTACAGATAGTGTTTTCCTACCTTATAAATTATCCTATCTAATAAAAGAGTAATATGCAAATTGACCATCACTCCAATACACAAGATGGCTGCCCTCATGTGGTCAAAGATGGCTGCCCCAATGTGGACACAAGACAGCCACCACAAGATGGCCAGCAGGGGAGGGCAGTTGGGAGGGGCCAGGCCTGCAAGGGAGGGCTGTTGTGGGCAATCAGGCCAGCAGGGGAGGGCAGTTGGGGGTGACTAGGCCGGCAAAGGAGGGAAGTTGGGGACAACTGGGCCTGCAGGGGAGGGCAGTTAGGGGTGACTAGGCCGGCAAAGGAGGGAAGTTGGGGACAACTGGGCCTGCAGGGAAGGGCAGTTGGGGGGGGGGCCCAGGCCTGTAGGGAAGAGCAGTTGGGGGGGACCAGGTCTGCAGGGGAGGGTAGTTGGGGGGTCCAGGCCTGTAGGTGAGGGCAGTTAGGGGTGACCAGGCCTGCAGGGGAGGGCAGTTAGGGGCAATCAGGCTGGCAGGGGAGCAGTTAGGCATCAATCAGGCTGGCAGGGGAGTGGTTAGGGGGTGATAAGGCTGGCAGGTAGAAGCGGTTAGGGGCAATCAGGAAGGCAGGCATGCGAGCAGTTGGGATCTAGTAGTCCTGGATTGTGAGAGGGATGTCCGACTGCCCATTTAGGCCTTATCCTGGTAGGATTGGGCCTAAATGGGCAGTTGGACATCCCTCAAGGGGTCCCAGATTGGAGAGGGTTCAGGCTGGGCTGAGGGACACCCCCCCATGCACGAATTTCATGCACCAGGCCTCTAGTACATTTACTATAAATCTATTTAACATCAACATTAAAAATCAGTTTAATATTATATAAAATCAAAATATCTTTCAGTAAACTATAATCCCTAAAGTAATTTGTTTATAATTATTTAAGTACAATTGCTAATGGTTCATGTGATTTATTTCCCCACATTTTAAATAGAACAGTGCTTTTTTTATTTAAATAGCATAAGATTCAATTTTATTATTTCAGCATATTACAGTAGCATAGCATAAAAGTCATATTTATTTGTGAGTATATATAATTAACATATTTTTTATTTCAGTTCAATTTTGGATATCAAATTAGGCCATATTCATATGTATAGATAAATTAAAATGTGAAATGTTAATATTTTGTATCATAGATTGTGAATCCAAGGCAATTTATTAATCACAGATATGTGGATAAGTCATTTTTTCTAAAATCATATACTCAGAGGCCCACTTATTGAAGGAAACAAGATATGATAAAAAATGAATGTGGATTTGACACAATAATCAAACATTCATGAGTAACTGACAAACCTACCTTTTAAATCTGGCATATATTGGCTGACATGGCTACTCCAATGTTAAATTATGAGAGCATGTCTTTAAGGAAGTATTTCTAAGAATTTCTTAAAGCCTCACACTAAATATATAGTAAAATTTAAGTTAGGATGAGCAAACACCTCTTTATTATTATTGTTGTTACTTAATAATCATGGCTGAGATTTTTTATGTGTTTACTGCCAGGCATTTTGCGAAGAATTAAAAAAATATTTCTTCAAGTCCTCTTTGTACAACTCTAGAAGTTAAGCACTACTATCATCTGCACTAATAAAAGAGAAACATACAAATTAACCATCACTCCACTACACCCACAAGCCACACCCACCAGCCAATCAGAAGTGAGTATGCAAATTAACCCAACCAAGATGGCAGCTGGCCACGGAGCAAGCAGGAGGCTTGGGTTTCCCCGGCAAAGGAGGAAGCCAAGCTTTCTGCCTGCTCTGACCGGCCCTGGCCTCCGCTCAAGGCTACAAAGTTTCAATTATAGAAGATAAATAAATCCCAACAAAAATGGCTGTGGCCACGGAGCGAGCAGGAGGCTTGGGTTTCCCTGGCAATGGAGGAAGCCAAACTTCCTGGACTGCCCTGGCCTCTGCTCAAGGCCACAAAGTTTCAATTATAGAAGATATATAAAATCCCAGATCCCAGGACCTCTGCTTGGGTCACCAGGGGACGTTGCTGGTCTGCATATCACCACAAGCCCATCGCTCAGGCCACCCCATGCCCCAAGGGAACTCCCACCCTGATCCGGGACACCCTTCAGGGCAAACCAGCTGGCCCCGACCCATGCACCAGGCCTCTATCATAATAAAAGAATAATATGCAAATTGACCATCACTCCAACACACAAGATGGCTGCCCCCGTGTGGTCAAAGATGGCTGCCCCCATGTAGACACAAGATGGCCACCACAAGATGGCCAGCACGGGAGGGCAATTGGGAGGGGCCCAGCCTGCAAGGGAGGGCAGTTGTGGGTGATCAGGCCAGCAGGGGCGGGAAGTTGGGAGGGACCAGGCCTGCAAGGGAGGGCAGTTGGGGGCGATCAGGCTGTCAGGGAAGCAGTTAGGCATCAATCAGGTTGGCAGGGGAGTGGTTAGGGGGTGATCAGGCTGGCAGGCAGAAGTGGTTAGGGGCAATCAGGAAGGCAGGCAGGCAAGCAGTTGGGAGCCAGCAGTCCTAGATTGTGAGAGGAATGTCCGACTGCCCGTTTAGGCCCGATCCAAGTAGGATCGGGCCTAAACGGGCAGTCGGACATCCCTCGAGGGGTCCCAAATTGGAGAGGGTGCAGGCTGGGCTGAGGGACACAACCCCTCTTGCACGAATTTCTTGCACTGGGCCTCTAGTGTTATTTATAAGTAAGAAACTAGGGCTTAGTTATATTGAGCAATTTGCCCAAAGGCACAAGGTTAAGTCCTATGTTGTACAGTAGGTTATAAATTTGAATCTTAAAGAATAAAAATCCCATAATTTCCCTGCTCATTTAAACAATTAAAAATTAATTTAAAATAATCTGAAGTTCTTAGAAGAATTTAAAGAATAATACAAAAATACTCTTATTTATCTTACACCCAGATCAATTTTTTGCCATACTTTAGTTCTTTTTCTGGATATTTCTCCTCTTGTTGTTTTTTTTTGTTGTTTTGTTTTTTAATTTGGGACCTTTTTCTTTGCCTCCACATTTTGGCTGCTTACCTATGTCTATTTCTATGTATTGGGTAGAGCTGCTATGTTGCCTTGTGTAGTACATGTCCTGTAGGGCCCAGTGAAACAGATTTTTTAGTGTCATAAGCAAAGATATGCTAACAAAATAATATTCTATCAGCATACATAGCACTCTTTATTGAGATATAGTATAATATCATCTTGTGTTTTGATCGTTTTTCAGGTGAACAAACCATTAGTTCATCTAGAAGGTATACAGAAGACTCTTCAGCTTTCCTTTTCTTATTACTTTAATATATAGTTTTACCCCTACAGTCATTTTTATATCTCCTGGAAAGAAAACACTTGGGCTGAATTTTGCTATTGTCAACTTAAATTGGAAGCTACATTTTCCAGAATTACCCGCCCTGTAAGGTTTAGGATTAGAGTTGGCCAACAGAGGAAATCATATGAGATTTGGAGGTGGAGGGAAATTAAGGGTCATCTAGAGTGACATGCAGACAAAGAGGTGCCCAGTAGCCCCTCATACTTCTTTGCTGTACCTTTAGCTCATGTTTGGGACGGATGCCCTGCTGACTACCAAGGTCCCAGTTCCGGCAAGAGATGCTTGCCTGTGGAGCCACAGAGGTGGCGGCTGCACATAGGAAATAGCTCCCCAGATATTTTTCAAAGAATATTTCTTTGCAGTCCCCTTTTGAAGGCTCGATGTGCTAGGCTCCTCAGATTCCCCTGTAAATTCTGACTTATTCATACATGGCAGGGTTTCGGTAGAAATAAATATTGATTCTTTCTCTGATCTTATGACTTCCTCCTTCGAAATCTTCATTTCCCAAGCTTCTCTCACATATTGTAGAAGGGCTAATCCATACAATAAATTCTCCATTCACCTAATACTCTAAGTACCTCTGCTTCCCTGAGCGAACCCTGACTCATACAACTCCAAACTAATCCCACTTTCAAGGCAACAGACATTGTTGGGCACCTGTCTTGACGCAGGGGCTGGCTTAAGCACTGATGATTAACATACCTTCAAGATTACCAGAAATCATTTAAGTCATAATTAAATCGTAGCTACACTTTTAAATAGATGACTTCAATCCAAAACTCATTGCGGAATTCAAAGACATTGATGATCCAAACATCCAAACCTTATCCAATCCTGGTAAGTATAAAGACGTTTCTCTGCTCCTAGCAACACACCCCTAGCACTGAGTCTGCTTTCCAAGTCCACTGGCTTATAGCTTTGGGGAGTACAAATTGTGGTGACCGTAAGTCTGAGCCTGCTTTTACTGGTAGAACAACTCTCACTATTTTATCTGCATCTGTTATGAAGAAAAATGTATTACCATGGCTCTCTTAAACCCAGACCAGACATTTGAACTGTCATTTTCACCTCTGATTTCCATCAAGGTTCACAAAGCTTTTAAAGGCACTCAGTAATGTATCCTGTATATCAAGATCCACAAAAGGCAACGTTTCTGTTCTACAGGGGTGAGAGGCAGAGCGCTGGACTCTTTGTAGTCCATGACCAGGGAGTTCAAAAGCACCAACAAATGACTTTTATGCAGCCAAGGACTTTTTTCTATGACTTTTATTCTGAGCAAAATGTATTCAGCCAAGAAAGAATGGGAAATAGTGGTCTTAAAATAATTTCTGCAGCAGAAACTGGATTTCAAATGATATAATGAACTAATGTGCAGTAAAGGGATGGAAATAATTAGCTCAGACAAGGCATTTGATAGAGTTAGCAGGAAAATAATTGATCTATATTTTATATGATTCTTTTTTAAAAAAGGACTATATGGATAAATTACTAAAGTCTTTGATAGTTATACCCCCAAATATAGGTACATAATAAATAGTGGCATACAATTTTGTGATAAATTATATATATTTTATTAGAACTCGGTATTTGTTCTTTTTATGAGCCCAAGACTGTGCTCTTTTTCAGAATTGAAATTTCTATTTTCCACTTAAATATGCAATCTTTGTACATACATCTTGTTTATCCATTAGTTATTTATTACTTTTATAATTTCACAGAGATGTTGAAAAAACTGCTGAATATAAACACAATGAAATTGTACCATGCATAAACATTGGGAGAACTAAATTAGGCCCAACCTGAAAAACATGTTTACCTACATTGTCAAAAAGTTGGACCTATTCTTTGGACACTCATTTTACATATTTCAGGTCCTTTACTTAGTTGTCATATGGAATTGTGTTGATCTATCCACACTTTAAATTAGGAATGAAGTTAATGGTTAGGGAATTTTTATTTCCTTAGCACGAAGGTGAATCACATACAGAGAATAGAAACCATAGTTCACATTTCTGTCCCATTTCAGACTATTTCCTGAGGCTCCTTCATGTCCTGGTGGCATGGCCAATAGCTTTGGACTACTACTTCTGCTTCAAACAGAATGTAATTTTTAACCTAAAGACTTCACAGCTATTAAGTGATGGGTTTCACTATACTAAATCCTGGCAGTGTTAAATTCCTACTGCCTGGAGCTTTGCCCCAATTTAAGTATCCAGTGGTTCTAGTGCCCTAAATGTAGTTTCTTTGGGACTTCATGACCTATTCCTCTTAGACTCAGTCTGATCTTAGTGTCCAACTCTTGTTCTGATGTATGCCCCTGTGCTTACATCACTATCAGCTACCCTGAGTTGTAGAGTTGGAAAGAATAACGTTCCATTCATGTTCATTTTCTTCACAGGAATTTATCCTTTGCTGTCCTCAACTTGACCTAAGTTTACTGTTTCAATCCTCCAACCAAGTACTGATATTATAAAATGTTTGCATAGTTATCGAAAAGTTCTTAGTGAAGCATACTGTATATTAAGATACATATCATTACTATCTACATTATCATCTTTAATTATAGTTATGCCTATTATTACTTCAATTTTTAAGGCATAACTATAAGCCAGGACTGTGGTAGTGAGGACTGAGTAATGTTGTTCAAGCCCCAGAGCTGTATAGTACTTCCACATAGCAGCCATAGTACTAGCTAGGTACTTTAAATACAATCACTTATTTTATCTTAACAAGAATAATGCAGAATAGTTGTATTATCTCATTTTATAAAGGGCGGATCTAACGATCAATAAAATTTAGCTATATGCTCAAAGTTATACAACTAATAAGCAAATCCCATGCTTTTGTCATTATTCCTTGACTTTGCATTAATTTCTGAAAATCATACACATATGTAGTGGTTTAATACATAAGGAATAGAGCTATTGGTCTATGTCAAGTCTTTCTTATAAATATTTCCCATATTTTCTTAAATTATTAAATATTAAGGAGGGGGTAGTAAGAGAACACAGCAATCTACCAAGACAGAAAGTAATTTGTATTTGTCTATGATGGCAATTTATTTAGTCCTTAGATTTGGGAAATGCTGGAGTTAACTCTATTATAATGTCACATCATTGATAGTAGGATTATTTCCAAGGGTATAGGCATATGGGCAGAGCTAATTATCAATAGATTACACTGGTTCTTCTCAGACACTCTTCTTTAGCCTTCCATAAACAGCAAAGAGCACATTCTATGACTGTACTTGACACTTTAATTACTAAGGCATTCATAGAGATTAGAAACATAGTGTCAAAATATATTTTGGAGCTTTACAAATACTCTTTTAGGGGGGATATCAGTTTGTTAACAATAAACTGATTTCACTTTTAAAAAATTATTTTGATGATCAATATGCTAAATCCAAATTAAAAAAAAAACCTTTAAGAAGTCCATTTAAAATAAATATTTGCAGTGTAGTATAGCTACATAAGATACTATCATTGGGGAAGCTGCATAAAATGAACAAAGGAACTTTATAATTTTGTATCTCTAATGCGCCTTAAGCTATTAACCAATAAATATTATATAAGTATGAAAAAGTTATACAAATCATTTCATATTGTTTTAACATATTTGAAAAAAAATTCAGGCACACAGGACTCTTCTCTACTAATTGAAATATCACCCATTAATCACTGTGCAATTAATTATGAAAAGTGGTTACATTTACCCATACAGTAGCTAATTCTAGGACTGTGGAGGCGTTAGTGGCTACCACAATTAACATGATAGTATATACTGAAGAGTTTTTTTAAAAAGGAAGAAAACACAGGAGGATTTCTAACAGTGGGAGAAGATTATGAAGAACAATGAAAAATATTTAAAAGTATGTTTTGGATTGTCTAAAATTTGAATAAGTTGTGAAATTCATTTTTCCTGTTCAACAAATTTATGGACATCTATAAAACACCATTAAAAAATGTTTAGCCCTGACCGGTTTGGCTCAGTGGATACAACGTCGACCTGTGGACTGAAGGGTCCCAGGCTCAATTCCGGTCAAGGGCATGTACCTTGGTTGCAGGCACATCCCCAGTAGGAGGTGTGCAGGAGGCAGCTGATTGATGTTTCTCTCTCATCGATGTTTCTAACTCTCTATCCCTCTCCCTTCCTCTCTGTAAAAAAATCAATAAAATATATTTTAAAAAATTTATTGAAAAAGTTTAGAAAGACAATGTAAGTTTTCATTGGAATGAAAGCATGAAGCTAAAAGGCATTTCATCATCATCATCATCATCATCATCACTGTCATCCTTGTCATTATTTAGCACCTTTTTTTTGAATCAAACACTATTCATAGTATAATTTTTATATTAGAATCTCTTAGATTTCAGCTAGAATTAACCATGATCAATAAAAATATTTAAGAATAACAGAAATTACTCAACTGATTGGTAAATCATTAATATACTTAGCAACTATAGTATTTAAATTTAGAAATATGTTAATAAAATAATGACATTTATATATTTATGTTAGATTTTAAAGTGTTGTGATAACATTAAAGCTTTGACTCATTTATTTTAGAGTTCCAATTATGTTCTAGCATTGTACTAAAATACAGTGGTGACAAAATAGATCCGATGAAGTCTATAATTTAGTGGGAAGAAAAAAGTAGTCAAAATATAATTTAAAAAACATGGTTGCAAACTGCAATAAGAATTATACATGCAAAAGTTAAAATTTGAGTTTTATTGTGAGCCCTGTCAATAATTAGCCATGAAACATTTAGGAAATGACATATTATTATAGATCAATAATTTTTTAACTGAAAATCTTATTTTGCAAACATTTTTAATGTATGAATATATATAAGTAGATTTATTTTCTATGATTAATTTTGAAAGAAACATTAAAATTGTGATGTAATTAGTTATTTGGAAAAGACCGCTATTAACATTCACTATTAAACAACTTTTTCTGTATAGTACAAAAATAATAATAAGACCATAAGACTTGGTATGGATGCAATCCTAAAACTATATTTTAAAGGAAAATGTGCTTATCAAAATTTTGTCCTGCTACTTTATATTCTCACTATATTTTTAAGGTCAAAATTGTAATTTTTTTCTTGGGGCTAAGATACAGTGTGCTATGGATAGACTTTTAAAATAAGATTTATTTGTTATTTTGAGAATTGCTTAAAATGAGATTTACACATTTGTTTTCTGCTGGGTTTTAAGGTCACAGCTAATATACACTGAGTGGCCAGATTATTATGATCTCTGAATGCATAATAATCTGGCCACTCAGTGTGTGTGTGTGTGTGTGTGTGTGTGTGTGTGTGTGTGTGTGTGTATGTGTATAATGAGAGGCCCGGTGCATGAATTTGTGCATGGGTGGGGTCCAGCCAGCCTGGCCAGGGGGAGGGGACATGGGCGGTTGGCCAGCCTGCCTGCTGGTCGAACTCCTGGTTGAGGGGACAATTTGCATATTAGCCTTTTATTATATAGGATATACACTGTGTGGCCAGATTATTATGCATTCAGAGATCATAATAATCTGGCCACTCAGTGTATATTAATTGCTTTGGTGCTGGATACTATGTGTTATTTCTTATACAGTTGTGCTATGTGAAGAAGGTGGTGTTTATAACCCCCAATTTACAGGTGAAGAAACTGAGAGTGAATTGCTAACTTCTCTGCCTAGGATGTTGGTCAGAGAGACGGCAAAATTTGAACCCAGGGAATCTGCCTCTAGAGTTTTTGAACCTGCCACCAGGCAACTCTGCCTTCTTAAGCAAACATCTAAGAATGGCCTTAACTTTTGGATACTAACGAATGTAGACCTTCCCTTCACTTATTTGGTACTAAGTTTGGAAGACACTTTTTTGACAGTTTTAATGTGTTAAAATGTACTGACCTGCCTTCCAGCATTTTCAAATCATTGTCTCTTTCGTTAGTGTAAGAATGGGATTATCATGGACTTGTTAAAATGGCAGAAAAACCTGTAGGATTCTTTTAAAAAGCTATGACCTAGTTTTATAAGTGTGCAATGTGCTATTAAGGTTTAAGGTCAAGATAAGGGTTTCCTTTCCTTAAATTTGCAAATCTGTATTAATGAACCTCAATTGTGGCCTTTACTTGGTTGCTTTTCTCTATATACCAGAGCTTGAAGGAGACTCTTAGTCCCCCAAAATCTAGAGTTCCAGGAGTCGTACGTCATTTGGTTCAATTCCCTGTCATAACAGGAGCATTTAATTGGGTTAAAATCCATCAATCCAAATAACTTGCCAGCATAATTATAGTTTTAGATGAATATGAGGGTAAAGTATGCTAATATAAAACATTGTTTCTTTTAAAAAGTTGTTGAAATTGGTCTTAATAATGTTAAGTTCTAGGCAGCATTTACTGTAAATTCATTATTTAAGAATTAATTGCATAGAAAAAGAGGAAACAAGAGACTAACCTCTAAGAAACCCTTTCACTGTATTAATATCTTATGCTCAACTTTTTAAAAATCTTAATAGAGTGGTACAAAAGGAGTAATGACATTTGTAATTTTTCAGTGCTTTTAATAAATTCACTTTAAATGTATCTAAATGTTTATAAATTTTATTGTTTTAGGAAAATAGATTTTCTCTTAACATATTTACGATTGGGCACATAACAATTATAGTGAATTTGTTCTCAATCCTGGCTAAACATTAGAATCACATGGAAGATTTAAAGGAAAAATATATTAATGCTGTGATCTCATTCTAGGCAAAAGTAATTAGAATCTCTAGGATGAAACTCTATCAATATTAATGTTTGAATGCACCTTTCCCCCAATTGGATAATTTTGTTTTTTAAAATATGTTTTTATTGCCCTAACCGGTTTGATTCAGTGGATAGAGCGTCGGCCTGCGGACTGAAGGGTCCCAGGTTCGATTCTGGTCAAGGGCATGTACCTTGGTTGCGGGTACATCCCTAGTAGGGGGTGTGCAGGAGGCAGCTGATTGATGTTTCCCTCTAATCTGATGTTTCTAACTCTCTATCCCTCTCCCTTCCTCTCTGTAAAAAATCAATAAAAATAATAAAAAATGTTTTTATTGATTTCAGAGAGAAGAATGGAGAGGGAGAGAGGGATAGAAACATCAATAATGAAAGAGAATCATACTGGCTGCCTCCTGCATGCCTCCTTCTGGGGATTGAGCCCACAACCTGGGCATGTGCCCAGATCAAGAACTGAACCTCAACCTCGTGGTTCATGGATTGACACTCAACCACTGAACCACACCGGCTGGCCACTTCGGTAATTTTAATGACTAATACATAGTTTCATCTCTTTTCTCATATACTGACCTCCAACTGTGATCTTTCTATTCCTATGAGAGTACTAAAAGGTTATGCCCAATGGCTTTTCCTTCATCTTTTTAAAATTTTTATCTTTGCACATTTAAATACATTTATACCTCAATTACTTGATAGACTTAATTTTTACATTTTCTTAATAACACATTGAGTCCTAGTTAAAATAAAATTTTCCTTCATTTGCACTTTCCCAGTCTTTTAAATCGCCCTATGTTTAGCATGCATTTATCTATTTTTGTGATTCAGGTTCAACTTCCAATATATTTGTGTATGCTTTCCTAGTAGTATAAAGCACTGAATTAAATTTTGAAATTTGATAATGTAGACAGTATGAAATAAATGTGGAGAAAAATACAATACCTCTTCTTTAGCACATATTTTTATTGTTGTTTCTTGTTCATAAACTCCTACTCATGTGGTTCTTTTGTTGAAATTTCCTATGGAATACATCTGTTTTTAAAATAACTTATACATGCATATATCAAATTCCTCTCTTTTATCTCAAGACTCATCTCAAGTTTCACCTTCTCTATGAAGCTTTTCCTAATGTCATTCTGCTTTCCCTCCACTTCCTGACTTCACCTCTCCTGAGATCCCACAGTACACTATCTAAATTAGTCGTCCTTTTTTTTTTAAGCAAATAATGTTGCTTGAGAGCAAGGATATGCTTGTTCATTTTAGTATATCAGGAACCTTGAACCTGGTTGTCATGAAAACACACACATTTTATTAAAAGGATGAAAGATTCTGTGGCAAACAGCCTATGTATACTGTTCATCTTGTTCAATTTCATAGCTGTATTAGCAAGCAGAACCTAACTTCTCCCTTTACCTGCCTTGCATTCAAAGTTGACACAGTAGCAAACAGGACTTTTAATTTGAAGCTGCTGTGTAGGGTTTCTAATTATATTGTCAATTTTAATTTCTTTTATAGATCTCTTTTATTGAAAGATCATTTTGGGGGCTAGAGAAATGTATATAGTCCCATGAATAGTCCAAACAGTTATCATTAGAAACCTGGCTTCATAAGGGAAACCAATATGCATATGGGATAAATTATTTGTTCCAAAGAATGATGTCTATCTTGCCTTTTGTTGTTGTTGTTGTCTTTATTGGATATTTTGTCCATGCTAGGTCAAGCCCTTGATTCAACTTTTTATTTCTCTTTCTCAAAAAGGTGTTCTTTTCTATCTCTGGGCTATGCACAAACTTACATGAATTCTAAAGCATATTTTACTTCAGAAACTTTGTAAAATTTCAGCTGCTTATTAACATGAATTCCACTTCGTTTTTTATTTAGTGCCTTATTTGTCTCAAACTAAAAAATGCTTTTGCTTCATATGCGTTATTTGGAAAAGAAACGGCCTGTTGATAGTTAACTCTATAGAATTAACTCTATAGAATTGGTATCAATAAATAATTAATTTTTAAATACACTTTTTAAACAACTACTTTTTATTGCCACTGGTTTTTTTCTTACCTCTTTTTGGTGTTTTTCAAGATCATTATTAAAGGAGTCTTAGAAACAAAACTGAATTGCAAACTGTGTCTTTCAAAGCTTCACAAATTCACCTATTTATTTCGCCTTGTGCTGTTATGTAAAATTTGTCCTAGCATTTTGCTCTGCAAGATGGCAATTATTAACAATATATTTCTCTAAACTGTTGCCGCAAAGCTATTATTCATGCAGGGTTACAACCGAGTTAATTTTGGGAGAGAGCTGTTCAAAGAAGCCCAGAGCTGTGGTGCTTATGAGCACCGCCTTTTCTGTTATTTCTAATTAGTGTGAAATGGTTCCAAACAGGAGTCAGCCCCGCGGAAGTCTGTGCAGCACAAAGCCAGCCTCATCAACGGACACAGGGAACAGTTTTGTTTTGCTGAATAAACAACTGCGTCATGAAGCCTTTTCAAAAGGAATACAATCTGATTTACCACGCTCCTTAAATGTTGAATGTTGTTTATATGGCTTCAAGTTTTTTTTATTAAAATTTAAAAGGCTTATTATTATGACTCAATACAGATGATGATATGCTTGCAATATCCCGTGCAAAAGGACTGTAGACTTTCCCAGTAAGACATTTTCCCTTCTCTTTCTATTTTACAAATGAACTTTCATCTTTTGTTTTGTGTGGTTTGGATGCATGACTACCCTTCTACATTTCTCATTACACCATTAAAACAATTTTGCCATCAATAATTACAGTATTGCAAGAAAATCCGATTAATACTTTTTTCAACAAAATTTCATTTCTAGTGTTTTACAGATTACTGTTCTCTTGCAATAGAAGTTCTCAACGCATGTTGCTAGTAATGTGTACGAATGGGTGTTTAAGTGGTTTAAATATAGCTCAGGCTGGAGATCTTCCGACATTTGCATTAGATGAGTTAATTGGACAATTGCATCCGATTGAGAATATATCTCCGATTTCCCATTCGGGATTCGCTAGAGAAAAACCCAGAGAACTGACTGTACATAACAAGACAAACCACACAAATCTTGGCCTTGAGTTTGCCCTGGGTTTGGGTCACTCAGAATAATGTATAAAATTATGCTAAATTTTTGTTTCTTCTTGGGAGACTTAAACTTATCTCACATTTTCTGCATCCTTCCAAAATGCCTAGCATATTGTAAGTATACAGAGTGGGTGCTCGATAAATGTTTCTTGAGTGAATTTATGAATGGGTGGCAGCAATATTGCTTTCCACATGCAAAGTAATATGAAAAGCTAAATTACTTTCAATTAATGCCTTTAAAATATACTTACATGAAGTAATACTTATTATATTATCTTTAATGTCTAACCATGGAGTGTCATTGATTGCACTATTAGATACAAGCCATTTCAGATTCAGATCAGAGAATATTGAAGAGATTATAAAATCATAATTGCTTATTACCTTGATGTAGGAATTGTGCATTCATATTTAGATAGAAACCACACAATTTAATTCTAAATATGTTTTTTCTTCTGAGATCAGTGGAAAAAATTATTTAACCAGTGAAATGCTAACTGCTATGGAAGGCAAGGCTCACTATGGCAGTGTGGCTAAAAGAAAAAAGTGCCCAAGAGAATATCAATTTATATGGATAAATGAAAATATAAGCCTTCAGAAGCCAATGAGCAGGTTTGAAATGTTTTCCCTCTTCTGATTTAACTTACAAAAACCTAAATTCTAAGACACATGTTTTTGTCTTTGCTAGCATTATTATAACCTTTGCCTTATTGCATATTCACAAAAACCAATGAGATGTTTTAAGGTGAGAAATAGATAGCTATAGGTAAAGTTGTAGATATAGATTATTTTAAGAAGATACACACACATACATATATATATATACATGCATATATATGTTATGACATGAAATATTGTTTAATATTAATCAGTAGCAGCTTTTCCCCTAACAGTCTTGATATATAGTTTATTATTTCTTTTCAGCTGTATTCACCAATGAAAGAGACTAAATGTCACTTAAAGAGCCAGCAAGAACATGACCTGAAAGTTTTTACCTTTCATGTTGGTGTTTTCCACAGCAAAAACTCAATTCCTTCTAGGTCCTGTTTTTCTACCCCTGAAATCTCAGTAACTTCAGCATTCCACTCAGAGATCTACAAAATAATTTCCTCTTATTAAATATGTTGCATTAATGATTTTCAAATCATTTTTTAAAAGAAAAGTTTACATGAATTAAGAACTTGAATGTACATTGGAACTACTAAAGAGAAAAGGTGTATTCTTCCCAGATATTAAGGTTTTATTTGCTCGACACTAGCATCTCTACTTATTTCAGGTAAATAACTCATTTTCTAACCTAACCAACTGTGCTTTCATTTAAACAGGTTGAGTTGAATTTGCAGAATTAGTTATTTTATATTTCATATTCATGAATAAAAGAAAATGAGTCTGTTTTGACTCATGACTTATATATGTTTTTAACCAGACTCATTTTATTTTTTGTTTTTTATTTGGGTTTCCTGCCCCTTGTGGAATTTTATTACTGCTTCATTACTAAAATCAGTGAAGGCTAGGGTGCAAGACCCAGTTTTATCTAGAGTGTCTTTTTGAAACACTGACAATGAAGAAAATTAAGAATAAGTCAAAATTGCAGCTAAACAACCACAGGGGAAAAAAAAACCCACACTAAAGTTATTCTTTTCACCTTCTGATTTCGTATTTCAGCAGTATTTTAAAGCTTAATGCTTGGTACTGTGTGATTAGTGTGTAGAACATCCTTTTTCACCAGCAGATACCATACATATTTTTGCAGGATAACAATTTACTATAGCTGAAATTAGATGTCGATATACCATAATCAGGTGGTAATCTGGACAAAAGAATTAAGAGACCAAGTAATATGTTCTTCAAATTATAGCATTGGGGTACATCTGGAGTTTACTTTCTAGCAATGTAGGAGTGTTAATTTATTTAAATTCCACATTAAAAGGGCAATCCTGGGTGAAAGTCAAGCACTACATATCTTTAACATTGTCACAGTGGAGGGGTCATAGATGGAAGAGATGCAGTGAGAATTCACCACCTAATGCTCCTCCCTGTACCAGAGGATTCCCTTACCTGTAGTTAGCCTAATTAAACTGGAGAGGGGACTGTTCTTAATTGGTTCCCTGCTCTATTAAGTAATGCAGATTTTTTTTCCCTAGTTGTATAAGGTATCTTCTCTCTTTGGTCATACTCTGTATACCTGGAAATTAGGGATTTCTATATTTCCATGCTTTCCTTTATTCACTTCCTTTAAAACTATGGATATTTTCATTGGTCATTTATCACATTAACTAATGCTACACCCATAATTTAGATGAAATTGATCTGTGTGAATAACATTGTTTAGATTATTTAACTTCCAGATGGTTTTATTGCCAGCTTTTAAAATTGGCAATGGTACTAATAGAGCTTTAATATTTAATGTTGCCTGAATTGAGTCGTGCATTATGCTGAGCATTTTTCTCATCCATGTCCTCTGTTTAACACTTATTTCTGGTGGTGGGTAGTGTGATTCCCATTTTATCCCTGAGACATTGAGACCCACTGAAATTAGACAGAGAGTGTTTTAACCTGGGACTATACTCCTTGCAATTCATTTACACCTTGTTGTTTAAATATTACACATCATTAAAATGTCTTTCCTACAATGACCAAGCCATACATCCATCCTGGATCACATAACAGTTTCTAATGAAAACAACAACAATAAAAACTTCAATAATTTCTCAGTTTTATCACACTTAAAAATCATGCACCTTTACTCTTTCTTTTTATATTTGTTGTGTTGTTTTGAGTCTGTTGTTTTTATTAGAAACCCGTTATTTTGTTGATTTTATATTTCTTTGTTTTGCCTTTGTTTCTTTGTTTACTTTTGGTAGTCCAAAATTATTTATGCTCTGCCCTGTAACCAAATATTCTGATAATTTGACCTTTACTATTTTCCTTTCCTTTTCTTTCTCTACCTCCACCTCTCCCTCCTTCCTTTCTCTTTTTCTTCCTATTACCAGAAAACCTATAGCGATAATCCAATCTAAACCCCTGCTTCAGGTCCTGAGTAGGCTTTTATCAGGGCGGAGATTAGAACCCAAATTTTCCAATTCTGAAGCAAGTGCTCAGTCTACCTAGGCTTTTTGTTTTCTATTTTTATTCACTTCGCTTTGGTTATTGCAAAAGTTTGATTGTTCTGTTTTATTTATTTTTCATAGTAGAGATTACTTTTAAAAAAAATCTGTTTACATAGTGCTTAGCTTGGTATAGATCATAAGCTATCCTTTCATATAAATCCAAGTTTCCTAGCCTCTCGGGCTTCAAAGACATTACTGTTTTAATATCACATGGCTTTAAAAAATGATGAAAAGCAACCATGAGTTACAGACTCAAATTAAGCAAGTAACATTCTTTAACCAATGCTCTCTTACCCTTACAGAATGGGGAAGATTTGTTCTGAATGGTGGATTCCAAATGCTCTGATACAGGGGTCCTCAAACTATGGCCCGCGGGCCACATGCGGTCCGCCGAGGACATTTATCCGGCCCGCCGGGTGTTTTTGCCGCCGTTGCCTGTCCTGCTTAGCATCCGACTTAGCAGTGTGCATAGGAATTTGTTCATAGTTTTTTTTTTTAAACTATAGTCCGGCCCTCCAACGGTCTGAGGGACAGTGAACTGGCCCCCTGTTTAAAAAGTTTGAGGACCCCTGCTCTGATATTTTGTCATTATGGAACACTTTCATTTTGGCTGCAAAACAAATGGAAATTTCAAATTGCAGCAATAAACTTATGTCTACCAATATTTAAAAGCCCAACATCATGTTTGCATGAATCCTTCTCTCACTGATACTTATGCTAGCGTCAAAATCCATAAATGGCGTGATGCACAGTACTGTTGCCTGGCTTAGGAGGCTATGGTGCTGGTGTGAGAATGCTGCCAGAGAAAAATGTAGATTTAGGATTAAGGTTATTTTCCATATTTCTTCACCAACTTAAAAAAAAACAGAAAATATAACTTTAGAGCATTTTCCAAGAAACTGATATTGTCATAATAGTGTATATTATTATGAATGGCTAACACTACAAATAAAAAAGCAACACTGCAGCTGGTATTTAAGCCTCCCCAAAAAAAGGCATCAAATCTTATTATATTGCAATACTAATACTTACCATTTTAGAAAGAATGGCAAACTAATTTGCCTGAGTTGCACTTTATTTAAAGAATCATATTTTTAAAAATCTATTCCAAGGCTTCAAATTTGAAGTCATCAGCCAAATAAGCTATCATTTTATAAAACAGGTGTAAAAACCCCTTTGACAATCAAAAGGCTCAATATAGTTGTTGTTTATCAAAACCCATTGGTTTCAAATAAGTGATATTCCAGGTAAATTGTATATTCACAAAAGCTCCTTTTCAGTGATACATATACTATAGTTTGGTTTTTTATTGTTCCTAACTATAAGATAAAACCCTATTGACATAATTGCAGAGGTTTTGTCAAAGTATTGTTTAAAGTACAGAACTTTATTTCCCTAAAAAAAGTCCCACAAGTTATTAGAAGTGGAGCGAGGCTTTTCATCCCCGATGTACACGCTGCTTATTCAAGCTGATGGCTTGGCACACTGGCTGCCCGTTATGCCTACTCCCTTTGGCTTACTCATGTGACAACAAGTTTACTTTGGATCTGAGATTTCATCACAAACAAAAACTCTTTATCTTGAAAATATCATTCATTTTAAAGATTTAGATGCCAGAACAGGAACCTGAGTGAGTTGTTTCAGGCCATTGGGTTGATTATGGTTAGACTACATTCTTTTTATAAATTATTATTATTTATTTGAGAGAAAGAGAGGAAGGGGGAAGGAGAAGGAGGAGGGGAGGGGAGAGAGAAATACTGATTTGCTGCTCCACTTATTTATGCAACCAATGAATGCATTTCTGCCCTGACCAGAAATCAAACCTGCAGCCTTGGCATATGAGTTGACTCTCTAATCAACTGAACTACCTGGCCAGGACCTAGATTACTTTCATGTGTTTCTGAGGTCAGACTGAGAAATAACATTTCACTTTACAATTGGCCAAAAAAATAAATAAATAAATAAGACAAAGCTTCTAAAAACCAATTAATGAACAAATATTAAGAACAAAAAGCATTACTTAGCAATGTGACATAAAAATATTCTAATAATTACAAACAATATTTGAGTGCTTACAATGTGCCGGGCATTATATTGTGCTTTTATCATTTGTCCATATTCACTTTTTACAACACTATGAGGTAAGTACATTATTATACAATTACCATAAAAATAAATTGTGGTTTGAAATGTAAGTAGGGCTATGGTCTGAATGTTTGTGTCACCTCAAAATTCACATGTTGATAACCAAATGCCCAATGTGATGGTATTGAAGGTGGAGCCTTTGGGAGATGATTAGGCCAAGAGGGTGGAGCCTTCATTGATGGGATTAGTGCTCTTATAAAACACACCCAGAGAGCTCCCTAGCCCTCTTCACCTTGTGAGGACCTAGAAATACGGTACTGAACCAGGAAGAGGGGCCTCACCAAAGTGTGACCATACTAGTGCCTTGATCTTGGCCATCCTAGGCTACAGAATTGTGAAAAATAAGTTTATGTTGTTTATAAGCTACCCAGTCTGTAGTATTTTGTTATACAGCTTGAACAAACTAAGACAGGTAGCTCTCCCAATATCTGTTACTCAGTAAGTTGCTAAAATGGAATTTGAGCTAGTCCTTAGGATTGAGAGCTTATTTGATTAACCACCAGGCTGTCCTCATAGAAAAGCATAAAGTATCTTTTATTGTACTAGAATGTACATGTGTATGTGTATTTAATGAGTGATTTACTACTATTATTTTAAACACTATTTTGTACATGAGAACACTGATGTATGAAAGATTAAGTAATTTGTTTAATCTACTCTACACAGCTCTGTAAAAAGAAAAAGAGAAAAACACTGAAAGTTATGCTCCCTACAAACTTGAGTACTTCTCATTGAAAATCTACTAAATATTTAAAATGTTGACTTAGTACTTATTATATGCCAATAACTGTGTTGAGGAAATCTTTAAAATCTTTAAATCAGAGAGATTTTGTCATTGTTAGATGAACCAAACACAATCATTACCTTTTTGGAGTCTAGAATTGTCAATTTTTCATAGTTCTATAATTTTACCATAACGATTATTTCAGTTACCTAAATAAAAGTGCTTACTTGATCAAGTGTTTTTAAAAAAATAAAAAATAAATTTTATTTCATAAAATAAATGTCAGTTTTCAATGAAGTATAATAAGCAATGTATTCTTTAAATATAACAAAAAAATCCCTAAAAGTTAATTGCAATGTTGGATCAAATGAAGTACGTACTTCATTTTCAGGATGCCATGTTCCCTGTTTCTTTGAATAAAGATAACACAAAGAATGTTGGTAGAGTATAATATAGAATTTGTAACAAAAATCAACTTATGAATTAAAGAAACAAAACTGATTTATTAAGGCAACTGCTTATGATGAGTATTGATGACATTAAAAATTCTATCTAATTATAAAAATAAATTTGATTCTTAATAAACTTGCTGTCAAATCAACTCAAGACCAAGAAGTAATAAGTAAAAATTGATATAATTTATATAGTTATAAAATGGTTCATTACCAGTTATTATTTATTCATTCTTAATTGCTATAATACCATATGTAGATAATGGAAAACTTTTTAAAATGATGTTTGCTTGTTTATTGAACTGGGCAACACTCTCAGACCTCCAAATACAATGTTAATTAAAGCCAATTTTCCATTATGCTTTGAGAAAAGAAATAGAATGGGAAAGAAGATAACTTCTAAGTAATAAATTATTAAGTATGGAATGTGGCTTCAGAGAAATAAAAATTTGAAGGCACTCCAGGATGTTCACCCAGGTCAGTATTTCTAGACCTTCTATTTTGTACCCAGAGGAAAATATAAGAGTTTTATTAGGCTCTGGTTGACCAGTAGGCTTATTTTACTTCCTTTTGTCCAGAGGATTTCTGGGGCTAGGATTATTCTAGGTCATAGGATGGTTTTGTAGCAACTTTGTTGATGAAACAGATCAAAATAACTTCCCATCAAGTACTTTGTTGATGTCACAAAGGAAAAAAAGTGAGTCAATTGCATACCATAACCTACTTTTACAATGTAAATGTCACATGTTAGAGCACAGGGGATATGACTAATTGCTTATGGCACAGGAAAAGTTATTGCAAGAGATTTAGAAGACAGTAAAATAGATTATTACTATACATTTGCTCAATAGTAATCACATGTTCAACTCTATTTTTTTTAAAAAAAACTTAAATTTGTCAGAACATATTTATTTAAAATAATGGCATTTTTCTGAAAAAAATATTTTTTACAGAAATGTAGGGTAAAATCACTTTATGTCCTTCATCTCTAGTGTCCCTTTCACCCTTCTCTCTTTTGAAAATTCTTCTTTTTCCTCTTCCCCTTTGCACTTCTTTAATTTACAGTATTGCTGTGTGTGCATTCCTCAAGAAATGTGAAATGGAGCAAGAGGCTGTAACAGGGGAGGGAGGAATTCTAACAGCTAAACAGGTGCACACAGAAAATAAATAAAAAATGAGAAATCAGACCCCCTGGGTTCTATAAAAGGAGCACTTGCTGAATAACTAATTTGGTAGCCCTTGTGCCCTATGAATTATTGTTCTGATTTACCCACTTACACTGTCTAACAAACTCAAATTGCTTAACACTCTAATTATTCTGTATGCAACATGAGAAGAGTGTAACTTCTAACTCACCAGTTATTAAAGGTATAAAGTGATTCTGTTTTTTCATTGTTTTTTGTTTATTTTGTTTCAGTTTCCTGCTATGCTGAAGGACATATTAATGCTTAAAGAACACCTGAATTATGTTGTATTTTTAAATTTTGCCACACAATTCAATGTAATATGGTAATTGTTTAAATATTAAAATGGTTATTTTGAAATAATAATCTACACAATATTCTCTACTTCATTTATTTACTAAAGATTTATTGAACATCTACTATGTATATCCCTACCTGCTATGTGCCAGTTTATACTGAAACTACAGCCATTTGAAAATGTTTACAATATTTACAAAATTTTATGTAGATCAGTCATTCTACATAATATATTCTTCAAGTAATATCTTCCATTTTTTCGAGCAATCTATTCCATCATTTTACTATTCACTTTCTAAACATATGAACCATGAATAGCTAAAGCCAGTTAAATTTACAATAAAGATTTTAAAAAAATAATTGTCTGAATAGACACTTCTCCATAGAGGACATTCCGATGGCCAATAGACATATGAAAGGACACTCAAAGTCACTAATCATCGGAGAAATACAAATCAAAACCACAATGAGATATCACCTCACACGTGTCAGAATGGCTGTCATAAAAAATCAACAAACAAGTGTTGAAAAGGGAACCCTCATGCCCTGTTGGTAGGAATGCAGTTTGGTGCAGCCACTGTGGAAAGTAGTATGGAGTTACCTCAAAAATTAAAAATGAAACTGCCTTATGACCTAGCAATTCCACTTCTGGGAATGTGTCAGAAGAAACCCAAAACATGAATTGGAAAGAATATATGCACCTCTAAGTTCACTGCAGTGTTATTTATAATAGCCATAATTCTATTTTCTTAATCTCTCTCAAAATTATCTCATTCTAACTCTAACACTATCACCTTAGACCATGTTTCCATCATTCTTCACCTGGTCTATTGAGGAATTGTTTTAGTTTTCTATGCTATGTAAAAAATTACCACAAATTTAGCACCTTGTAGCCATATGTATTTCTTACAGGTTCTCTGCTCAGTGTCTCACAAGGTGTTGGTAAGGCTGTATTCATGTCTGGATCTCAGGGTCTTATTCTAACTTTATTCAGGTTGCTGGCAGAATTCAATTCCTTGTGATTATAGGAAGGAGGACTCTCTTATCTCCTTAGCTGTTGGTCAGGGAATGAATGCTCTCAGTTCCTAGAGCTGACCCTCAGGTTCTTGATATGTGCTTATCTCCATGGGCAGTTCACAATATGGATGTTTATTTCTTCAAAGCCAGCAGGATAATGTTTTCTACTTTGAATCTCTTCTCTCAGGAAAATACTGACCCCTTTTTAAAGGGCTTTTTAAAAGGACCCTCATTAGGTCAGGCCTGGGATAATCTCTCCTTTATTGATTTCAAAGTTAACTGATGAGAGACCTTAGTTATATCTGCAAAATACCTTCACCTTTGCCATACAACATAACCCAATCATGGGGGGGGGTAAATCCCATCATATTCATAAATTTTACCTTTATTCAAGGAGAGGGGATTACACATGGTGTACATGCAAGAGAGTGAGGACTTTGGGGCCGTCTTATAATTTTACATGCCAAAATTGCCAATTAGTACCCAAATGAATTCTGACCAATTCCATTCTTTAATGCTGAATCATCTCAAACATAACTTTTATCATTTTGTTCCCTAAATTAAACTATTTTTCTTTCCCATTGCTGTTGATATTAAAAAATAAATACATTTTACAGGAACTAGCAGGGTCTCTGGCCCAACCCATCTCTCCAGCTATATCTTCTACCACATTCTTTTACTCTCTGAATTTCCATCAAACTGATTTTTCCTTGGTTCCTTTATTTTTATGTTCCTTCTCCCCAAAGGGCATTTTTCACACTCTGATGTGTTTACCTGGACCTTCCTTCTGTCCCTTTTCATCTAGTTATTCTGACTCATTCTCCAGATCTCACATAAACTATTACTTCCTTTTATAGGCACTCTTTGTACTATGTACCTTTTCCATAGCACTTTTCAAAGGTGAAATTTTCCTGTGTTGTGAAGGGCATACTGTTCCCTCTACTAACTTTCCTCGGGCAGGAATCAATGTGGGTTCTTACAGCCTTGTGTACCCCTGTGTTTGGGACAGTAGCTTGCACAAATTCACTAAATATATGTTAACTGACCAACTAAATAAATGAAAGTTTCTTGCATGACATATTTTATATTTGGTTTTGAAAAGAAATATAATATTTTCTATTTATACATGTTTATGTATAATTAATATTTTAAAGCATAATTAATGTTTACTATTTAATAGAGTATATATGGGAGTACTGTAAAAGTGATTGTGTTGGTCAATATCCATGGTTCAGATTTTGAGCAATTTAGAACAAATTGTATAATATTTCAGTCATGAAGAGCAAATCATTCAAAGGCACATGAAATGTTTGTACAGAAGATGTTTTAATTATAGGGTTATATTTTATTTACCATTTAAAAATATTCTTTTATTGATTTCAGAGAGTGAGAGTGACATAGAAACATCAATGATGAGAGAGAATCATCAATCAGCTGCCTCCTGCACTTCCCACACTGGGGATAGAACCCATAAGTTGGCATGTGCCCTGACTGGGAATCAAACTGTGACCTCCTGGATCATAGGATGATGCTCAATCACACCAGTCAGACTAATTGTAGGTTTTTTAAAAAGAACTATGCTCTGATGTGCTGTGAAGATTTGAAAGGTGTCTTAATATTAAAGCTGGAGATGTAATAAAATCTAGTTGACAAGATAATAGCATAAAGTAAAGCT
Organism: Cnephaeus nilssonii; assembly: GCF_951640355.1. Taxonomy (NCBI): domain Eukaryota; kingdom Metazoa; phylum Chordata; class Mammalia; order Chiroptera; family Vespertilionidae; genus Cnephaeus; species Cnephaeus nilssonii. The sequence continues at coordinate 40,718,784 of NC_137085.1, read as the reverse complement.
GCAAAAATTGACAGACTAATTCAAACCTGTTTTACTTTTAAAAAGTAATTAACCAGGTTGATTTCACTTTTAATCTGATTAACTCTTCTTTATGAAACTGCATATACAATATCCCAAGCTAAAATTTGAATATTTATTTGAATAGGAGAAGAAATGTGTAAGGGAAAGAAATCCTGCCAAATCTAATGCCTACCAAACAGATTTTTTTAATTGAATATGAATGATTGCTTAATTCACCATATTTTTCAGATTAAATTTTGTTAATTCTAAATTTTCAGGTTTCATGTTCTAAGAAGCAAATTCAGGACCCATCTCTGTACCAAAGTATTCTGAAATATATGACCCTGACTACTTTCTGCTCTCAAGGGTATCAAACTGGAGAAGGAAGCACTCTCAATAGTCACTAATATTATTTATATTTTAGAAATATTTTAGCAATTATAAGCTATTTTCTTATGTTAGTAGATGTGGTGGATGATATGATTTCTTGGGGGATGAATAATACTTTTGAAGCAAAGAACTACTTCCCAAACAAGATTGTTCTTAGGACACATTGTGTGAAAAATTAAAATCCTATTATTGTATTATACATTGAGAATTGTTATATCTTCTAGATGAATTGATCTTTCATCATTATGCAATGTTTTTCTTTATCCTTGCTAATATTATTTCTTTTGATGTGAACATTCTGTAATATTAATATACCCATTCCAACTTTCTTTTGATTAGAATTTTTCATGATAGAGCTTCTTTGTATCCTTTCATTTTTAACGTATCCATGTTTTTATATTTAAAGTAGGTTTATTATAGACATACATAAGTGAGTCTTGCAGTTTTATCATATCTATTAATCTTTGCCTTTTAATTGGGGTTTTTAGGTCATGTATACTTAATGTAATTACTGATATGGTTTGATTTAAAGCTATCATTTTGCTAGTAGTATTTTGTTTGTCTGATTTTTTTTCTGTTCCCTTTTTCTTCATTTTTTACTTTTGGGTTACTTGAGCATTTTAATTAATTAATTAATTAATTTTTTAAAAATATATTTTATTGATTTTTTACAGAGAGGAAGGGAGAGGGATATAGAGTTAGAAACATCGATGAGAGAGAAACATTGATCAGCTGCCTCCTGCACACCTCCTACTGCCCTTGACCAGAATCGAACCTGGGACCTTTCAGTCTGCAGGCTGATGCTCTATCCACTGAGCCAAACCGGTTAGGGCTACTTGAGCATTTTTAAATGATTACATGATTGCCTTATTTGTTATTACTACCTCTTTTTAATTTTTCAGTGGTTGCTTAAAGGTTATAACATACATCTTTAACTTATCAAGGTCAATCTTCAAATAATATTCTTCCACTTTTCACATGTAGTATAAGAACATTACAATAGTACACTTTAATTTCTTCCCTCCTATCCTTTGCTACTATTTCTAAATATGTTATAAAACAAGGAATACATTTATACTCTTGTTTTGCTTTAGAAAAATTAATCATCTTTTATATAAATTAAAGTCATAGTAATTCTTATTTCACAAATCCTGATAATTTCACTTGTTGTTTATATCAAATTTCCAACTGGTTTCATGCTCCTGCCTGCGGAACTTTTCTGATATTTCTTGTCATGCTAGTCTGCTAGCAACGAATTTTCTCAGGTTTTATTTGTCTGCAAAAGTCTTTATGTAACCTTCATTTTTATTTTACACAAAGAAGTCCAAAAGCAGCATGGTTCCAGGGATGATTAAACCAGTAATTCAATAGCATCATCCAGCATCCAGTTTCTTTCTATCTTTAGGCTCTTCTATCCTGGAAATATTGGTTCTTATCTTGCACTTTCATAATCATAGCATAACTGGATCAGCCCAAAGAATCTCACGCTTAGCAATCTGAACATCTGAAAGAGAGTGTCCTTTGTTCCTTTCCTAGAACACCAGAAGATTTCTTCCCATTACACTTTGGCTTAGGTTAACGTGCAAGGCTACCATGATAAAAGTGCAGTTGTGAAAGTGTTGAAATAAGCTGTTTGGTAGTCAACCATCAGAATCAGCCAAGAGCTATCCTCATTTTAATATTTCAACATGATAATAACTAGCTTTTATACAATTTGTTGGTTTATTTTTCATCTTGTAGAATGAGATTTCTAAGAGGAAATTGATTATAAGACATTTTTTCTTCTTCAGTTACATAAGAAAGGAAATTCTATAGATCAATGATGTATTAAGGTCCTCCCACATTTTGAGGATGTTTAGGGAGTTTTTCTGGCATGTTTTCTCTCAGAAAGCCACAGGCAAGCAAGTATAAAACATCACCTCCAAGTATATCCTTTGATTTTACAATCAAAACCTTTCATATCAAAAACATACTTGCAAAAAATGGAAATGGATGCAATTTCAATACCTTGAAGGAGAGTCAAACTAAGAAAAAATGAGAAGTAAACGCAAAGACATATGCAAAACTAAGGGCTTTTTAAAAAAATTCGAATATATCGATGTTTAGAAGTCTATTATCAAATTAGTATTTTGTTGCCTTGGCCCAGTGGCTCAGTTGGTTGGAATATCGCCCGTACATCAAAAGGTTTCAGATTAGATTCCTGGTTATACGGCAGGCAACAGATAGACTTTTTCTCTCACATTTCTTTCTCTCTCCCTCTCTCCCTCTTCCCCTTCCTCTCTCTCTCTCTAAATCAATAAACATATCCTTGGGCAAGGATAATAAAATTAGCATTTTGCTGACTTTTGTGTAAGTTTTGAAATTAACAAATATATGCCTTATTCCCCTGAGATTATAATATCTGAAACTTTATCTTAGAAATAAATGTGAAAGTGCTTAATGGCATCTTTAAATATCACAGATTCATAAACAGTTGTGTGGGGTAAAAAACAACAACATTCTTCTGATGTGTTTTTTAGTTCGTTAGTGTACTCATCAAATATCTGCACAGCCTCAGTTAAACACTTTGTCAGAAAAGGAGTTTACAGTCTCCCAAAGAAGACCAATTCAAATAATAAGTTTCTTTTTTTTGGGGGGGGGGGGGGCGGGGGTACCATATTACTTTATTTGAAGGAATGATACAAATGAAAGAACTTAAGTGGATGATTTGGTACAAGTTATAGAAAAAATATAGGGGACTCCAACATGCATATTGGTTGGGTGACCAGGGAAGTCACCTCCATTGCTATGGGAAGCCAACCTGAGGCTTAGCTCTCTTCATTGTCTCCCAGGGTGTGCTCTTCAAAGAGATACTCTACCATGACAATTTCAGGGGCCTCTGAAGTTGGTTATCTGGTTATCCAAATCTTTAATGTATTTCACTGGCTTATTCAGGTAGTGAGTCTCAATGAAGTCACACAAATGAGGGTTACTTTTGTCAGTGGCCAGTTTGTGCAATTCCAGTAGTGACGGATTCACACTTTTTTCCAAGAGTAATGTATACTCCATTGCATTGAGCCAATTTTCCCAGTTGCCACCTTTTGGTTTCTTAATATCCTGAAGGAAGATTTGGCCACATCGTTGGTTCTGCAGCTTCATCAGTTTCTCAGCACATTCTCTCTCCTCATGAGATTGGTGAAGAAAATATTTGGCCAAGTTCTTCAAAGCCACATCACCATGGTCAAAGTAGTAAGACATGGACAGGTAGATTAGGAAGCATAAAGCCCCAGGTGGATCTGGCGGTTGATGGCGACCTCTGAGAGCCTAGTGGCAGTTCTGGTGCACCTGGGAGGTGAATGCAGTGGTGAGGGCCAAGGGACACTCCGAGGGACTGTGAGGAGCCGGAGCAGGCTGGGTCTGGGTGGCTGCTAAAAACGGGGGTTGAGCGCTGGGTGGGCCAAGCACTGCTGAAGCGGGAAACCACAGTGACCCTCAGAGAAGACTACCTAAATCGTGTTTCCTATGGGAAGCCATGTTTGCTCTTCATACTTTCAAGCCATGTGCCCCCCTTTGCCCTTTTCTGTGGTGTGCTGGAGCTGGTATTGTGCTTGGGAAAACCATATAAATGCTGAAATAATCATAAAAGTAGAAGTTACTGTATACACTGTATCTATCTATCTATCTATCTATCTATCTATCTATCTATGTATACATATAAGGTTTCAGATTAGATTTCTGGTCATAAGGAGGTAACAGATATATAATCATAAATGATATTTCTACAAAATTGTTAGGATAGGCACACCCTTGACTTTGGGAAATGTAAGGACACATGCAATATCTAATAGCTAGCGCTTTAATAAAAATTATTTGAATTAGTCTTGTGTAGTGAAGTACGACTCATTCTTTAAGACTTCAAAGTTAATGTAGTAAAGAAAACAACAATTCTATTCCCAATAAATTTTTAACTCAATGTTTTATGATATTATACATTGAAAATTTATTACTGGCATGAAAATATGTGATTTCTATGCCTTTTATTCCTTGTTTTTAATTCCTATCTGCTTAGATAAATATAAGTGCTCTATCAATAAAAATTATGTCTTTTGAAATTAATTTTTTCTTTGTTAAAATCTAGCATAGAATCCTAGCTTCTACCTTAGGCTGAAAATGCCCAGGAATTTTATTTTCATTCACCAAATATCTACAGAAACAGATGTCAAGATAAATTACAAAGTGTTAGTCAAGATTTGGGATAATTCAAAAGCATATGTGACTACAAATGTAAAATATCCATAAATACTTTTATATATAGACCTAAACAATATAAATGCTTATAATGAAGGATAAGTTAAGTAGCCAAAATACTTAATCAGATTATGATGTGAGTGCAGTAAAGATTTAGAACTACAATACTGTAATTTGTTCATTTATTACTTGTTTGTAATGTGACAATTAAAAGTGCTGTATTTTCTTTTAAAGTAACTTAGTCTCCACATTTGGGCAAAGAAATGTTGAATATATATGTACACCAAAAGACTCTTTATCTGACCTAATAATCTCCAAAACCAGCACAGGTGAATAAAACTTATGGCCCAATTGTAGGTGTTTTTCACATATGTTAGGAGAATGGAGAGTACAGAAGTAGTGCTGCAGAGACAAATATTTGCTATATATTAATACATACCCTCCCAGTGGCTGGGAGGGAAGTTTTAATTCCCACCACATAATGGTCCATTTGCCTCGAGTGTTTCAGAATGGTTCAATAATCACTAGCCATGTGTGTAGTTTGTTGAATTATTTAAGCTTATTTCCAGGGGGAAAAAAAGACAGGGAGGAAGGCAACTGATTCAATGCAAATGAAAAGCTTTTGAAGCTCCCTATGGTGAAGATGTGATTACAGTCAGACAGTTAATAACGTAGACTTAGAAAAATCTGAAGGTTTTAAAACTGTCTGGCCAGTCAGTAAATGAGGTTTTTCCACACTATCGACCAACTGCCATGCGTTGTAATGGTTTCAGATCTGTTTGGAGTTAGAGTGGACCCACAAATGAAGCAAGAATACCACCCCCTGTACTTTCAATGATTAGGAAAAGTAGTTTGTAAACCTTAACTGTTTTCCTTTGGATTGGGGATTGAGTCTTTAGCGCAAACGGTTTAAGAGCCATGCACAATGAGTGCTGCTCTCTGAAAACTCAGAGATAGAACACCAATTTGTGATGTACAAAGTACCTGATGATGGCATGAGGTCTCTCTTAAAATGACCACAACCCCGCCACCCATGGACAGTCACTGCATGTTGTATAGCTGCCAGAGAATTTCTGGGCAGCAGTACTTGTTCTGGTTATTAGATCAGATTGAAATAGAAATTTGGAACCTAAGATTTTATTTTAGCAGCTACTCAAAACCCAATTGACATAAGTGTAAAAAATACATTTTTACTTTGTAAAATGTTCATTTACTATTCATAGGGTACAAAATTTTCTTTGTCAACAAATCTCTGAATAGATGATAGATACTTTTGTGAATTTCATAAAGATATTTTGATAACTAGACAAGTGTTAAATGTTTGAATTCAGGAAATCTTTGTTTCATCTTTTGTTTATATGGTGTGTTTTTTTCATCGGGGGTATTTATTTAATTTTTTAAAAATTTATCTTTATTGTTGAAAGTATTACAGATGTCCCCCCATTAATGCGAGGCCTTCACTGCACTATTGTCTGTGTCCACGGGCTATGCATAGATGCATATAAGTTCTTTGGTTAATCTCTCCACCAACCCCCAAATTCAGGGAGTGTTTGAGTTACTGATATGGTGGTTATAAAGAAGTTTGAATTTTCTTTGAAGAGATTAAAATAATGTCAGGTATTACACTGAGTTGAGTAATGATGACTATAAAATTTGCTCTGAGCTCTGTGCATGAAATTTTCTCCCTAGTCTCAAAATTCAGTTGAAATGACCAGCTTTCCTAAAATGTTATGTGTCATTTATTTTATTGCCATTTTCAAGGATTATAAAAGACACCATATTTTTAATATTTTACTTTATAAGAGATTTTGATGCTCTACTGCAATGATTTCCTTATGAGAACTGTAGTTATTAAAATTAAGGGGTTGGTCCTCAGGGCCAAAGACAGCCAGTTAAATGTACTTGTAGTAATCCTATTTTTGATGTGTATCTGTGTTTCTTTAATTAAAGAAAAAAAAAAAAAGGTAGAGGCAAAAGGAATATTAACATTTCCAATCATCTAAGGGAAACCTTGAACTTACAGAGATAAGCACTGGACTTGCTTCTGCGTTAGCGAAGATGTAAAATTTTGGTAGTTTTATATTCATCCTCAGAAAAATTTTATTATTCACTTCTCCTTTAAACATGTAAAATCCCATAAATCATGCAAAAATAATCCTTAAAGTAGAAGATGATCAGTTATATAGCAAATGCAGTATCTTTAAATATTCTATCTCATGCTCCCTAACCACACTAATGAATAGTATGATACTTATCTTGGAAAAAGGCCCACCCTTTAAAAATGTTTTGTGAAAGCCCTATTATTGATGGAGTTTACTTCTTAAATTTAATCAGCAGCTTGCTCTATGCTGCACTAGAAGCATGAAATTTCCCAGTTACTCATTATGTATAAAGATTATTTTCAAATTAAAAATGAAAACAGTTATTTTTCTTTTAATATGGTTTTAGCTTTTCCCCTTAAAAATAAAGACTTGGAAAGAAAAAACTAGGAAATACTAATGTCTTATCATTGGGAACTATTTGAAGCTTAACTGATTTTGCATTAAAAGCACAATTAACTTTTTAATTTTTTTTCTTGAGAAACCACACAAGAGGACATTTATGTGCTGCTATTTGAGTAAATTTCCACATAGTTAATATTATTTATACCAAAGAGATAAAGCATTCTCTTATTGTACAGCACAGTTGAAAATAATATTTTACCTTCACAATATTTGGCGAATTCTACTCCCTATTGTAACATTTGGTTTCAATCTATCAAATTCTTTTTATCAGGAATCAGAATGTTTAATTGGCATTAAGAGCTCAAATTGTTCAATTTGATATAACTACTATTTCTTTTTGAAACTGACACGTAAACAACCTTTCCTTCTCCAAGATTATCAATATTTGATTTGTATCTACACAAGTAAAATTTTAAAAATGGATCATTTATAAAATTATATACTCACACTCTGCTCCAAAGTAACATAATATTATAAAGAGAACTAGCAATAGCATCCACAACCACGATTAGAAAATTAACGCTCTTTCTATACAAATCAGAGGTCTACATTAATGACAGTCACTGGATAAAAATATTTCTTTACATGACTATAAAGACCAACATTAGAATTTGTAAAAAAGGTCAAGGATTTAGCTTTGGAAAATTCTGAATGTGAGCTTTTAACGAAAAATAGTATTGCTGTCATTAGTAGAGTATCTGTTTCTATATTATATATGCTTAAATAAATTAGATAAATGTGATTATTCCTCAGGGAAACAAAAATGTAGATCATAAAAACATCAGAGTTTAGCATCATCATATTAACTGTTTCCTGACAACATGCAAATAAGTAAATTGGCTACCTTTAAAAGGAAACTGAAACCAGATAACCAATGGGTCAGGCTGCCTGTAACAAAACCACTATTTTCAAAGTTTTATCTGGGTACATATGGATATAACAAAATTAAAAAGTGCTTAAAATTAATATGACCTAAAAGTAATTGAACTTAGTATGTGGACTAAATAATACAGAGATTTTCTTTTCCACATGAGATTTTGGTAAAAACACGTGTGTTTCTCAAAGTTAATATGTGTCCTTTTGTGAAATATTAGTTGAAGAATTTGCCTAAATAATATTAACTACTATATTTTATAGATACTATAAGAAGAAAACTTCAGCAAAAATTGGATAAGGCAAATATAAGTAGTAGACCCCCACCCTCCCAAAAAAATATAAGAAACTTCAATGTAATTCATGCAAACTATGTATTGAAGGAAAATTATATAATATCATTATTTTGTATTTAATATGTGAATAGAAACTTACTATTTAAATTAGTTTAATATATTTCCAGTGAAGTCACTTCAATATACTATGTAAGTAGAATTCAATCTAAAACATCACATGACCATTTTTTGCCTCTATGTATTCCCAATAAAGGAAATGAATAGAAACAATTTGATTGCAAAATTCCTGTAAATTTACTATAAATAATAGTTTTGCATACTACTTTCACTACATTTTGAAGTTTCAGTTCCCCAGAAGGACAATTAATTTTGGTTAGAAGATGGATTGCTGGCAAATATCAGCTTCAACACATCCAGAAACTGCATGCGGTTAAAAACCAAAACCAAAACCAAGTCTCCTTCACTCCTATTGGTGTGAGAACTGAAGCGGGGAGGCGGGGAGAGGTTTTTAATTGATTCTTAGAATCCAGAAAGTTGAAAAGGTCAGTATGCAAAGTAATCAAAAAAGTGCACACCAAATTCTAAACTAGGGAAAGACATAAACCTGGGTAAGATGAGTGCAAGTTTTTTTGTTTGCTTGTTTTTTACAGGGTGATAGAAAAGTTTCTGTACTTAAGACTAGAAAGCACTTCAGTAATATACCTGCTTAGAATAGTAAAATGTATTATTTGCCTTATTCATTTGGGAAAGTCCATCTCAATAACAGGTGTGACTTAACTTGTACTGCATTAAAAGACTAGATTGTTCATTAATAAAGAAAGGACGAAGCCAGAATGATAAATCAACAGGGACTCCTAGGGAGTTTTGTAGAAGGCAGTAATTAAATAATAGTTCATGTTGCTTTCTTTCACTGGGAATCACATCCTTTTCACCTCTTCTCGGCTAAAGCAGAGACATCCATTACGAGAGTCGCTACAACACTTGTCAGAGGCAATCAGCTCCAGGCAGCTGAAGGCCAACTGACGTGTACTCTCTTAAAGCAGGGTTTCCTCCCCGCCCCCAAGCCCACTGTCCTTTCACGTGCATGCAACAGTCAAAAGGGATCAATCACATCACCTAATGAAGAAAAACAGAAGCATATGGTAGGAAGGGGTCTCAGCAGGAGGTGACTGAAATGCCAAGGCTTGTACATAAACAAAATATATGCAAAACTGTGTGTTCATAGAAGCTGTCAGCTACAGTTTCAGGAAATAATCAGCCGGCAAAGGAAGGCAGAGTTTTACTGTGACCACGGTTACCTAGGAGTCTGTATTTTTAGTTTAATTTTTTATTACTGGATAAAGTGGTGCACCGGAGCAGGCTAGTCCCCGATAGTTAATTATGCATAAGCCGTTGCAAAGTTCGATTTTGCTGTATAATACTGCGCCACGTATTCTTCACAGTATATTTTACTCACACCTACTGCAGACTTCCGCATGGCAGCTGAACTGCAAACTGTAAGTGATTTCATCGCCCTCCTTTTTGCACCCCATCATTGTGCAAGGGTGAATGCTGAACAAAGTTTGTGAATTCACCGCACCTCTGTAACTGAAATGTAAGTGCCCATCTTCCCAGAGGTGTGTTAATTAACATTGTAGATGTGCACTGGGCATATTCGGCCTTATTGTTTCTTTCAAATTCACTTCTGTGCAAAGTTAATGGTGTTAATCAAAATCCTTTCTCCCGCTAATGGCTCTGATCTTGGGACTGCAGCTGCCCTGCTGCACCGAATCTGTATCATTTGCCTGTGAAAACGCACATTACGCCCCCTTTTGATAACCTTGGTGTTATCACTTTGTATAACCAGCTTGACTGGAACCTTCAAACTTGTGTGTCCCTTTGCTGTGAACATTTCAATATTCTGTGATGATCTGGTTAGAATCAGGGGATTTGGAAGGACAGCATTCAAAAACAGATTTCTAAAACATGACCGACCCCAAGCATTTTGGTTCCATTGTTGACAAGAGCTAAAGCAAGTTATTGTTCTAAACAGCAAAGGTGACATGGGCTCTCCTGTGGACAGTTACAGTAATGGAAAAATATATTATCTTCAAGGTGAGTTTTAAGTTTGAGTATGAATAATCAACCTTAGTCAACTTGAATTATTTCGTATTTTAAATGAGGGGTAATCATGTCTCTTAAAAATTACATTTTAAATACATTTTGTTACCACTTACTATGTGTTCTCAATGTCAACTAAGGGACAAAATAGAAATTAATCAATTTAATTAATTAATTTTGAGGATAATATTAAAACAGGTCATATGCTTTTATTTCTTAAAAAAGAATTCTTTGCAGCCCAGGTGTGGCTCAGTGGTTGAGCATCAACCCATGAAACAGGAGGTCACGGTTTGATTCCTGGTGAGGGCACATGCCTGGGTTGCAGGCTCAGCCCCCAGGAGGGGGCGTGCAAGAGTCAGTCGATCCATGATTCTCACCATTGATGTTTCTATCTCTCTCTCCCTCTCCCTTCCTCTCTGAAATCAATAAAAAATTGTTTTTAAAGAATTCTTTGCCTAAAAAGATGCCTAGAATTATGAGTTGCCTTTACAATTTAGTGTCTGTCTAAAACGAGGAATGTGTGTGATTGGTTATGTGACAAAATTGGTCGGATAAAGTTTAGCTTCTCCAATGCTCCCGATGTTTCATATCTATTTATTGACTTCATTGCCTCAGTGCATGGATATAAGTGAATAGATGGCACTGTGAGCAGCTTTCTTTTGGAAGTGATGTGCAGGCACTAGCTAGGCACTGACATAAACAGAATATCAGGGCTTCTGTATTAATCGGTACTTTGAGCTAGAAAAGTTTCTGACCGAATACCTTCCTGTCAGTCTTACTGTTGATAGTAGCATGTGGGTAAAGGTCTTCTCAGATCACTTTTAAAATGTTTGTTCCTGATTTTTACTCTCATTTCATCCTAAAACTTTCATTTTGAGTAATTAAGGATATAAATAAAATCACATAGCTTGGGAAATTGCATCCTCATGAAACACACACTCCTAAATTAGCATCAACTGGATCAAAATGAGGGCAGAATTAAACAAGTGGCAATTGATTGGAGACCAGTCAGGAACAACTGATTGAACCTCAAATTCTGCTTCCAGTAAAGTGGGCCATGTCTTCTCCCAAGCTTCTCCGAGGACCAATAGAGAGAATCGGATTGAGATATTTGTCAGACTCATTTTTTTCTTTGGCTGTGATTCTTTAGGTGGATCTCAGACAGCTCTGCTTGGCCTAGAATTGTCCCAAATGTCCTTTTAACTACTTCATTACAGGCAACAGGAAAGTCAGAGAGAGCAACTTCAGGCAAAATGTTGACTCCTCGTGGCATGCCTTTGATTCCAGTGTGAAAGGTACTCCCAGCATTCTGTTACGCCCCTAATTCATCTCCTATGTGCTCGGTGTGTTAGCAAAAGCTTGGCCTGAAGTGTTGTGTTTTTTTTTCCCCTCCTGAAGAACAGCCTTTCAGATATTTCTGGCAATTTGGTTTTAAAATGTGGAAGAAAGAGGCTATGTCGGTAGTGCCAGGGGGGAAAGCTGCACTACACAATTACTGGAATAATTCAAAATAGAAAAAAAAAAAGAAATTTGCCTGTATACTGTGGTCATTATGTATTCTAGTTTAAAAGAGCTTATTGGGAAAATATTTTGCAGGAGGGAATAAATATTTCTGAGCAGTCTCTAGGATAGTTTTGAATGCTTGCTCATTTCTCTCCCGCAACCCTTTGGAAAAGTCTTCATAAATTAAAAAAACAAAACAAAAAAACAACCACAGACCTCTAACAGTATCTTAACCCAATCTAAAACAAGCAGACAAGACTATCACTTACCATGTTTACAAATATGTTCAATTTCCTAAAACTTTTATTATTAAATACCTCTGGATGGAGCATTTTCAGATTCTTCTCAATTACCATAATCATGTGTAGTAACAGATCATCTAATTTACCTTTCACTAAAAAAATATTTAAAGAAACTGACAAGTTTTTGAAAATGAAAAATACATATGGCAGTAAGAATTTTGAATTAATATTGAAGACATAAGGATTCTTTCATAAAAATGAAATTTTTCATTTTTAATCATAATTAAAGTTATTTGGAGATAGAAGTGATGGTATTATCTAATATTTTAAATATTAGATATATATTGAGCACAAAAAGGCCAGATTTTTAAGAAATGAATTATTTGAATATAAACTTACATTTTTAACCTCATTAAAGTTAATGTGAATGAAATTAAACCCACTTTTTTTCTTATATTACCAGGATTGCACTATATTCTATGGAATTTGAAAACACTGAATATTTTCATATCTTATCTGATCTTGTGAAAATTAAAAGGCTACTAATATCTGACTAGAGGCAAGTGGCAGAACCCAGCTGAAGATATTTCACAAATTCCACAAAATCAAGAACTTTGCTATTGGCCAAGAAATGTTGTCTTGTGTTGAGCTCTAGGCAGAAATACTTTTTCTTCTCAAAACAATATTCTATCAAAGCTAACTCCACTCTGGCATTCCAATTCATTAGAACACACTTTAGAATACACCAGCACACACTGGATCTCTGACATTTCTAGATGTTTACCAAGCTTGCTGTTATGTCTTGTTTTACTAACACTCAGCACACCCTATTGCTACATAATTATTTACTTATTTTATTGTTGAAAGTTGTATAAAGACTTTAATGTCTAAAATATGAAAATATAAAATGCAAATGAACCTCTGGATCAGATTCTAATAAGCAAAGGGAATAAACATAGTTATATATATATATATATATACTTATATATGTAAATATATATATATCCCTTAAGAAAATGTCTAAACACGAAAACAGAAAAAAACACACATTACATTTGATTGGTAGATTTGTACAACTTATAAGATGTGGTAAATTACTTTGCATTATAGAAGGAGTGTCAAAACATTTGGGGCTGCATTTACAAAAGTTAACTTAAAAATAAATTTAAAACAACTTAGGTGTTTTAACAGTGACATCTGCAAAGCTCTAATTATTAGCTTCTAAAGTATACATTTTGTATTCTCTAACAACATATATTATTTGACTAGTTGACAGATGTTTTAATTAGGAGAGCCTTAAGTTAAAGATTGTTTTGATAGAATAGCTCCAGAAATTGGCAGTTTGGCACTACCTTTCAAAAAGCTTGGCATGTTGCTTTTGAAACAGACAAACGAAATCACCCAAATAATCAATAACAATGATAATGATAATAATAATAGTAGTAAATGGGTCTAGTACAATTAGTTTTCCATACAGATTGTGGTTCATATCACCTACTCTTTTCCTTTGACAGGTAAATGGTTGAAGACAGAAGATTTATAGATTTTACATCCAGCCCGTGAGGATTTTGACTGATTCCATTGAGCAGGCTCAGGTCAGCTAAGTCCTCCCCTTCAAAGCATCATGGGTGTCTCTGAGCATCATGGCAAGCTTGTCCTGGCAGTAAGCCAGGCTTCAAACGCCTTTCACTGCAGCCACTGACTCACTAATGGGCAACTGCAGGCTTTCTGATTTTCCTTTCGTTTCATGTGTTCATTTGACATAAATTTAATTAAACCAAATCTGCTGTTAAAGCAAGACGAGATAAAAGTGATATGTCTCAAATTAAAGAACTGTGAAAAATACAGGAAACAGAACTATGCTTTTTAAAAAAAATCTGTTTCTATAAAATATTGTCAATTTTTGTAAGCTCACTACTTAAAGTCAGCTAAAAAAAAAAAAAGATACCTGTATGCATTATTAAGAATAATGTGTATCCAGGGTTAGATGAAGGTCTTGGCCCCATATTCTCTGTAGTAAAACCTTTCATAGAATTCTTATATTTTCTTTCATTCTCACACTTCAGGTAGTCACCTCTTCACAGGATATAAGACAAGTCTGCTCTTCTTCTGGCTACATAGCTATAGTTGTTAGCCAGCTCAAAAGCATACAACAGCAGAAACATGAAAAGATCACATATTACATATAAAAAATCATCATTTTTCAAAGGTCTCTTTTGGTTTTTACTTAAGGCTAAAGAGGAGATTGTGAGAATGAAAAAGATCATGTTGCTTAAAAAGCTCCATTTAATTGCTTTGAATGTTGCTTTAGGAAACATCCAAGTTTTTCCTTTTAAAAATCACTTTTTTTCCATTAAAAGAAATCTCAGACTAGAAAATACACTATGCGAACTGAAAGCAATTTTGCAATCTTCCTCAAGAATGCTCAGTCTCATTCTCTTCCTTCTTGAAGCTGAAATGCTGCCACTTCCTAGGTCCCCACTGTAAGTCTCTGGATATAACATGATTATTCTGAGCAAATACATACAAACTAGCAAGCGAGTACAGTGCCCTGTGGACAAGAATCAGAAAAACCAAAAGTACTGAGCTGGCAGGTTGTGTGATAGAAGGTAAATTTCCTTGAAGCAGGAAACAGTGTGTGGCATGTGGAACCTCAGCCTTTCTTGCATCCCAACTTTTTAGATGGCCGACTTCTTTCATTGCCAGCAGAACTCAGGTTCCTCCATACTCCCCTGACTTGATCACTTTCTGTAGAAACTCACTGGAATTTAGACTCAGGGTTTAGGATCATCAAATCCTTCTGTAACCTCGTTCATATTAGAGTTGAAAAACTTATGGGCCAACAAGATTAAGTGACATGGCCAGAGTTACACAATCAGATATCAGCACAGCTCAGACAAAATCCACATTTTCTGATTCCCCGATGAATGCTTTAATTTTTGTTTTTTAGCACTGAGTGCTCCATTATAACAAATCCTTTGGATTTTTCAAAATAAACCCTTCTTCATATTTCCCCATGTTTGTCATGTCTCTGACCTAAGAGGAAATATCCCTAATGGTATAGGTAGAATTAAATCTAAGATTCTCAAGAGCCTCATATATTATTCTTCCTTTAGTACTCACTTAATGAATATCATTTGTTGGTTAGTCCTTTGGTTTTTGGAATTACTAATGGGGACATTTTAGACTATAACTTATATAAAGTAGACATTATTCATGAAAGCCATTTAAGTCTTTACTAATCACAGAACAAAGCCGATATTTCACTAGATCCATATTATTATCCAATTAGAAAATATAGAGCTTGGTATAGTTCCTCTTAGACATAAATCCTGTTTTTCAAAACTTTTTTAAAATTTATTTTTAGGTATGGACCTAAGTTTATTAATAGCATTATATACTTTCTTTATATAGCCTATCTAATAAAAGAGTAATATGCAAATTGACCGTACCTCTGCTACACCTACAATCCATGCCCACAAGCCACACCCACCAGCCAATCAGGAGTGAATATGCAAATAAACCAAACCAAGATGGCTGCAGCCACAGAGAGCAGGAGGGAGGCTTGGGTTTCCCCGGCAATGGAGGAAGCCAAGCTTTCCGCCTGCCCTTGCTGGCCCAGGCCTCCACTCAATGCTACAAAGTTTCAATGATAGAAGATAAATAAATCCCAACAAAAATGATGGCAGCCACAGAGCTGGAGAGAGCAGGAGGCTTGAGTTGCCCCTGGAGATGGAGGAAGCCAAGCTTTCCGCCTGCCCTGGCCGGCCCAGGCCTCTGCTCAAGGCTACAAAGTGTCAATGATAGAAGATAAATAAATCCCAACAAAAATGGCAGCAGCCATGGAGCTGGAGAGAGCAGGAGGCTTGAGTTGCCCCTGGAGATGGAGGAAGCCAAACTTTCTGCCTGCCCTGGCCAGCCCAGGCTGCTACTCCAGGCTACAAAGTTTCAATTATCAAAGATAAATAAATCCCAACAAAAATGGCTGTGGCCACGGAGTAAGCAGGAGGCTTGGCTCCACTCAAGGCTACAAAGTTTCAATTATAAAAGATAAATAAATCCCAGATACCAGGGCCTCCGCTTGAGTTACTGGGGGGCGTGGCCGGCCTGCAAACCACCACAGGACCCTCGCCCAGGCCGGCCCATGCCCCAAGGGAACCCCCACCCTGATCCTGGACACCCTTCAGGGCAAACCAGCCGGCCCCTACCTGTGCACCAGGCCTCTATCCTATATAATCCCATCTAATAAAAGAATAATATGCAAATTGACCATCACTCCAACACACAAGATGGCTGCCCCCATGTGGTCAAAGATGACTGCCCCCATATGGACACAAGATGGCCACCACAAGATGGCCAGCAGGGGAGGGCAGTTGGGGGTGATCAAGCCTGCAGGGGAGGGCAGTTAGGGGTGACCAGGCTGGCAGAGGAAGGAAGTTGGGGCGACTGGCCCTGCAGGGAAGGGCAGTTGGGGGGGACCCAGGCCTGCAGGGGAGAGCAGTTGGGGGGACCAGGCCTGCAGGGGAGGGCAGTTAGGGGAAATCACGCTGGCAGGAGAGCAGTTAGGCATCAATCAGGCTGGCAGGGGAGTGGTTAGGGGGTGATCAGGCTGGCAGGCAGAAGCGGTTAGGGGCAATCATGAAGGCAGGCAGGCGAGCAGTTGGGAGTCAGCAGTCCTGGATTGTGAGAGGGATGTCGACTGCCCGTTTAGGCCCGATCCCACTAAACGGGCAGTCGGACATCCCTTGAGGGGTCCCAGATTGGAGAGGGTGCAGGCTGGGCTGAGGGAAACCCCCTATCCCCCATGCATGAATTTCGTGCACCGGGCCTCTAGTATGTATTTATTTATTAATCTATATACACATTTGTAACATACTCTGTTTTTTTTATATATATATATATTTTATTGATTTCTTACAGAGAGGAAGGGAGAGGGATAGAGAGCTAGAAACATCGATGAGAGAGAAACATTGACCAGCTGCCTCCTGCACACCCCTTATTGGGGATGTGCCTGCAACCAAGGTACATGCCCTTGACCGGAATCGAACCTGGGACCTTTCAGTCCACAGGCCGACGGTCTATCCACTGAGCCAAACCGGTTTCAGCCTGTAACATACTCTAGTTTTAACTGCTTTAAAATGTTTAATAAGACATTGACAAGGTCCACAATGATATCCTGTATTAACATGGTTTTTTCAGTGTCTGTTCAATGTACTAAGTTCATTCAACAAATATTCATTAAATGAGTACTATATACAATTCACTAAACACACAAGCAAAATGGTGAATCAGCTACTGGCCACTTAATAATCACTCTACATAATAAAGATGTCATACTTATCTTATGGTATATATTATATTTTTTAGTAATTTCACATTGTTAAACACATGATTCAAATTTTTATAATTTTGCAATTCTAGAATCCATAAGTATTTTGATTTCATAAAGGCTGAACTTCTGGTGATAGACCTTGAGGTAGTAGTCCTATCAGGTGCTAAAAATTTTAACAATGCTAGGTAACTGAATTCAGACTGTAATTAAGAATGTTTATGAATCTTACCATATTGAATATCTGATAGTTAAAAAAATTTTTTCTTTTAAATCACAAATAAATTTCAGATCACTAATGTTAACCATAGTCGCAGAAATAAAGTATCTTTATCCTCTAATAAAGTAATTACTACACAATAGTCTTCAAAAAGTTTCCCTTCCTTACTATATTGCAAACCTGTATAATCCAACATCTTTGTTAAGGAGGTAGAGCCCTAGCCGGTTTGGCTCAGTGGATTGAGCGTCAGCCTGTAGACTCAAGGGTCCAGAGTTTGATTCTGGCAAGGGCACATGCCTGGGTTGTGGGCTTGATCTCCAGTAGGGGGCGTGCAGGAGGCAGCCAATGATTTTCTCCCATCATTGATGTTTTTATCTCCCTCTCCCTTTCTCTCTGAAATCAATAAAAATATATCTTTTTTTAAAAAAGAAGGTAGAATATATATTTTTATTTGGATAAGATTTATTTGGATAAGTATGAAAAAACTATCAGTTCACCACTTGTTAATGGTGTTAAGAAGAAAATTGCTTATAAATGCTGACAATGTGAAAAAAGTAGAGTTCAGAAAAACAAGAATTTCAAAAATAATCTGTAGGAATAAGGTCTAAAAATTCCATCTGTTATTTAATCTCATTGCATGGCATTTCATCTCCTACTTAGCCTTTGGGTTAATGTCTTGGCAACCATTATTAGGCAACTAGTTCCTGAAAATAATTGAAAAATGTAGGCTGATCCTTGGCAGAGTCTTCCTCTCTTGTTAAGAATTTAGATAATATCTAAGGCTTGGTGCTTGACATTCTAAACTTCCTCAGAGTGAAATTATGGTGCAGAATACCCAGTACCAAACAAGACATGACAAGTAATTTTTTTTATAGCAATCAATGTTTGGTAACATCTGGATGAATGGTTGTCTTTATAAATCTATGCTCTTCCCCACCCCCTTTGCATCTTATTTGGCATCATATTAGATAGAGTCAGCTTTTCACACATAATTTTGTCTGGGTCACACAGCATAATTCCTTCTCCTCCTCCTCCTCTCCCTCCTTGAATAACATTTTTATATTGGGTTGCATCAGAACCTCAGTACTGTGTGAGCTGACTTTTGATTGATTTTCAATGAACAGTTCTTAACCTGAAATTTCAAACCAATCACTGCTTAACCCTTAGGTCAAGTTATTTACCTGATTTATGGACAAAAGTAGGCATACCACAAGCACTCATACTCTTAATTCATTGCTATTAAACGCTAATTTATAAATATATAATTGCTTATTTATATACAGTAGACACATTTAGTGTTTAAACATTTAAATCCTTAGATTTTTAAAAACAATTATAAACTCCCCTCAAACATGTTCTACCCCTCTCACAAACAGACGTATATTAAAGAAAGGTGGTAACATAAATGTGAATTTGGGAAAATAGACAATCTAGATCTATACCCCAAATCTGCTTCTTGAATAGTGATCAATAAATAGAATTTCTTTTCTGTTATTAGATTCTGGGAAAGGATAAGGATCTGCTTGCCATTACATAGGTGCTGTGAGGAGATAGATTTATTATCATAATCAATTTTGAAACAAATTTTCCCATAAAGAGTCACAAAAGTGGTTAATTACTGTTAGTAGTTGTATGTAGCAATCAACTTACGTGAGGCTGCCTATTTAATACTATCTCCAACAACTTTCCCTACACAAAAATATATTTCATATTGTAAACTGCTTATTTTCCAGAATGAGCTTGCTTCACAAATTGTGAATTTAGCTTTTTAAGTGCATATAAAGTTAGGTATGGCTTAAGTGATGCGATAAATAAATAAAACATAAAAGATACTGCCTATCTGGCTGCAGAAATGAAATACCTCCAGATTTCAGCCCAGTTGGCACAAGGATACTGCTATGGAGTAATTCACGTCTGAAACAACTTCACTGATACCATTTAAGCTTGAGGTATATTGGCAGAGAACAAGGCTATGACTAAACTAAATTTGGCTTAAGCCACCTATTACTCATGCCCTCTTTCTACTGCATTCACACTCCAATTAACAAACTGTGTATGACACACACACATATATTTATAGTTTATATTTTTCCTGTGTTGGCAATGAAACTTAAAATTACTTTCTGTAAGCTGTGAAAATCTTTCATTTGAATCTATTTGATAAGCTTGGCCTCGGAAGTGGTGGGGTACATGGGTTTTTCCTGTTCGTCCTAGAAAAGAGTTACATTTGTACCCATTACCTCCATCCCATTCCCACTTCCCACTCCTCTGTGATAATGATCATCCACATCCTTTGCATAATAACTAACACTCAGAAGGAGGCTATGTGCCAAAAATTGCATGCTCTACTATCATTTCCAATATAAAGAGAGGTATACCAATATTGCAACATGAAGAAATTCAGCAAGCTTACAAAGTCAGTATCCCCTGTGCTAAGATTCCAATCCAGGTCTTACTAAATCAAAATCTGTGCTTTCCTAAAGGTCAGATTTTATTGAGATATAATTTACATACATTAAAAGTCAAAGACCTATAAGTTTTGACAAACATACTGTGCGTAGCCAAGACCATGATCAACATGTCATTTTCACCACCCTAAACAGTCCTGTGTTACTCTTCGGAATCAACCCTTTTTCTCTCCCTTCAGATCCTGGGATCTACTGATCTGATTTCTATCCCTTCAAGGTTGTGTTTCCTAAAAATGTTACAAAAATGGGATCATACAGTATGTGGCTTCTTGTGTGGACTTCTTTCACTTAGCCTTTTCATTTATTGATTCCTTTTTATTTATTGATAAATTAATAAGCA
Organism: Cnephaeus nilssonii; assembly: GCF_951640355.1. Classification (NCBI taxonomy): domain Eukaryota; kingdom Metazoa; phylum Chordata; class Mammalia; order Chiroptera; family Vespertilionidae; genus Cnephaeus; species Cnephaeus nilssonii. Next base: position 40,698,292 of record NC_137085.1, on the reverse strand, counting down.
ACATTCCACTGGATAGAGGTACTTCAGTTTGTCCATTCACTCACTAGTAATGGGCATTTGGGTTGTATCCAGTTTTTAACAATTATGATTAAAGTCACTATAACCTCTCATGTATGGGCATTAGTGTGGACATGTATCTTCATTTCTCTTGCATAAATAACTAGGAGTACGATTGGTGAGTCATAAATATGTTTGTTGTATATGTTTTATTTTTATCAGAAACTGCCAGACTGTTTGACAAAGTGACTGCATTATTTTGCATCCCCATAGGCAATGTATGGGTTCCAGTTGCTCTGCATCCTCGTCAGCCACTTTGACAGACGTGTAGTGGAATCCCACTGTTGTAATTTGTATTTCCCTAATGAATGATGACGTTGAGCATCTTTTCATGTACTGGTTTTGTCAGTTGGCTCTTGTCTTTGATGCAATGTCAAATCTTTGGCTCTTTTAAAAATTCGGTTGTTTTCTTATTATTGTATTTTAAAATATATATTCTTGATATAAGTATTATATCAAATACATGTTTTTCAGTTATTTTATCCCTGTCTGTGTTCTTTTAATAATTATTTTTGAGAACATTTTGAATTTAATAGCAAGATTGAGAGGAAAGTAGAGAGATTTCCCATATACTCTCTGTCACACACATGCATAGCCTTCCCCATTTTCAACATTCTTCACCAGAGGGTACATTTGTTACAACTGGTGAACCTATATTGATGTAAGATAATCACCCAAAGTCCATAGTTATGCATACTATGGTTTTGTACAAATGTATAAAGACATGTATCCATCATTGTAGTATAATATAAAATATTTTCACTAACCTAAAAATCCTCTGTGTTCCATCTATTCATCTTTTTCACATAACTTATGTTGAATTATTTTATAGAAACTGGCAAATATTTGCTCTCTCTCTTTCAAAGAGTTAATAACCCTAGATATAAAGAGTAAATATAAAAAAAACACAGAAAAAGTGTACAAATAATAAGACAAGGCAAATCATCAAAGAAGAAATATGTAATAAGTAAACATGTCAAACAATGTTCAAATTTCCAATAACAAAATACAAACAACTGTGTTTTTATATCATTGCAAATATTATGTTTTTCATTATCCTATATAATAAAGAGGTAATATGCAAATTGACCCTCGCGCCCTCATGTCACAAGATGGCCTCCCCGACGCTGTCACAAGATGGCCACCCCCATGGTGTCACAAGATGGCCACCCCCACTTCATCACAAGATGGCCACCACAGATGGCCGCCCCCACATTGTCATAAGATGGCCACCACAAGATGGCCTCCTCCACATCATCACAAGATGGCCACCCCCACATTGTCAGAAGATGGTCGCTCCCACATCGTCACAAGATGACTGGCAGGGGAGGGCAGTTGGGGGGGACCAGGCCTGCAGGGGAGGACAGGTGGGGGAGACTAGGCCTGCAGGGATCAGGCCTAAACTGGCAGTCAGACATCCCCCAAGGGGTTCCAGATTGGAGAGTGTGCAGGCTGGGCTGAGGGACACCCCCCAGTCACGAATTTCTTGCACCAGGCCTCTAGTAATTATATAATTAGTGATATGTAGCAACTAAATATAAGCAAGAAAGAAGTCATGTTCATTGCTGGAGGGCGAATAACTGGTAAAGCTCTCCTGAGGAGTTTTGCAATAGGTATTAAGAACCTTCCACTAATACTGTTTTGTTCAGTAGGCCTAGCTGTGAGTGCAGACCTAGCAACAAGTTAGCTACAAAACTGATAGAAGATACTTTTCTCTTTCTCAGTTCTATTTTATCCCAATTTTATAGACAAGGAAAGTGAGGTACAAAGAATTGAGTAATGAACAAAAATGTAGAGTTGGTAACTGAAGGAGGTTTCTGGTTCTAGAGCCTGTATGAATTATTATAAAAAGAATGTTTGTTATAACATTCAGACTTTTCCTGGAATTGTTATGAAGGATTGGTGAATTTTTTTCTATTAAATATGAAGTTTTTCTTTTCTTGAAAATTAAAAGCAACAACACATTTATGGTTTCTTTTATATAGCTGATTCTATGTGGAGGCACAGTGAGTTCCTTTTATTCTTTGATATTTATATATTTTCTGACAATATTCAATATATATATATATATATATATATATATATATATATATATATATATATATATATTTTGGTCTGAGGGACCTTGATTCTGAGTTTCTCAGGAGCAGGAAGTCTCCAATTTAAGAACTTCTGACTCAATATATACAATCACTCTTCTATAAAAGTATTGAACAAGTTGTTTGAACAAATCACGGATTTTTAGTCTAAATATTGGTACTCCAGAATCAAACATTCTCTATTCTGGATTTGGTATTAATCTTGGCTGAAAGAAACAAAGAGATACTCTCAAGCTTCATCCATGTTGTTGCAAATAGTAGGATTTCCATCTAGACTTATGCACATAAAAGGACACAGAAGTTGGCTAGTGTAGATGTTGAGCCTGAAGAGACTACTGATCTCAATTCCACTTCTCAATACAGGGAATCAGTCAAAATTCAAGTATGATTATGAGGAATTCAAGTCTCTTGTCATTCTGATTACATGCTGGTCATTATCATAGAAGATGAGTTTATTCTAAATCCTACTGAAAATGGAGAGAAGAGAAAGCATGAAAAAAATGGTTACATGCTTTACATGCTTTCCACCTGTTTTGGTTACTGAGGATTGAAATAAGCATAGAAAATATTATCAGTGGAAACAAAAGCTAGGAAAAATGGATGTAGAGAAAATCAGTGTGTGCTTGGCACTCCCCTTTCAATGATAACCACCATCTTTTATCACTACTCTTCAGTAGGGAACCTATATCCCTTCTATGACCTACTGATAATCACAGTTATCTTTATTGTGTGCTGATTCTATGCAAAACATAGTTCTACTTGCCTGATAATAAACACTATTTCTAATTTGTGATGGTTAGTTTTATGTGTCAATGTGGATAGGCCACAGTACCCAGATATTTGGTCAAACACAAGACTGGGTGTCTCAGTGAAGGTATTTTTTAGAAGAGATTAGCATTTAAATCAGTAGACATTGAATAAAGCAGATTACCCTCTGTAACATAGGTGGTTGTCAACTCGATAAGTAGAAGTCTTTAAGATAAAACAGACAGAGGTTCCCCAAGAAAAAGGAAATTCTGTCTCCAAACTATCTTCAGACTTGAACTGCAACATCAACTGTTCCAGCCTGCTTGCCTACCTAAATATTTTAGACTTGCCAGCCTCCAAAATTATGTGAGCCAAATCCTTAATATCTATCTATCTATCTATCTATCTATCTATCTATCTATCTATCTATCTATCTTTTATCATCAATCTAGTTCTCTATCTTTTTATCATCTATACATCTTATTGATTCTATTTCTCTAGATAACTTTTTACTAATGAGATTTCAACCTTTCCTAATTTCCTGCTGGAAATTCTCACCACCCCTTCATTATTATTATCCCTACTGCTAAAGACTTGGGATTCCCAAACTTATTTCTCCAAGTCTTTGTCCAACAAAAATCTCTACAATTCACCTTTCATTTTACATCACTAATGCCACTGACCAAGTTTAAACCATTATCATCTCTCTCCTGAATTCATATAACTTTCTCACTAGTCTACATTCCCCTTTCTCCCTTCTTCTACTTCATTATCCACAATGCTACAAAATTAAATTTATAAAATATATATCTTTGTCGTCACTCTTATCCTTAAATATTTCAGTGGTTTCCCAAGTATTTTTTGATAAAAATATCTAACAAAGTTTTTTAAGGTAAAAATGCATGATACAGCCATGTAAGGCACAGGAGAATTCATGAAAAATAGGACCATACTTTGGCTTTTTTTTTTAAAAAGCAAAACATACTTAAAATATTTTCATTAAAACAGGGATCTATCAATATATCTGATTTCCTTTCATATTATTTAGCTGCTAAAGATTACTTCATAATTAGGATCAAGGTTTTATGGGAATTGGGAGTTTTCAATCAGATAATATACATTGAGCACCATGTTGGAACTGCAGTAGTCAACCAATAAATATGTATTTTCTTTTGCTCTTCCTTTGGTACTATAGAGACCAAGGCAGTATTTTTTCAAACTTTTTGCCATGGCCTAAAATCTACATTAAGAAATACATTTTTTATTTTTGTTGCACAATATGTTGTAACACAATTAAAATGTTTTAAACACACACAAGCACACGTCTGCATACATGCATGTGCATGTGTGCACATCTGACCTAGAAAATAGAAACAAAACTTAGACAATATTTTATATGAAATGTTGATACTTAATTTTCCATTTCAGTCTAGTTTATTTATTTTGCTGATTATAATTAATTTTATTAATTAATGCCGATTGCTACCACTTAAATAGTTTTATGATCCAATAATTGGTATTAATGCATATTTTGAGTAGCCTTACCATAAAATGTTTTATCTTTCTTTTGACTCTCTAGAGAGAGTTATGAGCTTTCTCACACATCTAGTTAAAGTTTAAGAAAGGATAGATTGATTATATTGAGACTACTGAAAAAGTTATTTTATTGATACTCCCAAATTAAGGTTTATAAAAACCCACTATTAGGATTTTTATTTTAAATGACCAAGTATACATAGTAAGTTGCAAAACCATTGAAAAAGATCTCACCTCTTCTGAATTGAAGCCGACTTGTGTATTCAGTATACTAGGGCTGCCTCTCCTTTATTATTAATGAATTCACAGATTTTCCAATTCTTGTTCCAGATGACTCACCATTTTCTGCTTTGCTTTCCAGAGGTACCACTGAAATAAAAGTATGAAAGTCTATAAATGAATAAAATCATAACAGTGAAGAGAGCCAAGGGGTGCAGTTAGGCAAGAGTCCAAATTAAATATTTCAATAAATTTCTACATGACAGAAAGAAGCTAGGAGCACGCGGATGAGTAAAACGTGCTGAAAAGCTTCTATCCAGAAAACCTCAAGGGACTGCAGGGATCTGAGGATCAGTGGGCCAGGTGGCACCAGAGTGAGCCACAGGTCTCAAGGGTTAGCAGGTACAATGAGGACCAAGAGTGCATAATAATGAGAAGGGATTGATTCAAGATTTGAATAAGTGTCTTAATTAGCACCAATCCCTTCCTAACCCCCAACTGCAGAGAAATATTTTTGGTATTAACCTTAGGTCTAATATAACAAATAAATGCTAGAAAAACAAAATTTATAAAAATAAAACAATGTGAAAAAATATATACAATCACTCTTCTATAAAAGTATTGAACAAGTTGTTTGAACAAATCACGGATTTTTAGTCTAAATATTGGTACCCCAGAATCAAACATTCTCTATTCTGGATTTGGTATTAATCTTGGCTGAAAGAAAAAAAGAGATACTCTCAAGCTTCATCCATGTTGTTGCAAATAGTAGGATTTCATCTATCTCATGGCTAAATAATATTCATATCTTCTTTACCAGTTCTTCCATTGAAGGATATGCCTAATGTTGTTTCTATATCTTTACTCTTATGAATAATGCTGCAATAAACATGAGAGTGTAGATGTCTCTACTAAATAATTATTTAATTTTCTTTGGATATATAACTCAAAAGTGGGATTACTGGATCCTCAGGTAATTATATTTGTTATTATTTGAGGATCCTCCACACTGTTTTCCAAATGGCTGTACTAATTTATATTCTCACCATCAGTGTGCAATTGTTTCATTTTTTTCACATCCTTGCCAATACACAACTGTTCTTAAACATTAGTGCACAACCCTGGAGGGCTTTTAAGAAAAGATTTCTAGGTCCAACCTCCATTGTTTTTAATTCAACAAATCCAGATTTGGACCTGAGAATTTGCATTTCTACCAAGTTTTCAGGTATGCTAATATTGCTTATTTAAGAGAAACACTGCCTTACACAATGTTTTTGTAGCCAGTCAGTCCTGAATTTAAAGTTCAGCATACCCCATTCAAGAAAAGTGATCTTTGTAAAATGACCTAAATTTAAGAGTCTTCATTTATTCTTCTGGAAAATGGGAATAATAAAAGGTTATTGCATATCTTAATATATGAACAGACCCCAGAATATGCTAAGTAGTCAATAAAAGTTACTATAATTGTTAAATGCAAATTGATAGTATTTTCATATCATCAAGCATTTTAGGTCTTCAATGTCTGTTTCCTTAGTAATTTATGCCTTTATGCATCAATAGTAGACTCTAAAATATGTATAGGGAACTGAATTAACAGTTTCTTACATTTACATAATGACATCATCTGAATGTTCCTTGATTTGTCTGACACTGTGCATTGTGGTTAGTGCTTTCGCATGAAAAAAAAAAATTGAAGATAACAACATTTTATTACCAAGTCTTTTGACTTGGTGTTTTATTTCTCTAGCATGCTCCGGTACAAATGATTGTTTCCTGATGCAACCTCCACTGTGAGCAGCTCTCTGGCAGTGACTTGCCTCTTCTTCAATGTGATAGGGACTGCCTTTCAGCTGGGGAGATCCACATAAGACAAATAACTGGGACAGCTGTTTAATTCAGAACATCAAAGCAAAGATAGGCTCATTAGAAAGGATGAAACCCCTGAGTAATGAGAACTAAATAAATAAAAATGTGTTAAAAGATATTTCTCTCTCTCTCTCTCTCTCTCTCACACACACACACACACACACACACACACACACACACACAATTTATTACAGGGAGGTATTTATGACAATGTCTAGTTCATTCTTGTTAATTCAATGATAATAATACAAATTCCCTCTGTTATAGCCTAATCAGGTCTGTATTTCTTTACTCCAATGCCCTAAAATCCCTTTTCTTGAGGGAAAACACACGTTTCTAGGCTGGTAGGCGTATTTTTCAGTTATAAGCCAATCTCTAAGCTTTGAACCTGTGGGCATTGAAAAGCAGGATGACCAAGCCCTTTAACTGGTTAGAGCAGACCTTCCACTCAACAGGTTTCAAAATGAAAAGTCAGTGAGATTAGTTGGCTGAAGAAACAAAATTCTGCACTGAATTAAAAGTTCATTCTTCCAGCACATCCTCCACCTTTACCTGTATTTTTAATATCCTACCCCCCCCCCCCTTTTTTTAACCACAGAGTGTTTGTGAGATAAAGTGTCAAGGACTCAGTTCAGTTTTATAAAGTACAAAGAGTTCTCAAGAAGAAACATGCTATATTAAGTACAAAGTATGATTATTAATCTTAATATATTTTTGGAGTGCCGACAGATGGTGAATACAATGAAATATTTTGATAACTTCATGCTATATTTTCAGAGATTTGGAGGCTTATTGAAAATATCAGGTTTTAAATATTTGAACATGTAGATGCTTTTTTAGATCACTGTGACCAAATCTTTTTTTGCAAATAACATGCTGGAGTTTAAAAAGGAAGGTGGAGCTAAGAGAAAAGTAGAAAGCACACACACATACAAATGAAGAATCCCTGCAAGAATTCTAGTGGAACAGCAGGCATTATACCTCCAGGGCAATCCATGCATCCTTTAAACAGAAACTCCCTCAGATGAGCTCGTCTAGGATCGCTAAAAGAACTTGGGCCAAGTATGTCAGCATTACAATTACGGAATTGGCTGAAAATACTGTTGTGTGTCAACCTTTATTTGTCCTTTAAACCAAGAAAAAAGAATAAAAGTATGCCTGTAGGCAAAATAAAGTCCCCTTCTTTCTTTCCCCTCCCTTCCATTCCTCTTGCTCTCTTCAACCTAAATGAGATTTGTACAATGAATTGTAATAGAAAGTTCATATGACAAAAATTACAGTGGTGTGGCCAAGAAAACACCCAGGGGGCTTTTAGCTTCCGTTGTGCCAGGAATGAACTATCAGATCAGCCTTCTGGACTCAAATGCGACGCTGTCAATAAGGATACATCATCTTTTTTGTGGTGTAGAAGAGCTGTCGGTTGTAATTCCCATTATTCCAAAGCCAGGATTTTCCATTAGTCCAGCCACCTGCTGGGTTGCTCTACTCAGGTTTAATGGAGTCTGAACTTGAATTTATCACCATCTGTGGGAAGATGGGAAATGAGCGAGCATCACTAATTCCTTTTCTTCATTTGTTATGTGTATGTATAATCTTTATGAGGAAGCAGCCAAAGCAGCAGAGGTTGGGGATGGGTGGGAGAACATTTTAGCTCCCACTGACATCAGAGTTCCAGACCAAGGTGGAAACATGCTATCTGTTCTCAAGCCAATTCCAGCAACAAAAAGAATGTTTTCATTTCCTATGTGATGTAGTATCAAAACCATGCAGATCCACTATACTATTTCTCTTCAGCTTCCAAAAAGATCTCGGAAGATTTCATCAGATCTCTGGGGAAGACGAAAGACTTGGATACAGATCAAGTTCACACACACACAAGTTAGCACAAAAAGTTCAAGATTCCTAATTACTACATTAGTTTTAAAATAGAGCTGTATGGAAGATAGGTGTCTATTTTTATACAGCTTTTCCTTTCCTCCTGAAAGAGGAAAAAAAAAAAAAAGCTTCATAGAAATCAGGGAGAAAGCCCAGAGAGCATCAAAACCTTCCAGATGATCTCTAAAATCAAAGTGCAAGGAAAATTAACATGAATGCACCGCAGTGGTCCTGACGGACAGTCACCAATGGTGCTTCACTGTCATTTCCAATGTTAAAAATCAGCACACAGCTTTACAAGAATGGTAAGCAATCTGCAATTAAACTCTGGCACTGGCTTGCGGATAAAAGCTTGCAACTCTGATCTGCCCAGTTTTTAGACTGCTCCATCAGGATGTTGCCATCTGGAATCCTCTGTCCAGGACAAGATGCAGAGAAAAACGAAGCCATTCTGACACACCCGCTGCAATAGGTGGCGCTGACCACTCCAACGAAGAACAAGCCGGAGGATAATGGCAGGTCAAAAGGCAGCGGGGAGGGAAATACTCTCAGGAAAGAGGAAGGATTTAAAACACACACACACACACACACACACACAGCCCCTGAGAAAACACTGCATGCCATTGTCTTTCTTCAGGAACCACGAGTTCATCCCTTTCTCATGAATTCCCTCCATGTTTATAATCTCGGATTAATGACTCTAAACAGTGAGTCTGTTCTTAAGTCCTGGGGGTCAGCTCTGTGGACTTGAGGAACTTGGATAATTGGAAGGACTATTACTTATGAGACGAAGCAACAATTCCAGGGGAGGAGAGGAAGAAGCACAACAAATAACTGCCCTGTTGTTTTTTAAGGCTACCAAGAGAGTTAGCGCTCCTATCAGGGAGGCTGTGAATACTGTATTGTGACAAAGCAAAATGCCTCCTGGGTGCCTGCCTCTAGCGGAAAGCTTTTGATGTTTGATCTGTAATGAGATGGAAGAGGAAAGCAGTTCCCTTGGTTAACTAGCATAGACTGGATATGAACAGATTCAAAGATTTAAGCTTCAGCTCTGGGACAAGATCCCTCATCCCAGTAATTTATTATTTAGAAAATTCTGTAAGTTCTTTTCTTTTTTTTTGTACAGAATACGTGATGGTTTTTAACATATTCCTGCTTTCATATTTAACGTGGGTAACAACACTAGTGATTGCTATGCCGTATTTCACTTTTGCTTGTTTAATTCTTTCCTCTGTGTGAATACGCCATGGCTTTATTTAATTTCCTTTGGGCAAATATGAGTAATCGGAACCTGGGGCTTCACACTGGGCCTAGGTACTTTGTACTAAAAGTGCACAGGCGGTAAACAAGTAAGTGTAAAGGGCTACATGTAACACAGAGCTCAAGAGGAAGATATAATGGTAAAACAAACAAAAATAAGCAGTTAATTTTACTCCACATGGCATGCTATGGATGATGTCACACATATGGTTATTCATACCAGGAGCAGCTACTTCAGAGATGAAGTCAAATCCTAGAAAATCTGTCAGTTTGGGTTAACAGAATGTCGTTATTACCTCTAGTCAAGCAGATGGAGGGCAAACTTCTCTGCTGGATTCTGCTGCTCTTTAATTAATGTCCACATGTATTATGTCAATATAATGCATCACATTTTGTCTAAAGGTTGTCTTACTTATTTTTTTAAACAAGAATGATTATTTCATCTAATTTCAACACGTGAACAGTGGTACAAGAGTTCAGAGGCATAGGTAGATACCTGGGAAATTGTGTTGAAATCAGTGTATGAGAGAAAAATAAAAAAGCAGGCTGGTTTAAATATTTCATTCTTAATGTAGTGATAGCTTTCATAGTTCTTTCATGAGCATTTTCAGATGAGGGATTTTGAGAGTGTGCATGTGAACATCAAGAAAAACAGGAACCCCAGATGCTAAAGCCATGCAGGTCTTATTACAGTGCTTTTCCTTTATACAGAAATTAATAGCTGCAATTCATTTAGTGCTCTGTTGACTCTTGTCACTGAAGAATGGCAAGTGGGGAAATAGCACAATAGAGACATCTTATTTCGTAACTTTTTGTGTTCAGAAGTAACAAGGAAGCCCTGGTGTCTGGTATTATGCATGTAAAGCTGTGGCATTAAATCTTTAGCACAATTCGAAGAATAAACATACGATGTAACAACAAAGGAAGACATGTGCCTTAACTGTAAATGTTCTTTCTTAACTACATGATAGGCTTGCATTGTTCATTTTGAGAAAATATTTTTGCATTGCTGGCTCTAGTCTTGAATTATTTAAGTGAGTCAAATCCAAAATCATTAAAATGTACAAATATTATGTGGAATCACTCCAAGAGGAAACAGTAGGCAGTGATCTGGTCCCTTGGATTGAGCACTCAATTGCTTAGTTTCCTTTCAAATTCTAAAATAGATATTCTCTTAATCGACATCAGTACTCCTACTACAGCTGGTAACATATATTCTGTAGTTCTACACAGGGTTTCTGAGTGTCTAGACCACACCACCCTCCAGGGCAGTCTCTTCTCATCTCCAGAAGATGGTAACTGAATCCTTTGATGAATGCAATTTTTCAAGTGAAACAATCATTGTACACACACACACACACACACACACACACACACACACACACACACTCTTCAGGATTTCAGCATCCTGGAAAGCAAGGGCTATGCATTCTAATTTTATTTTCTGTATAACAACCTATTTGATAGCTACATTCCTTCACAATTCTAAGATTTTATAGGCTCACAGATTCACTGAAGTGATAGGAAATTAAAGAATAGATTCTAAGAGTCTACTGAGCTCCACATTTTTGTATTGCTAGTTTAGGTTAGTGGTTATCAAACAAGGATAAATTTGTCCCCCCAGAGTACATACAACTTGGGAAGTGGGGAGATGCTACTGAAGTCTAGTGGGTAGAGGCCAGAAATGCTGATAAAAATTCCAAAATGTACAAGGTAGACCTCAAAACCAAGAATCAGCTGGTCCAAAATGTTAAGATTTAGAAACCCAGGTCTATGTTAGTGCAAGTATCTGTCACCTCTAAAATCAATAAAAAATATATCCATATAAGTAGGGGAAAGGGTGGTTTACAAGTCAAAGAATTATTTCCATAATAAGTACTATAACTAAGGAAGAGATGTATAATACCAAACTTGGCTGTCTTAATTGTGAATGAATTATATTACCATACATGACAGTCTATCATAACTTCCATATGCTATTTCACTAAAGTATCACACTGTGTTTGTTTGTTTTACAACTATTTTTTTTATTTTTTTGCCAATACTATAGGCTGGCCAGCCTCATAATTCACTCTGCTATATCATCTATTTGAAATTTGGAGAAATTTCAAAAAATAATTTCATCTGTACTTGGTTTTCAACAAATATGCTAACATTAGAACCAGACTCCAATTGTAACGTTTGACTACTCTCTGTCAGAAAGACTAGAGAGCTGAAAGTTTGGAGCCTTTCCTTTTAGTTCTAGCTTTTTATTTTTTTTTTTTACCAACTTTCTAAGTGCGCTGATGACTCACTCTACCTCTGTGCACCTGTTTGTTTGTTTTTACCTGTGAAATGTAGATATTTTCCTGCCTTTTTAATAACACCTGAAAAGTACAAAGATATATGATGACCAAAACATGGCCTCAAATGTAAGATGTTCGTAATATGTTCATGTTTATATTAGAATCAGTGAAATGTGCTTCTGAATTTTGAAGTTTTAGGTCTTGTTTTACTTAAAATATATATACATCTTGTAGCAGAGGACATGACTTTGTTCATGGAGAGAAGTCCTAAAAATTGTGAGGGGACAGGATATATATGAAAATTCCATTAATATGATAAAGAAAGTAGTAAAATGTTCATTGTTATAACCTAAAAAAATCACAATTTCCAAAATTCATAGTAATTCCACATGACTTTATAGAAAAGAGGAAAAAGAGAGAATAGAGGAAATGACTATTACCTAGACAGATAACTTAGTATTTTTCTTTACTTTAATTTGATGTAAAGAGCCAAAATAGGGGAATAGCATACCTTGGTAAAAAATATTATATAAATTATATTCTTATGATCTGGAACCAAAGTACTGCCTGTATATACTAGCCCCTGAGATAAGTCCTATTATTATATCTTCTATGTAAAGGGGAAAAGTAAAGCACAGAGTGCCTAAGTAATTTACCCAAAGTCAAACCCTAGTAAGTAGTAGAGGTGGGGCAAAAAACTCAAGTGGTTTGCTCCAGTATCCTCATTATTAACCACTCTGCAGAGCAGCCTAATAGAGGCATACTGTCAGTAAGAAGCAATGAAAAAGGAAACTAAAACCATAGCAGATTTTGCATTAAAGTTGGGTTTTGTATGAGATCAGATTATAAAATTATTTTCACAAGCATATTAACTTTTTAAATATCAAAACATTCTACAAAGGTACTGATGAGGTATGAAGGTTAGCTATTTCTATCAATTTCTATCATCATCATCACCATCATCATCATCATTCCTTACTATTATTAACTGTCTTGTTAGGTTTCTCAACTAAAACAAGGTGCCCACTAAGCTTACAAATACCATATACTACACATTTTCTAGGAAAGCCCAGATTTTTATAACTGGGCTTCATGAACAAATATACAGTATATACTACAGAAATCTGGGCTTTCCAAGAAAATATATAGTAAGTATATGGTATCTGTAAACTTACAGTATAGTATACAGAATATGAATATATTATTCAAACAATAAGATTAAAGACTGTTATTAATTTCTATGTTTTCAATACCTGTTACCACCTTATTAGTGTGTTTTGCATAATCAATAAAACCTACCTTAACAAATCATTCAACTATATAATAATCCTAATGGTTAACAGCTTGACTCCTTTAGGGTGTAACTTCATCCATTACTCCTTAGTTGCTCAGATCTTTTCTATTTGGCCCTGTGATGCTGTGATTATTTGAAATGGTTAAATAATCTTTGAAATTACTGAACCTGATAATAACTTTAATTTCAAGACTTTGAAGTACTCTTCTTGATGCCTCACTACTTTTATGGTTGTCTTCAAAGTTCACACTGTCTCATTTACTAACATCTCTATGTAGATCTATTGCAAATTGTATATAATGTTTCTTGTGCTCATCATACTCTCATCAACATATTTTGAGGTTATTAATAGCATGATAATTTTGAAGTGTTATGTAAAAGAAGAAGCCTTTTATGTAAAGGAGATCACATTAATCCAAACTGAAGTTTATGCAGTATAAGCTTGAGGGAAAAGAAATTTGAATGCAAATCAAATTGGATTTTTCTGGAAATATCCCTTTAAGTCTATGAGAAAACCACTGTAGCTGTGATTAAAATGTGTTCTCTTATATTTGATTAGAAAAAAGTTCCTGTCCTTTTGCAGAAGTGTTTGTTAAAAAGGAACTTTATAGCATTTCCAATCTAGTTTAATTATCCATTCAATAGGCATTGACTTTCACCAGGGCAATGTGAGTCAAATTGGGAGTGGAACAAATACATAGGAATAGTCCATGGATAGAATGAGAGAACACTGAGACAATAAGAGAAGGCTGCTCTTTTCAGAAGCATCTAGTAAAGAAAAGAGGGGGAATGAATCATATTGAAGAAGGACCCAAATCACAGGCCTAAGAACCTATGGCAGCCTCAGCAAGGCCCTTAATGAGGAATAAAAGCGAGGAATCAAAATGACATTTAATATATGCTTTAATATTGCAAGAAAGCTTTTACTTTCCTGGTGATCTTTTGTTTTGCCCAAATCTTCCTTAAAAACCATGTTTGTTTGTTTGTTTTTGCATTTGAAAAATGGAGCAGGGTAAAGGAATGGAGTGAGTGATGTGGAGGAAGAGAGGAGCTAGTTTAGAGCACAGTCAGAGAAGAAAGGTTTCTGTGATGGGTGATATTTCAGTAGCAACCATAGTGAAATCCAGGCCAATGTTTAGCAAAGGCAAATGTCATGATGTTCATGGAAAGCTTGAATACAACAAAGAAGTTGGAGAAGAAGATAGTGGCAGGATGATGTTGTAGAGAGAGCCGGGGAACAGATGACAGGAAGAACTTTGAACTTTTTCTCAGTGTACAGTGGGAAATAATTAGAGTGCTTTGAAAGGGGATGTGTCATGATAAGAAATACACCTTAAATGAGTCATTTTAGCCACTAGAGGTTAACAGATTTGCAGCATGCATCAGATTGTGGAGGGCCTTAAAGACCATGGTAAGGCATATGAAATTTAATATAAATGTGATTAGAAGCCAAGAGAGTCATATAAATAGAGTATGGAATAATCTTTGTAATTTAAAAAGATCACATGACTTGCTGTGTGGATTATACTTTTTAGGAAAAACAGGCAGACCAATTAAGAGAGCATTTAGTGGCCCAAGTAACAGAATTTAGTTTGGACAAGATAGCTGAAAGAGGGTGTAGTAAGAAATAGATAGTTTTGAATATTGTGAAGGTTGAGATACAGGAATTTGATAGGATTGGTGGGGAGTCTGAGTGAGTCTCCCCGTATTTGCCACACTGGCCTGCAAATTATTTTGAGTTAAAATAAATCAAAACCCAACAAAGTCAGAAAGAGGTGTTGTTTTTTTTTGTTTTGTTTACTTGCTTTAGGTTTTTTGGTTTTGTTTTTTTTTCCCTTTTTATTTTCCTCCTTAAAGAGATTCAGATAGAAAAACCTGCTTCAGGAAGGGAACCTTATCATAATCACCTTAAGAATATTCACCTTAGCATTAAATAGAAAGGGTCCAAGCAGGAGCCTCTAAACTGGCTTCCCCTGTGTCCCATTGTTTCTGGGTTGCCTAGCAGGAATTTGCCACTTTCTCAGCTCCCTGGGAATTGCCTATTTGCCCCCTTTGAACCCCAACCCCCCCACACACACTTTCTCCTTTGTCCAAAATGACACATATACCCAATTTTGCCTCACTGTCTTTGGAATTTTCATGCTTAGGTGAATTCCCTGTGTGCATGTATTAAAATCTGATTGTCTCCTGTTAATTTGCTATATATAATTTGAATTATTCACCCAACCACAACTAAAGAGGTAAGGGGAAAGATTTCCTGGCCCTGACATTGAATATGTGATTTATTAGAAAGAGAGCAGTCAAATAAAAACTTCAAGCTTTGGTGACTGAGTAAGTAGGTAATAAGGACTTTGGAATAAGAGGCATGGGGAATCAAGCATTCTTCATATACGTTGAATTTGAAATGCTCTTAAGCTTTCAAATTAGAATGTGGATTTAGCAATTGTATATACACATATGTGGTTTTATTTAAAGGTTTACTCTGAAGAATGAAATTATAGAGTCATTAGGAAGAAATAGATGGTGTGGTATCAGATATTTCCAGTCCTCTGCTTCCCTGGTATATGGTAAAATGGCATTTCTTAGCTCCCTTATGGTTAGTTAGGGCCTTGAAAATAGCTTTGAGAGGAAGCTATTTTAGCTGGAACCATTTAACTTCAGTATGAGGGCCGCAAGAACTCTACTTTTCTGCCATTATCTCCTGACAGTTTTCCAGGTGATGGCTGCTCCATCTGTCTGGGTCCCTAAATGAGGACATACAGTGTAACTTCCAGCTGACTCACAGCAACACAGCAGGAATGAGAAATCAACCTTGCTCTTTCAGTCTCCTGAAATATGGTAGTTGTTATTGTAGCATAGCTTAGCCCATTCTGGATAATACAGAAATAACTAAAACCATAGGATTGGATGGGATCATGTAAGGAGTAAGTGTAGAAAGAAGACAGGATAGGTCCAAGGACTGAGCCATGGGGCATTCCAACATTTACTAATTAGAAAAAGAGGATGACCATCAGGCAGAGAAACAGTCTTTTGTTTATTTAAAAAACAAATATTAGTATTAAAATAGTTGCTTTAAAATTGTCAGAAATTTAATAAAAACATTTCCCCTTTGGGCAGAAGGCATGGGGGGAGAAGAACACTCCTTTAAAATACCAATTATAGTCAACTATAGCATGCATAATCTGTTTGCATAATCCGTTTAACTTTTCTTCAACAGCTTTAATATTGTGCTGAACTTTGTGGCAAAGTATAGCTAATCAGGGTCCTGTAAAATTTAGTAGCATTGTTAAATTTATTTGACAAGTCGGTCACTGGACTTAGGTGGCTTTAATGCTGTGTCAGCTTACTTACACAAGAACACCAAAATATAAGCCTGTAAATGCCTCAAGGTCACCAAACAAAAATGCTGAGGACAACCAATCATAGAGAGCCAACCAGAGCTTTAAGCTACAGCCAATCAAATAATGTCCTTTCTTTGCTTCTTCACTCTCTCTATTTAAGTCTTTCCCCTGGTTCCCATTCGTGGAAGAGTGCTCCTAACCACATCCGGTTTGGCACTGTCCTCTTCCAAACTATAAATGTTCAAACAAACTCAAAGTTTTTAATATGCCAGTTTGTCTTTAACAACATATACCAGGGTTTTTACCGCATATCCTATTTTGCTAATTGCAAAGTCATGTTTTTAATTGCAAAGTCATTTTCTTTTCCTTAATTGGATTATATATTCCTGAACTTCAGTTTTCCATGAATATTGGATCGTTTGGAGTGCCAGGTATTTGGTGTCTGAATGATGAACAGATGAGATAAGCAAGCACGCTCACATACCCATGTGCACATGCTCACGTGCGCACACACACACACAGCCTAACTATTTGAACTCTGTAATATACTGTACACTGAGCAATGTATATGTCCTAATTGTATTGCTCAATACATGACAGGCAAAAGGTAGCTTCATGTGTCTTGATGACAAAATAAAACAAAGCGGCATCTGTAGTCACCTTCCCCTGTTAGGTTTAAAAGCTTCACAGCAAATGTGAGAGTGACTGGTTTCCATCAGTGACAGCTATTAGCTTCATTTATAAATGTTAACTTTGAAACATTATTCTACTGCTCTTCTTCCATACAGATAGCTCATTTCAACGCTGTCATAATTCAATATATTAGAATACAATTTAATCTATACTTATGAATCTAAATTCCTGTTAAAAAATTAACTGCTTGTGATAATACTAATGGAAATAGCACTACTAAGATGATCACTGCATCAACAAATACATTTTTAACATGGAAAGCTTATACTGACAGGCACTGACAATTGTGTCACAACATTCCCCTCTCCCTGGCAGGGTGAGAGTTTTCTTTTGACGTTAATTTTAAAACAAGCCACAATTTCAGAAACATTGACAAATTTTGAAATGATAGAAATTTTAGTTTGAATATTGTCCAGTGTTTTCTCTCCTTTCATTGCTAAAATGATTTTGGTATCCTTTTCCCTGACCCCATCTAAATGAGGTAGTTCAGCTCAAAGTGGGAGGGATAAAAGAGCAAAGGGAAAGGGTGGAGAGACAAGGGGTAAAGAGACTAGGGACAGGAATGTTGTGAATAGAGGGGAATTGATAACAAAAGGATTAGGCAACAGTGATGAGTGAGAATTGGAAGTGAGAGGAAAGGGGTGACAGTGTAAATTGTCAGATATTGAATCTCTTTTATAGGCTTCTATAGATTAAATTTCTGAATTTGAGAAAGTAGAGTCCATTTTGACTTATTTGAACTCTGCTTCTGATTGTATTTATTTTTAAAATTTTATTTATTGGAGTTTAGGGAGAGAGAGAGAAAGAGAGATCAATTTGTTTTTCTACTCATTTATTAATTTGTTGATTCTTGTATGTGCCCTGACCAGAGATAGAACCCACAACCTTGGCATATGAAAGATGAAAGAATCAAATAAATATTGTTTTATTTACACCAAGGTATTGTACATTGTTTTGTGTAGGGACACAAAATTAAATGTTAGGATTCAAGACATTTGTTTTCAATTTCAGGCATAAATGTGAATTTGGTATTAAAAAATGCAGTTATGAGATGCTTTTGTGAAATTCTCTTTGGAAACTGTAAAGTTCTAATTAAACATTGGTTAAATGAAAATAAATATGTAAAAAATTTGTACAGAGCTTTATTCCTATAGAGTTCAAAATAAAAGATACCTATTATTATTGCTATCATCAGAGTTACCTGTTGATGAGAGAGCCATCCTGTAGTACTATGACATCAATTATACAAAAATATGGGTGAATAATGTTTTATATGATAATTTCTTTTTAAAAAATAATATGTTTTATTGTTTGAGGGGGAAGGTTTAGAGAGAGAGGAGGGGAGAGGGATAGAGAGAAACATAGGTTGGTTGCCTCCTGCACATCCCCTACTGGGGGTGGAGCCTGTAACCCCGGCATGTGCCCTAACCTGGAATCAATCTGGTGACCTCCTGGTTCCTGGGTCAATGCGCAACCACTGACCCACACTGCCCTGGCAGATAATTTCTTTTATGAAACTTTTTTCTTGGTAAGTTTTACTAAGAGGAGTGTCTGTACTATCATATTATCTCCTCTCTATCACAAATTGTTCTTCAGTTGATATAAGGTATGTTGGAGTGCAAAAGCAAGAATTTAACAGCAATCATTAAAAGTATTATCTGGGACAAACCATGATACTTTATTTTTTATTAAGCCAGGATTTGTGGTGAAGGCAAAAATACTATTCTAAATTCAACGTTAGATGTGTAAAGAGATATCCTATGTTCAACCCACAAAAACAAAGGATGGGGGGACGTTCTAAATTTTAACAGTCTGAAGAGCCACAAATTCAAGTTACAAGAAAGTTTTGCTTATTTATCTTTTGTTTTTGCTTTAAACTTTGATTCAGATTTGCCCTTTCCCAGCACCCATATCTGAGGAAATAGACAGAAACTCAAGCTCGGGAACTGGGCCAAAGTACCAGAGCAGAAAATGGGAATTAAATGAGGAGCCTACTGAACAAGGTCCTCTGGAGGCCAATGGGTCTAGTCAATATAAGGCACTGGGAAAGTAGGCAGAATGCTTTCATGTTCTTTACAGTCTCTTACGATTTGTAGGGAAAATTCTCCAAATATAGTTCCCAAGTCTGCTTAGTAACACATCAAGGCAGATAGGGAGAGAAAATCTATCACATCCAAACATTGCAGTTCCTCTGGAAGAGTTGGAGGACTATCTTGCAAAGCAGGAGATTCTTAAAACACAGCTGTGCTTTACGCCAGTAGTATATGCGTAGTTGGAAACCAATGAGTTTGTGGTATTAAAATACCTAGGTTTGAATCCCATTATAGTCACTTGGAAGTCTGGCCTTGCTCTAATCTATCAATTAAAAAGGATGACACTTACAACAGAGGAGTAAATAAAATAATGTGCATTACATGATAAACAGCAAGATGCTATGCATTATAAATATTAACATCAGTTTCATTGAGTTGGAATCATTAACAATCAGATATTCAGGGCATCTTAAATAAATCTATCAATTTCCCTTTCTTCATCCTGGAATATAAAATAAAACTATCTTTTAAGTAATAATTAATTTAGATGACATTCCCTTCTTTTCACTAGATCTCTTTACCTTTGGGGGAAAGTAAAAGAAAGAAAATATAAAGAACACTTAACGAACGTCATTGTATCCCTTACTCTAACTTTTACTTCCCTCCTCTTGAAATTATCATTTCTATATTTATTTTATACATAAAAAAGAGAGTCAATTTAAGTCCCCCGCCCCTTTTTCTCTCTCAGCATACAAGGTCATTAATTGCTATTGGGACCTTCATAAACCCTAGTCTGCCGATGGGGTGAAAACTCTATTGTTAAATGTATTATGGCAGGACTGTCTTTGGAGATTGCCTGCTTGATTGCTTTGTAAAGGCCCAATGGCACACAGCAATTAAAATCCATAGACCTCTGTAACCCTTCTGATGTTTTATGGGCCTTTTTGTGTCCTTCGGTGGAGTTTACCATTTGTGTATTTCCCACTGGGTCTCTCTTTCAAAACTCTAAGTGGGATTATTTTTTATCCACTGTGATAAAGCTAGTCATACATCATGTGAAAGGTTAATGAATATTTTCAAAAGGAGCATATGTTTTAAGTAAGAGGGTGAAAGTTATAGTAAAGAATGGTTATAGAAAAACTAATGGTATTTTCCCAGTCTCATCAGAGTTAACTTCTATAAAGCTCACCTGTGATTCTTAAAGTGTCGCTCATAAGACTGAAATAACCTCAAAAACGAAGCAACTGACTTGAGTTCACATGAAAAGCCCACTTGTGAACAACTGCCCAGAAATTTCAGTGTTCAATCATCAGGAATATACCATATGCAGAACAGATACACCTATTTATTTTCTATTTCATTGGAATGAAAAGTTCTACCTGAAGCTAGGAAGTGTCCAGATTGAGAAATCTGATATTGTAATAACCTGGGAGAAGCCAGAGAAAAGACCACCAGAGTGGTGTTAAGGAAAGCAGCCCAGCTGAGTATAAGCAATGGTTCTGAAAATTCTCACAGTACCAGGTATCTTTCCACTCGCAGCACCACTATCAGAAGCTCCATGGTCCTAAAAATAAAGTCATTAGGCAATTCATAATGCTTTCAGTCATTTGCAATTGTAATTGCTTTCTTTCTCTATATACCTTCTTTCTACTGCCCCTCCCCATTTTGTCACTCTTTGCTTCCCTGTGCTCTCACTCTCACATATTCAAAGGGCATTTAGAAATCTTCATTGGAAAAGTGATTTGTACACTTTAAAAGCAAATTGTTCAGTGCCTGGTGCTCTTTGAAGGAAAAGCATTATTGCACTTCAGAAAAAGAACACTGAGCTTCAGATTGTACTCTGCATGAAGCTCACATATTCTACAACTTTACAAACCATTATTTTAGGTGTAAATGGTAAATCTGAGAAGAGGACAAGTCCCTTATGAATTTTCTAAATCATGTTCTGAAAAACATTTTGTGTATTGTAGCTGGGAGAAAAGTGATTATCCCATCATGCGTAGGTGGTGTGGAAGGAAAAGAGGGTGAATGTAATGATAATGCACTATTACTTAATGGACAGAGGACTAGTTCTTAATCCCCATTACCAGATGGTCACAGATCAACAGGAATAATTCAGTAACTCTTTGTCTAGCTCCATGGGGTTCTTATCTACTTAAGAACACATATTGCAATGTGCTTTTTAAATATTATGCTTTTTAAATTTCTAAATATTATTGCTTTTAAAAGTATTGTGTTAAGTCAACTGCTTGAACTGTACGTAAACACTCTAGCTAATTTTTTCTAGATATGAATTTTCTAAAGTACAGACCATGTTCTTTATGCATCTAGATCACCTTTTATGCTTGTTTAAAAGATAAATTCTTGGGTTAGTCACTTATATTGAGACTAGAGGTCCAGTGTACGACATTTGTGCACTTGGGGAGAGGGGGAGGACCCTCAGCCCGGCCTGAACCCTTTAGCAGTCCGGGAGCCCTTAGGCCCATGGAGAGAGGGCCTAAGCTGTCAGTCGGACATCCTTAGCACTGTTGCAGAGGCGGGAGAGGCTCCCACCACCGCTGCTGCACTTGCCAGTCATCAGCCCAGCTAGTGGCTGAGCAGCGCTCCCCCTGTGGGAGCGCACTGACCACCAGGGGGCAGCTCCTGTGTTGAGCATCTGCCTCCTGGTGGTCAGTGCATGTCATAGTGACCGGTTGTTCCACTGTTCGGTCGATTTGCATATTACCCTTTTATTATATAGGATATTTGAAAATATTCATTGAAAGCAATCTCCTCAGAAAGTCCTTAAGTACATAAAAGTATAAAAAATCTTGTTTTAGAGTGGTAATGATGTCTAAACACATGTAAATGTACCACCTTTATTAATAAACTAGAGGCCCGATGCATGAAATTCATGCAAGGGGCTCAGCCCTTGCAGCCCCAGCTTTGTTTGGAAGGTCGTCTGGAAGAACATCTGGAAGGACACCTGGTCTAATTAATATATTAAGCTTTTATTATTATAGACTAGAGGTTTTTATTATGCTTTTATTATTACAGACTAGAGGCTTTTATTATTATAGACTAGAGGGGGGGTTGTCCCTCAGCCCAGCCTGTACTCTCTCCAATATGTGACCCCTTGAGGGATGTCTGACTGCCCATAAAAAGGCAGTCAGACATCCCTCTCACAATCCAGGACTGCTGGCTCCCAACTGCTTGCCTGCCTGCCTTCCTGATTGCCCCTAACTGCTTCTGCCTGCCAGCCTGATCACCCCCTAACCACTCTGCTGCCAGCCTGTTTGCCCCCAACTTCCCTCCTCTGCCGGCCTGGTCACCCCTAACTGCCCTCTCCTGCAGGGTTGATCACCTCCAACTGCCCTCCCTTGCAGGCCTGGTCCTTCTCAACTGCCCTCCCTTGCAGGCCAGGTGCCTCCCAACTGCCCTCTCCTGCTGGCCATCTTGTGGTTGCCATCTTGTGTCCACATGGGGACAGGATCTTTGACCACATGGGGGCAGCTATATTGTGTGTTGCAGTGATGATCAATCTGCATATTACTCTTTTATTAGATAGGATAGAGGCCTGGTACAGGGGTGGGGGCCAGCTGGTTTGCCCTGAAGGGCGTCCCAGATCAGTGGGGGTTCCCTTGGGGTGTGGGGCAGCCTGAGCGAGGGGCCTGTGGTGGTTTGCAGGCTGGCCACGCCCCCTGGCAACCCAAGCAGAGGCCCTGGTATCTGGAATTTATTTTCCTTCTACAATTGAAACTTTGTAGCCTGGAGCGGAGCCAAGCCTGGGGCTCCCTCCGAGGTGGCAGCCATTTGTGTTGGGGTTATAATTGAAACTTTGTTGCCTTAAGCGGGTGGGCCCGGCCAGGGTGTGCAGAAAGCTTTGCTTCCCCTGTTGCCACCGGCAACCCTGGCCTGCTCTCTCAAGCTCCATTCTGCCGCCATTTGTTTGAATTTGTTTACCTTCTATAATTGAAACTTTGTAGCTTGAGTGGAGGCTTAGGCCTGGCAAGGGCAGGCGGAAAGCTTGGCTTCCGTTACCTAGGAAACCTTGCTCTCTGTGGCTGTAGCCATCTTTGTTTGGATTAATTTACATACTCGCTCTGATTGGATGGTGGGTGTGGATTGTGGGCGTGGCTTGTGGGTATGTCGGAGGTATGGTCAATTTGCATATTTGTCTATTATTAGATAGGATATGTGAAAAAATTCTTACTATATATTTGCATATTAGAATATTAACAAAGAAAGCATGGGGATTGTGATGACATTATATGATAGTGGAAAGTGAATAGACTATGACAGAATTTTGTGGGGATTCAAATTATGTTGCAAAATTTAATAGTTTTATGACTTTAGGTAAATACTGTAACTCACCAGCTTAAGTTAAGCAATTTAACTATTTTAAACATTTGGCATATTAGTGAATATTTCTCAGTCTCAATTTCCTTATGTATAAAGTAGGTATATTACTATTGCTTTTGAGTCATAGCCTTAAAAGTAATATTTAACCTTTTGCACTTGGGTGTCGAGTGTGACTCGACATGGTTAGCATTAGAACAAAGGAATCAAGAAAAAAGCAAGCGAGTGCAAAGGATTAATATGTAAAGTTTGTACTTCATTACAATTAGGATAGTATAGCAAATTTTAATTTTCAAAGTTAAGGTAGATATTTTAGCAGTTGCATTAATGACTTATTCTAGAGGATTATTCCCTTACCACCCACCTGCTCGCTCCTTACTACTTGGCTTGCCGCTCCTTAGCACTACCATGGAGGCAGGAGAGGCTCCCGCCACTGCTGCTGTGCTCTCCAGCTGTGAGCGCAGCTTCTGGCTGAGCAGCGCTCCCACTGTCAGAGCGCACTGACCACCAGGGAGCAGCTCCTGCGTTGAGCGTCTGCTCCCTGATGGTCAGTGTGTGTCATAGCGACTGGTCATTCCAATTGTTCTGTCGTTCTGTAGTAACGGTCACTTAGGTTTTTATATATATAGATGCTAGACTTTGATCTGATTAAACACATCCTATTATAGATTCAGAAAGGTATAAAAACAACAGGCAGGAATAGAGTGAATGATGCCAAGGCCAATCCATATATGAATTCTTTTATCCTTTTAAGAATTATTATACAGATTTCTTAAAGGTAAAGGAGGACCATAATTCTGAATATATCTAGAAAGAACTATCTTGCATTAGTTTTCTATTGCTGCTGTGACAAATTATATCAATTTAGGGCTTGAAACTACACATATTTACCTTACAGTTCTGTAGATCAGAAGTGCAGTACAGGTCTCCTGGGGCTAAAATCAAGGTATCACCAGGGTTGCATTTCTTTCTGGAGACTCTAATGGATAATTTGTTTCCTTTCTTTTGCCAATATCTAGAGGTTGCCCACAGTCCTTGGTTTGTGGCTACCCACTTACTTCCTACATCTTCAAAACCAACAAAGTCAAATATCTCTCTGACCCTTCTTCTATCATTTCAACTGGATAATTTAGGATAATAAATAATTTACCTCAGATGGATTATTTGGGATAATCTCCCCATTTTAAGTTCCCTAACAATTCACCTCTACAAACCCCTTTATCTGTGTAAAGTACTATAATCAAGGGATTAAGATATGAATACATTAGGAAGATCATTGTTCTGCAAATCACAAATCTAAAAATAATTACAGAAAACAAAAAGTCATTCTGAATGAGAAAATAGAAACAACTGGCAGTAAAGCAAAGGAAGTGAGAAGATGAGAACTCATTGAAGAGAATAAAACTGTGCCTAAGTATTATAGCCATCCATAACTAAGAAAGGGCTGAATGAAAAATGAAACAAACAATAATGAAATATTTGTAGGAAAAATACATCAGCTGAAAAGTACTACTGAATATTCACATTTTTCAAGAGTAAATTATCAAATAGAGACCCACACATAGATATGCCCTACACAAATTTATTAAATTCAGGGGAAAAAACAAAACACACCACAGGCATTCAGGCAGAAAAAGGTGTTTGTTACCAAAGTACAATCATCTAATTCTTCCTAGATGTTGTCTCCATCATGTTAAATGCTTAAACAGTGTGCCACAAACTTTTTTCCAACTATGACCCTTTCTGATAAAAATAAACATTTCAGGTCCTATTTTAATAATATTTAAAAATAAAAGTCAATACATACCCTAATTAAATATAAATCAAAGCACATCTTTGATACTTCTCAGAAGGCAGAGTTGTACAAGATATGTAAAAGCAATTCATAAAAGGGTAAATACAATTAGCCACTCAACACAGGTAAAAGTACACAACCTCTCTCACTCTAATAATCAAATAAATATGAAATCATTAAAATAATACAAGTTGCCTCTATTAAATTGGTAATATGTATATTCTTTCCATTAATTACATTATGAGGTGTTAAAATTCCAGTTATATGAGATCTAGATGTTCAATGAGCACAATCTTTTTAAAAATCAATTCTATATTGTATATAATCTTAAGAGTTAATATCCTTTGAATCAATAAATTATTTTCTAGGAATTTGTCCTAAGGAAATAAACAATCATTAGATAACTTGTTATCACAAATAGAAAACACTTTAAATATCTAAGATATGGGAGTTTTTAGATGTTATAATACCAATAGGATAGATAATTATGAATAACTATTAAAGTATGTTTTAAAGGAATATTTATAAAAACTAAATAAACAATAATGATCTAATAGTGGGAGAAAATGACTATGTAAATTGTCTATACAGCATAACAACAATCCTATATAATAAAAGTCTAATATGCAAATTGACCAAACAGCAGAACAACTTGTGGAATAATGGGTCACTGTGACGTGCACTGACCACACAGGACCTGCCCCCAGCCCACAGGCCTCAGGCTAGCCAAGGCGGGTGCCAGCGAGGGCCCCCCGATCACCCTGCCAATTGACCTGCAGAGGGAGGCAATTGCAGCAGCTGCAGGGAGCGGGGCTGGCTGGCAAGCAGGAGGGGATCAAAGGGCAGCAGCGGGGGGAGGGGCTGACAAGTGGGCGGTGCCAGGCCAGCCAAGGTGGGTGCCAGCAAGGGCCCCATGATCACCCTGCCATTCGTCCCACAGATCGGCCCTGATCGCCAGCCAGGCCTAGGGACTCTACCCGTGCATGAATTTTGTGCACCGGGCCTCTAGTTAAATATATAAACATATAGCTATAAAGAAAGCAATGATCCTATTTATTAACATTAAGTTACATTATCATTTATGTTAAATATAGGTTAAACCAATAAAATATTCTAAAAATGTGTAATCACTGATAACAATAGGCATTTATTTTGAAAGAAATATTACTTATGATAAAAATTGCATTTCTATTAAAAACAGTATAAATAAAATATCTATAAAATGTTTGATTTTTATTTACACTGGAGGAAGTTTCCTATTTTAATATTTCCCACTTAATTCTACCGTATTTCCCACTTAATCCTACCTAATAAAAGAGTAATATGCAAATTTACCCTAACTCCGCTACACCCACAAGCCACGCCCACAAGCCAATCAGGAGCAAATATGCAAATAAACCCAACCAAGATGGCTACAGCCACAGAGAGCAAGAGGGAGGCTTGGGTTTCCCCGGCAACAGAGGAAGCCAAGCTTCCCGCCTACCCTTGCCTGCCTAAGCCTCCACTCAAGGCTACAAAGTTTCAATTATAGAAGGTAAACAAATCCAAACAGAAATGGCAGCAGCTACAGAGCTAGAAAGAGCAGGAGGCAAGGGTTGCACCCAGCAATGGAGGAGGCAAAGCTTCTGCAGCCCTGGCTGGCCTAGGCCTCTGCTACAGGCTACAAAGTTTCAATTATAGAAGATACACAAACCTCAACAGAAATGGCTGCCGGCCACGGAGTGAGCAGGAGGCTTGGCTCTGCTCCAGGCTACAAAGTTTCAATTGTAGAATATACATAAATCCCAGATACCAGGGCCTCTGCTTGGGTTGCCAGGGGGCGTGGCCAGCCTGCAAACCACCACAGGCCCCTCGCCCAGGCCACCCCATGCCCAAAAGGAACCTCCACCCTGATCCGGGATACCCTTCAGGGCAAACCAGCTGGCCCCCTCCCATGCACCAGGCCTCTATCCTATCTAATAAAAGAGTAATATGCAGATTGACAATCACTCCAACACACAAGATGGCTGCCCACATGTGGTCAAAGATCCTGTCCCCATGTGGACACAAGATGGCCGGCACAAGATGGCCAGCAGGGGAGGGCAGTTGGGAGGGACCAGGCCTGCAAGGGAGGGCAGTTGTGGGTGATCAGGCCAGCAGGGGAGGGCAGTTAGGGATGACCAGGCTGGCAGAGGAGGGAAGTTGGGGGTGACCGGGCCTGCAGGGAAGGGCAGTTGGGTGGGACCCAGGCCTGCAGGGGAGTGCAGTTGGGGGGACCAGGCCTGAAGGGGAGGGCAGTTAGGGGCAAACACGCTGGCAGGCGAGCAGTTAAGCATCAATCAGGCTGGCAGGGGAGTGGTTAGCGGGTGATCAGGCTGGCAGGCAGAAGTGGTTAGGGGCAATCAGGAAGGCAGGCAGGCGAGCAGTTGGGAGCCAGCTGTCCTGGATTGTGAGAGGGATGTCCGACTGCCCGTTTAGGCCCGATCCTGGTGGGATCGGGCCTAAACGGGCAGTCGGACATCCCTCGAGGGGTCCCATATTGGAGAGGGTGCAGGCTGTCTTGAGGGACAACCCCCACCCCTGCCGTGCATGAATTTCGTGCACCGGGCCTCTAGTTATTCTATATAAGCACTTGTTATAACTGCTAGTGTATTGAACAAATTAAAAAACTGAACCTCAGTTGTCTTCCATGTAAAAGAGATCTGAGATGAGGATTCACAGATATATAAACTATACCGATATTTAGAGCAGAGAAAGGCACATATAAAAAACATAGTACTTAAAAAAATTTTAAATAAGCAAAGCCACCTTTATTGAATCTTCCTTGTCTAGAGTAATCTGAGGATTTACTAGGATCCACCACAGCAATAACCATCACCTCCCCTTTTAAACAATAATAAAACATTATACTCTGCATTTGTAAGATTTGATGATGTAACTAACAACCCATTTCAAGGTTTCAGATGTTCTGAGTGGCCTGTGAGAAAGTGTCTCAGACTGGGGCCCACATTGTTCCTGTCTCTCAGACAATAGAATCATTAGCAATGAAGATCGAACTGCTGATTGCATATCTTCTATTAGAAAAAAATCTTTGTAGAGATAGCATTTCATAGGGAAGCTTAAAAATTGCTTGAACTAGTAGGAATTTCAGAAGAAATAAGTGATTCAAAGGAATATAATACCAAATGTGTCCTGCAGTCAGGCAGTGGAGATAAAAGGATCTCCTTTGACCCTGTGACAATGGTTATTGATTATCTTGTGATGTAAATGAATAACTGTAATTCCTAGATGCTTTAAATACTTGATTCCATGTCATCTTTAGATTTCACAGGTGTCTTTATCTGTGCTCATGTCAGTTTTAATCAATTTAATAGAACCAGAGAAATTAATATCCTCTAAATTTTTCATGTTTTATCATGAATTGATTATAAATTTGTAAAACATTAGTAGGATCAGCAATAGTATTTTTATAACTGGATGATTTTTCACTTGGGTTATATTCAATACATTCAATATATTTCAATAAGGCCATACATACACTCTAAATATTGGCTTCTAAAAAGGCTGTTCCTTGGCTGTATTCATATTTTTTAAATCAAGTATACCACTACTCTCTCTATGCTCCTTCCTGCCTGTAAGATTATGTGATAATGTCTAATAGTGCTGAAAATAGATTATATATTCTAAAATGTGTACAACCAGCCTATAAATCTAGTGTAAAGAACCTTTTATCTTGGCTTAATGGAAGAATACTGAAGCTGGAAGAGAGTGGATATACATCTGAGAGGAATCCCTGTTTTGATGTCATGGTTTCAAACCAGATGACAGTGCAGATGATACTTCAGGCACTTTGATGAAATGTTTCTGGAAATCAATAAACCTTGAATTTCTGATCCTTCATTTTCTATGGACAAAATGGTATCTACAATCAGCAGGGGGAGGAAGTGATAGTCTTCCTATAATTCAAAAACAACAGATATCAGGATTATAACCCTACAATTTAAAAACCATTGTTCTCTTTATATGGGCTGATGATGAGGCTTTTACAGAGCTATGTAAAAGTTATGAAATATAGAAATTAATTGTGCATATTATTGTTGAATTAATCATTAAATGGGTTTCAACACAGATATATTAAAAATCTTATATATGTATATATATATACACATATGTATGAATATAAGTGTATACATATATACACAACCATATGTATATGTACATATATATGTACATATATATATATGTATATATATATACACATATATATACATACACACATATATGTGTGTTTATATGTATACTAGAGGCCCAATGCACGAAAATTCATGCAAGAGTAGGCCTTCCTTCCCCCCGGCTGAGGGCACCGGCTTCCCTCCAACACCCAGGACCAGGCAGCTTCGCTCTAGCCCCAGCTTCATCTGGAAGGACATCTGGAATGATGTCCGGAAGGATATCTGGTCTAATTAGCATATTACTCTTTTATTATTCTAGATTTATATTTATATTTATATTTATATTTATATTTATATTTATATTTATATTTATAATTTATATGGTTGTGTCAGCACAAGCTCACATGCACATGCACACACACACACACACACACACACTCATGCAGAAGAACTTAAGTGCCAGAATTGTCCTACAGGAGCATCAGTTACATTGTATTTTATAGAGCTGGATCAAATGGCAGCCCCATGCCAGATACTTTATATACATTGTCACATCAAACTAATATGGTCTAAGTGTGATAAAATTTTTTAAAAAATAATATAAAATTACTCTGTGTGATACACCATGAAGATAATATAAGAAACAGTGGTCAGGGAAAATTTAATTACAGAAGTAGCAAGGGGAAGCCCTATTAAGATGGTAAGGCCTGAAATTCGAGAAAGAACCAGTGAAATGAAGATCCAGGAGACTGAACTTTAAAGACAAAAGGAAAAACACATGTTCAGAGAACACTGCAGCAGGAAGGAATTTAACATTAAAATTACCCAAGACCA
Organism: Cnephaeus nilssonii; assembly: GCF_951640355.1. Taxonomy (NCBI): domain Eukaryota; kingdom Metazoa; phylum Chordata; class Mammalia; order Chiroptera; family Vespertilionidae; genus Cnephaeus; species Cnephaeus nilssonii. Next base: position 40,667,869 of record NC_137085.1, on the reverse strand, counting down.
GCACAGCTGGCAAAGAGAAAGAAGGAAAAAAGACCTCAAAATGAGACTGGTGATATGTCTATTGGCAGGATCATACAGGTGCTTCTAAGGTATATTTAACAGTCTGGATTTTATCCTTAATGCCAACATGGAGCCATGGCAGCTTTTAAGTACAAGAATGGTAGCTTAAATAACTGAATCTGGATATTGTGTAATGAGAGACCGAAGTAAGGTAAGCATACAGTAAATGTGGGAATAACTGTCAAGAAACTACAGAATCAATCCAGGTGAGGGATGACAGTTGCTTTACTGAGATAATGGCAATGGAGAGAGACTTTCCCTTTCTATTTCCATACATATTCAAGTAATATTTGAAGAAAAAAGTCAAGAACTGGTGATGGGTTATATGGGTTGTGATAAATAATTAATGTGAAATAATAAAAAAACAGTTATCTTCTCAGAAAACATTTCACAAAAAGAAATAAATTAAGAGTCAAAAGTCAAATTTTGTTAAGAACTAAAGAAACCACATTTTTTTCAAGGGTCTAAAATAAAGGTGTCCAGCCTGGGCTCATAGTGGGGATCAGACCAGTAATTTTTATTTTTGTGATTTTAAAAATGTTTTAGAACTCATACATTTTCTTTGATTATGCAATTTCAAATATCTTTTTTTATGAGTAAATATACAGGGCTTGGTATAGAAAGACTTGTTTAGCTTTTGATAATGGAATGTATTTATTGTCAATATATGATTTGTAATGATGAGAAAAAAATGCCTTTTAATATTTAGTGGGTGTGTATATGCATGTGAAAACAGATTAGTAAAGTAAGGCATGCTTATTATTAAAAGTGAAAAGTATAGAAAAGAATGAAGGATAAAATAAAATACTTAACATTTTACCACCTAAAGATAGCATTATTAATATGATATGTTATTTATGAGTATTTTACCATGCACATGAAAACATACACATGAACCTATTAATGCAGAATGGTTGTGTGGAAAATAACATGGAATTTAGAATGAGGCAAAACTAAGTATAAATGCCAAATTGGCCACTTGCTAGCTGTGTGTCCCTGAGAAAGTTACTTCGACATTTTGACCTGTCATTTCCTCTCTAAAAGGAGTGAAATTATGCTCAGAGTAATAATGTGGCATGAAGCACAGCACTGATACATGCAACACCATGGATATATTTAAGCAAAATCCTATCTAATAAAAGAGTAATATGCAAATTGACCATCACTCCAAGACACAAGATGGCTGCCCCCATGTGGTCAAAGATGGCTGCCCCCATGTGGACACAACATGGCCGCCACAAGATGGCCAGCAGGGGAGGGCAGTTGGGAGGGACCAGGCCAGCAAGGGAGGGCAGTTGGGGGCGATCAAGCCTGCAGGGGAGGGCAGTTAGGGGTGACCAGGCCGGCAGAGGAGGGAAGTTAGGGGCGACCGGGCCTGCAGGGAAGGGCAGTTGGGGGGGACCCAGGCCTGCAGGGGAGAGCAGTTGGGGGGGGGGCCAGGCCTGCAGGGGAGGGCAGTTAGGGGTGACCTAGTCTGCAGGGGAGGGCAGTTAGGGGTGACCAGGCTGGCAGGGGAGCAGTTAGACATCAATCAGGCTGTCAGGGGAGTGGTTAGGGGATGATCAGGCTGGCAGGGGAGTGGTTAGGGGGTGATCAGGCTGGCAGGCAGAAGTGGTTAGGGGCAATCAGGAAGGCAGGCAGGCGAGCAGTTGGGAGCCAGCTGTCCTGGATTGTGAGAGGGATGTCCGACTGCCCGTTTAGGCCCGATCCTACTGGGATCGGGCCTAAACGGGCAGTCGGACATCCCTCGAGGGGTCCCATATTGGAGAGGGTGCAGGCTGGGCTGAGGAACACACACACCCATGTACGAATTTCGTGCACCAGGCCTCTAGTATATAAATGAAAGAAGACTCTAAAAAACTGCATTCTGTATAATTTTCTTTACCTGACTTTTTTAAGGTAAAACTATAGGAATATAAAACAGAGGAGTGGTTTCCAGGGTCTCAGGTTGGGTAATGATTAACTATAAAGGGGTATGAAGCAATGGGATAACTGTAGAAGCCGGTGAGGGTGGCTGCAGTGGAATTGTTTTACTACTTCCATTTAACACTGGAAGACAGACATTTTTACCTTTTCCCCACTCCCACCTCATGCAATAAAAAACACACGCACAAGGCAAAAGATACAGTTTTTAAAAAGGCAAGTTTAGTCAAAGAGAAGATTTTTGTAAAATTTTCTTATCTAACTAAGGGCTTGTATCCAGAACATATAAAGAACTCTTACAACGCAAAATCGAGAAAAAAAATGACAAAATATTTAAATAGACACTTCAAAACACAGATATAAAAATAGCTAATAATCACATGGAAAGAGGCTCAACATCATAAAAACCAGAGAAATACAAATGAAAATCACAGTTACTATTACCAATAGAAGAGCAAAGTTTAAAAGACTACAATACTAAGTATTGGTGAGGATGTAATAAATTCAAAATTTCATACATAGCTGATAGAAATGCAAAATGACACAGCCATTTTGGGAAACAGTATGGTAATATCATATACATTTAAATGTACATTTACTATATTACCCAGCAATTTCACTTTTAGGTATTAACTCAAAAGAAATTACTACTTAAATTCATAAAAATATGTATGTGAATGTCTACAGAAACAATACTATAGTAATAAGAGAAATATAAGCCACCAAAATGTTCAGCTACAAAACATTAATGTATCTAGAAATGAGTTGACAATGAACTTCAAAATATTTTCAGAAAATTATATGGATAATAATACATAAAGGTCCAAGAATTTTGAAACAAGAAAAAAAGGTGTGACACTTTACTTGATACTGAAATCTGTTAAAAAGCCACATTTCTTATTGTATTATTGATGCAAGAATAGATCAAAATAGCAGTCAAATAGAATAGGGAGTGTTCTAAGAATGGTAGACTTCATCTCTCTCATGCAAGAAGTGAGACCAGAAGCTCTTGAAGGTCATGAAAGAATAGTGAGAATATCTATTCCACTATTTTACTCCACTTCCTGCTGATTTCAGAAAATCTTCTAATGATCTTAATTAGTTGTGGTATGTAATGAAAATAAATTTGCACAAGTTGATAACTTGTTAAACACATGCAAAACAAAAAGTCAAACATAAAAAAACAAAACAAAACAATGCAGACCCAGTGTCAAGCTATTCATGACATGCTGCAATCTAATTTTATTCAAGTACTAGGGGCCCAGTGCATGAATTCGTGCACCTTGAAAGGAACTGTGGGCCGCGAGGCTGCGGTGGGCACAGGGCCACTGCAGGTCTCGGCCCATCCTCCACGGCCCTGCCCAGCCCCTCTTGCCACAGCCCCTGATCTCATCTGCCTGCAGCCCCGCTCCCGCTGCCGCCGCTCCCACGCACTGATGGCGCCAGTCCCGCTCACACCTACTGACGGCTCCAGCAGCGAGTGCGAGTGGTGGCTGCTGTCCTGATTGCCCCTCAGGAGCAAGGGGAGGTGGAAAAGCCCTAGGGGCGATCAGGGCCAGCAGCCGCTGCTTTTACCCGCTGATGGCGCCAAGTGATCAGGGCCAGCACCTGGCGCTGGCAGCGGGTGTGAGCGGGATCAGCACCGGCAGCAGGTGTGAGTGCCAGGTGGGACCATAGCGCATGGGAGCAAAGAATTTTCAGTAACCATCAGAGGCTCGCCGATGACAGCAACTAGCGCCCCACCTTGGTCTGGCACCCCTGCTCCACCATCCCACTGCGTCCGACGCCACCATGTTCCATGCTCTGCCACCTGCTGCCAATGCCCATGTTCCGCGCACACCCCCTGGTGGTCAGTGCACATCATAGTGACCAGTTGTTTGGTTGTTTAGTCTATTTGCATATTAGGGTTTTATATATAAAGATATGTTTGGAAATTACCTATGACCAGGGCAATAATTGTAATTCCACATATTTGGAGAAAGGAAACATAAACACGTTTTTGTTGTTGTTATTATAGATATAATTTAAAAGAATTATAAAAAGCTTTGAACTTTTTAAAGTATACATTTTTAAAGGGAAATTATTTTCCACAGTAGTTTCTAAGGTTTAATATTAAACCCCAAGATAAAAATCTTAGTGATATACAATTATTCTGGACAGTGTGGAATTTCTTAGGTGCTACAATGAATGTAACATGCTAGAAACTATTTTGTGTTATGCTTACATATCTGAAACTCTAACTGTACATTCCTTGATTGTACCACAAAATTCAACTGGTAAACCAGAAGAATTTCTAAGTGAACCAGAAAGTCTGTCTTTGCCAGGCAATCATCTCTAAGAACCCCTGAAAAGGTAGAATTCTCGGCCAGATAAACAAGTCATTCTTAATGTTTTTGAGGAATAAAAAGAGCCACTTCTTGGCAAAGAGACACTTTAGAATGAAAAGAAGATGGAAAACACTTCTAATGCTACTGATGGAAGTAGACAATACTTGCATGACAAAAAGTATTCTATCCATGATAAAAAGCTTACTGAATTTTCAATGCCTTGTGGGAATAATACTCCTCTTGAAGATAATGTTTTAAAGGTAGAAAAGTAAGCTTATACTTGGGATATCACATCTTAAATGAATAATCTCTTAGAACTTGAAACTCTAATTTTTTTGCAAAAAAAACTCCATTACAGTGCATCTTTCAAATGCCTATTATTAGCCACTGATACCCCAGCAATGACTTTGTTGTGGTTTAACTAAAAATTGAGCATTGATGTTATGTAACTTTTAGAGACACTAAAAATGCCATTGTTACTCAGCTTTAGTGTCTTATTTAATACCAAATGCAGCAACAATTTAATAGCTAATATGTATTGAGTACTTATGTACCACCACAGTAATAAATGCTGTTGATGCATTAATTATCCCTCATTGCAATCCTTTGATATAGGTACTCATAATAGCCTGATGTTCCACATGAAAAATATGAGACAGAGTCTGAAAGTCCTCACTAAGTTTATGGATCTTAATATTAAATAACAAAAAGTAAATCATGCCATCAAGAAGAAATTTTTATATATGAAAATACCCCCCCACACAAAAATATTCTCTTTTAGTATCAAAGATTAGATAACGTAAGTATCTATATATATAAAAGCCCAGTGACTGGAACGGCAGAACCACCAAAATGACCAGACTGACCAGATGACCAGTGGCTATGATGTGCACTGTGGCAGCCAACCAGCCTGATCCGGTCCCCAATCGCTTCGACCGGCCCTACTGCCAATCGGCCCCCAACACCCCAATCAGGGGTGGGGCTGGCCGCCAACTGCCTTCGGCCCTTCCCCTCAGCTGGGCCGGCCCCTGATCGGCCCCCAACACCTTGATCAGGGGCGGAATGGGCTGGCCAACCACCCGCAGCCCTTCACCCCCACTGGCCAGGCCCAATGGGCCCCCATTGGGGCGGGTCAGCTGGACCTCACCTGTGCATGAATTCATGCACTGAGCCTCTAGTCTACATACATAAAAGCCTAAGCAACCAAACGATTGAACGACTGTTCTATTGATCACTATGATGCACATTGACCACTAGGGAGCAGAAGCTCAACACAGGAGCTGCCCCCTGGTGATCAGTGAGCTCCCACAGCCAACCTCCCACAGTCCCTCCTCCCAGGGGCCAGGCTGAGGGACCCCACTCATGCACAAATTCGTGCACTGGGCCTCTAGTAGTTTATATAATTCCACTATGACTAGTGTTAACAGTGGAGATAGGTCTACATCTGTATAGTATTGTACTTGAGTATGAAAACGCAGAGTATAATAACCAAGTTAATGATAAATACCATTTGAGACTAAATGAAAAGTTTCCCAATTTTATTTTCTTTTTTATTGAAACCAATTGGATTTAAGTTAAAAATAATTTTATTTTCCATTTATCCCTAAATGAAAGGAACAGAAAAATACTTGGTATCTATAAACTTTTGTCTTTTTTAATGCTTAAAAAAAAAAAAAAAGACTGGCATGTCTTCTTTTTTATCACTACAAAAATAGTTTCATGTTGATACCTTAATAGAGGTCATTATACCACATTTGTAGAACTAATTACAAGGAAAGACTTTGTGCTAAAGACATAATTTCTGTAAAAACAATGCAATGATAAAAAGCTCTCACTTTCTTTTCTTCCTTTCAGTGATTACCAATTCAGAAAATGAGTTTCTTACATTTGAAACCAGTTCCTGAGGGTAGCTCTTTTCAACATCTTAGATCTTCGAAGCCATTTTTCACAATGTGAAAAGCATTCACTGATTATAGAAAACAGGAAGACTGTGATATCATTCTGAGAGCAGTAATATTGAAATTGGGGTGTCAGAGCCTTGATGTGGGTAATGAAACTCATAGCAACACAAGACCAGGGGATTTAGCTGGATATATACTAACTAGAGGCCTGGTGCATAAAAAATCATGCACTGGAGGGGGGTCCCTCAGCCCAGCCTGCCCCCCCTCACAGTCCGGGAGCCCTCAGGGGTGGGAGGCAACCCGGCAATCAGGGAAAGGTGATGCCCCATCACACCTCTGCTGCTGTCACTGCTGGCAGTGCAAGCCTTGGCTGGCCCTGGTTACCTGAGCCTTGGGTGGCCCTGGACGGCTGGACAGCCACCATCCAAGGCTTGCTTGCACCTCGGGTCGGCCCTGGGCAGCTGGGGGGGCTGAGGGAACTGGAGGACTCTAGAGGCAGGTGCGCGGAGCAGCCAGGCCCACCTGAGGGGACTGGGCACTGCCGTATTGTGGCTGTGGGTGCCGCCATCTTGAGGGCGGGGCAGTCAATTAGCATATCCCCTCCTTATTGACTGTGGGCACTGCCATCTTTGAGGGTGGGGCAATCAATTAGCATATTCCCTCCTTATTGGCTGTGGGTGCCACCCTCTTTGTGACGGTGTGAGGGTCAATTAGCATATTCCCTCTTTATTAAATAGGATAGCACACCAAGCACCAACACCCAAAAGAAAAACATTAATTCCTTACATCAAATGCTCATCCATGGTGATTTAGCTTGTGAGCTTGCATATTGGAGGCATAGTTATGAGTGAACAGTGAACACTGTTTTATGATGTTTGCCAAACTACCATGACTCATGAGCCATATTTTATAATGCCTGCGTTGGAGCATGCTTTAAGTTGTGTAAATAATATGTTTCTCATCAAAAGTTAAATCAAACCAGTATTACATGCGATGACAGCATTGTAGAACATTGACCTTTTCATATTATCACTGGAGGTCTGGTGCACAAAATTCATGCACAGGTAGGGTCCCTAGGCCTGGGCAGCAATCAGGGCTGATCGGGGCCTTCCGGCTGCCGGCCGGGGCCTTCCTTCCCCCAGCTGCCAGCTGCCAGCCGGGCACTTCCTTCATTCCACGCCGCCCCCTGGTGGTCAGCGCACATCATAGCAAGTGGTCAAACTCCCGGTCAGTCAAACTCCTGGTTAGTTGAACTCCCAGGGGGACAATTTGCATATTAGCCTTTTATTATATAAGATGTGCCTCCAATGTCTCTCTAATGCATTTCTTGACATTTTCATTTGAAACAATTGTGCTCTCTGACATTTTTGTCTCTGTCATTGAAGACATATGGGTTAGCAGCAATTGTTTGCAATTACGTGGCATATAAAACATTTGCAGGTATAAGAAACATAAAAATATTTCTTTAACACAAAATGTTCCAGGATATATCTCAGAACATTTAGATTTTGCATTTGTCTTTGAAAGTGACTCACTGGCTTACCTGATTTGATAACCTTGTAACTGGAAATGTTAAAAATGTGTGTAGCATAGCACATTCTCTTAAGAATCTAAATATTTTTCAAATAAAAATTGAGTTAAATGTTCAAATTCTGAGTTTTGTGAAGATATGTTTTTAAAAGTTAATTCATTTATACTTTCCATTTTAAGTTTTAATATAATATGAAGAATGCAAACATAAATTTCAATTGCATGTATGCATTTGTTTACAGTATTTTTAAGCTAAAGTCTGAGATTGTTACCAAAATAGATAAAAAGAACAAATAATGAGAAAATTGGAATTAAAATATATGAGAAAATCAATAGAGGCAAAGGCAAGGTTATCTCATGGAAAGGTATCTTACGTGACAATATGTAGCTAGTAAACATGGACACCAAATTTGACTCTGAGGTTCATAGATGGCAAAGCACAAAGGGAAAATAGAGTTCTAAGATTTACAACATTCAACAGACAAGTTATTCAAGAGAAACACAACCTTCCCCACAATGAGAGCTGTGACAATTTTCTCCCATGGGTCTTTTAAAAGATAATGATGTCTTTGATACCCCAGTTTTTTCCCTTTAGCATATGCTTTGCAAGGTCAGAGAGAATGCATGATGATATCACACTGGCTTAGGAACTACTGAGCTACTTAACCAACTAAGAGTTCATTCCTTCGTCTGTAAAGTGGGAAAAGGTACTCCAATTTTACAAGGCTGTTGGGAGGAAAGAAATGAGTTAAGTTTAGTGAAGTACTTAACTTAGTGCCTGACACATTTTAAGTAATGAATATTAACGTTTAGTGACTCCAACATCCTTTGAGATAGATAATAAAAATGCTGATGTGTAATTGTATATTTTATGACCTTCAAATTAATGGAGTCCAGGAATGCCACTTCGATTTAGTCTAAGGGAATAATTTAAAACATCTAGAACTCTTTCCAGAGCATAATTTACAGAACACTAGCATCATAAAACGGTTCACACATATTGGTTTGTGAAACTCAGCCCTTTATAGCCTTCTTTTTTTCAGGCTGCAGAGTGCATGTTAGTATATATGAGGCTCAGAAAAACCAATCTTTGAGCAACCTATTAAATTGTGTTTCATTCTTATTTGTTTTTATTATTTAGTAGAATTTCGTGTTCATATTTCAAGTTATCAGTGTTCAGTTGTGTACAGTTTAGGAAATAGTGCTCTGGATCATGTTCTATATATGGTTCTGGGCAATCCTTCATAATGCTATTTCTTATAGCTTCAGTTTGGATAATTAGATGGCAAATATTTCAAGGTCATAGATTTTTTAAACAAACTCAGAATGGAGATATTTTGTTTTTCTGACTAGGATCCTAAGCATGGGACTTGGTGATGATCAATAATCAAAAGAATGGGCTTTAATAAAGCACATGATTAAAGGGATAGTCAGCACAGTCCTGAATTTATATGGGTCAAGAAAATAAAAACAACCAATCAGCTGGGCCAAAATCTTAAGTTATCAGTTCTGGGCCCACTTCAATATGGTCATACAACTAAAGCCTCATGGAAACTGGCATACAAAATTTTGTATAGAATACTCCAAACCAATTCTTTACCATAGCCTTACGTTACACAGTCAAATAGTCAAAGATAAAGATGAGTGAGCTTTCAACGCTACTACTTAGAGAACTAAATGATTTTAATTCTCTCTTTCTTTCTCTCTCTCTCATAGCCATTTATGATCAATGGATATACATACTAGTAAATGGCCCATGATATATTAAAATGAGTTACTTCCCAAATCATGAATTTATACTCTGATGTTTCAGGCAACCTTTTACATAGGTATACGTGTAATATACCCCCTAAATTTCAGGGTAAACATGAAAACTTACTCACTAAATAAAACTCATATATCTATTTTAATTGGAAAAAATGGGACTACCAGAATATAAATAAAGCATACCAAGAGAGGGTGCATACTCATAGAAGACCTAAGATGTAATAACTATGTATGGAGGGTGCCAGATAGGTACTAGATTCATGGGGGGATCATTTTGTAGATTATATAAATGTCTAACAACACAGAAAAAGAAAAAGTAAAGACTTAAAAGATCTTAAGCTTTCACCTCTGGCTCTTTTATAGACTTAGTGCCAGCCCTGGAAGTGCTGAAGCAATGCCTCAACTGAGCCAATCTGAAAAGAATAGGAGATACTCTCTTCCTTCCTTCCTTCCTTCCTTCCTTCCTTCCTTCCTTCCTTCCTTCCTTCCTTCCTCCCTCCCTTCCCTTCCCTTCCCTTCCCTTCCCTTCCCTTCCCTTCCCTTCCCTTCCCTTCCCTTCCCTTCCCTTCCCTTCCCTTCCCTTCCCTTCCCTTCCCTTCCCTTCCCTTCCCTTCCCCTCCCTTCCCTTCCGTTTTATTTCTTTTTATTTTTTTTGTTGCTTGGCATTAAGAAAATGTCTTTAAAAATATTAACTGAACAAAAGCTAAGGAAGAGAGACCTACTCGTGACAATACACTGTAACAAATATGGTTTTCAGTATTTGTTGATAACTAGATGGGGGATTCCTTTCACAATTTATATGTATACCAAATCAACCCAATTTATACTTTAAATATCTTATGATTTCATGTCACTTATAGCTCAGTAAAGCTGAAATTAAAAAAATTAAATATGGTCTTTTCAGAAACAGTTTGGAAAAATTACAAAACAAATGAACAACTAAAGCTTTTAACAATTAAAAAACAATAAACCACGAGGAATGGGAAAATCTGATTTCTAAATTACTACATTATATTAAAATTACCAGTTTTTACCTTTATTTTAGTGTATTAATTACACATTTCTATAATATTATTTTAAATAATGGCCTTCACAAATAGCTTGCAAAGTACAAGCCTATTCTTGCACCAGGTAGGATAGGCATCATCCATGCTTCCATTATGTATTCATGTTAGGATGCAGAAATAGCTTTCTTTAAAAAAAGATTTTGTGTTAAGAATAGTATTTTAGATTCACAGAAAAATTAAGAGAGATTTACCATATGTCCCCTGCCCCTATTATCAGCATCCATCACCAAAGGGTACATTTGTTACAACTGATGAACCTGCCTTGACACATCAAAATCATCTCAAGTCTGTAGTTTACCTCAGGACTCACTCTTGATGTTGTACATTCTGTGGGTTTGGGAAAATGTATAAATGACATGTGTCCATCATTATAGTATCATACAGAGTATTTCCACTGCCTTAAAAATCCTGTCTTCTACCATTCATCTCTCCTCATCAATCCAACCCTTGGCAACACTGATCTTTTCACTGTCTCACTAGTTTTACTTTTTTAGAATGTCATATAGTTGGAATCAAAGAGTATTCAGCCTTTTCAGACTAATTTCTTTCACTTAGCAATATGCATTTAAGCTTCCTCCATGTATTTTCATGGCTTTGTAGCTCATTCTTTTTAGTGTTGAATAATACCCCTTTGTCTGGAAGTACACAGTTTATTTATCAGTTCACCTACTGAAGGACATATTGGTTGCTCCCAAGTTTCGGCAATTATGAATAAAGCTGCTATAAACAACTTACTTTTGTAAGGATGTAAGTTTTCAATTGCTTTTATTAAATACCAAGAAATGTGATTGCTAGACCGTATTTTTAAGAATATGTATTTTTAGAATATCCTAACATATATGAGGTAATTTTCTAAGTATTCAGCATATGAACAAATAAAAAATAACTTCAAATATGTGGGAAATGTTTTGGAGTGCATTTTACTTTTCTTCTGAATGGCCTGATTTAAATACCAATGATCAAAGAGTAAGGCAAATCTGGATTTAATCCCAAAGTTTATGGATGAAAATAAGATAACAGAAGCACCTATGCTTTTTACATTTTCAGAAGTATTCTGGATTGAACTCAAAATGTAATGTCAGCATAGCTTGTCAGAAATATCAGGCAGTTTTAGGCAAGCCTGACCCATCAAACCACAGGGATAGGTAGGATCTTTTTAACGAAGATGTTTTCAGAAACAGAACAAGGTGAAAGTGGGGAGTTTGTCAACCTAACTGAACCCCAAACAAAATGAGAACAACTGACATGTTTGCTTGGACATTTTGCAAGTAATGATACAATTTAAATAAAACAATGAAGCAAAATAGCACATTGTTTTTTTAGAGTCTATTTATAAGATGGGGATTGGTTTTTTGGTCAAGTGGCATTTCCTCATTTGTTACCTTCGCTCCTTTTCTTCATTGGCTTCATCCCTTCCAAAACTGCACCATGATCAGACCTTTGAAAGTGTGAGATTTCCCCTTAAAAAGCATTTCATGTGATAATCTAATTCTCCCCTTGTAATAACCAAATAAAGAAGCCAAGAATGTAGAAAGGAAGATTTACCCCAGGAAGTTGGCTGAGAAGTCAGAAGAAGAGAAATCACTGAATCCAAGAATAGGGTCATTGTTTTATACACAGAAAGTCAGGAGACAAATGGAATAGGAGAGAGAAAAACTTGGCTATAGGTTGTTTTTAGATAGCTGTTTATCGTTGTCAAAAGTTAGATCACAAATGAGAGATATCTCACAATATGACTAGCTTGATAACATGAAAGCTAAGAGAAAGCTCAATATATTACAAAGCTCACATCTCAGAAAGAAATATTTGCTGCAACACCAAACCTGAAATATACAGAACAATTAAGTTGCTACTTAATTTTATCCAACTATTTATAATGTATGGTGGTACAAATTAAAAATGTTCAATGTAATGTTCAATTGAGTATTGACTTAAAAATCACTAAGGTGTAGTATGACATTTGGTTTTATAATTACAGTTATTGTATACAAAGGTAACTTTCAGTGTCATTTACATTGTGGATTTTTTAAAAAATGAAACAAAATATTGGAAATTTCCAAGCCCTTTATATAGAGAGATGTTTCTTTGGAGTTCCATTCTCTTTAAAAGCTTTTCCCCAAAATAATATATAAGATGCTTTTGCTCTTTAAAATCAGCAAGATTCAGATGAAAGAGACATAAAAAAAAGTTCATTTGATTAAACTATGGCATTTTTTTTCAAAAGCAAGACATATTTGGAAATGTTAATGTAGTTTAAAAATATTTCAATGCATTTACTCATGTTTTAAATATGGGCCACAAATTATTTTCTAGTACATCTTCAATAATTCTTAATCATTTCAGTTCCTAATTTTTAAAGTCAAGTATGGGTTCATGTAAATAAATGTTTTAGATATATTAATAATTTTACATATTTTAAGACTGAAAATGGAGGCAATATATAATGATTCTATAGACATATCTATTATTTTAAATTAGAATTTCATATTGGTGTAAATAGGATAAAAATTTAGGGTTACTATATTGGTCTTTCTCTCTAAATATTATTAACTTTCTAAAAACTTCCATTTCTCCAATTGTATATTAAGTGAAAGTTGATGATTTTTATGTCCTTTCCTATTCTGATATTTAGCAATACAATGTATATAATTCTTTCAATGTATAATTATTATCTTAATATTCAATTCAGAAGTCATATATACTCTGAAACATTATTCCCCAAAACAAAGTTTCCATTCAAGAATAAAATAAAAGCCTGGCTGGTGTTGCTCAGTGGTTGAGCGTCAACCTATGAACAAGGAGGTAACAGTTCAATTCCCGGTCAGGGCACATGCCTAGATTGTGGGCTCAATCCTCAGTGGGGGACTTGCAGATGTCAGCCAATCAATGATTCTCTGTCATTATTGATGTTTCTATCTCTCTCCCTCTTCCTTCCTCTCTGAAATCAATATATATGTGTACACACATACACACACACACACACACACACACACACACACATATATGTTAAAAGAATATATAACAATAAAAGCATAATATGCTAATTAGACCGGACGACCTTCTGGACAAAACCTGGGCTGCGAGGGAAGCCCGGGTCCTGGGTGCCTGCCGGTGGCCAGGGGGAAGCCCAGGTCCCGGGTGCCAGAGGGAAGCCAGTGCCGGCAGCCGGGGGAAGGAAGGCCTACTCTTGCATGAATTTCGTGCATTGGGCTTCTAGTAAAATATAAAATATTAAAGAACAGTTCTTGGTTTTTTGCTTGTTTGTTTATATTTTCTTACTTTCTCCCTGGGAATCTCTATTATAAAAACCCCTTGGTCGTGATGCCGTCACACTGTAACAACCAAAGACTGGTCACCAGGAGGCTGTGTGCACGGTGAGGTGCACATGGGTGGGCAGGGCTGCGTGCGTGGCGAGGAGCACACAGGTGGGCAGGGACTTGACTCTCAGTCTCGTGGCACCGGCAGGACTTGACGCTGGGTCCCACGGCGCGCCAGGTCTGGGTCTTGTGCGATTTCACGCACTGGGCCCCTAGTACTTCTTATAAGTCGTGAGTGGAATCTTAAAAGCAAGTTTTTTGGAATCTTGCCTTAAAGGACCATCTGGATGCAGTATGAGAAAAATCCATCAAATGGAAATGGTATCCTACCTAATAAAATAGTAATATGCAAATTGACGCACCTTTGCTCCGCCCAAGCCACGCCCACCATCCAAAGCCACGCCCACCAGCCAATCAGGGCGAGCATGCAAATTACCCAACAAATATGGCGGTTAATTTGCATACGCTGAGGGAGGGAGGAGTGAAGACTGAAGACAACTTAGAAGGAAGACGGAGGAAAAGCTGAAAGCAAGATGGCTGCCAGAGGGAAAGCCCGGGCGGGGCGGAGCAGGGCGGAGCGGGGCGGGTGGCAGAGGCGCACGGGTGCAGGCGCGGCGGCCGCAACAGCGGCAGCGTATGCGGCCGCAGCGGCTGCTTGCAGAATTTTTCCTGCAAATGGGCTACTAGTTTGTTAATAAACAAATAATCTATTATATCTTTTAAATTACTTAAACACAGACCATAAAGGAAGGCAGACTTTATAAAAATATGTATATATTTTGTGAAAGATATAACTATTCAATTATATAATTATTTATACTATAAAGACAGAATAAAATGCTATTCAGAGAGAATATTGGAAAAAATCAAGGACTTCCATTTCTAAACATTTGATATAAAAACATATCAAACTGTGAGATGATATGATGTACAGAAAATATGCAATAGATACAATCAACAATTAAATAATAGAGAAAATTAAAAGCTGAAAGTTACTTTCTAAAATGACAAATAACATCGATAAGCCCTCACAAGATGATAAAAAATAAAAGACACAAATTACAAATGTCAAGAATTAAAAAGAGAACATCATAGCATACTCTAATTCTGATTTGTATATTTTTCTGTATTTTTATTAAATTTGATAAAAATTGAAAATCAATTCCTAGTTCAACTGATATCCATGATCTACATAATTCATCTACACTAATAAAAGAGTAACATTCTAATTGACCGTACCTTCGCGACACCCACCAGCCAATCAGGATTATGCAAATTAACCCAACAAAGATGGCGGGTTAATTTGCATACACAGGCGCTGAGTGGCCAGGGGCGGGGTGGGACCATGGCGATGACGCAGGCTTTCCTCACCACCCCAGGTGCTCTGGGCCTCTGGGCAGTGTGGGAAGGCGGTAAGGCGGCTCCAGGCCGGAGTGAAAAGGCGGCTTCAGCCAGAGCGAAGGCGGTGCCCGCAGCCAGGGGAAGGAAGGCCTATTCTTGCACGAATCTTCATGCATCGGGCCTCTAGTTTAAAATAATACCCAGACATGAACTTAATATTTATAAAATGTATTAACTAATGCTTTCTCTTGTATTGTAGTCAGAGAACTTCCAAGAGACTCATCTGTAATAGGCTTATTGCTCTTTTTATTTCAAGAGGCCAGCTGTATGGTGAGCAACTGATTTCTCTCTGAATTAATGGTCTGTAAGTAAATTTCTTAAGTAGACTGTTTATACCTAAGACAGGTGTCAAGATGCCAAAATCTGTCTCCCTGCATCTTTTTTGTGTATCATAGTGTGGGGATAGCAAGTTTCCTTCTTTCCTTCTTTGTCACATATTCATCTTGGTCTTAAATAATAATCAATAAAAAAAACTATATTGGCTATTTAGTTCACGCATTGGATAGGAACTAGAAGGTGCTTGATCTTTCCACTGTTTCCATTTGTATTTAATTCTTTTTTCACTTCTTGGAGCCATGTTAATCTAACTCAGTGATTTTCAACTGAGGTGTACCACAGCACACTGGTGTGCCACAAAATTTTTAAAACATGCAATACCTCTTATGTGGTCAGGGGCACTGACCTCTTTTCCCTTAGATTGTCAAATAAAAAAGTGGCAACAACCAACACAACAATAGCTGATCATTGTGAATGAATCAAAATTATACCTAACTTTTTTGCTAGATCGTCAAAAAATATATTTTTTGGTGTGCCACGGAATTTTAGTAATTAATTTATGTGTGCCATGAAATGAAAAAGGTTGAAAATCGCGGTTCTAACTTACATAGCAGGGAATCCTCACTTTCTGTGAAACTAAACTTCCACTGACATCTATTTTTTTTAAATCAGTTCTGTTTATAACATAACATACTTCTCAAACAAATCAATAATATTGTTTCTTCCATACCATCTTACTCGATTTCCAAAAGATGATCTTGCTCAGATAGTTTTGGGGAGTTTTTAAGGACCATAATCATAATAATTTGTTTTGTTTGCCAACAATTTATGCACTTAGAGTTTTCATAAGGACATTTCATAATGCAAGTAGTGATTGCTTTTGAAAAATGTAAACAATCTGTATGCTTGTGATGCTCCTCATCCAAATGCTTTTTCTTGTTTTTCTACAATAATTTGGAGGGTGTTGCAATGCAAACTGCAAACATATTTCCTTTCTTTGTGAGCTAAAATCTACACAAGAATATTTTGCATTTTAATAAATTCTAGTTTGCAAAAGCATGCTTCAAAATAAAATTCAAAGGCATCCTCAATTTTTCTCCTTTAAAAAACCTAGCCAGACAGGTTGTTTCACCTGCTAATGTTTAACTCGCAATGCATGTATTAGTGTCAACTTAGATTAGCTTACTTTTTATAGTTTTTTTTAAATAAATTCATACACATTTTGTTTGTTTTGTAGAGCTCTGTGAAGGTCAGGCAGTTGGTTGTTCTTCAGTTTTCCCATATAGAAACTATTGCCCACCTTCCTTTTCTAATATTAGAGATACATTACTGGAAAACACAGATAAATGCATTGCTAAGCTAAAAGCCTACTAATAAGTGGCAAATACTAGGTTTTCTTATTCAATGTTGACTGGGTTTTTTTACATGAAGCATACTGCAGAATAAGTCAAAACTCCTTAAGCCATTCGCAGAAATTTACAGTTGTTTCTTTCCTTTATGGCAGCCTTAGTCACTGCTTAAGCCACATCCAGTTCAACCAGATAGACAGCCCACTCCCAGAAAGAACTACATGAAATGTCTGCATTCTTCTCTCTTTGTATATTTTATTTTTTTCCACTTCATTTCAATTCATTTCACTTGTGTTTTGCCTATCTACAATATCAAGGGCTATTTTATGTAATTTTTTTAAGCTTCCCAAAATTATCCAAGCCTTAAATTTTCTCTACTCTGATCCCTATAAAACTTAGTTGACAAACCTACATTGTCTTTTATTGCTTTCTTATATTCTTACTTAGTTGACATTTTTTTGCTATTTTTATTGTTGTCTTTTTTCTTGAATCTCTTCCTTTTCTCCCAAACTAGTCTGAAACCATAGCTTTTACTTTCTTTATAGAAAGGAAAGCATAAAACAGTTTATTTAAACTATAAACTTGCCACTTGTATGTGCCTTAAGAAAATTCTAGGCATGACTAATTTCTCTCTTTTAAGCAGGAAACAGGAATAATTAAATGTGTAATTAGTGGTAGAAACTCAGAAGGAATAGTTGCTGCATATGTGATAATCTATGTAAGATTTCTCTACAGAGCACCGGGGATTTGCATTGCTGGTTAAACGTGTTTTTTGTTTGTGTGTTTTGTTTTTTAATTTAAATATTTCTTTCAAATAATTTTTTGACTGCAGTTATGAGAGATCTGATGATTTTAAAAATTATTTCTCAAAAAATTATGATTAAAAATAATAGTAATCATGTGTATTTATTTCCTGTGTAGTGTACTGGTGTGTGAGGGTGAGACAATATAACTAAAAGTTATCTCCTAACCCTTTTCTTACCTATTTCCTTAGTTATGATTGTGAACTAGGCAACAATATCTTTTGATATGCAAGACTAGATGATTTAAGAACTACCAATGCCACCTCCATAGTCTTCCTGAGATAAATGCTTTATTACAACCATTTTTACCAATGAGACATTGAGGCACATAGAGGTTAAGTAATGTCCCTCAGGTCACACAACTAGCAAGTAATGTAGCCAAGGCATTTGGAACCCACAATTAGGGGACACAACTCTCTAGGAAAGCTATTATAATAGTGCTTGGAAGCCAAATGCCCATACTATTAGTTTTTAAGTATATGAAGATTCTTTACTAATTAATAAAATGCAAGCTAATTTAATTGTTTTTAAAACCATGAAAGCTTTTTGACTTAACTTATCTCAATCCAAAATGATCACAAATACATTTTTATCATAGGGATGTTTGTAAAATTAAAAGGGATGCTCTTATTGGAAAAAGCTGGGAACACCCTCACAGATCATAAACATGAAAAATAAGTTAAATCAATTTTTCATGAACAGCCTTTCAGAACTCAGCTTCCGAAGTCCCCTTTGAGCCTGTTTAGTACACTGAGGACAGGGTTATGTCTATGTCTATGATGACTGAAGTTTTGACTGATGTTACTGAGTACTAATTAATATCTCATCCTGAGTAGAGCTCTGGTAAAATTATCATTCTGAAGCTAATTTTACAGAGAGGTTTGTCCCACGTCAACAGATTCTGCACCTGCCAATATGAAGGGTTATATTATATAATGCAAAGGGTTATTCTAGACATGTTCGTTTCTGCACAAATAAAAAAACAGTCTCCACAACAGATTATTTCATTCACTGTATGTTTCTGTAGCCTATAGATGAAGCTTGTAATTATGCATTTATTTGGGCTTTGTTTGTTTATTCATTCGTCTTTGTATAGTTGCCAGCTCCAAGAGGGAAGGGACTCTGGCTGTCTGTCTCCCATTGCCAGTGTGTCACAAACACCTGGCATGAGAGCGATCCAATAGGAGATGATGAATGAAAGAATGATACCAAGGGAGAACATACAAGTTATGTCACATCATCTGTCTGACCTTTGCTGAGTTAGTCAACTTCTTTGAATCTCAATATCTTAATCTGTGAAATATTGATCTCATTTGTTTTATTTTAAGCATTATATGAGATGTTATAGTAAACACTTGATAAGTGATAGCTATCATTAGATTTCTATTAAAAATTTGACATCTACAAGGGGCACTAAAGAATCATGAGAAGGTAATGATAGACAGTGAGAACATGTAAGGGCCCACAAAGAGTATTCAGTGTCTCACCAAGAAATGAAACCGAGGATGAGGGCTAAGAACTTGGTGCTGACAGTAATGCAACATATGTGTTGAGAAGTTAAAGCATAATAATTCAATTTGAGAAGCCTTACTGAGAATGTATTATAAACTGAAAGTCAATATACAGGATGGTGATTTCAATATTTATAAAGCTAACAGTTGCACATAGAAACCAGAACAAGGGTGGCATTTTAAATTCCAAGTTTATAGGATGACGATAAATTATTTGATGTGAATAAAAAAACTTTAAGGCAAATATGTACAATGTAGATGAAGAAGTTTTATTCTTTCCACAAATATAACATCAGGTTTCTGCTACACTCTGTGTTGTAACACCACATGTGGAAGACAGACATCTATGTTTTTAGCTCTTGAATATTTATTAAATACTAGCATTCCTGTTGCAGGAAAAATCCTGCAATAGGGTTTCCTGCTGCACTCTACCTCGTCCCGCCTGCTCTCCTCCCTTCTCCCCTGGCCCGCCTTCTCCGCCAGCCCACCCCGCTCTCCTTCCTTCTCCCCCGGCCCCGCCTCCGCTCCTCCCTTCTCCTCCCCCCACCCCCGGCTTGCTTGCTTCTCCGCAGCTTTGCTCCCTTCAGCATCTCTTGGCTTCTTTCTAAGCTGTCTTGATATGCAAATTAGCCGCCATCTTTGTTGGGGTAATTTGCAAACTCATCCTGATTGGTTGGTGGGCGTGGCTTGACTGGTGGGCGTGGCTTGGGCATAGCAAAGGTGCGGTCAATTTGCATATTTGTCTATTATTAGGTAGGACTAGAGGCCCAATGCATGAAATTTGGCTGTCTGGTCTAATTAGCATATTATGCTTTTATTATTATAGATGTGTTAGGGTGTTACTCCTCCAGCTAGCTACTCACTCATTTTCACCTTTGATGAGCTCATGATGACCCTTCTCACTAAGCTCTGTTATAATTTATATTGTAATTAATTTCTTGACTTTCTTTATAGTTTTATCACCTCAAAATGCTTCTCTAAACACTAGCCTCTTTTGAACTTTGTATACATAGAATCATATAGAGTATATCAAATTTTGATGCTAAAAACATGCTTACCCAAAAACAAAAATTATGCTTACCAAATGACCTATCAATTCTACTGCTAAGGAAATATCAAATGAAGTGAGTACTCTTTCCCACTGAAAACATGTACTGTTGGCCTCTTTTATCTGAAGGTTTTGCATCCACCGATTCAATCAACCACAGATTAAAATATTTAAGAAAGAAATCTTAATTGTTTCAAAAGCAAAACTTGAATTTGCCGTGCACCTAGCACTACACTGAATCCACTCGATATAAAGTGATGTGCAGGTAAATCCTGTAGTTTACCAGTATATGCAAATATACACTGAGTGGCCAGATTATTATAATCTCTGAACGCATAATAATCTGGCCACTCAGTGTATATCCTATATAATAAAAGGCTAATATGCAAATTGTCCCCTCAACCAGGAGTTCAACCAGCAGGCAGACCGGCCAACCGCACATGTACCCTTCCCCTGGCCAGGCTGGCTGGACCCCACCCATGGATGAATTCATGCACCGGGCCTCTAATACACACACACACACACACACACACACACACACTGAGTGGCCAGATTATTATGCATTCAGAGATCATAATAATCTGGCCACTCAGTGTAAGTGAAATACAAATACTAAACCATTTCATATATGGGACCTGTGCATCTCCTGGATCTAAACCCCCGAGAATATTGAGGGATGACTGTACAGAAATATTCATAGTAGCCTTATGTATAATAGCTAAAACATGTAAGCAACATAATTATCCATTATTAATATAACGTATAATATGTGGTTACATGTTCATGTAAGGAAATATTACAGTAAAATTAAAAAATTGCTACTCACAATATAATATGGATAAATCTCATAAAATAATGCTGAACAAAAAAGTAATATGGATAAATCTCAAAATAATGCTGAACAAAAATATTCAGATACAAAGGTGTAAATATGTTATGAATCCATTTATAAAAGCAAGCAAAATAAACTGTAATAATCAAAGTCAGAATAGTTACCTTCGGAGTATATTAACAGGAAGTATGATAAGTCTATTTAAGGTGTTGGTAATCTATATATATAAAAGCCTAAGCAACCAAATGACTGAATGACTGGTCAACCAGTTGCTATGATGTGCACTGACCATAAGGGGGCAGACATTCAATGCAGGAGCTGCCCCTGGTGGTCGATGTGCTCCTACAGCCAACCTCCTGTGGCCAGCCAACCTCCCGTGGTCTCCCCTGTAGCTGGCCAACCTCCCACGGTCCCTCCCTGCAGCTGGCCAACTTCCCGCAGTACCTCTCCCGTGGCTGGCCAGCCCCGATTGCCCCAATAGGGACTGGGCGAGATGGCCTGATAGCCGGCCAGGCCAAGGGACCCCACCCATGCATGAATTAGTGCACTGGGCCTCCAGTATTTTAATATCAATCCACTTTTTGGGTTGGCTTCACATATACTTTCATTTTTAAAATTATATCATCATACTTTAAGATTGTTAAATTTTACAATATGAATGTTATAATTAGGAAAAGAGAATGAAGATATATCTATATATCTATAAAGACATATTATAAAGTCAAAAGTAAATTGCAAAATAATATCTGTAGTACGTACCTATTTATATAACCATCTCATCTCAGCAAAATATGAAATGTTACTACATATTTATATTTGTATAATTTTCATTTGTGTGATTAAAAATAAATATATTTCACTCATAGAGCAATTATAGGAATTTAGATTCATATTTACATAGATGAGAGAATTCTTATTGAGCCAGTTTTTCCTTATAGCTAGTTTTAGGCTAAAAAATTAAATGGAGATATTTTCTTAGTGCCAAAATTACTCCAACAGAAATGATTTGACCAAAGAAGTTGACTCTTCAAATTAAATTTATTATTTCATAAAACATTAATTATATATATGTATATATTAGTGAAAATCTTGCTTTTTCCTACCTTTAACTGACATGACTACTAACTTTTATATCCATTTCTAATCAGTGATAACATTTCAATCAATTAAAGTATCAATGATCAGTCTTTTGTAGAGTTATATAAGTCTGAATTTCAGTGAAGAGAAAAAATTATCAATCTTATGTCCTTGTTACAATAAATCATCACGTATTATTCATCACTAATCTTGTGCTTAATCCTTTCTTAGGCAGCCTGAGGAGCAATGAGAAAATATCAGACATGGCTCCTGTTATAAAGGAGATAATAATTCAATTGAAAAGATAAAGTTTTGGTAAAGATATTTTGTAATTTAAACTATCTACAAAAGGCTCATCTGTCAAAATGATAGATTAAATTCTAATCCAGACTAGAAAACTAGTGACAAATACTTACTTAACACTTAAGATACTTAATGGAATTATTAGGCTGATAAATCTGTATTGAGATTAACTAAAAAACAAGTGACACAAAATTGATTATGCTACACTTTGATGACTCTAAAGGAGTTAGTGTGAATAATTTAGAGTAATGAATATGAAAATTGGACTTTATTCAAAATTTAAAATGAGATTCTTGCCTTGAGCAGTGGATAGAGCACCAGCCTGTGGACTGAAGGGTCCTGGGTTCAATTCCAGTCAAGGCACATGCCCGGGTTGTGGGCTCAATCCTTAGTAGGGGGCTTGTAGGAGGCAGCAGATCAATGATTCTCTCTTATCATTGATATTTTGATATCTTCCTCTCTGAAATTAATAAAAATATATTTTTAAAAATGAGTATTTATTTTTTAAAATCCCCAAATCTTTATAATAGGCTTTGCACCAAGTGTAAAATAGAAATTATAGTACTGGTGATGAAGAGGAACAAGATGATAGCAAAAATAATAATTTCCACACATTGAAAGATATCACTTGACTAAGTTCAAATAAGTAGAAGACAGCCAATATTTGAATATAGTTTTATCTGAAGCCAAATACATGCCATTACTCTCACCCCAGAATTCCTTTTATCTAGTTCTATAAATAAAAATTATTTCTGCTTTTAATGTAAACTGATGTAAGTACATTACCTATAATGTCACTCAAAGTCTCATGTTAATTGGCTAAACTGAACACTTTACACCAAAGAAAAGTATATCTCTGAACTGTCAAAAGATATGTATTCCGTAAGATTTTAGTTATTCTTTCTATTAAATTTCCCTTTTGCCTATTCTCTCTGGACATACATAGCCAAATTTTAAGCTAGTAATTAATATGTTAATATTTTCAATGTTATCTATTTTCTTTTTTCTCCTTTGTGATTATGTCAATTTATTTAAAGTTGACTGAAATTCCTGTTCATCGGATTTGAACTGAAGTAAAATTAAAATTAGATGTGACAGGCATTGAATAACTTCTACTAGTAAATATAAATGAAGCTTCAACAAATATGAACTAGACACAAGTCTATTTTTCATGTGAATAGAATGTATTTCTGATTCCTACTAGCAGTGATAAAAGATAAAAATTACTTGGTTCACAATTCAATGAATAATAGAGCTGAGAGGGATCTCCAAAGATGAAGTATATCCTTCCATATCTAGGCATTCTTCATTGAGAGTACTCCACACAGACAGGCATCAAACTTCCTCTCAAATATCCCCAATGGAAAGATAGACGCTGCCATCATCTGCTTTCAACCCTTACATGTTTCCTCAGTGGTTTTCCCACTGAGACACTCTCCATGAAGCTGTCTGATTTCTTCATCCTTGCCAAATTTCTCTCCTAGACTTCTGTCTAAGCAGACTGTGTTTTCCAAAATCAGTACTGATTCAGCCTGTTATTTCTGCTTTATGCTTCTGAGCACCAAGGTCTATGATTTTAGCACATGATGCATTAGTGTTCTAAACACCATTGAGAAGAAAACAAGGCCCCAAAGGGTGAAGGCATTAATGAAAACAATGAGCATTTTTGTAAGAAGCCCAGGACATTTAAATCCAGTGTCCCAGAACGATATATAACTTTGCCAATTACAGCAAGCATTTCAAGGGTCAATTACCTCTTATAAGTTGTCAATACAGGTATCATTTTCATTCATGAAAAATTCTTTAGAAAGCAAAATATCGAAATGTTTTCTGCTCATTTAAATGGTAAAAGAAGGCAAAAGACTGGAATCCTTGCCATGCCCTACCCTAAAACAGAAGATTCTCTGTTTGGGCAACAGCAGTGTGGATATAGCCAAGAGACTGTTTTGGCACAAGAAAGAATATATCAGCATTACCAGTGCCAATTGCATTCCATTGCCTTTAGTTTCCTGGCTGAGTATATCTGTGTGTTTGGGGGAGGGGAAAAGGCAAGAGGGAGGCAGAATCTGGCAGTCATTTCTCTTCACTCTGCAATGTCCTTTTTAGTATCTAAATAAGAGTATGCTCCTATTTCACCATCCTTTTGCAGTTCTAACTATTGGAATATCAACCTTGCCATTGCAATAGTTACCACAATATTGTTGAACAAAGCTATTATTCTACTTGTCTAAAGTCAAGGAAAGAAAAATAATGATTTAATGAAACTTTGATCCACTCTGATGTTTAATTTTTATCTGAAGTTCTAGCCTTCTATTGCTGTGTAATTTTTAAAAAATCGCAGAACATAGTGGCTTATAATAATAATTTATTATCTCACATGATTTTGTGAGTCAACTCAGCTCAACTGGGCTGTTCTTAGTTGGGAGCGGTCATATGGTTAAAGAAAGATGGAGGCTGCTCCTGCAGTCATTAAGGCATTTTAAACTGGCAGCTGATGCTGGCTTTTGGCTAGGTTCTTATCTGGGGCTGATTACTAGAGCACCAATATGTGGTCTTTCCATGTGGCCAAGGCGTCTTCCAGCACAGCAGCTGTGTTTTAACAGGGAGCATCCTAAACATTAGCCTTCCAGGAGAGAAGAAGCTGCCAGTTTCTGAGGGCCTGACCTGAGAACTGGCACCGCACCATTTCTGCTGAGTCAGATGGTTCGGAACAGCCACAGAGACCTCTCAGAATCAAGACAAGGGAGCAGGGCACAGACCACCCTCCTGAATGAGTGCATCATCAAAACATCCGTGGCCATCTTTAATCTGCCACACTTTAAGTGATTACCGTATTTGGTGAGTCTCATTAAATAAGTGACCAAAATGGTTTGTGAATATCATTGAGATGTTAAATTAAAAAAGAACTCTAGTTTACAATTTGCAGAGTAGTAATCAACTAAGCACAGTATATTTGTATCTTGCCAGAAGAAAAAGAACATTAACACAATTAGTATAATTTGATTTAAAATACCTCAAAATATTACCTAGTCATGGTCTTCCCCTAATAAAATGTCATGTCTTCACAAAACTTGTGACCTAGATTCAACTCTCTCAATAGCATAGAGTCAGAGTTTTTAATTTTGCAAGGCAGTAGAAATTGTGACTGACTTCCCAACATTTCATTCTGTCCCATAATTAATCTAAATGACTCATGGCAATTTACCCCTTTCAGAGATTGGTTCAGGGGTGGACAAATCAAGTCAATCTGGATCAATGAGATTCAAGGAGGTTTGTCTGTAAATACTAGCACTTTGTGTGTTAATATTACCTCATCTGCCCCTACTCTTAAAATGACTTACAAACACATAGAAACTTCCTTCCCATTGTGCCTCCTGTGAAACTCAGATAACTTTTAATCTGTTTTTCAGTCTTTTGCATTCCAAATAAAATGTCCTTGACCCATTCCCCCAATTTCCTTGGGCTAGGGAGGTCCAAAACATTTCAAATATTCAGCTTAAACTCTCACAGACTAACGTTCTCATGGTCAATTTATTCTATAAGTATTGTCTCTGTTTCACCGTTTTATTTAATAGCATATGGATTAAAGTAGCTCATATGTTTCTATCAGAAAAACAAAGAAAAACACATGTGTACATCTAATATGCTCAAGAATTAAAATATGTTAATTAATTCAATGCACATTGGAGGTGTTAATATATTAGAGCTTCAGAGCAAAGTAAAGGAATATGCACAGCCACAGTGATGGTGAGACATATGTAAAGCTATTTTCTTATTATCTAGTTATGGATACACACTTTGGAAGGTGAGTATACATGGGATTTTATACCCTGAAAATAATCTGTATTTACTTAAAACTCTATTTGCAGAAAACAACATTGGCCATGTTTATCTTCTTTTGTAACCATTAAAAAGTTAATAAAGGGCCCTAACCAGTTTTGCTGAGTGGATAGAGCGTCAGCCTGTAGATGGAAGGGCGTGTACCTTGGTTGAGGGCACATCCTCAGTAGGGGGTGTGTAGGAGGCAGCTGATTGATGTTTCTAACTCTCTATCCTTCTCCCTTCCTCTCTGTAAAGAATCAATAATATATATATATATATATATATATATATATATATATATATATATATTTATTTTTTAAAGTTAATAAAGGAAAAAAAAATTTTAAGTGTATATTGATCATATAGTCTTCCCTTACAGATTTAAATTTAAGTTTATTGAAAACTTGGTCTTTAATTCCTGAAATGTGAACAACAACAACAACAAAATAAAAAAACAAATAGAAGTACCCAAACAAACAACAATGAAATCCTTAAGAAAACAATAACAACAACAAATCTGAATTAAGCACAGAGGATGTAACTATATCTAAACCAGTTAAGCTATTCACAGAGTATTTAACAAGTTTACTAGAAACCTAATCAATCACTTGAAAATTAAAAATCAAATAAAACTTACATCTCAAGTTTTGTACTATATTCTACTTACTGTCATATCTGTTTAATATTGCTTTCAGGATGAGCTATTATCACATTCTGCCTATTTTCTTCTCTCCAACAGGGTAATACCATTCATCTGCCTAATAATGACAAATGGATTTCATCCCATGTGACAACTCTAATCAATTGATAATGATTGCTTGCGGCATTGTTTTGTGAACAGTTCTAAGGCTATGTCTGGACTCAACAGGACAAAAAGTTCTTTATATCATTCAAGGGCATGTACAGGAAGTGGAATTACAAAGTGAAAGGTATCAGTCATTCCTGCATTCCCTGCTAAAAACCATTAACAAACCATTTTAAAAGCCCATTTGTGGCTCTAGTAACTGCTGTTATCTATATCTAGTCATTCCTATTATCTGGCATAAAATGAGCATTCAGCCAATGAGTAAATAAATGAATAAAAATATTGGATTTTTTTGGAAAATATGTATGGTATAAACACACATTGGAATATGAATAGGTTGGACAGATAAGGAAAGAGGGTCCCAGTAGGCTACACCAGCAAATGTCTTTCATATACCTCAGTAAACATAAAGAATCTGGCAAAAGATATAACAGCATACTCTGAATTGCTTGCTATATTTGCCATCCCTTTACCAAAATATCTCTTTTCTTGTTTATCAAACTAGAGGCCCAGTGCATGAAATTCGTGCACTGGAAGGGGGGGTCCCTCAGCCCGGCCTGCGCCCTCTCGCAGTCTAGGACCCCTCAGGGGATGTCCGACTGCCAGTTTTCTTTTGACTACTTTTAAGATGTTCTCTGCCTTTGTTTTTTTTTGGTGTTTTTTGTAGTTTTCCTCTAATGCACCCAGGTATTAATTTTCTTTCTACTCGCAGTCTTCGCAGTCCGGGACCCCTCAGGGAATGTAGCAGTGCACCAAGCAGCAATGCGGCCAAGGAGGAACCCAAACTAGGGCCGGGCACCACGCCACTTGCGCTCATCCCAGCCCACTGCTGCCGCTCGGTAGTGCTGCTGCGGAGTTGGAAGAGGCTCCCGCTGCTGCAGCTGCGCTCGCCAGACGTGGGCCCAGCTTCTGGCTGAGCAGCGCTCCCCCTGTGGGAGCACACTGACCACCAGGGGCCAGCTCCTGTGTTGAGCGTCTGCCCCCTGGTGGTCAGTGCACATAATAGCGACTGGTCATTCTGGTCATTCCACCATAATGGTTGCTTAGACTTTTACATATATAGATAGTCTCAATTAGATATTTTCTCCTTAGAAAATCATAAAATTAAATTTTAGAACTTGGTGAGATCTGACATTTAAACTTAAACTAGACTGAATTACCAATATTTTAATGCATGTCTATCCCAGTAGACCCAAAGTTTCAGCCTCTACTAGGCTGAGCCTCCAGGGAAGAACATGTGTTATATACAACTTCCCTTCATATTCACAGCCATAAGTATGTTTTTATAAATATCTAATATGGGGATCATCACTTGATATTATGATATAATCATAAAATCCTATATTTATGAATAATTCTAGTTGAATCTTCTTGGTTATCTTTTCAGAAGTTATATAAAAACCATTTCTCTAAAGCATACAAAACAAGTCTGGTTGTCATGGCTTAGTGTTTAAGTATTGACTTATGAACCAGGAGGTCACGGTTCAATTCCTGGTCAGAGTACATGCCTGAGTTGCAGGCTTGATCCTAGGTATGGGGCCTACAGGAGGCAGACAATCAATTATTCTCTTTCATCATTGATTTTTCTCTCTCTCTCTCCCTCTCCCTTCCTCTCTGAAATAAATTAAACAATATATTTTTAAAAGTCTACAAAACAATATTAATACAATTTATTTTTAAAAATATTTGTCAATTACAGTTGCTGTAGAATATTGTATTAGTTTCATTAGTGACAACATGATTCATAATGATTAGGCATTTATATAACTTATTAAATGATCACCCTGCTTAGTCTAGTATCTATCTGCCACCATACATAGTTATTACAATGTTATTGACTATATTCCCTATCCTGAACTTTACATACCCATGACTATTTTTATAATTGGCAATTTGTACATTTTAATCCCATTTTTTTTCCCAATCCACTTTGTATTTGGCAACCATCAAAATGTTTTCTGTATTTATGATTTTGTTTCTGTTTTGTTTGTTAATTTATTTTGGTTTTAGATTTTATATATAAACTAGAGGTCCAGTGCCCGAAATTTGAGCCCTGGGGGGGTCTGTCAGCCTGGCCTGTGCCCTCTCGCAGTCTGGGAGCCCTTGGGAGATGTCCAACTGCCTGCTTAAGCCCACTCCCTGGGCCTTAGCGCTGCTGGGGCGCCCCCCCCCCCCCCCTGTGGGAGCACACTGACCACCAGGGGACAACTCCTGCATTGAGTGTTTGCACACTGGTGGTCAGTGTGCGTCATAGCAACCAGTTGTTCTGCCATTTGGTCAATTTGCATATTAGCCTTTTATTATATGGGATGAAATCACTTGGTATTTGCCTTTCTCTGACTTATTTCACTTTTCATACTTGTATTTTATAAATAACTAGAAGCCCAGTGCATGAAATTCGTGCACGGCGGGGGGTTGTCCCTCAGCCCAGCCTGTACCCTCTCCAATCTTGGACATCCCTCTCACAATCCAGGACTGCTGGCTCCCAACTGCTTGCCTGCCTGCCTTCCTGATTGCCCCTAAAAGCTTCTGCCTGCCAGCCTGATCACTCCCTAACCACTCCGCTGCCAGCCTGGTTGATGCTTAACTGCTCCCCTGCCAGCCTGTTTGCCCCCAACTTCCCTCCTCTGCCAGCCTGGTCACCCCTAACTGCCCTCTCCTGCAGGGTTGATCACCTCCCTCCCTTGCAAGCCTGGTCCCTCTCAACTGCCCTCCCTTGCAGGCCGGGTGCCTCCCAATTGCCCTCTCCTGCTGGCCATCTGTGGTGGCCATCTTGTGTCCACATGGGGGCAGGATCTTTGACCACATGGGGGCAGCTATATTGTGTGTTGCAGTGATGACCAATCTGTATATTACTCTTTTCTTAGATAGGATAGAGGCCTGGTGCATGGGTGGGGGCCAGCTGGTTTGCCCTGAAGGGTGTCCCGGATCAGGGTGAGGTTTCCTTGGGGCGTGGGGCGGCCTGAGCGAGGGGCCTGTGGTGGTTTGCAGGCCGACCACGCCCCCTGGCAACCCAAGCGGTGGCCCTGGTATCTGGAATTTATTTTCCTTCTACAATTGAAACTTTGTAGCCTGGAGCGGAGCCAAGCCTGCTGCTCCCTCCAGGGCGGAAGCCATCTCTGTGGCAGTTAATTCACCTTCTACAATTGAAACTTTGTAGCCTTAAGCGGGTGAGCCCAGCCAGGGTGTGCGGAAAGCTTTGCTTCCCCTGTTGCCGGCGGCAACCCTGGTCTGCTCTCTCAAGCTCCATTCTGCGGCCATTTGTTTGAATTTGTTTACCTTCTATAATTGAAACTTTGTAGCTTGAGTGGAGGCTTAGGCCTGCAATGGCAATGGAAAGCTTGGCTTTCTCTGTTACCTGGGAAACCATGCTCACTGTGGCTGTAGCCATCTTGGATTGGGGTTAATTTGCATAGTCGCCCTGATTGGCTGGTGGGCGTGGCTTGGCTGGTGGGCGTGGCTTATGTAGCGGAGTGATGGTTAATTTGCATATTACCATTTTATTAGAGAGGATAGTCAACTGTTCAAATATTTTATACCCACATCAAGCATCAATAATAACAATATAAATAACAACAATAATAATAATTTAGCTAATTTCTAACATAGTGGTATAGCATACTATACTTAGATAACTATAGTTGGACATACTTGGGTTTATATGCTGGTTTCATTCCTTACTTATGATTTTTTGATGTGTAACTTAAATTTTCTGTGCTTAGGCTTCCTTTTCAGTAATGGATGTAAATAACTATGTCAAGAGAATCTACACTAATAAAAGAGAAACATGCAAATTAACCATCACTCCGCTACACCCACAGCCAATCAGGAGAAAGTATGCAAATTAGCCCAACCAAGATGGCGTTGGCTGAGGAACTGGAGTGAGCAGGAGGCTTGGGCTGCCCGCGGCAATGGAGGAAGCCAAGCTTCCCACCTGTCCTGGCCGGCCCTGGCCTCTGCTTAAGGCTACAAAGTTTCAATTATAGAAGATAAATAAATCCCAGATACCTGCTTCCAGGGCCCTGGCCTCCACTCAAGGAGACACTGAAAAAAAATAAAGAAAATAAAAAAAGGAGGGGCTTGGAGCCTGGATCACCAGGGGGCATGGCCAGCCTGAAAATAGCCTTCAGCTCCTCACCCAGGCTGGCCACACTCCCATGGGGTGAGGGTCCCCGCTGGGGGGCTTGGCCAGCCTGCAAACAGCCATCAGCCCCTGACCCTTGCTGAAAAGACACCCCAGTGGGGACCCCCACCCTGAAGGGGGTGTGGCCAGCCTGAAAACAGCCCTCAGTCCCTCACCCCATCAGTGGGGGTCAGTTGGAGGTGATCAGGACAGCAAGGGGGCAGTTTAGAGTGAGCAGGCCAGCAGGGGGCCAGTGGGGATGAGCAGGCCAGTAGGGAGGGTAGGTGGGAGCAATCACACTGGCATGGGGGCAGTTGGGGGTGATCAGGCTGGTGGGGGTGGGGGGCAGTTGGGGGCAAGCAGGCCAGCAGGCAGAGTGGTTAGGGGCAATCAGGCAGGCAGGTAGGCAGGTGAGCAGTTAGGAGCCAGCAGTCCTGGATTGCGAGAGTGATATCCAGCTGCCGGTTTAGGCCCAATCCCTGTAAACCAGCAGTAGGACATTCTTCGAGGGGTCTCAGATTAAAGAGGTGCAGGCCGGGCTGAGGGACACCCCCCCCCCACATGCACGAATTTCGTGCACCAGGTCTCTAGTTTATTATAAATAAACTAAAGGCCCAGTGCAGGAAATCGTGCATGGGTGGGGTCCAGCCGGCCCACCTCAATTGGGGCTGATAAGGGCTGGGCTGGCCAGGGGGAGGGGATGAGGGAGGTTGGCCAGGCGGCCCCGCTCCCGTTGGCCAGCTGCAGTGTGTGTCATAGCGGCTGGTCATTCTGGTCATTCAGGATGCTTGGCTTTTATATATATAGACTAGTAGCCCTGTGCACGAATCCGTGCGCCAGTAGCTCTCTGCGGGGCCTGGCCATTCCGCGCCCTCTACCCAGAGGCTCTCCGCGGCCCAGAGGTACATCCACAGCCTGGCGCAGAATGCTTGCCTCGTTGCCGGGGTGATGACACAAGTGTTCCTCGCCCCGGCCTGGCCAGAGGCCCAACTGTGGCCAGGCGCGGAATGCTTGCCTCGTTGCCGCAGCAACGAAGCAGTATTCCACCAGGCTGCTCACGCTTCCTGCTTTCAGCGCCCTCCCCCCCGGGACTGGAGGACTCTGGCAGGGCTGAGAGGACTGGGCGCCACCATCTTGTGGCTATGGGCTCTGCCATCTTTGTGACGGAGTGATGGTTAGTTTGCATATTACCATCTTATTAGATAGGATGTTTCTTTTTTTGTTTTGTTTGTCTGTAATCATGCCAATAAAATGACATAATTTGTTATAGCATTTCATTACTACTTCAAGTGTGAGATCAAAGATTGGTTCTCTTGAGATAGATTACCATCAAATAAAAACAAAGTGTGACTACCAATCCCAGGTATGGGGCCTGTAGGAGGCATCCAATCAATGATTCTCATCAATGATGTTTCTATCTCTCTCTCCCTCTCCCTCTCTGAAATCAATAAAAAAAAAAAAAAGCAAACTGTGACTTCATGGTGTGCATTTGCACATCCAGGAGACATGCTCACAAGAATGAGATAATTTTCTCTGATGCCTTTCTCCATGACAGTGGTAAAACTCAATTTCTGGCTCAGAGTTGACATGCTCCTGACTCAGGAATGCATTTCTGTCTGTATTTTACCTAACTCCTTTGGTATTCCTATCCATCCACTTCTTTTGAAAAGTCTTGAAGCCTTCCCTTGTTATATTTCTCTTATCTATACCAGTATATATAAAAGCCTAATATGCAAATTGTCCCCTTGGGAGTTTGACCGAGAGACCGGGAGTTTGATTCCTTGCTATGACCTGTGCTGACCACCAGGGGGTAGCATGGAACAAAGAAAGGCCCCAAGCCAGAAGGAAGGAAGGCCCCCTTGCAGTTTCCCCTTTACCCACTCTCTGCATTTAATATCTTTGTAAGTAAAATTTCCTATATTAAGAATTCCATGTGTTTATTACCCCAGACTGATTGGGGGTATGTGTGTGCATATTAGTGTGCAAGCATTACAGTCTTCCTGTTGTTTATCTTGACATTCTATAGCATCATGTCATCATGAATTTTACAGTGCAATTACCTGGCTACATTAGAACTGCAAAACAATTAGATGAAAAATATCAGATTTTCTATTAAAGCTCTATAAGGTCATTTAATTTTTATTTTTTTTAGTGAAGAGAGCCAATTGCTCATATAGAAATAGAATCCTGTGCTTTAACATTAGCAGACTTCTGCAGGAAAATGTCACATAGTATTTGAAACTAGGTTTCTTTTGGCTTTGAAAAGGCCAAATCTATTATTCTAAAGGGAGATTAAGGGAGTAACAAGTGTTGCACTTTTATTCCCAGATCAGCAGTAATGATAGCATAGCTTTATTTACATCCACTTGCCAATAGATTCTGCTTAGCACTGTCAAGATCAAAGCTGAGGAAAAAAACTTTCCTTTCTCACCACTTCATCATCCTTACCCTTACAGGCATGAAAATGGAAATTCTCCTCTGTTATGGGAGATAATGTTGCTATGGTTATAAAGGTAAAGTAGATTTATCAAAATAATTGGAAGCATGATTCTCCATTATGGTTAGTGATTGCAAGGATGGGTTGACATGAAAACACTAAACTTTTTCTTTTCTCCTTTCCTGTTTCTTCCATTTCTACATAAAGAGCTTCATGTTGTACTTACTAACAAAAGCATATCTCCAGGATTATAGGTATATCATAATGTGGAAATTTATGTGTTGTGTACTTTATATATTATATATATACACATATCCTGAAACTTACTATATAAAGATTTTCCTCTATAAGGCTTTGGATAGGTAGTTGAATATGAGGAGAATAGGAAATTCATGTTGACTCTGTCCATGACCTGCTCTTCTTTAATATGATGATTTATTTTAAATTTTAAACAATGAAAATATAATCGTTGGCCCATTAATAATGTACTGATAATAAGTTTTACAGTAGTGTCACTGTATTGTTTATATTAAAGTTATAAAGTTAACCATCCCTCCCTCTCTATTTTTTTTTGTGTGTGTGTGTGTGTGTGTGTGTGTCAAAGCTAGATCTAATTACCTCTTATTTTCCCAGGACACCCTCATCTATGAGACAACCAAATTCCTTTCGATTTCTCTTATTTTATTTTGGATTTTCCCTTTAACTTGATTTGCTATACATATTATTTTCCTGCCCACAATTCATATGACATTAAGGAGTTCTGATTCTATAGGACAAATTACATTGATACTCAACAACAACAAAAACAAAAAATGGTGCTCTCCCGACATATTTATATCTGAAAATCTAAGAATATATTGTACACAATTCAAACATCTTCTGATTAAAAGTAATAATCTTATCTAAGAGTTGGGAAATTCATAAGTATACAAGAAAGACAGAAGATTTAATGTCTCAAACTTTAACTCTTTAACTTCTTATTTGGACTTACTGTCATGGTTTAAATATTTTGTATATGCTTGTGACTTCACAATTAACATATCCAATTTCAATCTCATTGCTGAGCTACAGACTAAAATATTCAACCACCTGCTCAGAACTGCCATTTGGATGTCTAATTTAAAGTTAAAATATTCAAAGGAGATCTTCTCTTTTCCCCCCCTATCAAAGTCTATTCATATACTTCCTCTTTTCCCGTATCACCAAACAGTACAACATTCACCCAGTAGTTCAAACCCAAACCCAGCAGTAATATTTGATTCCTCCCTTTCTTTTCATATTTACAACCATTAAGTTCTGTTTGTGATGATCAAAATGAGTCACAAATTCTTACCACCTACATTCTTACTACCTTCATTGAAGCCACCAAAATATTTTGCCTAGAACTTGTCAAGTTTTCATAACTAGTCTATCTTCCTTTAATCCTGCCTCCGGACTGGATAAGTTCCATTTTACCCTGCAGGAACACTCACCACTGTCCTCCAGCCTGCCCTGTGCTTTGAAATGCTCCAGTGCCTTTCTAGTACATTTAGACTAAGATCCAAATTCTTAACCATGACTCTTGAGGCCCTTAGGACCTGGCTCTGCCCATGACTCTGGGTTCATAGCCCAATCTCTCCCTCGCACTTGTTCTTCCCCTGTCCCCACATTGTGTTTTATACATATTTAGCTTATTTGGATATTGTCTGTTTCACTTATTAGAAGTTTCACAATGCCAAGAATTTTATCTCTCTTCGACTGTTATATTAAGAGTAAGAAAACGGTGCCTGGAATATTCTAGTACTATGAAGTAAAAAAAAAAAAAATGAAGAGTGATTTGAGTACGTGAAAGAATGATTGAATGAGGTAGCCTGGTAAGTACTATTGCAATAACCATTTTACAAGAGCTACCTAGAAAATGGTAAACCTGAAAGTATTAAACTATCTTCATAAAGGCAAGAACTATGTTTTACTACACTTTTTATTTCCCTTAAATCCTGACTCAGTGCCTTGCACATAGTGGTCCTCAGTCAATTTATGTTCCTTAATGATGAGAATTGGTAGCAATGTGAAGACTGGCTTCTGGAAGGGAAGCTAGTCATGCATTTATTTTAGTACTTATGTATGTATTTCCAGAAAGTCTCAGACAACATAAATTGATCATTAAAAAGGTATTTTAATGAAGGCATGTATGATTATTATAGTCAAGCACTAAAGTTTACCTATACTATAATCACTTGCAATTGCTTTCCTATTAGAGATTATCCAGGTCTTGCTTGCTTCATGTCCTTTGGAAGATCTGCTTTTGGGAAATTTCATGGCTCATTAATAAATTCATCAAATAGTTTGTATAGGAAAAAGATACTATCAGAAATTCATAGCAGTCATTTTGAAATTTTTATTAGTAGCACCAATACAAGCAAGTGACAGAATTTTAGAAATAAAATATGGTATTATGTGAATATTAGCCTTGAATTGCACTTTTACTATTTTTTAAAATCTATACCAACTATATAATTTTTTATAATGTGTTATGAGCAATTAAAAATGTAGATATCAACTCCTATTCTGTATTATTTGGTTAAAGAATTAAGAAACACATACATGAAGCAAGTAGCTATTCAGTTCAAGACAAGATACTAATTATTCATCAGCACTGCCCATGCAGAATTCATCCTGTTTTCTTCTACACATTTTATAGTTTTGTATTTTATATGTAAATATTTGATTCACTTTTAATTAACCTTTGTGTAAGATGTGGAGTGCCTGTACTAGACCATGTTTTCACATGTGGGTGCCCAGGTACTCCAGCACCAGTTGTTGAAGACCATTCTTTCTCTATTGGAATTACCTTTGCATCTTTGTTAAACAGCAGTTGACTATAATTGTGTGGGTATACATCTGAGATCTTTTCTTTTTATTTCTTCTTTCTCATCTTTCACCTCTCATTTATTTTTCTTGCCTATTGCAATAACAAGGATCTTAGTAAACTTTTAAAGAGAGTGATGAGAGGAGATCCTTGTTTTGTTAGAGGGAAAGTCCTCAGTCTTTCGCTATTAAGTCTAACATCTGCTCTTTTATTTTCTACTAGTGGCCCAGTGCATGAAATTCATGCACATTAAAAGGGGATTAATTAGAGCAGTGATGGGCAACCTTTTGAGCTTGGTATGTCAAACTTCGCCAAAAAACTGAGCATAACTCGGGTAGTGTGTCACTTTGAGGAAAAAAAACATTATTTTGCGATATTTATAGTTTAAATAACATAAATGTTTCATCCTTGGCATGCGGCCGCCTCAGTGGCCACGTGTCATCAGAAATGGCACTGACACGCGTGTCAGTGGTTCGCCATCACTGAATTAGAGGAAATAATTTAATATTGCTATTTGCCCTTTCTCTATAATAGAATTGTTAGAGATGAAAGAAAATCAGTAAAATATATATAAAAACCTTCCTTCTGTCAGAGTCTGGGGCACACCACGGGACCCAGAGTCAAGTCCCTGCCCACCCACATACACCTCAAAATCGCGTGAGACCCAGACCTGGCCACCCCCCGCATTGGGCTAGATCCAGACCCAGCCAGTTCCACCCTTGTCAAGCACCACCGGACAGGGGACATAGCCTCAGGTCCCCTGCCCTGGCACCAGGACGGGGGACATGGCCTGAGGTCCCCCAACCCAGACCAGGGCAGGGTGTGTGCCTTGAGGTCCCCCGTCAAGCCCCGCCAGGTGTGGGACATGGCTTGAGATCCCCTGAGGTCCCCTGCCAGGTAGGAGGGGCACAGCCTCAGGTCCCCCGGCCCGGCACCAGGAGGGGGGCACAGCCTCAGGTCCCCTGTCAAGCCGCACCAGCAGGGGGGTGCAGCCTCAGGTCCCTCGTCAAGCCCTGCTGGGCGGGGTGCACGGCCTGAGTTCCCCCGACCCAGTACTGGTGGTGCACCTTGAGGTCCCCTGTCAAGCCCTGCCAGGCTGGGGGTGCAGCCTCAGGTCCCCTGGCCCAGCGCTGGGGCGGGGATTGTGGCCTGAGGTCCCCTAGCCCAGCACCAGGAATGGAAGCGCACCTTGAGGTCCCCTGTCAAGCCCTGCCAGGTGTGGGGCGTGGCCTGAGATCCCCTATCAAGCCCTGCTGGGTGGGGGACATGGCCTGAGGTCCCCTGTCAAGCCACACGGGGCAGGGGAAGGCGTAGCCTCAGGTCCCTGCTGATTGCTCCTTAAGGCTCCTTATGGAAACCTGGCCTCAGCTGTGGGTGCATCCATCTTTGTGATGGAGTGATGGTTAATTAGCATATTCCCTCTTTATTAGATAGGACTAGGGGCCCGGTGCATAGATTCATGCACCGGTGGGGTCCCTCAGCCTGGCCTGCGGGGATCGGGCCAAAACTGGTGGGTCCTGGAGTGTGAGAGGGCACTCTGCAAAGTTGCTGTCTCTCGGCAGTTCCTGCATTGAGTGTTTGCCCTCTGGTAGTTAGTGTGTGTCATAGCTACTAGCCAGTAGGCCAGTCACTTAGGCTTTTATATATATAGATACTATTAGTTTAATGACATTCTCTTCTATTCCTAGCTTACTTGGGAACTTTTATCATAAATGGGTGTTAAATTGTGTTAAATACTTTTTGTGCATCTACTGATATAGTCATATAGTTTTTCTAATCTTTTTTGTTAATATGACAAGTTACATTGATTCATTTATGGATGTGAAAGCAGCCTTATATTCCTGGATGAATAGCATTTGGCGTTCTGTCTTTATCTTTTTATTTTTCATATTTCTGGATTTGAGTTGTTAGTATTTTGTTAAGGATTTTTGCTCATACATTTATTAGAGAAAATGTTTCCTCTTTCGTCTATAATCTCGAACAGATTGTAAAGAATTGGTACTCTTTAAATGCTTGATGAAATTCTCCAGTGAAACTATTTGGGCCTCATATCTTCTTTTATACAATGTTTTATAACTACTAATTCAACTTCTTAATAAATGTAAGGATGTCCAAGTAATCTGTTTCTTCTTGAGTGAATTTTGGTACTGTGTTTCTTTCAAAGAATTGTCCATTTGACATAGAATTGTTCATAGCATTTCCTTATTACCTTCTTTAATGTCCATGGTATCACTAATCACTACTGTTCTTTCAATTTTGATATTGGCAATTTGAGTCTTTTTCCTTTTTTCTTGTTTAGCCTGAAAAAGGTGTATCCATTATATTAATCTTTTCAAAGAACCAGCATTTAGTTTTATTAAATGGGCTATTGTTTCCTATTTTTATTTTCAATGATTTCCTCTCTAATAGTATTATTTCCTTTCTTCTGTTTGCTTTGTGTTTAATTTAGTCTTTTTTTCTTCAGTTTCCTGAGATGGAAGCTTAGGCTATTATTAATTTTAGATTAATGTCCCTCAGAGAGTTTCTATCTTGCAGGTCTTTCATTTGTAATTCAGTTAGAATACTTGAGATTTGTCAGTGTTGTGGTGGGGTGTGGAAGTTGGGTTCAACTCCCTCATTATCTCTAAACCTATGTGGGCCTATGGCTTTCACAAATGGTTTTCTCCCTCATCTATGGGTGTGGCTTTTTAAAACCCTGCTTACTACTCCCTCTCCTGGCTGCAATGTTCCTTATCTATTTTCTTGAAGCTCTGTTCTCTATTTTTTTTTTTTTTTTTTTTTTTTTTAGATGAGACAAGAAAGGCTAGAACTGGTGTCAAACTCACTTTCTCTAACTGCAAATAGTTTTCAGAATTGCCTTCTTGTGAACTCTTTTCCCCTAGATGTTAGGCATTTCTTAGGGAGAAGATTCTGGATGGGTTTTAAGATGTCAGCTCTCCCCCATCTCTCAACTAGCACCACTAGAGAATTTTTCTCAAATTATCTCTAGGAGATCTTGGTGAGTTCTTGGAATAAAAGCCTGAATAAGCATGGGGACTCTCTTAAGACTCCAGTACAGGAGAATTTCTCACTTTCAAGCTAGTCTGCACTTAGCCTCCAGGAGTTTCTTCAAATTACCATTTAAATGTTTCCACCAGCTCAAGGATTTTCAGTTTCTTTTCAGGTAAGTAAATTCCAGAGCTATATCTTTCTGAATGAGACCTCTCTCTAAATTTTAGGGTTTCAGTTTGCCTTGAAACTTATGTTTAATGATGGGTCAAAAAGTAATTAATTTTTAATTTGGCTGGGTTTTTTGTTATAAGGACAGAGTGAAGACTCCCAATGAATTTACATATGATGCTGAAACCCAAGGTCTCCAGGAATAATTAGATCTTTATTCTACAACTAACATCATGACAGATCAAATTGACAAAAATATAGAATGCTTAAAAAATGAAATTAGTAATGTCATACTGATTGTCATACTTTGAAATATATCTCTGGAAAAATTAGAACAAAGTTTTTTTCCTCTCAAATGTTTATCAAATATTTATAAAAGCTGATCACTTAAAAATATGAGACCACAAAGCAATACTGTAAACAATTTCAAAACTAAGAAAAAGTATGTACTATTTTAATTGGAATATTATTACAACTAGCAGCAGGAGAAAATAATACATTTATGCTCATATTTTTAAAAGCAAATATTTTTAACACTTCAGTGGAACTATTTGTTAACCTTATCACACCTAGCACTAGTACAGGCTGTTCTATTTTATTTTCACAATTTAATAATTTTCTACTGAATGTTTAATGTTCATTAGAGTAATATATGGTTAGCAAAATTATGTATCAGTTATTTTAATCTTTAAACAAACACATTTTTTAACTTTTCAATTAAAATAATTCAGTTTTAGACACATCAAAACTTCCCATTTACAAATTTAGAATTCAATCAAAGTTGTTACCAATTTCTGGACACTGAAATATTTACATCCAACATTTAAGAAAGGGCACAGTAATATATGCACATTTAGTACAGCTATACTATTCCTAATTTTCTAGGTAAGTTTTAAAATAGAAAGCTTGCTTTTTTTTTTCTTTTTTGTAAGATTATGGTCCTTCTTTTCAACAATGAAGAGATAAAATCCAAATCCCTTGTGGGAAGATTGCAGTTACTCTAGCAACTATCAGGATCTGTAGCAAGATTTCCATCCATTTGTCTTTCATCAGCTTCTTCCCTTTCTGTTTTGTGGGAGATACATGCTTAAAAGAAGTAACTAGTTACCTTCATGCTGAAAAATCTATTTTTTTAAATAATTTTTTTTTACTTTTATTTTTTTCACTTTCTGTGCTTTTCTGGGGGAAATAATTTGTATCAATATTTTAAACTAGGCTGTTTGGGTTTTACTCAGGTTGAAGATTTTATAACTGATATTTTAACTCTAAGCTTACACCCTGAGGCAATTTCATAAAGAGCACAATTTTTGAAAATCAACTGAATCAATAGATGTATGTTATGATTTTTAAATTTTTATGGTAAACATTCCTTGCAGCTTCAGGCTTCACATCTTAAATATTTTATATTAGAATATGAGTTAACAGAGTAAACATGAAATGACTATTGGAATGATTCAAAATTTAGTTTATAAACAAATGAAAAATAAGTTTGGGACAATACATTACTTCTGTTGAATGAGTGTTTAAACGTCAGTATTTTGTAGTCTCAAAATAAATTATTTTAAATAAAGCCTTTCTTTTCCAAAGAAATGCAAGGAAATAAAAAGAATTTTTCGCTCATTTGAGAAGGAAATGAGTCCACTGGGGAACTTTGCATGGGGGCTTGATGGGGAATAAAGAGACAACCAGAGCCCAAAGCAGACTTCTTTGACTTATTTAAAATATTTCTTTTTGCATTTTTTAAAGCTTTCAAGTTTTAATCATTACCATATGGGATTTAAAAGGAAACTGTTAAAAATAATTGCTCACAATAATTATAAGTAGTCTGAATTAAATTAGAGCGGAGAGTGAGAGATGATGCAGTAAGTATAAATTTGCTTTTAAAGACTACTGCTTAATGGAAAGGCAGATGAAATATTGTATATGAAATTATTTGTTACTGACAAGAAATCCTAAGCATTTCAAGTCAAATTAATAATGTTAGCATTTGAATTCAGTTATCATTCATGGATTTATCATTTTTTTTAATGCTATTAGTCAATTCACAGCATATTACGAAAGATGTTTCCTTTTGTGTTAGAATCCTGTAAAGGGCCTTGTAAAAAGCTTTGTGTAAACAGTACTTTATTGTTCTCAGAAAAATATTTAATGTATTTTTTTTAAAAAGTACCATAAGAGATCAAAACCTTGCTTGTATAAGTCTGAAAACAAAACAAAAGATAAACGAATACCGAAAGAATTGCAAATTTAAGCCTAAATGAAATAAAATTTCTCACATCCCAGCTTGGCAAAAATTTAAAGCTTGTGAAGTTGTGGGAAAATGAACTTTTTATACAATGCTGGTGAGAGTTCAAAACACTACAACCCCATTCAGAGAGAAACTTAACATTATATAACAAATTCACATGTATGTATTCATTTTATTTTGCAATTCCACTTCTACAAACTTATCCTGAAGATATACCTCTCTGCCGGGGCTGATCGGCAGACCCTGAGCGATGGATGACTCTGACACACCTTTCTGTGAAAGAGAAGCTAAGGGGCTAATTGACATAAGGAGCCAAAAAAGCCCCGATTGCCTGCCTCCTTAGACTTTTATTGTAACAACAGCTTAAACTAAAATTAACTATTAGTTACAATCAGCAGGGTAAGTATCCTTGAGAAAGCGCATGGTCCTGTAAGCAAGGACATGTCTAAGTAAACACCTGGGGGTTCAGACTTGTTTGGAAAAGTCAAGGTAGGGGCTGCCACCTTCGGCAAGGTCCCCCTAGAGGCCCCCAACCTTTTGGAAAATCCTCCTTACAGACATTCCAACTAAGCCCCATGCTACCCCACACCTCTCCAAATATCAACCAACATATGCACAGTTATTCACTCTGACATTATTTGTAATAGCTAAATATGGAAAACAACTTAAGTACCCACTTTTGCTGGAATCTAGCTGAATCAGTTACAAAATATCCATAAAATGGCAACCATAGGAAATATGAAGACTATGTCCATCAATATAGGAAGAAGTTCAGGCTACTTTAGATTAAAAAAGAAAAGCAAGAACTAAAAGTATGTATATTATATGCTACCTTTTGTGGATGAGAGAGAAAAAAACACACATGCACACATATACAAAAAGAAAATAAATGTTGAGCTCTATTTAGTTAGCTTAGTAGTACTGTGTTTTAATTCTGAAACCATGTGCAATAAATTGTGGAAGAGAGCAAATTAGTGAATATATTGATTTTTCTGGGAACCTGTGGAAAATGGAGAGACAAATATAGACTAGAAAATGAAGACAGAAGAATCCAGTGATTTAAAATTTGATCTGAAATAATCAGCATGAACTTTTTATTTTTTGTGTGAATAAATATTTGCACACACACACACACACACACACATTTCCTTGCCCTGTACACTGAAACTACACACAACCAGTGACATTCTAAAAGCAAAGAACACATCAAACTCCCGTTATGAAATACCATTTCCCTCTAAAGAGAAGTTAATAGGGCTTGACAGACATGGGGGATCTCATGTCTCAGGCAAGAAAAGTTGAATGTGAACCTGAAACTCTCTTTTGCGTGTTACTTCCGATTCAGTTGTGTTACTAATTTATATTTGCAAACACCACATGAATGATGTGTGATTTGTTCATATTGGAGATTCATCTATCATTAGACAGCACTGCATATTGTATCCAGTTCAGACATTTGCTTCCATAATTACAGTAAACAGCTGTTCCATTTTGGTCTAAGTAAAAAAAAGTTGGCGCTATGACTGATTCCTCTATTTTTCTCATAAGGCAAATCCAAAACATAAGCAAATAGTATCAGCTTTAACCTTCAAAATATATCCAGTTTTTAAACCTAAAATCACCAGCTAATAACTACCACTGTATACATGACGCAGAGAAATGTGAGTTATTGGATTGGCTCCCTAATATTTTCTCGGTCTTCACATGTCCCTCACTATCTATGTTCAGCACAATAACTAACAGCCGTCCTCAAACTACGGCCCGCGGGCCACATGCGGGTGTTTTTGCCGTTTTGTTTTTTTACTT
This sequence comes from Cnephaeus nilssonii, assembly GCF_951640355.1. Lineage (NCBI taxonomy): Eukaryota > Metazoa > Chordata > Mammalia > Chiroptera > Vespertilionidae > Cnephaeus > Cnephaeus nilssonii. The sequence continues at coordinate 40,624,129 of NC_137085.1, read as the reverse complement.
CAAAATAAGATATGTGCAGTGTGCATAGGGATTTGTTCATAGTTTTTTTTCAACTATAGTCCGGCCCTTCAACAGTCTGAGGGACAGTGAACTGGCCCCCTGTTTAAAAAGTTTGAGGACCCCTGAACTAGAATAATCGTTTTAAAACTTAAATCAGATCGCCTCACCTCAGTCTTCAACACAAACCTCTCTCTTAGCATCCCATCTCACATAGCATCCCATCTCACAGAGACTGAAACAAAGGAACCTACCTTTGCCTCTAAGGACCTTGCCTGTGGCTTATCTCCCACTTCTCTCTCGTTGACCCTGTGTGGTGTGGCCACAGCTCTCCTTGCTGTTGCTCAAGACCACCAAGAACATTCTACACCTGAGGGCCTTTGCACTTGCCCTTTCCTCCAGATAGCCACCAGGTTCCCACTCCCTGCTCAGATGCCGCCGTTTTAGCCATGTCTTCCCTCACTCTCCAATATAAAAGAGCAACTTGTCCTTATCAGTAGAACTGACTCTTTTCCTGGCCCTGGTTTATTTTCTCCAGAGCACTTATCATCAGAGCTATTATAAGCTTAGTTTGTTTCCCTGTTTGTTATTTCCCTGCTTGCATTACAATGCAATCTCCAGACTTCTGTCTCCAGTCTGGGATGTAAAAAGCTTAGAGTTGCCACTCCATCTTACCAACAAATAAAAATCTGAGTAAAGTAAAACATCAACACTTTTTCTTATATCCACGAGAAAAGTGAGATTGTTGGGCAAACTAGTGTCCCACAAAATTGGAAATAACAACAGGAGAATTGCACAGATAGGGAAAATTAACTTTACAGTAATCGCTCAGAGGTGTGGGTTTGGTTCCAGACCACATAATGAAGCAAGTTCCTTTTTTACATTTTCTAGTGGAGGGTTAAAAAACAAACAAAAGAAGACCAGATGGTATCTCATGCACCAGGAGGTCGGGGTTCCATTCCTGGTCAGAGCACATGCCCAGGTTGCAGGGCGCTATCCCCAGTAAGGGTTGTACAGGAGGCAGCTGATCAATGTTTCCCTCTCATGGATGTTTCTCTCTCTCTCTCCCTCCCCCTTTCTCTCTCTGAAAACAATAAAAATACAGATTAAAAAGAATACACATCTGTGAAGCACAATAAAATGAAGCGCAATAAAATGAGGTATGCCTATAACTGTTGAACCCCCTGAACCTCTGAGGAAAAGTCTGAGCGTTAAAAACTTCAGAGGAAGACAGTCTTAAGGGGACCCCACACTTTAGTGATTTAACCCCAGAGCTGCACTTGTGAATCTCAGAAACAAACAAACAAACAAAAACCATCTTGCTTCCAGCAGGGCGAAGGAAAGAATACCAATCTGAAATACACCTGAGCACTTCGTTCCTCATAACAAGGACAGCCCTCAGGAGAAACTACTTAACCAGAGACTAACCAGCTGGAGTTTTAGCAGAACCTAACTGACCGGGCGGGGGAGGGAGGTGAAATACCGAACCCAAGACCCCTCTAGCATTCTACATGGGAGAAGGGAAATACTCATCTCCCTTTATTCCTGTCTTCTCATCCCACCTAAGGGGAGGAAATGAAAAGCACTGTTAGGTTTATAATCCAGAGATTCGGCCTCACTAAAAGACTAAGACCTAATCACAGGACAACAGGATGTCTCTCGCCTCCCCTACACTCCTTACCTCTGGTAAGGCCTCTGGGTCCCGAGGGAGCCACAGGGAGAGGATGGGCTGGGAAGAGCCAAACACCAGGGGCAGCTCAGAGACTGGCCAAACCAGACTGACTGGAGGCTCTGCAGCTGCAACCACTTTTCCCCAGAAGCAGCCTATTCTCTCGGGATCTTGGGAGTTATTGGGGGTGGGGGAGGTGACGGCAGGGGAGGAGAGACAAGTGCTGCAGTCCCATACTGGGCCATAGGAGTCTGGTTCACTCCACCTATACACAAAGCCCAATTCTCCTGGATGCCTTGCTTCACTCCTCTCCAGAGGACAGCCAGGTGCATGGAACTGGGGCTGTGTATGGCCCAAAAGCTGGGGATGCGAGGGGCTGCTTGCTTAAGCCAGAACAGGAAAGTGAGCCGAGCATTCTGATGCCACAAATGTATCCCCTTCCAGAAAGGCCTAAGGGTCTGGGGCCATGACACAGGTTTCCCGAGCAGAACCCAGAGGCCCAACCCCAAGCCACAGCTACCTCCAGCTGAAGGGAGAGCTCTGTGGAAATACTCAGCATGTAGCCAAAGAGAAGACAGTAAGCAAAATACACGATGTAAAGGGGAGAGTGGAGAGAGAAACGAGACAGATAAGTTAAAACAGAGCCAGAAAGAACCCGAGCCTGCCAGTCAGAACCACAGGAGCCTGCTTCTGAGGAGGCACTGCTGATATGAATGCTGGGTCATTAGTCTGCTGTTGGACGACCAGAGTGACATGTGTCCTGAATGACATTCCAATTCTCTGCGGTTCCTAACTGGGTGATGGTGCAAATATTCGAAAGATGCTCTGTTTCTCTTGAAGCCCTCAACAACAACAACAACAACAACAACAAACATTCTTCCTTCCCTTATTTATTTATCCCTGAGCTAAGGTCCTATTACCTGAGCTGTCTAGTTTGATTCCAGAAGAAGAAACATTTGAGTAAACAGTATTATTAACATACATAATTCAATTGAGTTAAGGTGGGAAATACCAATGCGCGCCGAAGAGTTTTTGTTCAATCTCCAAACCCCTAAACAAAGGGCTCTATCACTGTGACACATTCAGGCCATTGCCCACAACAGGATACTGGCATGACTCCATTCATGCGTTTGCCCATCTTTTTGTAGCCTGTAACTGACAATCATAAAGTTGTAATCCCCCCCCCGCCCCTTCCCAGGCTATGTAACCAGATGCTATTGTCTGAGACTCTCAGCTTGAGTTACTAAACAGAGAAGAGTAGAAGATAAGTGTCTCTATATTTAAAGAGAGTTGTTGTATCAGTCGGTGTTCTGACGGAAAGAAAAATCCACTCTAGGAATTTGGAGTGGAAAGAATTGTAAGAGGTTTCCCAGACTTCACCACAATCAGAATGGCTGGAAGAATAATATTGAAGAAGGCCACTGTTGGCTTTCAGTACATTTGGAAGGGCAAGGACTGCAGGGGAAATGCCGCTAAAGACTCCATCTGCCTACACACCGAAAGGTAGAGGCGGACACTTGGAGGTGCTGGAAAACCTCTGCCGCCTGCCCAGGCCCTCGTGTCTGCCCAAAGCTCTCACCATAGAATAATTTTTCTAACCACCTATGAGTATCTGTGATTGTTAGAGTCGAACCTACATTGTACTGGCAAAGGATTCTGGGATATATGGTTCCCAGATTTCTTTCTTAAAACCTGAGGGAGAATGTAAAAGGAGATGGGAAGATATTGAATTAACAACCAACAGTCCTACACAGCAGCCAAGGAGCTTCCAGACTGCAGAGCTTACTGAGCTTTATAGGGCTTCTCAGAGGTAGATACTATGTTCCTGGGATCTCCTCATCAGTGGTCTTGAGCCTTTAACAAAGTTAATTACAGGTTTAGAGGAAAAATGCCTTATTTTCTTTCCTTTCTAGTAAAGGAGAAAGGTCAGTACTTTCCCCCCAACCCCCCTTTACTTCCACCACATTCATCTGAAAGAGGTACTTGTAGAGGTAGAGGTAACTGCATACCCAACTCACACCCTGGTTCTGTGCTTGCCAAGCAGCTGAATCAGTCAGCTTATGCTGGGTCTATCATTTGAGCTGAAGAAAGTGATATTAGAGAATTTATTTTGAAAAATGATATGTTTGGCCCTCCTCCTTAACCTTGGACTTTGAGGGACATGTGCCTGCTTCCCACAAGAATTCTGAAGGCAGAATTTTAGTTGGAACAGTGAGCAACAGAAGAGAGACTGAGAAGAACAGTACTAAGTAAAACTGTACAACTACCATGCTGTGGCAAAGTTGAGTACATTTTCCATGGATTCCAATTGGGGTTGGGGGGGTGGTGGTCATAGAAGTTAGCCAAACTGTGAGCCACCATGAAAGGACTTTGCATTGGAGAATACCCTGTAGATATAAGGTGATACCAGTAGTACAAAGCAATGGATAGACCCCTGAGAATATAAACTGAGTTCCAATATGTCAGGCACAGAATGCATTACACACATCAAGAATACATGACCCATGAGAAAATCGCAGGTGATCATTTAAGACTGTTCCACACACAGAGACTGGTGGTCAATTGATACATCATTTTTTCCTACTCTTTCCTTTTCCTTTTCTCAGTATATCAATGAAAGAAGGAAAATGCAGAGAGGCAGAGTGATGAAGAGAAGTAGAGTTAAATATAGACCTTACCCCCTTCCCCATTATGGGTCTCTTAGCCACATTTCAGATCTAAGCTTGAGCGGGGGTGATGGTGAAGGAGTTGACTTGAATGTGAAATTTGAACTTAAATTTAAAAATACTGAGTCTTTCATATTTAAACTGTATCTAAATAATAATAAAAATGAAAGTATTCCTATAACTGAAAGGAGCCTGAAACAATGGGATATGATCAAGAAGTAAAGAGAGAGTGGGGGATAATTTAGAGAGCATATTTGAAGGCAGCCGTTGAAAAAACAATTCTTGTTTCCTCTCCACTGTGTTCCATGCTTCAATATTCCTTTTATGTCCACGTTGCAAAAATATCTACTTTTGCTCTTCCAAACATTTCTCTTACTTCCTTCTTCATAACTCCCAATTTATATATTTGTCAACATTTATTGAAGTAAAATTTACACACAAGGAATCTCTCATTTCAGGTGAATTTTAGCAACTGTATACAATCATGTAACACCACCAGAATCAAGCTATGTAACATTTTCAACACTCGAACATTTTTCCTTGTGCTTCTTTGCAGTTTAGTGCCTCACCTGACCCCATCTCCACATAATCTCGCCTAATTTATGTCATCATATACATGGAATTACAAAGTATTTAGTATTTTATGTTTTACTTCTTTCACATAGCAAAATATTTTTCAGATTCATTTATGTTGTTGCATGTTTCAGTATATTTCAATTTTTTAATGAGTATAAATGTATCATAATTTATTTATTTATTCACCAATTAATGAACTCTTGGGTTCTTTCCATGGTTGGATCATTAAAAATAAAGCTGGTATAAATGTTCATGTGTACACTTCATTTAGACATATGTTTTCTTTTCTTTTGGGTGAAATTGCTGGATAAGGTTGCTAGTGTGTGTTCTTATTTTTGTGTTTATAATTAACTCATACCTACCACTATTGCTTTTACTCCCTTATTATAGACATCTACTTCTGGGAACATAAACAGATAATTACACAAAAGTACTCCCTTACTTGTTTTGAGGTGATATTTGTGTGTTCCTTTTCCCCCTCAAGATTTGTAAGGAATAAGAATTACTTAACCCAGTGATACCATAATGTAGCTCTTTACTGTTGTGATGGCAATAACACATTTATTCTGATGAAGTCTTTTAGCTGTTTAGGATTTATTATTGGGTTAAATGACCGCAGCCTACAAAACTATTTGTTTGTTTTTAGTTCATTTACATTCATTCAATTGTTTAAATGTATGATAGGAACAAGGAAGGCATCATAGAAATTTGTAAGTATCAAAAAGTTGTGGGATTTAGGAAGGCTCTCAAGGTTAGGACTGGGCACTGTAACTGTGCCACAGTATGCCCAGGCTGATGTGGTGCCCCCCAGACTGAAAGGGAATATCCCTAACTTCCTTTGAAAAAAATGTTTTCAATTGCTCATCCCATTTTTGAGTACTACTTATATCATCTTAAATTTCTTAACAAACCTGCAAGATATAGACAAATAATCCATTATTAAGTAGGCAAATATATAACATAGCTGGAATGAAGGAGCTAATAGATTATACAGCTTTCCCTCTTGCCTCATTTCTGCATTTACTAATTAAGACAGGCAAATAGAGATCTAAGGAGCACCTTTATTACCTATTATGGCTAATCTGAACACATGGTGTAAGGGTTGTTATTTATATGGATTGCTAATAGAACAAGCCTGAAATAGATATACTAACGTTGAAAAACACAGTCCTTTTCTTGTACATGTGGAACTTTTACTGCTAAGTTTACCAAAAGGTCTGGAGCTCAGGTTTTCTGAGCTCCCAAAGAGAAAGCAGCAGGAAATAGTCTAAGCCACACCAATCAGCTTATTCCCCGCTGGAGAGGTGCAAGTAAGGAGGCAGAAGGCAGCAAAGAAAGTAAGGAGGCAGAAGGCAGCAAAGAGAGTTAATTTCTATTAAAAAATTAAATAAATAAAACGAAGCAAGAGAAAAGTGGGTTCCCCATCCCATATTCTCCAGCTTTATGTTCTTTTTAGTTTTTAAGTCTATGGTTAACCAAAGGTTTTACCATTACTATTTGGGGTGGAAATCAGCAGTTTATTATCACAGTCCTGTGATTATTTATTTCCTCAGACCTTTCTTATAATACCAAACCACTGTTTCTGTGTGTGTTCTCATGGGCCCACTATTGAGTAAGTTTGATTTTGCTGCTAGAAAGCTTGAAAATAGGTCAAAAGAGCATTTTGTATTAAATTAACTACAAAGCTCCTGTACCCTGGCCTGAACTTTCATTCCCTAATCTATTTCCCATCTCAAATTAACTTTATCTATCTCAACATATGTTGAGAGGTCCATTCATGGTCTATTTCACCAAATGAGTTGGGAGCCCATTGCAGGCACCGTTACAGCACAACACATCAAAGAGTAAATAAACACTACACTTGCTTTCATGAAACTGTATGTTGTAGGAGAAAAATAAAATACACCTATAAAAATAAAAATGTATAATATGATTATAAGCTATGATTAGTGGAACAAAAGGGAGGAAAGACAGAGGATGAGGGTGGGGAAGTTACTTAGGATAAAGTGTTCAGGAAAGATTTCTTTGAGGAAGTAACAGTTGAATAGAGACTTGAAAGACGGAAGGGTGTCTGGGAAGAGTTCATTCAAAGTACAGGAAACAGAAAGTACAAAGGACCATAGTGAATGGCTGGAGTGCATAGCAAAAAGGAAAGGAGACTGAAAAGGTGGAGAGATGGCAGATCACACAGAGTGAGGCCACAGTGAGGACTTCGGCCATTGTTTGGAGTGAAGGCAAAATGGGGGAAGCAATCATAAGATTTGAGCCTATAAATGGCATAGTAAGACTTACAGTTTAAATAAATCATACTGGATTTGGTGTGGAAAACAGAATTGGATGAGGCAAGAATAAGAACAGCCAGAAGCTATTAAATTGATGGCTTTAATCAAAGGAGTCATAGTAAAGGTAGTGAGAAGTGGTGAAATTTCTGGATATATTTTCAAAATAATTAAAAAATATTCGAATGGATTTCAATGGGGGGGTGAAAGAAAAAGAATATTTAAAAAGTTTTAGCCTAATTAATGATGAAAATTGAGCTTCCACTTACTCTGATGGGGCATACTGCAAGACAATCAGATTGGGTGAAGGAGTTAGTGGAATGGAAATCAGAAATTCATTTTCAGATATATACTATTTGATATACCTATTAGATAGCCAAGTAAATATTTTGAATAGATAGTAACTAGATATGTAAGACTGGAGTTCAGTGGAGAAATAGTGGGCCTCATCAAAGAGGTAGCCTTGAAAGGCATAAGCCTAGTTGAGATCATATAAGCAATAAAGGAAGACAGAGACAATAATAAGACCCCTTAAAGGGCCCTGGGACACCATCGCTAAAAGGGTAAATTATAAAGGAGAATCCAGCAATGAAGACTGAGAAAGAGTACCTCAATTTTGCATCTGGTTCATATCTCATGTTTCCCAGCCCAAAGACCAGCTGAGGCTTGATGGAACTAACAATTCACATGGAAAGACAAAGACAAAGGAGCTTGACGTATTGAAACAAAGATATCTGAGAGAGTTGGAGAATGTTGCTCAAGCTTATACAAGTGATGGACTACTTAATACTGACCCATCGTTAGCACTGAAAATCTACAGGATTTGGAGACAAAGTCTTCACCGTTAAACTCGCTGCAAGATTAGAATCAGACCAGTGCACATACTCTCTGAAAGCAAACAGATCCCAAGGAAGAAAAGGCAGAGCAGCCACTTTCTCCCAAAATATATAAACTAGAAATTTTGTCGTCATTCTCCAGTGAAGTGGTGGCAAATCACCAGGGGTGATTTTAACCACTGGAAGACATCACCATGTTTGGAAACACTGCTGCTGTTGTAGTGACTCTGACAAATACAGGACAATTAAGAAAGCAGGATTAGGGATAACTTTTCATCCTTCTTTCATCCCTGCCTAATAATTTCTTCTAGTGTCTCCTATTGGCAGAATCCCAGAAAGAAGGTACCTTTCTGGGAAAGTAAATTGTAGCTTCCCAACTGCGGCATTGCAGAGAAGATTACTGAAAAAACTGGGCATGGAGCTGAAGAGTGAGAGTTACAGAACAGCACAATACTTACAAACCACTGCTGTGTTCTAGTTCACAATATACATTCTGATGTTTCTTGACCATATATTTTTTAACCTATGAATTTACCTATCCACCTACTCTCACAGATTGCACCCAGCTCCCTGCCATCACTAATTTTGTTGAGAATGTTACTCTAAGATAGAGCTAGCTACTGGATCATAGAGGTCGTGAATATTTATTTTAATGAGTAGTCCCAGATTAATCCTCAGATTTTTTGAACTTCTCTAAAATCACATTACTCATTCATAAAGTTGAATATTCATATTAGCATCCTTTTTAATAGACATATTTTTGATGGTTTTATTTGCTCTCTCAGCAGAACCTCTAGAAAAATTAGGAGAATAATTATTTGATTCTTATTGGGATGTAAAATTGATTGATCTTGCAACCTTTTCTGTGTCCAAACTCCTTTCCTCCAAAACCCTCACTTTCTTTCTTACCTAGCAAATATTCCATGTGCGTTATTATAGCCACTCCACTGGATGCACTTACTTGGTATCCTTGCATTGTATCTGTTTACCAAACTAAATCCAGTCTTATCTGTTGCATGTGTGCATCCAGACAGCTGAACACAGTGAAGAAAACACACAAACATTCTTACTGGTCTTGCTTTAAATTTTGGTCAATAACTCAGTAGATGGCTAATGAAAGATATGTAGAGACAATTCACAGAACAAAATAAATGAAAACTTTCTAATAATATGCTCCATTGCACAATCTGCTCATGCTTAAAGACAAGCAAATTAAAATTACAAGATACCATTGTTATAAAATTGTCAAGAGAGAAACCAAGATAGCGGCATAGGTAAACACCTAAACTGCTGCCTCGCACAACAATTTCAAAACTACAACTAAAAGACAAAACTGACACCATCCAGAACCTCAGGAAAGCTGACTGAGTGGAAACTCTACAACTAGAAGGAAAGAGAAAAGCACATTGAAACTCAGAGGAGCTGCAAAAGGCTGAGATACGAGAGGACTGGTAACTGAGTACGCAGCTGGCTTTCTCAAGTGGGAGGGAGACAAAAGCTGCCGACTGCTCTGAACTCCAGTTCTGGGCAAGACTCTGGGGACCCAGACTCATTCGGGGTGAAACTGGACTGTCTGGCAGTGGGTGAAACTCGAGGGCGGCTTTCTCTCAGAGGTACATGCAGCGATTACTGCGGGACACTGAGACCCAGGGGTCTATTAGGGAGGGGATGACGGGAAGCCAGTGTTGCCTGATCCGCCCTGAGACTCCGCCCCATCTAAGCTGAGCATAGAGGCTTTTGCATGTCTTGTCTCATAAGGGTGACTTCAGCACAGTTCTCCCAGCATAGACACAGCTGGTCCTCACAGCCAATTGGCCTGGAGGTCAATTACTCCCAGTGATACCAACAACAATCAAGGCTTAACTACAACAAGACTGCACACAGCCCACAAAGGGGTACACCAAGAGTGTCCACCTCAGGTAACTGGGGAGGCTGACCCACTGGGCCCTATAGGACACATAGCACACAAAGCAGCCACTCTATCAACTCAGGGAAGCGGCCAAAATGCAGAGACAAAGAAACAGGTCACAAATGAAAGAAATGGAGGAAAGCAAATGACTGACTATAGAGTTCAAAAACCATGGTTATAAGGTTTTTCAAGAATTTTCTAGAAAAGGCTGATAAATTTAGCGAGACCCTCAAGGATATGAAAAAGGACCAACTAGAAATTAAACATACACTGACTGAAATAAAAGAATATTATACAGAGATCTAACAGCAGACTAGAGCAGTGATGGGCAACCTTTTGAGCTTGGTGTGTCAAACTTTGCCAAAAAACTGAGCATAACTCGGGTAGTGTGTCACTTTGAGGAAAAAACATTATTTCGCAAATGTTTCATCCTCAGGAGCAGCAAATGTTTCATCCTCGGCATGCGGCCGCCTCAGCGGCCACGTGTCAGCAGAAATGGCTACACATGTCAGTGCTGACATGCGTGTCATAGGTTCGCCATCACTGGACTAGAGGATCGCAAGAATCAAGCCAAAGGTTTGAAATACAAAGAAGCAAAAAACACTCAACCGGAAAAGCAAAAAGAAAAAAGAATCCAAATATATAAAGATAGTGTAAGGAGCCTCTGGGACAACTTCAAGCATACCAACATCAGAATTATGGGGTGCCAGAAGAAGAGAGAGAGCAAGATACTGAAAACCTATTTGAAGAAATAATGACTGAAAACTTCCCCCACCTGGTGAAAGAAATAGACTTACAAGTCCAGGAAGTGCAGAGAAACCCAAACAAAAGGAATCCAAAGAGTACCACACCAAGACACATCATAATTAAAATGCCAAGGGCAAAAGACAAAGAGAGAATCTTACAAGCAGCAAGAAATAAACAGTTAGTTACCTACAAGGGAGCACCCATATTACTGTCAGCTGATTTCTCAACAGAAACTATGCAGGCCAGACGGGAGTGGCAAGAAATATTCAAAGTGATGAATAGCAAGAACTTACAACCAAGATTACTCTACCCAGCAAAGCTATCTTTCAGAATTGAAGGGCAAATAAAGAGCTTCACAGATAAGAAAAAGCTAAAGGAGTTCACCACCACCAAACCAGTATTATATGAAATGCTGAAAGGTATTCTAGAAGAAGAAGAAGAAGAAGAAGAAGAAGAAGAAGAAGAAGAAGAAGAAGAAGAGGAAGAGGAAGAGGAAGAGGAAGAGGAAGAGGAAGAGGAAGAAGAAAAAGAGGAGGAGGAGGAGGAGCAGGAGGAGGAGGAGGAGGAGGAGGAGGAGGAATGTAAAGATAAAAATATGAACAACAAATACATATCTATCAACAAGTGAATCTAAAAATCAAGTGAATAAAAAATCTGATGAACAGAATAAACTGGTGAATATAATAGAATCAGGGGTATAGAAAGGGAATGGACTGCCAATTCTTGTGGGGAAAGGGTTGTGGCAGGTGTGGGAATAGACTGGACAAAAATCGTACACCTATGGATGAGGACAGTGGGGGGGGGGGTAAGGGCAGAGGGTGGGGTGGGAACAGGGTGGAGGGGAGCTATGTGGGGAAAAAGAGGAACAATCATAATAATCTGAACAATAAAGATTTATTAAATTTTAAAAAAAGTAAAATTGTCAAAAGATGACAGTGTTTAATGTTATCTGGTGTGGTCATACCCTTTTGACTCATTCACTTGGTAAAATATATTTACTGAGATTTCTTCATATACCAGGCACAGCAATGAGAAACCAGCAGGGAACAAGATAGAAGACGTTTTTGACTCAAGAAGTTAATGTTTTAGAAGGGAAACAAACATAACAATATGAAGTCAGATATTAATAAAAAGAAATAAATCAGAGTGAAGATAGGTAGTTATTGTTAGAGCAATAGTTTCTCATAAGGTGGTCAGGGCATACCTTTGTGAAACAGAAGCCTAAATGAAGTGTTAGCAGGCAAGTGAGCAAGTTCCTAATGCACCATGCACTTTTCCACTCCTACTAATTGGGTTGTATGCTTACAAAGCTTCAGTATTGTTTGTATCCAACTTGTTTGAGTGGCATTTGTCCTAGTCATTATGTAATTAAATTAAATATTAATTTTAAAAAACGTGGTGTACATGTGTGCGTGCGTGCGTGTGTGTGTGTGTGTGTGTGTGTGTGTGTGTGTGTATCAATGTACCTGCTTCAAGAAATAAGGTAGAAATCAGAACAAAGAAAAGCAATATGTCAAATTAAGTGAGGACAAGAATGAAACTTTGAGGAAGAATATTAAAAATGTTGAATTTTCGCTTAACCGGTTTGGCTCAGTGGATAGAGCGTCGGCCTGTGGACTGAAGGGTCCCAGGTTTGATTCCGGTCAAGGGCATGTACCTTGGTTGCAGGCACATCCTCAGTTGGGGGTGTGCAGGAGGCAGCTGATCGATGTTTCTCTCTCATCGATGTTTCTGACTCTCCCTCTCCCTTCCTCTCTGTATAAAAACAATAAAATATATTTTAAAAAAATAAAAATAAATTTTAAAAAATGTTGAATTTTCCATTCAGATTACTCCAGACATTTTAAAATTTTACTTTATTTTAAAGAAATCAAATTTGGCAATGATAAACATTGCCTTTATCAGTGTGGTTTAGGTGAAAATAGGATGATTGGATAAAAAGGTCTTAGTCCCACTCAAAATGTTGGCAAATAAATATACATTTCTATTTTTAATTAAAATACATGGTTTCAAATGGCTATATGCTTATTTATGATTTTCATTTTCAGCTGGCTTTTCCAATTAATATTCTCAACCCAAGGTTCCCCATTTATTATTTTTTTTACTGTTTGTTTCTCCAATTCAACTACATTTATTACCATTGCTGAAAAATTCCATGAACTTTCATAATTGCCTCTAATGAAACAGTTGACTACTAATGACTTAGAAAAGCAAACAACAAGCTATTCCCAGTTCTCATCTCTCTCTTTAAGCTTCATAATATCATTTCTGTATGTCAGATCACTCATCAAAGAGTAGCATTCATTTAGTCCTTCAAAAATATTTACTAAATGCCTACCGTATGTGACAAATTGTGCTTCTGTGTGCTTCTTAGCTTGTTCTGATACATTCTACACTCTAGCATCAGAGCTGCCTCTTTAAAATGTAACTGGGCATGCTCACTTCCATTTTATCCATCCATTGCCTTCAGAATGAAGATATACCTCATTTCTGATCATGCTTATCCTGGTACCTTTTCTTTTTTATGATTAATTATAGTCTTATTGAGAACTAAACTTTGGAACACTCATAAAGGAAGCATGCTCTTTAAAGAATGTTCCAAGTAGTTTTTCTCCTAACTTCTGCCTCTCAGAAAACAGCACTCCAGTTTCAATTTCCTCGGATCCAATTGCAATGGCTACATTGCCCTTACTGATGTAGAAGCATGGCATGCCTTTATAGTTATGTGGTTACGTGGTCCTTTAGAGCTATCCTCAGCTTGGACTTGAGCCTTTGTTTCACATGGCCCCTTTCCCTGGAAGCAGGGGGTCAGCTCCTGGAGGACCGATATTTGCAGAGAGTGCTCAGGGCTGCCCTTAGAAATAGCTTTCATAGCAGAATGATTACTAATATGCTCCAATAACTGGTACAAACAATCTAATGTTGCTCTTAAAAATTGTGGAGTTCAGCCAAAACCGGTTTGGCTCAGTGGATAGAGTGTTGGCCTGCGGACTGAGGGGTCCCGGGTTCGATTCCGGTCAAGGGCATGTACCTTGGTTGCGGGTACATCTCCAGTGGGAGGTGTGCAGTGGGTAGTTGATCGATGTTTCTCTCTCATCGATGTTTCTAACTCTCTATCCCTCTCCCTTCCTCTCTGTAAAAAATAAATAAAATATATTTTAAAAAATTGTGAAGTTCATGCAATATCCATTTATTCATTTATCTTACACATCTTTAATTCCTACCACATGAGTGGCATTATTCTGAGTGGTGATATTCAAAGATGAATAAACTATAAACCCCACCCTACGTGGGAAGTAGAAGAAATGCAAATATAACTACTGCTTAATGTTTTCCAACAATGAGGATAAATTATCATTTCTTATGCTAACATTTGTAAACTGAGAAGTATACAGTAGGTGAAAAGAAAAATAATTCATTTTTTCATTTATTCATTTAAATTAAAAAGTTGTTGAATTTGTATTTTGTATCAGGTACTATGGAGGAGCTATGGGAAAAGAGGTGAGCAAAAAGTAAAGTTAATACCCTATTTCTTGCCTTCAAGGAACTAGCAGTCCAATGGATGATGATGTCATTGAAATCATCACTTAATTCTGTGAAAAGGTGTAACTACGGTAAACATTTTAATGAGGCGACTCATAATGCTGTAAGAACATTTAACAACGGGATTTGATCTCATCTGGATTGGCCAGGGAAGGCATCCTTAAGGAAGTAATGAGAGAGCTTAGATCCAAAAAGTGGTAAGGAGTTTACCAGACAGAGACAGGGAAGAGTGTGCTCCTGGCAAAACGAACAGCCTGCACAAGAGCCCCATGGATGGAGGCAGCACAAAGCTGTAAGGTCCTGGTATGGTGATGTAGTCAGAGTGCAGAAGGCAGGGGGAATGTAGGGATAGGGCAGGCTTTGAGGAACTGCTGAAGGGTGTTAAACAGGAATAGGAGCAGCATGGGGAGTGGGTCTGAGCACAACAGAATGGAGATGGAAGCACTATAAACAGATGTGTTCTGTAAAGACAAGTAGCTTCCATGTGGAGAGCTGATTGGAAGGGACAATAGTCACTGTGAGGAGACCTTTAGGACGTTTTTACAAAGGTCCAGATATACATGGTGATGAAAGAAGATGTGACGTTGGGTGGTAGGCAAACAATGCAATATACAGATGATGTATCATACAAATGTACACTTGAAACCTATATTATCTTATTAAGAAATGTCACCCCAATAAATTTAATTTAAAGAAAGAAAGAATACAGAGAAAACACACACACACACAAGGGTTCAGGTTTGAGGTGATAATAGCTTGGTATTAGTGTAAATGAAAAGAAGTGGAAATTATGAAGATAATTAGGATGTAAGATTGTTAGAACTTGTTGGTGTTTTAGTTACAGATAGTGAGGTAAAAGTTGATGTCTTCTTTTCTGATTTGGTAACATGGATGAATGGTATTATCATTTTCTGAGATAAAAATCTACTTAATTATCTGTCTTCCTCTCTCTCTCTCTCTCCCCCCCCCCCTTCTCTCTCTCTCTCTCTCTCTCTCTCTCTCTCTCTCTCTCTCTCTCTCTCTCTCTCTTCCCCTTTCCCCCCCTCTCTCTCTCTGTCTTTAGGGTCAATTAGGGTCAAATAGGGTAAAGCCTGGATTTGCTAATATTAAATTCAATATTAATCTAAGTTTATTCCTCTAATTTGTCTTGTAAAAAATTAAATTGCTCAACTATACAATATCAGGAAGCACTTACTACAATGCATTTGCATGAAAGGGGAAAAGGTAAGAAGCCTGGCATTGGTTGGTGTAGGTACACATCCACAATCAAGTCAGCAGTTCACTATTTTGATAGGATCCACATGTAAAGTGTCCAGAAGAGGATGCCAGGGCTTTGAGTGTTAAGCACAGGCTTCTTAAACAGGACAGACAGTTTAGAGACAAACTTACGTCTTGAGCTTTTTAAGCCATGCGTTAAAAGAAAGAGCTGCTCGTTGAATTAATTAACATGTCAACTCTTATTATAGCAGTTCAAACCTCTCAAAGGATGGTGATTTCAGAAGATATGTTTTGCTTCTAGGGAACCCATATTAGTGTAACACATGAAATGAGTTACAGTGAATGATGCCTACTCAGCCACTTTTGAAACTCTATGATCATATCATACCTAATAATAGACAAATATGCAAATTGACCGTACCCTCGTTATGCCCGCGATTGGCCAGGAGGCGCGGGGGGGGGGGAGGGACTCTGGGTGGCCGGGGTGGCTGATTGGGCCGGCTGGGCTGAGCTCGCGTCGCCAGCGGCGGCTCGAGCTTAGCGTCTGCACCATGGCTATGCTGCGGCACAGAAGGGGCCTCTGGGGCAGCGAGCTCTCGTCCCACTGCGGACCATCAAAAGCGGGGGAGCTGGGTGCCTGTCCGCTCAGGCACCAGGCCTTTCAGAAGCCTCCGCCGTGCTGGAGGCTTCTGAAAGGCCTGGCGCACCAGTGATCAAGAGCAAAAGCGTGGGAGCTGGGTGCCCGTCCGCTCAGGCACCCAGCTCCCCCCCTACATGTGCATGATTCAGTCATGCACTGGGCCTCTAGTATATAATGAATGTTAAAGCTTTTGTAAGTGGGTATTCTATTTTTTGAAAAATTTTTGAAAAATTATTGAAATTTTGATATCAAATCACTCTCATGTTAAAGAGGATGAATATAATAATTATTTGAGACTATTTCCTGATTCTGGAAGAAGAATAGATAATATGAATGGAAATGAGGGAAAGAGCTGGATGATAATATTGATAATAACAATAAAAACAATAGGGAGTTTATTAAATTCCAGAATAATGTACATGGATTAGCTCATTAATCTTTCTAAGTACCCTTAAGGGCAGATACTATCATTCCCATTTTATTTTATTATTTTTTTTAAAAAATGTTTTTATTGATTTCAGAGAGAGAGAGGGAGAGAGAGATAGAAACATCAATGATGACAGAAAATCATTGATCGGCTGCCTCCTGCACACCCCTCACTGGGGATCTAGCCCCCCAACCAAGGCATGTGCTCTGATTGGGAATCAAACTGAACTGAACCTTGACCTCCTGGTTCTTAGGTTGACACTCAGCCACTGAGCCACATGAGCTAGGCTATTATTCCCTTTTTACAGATTAGGAAACAGAGGCAAAGACATTAAGCAGTTTGCGGTGGTGAGACAACTAGTGTAGCTAAGCATGGTCTTAAACCTAAGTAATATTTAAAGGGGGTGGGAGAATGGGAGAGATCTGTAATAAAAAAGACACCTAAGTAATCTAACTTCACAATCTGTGATTTGACCCACTATAATCCCTCTTAATGATAACTTTTTTTTTCGGAATCACCGAACTTCTCTGGTGTTACTACATGTTACAAGTTTTAAATGGAAATGAGGAGAGGGACAAAAACATTCCTTTCCCTGATGTATCCCACCCCACTGTGAAAACTGAAAAAAGCAAACAAGAAACATTATACTAATGCTAGCCTGAGGTGGATTTTCCCCCCTCAGGTAAAAGGCTCTCCTGTAATTCACTACCAGGCAGGGATTCTAGTGGAATTCAGAACAGACATATTTAAATGCAATAATTGAAAATTTAGAATTTGACTTTTTATCTCTGTGGTACACTGTGCACTGTGACCTGAAACGTAAAAGCATGCTGAGAGGGAGAATTTACAAATGACTTTTCATGACTTTTCTCCGGGCGGGGGGTGGGGGGGGGGGTGGGGGGTGGGATGCAAATTCTGGTGGGATCTTAAATGTAACATATAATTCCCAAAGGTGGCGTTGGGCTGTTCTTTACATTGTTCACCTCAGCTCATTAGTTAGCATTTCAGTATTGTATTGTATTTTTGTTCCTGGGGAAATGAGGATGCAGTGTGGTGTAATGGGGGCAGCCTTGTTCTAGCCTAAGACAAGATGGGCAGCTCAGTTCCACCACTCAGCAGCTGTATGACTTAAGAAGTTATGGTAATGTCTTATTCTTTGCTGGTCTCATGTGCAAAAGGGAGATGTTAATTGTCACTACAACATCCAAATATTGTTTAGAAAATTAAATCATATATATTTAATTTGTAAATATATATCTAAATTAATATATATATTAAAATTATATTTAAAATCAATATTTTGTATACATGTACCTCAAGCTCTAAAAAGAGATTGACACATAATAAATGTTCAAGAGATGTTCACAATTACTATTATCTTCTGACCTTAAAGTAATAGATTGCTAGTATCTACAAATAAGAATCCCAGGAAGTTATTCATTTATTAATGAATTTTAACTTTTGGAGAGAATGACAATGTGTCTTTAGATTTCCAGACTTTTATAAAGATAGCATTTTGGGTATAATAAACACAGTTAAGAGTGATTTAAATGTAACTATTTTATGTTTTAATTAAAAATCACTCACGGGTTATATCGACTGCAAACAGGGGAAAGAAAGAGCGCTTTCCAGACAGCAGCCTGGAGGCTATTGCTGGGTGGGTGTCCGTGATCCCAGGCTGTGCACTAACTCCCTGGCTGCTTTGTGTCAAAGCGAAAGAGTAATTGACATGCTAGTAAACACAGGCTGAAAAATGACCTTGATTTTCACTTTGTCCCTGACTCAGCAGGACAGTTGATTCAACTATTCTTTACCTGGTAGAATAAAGACCATAAAACACTATTTTAAAACAAAACCAACAATATCCTCATGGGTATATGTGGAACAATTACCTCATGTGTGTTTATTACTCTCTTTGTGTTCTAATTTCATGTACGGATATCAACAAATATGATTGCAACTCCTCAGAGGTTGTTTACTTCCATTCTACATAAAATGCTACATATATGTGTTTTTTGTAAAAAGAACATAAACTCAAAAGTCATTATTATAATATATACTATACCATTCAAACCAAGACCCCAACATTCTATGCCCTGATATTTTAGTATTAAAATAAATGTGTTTTAAATATATTTTTATTTATTTCAGAGAGTAAGAGAAAGGGAGAGAGAGAGAAACATCAATGATGAGAGAGAATGATTGATTAACTGCCTCTTGCACACCCCCTCCTGGGGATCAAACCCACAATCCAGGCACATGCCCTTGACCATAATTGAACCTGGGACCCTTCAGTCCACAGGCAAATGCTCTATCCACTTAGCCAAACCCAGCAAGGACAAAATAAATGTGTGGTTTTTTTTTGTCTGTGTACTTAATTTAATAATTTAATCATTTTTTAAAAATATATTTTATTGATTTTTCACAGAGAGGAAGGGAGAGGGATAGAGAGCTAGAAACATCGATGAGAGAGAGACATCGACCAGCAGCTGCCTCCTGCACACCCCCCACCGGGGGGGGGGGGGGATGTGCCCGCAACCAATGTACATGCCCTTGACCGGAATCGAACCTGGGACCTTCCAGTCCGCAGACCGACGCTCTATCCACTGAGCCAAACCGGTTTCGGCAATAATTTAATCATTTGTCTTACTTCTTCTATCACCAAAACTTAGTATCTGATGACAATTTTCTCATTTTATATGACATGAAAACGAACCCTTAGAGGTAACATTATAATGAGGTTTTTGTTGAGTGAGATTTACGTAGCTGAAAACTCATTATGGAAGTATTTTTTCTTGCAAATTGCACACTAGCCAACCAAATTTGGTATGTATTTTTCTATTCTCTGATCTCTTTGGCAAACCTTATGTCTTCATGGTCACTGGATGCTGGTAATGTCTGCAGCTGATAAATTTGCTTTTGAATTACTTTCTTGGGCAGAACTCTTTTTGCCTTTTAAGATCTAAGTAGAAAATCCATTTTACCAATTGTAGATACTTTGGTAGTATTCAACAATATTATAGTCATTGCCTATGATGCAAATAGGAAAGTAACTTGACAATAATCATGCTCTTAATATACTGGTAAATTTCAGACTAGTAAATTAAGTAGCTTAAATTTTCCAGTTAAATATTTACCATGGCATCTATTACCAACTTTACTATAGTAATTTTTACATTTTTGCTTTAACAGCAAAAATAGAGCATTAACATAATAAACTTAATATTTTCCATGGACCTCAATAATCAAATATTTAAAGTAGCATTTGAATGCATAGTTACTAGGCATAAACTGATATCATTCATAGAAACTTCAGACATAGCTTAGACCAAGAGAAGTATATTTAAGTAGTGCAGAGCTCAGATGTAAGTAGCAGACAAGTGGAGACAATAGCCCTTACTAATGGCAAACTAAGGCCTAGAGCACATAGGAGAGTTCATGCTTCTTCTGAAGGGGCAACTGCTAATTAATTGTTGCCGTATAGAAATTGCCTGCTCAGTGTAGCCAGCTTATCCATTTTTTTATAGAAACAAGGAACTTTTATTTTATGTGAAATCATTTACATTTTAAAAATTGGCAATCAATAAAAAGTTAAACATGAGCTCTAAAAAATAAGCAAAAAATGAATATATCTATGAACATGAGCAAGTTGGTCGACAGTTATTCATCCTTTTCAGAATAACATGTTCATATTACATATGTGGTTACTGATCCCAAAGAAATTCAGTAGCTTGTCCAAAAAAGTAATTTAATTACAACACAGTAACCCAGGTTATAAAAAAATTGGCAGAGGACCTGAGTAGAAATTTCTCCAAAGAGGACATACAGATGGTCAATAGACATAAAAAAAGATGCTCAACATCACTAATCATTTGGAAAATTCAAATTAAAACCACATTGAGATATCACCTCACACCTGTCAAGAATGGCTATTATCAATAAATCAATGAACAACAAGTGTTGGAGAAAAGGGAACCTTCATGCACTGCTGGTGGGACTGTAAATTGATGCAGCCACTATGGAAAACAGTATGGGGGTCCCCCCCAAAATTAAAAATAAAACTACCAAATGACCCAGAAATTCTACTTCTGGGTATTTATCCTAAGAAATCCAAAATACTAATGTGAAAAGATACATACATGCACTCCTGTGTTCATTGTAGCATTATTTACAACAGCCAATATGGAAACAACCTAGTACCCATTGGTAAATAAATGGATAAAGAAGATATGGTATCCTATATAATAAAGAGCTAATATGCAAATGGTCATCACACCCTCACACCTTCGCACCGTAATTGCTCAAACACTCAACACTGGGAAGAGAGGAATGGGGACCAGCCAGGCACAAATGAGCTCGCGAGAGAGGGATGGGGATGAACCAGGCTGCAGCCCAGGAGAGGGACAAGCCGCCCGGTCCACAGCCCCAGGTGCCAGCGGCTGTGCCTGTACCTATGGCCCGGGAGAGGGACAAGCCGCCTTCCCCACAGTCCTGGACGCCAGTGCCTGCTGCTGTGTCCCAGGAGAGGGACAAGCTGCCCGCCCCATGGTCCCGGGTGCCGGCAGCTGTGGCCTGGGCAAAGCCGCCCACCCACGGTCCCTTGTAGCTGCAGCTGGCCCAGAAAAGCCAGCCCAGGTTCTGGCGCCTGCGGCGGGCTAGAGTGAGGGAAGCCTTGGTCCCGGGAGCCTGCAACTGGCCAGAGGAGGGAATCCTGGGTCCCGGGTGAGGGGTGAGGCAGAGGCAGCTAGGGGCGATCAGGCAGGCAGGCAGAGGGGTTAGGGGCGATCAGGCAGACAGGCAGGTGAGCGGTTAGGAGCCAGCTGTACCAGATCATGAGAGGCAGTTGGACATCCCCCAAAGGGTCCCAGATTGGAGAGGGTGCAGGCCAGGCTGAGGGATATTACTCAACCAAAAAAGAGAATGAAATGTTGTCATTTGTGACATGGATGACCTGGACAATATTATACTATGTGAAATAAGTCAGACAGAGGAAGACAAATACTATATAATTTCACTTATATGTGGAATCTAAGAAACAAAATAAATGAACAAACAAAACAGAAACAAACTCATAGATGGAGAGATCAAATTGATGGGAGGGGAGTTGGGGGGATGGCTGAAAAAGGTGAAAGAGATTGAGAAGTACAAATTGCCAGTTATAAAAATAGTCATGGGGATGTAAAGTACAGCATAAGAAATATAGTCAATAATATTATAATAACTATTTATGGTTACAGATGGGTACTAGAATTATCAGGGTGATCGATTTGTAAAGTATATAAATGTCTAATCTCTATGTTTAAACCTAAAACTAATGTACTATTGTATGACAACTGTAATTAAAAATAAATTTTAAAAATATACCGAAAGTTATGGTTTAAATGACTTCATTTGGTACTCAAAGATGTTGTATGGTCCTCCATTGTTGTTCATGGACACTTAAAATAAATCTCTCTTTTCCTTTCTTTGATGATAATTTAATGCAAAATACACTTGTATTAACAGACTATCTACTAATTTACCTGGCACATGGAGGCAAATGCCATTCTGAGGCATCTGGAATATTAAGGCAATGAGTCACCTTACTTCATGAAACAGTGATTTGGTGCTATGGATGAGAGAAAGCCAGTGGAAACCTGTATGCCATTATAATTATGATCCATTTCAATTGATCTACCCATTAAGAAAACTGTTTAATATTTTCAAACACAAAAACACATTAAGCACAGAATTCAATTGTTTTAAGATAGGATTCCAAAAACAGGCAGCTAAGATATGATGTTAACAAAGTGTTCAAATCTTCTTGAATCCCAAAGAAGAAATCACTAAGGCATATTTAGTCTTCTGTCACCATTGTCATACTTCATTCTCCCAAAGGTCAAAGCGAAAATTGACAGCTTAGAGATAAGTTTTTGTTTTTGTTTTTCAGTATCTCACCAGGAATTCTGATAAAAACAAACAAACAAACAAACAAACAAACAATACACTTTTCTTACACTATCCCTATCACACATGATAGGAGACTTGTATAGCTGTGCTTGCCTCTGTTGGCTATTAAAGGTCTCACCTGTAAAATGAGAGTGTGGGATAAATGGTCTCCAGGGCCTCTGATTGTTCCAGGATAACTCCATTTCCCACCCACTATAAGTGTGTTGTTGTTGTTTTAACTTACTCTTATTTGCTCCCTGGCTTTATTTATAAGTACATGTTTCTTTTACTTTTTATTATGGCCTGTGACCATGTCTTAGGAATATCTGTATTTCCTACTTAGGCCTGGGCATGGTAGTCTAATGCAGTATGTCCCCAATGGCTTGAGGTCCAAATGGAATAAAGATATTCTAAGATATTAAATATTAAGAACAATGAGCAAACTGGGGCTAGGGATAATTTTATTTTATTTAATACTATAACTAAAATGTAAAACCTAATGATTTCTAAAATGAATAAAGACAGAAGCTTTATTTTCTTGAGTGTTCTAGGTTTTTGTGCATGTTCAGAAGCACTCACTGATCTTAGATTCTGATCTCTAGTGTGAAATAGGCTGGAGAGGCTCAGACACGTGAACTTGAAACATAGTTATGTGTATTACTTTAGAAAATCAAGGTAGAAAGATGAACCATCATTGTTAGAAATAAAGTCAAGCAATTATTTATGGCTCACATGACATACATGTAAAATGTATATGTATTTAACACTTAAAATGGATTGGAGGGCTTAAATTACATTAATGGTAGGAACTCTTTGAAAAGAGGGAAAGATTTGGATTTAGAGTGGAAATAAAATGGGATTTTATACATATTTATATGTAACTATCCATGTTTCTATTTTAAAAGCCTAGAAACAAGTATGAAATTCCTTCTTGGCCATGGGGATATATGTTTGTAGTTTTTTCCTTTGTAATTTAAAAAAAAAAAGGTTTACAGAAATGTTAGAGTAGAACTATGAATTTTATGCAAATTATTCCTGCTTCTATTTAGAATTTTTAAAAAATCATCAACACTAGGAAAAAAAAAAAAACAACCGCAGGTTAGTCACATTTTGAATTTATGGCCATAAAAACATCTTTGTAGCAACCTATGTCCAGATAAACTTCTCTAATGTAATGTTTTGGCTTATTTTAGTAGAGGTAATAGACTCAAATATGGTAATGTTTTTCCTACAACTCAGTATATAACTAAATATTAACCTATAATAATAAAAGCATAATATGCTAATTAGACTGGACAGCCGAATGAGCTTCCGGACGTCATTCTGGACATCCTTCTGGATGAAGCCACAGTGATGGGGGGTGAGGCAGAGGCAGTTAGGGGTGATCAGGCAGGCAAGCGAGCATTAGGGGCGATCAGGCAGGCAGGCGAGCAGTTAGGGGCAATCAGGCAGGCAGGTGAGCGGTTAGGAGCCAGTGGTCCCGGATTGCGAGAGGGATGTCCAACTTTGGGTTCAGATATCCCCCGAGGGGTCCCGGATAGTGAGAGGGTGCAGGCCGGGCTGAGGGACCCCGCCCCCTACCCCCATACACGAATTTCATGCACCGGGCTTCTAGTAAGATATAAAGAATGTGAGTGTCAAGAACACTTTTCTAAGTGGCATAACAGACAGGAGGCATACACTCTCATTTAAGCTATCCTTTTATCCCCCTTCTGTGGGAAATGGGACAGCCACCAATGATCTCTAAAACAGGACTCCAACTTGTGTCATTCTGCTTTCTTGTAAGACTCAGTAATGTCCATGGTAGTTTCCATGTCCAAGTTCAGGGGCTTCCCTGTAAATGTCCCTATAATTTGTTGGGAAGTAGAGGAGATGAGAATTAATATATTCTATGTAACTGCTGTGGACCTAACAAGTTACTTATTCAGTTCTTAAAATCTTACTAAAATTTAGGTACTGTTTTCTCCATTATTGCATTAATGAACTGGGCCTCATGGAGGTAAAGTTGATTAGAATATAGATCTTGTCTTATGACCAAGCCTGCTTATTATGTAGGAAAGTGTTTTCAGTGCTCACATAACAGAAACAGACAAATAAAAACTGGTCATCAGAATTCACAGAGTGATTTAAATGTTATTACACAGTTGTTACTTTCTTATTCTTTATGATTTAACTGCCTAAGAAACAAGTGTGACATATTTAAGTACAAAGCAAGTATTCGCTAAAGGGGACAGTAGAGTTAGTATTAAAAAAATAATCTCTTTAGGTGAAACTAATAGATCCACCTCCACCTCTACCCTGTTGAGAATCTGATTTAGAGAGAAAAAGGCTAAAGGCATGGCTCTTTAAACACACTGTCATCATCTAGTGACTCTGGAAATAGGCAAAAGACAAGGTGACTGAGCAAACTCAAGACCTCACAGTTCTCTGAAAGCTGATAGCTATTTTGCATACTTTTGCCCAAGCCAAGGGAGCAATTGATGCCTTAAAGTATTGTCTGCTTGGGCACCAAACCTCATACATACCAATTCTTCCTGTTGAGTATAATTGAACCTCATTTGATGGGCAAAGTGGGAAAACAGTTTAGTAAACCTTCAGGGACTCATCTCTACAATTAACTTCAAAGATAACTGTACACAAAGAAAGGTAAAATTATGGCAAGAGAATTGGGTCAGTTCAAGTACTTAGTTTTTGGAGCAGGTAAAGTATTTAAGGAAGCAAAATAAAATAATAATTTAACTATATCTTTGAAAGGGGGCTATTTGGAAAGTTTTGAATTTGATGTTGACATAAATTTCTTGCAAACATATTACAAAATGTTAGCTGTGATCATTTTAACTAATGGTACAAAAGAGATATATATGGTTTTCTTTTTAGCAATTTACATATTTGCTTAAATAAAAAAGGAGATTAAATAGACCTGTATTCACGACTCTGTCCTTGTTAAATCATGTTCTGAATTTCCTAATTCTATATTTTGAAGTTTTCTTTCTTATCTTACTGAAAAGATGGGGTTATATTAAAGTATTTGTTTACCAGTGACTACAGTTTACAGGGATGATATTCTCTCCACAAGCATCTCTGAACAGTTGAATATGTTTTATTGTAAATGTAAAGGAGAAGATCAACTAAACCTTTCTGAGGACACTTAACCATATCTGTTGCATTAAAAGTGAACTAAAGGAGAGATGGATGAATCCTAAAGAAGAGATCACATGTATTTTTCATGTCTCTTCTGATAGCCTATTTAAGTGGTCAAATATTTCAGCACACTGTTTAATGAGCCAACATTTTACAACTGAAGTCAAGAAGTATTTTCTACATAAGAAGACAGTGCCACCTCCAACTATTTATAACTGGTGGTTAATAGATGCATCTAACTTGTCTTTCAAATGCACTATTTTAAGTGACCTACCAGTGCCAGATGAAATAGTCTACCTATTAATTTTTCAAAAATGAGTCTCACCTCATTTTGTAAGACATAAAGCAATGCATAAAATATAGTTTTGCATTTGCACTATTCTTAGCTTATAACTTCCTGTTTGTGTAGTATCATCCCAAACAGCTCTGGTAAATAACATAATAACAGATGTGCTTATAGTATGCACACAAAAACATAAATTAGTTCACTACATTGAAAGTGATAGAAATAATTGTTAATGGGTAGATATTGTAGTCACAATTTTGAAACAAAGAATTTTGGCATGGGAGAACATCATAATATACACTAAGATATTAGCAAGGAGAGATTGGAATAACCATTGTTTGCATATGTATTGTCTGTGATTTCTATTACTTCTATCATCTTAATTCTTCTGTAGTTAAGAATTTTAAGTATGTTTTTTAACCACTATAAAAAAATTACATTGATGCCATTCTGTTTTATTTGTCTCTGTTTCTTGCTAATTATAAGATTGAAATGTTTTGGTTAATTCAAATTAAATTAAAAGTTATTTAGAACAGATGACCAAAACTCAATGAAATTTTCCCTATTCTTCTGATGTCTGCCTCTATTTACATGATGCCAAAATCTAGAAAATAACCAAAAGTGTATTATTATTGTTATTGTTATTATTACTATTTACACACAATTTAGCACTATTTTGCAAGAAGCTTCATTCAATGTTTTTGTATAGAGAATGAATAATACAATTGTGGCTCTGAATTATTTGTCCTTTTCTAAGTTCTTCAAATGAAATCTCTAGCTAAATACATGAGTTTCATTTAAAAGCTCATTTGCTGAAGTACCTGATTTAGTTTGGCTCAATACTCACTGGCAATACACTAAATTTTGAGCATTCTGCTTTATTTTTGCCACAAAATTTTGGTATAGATATAGCTTGCTGAACTTACATGTAAGGAATTCCATAGGTGACAAAAACCATAAAGGACTCTAACTTGTACATGATTGTCCGCAATTATATATGTCACCAGCTTATACATACTTTTTTCCAACTAAGGAAGTTAAGGTCACTTTGTAAATTCCTATGTTTGATTTCACTTTCAGAGTTCTTTGCCAGTGCATTGTTGGAAACCTTTCTTAATCCCCAGATGCCTTTTTTACATGTCTACATATAACTATTTTAATTGCAGCTAAGCCAGTCAATCTATGAAAATACATTCTATTTAGAGCCCACATTTCCCCTGAGGCTCTTATGCAAAATTGTGGATGGATTATATTAGGGAATCATCTGTAAAACAAATGCAGTTACTATTGCTTGGCATCCAAGCACTACAACTGGACATTGATCTCAAAATGATCACCAAACTATTTTCTAATGACATCTTTACCTGATGAATTAAAAATAAAATTTATCAGGAGATGGAGACAATAGAGTTCAGAATTCAAACTTACTAGTAGAGGTGTATTATTCTATGGTTTTGAGATGCAAACAAGTGTGTTAAGTACAATGAGAGGGCATCTTTGATGGGAACAGTTTAAAATATAGATAAACATATCAGATAATCTATCAATTGTACTTTCTGATTGCAATTTTTCTTAGAGTCTTTTTTCTTTCTGCTTTAAACTGGACTCTAGCTCTCTAAGCCTAGACATTACCTTAACTGCTTTCCAGGGTTAGATGCCCTATTTGTTGGGTTCCATTTCTTCCTCCCATTTGCTTTAAGTAATTATAAAAGAAAAAATAAACATTAAAAGTTGGTTAATCAGGAACAAACAATGAAAGTGTGGAATAAACCAATACTTATGATCAATCCATCTGTTCAACTGCCAGGTATAAGCTAAAAAGGAAATAAAAGTATCTTCTCACAGTTAATTGAAAGGATATGATATAGTTGTCTCTGTCCTTACATAAAACTAGTTCTTCCACCTCTGTACTATATCACATCCTCTCTAGCAAACACACCCTCCCTTGATTCCATACCCGCTTCAGCAATCCATATCCCTTCTACATGTTGCTGAACCTCTCTGTAGCAAAACTCCATTTAAAAATTTTCCTCTTCTTTTGAACTATATTGTTAGTCCTACCAGCACTTGAAAACCACTCTTATTTGACATCCATATTGTCAAATGTAAAGATGATTTGTCTATTTCCTTTATTTATTTATTCATTCATTCATTCATTCATTCATTCATTTACTTATTCATTTATTTATTTTACTTTGTATCTCTTTTAGAGCCTTTACTATCCCTATCATTTGAGTGAGGTGCCAAGAGAGCAAGGAGATAACCAGGTATTGTCAATCCTCCTTGAGTAATTAGAAGTTACTTTTGTAATTTTAAATATACCCAAGCATCTTCTGCCCTAAAGTAAAGCAAACCAAGATGAAAAAGTAAAACCATACAGGACATTATACCCTCTCATGATACTGCCAATGTCTCACCTTTTTTTAGAACAATGGTTTTCAACTGGTAGCAGTTTTTTGTCATTTAGTAATGTCTGGAAACATTTTTGTTGTCATTACTGAAGATGCTATTTGAATTTGGTAAGTAGAAACCAGAGATGCTCCTACACATCGTAGAATGCATAGAATAGCTGACTGCACTCTCCTCCCAAACAATTATCTGGTCCAAACTGCTAATAGTGCCAACGTTGAGAAATACTGCTTTAGAGCCACTCTTCTCAAAGAGGATTCATTTCACCTCTCTGGTTTCAGCTCTCAAACCAGAGAAATCTGGATTTCCCCTTCCTCTCTTCCCTTTTCCAGCCAATTTGGCCTTGCTAGTAAGGTCTTGCTAGTAGGAAGGATGGAACAGGTAGAGTATTTCTGGCTCTACCAGCGGGTGCTAAAAATATATAAATGTCATTTAAAAAATCAACTGGATTGACTGTCTCCATACCCTATCATATCACAGTCATAAGGATCTCACAGTCTGAAAGGCACCAAGATAAAATATGCAGGATTGGCTTTCCCACTTTATGAAGACCTACCTCCCTAACTAGGAGACACTTAAGTTGTGAAAGTTCATTTTCATATCATTTCATCTGGAGAAATCACAAAGGTAAACTCCTCAGTGGAAGGGGAAATGAGTAGTCTGACAGGGTTCTCCTACACTGGGTGAGGTGTGGGAGGACATTCTAGTGAAGACACATCAGTTACAGATGGGTAATAGATTTATCAGGGTGATTAATTTGTAAGGTATATAAATGTCTTGTCTCTAAAATTCCTTTCATATATAAGGGCTTAAAGACACCAAAATGCTTATCTAACTTGTACAGAAGATAGAGAAATGCCACAGGAAGTGTGTGTGTGTGTGTGTGTGTGTGTGTGTGTGTGTGTGTGTGTGTTTGGGGAGGGGAGGTTCCAGGCAGATGGATGCATTTCTGGCCTGAGCAATTTAAACAGCCATAAACCAAGGACAGCTAGGAGATCCAAAGCAACTCCAACTGGTAATATAAAGGGGAGAAAATAAGGGGGACACCATATGGGCTTCGAGCTTTGAAACTAATACTAGGTAGCAGAGTGACCAATGAGGAAAACAAGGGGGTCCTAAATTTAGAAAGGGTCCAATTAGAAAAGGTCATGTTCAGACAAAGAACTGCAGCCTTTATAAATCCAGAGACAAAGAGACTCAGCAGATTTTCAGATTTCAGATTTATAATTTTTGACTTAGATTTTTCCCATTAGAGAGAGAGAGAGAGAGCAGGTTTTTCCCATTTGGGAGACCCATTCTCAGAGGGTCCCCTTTGGGGACACTCCTGCCCAGATGGAGTTTGTATATGCTTCCAATAAACTTCCACATTTTTTATTAAAGAAATCTGTTAGTCTCAGAGTTTATTTTTCAAACTTCGTGAGGACAAGGCCTCACGAGAAGTAAAAATCTACACCCCAAACCCACATTTCACTGTTAATAAGTCTATTTTACTGGGTGGAAATGATATAATTGTTTTAAAAAATAATAATAACATTTAAATAAGTAATTGTTATCAAGTGGAAAGGTACATAATAAAATACAGCCAGAGATTTTAAATGATACTGTAGAGAGATTTATTCTTAATGAGACCAAATGTTCAATATAATTATGTGTTTTCTTATTATACTAGAGGCCCGGTGCACGAAATTCATGCATGGGTGTGGTCCCTTGGGGTGGCCTGCGGAGATCGGGCCCTAGCTTGCACCTGCATTGGCCTGTCACCGCCCGCTCACCTCTCCACCATCCTGCTGCGGTCCCACTGTGGTCCTGGCCCATCAGGGCCAGCAGTGCTTCACTGCCGCCCACTGCCAGCACCGCATTGCCGACGCCTGTCATGTTCTGCACCGCCCCCTGCTGGTCAGCACATGTCATAGCGAACTCCTGGTCAATGGCCTTCTGAGGGGATGATCTGCATATTAGGCTTTTATTATATAGGATTTTTGTTTTGGGTTTTTTTTTCTTAACACACTTCCAGTTTCCATTCTTCTCCTGTCAGGTGGTTTCCATTTAGTCTGTTTATCGCAGGTTCCTAATCCATAGTTTCAAATGTAAGTAGTTTTCAATGAAGCCACTTCAGAGCTTTGTTTTGGGAGTTATAGAGCTATCATCATTACTTAACTCAGTATTGTTCTTTGAGAAATTCTAGTCATTTCCAAACATTATCAAATTTCAAATAGCATTGCCCAAACATTAGTGGAGTGCTTTCTACCCATTCATTTGTCCCTAATAATTTTGGCCAACATATTCTATTAGGTCCCAGAGTTTATGGGACTGTGATTTGACTTTGCCAAAATGTCTCACTGATTGTCTAGACATCTCTTATTTATTTTCTGTTGTTTTACAAAAACCCAAGTACTTTTTCATCAAATTCAATAAGATGAAAGTGTCCGTGCTTGAGTTAACATTTCATATTCTGATCGGTTAGCTCTTTCCAAATGCATGGGGTAATTTTGGTTTGCGTCAGGCTTCAGAGTCCCCTGTAATTCCTGTGCAAAGTTTCTGGCAGTGCTTGACTTTTCCTCCATAAAAACAATTTCATATGGAGCATTGCCATTGCTTAGTCCTTACCAAAGCAGAAGGGTAGAATTCATCTCAGATATGTCTCTAATATGGTCAAAATAGTCTGCCTTGTTAAAAGTCAATTACAGCAGCCCCAGAGGTACTCTTATCCTTGTGAGGACACGTGGGGCCCAAATAATGAAATTTTTATGTTTAGTCTCTTCTCATGACTGGTTATATAATCCACTATAAATTAATTGAACCAAGTCCCTAAATCTGAGCCAGCTCTGTCTCTTTTGTGGTCTCATGGACCAGAAAAGTAAAATATGTTTCAAACTTTAAAAACTGTTCCCTTCTGCCTACTCTGGAATATCGCTCTATCAATACTCTCTCTCTCTCTCTCTCTCTCTCTCTCTCTAAAACATTTTCCTCTCTATTGCTTTGTTTTTATATTAGCATGTTCAAGTTGCCCATGCTATTTTAAAACAATCCTCCCTCAGCCTCATTTCACGTCCAGATATTTTTTCTTGATGCCTCTCAACCCAGATAAGCTTCTATTATATCCTTTCTAGTGCATTCTTTCCATCAGAGTTTGGTTTCTTTTCCCCTTTGATTAAATAATAATTCACAAACTCTGAAATGGTAAGTGTAAGTTTTCATAAATGCATACAATTGTGTAACCCACACACCATCCGATTATACAATTCCATCCCCAGAAAGTTCCCTTGTATTTCTTTCCAGTCACTCCCTCACCACCCAAGAAGCAAACACAGTCTTATTTCTATCACCATCATTTGTTTTGCCTGTTGTAAAATTTCACATAACTGGAATCACACAATAGCTGTCCTTTTGTGCCTGGCTATTTTCACTCAGAATAATGTTTTGAGATTTCGCCAAGTGGGTATCGGTACTTTGTTCCTTTTTATCACCAAGCACTGTTCTGTTCTATAAGTATACCACAGTTTGTCCATTCTCCAGTTGAAAGACACCATTTTCAGTTTTAGCTATTATGAATAAAACTACTATGAACCTTTAAGATCATGACTTTTTTGTAAAAATGTTTTCGTTTTTTTTTTTTTTTTTTTTTTTGATAAATACCCAGGATTGATATTACTGGGTCATAGGTTAGAAGTGTATGTTGAACTTTCTAAAAAATTTCTTAATATGCTTTACATTAATGTTTACAATTCTATATTCCACAATTTTTTTCCATTGAAACATATTTGACTACATATTTGTAAAAAAAGCAAAAAAAAAAAAAAAAAAAACTCTCCAGGACATCTTCAAATGGCATCCCCTAAACTGCTGTGTGGGATAAGACTACTAATGATCTCCAGTTGTCACATTTAATGGATTATTTAAAGAGCCTATCTTTTAACTCCAAGGGCTATTATGCACAGTCTATCACTCATCCCTTAAAGTTCTCTCCTTGCTGGACTTTTGGAACACTTGTTGTTTCCATCTTCAATCTCTTCCATTTTTTTCACATCCTTTATATATTCCTTTTGAAGCTTGAATTACATGAGCTTATCATTAGTGTCTCTCTCTCTCATCATCTCCTTAGAAAATCTCAAGCACAACCCTGGCTTTCATTGTCATCTATATGCACGATTGCCATACTCAAATTGGACTCTTCGTTGTTTTTGAACTCCAAGGTTATGTTATTTTTATTATCAGTTGGTTATTTTCATATGAGTATAACATGTGTGTTTCATGAAGGGCATAATTCTTATGTTAATATCTGCACCTTAGCCATCAATGGATTTTTATCTCTAATATGTGTAATGTAAGCATTAAAAGAGAGCCAAAAGGCTGTTTTTTTTGAGACATGTGGGTATATTGTTAGTGACTCTGATGATTCAAAAGGTTGCTTTGTTTGTCTTTGATTTGTAATTTCTATGTAACTGAAAGGATGCCACTCAAAATTTCTGATCATTTATGCATTGGTCAAAGAAAACTTGTAATTCAATTGAATCTGAAAAAGATAATGAGCAAGGTAGGCAAGGGTTGAAGGTAAGAGCAGTAATTGGCTAACCTTGTATTTTAAGGGAACAATCCATCCATGTTCTTAACTTCTTACTCTGAATAGACTCCTATTATCTTTTTGGATGAAGATGAGGGCGAGGCCATTTTTCAGTTAACAAACAGAACGAAATAGTGAAGCATCAAAGTAAGCTTTTAGAAAGAAAGATGCCAAGCTTGTGAGGTTGTGTGTGTGTGTGTGTGTGTGTGTGTGTGTGTGCGCGCGCGCGTAGGCTTGAAATCTTGTAGATTTTTTTCAGTGACGATCCAATGAGTGGATACACTTGCTCAAGCTAGGATTTTTTGACTTATTCCTATTTTCTCATCCAATTGATCAATTTTGTATGCCATTTCTAAGTTTCCCATATCTAGTTAATTTTAACTATAAAATACCTGTTGAATCTCTTTATACACTTTGGTCTGATTCTGAAATTCTTACATTTTATACAGATATACTTTTTTGCTTATAATATTAAAATACATTCATTACTCTACATCATGAATCCAGATCTCTTGTCTGCAGAGTAACCACATTGTTTACAGGATAAACTCTTTTTAATATAATTCTTACTATGTTTCTCCTCTATAAACCCATCTTTGGCCAACCATTTCCAGCAAGTTTCAAAGAGTGTCTCATATTCTGAGGTGGATTCATTAGGCTTATTTTGATAGTGACTAATATCTCGGTGCTCTCTCTGTTTACTCACCAAACACTCATGGCTTCTCTCCCTCTCCCACTACCATCTAGGTTAGCCATAACTGAAATACCTTCTGTTCCTCAGATACTACATGCCCTTTTCACATCACCATGCACATGTTGCTACCTCTGCCTAACATCACTTTCTCCTCCCCGTTTCCTTTGCATCCATATATTCAGCTTTAATAATTCAAATCAAACATGAGTAATTATGTGCAGACTTTATTGTGACTGGCACTGCAATTCTGAATGTATGATACAAAAACAGAAGTGTTTTTACCATAGTCCTGGTATCTCTTTACTGAGAATGTAATTACATTTAGATAAAACTTAATAGACTTTAAAGCATATTCTTCATAATTACAACTATTGAGGTAAGTAAATTAAATTACATCTATGAGGCATCTTACTTATGTATGTATAAATAGAAAATGTTTTTTAAAAAACGTCTGTTTCCCCAAAGCATGAAGGTAATTTCTATGTGAGAGAGGACTTCTCTAAGATTCTAATTAATTTTAAATGTAGTCATTTCAAAACTTCAGCTTTGTCTTATAGTTTTAGGGTGCAGCCATTAAGGAGAGTCTCTCTTCCTAAAGGAGCCCTTATCATTTTTATAGATATAGATGGACAGTGAAATGAAAGAGAAAAACAAATTATGGAATAATACATATAATTAATGTCACTGTGGAAAAGGCAACCATACCAATTATGGTGCAGATAGAAAGATTTTTTTTGCTCCTAATAGTTTTAGACGTGTTTGCAAGCATGTTTTAAGTACCTGAAAGGTAAAAGTGACCCATAGCTGATTGGAACCTCACACATATTATTGTGTGAATGATGGAGAGGGGTTCAAATGGGGAGCTTAAGCTCAGTCAAATAGTCATCCACTCTGCAGATCCATCCATTGCTACCACATGGAGCATGTTGAGATATACCTCTTAAAGTGAAGGGTAAGTTATTGCATCTGGCCCCTCATACAACCCAAATAGAGGCACAGTGCCTAGAGGGGCCTCTTTGGATCTTGATGGCAATATACTCCTTGTTTGTGTGCAATACTCTGGATGAGTAAATAAATAAAAAAAAAGCAGATTGCCATTCCCAATGTGAATGGGCCTCATACAATCCATTGGAGACCTGAATAAAACAGGAAAAATTCATTCTCTCTATTTGATGGTTTTAGAGCTGGGACACTGGTTTTCTCCTCCACTCAGATTAAAACGTATCCATTTTCCTCATTCTCAGGCCTTAGGCCTTGGGACTTGGCTTGGCCCCACACCAATGGCTCTCCTGAGTCTCCAGCTTGTAGATGGCAGATCATGGTACTTCTCAGTCACTGTAATACTATAAGCTACTCTATATACATGCTGTATATATAAATGAATGCCTCAATCTCCATAATCACATGAGGCAATTTTACACACACACACACACACACACACACACACACACACACACACACACAGAAGTTTTAAGCAGTGTGGCATGCTTTCCTTCCCCACTTTCTAAAATCTGTTTCGACAAACTATCTCTTAAAGGGAAAACTAATTCTTGATTTACTAGTAAGTATGGATTTCTATTGTATTTCAGGTTATAAGGTTATATATTCACACACACATATAATATACATAATAAATTTGATATATATAGTTTATATGAGGTCGTAATCAGGTTTAGGTAATAAAACAGAAAAATAACCATGAATTGGAACTATTATGATATTTTATCAATTATAATGAAACCACCACCACTTTCGAAGCCTTGAAACTACTTAAATGTTAACTCTTTACTTCTGGCATTTGTTGGCAAAATTACTAACTAACAACGTGAGAAATTTTAATAAATTAGACATATTTTCTGTACAAAAGAAAATAATGATAGCTGCCAGTAAATTTACTTCAGATTTTCCCAAGACCAGTTTTATAAGAAGTGATAGCTAGAACAATCTAGCTCAAAGAACTATAGAGCATAATGTTTTCCTTTAGTAACATTTTTTTTTATTCCTAAGGGAAACCTTTTTCAAATAAAGCAGGATGTACCCCCTCATTCTAAGAACAACAACAAAAAAAGTATTCATATCAAATTGATGAAAGTGGCATTTTTCTTCTTTTTACTGCTTGGGGGTGGATGAAAATAACACTTTGGCATTTCTCTCCTCTGTGCCTACTTATTGCTGTCATTCCACCAATTCCTTATTACAGAAAGATTAATGGAAAATAAATTGGTAAAATGCAACCAAGATATATGTAAGGAAACAAAGGTAAAAACTCGTACCAGTTAAGGTTTTCAATGTACCCAGAAAACATGAAAGAAAACTGGAATTAGGAAAAGAACATTGTCCATTCTTATTTTTCATTTAAACTTTTGGTGCCCCAGGATTTTCTTAAAAAATGAAGAAAAATTAAAATTTAAATTAAAAGGCATTGCTTTGTAAATCTTGTTTGTTTTTTACTTTTTTTTTTTTTTTTTTTTTTTACTGAATCACAGACATATAGCACCAAAAATCAATGGAATCAGTCATTCAGTTACTATCATCCTCCATCCAACCATCTAGCCATCCACTACTGGCTCAGTAAATTATAGATTTCATTTTGATTTTCAATTTAAAGTTTAACTGAAATATGAGAGACATTTTTTAGAACTTCAAAATTATTTAAAGGAACGTATACTAAGAGTGCAAGACTTCAACCACATTTTCACTATGCAACGTTGGGCAGGTCCTGTCCCTTTAGTAAGGTTTTGTTGACATTTCAAAGCATATTAAAGTATACTAAGCATAGCAATAAGCTCTGATATTTTAAATGAGGCCTGCTAAAGATTACTAAGCATAGTCAAATTTCTAATTAGATGTCTAGTTTATTTTACAGAGAAAGAAATGTCAATGATTGGGATAATTTCAAAGATAAATTTATGAGTGATTAAGATCTAAAAGTAAGTTGATTATCCAGATATCTTTTCTGATTTAGTGATTACTCAAAATTTGGTCTTTTTATGTAACCTCCTACACTTTATGATCCTTAACATAACCATTGCTGTAATATTTGACAAGTGACATTTGTAGTTGTGCACTTGACAAATATTTGAAAAATATAGCAAAGGAAAGGTGGGTTTGTGTGTTTCTTTTGGTTTATTTGTTATAAGTAAGATTTTGGAGTTGAAAGGGATCTTGTAGCTAATTTGTTTCCCACACTAATTTTCTAGATGATCAAAAGTTAGCCTCTAAAAAGAGCTTCATATTCTATATGTCACTGATCATTTTACAACAGAACCAAGGCTACACAAGCACTTTAGAAAACATATTCTCAGTGTTCTGTGGGAAATTTCATCCTTTTCAAATAAAAATAAGGCAGAATTTTAAAGTATTTTTCCTTTTACCCTCTTAATTCTGGTTTATGGTTATATTTATGGTTAATTTGCCCACTCATTTGTTTTGTTCATTTGGCTGTTTATTTTTTCTTGGAGGTTTAGTTTGGTTTTCTCATGAAGTTTTTATAAATGTGGCACAACTAGAAAGCTATCCTAAGAAGTGCTTTTGACAAACTGAATTCAGTTGGGAAAATTAGTAAATAAGTTAATAGAAAAATGACCCAATTTGGTGGGTTAGAAAACCAGTTTTCAGGTTTACATTGCTACTACCCAACCATGTGACTTGCACATATAGCTTTCCCAACTAAATGAAAATACTATAATAGAATATCTATAAGTTTGTTCCCTCTAGCTCACAATTCTATGATTCCATGAAAATAGACACACATATGAGTCATTGCCCTTGAAAACACATTTTATAAAACAAGACTTAACTACCCCTCTAAAAGATTAATCTAGGTGTTTTCTAATTACCTAAGTAAAGAATAAAGTAAAAAAATGGTCAATATTAGTAAAAGTTTGGAGTAAGAGAAGAAAATTTTTAACGATAGTATCTAATTTATTTGGATCCACATTTATAGGTTACTCTTAAAGCTTTTTCAAGCATGAGAATAATTTTTATATTATGTTTTAAATTCACTGTGTACGGAAAGGGCCCATATAAACATACACATATTGCTCTTTTACTTCGCCAAGCTAACGCACCAAAGCCAGAAATTCTAATAAAAAATGTGAATATATTTTCTATAGAAACACTGGAAACTGAAAAATAAAATCAGATTTGAAATGAGTATTAAGTATCTGGGTAAATGTGGTTTATTTTTAAATTTTAGAGAGGGAAGGAGAGAGAGGGAGAAATATGGATATGGGAGAGATACATCTATTGGTTGCCACGCATGCATGCACCAACCAGGGATCTAACCCACAACCTAGGTATGTGCCATGATTGGAATTGAACCTGCGACTATCCGGTGCACAGAACTCCATTCCAACCAACTGAGCCACATCAGCCAAGGTGTGATTATTTTTAATGCTGTTCAAAACTGAATGTCAAAATTATTTAACCAATTTTCCTATGAAAAAAGAAGAGAGAAAAAGAATAAAATTATGTAGAAGGAAAGGAGAGACTTAAAATTTCCAGCATTGCTTTTCAGTATTCAATCTTTGCTTTCCAAATGGAAAAATGTACTTTTTAATTTCCTAAAGGAAAAAATATGCAAAGACTTAAAATAATAATAGTGAAGCAATTAAATAAATGGTATATTCCTGTTTTAAAATCCTAGTTAATTTTATAACACAATAAATA
Organism: Cnephaeus nilssonii; assembly: GCF_951640355.1. Classification (NCBI taxonomy): domain Eukaryota; kingdom Metazoa; phylum Chordata; class Mammalia; order Chiroptera; family Vespertilionidae; genus Cnephaeus; species Cnephaeus nilssonii. The sequence goes on along the minus strand of NC_137085.1, from coordinate 40,585,932 downwards.
ATCTTTCTCTAAATGTATAGCATAGGTTCAGGTGGAATAATGATAGTATTAAATAATTTATGATGGAAAAAAATTGAAAAAAATATTTTAATTTAAATATTCAACACCATAATAAAACTATGCACCATTCAACTAACTTTTTCAGATCTCTCTTCTTGGTTCTTTAACTCTTTTGTGAAAGTATAAATTTCTGCTTTAAGGGAGAATAGTTATTTAAGTGATATATAATAAATGCCATATATATGAAATATCTTCAAAGAAAATAAGCAAAAACTTACAAATAAACTTAAGTTTGTCTTAACTCTAAAAATTTATTATTTTTCAAAATAGATATTTAATATGTAGGGTTAGAATAATGCTGTTGAGAATTTTCCACATAATTTTATATAATGGATTTAACATCAAAAAGAAACAGTATTGACTGTAGTTTTGATTACTACCTAAGAAAGAAGAAAAAAGCATGATTTTATTTTAGTAGACTGTGAAAATTAGTTCAATTTTTATCATTTAAGTTTTATTTTTCTCTTTAAGAAATTAATTATGACCTTACATTCTGCGTGCTTTTTAAAAAACTGGCTATTTAGCCTTTAAAATTGCATTTTATTGTTCATCATCAGTCACAGTCTAGTTACTCTTTCTTCATTAAAAAATTACTCCCAAACTTAATAATTTAAAACAATAATTTTATGTTCCTGGTGTCTGTAGGTCTCCAGAATGTCTAGGTCCTCAGCAAGAAAGACCCAAAGGCTGGGGATGACTCAACTAGAATAATCTGAAAGCGCATTCATTCACATATCTGGCACCTAGAAAGGGATGAAATTAAAACTAGGCCTTCTGACTAAAGCACCTTTATGTGGCTTCTCCATTTGGCCTGGCTTTCCCACAGCATGATGTCTTCTGGGTATTCAGACTTCTTGCATGGTGGGTCAAGTATGCCAACACACACACACACACACACACACACACACACACACACAGAGAGAGAGAGAGAGAGAGAGAGAGAGAGAGAGAGAGAGAGACATGGATGTGAGAGAGACACATCCATTGATTGCCTCCAGTAAGCAGGGGCTGGGGATAGAACTTGCAACCCAGGTACCTGCCCTTAACCTGGAATCGAACCCATGACCCTTCAGGTCACGGGCAACACTCTAACCACTGAACAACACTGGCCAGGGCTTTTCTAGAATCTTTATCCAATAGGGTAGGGCTGGGGAACTTTTGGCCCAAGAGCCATATAAGGCCCATGAAATCATTTGGTCTGGCCCTGCCAAGTTATTAGGAGTGAATTAATTAAATGTTTGACCAAATACAGCAGCTAATTTTGATGATAATTTTATATGGCCCGTGAATGAGGTTATAAATATCCAAATGGCCCTTGACAGAAAAAAGGTTCCCTACCCCTGCTATAGGGCTTTATCACCACAATATTTCACACTGAAAATAAAAAAAAAAGAACAAAGTTATCCAGGACATGCTTATGTGAGTTATTCATCTTTTGGTTCATCAAAATGAATGTTTACATATTAATCACTCTGTGAAGGCTCTGAGTAAAGAATAAATTTAATTTTTTAAATTATGAATTTCTAAAATCTATTTTAAACAAAAATCTATGAAATAATTTAGGAAATGCTGTAACATCTGATTGCATTTGAGAAAATGCTTTTCATCATATCTACACTTAACCACTTATGCTTTTAATCATATCTACACCTAATCACTCACAAAATACTCTGTTGAAAAGCTATTTCAAATATTATCTAACAGAACATTTTGATATTTTAGAATTTTTGGTTTATTTTTGTACTTTTTTGTTAATTGAGAACAAACCGGGTTTAGCTCATTCTTGACCACCCAAGTTATAAAATCACATCATAAATAGCTGTTCAAATTCTTAAAACAAACAAAAACCCCCACTCTCTGTTCTGAACAGTTCAACCCCAAAAAATTACTGGATCTCTCAGGTTCTTCCAGTTTCATTATATTTGTATGAGGAAATTTTAGAAAGATATTGCATTTTGACATTTAAAATCAAAATATTATAAATTTACAAATGTAGTTTCATTCAGTTTTCCTCAGTGTTGTTGGGAACAGTGATAGAGATGCAGGAGTGGTTGTTCAAATCTTCAGCTATTTTCTGTTTAGAGGGAGGTCACTCGCACATGGCTTTTCAAGATAGCTGTCCTCTGAGGCAGAAGGCTGAGGTAGTTTAGGCATACAAGAACTCAAGGCTATTTGTTGGAGGGTGGAGAAGAGGTTGAGGTTGGAAAAGAAAAGAGAAAAGAAGGAGACACAAAAAGAAAAGAAAGGTAATGCTGATGAAAGGACATGCAGAAAACTGAGAAGATCATAAGCATTATACTCTTAGAAGCTGCTACTGGTGTGAACTAAATTGTTTAATTAAAAAGAGTTTATTTAATATATTATGTACAAAATGTTCCTGTAAGTTTTGGTATAACAAACCTGCACCTGAACGAACTAAAGACACAACTGTTCACCACTCACCAGAGAAGTGTTCTCGATCTAAACTGGTTACAGGCCATTCATTTTACTGTATTGAACCAGTCAGCAGAAAAATCTGCAAAGGAGAACGGCATAACTGTAAGGATTTTAGTGATCATGTAAGTTGGTTGTTCTCATGTTTTCTACTATCCAAATATTGGTGGTTTTAAAAAATGATTTAACCAAATACATAAATATTGAATGTAGATATTCTCCTCTTCACTGGAAATATAACTAAACTACTAGTCTAGTTCTCATCAACATTGCAATTTTAAAGTTTGCTAAGAGTTTACCACATGCAATATTTCTTCTAAGGCATTAAAATGCAGCAAATATTTTAAGTTTAAGTCAAACTTTCTGTTTTGGGATTTTCTTGATCCATTACCTTTATTGAATTTGAAATACTTTTAAATTTCACCCGGTATAATTTTAGTCATACTTATTAAGTAGATCTTTCCTTTTAAGATACAACATATTTCTTTTTTTACAGAAAAGGGAAGAAATAAAAGATCTTTCTTTAAGTCATATTAGAAATTAGGATAAGAAGGTTTGTGGCAAAGAATATCAAAGTAGAGAGTGTTAAGATTTCCTATATTTTCTTGGTTAGAAATTTCTTAATGAAAATGAAGTTAACTTTATAATATGGAAAAGCATCAGGAAATATTGTAATATTCAAAGTTTGGAAGCATTTGCTCATTGCACAACAGATTGTAACTGGATTTTGGCATTGTATAACATTGATAACATGAATATGCAGAATTTATAATGAGTTATCTTTTAAATAGCATTTTAGAGTTTACAAGTATTTTCGCATTTATTTGATCCTCTCCAATGTATTTGGAGTAACTATATGTGACAACCTGTTACGTCAGGTGCTGCTAATACCATTTAACAAATGAAGACAGTAAGGCAGAGAAAAGTTAAATCACATAGTACATGAAAATGTTGAAATGGGTATCAACATGTCTCTTCAGATTCAATGATTCCTATAAGACAGAAAGTACTAATGGCAATAAGCTATTATGGCATGCAGAACCAGAAAGGAAAATGACAGTAATAATAATAGACATCAATAAAATTTGTATTCTATGTTTTACACATTATGTCTCATGCTAATCACAACATTGTGAAGGAAAAAAAACACTTATCAGCAATAATCAGATGGCAATTTAAAATGTTAATTATTTGCCCACTGTCATAAAACAAATCATTTTGTATGACACAGTATTTTCAACTCCAAAACAATAAAAATGAAGTCGCTTAAAATTTAATAGGAGCCATAACTGCCGTGCTGGTGTGGCTCATTTGGTTCGAGTGTCCTCCCATAACCGAAATATTGCGGGTTCAATTCCAGGTCAGGGCATGTGCCTAAGTTGCAGGCTCTATCCCTGGTGGGTGGTGGGAACAAGTACAAAAGCAGCTTATTGTTCTCTCTCTCTCTCTCTCTCTCTCTCTCTCTCTCTTCCTCTCTTTATCTTGGAGAGAGGGTTAAAAAAATTTTAATAGGAGATGATATTGAAGCTACAAGTTTTAAGTACTGTACCAACATGGATCAGTTTATCAGGTACTTGAAACCCATTCATTTTATTTATTTATTTTTAATTTATTTTTCTTTATTGATTAAAGTATTACATATGTGTCCTTATCTCTCCATTACCCCCTGACTCATGCCCTCACCCCCTGGTGTCTGTGTCCATTGGTTAGGCTTATATGCATGCATACAAGTCCTTTGGTTGCTTTCTCCCCCTTACCCCACCCTCCCCTACCTTCCCTCTGAGGTTTGACGGTCTGATCGATGCTTCTCTGTCTCTGGATCTGTTTTTGTTCATCAGTTTATGTTGTTCATTATATTCCACAAATGAGTGAGATCATGTGATATTTATCTTTCTCTGACTGGCTTATTTCGCTTAGCATAATGCTCTCCAGTTCCATCCATGCTGTTGCAAATGGTAAGGAGGCAAGAACATACAATGGAGTCAAGACAGTCTCTTCAATAAATGGTGTTGGGAAAATTGGACAGATAGATGCAAAAAAATGGAACTAGATCACCAACTTACACCATACACAAAAATAAACTCAAAATGGATAAAGGACTTAAACATAAGACAGGAAACCATAAAAATACTAAAGGAATCCACAGGCTGCAAAATCTCAGACATATATCGAAGCAATTTCTTCACCGATACCACTCCCAGGGCCAACTAAAGAGAAAATAAACAAATGGGACTATATCAAAATAAAAATCTTCTGTACAGCCAAAGAAACCATCAACAAAACAACAAGAAAACCCATTCATTTTAAATAGATATTTGAAGTTCCTACCCTTGATTAATTATCCATTTTTGACAGCCCAGGAAATAAAAGGCAAGGATAAGAACAACTTTCCAGAATTTCAGAAAAGCAATATCAAGAGCAGCTAGTTCTTAGTTTTTTGTTAGCCAATTCATATTTAAATTAGTTCTATTTTCCTTATTTGAAGTTACTGCGAAAGTCTTCCTGGCCTGCCAACTACAACCATTACTTTGTCCTATAAAATTAGAAAACAGAACAAAAAGAAAAAGGAAAGTTAATATATCCTGTGATATGGAATATTGTTGCTTTGAACATTTTAAGACAGAATTTATGTGGAACCAGATTAATTTTAAGAAACTCCCTGTGGGTTCTGTTTGTTGTTTTGAATTGCTTTAATAGTAAACTTGCATTATTTATGTTTATTAATATTTAGAATGCACTCTGCAAGGATGATTTTCATCTGAGTTATAATTAGTCTCAGCTGATGAATGCAATAAAATGATTATAAACAGCTTTGTGAGATCATTATCAGTGTTATGGGAGAAAATGTTAAAACATTGCTTCAACATTTTACCTTCAAAGATCCACTGAAATGAGCTTCAACCCATTTAAAATATTACAAAGGTCATACTGAATGTGTTTTCTTCCCCATATAGTTATTGAACATCACATACTGGTTCACTTTTCCAAAATCCAACTCACATTTCTTCTAAAATCTTTAAGTGTTGTGTTTGTTATTCACTTCTAAAGTTAAAGATACATTCTTCGTGAATATTTAGAAAATATAGGGTTATAAAAAGAACTGCATAAATATCACTGATAAACTTACCTTGCAGAAAAAAACAATTATGGGCTTTTTGGCTATATTGACTTGTATAGGTATGTGTATGGTATAGGCACTTTTCATGATTAATTTAATATATTATGTACAATATACTATGAGTTATTTTCATTTAACTAAATGATAATATAAAATGTAAGGCTATGTTTATAATAGTTTATTTAGTTCTTAAATAGTTTTTTAAAACATGCTTTTTTTTTACTAATTAAATAATGCAGATATACAATACTGAAATTAATCCTTACTCTGGAACCTTTAAGTGCTGTTTTTAATTTGTCAGTATGATAAGTAATAGCATAATAATGATACTACTATTGCTAATAAAAATAGATTTATTTAAATATTTCCTCTGACAAGACAAATATGATTCTGAATCAAAGCTTATCATAATTTTAGTAATATTTTTAAATTACTTTTTACTAACATTTTGATTTTCAAAGAATAGATTTTCCAGAATTTTATCTAATGTATTTTTTTGCTGCTATTAATAAAAAGCCATGTATTTATCTTTCTCTGACTTACTTCACTTAGCATAATACCCTCTAGGTCATGTATTATTTCACTTATATGTGGAATCTAAAAAACTAAACAAATGAACAAACAAAACAAACAGATGCATGCAGAGTACAAACTGATAGTTACCAGAGGGTTAGACGATGGAGGAATGGACAAAAGGTGAAGGGGATTAAGAGGTATAAACTTAGTTATAAATAATATATATAATTAATGTAAAGCATTGGGAACACAGTCAATAATCCTATCTAATAAAGAGGGAATATGCTAATTGACTCTCACGCTGTTGCAAAGATGGCAGCGCCCACAGCCAATAAGGAGGGAATATGCTAATTGACCGCCCGCCCTCAAAGATGGCGGCACCCACAGCTACAAGATAGCAGCGCCCAGTCCCCTCAGCTCCACCGGGGCAGCAGGCGGGCCCGGCTGTTCCGCATGCCTGCCTCCAGAGTCCCTCTGTCCCCTCAGCCTTCCAGCCACCCAGGGCCGGCCCTAGGCAGCAGCAGAAGTATGATGGGGCGTCGCCTTTCCCTGATCGCCGGGTCGCCTCCCGCCCCTGACGGCTTCCATACTGTGAGAGGGGGCAGGCCAGGCTGAGGGACCCCCCCACCCCTCCAGTGCATGAATTTTTATGCACTGGGCCTCTAGTATCGCAATAACTATGAATGATGATAGATGGTTACTAGATTTCTCATAGTAATCCTTTTGTAAGGTATATAAATGTCAAATCTCTATGTTGTAGAGCTGCAACTAATATAATATAGCATATCAATTATAATTTAATGAAAAAGAACTTTACATTTCAGAATTTTAAAAAATTAAAATTAAGTATAAAGCCATGTAATGGAACTGATTTTGACATGTTACAGCACTAGCAGCATTAAATATATACTTTCTTACATGCTTTCTTTGTCTTTTTTTTTACTTTGTTATTTAAACAAAAGCATAGTCTACATTTTTATTCTTTCTATTAATAAAAAATATGTACACCTTTTAGTACTTTTGTGGTGGTACTTAGTTTGTGGTAACTTATATTCTTGCATTTTTTTAAAAAATTGCTAAATAATGACTGTAGTCAATAATGCAATAGGGATTATTTGGCATTATTTGTATTTTCAGGCATTTGACTTTTTCTTCAGCCATTATAATTGATCTTGAATCCAGTCACCATTATCTCTTTCCAGCATCTCTGCAAAATTCTCCTATCTATCTCCCAGCTTTCCTTATTTAGATTTTCTATTCTGTTTTTCTCACATCATCCCTATCAAACACCTTACAGTGTTTTCCTATTATATTTAGTAGACATCCAAATGTTTTGTCCTGGCCTGCTCTATATCTGGTACCTGTTTATCTTGCCTTACCTTCTAGCACTCTTTTTTATTCTCTCTGCATGGACCTCAGGGAGTTTTCACTTTGTAGCCTCTCCACTGGGAGGGTTCGTTCCCTAATCTTCACACAATTGGCTCCTTCTCCTGATTCAGGTCTCAGCAAAGCGTTCTTTTCTCAGAGAGGCCATGCTATTATCTTTCCTGATTCTGTATCTCCATAATTTTGCCCTTCATTCATGTTTTATTTTTGCTTATAGAAATTATCAATCTTAGGAAATAATAATTATTATGTATTTATTATTAGGGTTTTTTTTTTTACCTCTTTTAGGAGAATATTATTTCAGTAAGAACAGCGTTTGCCAAACTTGCACATTAGTATAGTATTACTATGAAAAAAATGTTATCTCTAAAATAACTACTATTATTATGCATCATAGGTTTTATCAATATATGATGATACACTACATTATTTGAGGGTATTTTGCTTTAATGTCAACTAATATTAATATTGCATTTTTGCACATTTTGCTTTTACCCAATATAATTTGCCTAGTCTTTCATTTTCAACTTTCTCTGCCTAGTTTTTAAGTTTCAACCTCCTTTTTAAAGATATCTATTGCAATCAGCATGTAATTAGATTTTGTTTTGTAGGACAATGGCAAGATTTTCTGTTTTAGTAGATAAGTTTAAACCAATTATGTTTATTATCATAACTGACAGCTTCTATCATATTTCTCCATGCTTTTATTTTTTAATGTCTTCTTGCTGATTTTTTTTTATTTGGTTATCTTAGCAATTCAAAAATATTAATTCTATTTTACTTTTACATGTGTTTATAAGTTTTATCCATTATCATGCATATGGTTTTATGATTATAAAATTTTTAAATTTAAAGTTATATTCTTAGTCCCTTACAAAAAAGATGAAGGCTTCAGAATGTTATCCTCACCCTGATCCCTTACTAGGTATTCTTAGTAAAATCCAAATTACTAATTTCCAAATTTCCAAAGTTATTACTGTTATTCTTTTCCAAATTGAATTATTTGTTATAGTAAGTATTGTTTATTCTTTCATTATTTACCATGTATTGCTATTTTTCTACTTCTCCTTATAGAATTTTAAAGCTTTAGTATAATTTTTAACTACTCGCCATTCTATTATATTTTTCTTTCAAGTATGTAACACTTATATATACTGATAAAATAATTAAATATTGATTGAGAAAGTATTGATAACTTCTTTATATTTAATGTAAAATATAAAACTGAAATTTTAACCCACAATGATGTGTTAAGGTTTTAATCAATTTTTAATGCAATCTAAGATTGTTGGTTTGAAAAGGAATATTAAAATGCTATTTTTTCTTCTAGAAGTGTTATAGTTTTATTTTTTATAATTATGGCTATGATTTATTGCACACTAATGTTTTATGTAGTGTCTAGTAAGGATGAAGGTTCATTTTTTTTTTCCATATGTATATCTTGATGTTCCAGTATCAATTGTTGTAAAGACTGTCTTTCTCCATAGAATTATCTTGGTACCTATACAGCAACATAATTGTTTTTGCATGTTTAGTTATGTTTCTAAGCTCTCAATTTGATACTATTGTGAATATGCACTTTTGAAATTAGTAGTCAAGTATTTTTTAATTCTAGAAAATAAAATTCTAATATATTTTTTGAAATATTACTCCTTTGTCATTTCCTATATTCTCTTCTTTTGTAATTCTAACCTATATTATGCATTTTAAAACCTGTCAATTTTCTCTTACTATTCTTTTATATATTGTACCTCTTTATTTCTCTACGAGAAGCCCGGTGCACAAAATTCGTGCACGGAGGGGGGTTGTCCCTCAGCCCAGCCTGTACCCTCTCCAATCTGGGACCCACCGGGATTGGGCCTAAACGGGCAGTCAGACATCCCTCTCACAATCCAGGTATGCTGGCTCCCAACTGCTTGCCTGCCTGCCTTCCTGATTGCCCCTAACTGCTTCTGCTTGCCAGCCTGATCACCCCGTAACCACTCTGCTGCCAGCCTGGTTGATGCTTAACTGCTCCCCCACCAGCCTGTTTGCCCCCAACTTACCTCCTCTGCCAGCCTGGTCACCCCTAACTGCCTTCACCTGCAGGGTTGATCACCTCCAACTGCCCTCCCTTGCAAGCCTGGGTCCCTCTCAACTGCCCTCCCTTGCAGGCTGGGTGCCTCCCAACTGCCCTCTCCTGCTGGCCATCTTGTAGTGGCCATCTTGTGTCCACATGGGGGCAGTATCTTTAACCACATGGGGGCAGACATATTGTATGTTGGAGTGATGGTCAATCTGCATATTACTCTTTTATTAGATAGGATAGAGGCCTGGTGCATGAGTGGGGGCCAGCTGGTTTGCCCTAAAGGGTGTCTCAGATCAGGGTGGGGGTTCCCTTGGGGTATGGGGCGGCCTGAGTGAGGGGCCTGTGGTGGTTTGCAGGCTGGCCACACCCCCTGGCAACCCAAGTGGAGGCCCTGGTATCTGGAATTTATTTTCCTTCTACAATTGAAACTTTATAGCCTGGAGCAGAGCCAAGCCTGGGGCTCCCTCCATGGCCGGCAGCCATTTATGTTGGGGTTATAATTGAAACTTTGTTGCCTTAAGCGGGTGGGCCCGGCCAGGTTGTGCGGAAAGCTTTGCTTCCCCTGTTGCCGCCGGCAACCCTGGCTTGCTCTCTCAAGCTCCGTTCTGCCGCCATTTCTGTTTGAATTTGTTTGCCTTCTATAATTGAAACTTTGTAGCTTGAGTGGAGGCTTAGGCCTGCAACAGCTTGCGGAAAGCTTGGCTTGCTCTGTTACCTGGGAAACCTTGCTCTCTGTGGCTGTAGCCATCTTGGTTGGGTTAATTTGCATACTTGTTCTGATTGGCTGGTGGGCGTGGCTTGTGGGTGTGTCGATGGTACAGTCAATTTGCATTTTACCTTTTTATTAGGTAGGATGCTTGGTTATATTTAAGCATTCTCCAATTTTTAAATTTGTCTTTCTGAATAAAAAAATTTACCTTTAATAGTCTTTTAAAATTTAATTGAATGTATACCTAATTTTCAGAATTTCTAATTTTTTACTTATGTACTTAATCTTTTTGCTTATGTCTGATTATAATTCAATATTGTTTTGGTTTTTATTTATTTATTTTAATGAACATTCTAAATGTATTTATTTAAAAATAATTTAGGATATTCTGTAAAACTAAGTCCATCTGAATTAAATTCATGCTCTGAGAACGGATTTCTTAAATGCATTTGTAATAATTTTCTCATATGTTTTGGCATTATAATGTCTTAGTTCATTTTGACTGCCATATATATGTCAAATATATATGTATTTGATAAATATACACATATCACAAATATATATATATATTTGACCCTTATACAATGTGGGAGGTTAAGGTCAGCCACCCCCCATGCAGTTAACAATCCATGTAGCCACATATAGCTATGGTCATACCTCTATATATGTGGATTCCCAATCTTGGAGATAACCCCTAAATAATGAGGATTTGAACTGCACAGTCATTTGAAAAAAATCTGGGTATGTGAGCCTGCAAAGTTCAAACTCATGTTGTTCAAGGGTTAACTGTATATCATACACACACACACACACACACACACACACACACACACACACACACTACAGTGATACATTCCCTATGTGATATTTTCCCTCTGCTTTCGCTCCCCTTCTATATATTTTGTGTTCACTCCTTCTGGTCTAGTAGGGATTTTTTTTAACTATACTTCTACTTGGCATCCCCTCTCCTGACAGTTTCTAGAATTACTTTGTTAATTGGCTTTTACATTGAGTTGATCTTGAAGATTAGCAATTTCGTCAACATATAATTTCCTGTGTGTGGGGTTGTGTCTTTAATCACTTACCTTCTACAGGTCCATAGCTCTCTGTTAAATTGTGGCACTGGCTAGCATGGAATAGGCTATTTAACTTATTTCCTTAAATGGGAAAGCCCTATTCTAGTTCCAAAAGTCAAGCATCCAGAGCGACTTTAGTCTCCCATCTCGAGTGGAACATTTTATCTCTGTTACACTACAGAAGCCTAATTCTCAGCCTGCTGCTTCCAGATCAAGAAGCCAGCCAGCCTATAACTTCAGCCATGTGAATGTGGTATATATCTAAATGTCTCTGTGACTGTGTTTTTACCAGGCCATGGAAATGTTCATGCTGCATTGACCCCAATGTGATTTTACTTTTTTAAATCATTTTCTTTATCATCATTAACACACAAGTTAAAACTTAAATCAAGATGGCAGATTAGGTCAGTCAGCTGTTGAAAGTAAAAGAGATGATTTTTGCGGGTAAAAGCAGGGATAGAAGAAAACAAAGTATGTGATATTCAAAAGTTAAAATGCAAATGCATAATTCAACATTCAAGGTTTATACTAAGAATATTAGCTTCTCTTTTTTATCTCACTATCTAATTTATAAAATCTTTGGTTAAAAGTGATTCCACATTTAGAAAAGGGCCTTGTTTAATTCTATGATTTGATTGTAATCATTATGAGGATTTTGTGTTCTCAAGATACATGCACCATCTTGGGTGGTCAAAGGAAAAGTTATATCAAACTTTATTTATGAATACACATCATTGAATTTTAGTTCTATATACTGTATTTCACACATTGTGTTACTGTGGTCAGGCTCCCGATGCACCCTCTTATCTATTTATTACCAGATATTCCCATATAGTTTAACATTTCACATACTGCAATTACTTTAGTATGTCAGGATGTATGTTTCTAAGAAAGAAAATAAAGTAAGCAAGAAATAAACACTTTCATTTATTTTTCTAATATGGCAGGATCAAGCCATTGGCAAATCAGATATGCTGATTGTGAAAATGTCAAGTTTGCCAAAGTTAGACCAAATTTATTATTGCAGAAAGAGATATCTGCTTTTCTAGGATCTAACAATGAAATGCCTTAGAGATCTTATTTAGCTTCTTAATATATGATGTCTAGATACTTATTATGAATCAGCATACAACTAACCATGATAGAATTGATGATGTAGACTTAATTTGACACCATAAGTACCACAAAAAAGGAGGAGCTTGTGGTTTAATTGTATAATAAGATATTTTAATAGGGCTAGAAATGACACTATAGAGACAGAATGTCAGCACAGAATCAAAACTACAGATTTCCTTTTGAAAAAGTGTTCCTGTTCTTCTACCTGTAATTGGCACACGTTGCAGTAATCCAAAGAGAAAAACATACATGCAAGATCACGGCAGAGATTAAAACAATGGTTACAGACTGCACAGAGTAATAAGTAGAACATCTTCATCCTCTTGCAGTGGGTCCAGGAAAAGATAAACCAACCAGTGTGATCAAGATAAAACAGAGGTCAAAACAACAGGAATCTGGTGGATTCCAATAACTTAAATAGATGTTTCTTTCTACCTTGTGTAAAAATCTCAGTGGCTTCTATCTTGCTGCTCTGTTATTCTTAGCACCTGCCTCCTGGCAAAAGCTTCAGCCAAGATGACAGTATTTTGACCAGCATGAAGAAGGAAAAAACAAAGGAAGGATGACCCTCCACCCCTACCTCATCTTTAGGAAGCCTTTCCATAATACTCATAGAATATCTTAATTATATTTCATAGGCCAACACTTAATCATGGGAGTAATACCTCTAAAGAAGAGTAGGAAATGCTGTCTATTCATTATATATACTGAGTGGCCAGATTATTATGACCACCTGATGTTTGCAGGCAAATTAGCCGTACACTGCATCATATGGGATATGGAAGGCGAAGGCCTGTTCGAACACCTTTGCTGTCTGCAGTTACCAAGATAAAACATCTCCAATTCGCACAGGAACACAAGGATTGGACAGTCGAGCATTGGAAAAAAGTCATGTGGTCTGATGAATCACGTTTCCAGTTGCATCATGTAGATAGCAGAGTGAGAATTTCACGGAAACAGCATGAAAGCATGCACCCCACATGCATGAGTACAACCCTTCAAGCTGGTGGGGGCAGTGTTATGGTTTGGGGCATGTTTTCCTGGCATGCTTTGGGCCCTTTAATTCGTGTGGAACAACATCTGAATAGCACAACATACCTAAGTATCATTGCTGATCAAGTTCATCTTATTATGTTGATGGCATATCCCAATGGAGATGGCTTCTTCCAACAAGACAATGCACCATGCCACGGTGCTCGTATTGTGCAGGAGTGGTTTCAAGAACATGAGGGAGACTTTACCTTGCTTAGGCAGCCCCCACAGATCTCAATCCAATTGAGCATTTGTGGGACGAAGTTAAAAGAGCCATCAGGCAACTGGTTCCACAACCATCAAATCTCACAGAACTGAACAGTGCTATTCATTAGGCATGGTGTCAGATTCCTCGCATCACCTTTCAATATCTCGTGGAGTCAATGCCAAGAAGAATCACCACAGTATTGAAGGCAAAAAGGTGGCCCAATGAAGTACTGATGGGGTGGTCATAATAATCTGGCCACTCAGTGTGTGTGTGTATATGTGTGTGTGTGTGTGTGTGTGTGTATGTGTGTGTGTGTGTGTGTGTGTATATATATATATATATATATATATATATATATATATATATATGTGTGTGTGTGTGTGTATGTATGTATATGTATATATATATATATATATATATTTACATTTGCAGGATGGAACAACAGTAGGTCTACAGTTGTTTGTATGGAAAATAATACAATAATTAATAAATTACAATAAAGAATAAACTCTGTATTTCGCACTCACAACTGTAAACCTACTTTTGCCCTACCTTGTATGTGTGTGTGTGTGTATGTGTGTGTGTGTATCTTATATGATAAAAGTGTAATATGCAAATCACGGTGTAACAACCGGTCGGCAGGGGTCGGGGCTGGCGAGTAGGCAGTCCCAGGCCAGCCAAGGTGCGTGCCATCTAGCAGAGGGAGGGGACGATGATGGGGGCTGGGTAGCAGCAGCAGATGGGTGATGGGGCAGGGAGAGGGGTTGGGGCCAGCCACCTGGTCACCTCCCACAAAGGGAGGCCACCAGTGGTGGCGGCAGCAGCAGGGAGATGGAGGGCGGGGCCAGCCGCTCGCAGGTTGGCACTATCCCCTGATTGGCCTGCCCCGTCACCTCCTGCAGAGGGAGGCCAGACTGAGGCTTAGGCCTGGGCCTAAGCCATCAGCAGGACATCCCCTGAGGGCTCCCGGACTGTGAGAGGGCGCAGGCCAGGCTGAGGGACCCCGACAAGTGCATGAATTTCCGTGTACCGGGCCCCCAGTGTGTGTACATATATATTTGGTTGGGAGGAGGTATGTGATAAACCACTTTGAAGGGATGACTCATGAACATCCAGGAGAGCATCCACCTTTCCATGGTTTTTATACGAAACCAGAAGAGACTGCGAAAGCCGTACAATGATCTATCACTAAGAAAAATGTTTTCTGTATTGGGACGGGGAAGGTTAAGAACCTCTTCTCAGCTTTCTAAAAGTATTTATAGGTAACATCAATCTAAGAATAAAAGGCATCTCAAATACATTATGCATTTCAAATGCAAGGAAAGCAAACCTTAAGGACCATATGTGATATAAATTGCAGTGATAACATTTAATATGTAAGAAAAATGAGTTTAGATGAATTTAGCTAACCAAGGAAGTTTATAGAAAAGTCAATATTAACACAAAAATCTCTTAGAATGACGTTCTCTATCATGTTAAGACAGAGTTGTTTATTTTTTAAAAAAAGATAAAAGAAGCATCATAAACTAAAACAAGCACAGTGTCCTGAACAACTGTACCAAAAGAAAGAAAGAAAGAAAAATGACCTCACCCTGTCAGAAATTTTACAAGTACTAAAATATAAAGCCTCCCAAGATTTGGCCTCTAACGAATGGAATGTTCTTGGTTGTTTTGAGGTAGAATTTTGACCCCTTTGTTTTTGTTTTTCCTCTACCTCCTCAGGCAAGTCCAAGTCACTTAAGCTCCCTAAGCATTTGGCAGACAAGCTGCCTACACTGCTTCATCTGCATTTTTGTATCACTTCATAAATTGGTCAATGGGAGTATCAACACACAACTCCAAAGTGCCGTTAGAGTAGCCTAATATTTCCTTGAAAATGTACAAGAACTGCTCTTGGCCTTATGTTAACTTTAGGAACCCCAGCTAACCTCTCTAGGAGGTTAGAATAAAAAAGGTAAAATGAATGCTTTCAGAAATATAGATTTATAAACAGATATTATGCCAAACTGAAAATTTCAAGCGAAATACTTTTTTAAATTGATTTTAGACAGAGTGAAAGGGAGAGGGGTAATGAGGTAGAAACATCAATGAGAGAGAGACATCGATCAGCTGCCACACTCCCTACTGGAGATGGAGCCCACAATCTGGCATGTGCCCTGACTAGAATCGAACCTGGAACCTCTTGGTTCATGGGTTGACACTCAACCACTGAACAATACACCAGACAGGCTCAAGCTAAATGCTTTTAATAATGATCCCTTACTTGGGAAGATGCCTATCTTTAGGTCATGTTTCACTGAATTATAAAAATTATATTTTTAAACATACAGAATTTATGAAATAAAACTAATCCTATATAATAAAAGGCTAATATGCAAGTTGACTGAATGGCAAAATGACCGGTCACTATGACATGCACTGACCACCAGGTGGCAGACACTCAACGCAGGAGCTACCACCTGGTAGTCAGTGCACTCCCACAGGGGGAGAGCCACTCAGCCAGAAGCTGGGCTCACAGAGGGCTCCAGGACTGCGAGAGGGCGCAGGCTGGGCTGAGGAAACCCCTCCCCCTGAGTGCACGAATTTCGTGCACCGGGCCTCTAATACTAAATAAAATTACAAAATGTCCAAGAAATAAATTAATTAATTTGACACAAACGCCATTTCTAATAAAGTTTGTGTTAGAGCTATAAGAGGAGCTGCCTTTAGAAAAATAATCACTCAAAGCAGAGAGTGACTCTTTTTAGAGTTTAAAAGTGTCCCCTTTCTTTTCTAGTTCCTTTCTCCTTTCCTTTTGGGGGAGAAAGCTCTAAACCTCAAAATGGAGTCTTTCTGGCCTTTGAGTTAAGCCAGGTTCTTGGCCTTGTTTTTGTCCTGCACAATCTTTGCCTTTGGTTCTGATGATTCAGAACGTGGCTCTATTCTTGGTGCTCAGGTTTGGGTTGTTTGGGTTCATTTTTTCCCCATCTCTGCTCATTCATTCAACAGAATGTATTGAATAACTTAGGAGACGGGACTATTCCAGGATCAGATACTATTGTGTAGATTCCTTTCTACTAATACCTATAACTATACCTAATATAAAACAAAAGAGAGAGAGAGAATGGATGGGAATGAACTATCTCACACAATTTTAGAGACTGAATAGTCCCAACATCTGCAGTTGGAAAGTTGGAGACCCAAGAAAGCTGATGGTATCAGTTTCAGTTTGAAGACAGAAAACTGAAGTCCCAACACATACATTTGGGCAGGCAAAGTTTCCTTTTATTACTCAGCTTTTTCGTTTTATTGGGGCCTTCAATTTATTGGATGAGGTTCACCCACATTAGGAAGGATAATCTACTTTACTTACTTTATTGGTTCAAATGTTAGTTTCATCCAGAAAGACTCTCACAGACACACCCAGAATAGTATTTGAGCAAATATCTTAGCATTGTACGGCCTACTCAAGTTGACATATAAAATTAACTATCAACACATGGCCTCACTGAACATATATGAGAATGTGGTTAACTCAGTTAATATAATGCACTTAATTCAGATAGAATTTAAGGTTAACAAAAATGTAGCTTTATCATATATTAAATAAAATTTCAGCATTATACATATTTTTCAATTATTTTATACACTGAGTGGCCAGATTATTATGATCTCTGAACACATAATAATCTGGCCACTCAGTATATATCCTATATAATAAAAGGCTAATATGCAAATTGTCCCCTCGACCAAGAGTTCAACCAGCAGGCAGCCTGGCCAACCGCCCATGTCCCCTCCCCCTGGCCAGGCTGACCGGACCCCACACATGCACAAATTCATGCCCCGGGCCTCTAATAAAGTGGCCAGATTATTATGCATTCAGAGATCATAATAATCTGGCCACTCAGTGTATATAACCTATGGTTTTAAAAATCTAAATACTTCTGTGCCATAGAGGTCTCTTTGAGAATAGATTTCACTCGGAATTACTCACCCCATTGCCTGATGTAAATAGTGATAAAAAATAGCATTTGTGCCCTAACCGGTTTGGCTCAGTGGATAGAGCGTTGGCCTGTGGACTGAAAGGTCCCAGGTTTGATTCCGGTCAAGGGCATGTACCGTGGTTGCTGGCAGATCCCCAGTAGGGAGTGTGCAGGAGGCAGCTGAGCGATGTTTCTCTCTCATCGATGTTTCTATCTCTCTATCCCTCTCCCTTCCTCTCTGTAAAAAATCAATAAAATATATATTTAAAAAATAGCATTTGTTATTTAGCATGTATTATGATAATGTGTGTTTGCATGTATTATCTGATTGAACACTCAATCCAATACTATGAGGTAGACACAATCATCACCACCAGTTTAGAGACCAGGAAACTAAAGCACAGCAATATTAAGTAACTTACACAAGTTTATATAGAAGTAGGTGATAGAGCTGAGATTCAAACCCAGGATTAGTTGGCTCCATGGCCCTAGCTCTTAACCACTATATTGTACTAAATCTTTGTTAAGTGAGTTAGGCGAAAAAACACATTTCCCCTGTCCCATTACATTCAGGAAGGTTGTGAACTGAGGGGCATTCCTTGATAGCAGCAGACATAAATAGTGTGACATGGACCTGATATGATAGTGGGAATATAATTGAAAAGGAAGACTCATTAGGTCAAAAAATTATTCTTGGCTGTGTGACTTTGGAAATTCACTGAACTTTACTGATCTTCATTTGTTACAATATGTAAAATGGGTAAATATCTCCTGAATCTAAAGGTTACATTCCTAGAATCTATGAAATAATATACTAAAACTAGCTACTATTGATGCTATTACTAGGATAAAATTTGTAAAGCAAGAGTAGATTAACATGATGATTTATTTTAAACAATATAAAAGTGATTTACATCCTTCCATTGTGAGTTGGAAACCAGGGTGGAAACGGGTCATAAGGAAATAGAAATGGTGTAAACTATGTAGAGGTTAGACAAACAGTGTTTAAGAGACAGTGAGAAAATTAGCCTTCCTGGAGGTAGAAAGATTTTCACTAGAGAGAAGTGAGCGATAATGTGGGAAAACTGTATAAGGACACATAGGCTATAACCATGAAATTAAGGTATTTGGTTTCTTCCCATGTTTAGATTACGGGGTTCCTTAAAACTTTCTCAACAAGAAATTGGATGTAAAACTGAGAATTTTAATATCACGGTGATGTGTAGATTGATGAGATTTTAGAAATGAGAGTATAATATGAGGTTCATACATGAGGCAAGAAATGAAGAGTGAGAATGACATCCTGAAAGTAGTAATCAATGTGAAAAACAGAGCATGGGAAAGATGAACAGGGCTTGAAAATAAACAGATGTGGAGGGAAATATGTCCCATAGTTTCAATGTTAGATAACTGGGAAGTAACAATTGTTCTTAGTAGAATGATGAGGAGAATAGTTTGTCCTGGTTTGATGGAGAATGATAATACATCCTGATTTGGGAACACTAATTGGGAATGTTGGATATGAAGGTGAAAAGTTGGAAGTGGTACTTGGGGGATAAATTACAAAATGTTTGCTTGTTAACCATATAGAAGTGACCCTTAAGGCCAAGGAAATGAATTTGTTGAGAAAAACAACAACAAAACAAGACAAAACCAAGACAAAAATCTAGACATAGCTAAACCATGTTTCCTCTTTGTTGCAAATGGTTAAAAACTGTTGACATGAGGGCAGTGGTCTTCCTAGATGAAAAGCATCTGTCAGTTAAAAACCTTTTATTCTCCCATAGGTTAGTCTTTTCAAATGCAAGCAATGCATGTATTTCAAAGAAAGTTGACCTTTTAAGATAGAAGTCAATGGTATATTAGGGTATTAGTTTCAAAGGATTGCTTCTTTTCCCTTAAACATAATATCATTATTTTCCAAATACAATATATGGTGTCATTAAAATGTTAAAAATTAAAGATTTCAAAAACAATCCATTTTAAAGCATCATCTTTCTTTATTTTAAAAAATGGGGGTGGTTTTAATGTTAGTGTGTTTTTCCCCATAAGAGCTGTCATCCTATTTTAAACTAGTCAAGGAAGTAGGCAAGGAATAGTCACTGAAAATATGCTGGAAAATCACATTGTTTATTATTTCTTTTTACCAAGGTTTTTTTCTTTGCTTATATCTCACAGTGAACTAAATATGACTAGCCAGTATTTGCAAGGCAAGAAAACATGCTTTTCCAGGGTGACTTTGTAAATGACTAAACAAAACAATTTTGAAGCTTAGAAGCCCAGCTCATATTACATTATTGGGGATTATGAGTTCAGGGGTATATTTTTAACTTTTAGATGGAAAAAACACACACATGCACACACAAAAACCCCCCACAATTGTTCTTCAAAATGGAGACAACAACTGAATCAGACAATCATGAGGGTCTCATATTCTCAAAAAGAAACCAGGAGCAAAATATCCAGGTACAAATGAAGATTTAATGTACGCCTATGACATTTCATAGTTTAAAGTGTCCAACCTGTACTGTCACAACACAATAGCATCCCATCAGTGAGCACTCTCTATTTGGGCAAAGGAATAAGCTGCTCACTTTTTGGGGTCTGCTCCTCAGCAGAGTTTGCCAAATTAGGCCACACCTCCATCGTATTTGTTTGGATTCCTGTATATGTGAGAGGTTCTCTGTCAATTTTACAAATAAGAATTGGCCACATTTTTATGCAAAGCCCACTGAAGTTGGAGGATGCAAAAATAATTTAGACATGCCTTCTGAGGTATATCAGAGGAAAAATATAAGTGTAGACTAAGAATATATCCACAAGTAGTGATTTTCCAGATCCTTCTCAATCCACTTGGCATTAATGCAATCTTCAGTTAGAATGGAGCAGGATGGAAAAGGTATTCACTAAGTCCAAGTGACTTCTCCTCACAAGACAAAGCAATCAGAATAGAAAACTATCCACAATTCCCAAGGTTCTTTGTATGGTGGGTAGCATTTTATGTCAGGAGCTTAGGCCTTGAAAATGTTTCAGAAAAAAATGTGAGTAGTGAATGGGATGAGGAAATGGGGCAAGGTGAGAGTTGCAATAACATAAACTAACATAATGGTAGTAAGAGATATATTTGTGTGTGTTGAGGTAAACAATTATAGCAGATAATATAGTATAGGAAGTTAGAAATGTCTACAAGGTTGTTGTTTTTTAATTAAGATTTTTTTAAGAGACGTTTTATGTTCACAGCAAAATTGGGGATAGGTAAGAGATTTCCTATTTAACCCCTGTCCAATAAATGATTACCCTCCCTCATTATCAACATTCCCTACCAGAGTAATATATTTATTATAATCAGTAAACCTACATTGACATTTCATAATGATCCAAATTACATAGTTTACATTACAGCTCACTCTTGTTGTTTACATTCTGTGGGTTTGGATAAAAATATAATAACATATCCAATATGACATCATAAGGAGTATTTTTACTCCTCTAAAAATCTTTGTGCTCTGTTTATTCATCCCCAAATCAATCCCTAAAAACTATCATCTTTTTCTGTCTTCATAGATTTGGCTTTTCCAGAATATCACATATTTGAAACCATAAAGTATGTAGCCTTTTCAAATTGTCTTTTTCACCTAGTAATATGCATTTAAGGTTCTTCCATGTCTTCTCATCACTTGACATTTCATTTCTTTTTAGTGCTGAATAATATTCCATTAGTTGTATGTAGTATAGTTAATTTATCCATTCACTTACTCAAAGACATATTGGTTATTTCCAAGTTTTGGCAATTATGAAAAAAAAAGCTGCTATAAACATCCATGTGCAGGTTTTTGTTTAGACATAAGTTTTCAACTCCTTTGAGTAAATACTAAGGAACAGTATTGCCAGGCCACATGTTTAGTTTTAGCATGTTTATTTTATAAGAAACTACCAGACTGTCTTCCAAAGTGGCTGTGCCATTTTATATTCTCACCAGGTATAAATGAGAGTTCCTGTTGCTCCACATCCTCACCAGCATTTGTCATTGTCAGTGTTTTGAATTTTAGCCATTGCAATGAGTGTATTGTTTAATTTGTATTTCCCTGATGGCATCTCTTCTCTTCTTTGGTGAGGTGTCTGTTAAGGTATTTGGCCTATTTTTTTATTGGCCTTTTTTTTTTCTTATTGAGTCTTAAGAGCTTTTAAAAATATATTTCAGATATCAGTGTTTTACAGATGTGTCTTGTCTTCTTTATTCCTTCGACATTGTCTTTCACAGAGTAGAAGCTTTTACTTTAAATATCTTTCATGGAGAATAACTTTATCATCTAAAAAGTCATTACCATATTCAAGGTCATCTAGGTTTACTCCTCTGTTATCTTTGCTTGGCCCCTCTATATAAACTTTGTCAATATGCACAAAATAACTTGCTGGGATTTTGAATGGAATTGAATTGAATCTAGAGATTAAGTGCATTCTAAATAACTTTTTAAATACTTCTTGTAAGGCAGGTCTATTGGCAATAAATTCCCTCAATTTTTGTTTGTCTAAGAAAGTTTTATTTACCCTTCCATTTTGAAGGATAATTTCTGTGTACAAAATTCTAGGTTAATAGGTGTGTGTATTTTTTTCTCAATCTGTTAAATATTTCACTCCACTCTCTTCTTGCTTGCATTGCCTCTGAGAAGAACTCAAATGTAATTGTCTTTGTTCCTTGATAGGCAATGTTTCCCCCCCTCTATTATCTTAAAAATTTTTTTTTAATCTTTGATTTTCTATAGTTTGAAAATGATATGCCTAGGTATAGGTTTTTATTTACTTTTTTTTTTAAGCATTTATCTTGCTTGGTGTTCTCTAAGCTACCTGGACCTCTGGTTTTAGTGTTTGGCATTAATTTGAGAAAATTCAAAGTCCTTGTCATTTCAGATACTTCTGTTACTTTCTTCTCCTTCTATTATTCTATTATATGCATGTTACAACTTTTATAGTTGTCCTACAGTTCTTAAATATTTTGTTCTTTTATTTTTAGTCTTTATTCTCTTTGATTTCAGTTTTGTTTTGTTTTTAAGATTCTATTAATATGTACTCTAGCTTAGAGATTCTTTCTTCCTTCATATCAAATTTACTTATAAGCCAGTCAAGGATCTCTTTATTTCTCTTACAGTATTTTGTATCTATTACTTGTTTGGGGTTCTTTCTTAGGATTTCCATATCTCTGCTTGCATTGTCCATCTGTTCTTGCATGTTGTCTACTCTATCCATTAGAGCCTTTAGCACATTAATCATAGTTGTTTTAAATTCCTAGTCTGATAATTCCAACATCTCTGCCATGTCCTATACTGAATCCTGCCTTGTTTCCTCAAATTTTGTTTTTGTTTTTTTTGCTTTTTTGTATGCCTTGTATGTTTTTCTTGATAATCAGACATGATGTACCAGGTAAACAAAATACCTCTAAATAGGCCTTTTTAAAAAATTTCTTTATTGATTAAGGTATTACATATGTGTCCTTATTCTCCCATTATCCCCCACCCCCCATTCATGCCCTTACCCCCCTGTTGTCTGTGTCCATTGATTAGGCTTATATGCATGCATATAAGTCCATTGGTTGATCTCTCCCTCTTACCCCACCATCCCCAGGCCTTTTAATAATGTGTAGTGATGTATAGGGGAAGAGAAAATGTTCTATAGTTCTACAATTAGGACTCCGTATTTAGTGAGCCTAAAAATGTATCTGGATTGTGAATTTCACAAGTGCTTCTCTTTTTTCCCCCCTCCCTGCTTATCCTATCTAATAAAGAGGGAATATGCTAATTGACCATCACTCCATCACAAAGATGGCTGCACCCACAGCTGAGGCCAAGTTCCCATAAGGAGCCATAATGAGCAATCAGCTACGCCCTCCCCTGCCCCCCTGGGGCTTGACAGGGGACCTCAAGGTGTGCTTCCCATCCTGGTGCTGGGCTAGGGGACCTCAGGCTGCTCCCCCTGCCCCAGTGCCAGGCCGGGGGACCTCAGGCCATGCCCCCCACCAGGTGGGGCTTGACAGGGGACTTCAGGCCACGCCCTCCACACCGGCACCAGGCCGGGGGAGCTCAGGCTGCAGCCCCCTGCCTGGCTGGGCTTGACAGGAGACCTCAGGCCGTGCCCCCCTGCTGGTGGGGCTTGATGGGGGACCTGAGGCTGCGCCCCCCGCCCCCTCACCTGGCAGGGCTTGATGGGGGACCTCAAGGCATGCCCCC
Source organism: Cnephaeus nilssonii (assembly GCF_951640355.1). Lineage (NCBI taxonomy): Eukaryota > Metazoa > Chordata > Mammalia > Chiroptera > Vespertilionidae > Cnephaeus > Cnephaeus nilssonii. The sequence goes on along the minus strand of NC_137085.1, from coordinate 40,562,027 downwards.
TGCCTGGTGGGGTTTGCCAAGGGTGGGACTGGCCGGGTCTGGATCTAGCCCAATTGGGGGGGGGGGGCAGCCGGGTCTGGGTCTCATGCGATTTTAAGGTGCATGTGGTTGGGCAGGGACTTGACTCTGGGTCCTGTGGTGCGCCCCAGACTCTGACATAAGGAAGGTTTTCATATACATTTTACTAATTTCTTTCATCTCTGACACTTCTATTATAGAGAAAGGGCAAATAGCAATATTAAATTATTTCCTCTAATTAATCCCCTTTTAATGTGCACGAATTTCATGCACCAGGCCACTAGTATGGGATAAGATGCCTAAAGAAGCTAAAGCTGGGTATCTCCCCAGGTCAATTAGGCTCTGATAATACCCCAGCAGTTTAGACTCTGAGTAACTAGTGTCCCCTGAGGGCAGGTCGCTTTAAAAAGAACAGAGTGCTCTGGTGTATTTCAAAATGGTTCTTTTCCTTACCCCCCTAGAGGAAGCATGAGGGGATATTTCTTCAATATTTAACTGTGGAAACCTGGAGGTAAATCTCACAATTTATGTGGGTTCCCACATGACTGGGTCCCCCTGGAGTTTTGAACTCTCATAATGGTCCACACTAAGCTTCCAGCAATTAATCGATTACAGTTTATATTTTCTTATCCTAGTACTAGTCTCCATGGCAGTTTATGCTCCTGAGTCTCTGCTCTAGTAAGCCACAGTCCCCCCAATGCATGTGTCTGTCTCTCCAGTCTTGGGGGGGTGGGGATACGGGGAGTAGTTTGGCCCATGTTCTCCCCTCTCAGATGGATCGATCCAAGGAGATTTGTTGATTTTTTAGTCTGCTATCGTTTTTACTTATTGTTATGACAGTGTTCACTTCTCAGTTCCTTATACAGTATGGGGAAAGAGAAACAAGAAGCCAGTATCTTTTTTTTTTTTTTTTTTTTACCTATCACGAATCATGTAAAACACAAATAATATTATGATGCTCTACCCTAATTTTCCTAGCAAGTCTGGTGTACCCAAGCATAAAATACTATGACTTTTTAATTTTTTTTTTTTTACTGAAAAGACTGTGCTGCTGTTCCTTTCTCAAGAGAATTGTCCTTGGCCAAACAAGAGCTATCTCCCACTGCAAGTACACTAAATCCTGCAGCAAATAGTTCTCTGGGGCACAAAAGGCTGGCCTTTTCACCTCAAACTGAAACCAACTTTGTGGTTCAGTTTGCATTCCAGAGCTTCTTGTGGGTTTGGGCAAAGGTGGACTTTGCAGAGATTACAACCTTGCTTTTTATTATTTTCCTGTCCTATCCAGCTTTTTTCATGTCACTTTTCCTGAGAAGACTCCCTCAGTAAATACTTGAACAAGAATTTCCTTCTCAGATTCTGAGTGATGCCTAAAAAATATCCTCTAATTTATTCATGAGAAAACTTCAACAACAAAAATCAAATAATAAAACTCAGGGACTTTGGGGAAATATCAGACTTACATTTCATCCAAAAGTGGCACCCTGCTAATACTTGTCTTATGACAACCTAGTTTTCATTCAAAGGCTAATAGTATTACTCTAACTTACTACTCAATAGTGGTCCTCCTTGCTATTTTTGTGAATATAAAATATTCCCTAAAGTGGTCCCTTTTTTCCCCTGCCATTAACCAGGAAAAACGCCATTCATTTAACAGACTAAATCTACCATCTCTATGTCCAAGTGACACTATTTTCTCTACAAAAGCATCCAATGAGGAAAAACAGCACATCAAGTCTGCAAAAAATTAGTAAAATTCTGTTATTTTGTCAATTTAACACATAAATCTATTTTTTAAAATTCTACTTTCCTGGTTAGTGTTGGCCACAAAAGACAAAGTTTATAATATTTAGAAATATAGAGGTGAGTGTCCCACATTTTTGAAGTTTCAAAGGTTGATGCCAGATGCCAGTCCCTGTGTCAGCTCATGCATATAGTCGCTGGCTGCATCTATGTGGTGTGGGACAGCTTCTAGACTCACAGCGTCTCCAGTTCTCACTTGATCTCCTCTACTTTCTCCATGTCCTGAGAGTCAAGTGTGGTCAGCTCTAGTGACAAGCACCAGCTTCTCCTAGAAGTCACTTAGGCAGCATAGAATGTCACTTAGAAAGGCCACATTAGCTACAGCCTCTGTGGGATGCCCACTAAGTATCTGGCAGGCACCATCATTAAGGGGTTCAGCCAGGCACCTGGTGACAAGTTGAGCACTTTATTCTCACTGGAGTAGACACTGATAAATATATGTCTTCCTTGCCCACATTTTTTCTTGCAAAACCACCCTCCTTAGACTAACAGAATGATATAGTCACTGTCAGGGTAAACTGTGTAGGATTGTCTTTGATCAAGAAAATCATTTTCTAACTAAGCAATTCTACATAAAAAAAAAAAAATGAAGTGTAGCAATACTCACATGATTAAACCTACCAGACCTGAGGCCCTGAACCTAACTGTCCCCTACACCTGGGCTCCTGAGCATTAAAGAGAAAAAATCAACATGATATAGAAAAATGTTAGTTACATGCAAACAAGTGGTTAGAATAAGATGAAACTTGGAGACATTGTAGAAAATAGGTCTAGGCAAAGTACCGAAAATTAGGTACAGCGGTATAGTGGCAGATTTGGAAATTACCGAAAAATCAGTACAGCGGTCTGGTAGGGTTAACTGATATTACCATGTAATCTATCAGTCTGAAGCAGTTGAGCTGCAAAAATATGAAATGGTGCTTTTGAAGATTCAGTTACAGCACCATCTGGGAGTCAATTCCTTGCAAGTCTGGAATAGTGTTCTTTAGGATGTTCTTTAGCATGTATCCTCTAAATTAGTGACCAACAAGTGGTCAGTCCATCAGATAAGAAACCACATATAGTAGAGGTGCTTGCTGAGAGCAAAGGGAATATGGAATGGGTGGCACACAATGATAATCATAACTATTGACTACAACTATTATGATCAGTTGTAGAAAAAAAGGACCACGATGGGTCATCTATTCCACTTGATTATTAACAGTCTCCTCTAATCAGGTGGCTCCTTGTTGAAAATTCACATGCAACGTTGTTCTCAGGCCTTGAACCCATTAGAGTACTTATGTACTTTGACAGGTGAGTAAACTTAATCGTTTGGTCACTCCAAAGTCAGCTGCCCTTCCAGGTGCAGTTTCATTTTCTGAGTAAGTCAACACATTCCTCTAACACCTGGTATACAGCCACTGAGCTAGTGGATGCTTGTTTGTTTATTTTATGTACCGACTAGAAAAGAAAATCAGGCACAGTTTTATTTCACCTGGTAAAACCAACTGTACACCTTCCAAGACCTACCTAAGAACTATATCGGCTCTCCAGTCCTGTCATAGTCTAATTTCCAGGGTTATCAATTGCTTGCAGTCCACAAGATATGATACCTGTTCATTACATTAATGATATCATGTCATACAGACTCAGTGCAGAGTAGGTAGCAACTACTTTGGAAACCTTTGTAAGACAAATGAATGCCAGATGCTAGGAAAAACAAATCCCATAAAACTTCAAGAACTTGCCACTTGATCTTCTGGTCTGGGTCCATTGGCCTTGTATTAGTTTTATATTGCTGCCATAACAAATTACCACAAACTTAATGGCTTAAAAAAAATAGAAGTTTATTATCCTACAGTGTTATGGAACATGGCTTTCAGCAGACTAAAATCAATGTATCATTCCTCTCTAGAGGCTGTTGGGGAAAATCTCTGATATGGTGGTATTTTGAAAGAGATCTAAAGGGAGTCAAGGGTTGAAACATGCTGATACCCTGGTAAGAGCATATAGACAACAGGAAACAAGTGTGAAAGCCATCAAGCGAGAGCATGTTTATCAGGTTTGAGGAACATGGGAGAGGCTAGTGTGCAGCTGGAGACAGTGAGCACAGGGACACTGGTGGGAAAGGAGTTGGGAGCAGATGGCGGAAGTGTGCTGCAAGAGACTCTAAGGCTTGGTCTATACGGGACTTTATTTGAATGAGATAGGAGGGGAGGAGCATTAAAGGGATTTTGATAAAGAAATGACATGGGTAAATACGATATTCTTATAAAAATAAGAATCCTATATAATAAAAGCCTAATATGGAAAGCAACCAAACTGAACGACCGGTGGAACAACCAGTCGCTATGATGCACACTGACCACAAGGGGGCATACGCTCAACGTAGGAGCTGCCCCCCAGCCTGCAGGCCCCAGGCCAGCCAAGGCAGGTGCCAGCAGGGGCCCCTGATCCCCCTGCAGAGGAAGGCAACTGGCTGCAGCAGCGGGGGGTGGGGCCGTCCAGGGAGCAGGCAGTGGCGTCAGGGGCAGGTGGGGACAATGAGCGGGTGGCACCAGGCCGGCCAAGGCAAGTGCCAGTGGCCCCGCACGCCCCCCCCCCCCCCCCCGATCGCCCCACTGGTCGCCCGGCAGATCGTTCCTGATCGCCAGCCAGGCCTAGGGACCCTACCCATGCATGAATTTCGTGCACTGGGTCTCTAGTTATTTATAAAATATATAAAATGAAATATTGGTACCTGAGAACTAATCCAAGAAATGACATATTTATTTCTAAAGAGCCATGGATTAGACATCAGGAAACAAGGTTTCTTGCCTGAATTTTGTAACTATTTCTTTCTGTGACATTGGACTTACTCTATGTAATGAAGAGGATATATGTGTGCAATAAAAATAAAATTTATTACAGGAGTCAGTTTCTCCCCTATCCCCTCCCTTAGCCAGGTGTTGAAACATCTGACATCTCTTTTTATCCTTCACAGCTTATTTTAAAATTAATTCAAATGTATCTGTATTTGTAATGTAGTGATTCGTCTTCAATCGCCTTGAACAGGACCCGGGAGATAATAACTTTGCCAAATAAATACAATGATTTCTAGAGCACTGTCTCTATTCCCTTGGCTCAAATTACCTTCCCGTTGAAATAACTTGATCCATTGCATCTCCAGTGAGAAGAAAGCCCCCAAATTCTGAGACATCTGTAACCTGATAATTTTCTGTGCATACAGAATAATTGTTTAAAAGAATGTAACAACAGTATATTTATTTCTAGTTCCAAACTGAGATTTTGGGGAAAGGTTAGAAAAATATCTCATCCAAGCCTTTACTTATTAAACCTCTGGCATTTCACCCATAGTTGTTATTTATTTTACTATGACTGAAAAGCTGATAAAGGTGTCAATCTCAGGTTATAATAAATCTATATTTTAAAGTTGATAAAATACACCATAACATACAGCGAAGTATAGCCATATGTAACAAGGCTGGTTTGTTGTTGTTGTTGTTGTTGTTGTTTTTTAACAAACCAACCAGATACATTCATAAGAATGGTGACCTTTTCAAATGTGTAACCTTCAGAAGGTGTCTTTGATTGTAGTGTTTTCATTATTCAACACTCTAACATCACTCATTCTTCATTGATAGAATCCTATTAATTATAGGACCACCCTGCTTTTACAGTACAATTAAAAATAAATGTTAAACTGTTACACTGCACTAAATTCCTTTCTAAATGCTAAGAAAATAAGGTAAATAATATAGATTTTTAACATCTGCTTAGTACTAGTAATTTTTCTAAGTGCTAATCTTTTCATTTGAAATGCAAAATCCTTTAGGGAACCCAATAGTAGCTGTTATTTCTTAGGATGTCTGGCAGAACCTATCCTTATTCCCTGGATATATTAATTACCAGATTTTAGTTCAAAAGGAGCAACACTGATACAACAAAAGAGGTGAGATGCCTTTATATATAAAATAAGGAGCAGATACTTTTAGAAAGCACATAAATACTATTTTATAAGGAGAGAATTTCTTTTGACAATGTTCCTGGTAGCTGAGTCTCTTTTAGTCATGTGTATGCCAGAACTTTGATAAATTGACTAGTATTGGAGCTTTCGATAAACAACCTACTATTGCCAATAAGTCTTTTAGGTTGGCATGTTCTTTTAACTCTATTAAAAAGAAATATGGCAAAAAGAAATTTTTGTAGCACTATTAATTTAATATCATCATCCCAAAGGAGAGTCCTAGACAGGGATATTGATGTCCAAAATATAAAAGGTGGGTTATAACTCCAGTTAAATTCTAATACCTTACTTCCAATCTTCCAATGTTTCCTTTTTTTTTTTTTTCATGGATTTGAACACTGGCTTTTCCATAATGGTGCTTATTAATATACCAGTACAATAAAATCATCCCCTGTGAGATTTCAGATATTTTAAATAGTTCTAATCAATGATCCATTAAAAGTCTAGGGCAAATATACTATCACATAAAAATAACATCATCTAATCATTTATATTTTTAACTAAAGATTATTAGTAATTTTTACTGATTACAAATAAAGCTGCTATGAACATTCATAGTGTTGAGCTTTTGTTTTGTTTTTGTGTTTTGGTTTGTTTTTTTTTTTGGTGTGTGAACAGAGGTTTTCATTATTTTAGAGAAAATATTCAGGAGTAGTAATGGTGAATTATAATAACACATTTATTGGTGTGTTTTTTTCATAAGAAACTGCCAACATTTTTCCAGAGTAGCCAAATAGTCAAAAGGCTTCTATCATTGTGTTTAGATCTCTTGCCAGAGAGACTGGGCTTTTCTTAGGGCTTTTTTTCTTTCTTTTTTGTCTGTGCTCATTGTCATTTCTGAATCGTGGGCAGTTATAGTACCCAGGCCAGGATATATACCTATCCTCCCGAGGGCACTCTTCACTGGGGTATCCCCTAGCCAGTCCACCTTACTCTCTCCATCTTTTAGAGTCTTCTGATAGTTCCTTCATGGTTTGTGTTCAGATGGAGTTTCAGTCTTAATTAGTGGGAGAGGTCTGGTGGAATGTGCTAGCTCAATCTTGACTAAAGCCAAAATCATCAGCCAAGACCATTTATATTTTATTCCCATGCACCATAAGAAAACTCATGTATTTCAGAATGTCAATCCTGCCATGTTAAAGCAAATTGATTTTAGATACTGCGTACCTCAGTTGTTGAGAAGGAAACTTTCTGCATGAACATATGTGTCCCAACATCTCACATTATAGGAGGAGTCTACATTAGCAGCTCTGAGCACTACGTGAGTATATCAAGGGCAGAACAGGATTCACTTTAAGAATAAAAACAAACGTCCACATGGCTGTCTTTTTTCAGCTCTGTGCAAATTCACAATTTAAAATTCTATTTAATTGAAATGAGAAAGTGCCAGTCTCCCCACCCACATGCCCAAAAGCCATTCTGCTCACACTTTCTTGTTTGGAGCACTATACTTCTATCCCCTGCTTTGGAGGGACTCACAGGACATCTGTCATCTAGCCCCACAGAAGCTTTGCACCAGAGTGTTGAAAATATTCTTTTAAAAAAATCTGTTCCAAAGCCACAACAGTTTAAAATTAGCATCAGTCACTCACAATGCATTGCCATTAATATCTATTAGTAGAGTTTAATTTGTCAAGGTTTCACATTGCTCCTAATCACTACATATTGTTTAGTAACTAGTAATCCATGCATAATGAATGTACAGTACACTGATCTCTTTTACGACATTATGTGTTTTAATAAGTTAATTATTTGATATAATTATGTATGATATGTAATATATGTATGTATATAATAAACATCTTGTTAGTTATAATTCTTACTTGTGGAATTTAAAAAAAGATTTGCTTGGGGTTCCTAAGAGACGTTTATACTATTTGAAGAAGGAATCCAAATAAAATGCAATGTTTTATCTGGATAAAGTGCAGATGAACTGAAATCACCTCACATATCTAAATGTGTGTTTGTGTTTGTCTTCATTTTACCCAAGTCATGCATCATCATTCAAATTTTAAAGAAAAATGAAAGATAAGAAATGGCTTGACTTTTTAAGAGCTAAGAAAAACATACTTCTTTGGGAATAAAAGAGAATAGCACTGGTTGAGGATGTACAAGTTACTTACATGATAACTTTTTCCTGGTTCCTGGTCCAATATAATATTACTAGAGGCCCGGTCCACGAATTTGTGCACCAGTGGGGTCCCTCGGCCTGGCCTGTGGGATCAGGCAGAAACCGGCTCTCCGACATCCCCTGCTGAGTACCAGATTGGGAGAGGGTGGAGGCCAGGCCGAGGGACCCCGCCGGTGCACAATTGGGGCCAGGGAGGGACACAGGAGGTTGGCCAGCTAAGGAGGGGGTGTGGGAGGGCTCCAGGGCATGTCCGGCCTGTCTCGCTCAGTCCTGATCGGCTGGACCCCAACAGCAAGCTAACCTACTGGTTGGAGCATCTGCCTCCTGGTGGTCAGTGCACATCATAGTGACTGGTCGACTGGTTAACTGTCTGCCCCCTGGTGGTCAGTGCACATCATAATTAGTTGAGTTGCCTGAGTTGAGATGCCTTAGCACCATGGTCGGCAAACTGAAGCTCGTGAGCCACATGCAGCTCTTTGGCCCCTTGAGTGTGGCTCTTCCACAAAATACCACGGCCTGGGTGAGTCTATTTTGAAGAAGTGATGTTAGAAGAAGTTTAAGTTTAAAATTTTGGCTCTCAAAAGAAATTTCAATCGTCGTACTGTTGATATTTGGCTCTGTTGACTAATGAGTTTGCCGACCACTGCCTTAGCATATCATTAGCATATTATGCTTTGATTGGTTGAATGGATGACTAGATGACCAGACACTGAGCATATTAGGCTTTTATTATATAGGACTATAGGCCCGGTGCATGAAAATTCATGCATTGGATGGGGGGGTCCCTCAGCTCGTCCTGCCCCCTCTCACAGTCCGGGAGCCCTCAGGGACGGGAGGCAACCCAACAATCAGGGGAAGGTGACACACCATCACACCTCTGCTGCTGCCACTGCCAGCAGTGCAAGCCTTGGCCGGCCCTGGTTACCTGAGCCTCGGGTGGCCCTGGGCAGCTCGGGGGCTGAGGGGACTGGGGGACTCCAGAGACAGGTGCATGGAGTGGCCTGGCCTGCGCACCTGCCACCCTGGAGGGGCTGAGGGGACTGGGCGCTGCCATCTTGTGGCTGTAGATGCTGCCATCTCTGAGGGTGTGGCAGTTAATTAGCATATTCCCTCCTTATTGGCTGTGGGTGCTGCCATCTTTCAGGGTGGGGCAGTCAATTAGCATATTCCCTCCTTATTGGCTGTGGGTGCCACCATCTTTGAGGGCTGGGCAGTCAATTAGCATATTCCCTCCTTATTGGCCGTTGGCACTGCCATCTTTTGTGATGGTGTGAGGGTCAATTAGCATATTCCCTCTTTATTAGATAGGATGGCTTATGTGGGGTTAAAGAATATATTAAAGGTCCCATGAAACACTGTTCTAAATATGTCAATTTACTAGCATGCAGTCTATATGTTTGCTTATTTGAAGCAATAATGAAGCCAAGTTGTATTTGAAAGCTTATGCTCTATAGAAGATCATGTTTTCTTTTTAATTTTATGTGACTACTACATATGATGTCAAATTTTTTTCTCCAGTTAGTTCTATGCCCTGGGTAGAGCTGTTTCTGACATAGCAAAGCAGAAGAGGGTAGAATTGGTCCAGTATATAAGAGACTCATCCACAATATCCCAACTGGTTTCAATGGATATTTGGCAAAAAAAAAAATCTCTGTATATGACTTTGTACGTTTTTTTCTCTCTCTAAAAGGACAGATATTAATACTATGGCGCTGCAAGTACAGACTCTAGAAGCTAATCCATCACTATGACATTTTTCTTTATGCAATCAGAGAGGAGTGCATGCTTGTGCACACACACATTTACTCACATGCTATGGGTAAATTTGCACTCATAAAAACAACATTAATGTATAGCAAAGTATTCCTCTTTGTATGAACAAAGCACACAATTAACTACCCTTCCTCAGTATGGCAAAAAAAAATGAGTTAGAATCAATATTAGCTGAAGCCTCGGTATTGTAACCTGGAGTCAATGATAGAGCAAATATGTACAAATAAAACAAAATGATGTGATAGTGACACAGCTGTTTACTATATATTTTGTGGTACTTGAAAGTATTGTATATGACTGATCCTTGTAAATTAATCATGGTCCTCTGTCTTGCTTTGGCTAATGGAATAAAAGTGAAAGTGACAGGTTTTGCTTCTAGGCAGAGCATTTAATTGCTGGTGTTGGGCTTCTCTTGTTTCTTCTACCTCAGCAATCTTGAAACTGTATGTTGATATGAAAGGGCAATACTAAATGATCACATAGACAACAGCTGACTTAGAGAGTCACCCAAACGTGTAGAGGACTTTGTGTGAGGAAGAATTAAGCCTTTCCTATTTTTAAACCACTGAGCTTTTGGGATTTAAGCATAGCCTATCCAATCCAAGCCTGTTGGCAGTGTAGAAAAAAGAGGATTAACAAGCGAAGAGACTTGAATTTATGAAAGTATCCTCAAAGTAACTCTGAAAATAATTATTGTAAGTAAATGATAATAAAATTCCTATTAACAACTGTATTCATCGATTTCTGTGTAATTCAGAAATCAGTGGCTTAAAATAAATGTTTCTTTCTTTTTTTTTTTTTTTCTACAGGTCAGAAATTTCAAAAAGGCTTAGTTGGGTGGTTTTGGCTTAGGTTCTCTCAGAGGTTTGCAGTCAAGATGTTGGCTGGTGCCAGAGCCATCTGAAAGTTTGACTGGGAATGCAGGATACTCTTCCAAATTGGTTCTCCCCTACCTGTAATCTTTTGCCACATGGAGCTCTGCATTGGGCTGCTTGAGTATCCTTACTACATGGAAGCTGGCTTCCCTAAGAGTGAGTAATTCAAGAGAGAGCAAGATAGAAGCTTCAGTGTTTTATTATTATCCTAACTTTGGAAGTCACACACTGCCATTTCTTCAAAATCCTTGGGGTTACACAGGTCAGCTGTATTCATTGTGGGAAGGGAATTTACTAAGGTGTGAAAACCAAAAGGTGAAGGATCACTGAGAACATCTCAAGAGCTGGCTGTAGCCATCCTTCATGTTTAAAATATAATACAGCCTACTTACAAACACACCCTACTTATAAGAAACCAAGTCAAGAATCATACTAAAAGCATTACCTAGCACATATGCTGAAAGGAATACCTATTCTCACAAGTTCACCCAATAGTATGAGATTAGAAATATCTAAAGTCTTCTCTTTTATATATATTCTTCCAATATTTCCTTTCTAACCAACATTTTAAGTATTGCAGGTCTCCTGAGCCATTAAAAAATTGTGTGGTGAGATTCTACATATTTTAGTCCTTCATCACTTTCTCAAATCAAATTTATTTATACATATTTTTATCAATAAATGAAACATCTGAATGTTAGAAACTCACGATGCTTATTGGGTAAGAAATTAAACATGAAGGGTTGACAGAAGATTTATCCAGGGGAAATTTATCAAAACCTTGGCTTGAAAGAAAGGAAGAAAATACAGTGCTGATTTTTATATCACTACCAGTTTTAGTTATGTTCCCAAGCCACAGCCATTTCCTACTGCTTTGTCTGGCCTCTTGCCTTTATTGGTCCCAAGTTCAATCAAATGAACTGCTGAAAATGAAACTCTTGAACTAGCTCATGTGCTGAACAATGAACTCAAAACAAGCATAGAGCAGCAAACAGGATTTTAATTGCTTACTTCTATTTCTCCAGTGCCTTTTCCCCTAGGTTATTGTGTGACAAGAGGCCTCACTAAATTCAGAATTTCGCGACAAACAACCTAAACACAAATGTCAACTACCCATGACCTTGATCTTGTTTGCATGTCTCTCCTTAGTCCAGGTAATGCTACTTAATAGTCACCTGGAAGTATTAAGAGATTATAGCCTCCCCTTACTACCGAGAGCTCTTGAAAGGGCAGGAGAAAAATAATCACATATCCTTGCCATTATTAAGCACTTATTGAACACCACCAGCCGACTAGACATTACAGAGAGAGTATCCATTTTGCACACATTAGAAAATGCATATCCTTTTACTTTGGAAACATATTAACACCATTGCTCTTTCTGTCGCGTTTACTTTCATTTCCTATAGAATCTTTTGGGGCATTTAGATTCTCCTAGAATGATCTTTCATCCTCCTTGTCAGTTTACTAGTAACTCAGCTGGGAAATATGACTATTCCCTCCTCAGCCATTTCTATATTGTCAGAAGGGCAAGGATTCAACTCATCCCATACAGTTTAATTGTAAGTAAAAAGTGACAGAGAAGGATAACTATTTGCAGCATTTGCTTATGCTTGGCCACCAAAGCTGCTAATATTTCAAGGGAGTCATCATAGATCCTGCAGTATTTGAATAAAGTACTTATTTAATATATATAATACCCACTAAGATGGAAACTATCCCTGAGCTACAGATGTTGAACCTGAGATGCAAAGAAATTTTAAAAGTTTGCAAAGGCTATGCCAACAGTAAACAGTAGAGGCTGATTTAAACCTCATACTGTCTAGCATAAGGATGGGCTAGTTTCAGGTTACCAACACTGAGAGAAATATTAAGAAAAAATACAATAGCTGATTTAAGAGTTTTCTACCTATAATATTAACATTGAAGACACTGAATAACTGATATATGGGTATGATTCTGAGTCTATGAGAGCTAAAATTGGGTGTATTTATTTCTTTAAGGATATTGTAATTTTAGGGAACAAGCCAAGCATCCTAACACATAGAAAAGAATGATTGTGGTTGTCTTTCATTATGATTGACTTTACTATTTGAGGCTACAGAGTTACAATGCTTTTTACATCAGAATTCTAAACATTCATACAATAAGCCTAGTTACCTCTGAGGCTTATGTAACTTCTAAACCTAAAAGAATATCTTCAATTATTTTTTGGTTTAAAAGTTTACAATTTTAAAATCACTTTAAAATTAATCATTCTAGCATGATAATCATGCTTGCCTTTCCATGTCTACTTATCATAATTCTCCCAACATTTTTAAAAATATATCTTTATTGATTTCAGAGAGAAAGGGAGAGGGAGAGAGAGATAGAAACATCAATGATGAGAAAGAATCATTGATCAGCTGTCTCCTACACACTCCTTACTGTGGATGGAGCCTGCAACCTGGGCATGTGCCCTGACTGGGAATTGAACAGTGATCTCCTGGTTCATAGGTTGACACTCAACCACTGAAAATGCTGGCTGGGCCCAACATTTTTATAATGTCAAAATTATAGTGTGCAACTTTTCATTGTTATAATTAGAATGATACTATATTACAAATATATTTCAAGCAGTTACTAGTTTTTACAGTACTTTACCTATGTAGCTGCACTATATATAATTAAACAGCTTACTACCATAATTTATTTCACATTTAAGTGTATTGCATTTTGCAATTATAGATACTGTTTAAGTGAATATCTACTGGCATATAAGATTTTTCTTCCTTTTAAATTATTTCTTTTCAATATATTTCTAGGACTACCAAGGGATAAGAATATCTGATACATGTAAACATATTTAATAATAGATATTACTTTTAAATTATAAAAGTAACACATGTTCAGAGCAAAATATTTAGAAAACACTGTAAATCATCAAGGAAAAATTAAGTTAGCCATGGTAGTATATTCTGGTGTTTTTGTCTCTCTCACATTCTTTTCTACTTACATTTCTACCTAATTTGGAGTGAGGGCAACTTCCTTCCTCCACCTGAATGCATGGGTTTTAGATGGGACTTAACTCTCTACTCAAATCTGATGAATCAGCTCAACACATGATCCCTCAACCAAACACTGATGGGTGCAGGGGCAGCATCCAGTGGTTCAAGTAGAATTACTCCTGTAATTTATGTAGGGTTGCTAGAATGAGATGTTTTTATTTTTCTTTATTCCTGGATTCAATCATGAGAAGACAGAAATCCGCAGCTACCAAAAGCTATCACTTACTAGTATAAATAAAAGAAAACACATATATGCAGCAACACCAAAGCTGAGTTGTGGAGAAATATAAAGTCTTTCTCACATTGTTTTCATCTCTGGATCCACCTTTGCTATGAAGCAAACTTATCCCTGGACTTTTCAGTTATGTAGGGCAATTAAATATTATTTTTAGTTAAGTATCTTTTAGTTAAGCATTCTGTCACAGGCAGTCAAAAGAATTCTTACAAATATACCCATTACTCCACAACCAAAAGATTAATCACAGCATACCCTGCCAGTCTATTTTTAAGTACATATAGCTATATGTATTATGCCATATATATCTTATTGCTCAGTTTATTATATAGAAATAAATCATAAGTATATTAAAGTACTATTAAATATTAACCATTTGCACAATTTAATTAACTACAGAAAAGTCTAAGATATGGATGTATAACCAATTCTTTACTGTTGGGTATTTACAACACTAACACTTTTGCACTATTATGCATATATGACGAATACATACAAACATACATGCACACCACATATTATTCCAAAAGGATATAGGACTACACAGCTGTAAAAAAGAAGGAAACTGTACCTTTTGTAACAGCATGGATGGATCTGGAGATTATTATTCTAAGTGAAATAAGCCAGTCAGAGAAAGACAGATACCATATGATCTCACTTATATATGGAATCTAATGAAGAAAATAAACTGAGGAACAAAATAAAAACAGAGACATGGATACATGGAACAGACTGACATCTGTCAAGGGGAGCAGGGAGGGGGAGACTGGATGAAAGAAGGTGAAGAGATTAGCCAAAGAACATATATACATAACCCATAGACGCAGACAACAGTGTGGTGATAGCCAGAGGGAAGGGGGGCCTGGGACTGGGTGGAGGTCGGGGGAATGGAGACATTTGTAATAGTGTCGAAATAAAAATAAAAACAAGAAATTAACACTTTATTTCTGTTAACAAATGTGTTGCAGTTTCAAAACAATATGGAAAATTCTGGGTGACCATTTTGTTCTAGGTTATGGGAATGGCTCTGCCCGTAAAACCAAAATCTCTTCCTTAGCCCCATTCTGAATCCTAATCCTTTCTGTGTTCTAGGCAGTTGATTTTCCCCATAGTGTTCTGCATGGGGAGCGAGGGCTATATTTGGCAAGGTGATTAACTTTTGTTGTTTTTTAGAGCAAAACAGATCTTCCCTCAGTTCTGCTCTTATATCCATTCCTCTGACCAGCCCACACTCAAAGATAACTTAGCAAACATAAGAATGACAAGCAAACCTACATACTGACTGAAAGTGATACTAAACCCATTTAGTAAAGAGCTGACTTTTAAATCACAATGTTTCATTCAATTTACTTTTCTGAGAATTATCACTACCTCCTCCTAGAAACTGCCTGGATCTGATTGGACTAGAACAGTGGTCGGCAAACTCATTAGTCAACAGAGCCAAATATCAACAGTACAACGATTGAAAATTCTTTTGAGAGCCAAATTTTTTAAACTTAAACTTCTTCTAACACCACTTCTTCAAAATAGACTCGCCCAGGCCGTGGTATTTTGTGGAAGAGCCACACTCAAGGGGCCAAAGAGCCACATGTGGCTCACAAGCCGCAGTTTGCCGACCACTGGACTAGAAGAACAACCCCTTCTTTCTGCTCCTATCCTTCCCTTAATAGCAAAGAGGTATCTGGAAAGAGAACTGGTTTGAGGCATAGCTCAATTCTACTATTTACTAAATTGTTTCAATATTGGAAAGTACTTAATCTTGCTAAGTTTCAATATCCTTACCTATAGGATGACAAAATATAATATATGCTGTATATAATTTTTGTGATAATATTAATTATTAAGTTTGGTGTAGAATTATATCCAAGCTAACTTTCTTTATATTAAAAAATAATTTGATGATAGGATATGTGTTGGTATCCTAATATTTTGGCTGTCTCAATTACTTAATAAATTGGAGATCTATGTTTATTCACTGATAGCTCAGTACATGTCAATAATTGATGAGAGAATAAATAGCAATCACACCCATGGTGGATTTAAATTATTTTCCAAATTTATTTTGTGAATTTTTGACGTTAATTCTAACATCTTGACCTTTCAGAGAGAAGTTAGATCTCAGATATCTACTCTCTTCTAAATATGCAATTTGGTAAAAACAAAACAAAACAAAAATAAAAACACACACACAAAAATAACACAACAGTAGCACCTACCATATGCCAGAAACAATTCTAAGATTAACACATTTAATCATCACAGTGAATTTTATGAGGTAGGTCCTATTATTATCCCCAATTTTTTAGATGATGACATTGAGATACTGAAAAATTGCGGTAAATTGCCCATGGTCATACAGTAAGTGATGGAGTTAGGATACCACATATCTCTCATCTAAACACACATCCAAATTTCTGAAGAGAAATTTTGCTTTTGAATAATTATATGATACTAAATTTTCTGTTTAGGATATGAGAGCCTTGACTTACTACACTAATTCCTAAATTATAGAAAGGACTAGAAGCTAATACTTAATCTTAGGTGAAAGCTTGAATCCAAAGTAATCACCTTTGTTCATCAGCACTTATTTAAAATCTCATTGTTGTCATTAAGGGATGGTTAAAGCACGAGGTTGGTGTATATATGCTGTCTTTAGCTGGAATACATCAAGAACTTTCCCTGATTACATAAATAAATGTAGTAATTGAACCAATGCCTCCTATGGAAACTCATGTTCCTAGCAATTACTCTCTCTTAAGGAAATAAGTTTATTTATCAACGTCTACTTGCTCCACAGTTCAAATAAATCTTTTTCTAAGTGAAGCATCTAACTTGCAGTCCATGACTATCTGAAAAATATGACCATTCAACCCAATCTAAGATTTACACCTTAGCTCAAAACATGCGTAAGTGCAATATGCAGCTTCAAGTCCTGGCTGACAAAATGTTGATCTTTCATTTGACATTAAAATCTATTACTGGGAAAAGGGGGAGCAATAGTCCCATTAGGGTAATTGCTGCTGATTTTATATTCTGTCACATCAAAGTGAACTGGAGATTAATATTCTCATATTTTATTGTTAAAACATTTTAATTTCTTTTAAGTGTGCATTTCAGGTTGTGAATCCTTGATGAGAACCAAGCTCAGTAGCTCCAATCTGCATATGAAAGCTACAATATTATGACACCTACCTGTCAGTAGGTACTTTACCCTCTTGAAGGTGTTCCCCTGCCAAAAGTTCTTTAATGTTGGGATCTAACTGAAGAATTAAGGAAATATAAAATATATAAATAATACACCTAATGCTAATTTAAAACCTCTTGCAGATTTTCTGATTTTCTTATTGTAGAAAAGAAAGAAAAGGATATTTCACTTTCTGGAATGACTAAAGAAAGTATTCAACTTTGTTGGGCCTAAGTTTGTGGATAACTTTAGACCTTCACATATGGCATATATTTAAATACTCTCTGAGACTGTTGTATTCTTTTCTTTTTATTTTAAGAAAAAGGAATCTCCAGCCAAAGCGGATTCTGTGCTCGAACAGAGATTGTACTGGGTATGATGCACTGGACAAAATTAAAATGCACACAAAGTTTCTTGAAAATCTATCTTTCTGTGCTGCCATTTCTGCATTCTCCAAGTTAAAAGGTAACAGAGAAAAAAACACACATAGTAGCCTAAAAAATAAGAGGGTTAAGTTTATTCAAGGGACTACATAGCCCAAGAAAACCAACTTCTCCCTGATTATAATCCCTCCTTCTTCTACTGGGGGACCCTCTCAAATAAACCCACATCTGTGAGTCTAAACCACTGGAAGGGTATGTCTGCCTCTGCATTCCCATCTTTCCCTCTTGTTTGGCAGAGCTACAGAAATTATAAAGTTTTCCTCCCTCTGATATTCGCCAGACTTCTCCACTAAGGGGATGACAGTGCTTTGGGGTCAAGATTTTTGTACAATTAGACATTTTGATAATCATGCATGTACCCATCCATTTATTCTTTCAACAGGTTTTTACCATAGTGGCAAAGTGGTAAAGTAATAAATGTTGGGGTCAGACAAAAGTGATTGTGATCATTTGTTATCTATGTAAATGTGAGCAAATTACCTAACTAAGTGAATGCCAGTATCTTCTGCTGTGGAATAAAAACATGTCATAAAAAATTAAAAGATATTGCACATGGAAGTGCATAGTATAGTGAGTGTTTTGACCACAATACATGTTCTTCAAATTGTAGTGTTAAATATCAGAAGACCTGCACAGCAGAGAGAAAGTGAATAAGCTTTTGTCAAGGAAATTTAGTTTTGCCAAACTGTCTTTGCCATTAGACATGTGTAAAATAATCTCTTGCAGGCTTATCTTTTAAATGGCTCTAATCATAATACTTATCTCAAAAATTTAATTTATTTCAGTGAGATAAAGACAAATAAATCATCTAGCACAGTACCTAAATCAAAGCAAGTAATTATAAACAGGTCTTTATGCTTAGGAATCCTGTGGTTAGAATTGTATTCTCAAAAAATTATATTTTCTGGTAGTAAATCAGAAAAGGAGGTCTAGAAAAAGGTGAACCCAAATAAGATGTCATTTGTTTCTTAAATAAATGCATATTATCTAACTGCTAAATATGCCCAATAGGTGCACTGAATTCAATAACAAAAAGGAGGATCAGAGCCTTGCTCATCTCTTGCTCATGGCTATAGAATGGTTGAGATTGATGTTTTGTTTCTTTTTTTAAAACCTGGGCATAAGGCTGTAAAAAACTGCTCTTCAACTTCTCCATTGAAATACCTGCAACAGCAAGGAAACTTAATGCATCACCTCAAAGGAATTGCAATGAGGGGTGCATCTAATCCTATCCTATATAATAAAGAGGTAATATGCAAATTGACCATCACTCCAACACACAAGATGACCACCCCCATGTGGTCAAAGGTGGCTGCCCCCATGTGGACATGAGATGGCCGCCACAAGATGG
Source organism: Cnephaeus nilssonii (assembly GCF_951640355.1). Taxonomy (NCBI): domain Eukaryota; kingdom Metazoa; phylum Chordata; class Mammalia; order Chiroptera; family Vespertilionidae; genus Cnephaeus; species Cnephaeus nilssonii. The sequence goes on along the minus strand of NC_137085.1, from coordinate 40,543,161 downwards.
CCAGCAGGGGAGGGCAGTTGTGGGTGATCAGGCCAGCAGGGGAGGGCAGTTGGGAGGGACCAAGCCTGAAAGGGAGGGCAGTGGGGGTGATCAGGCCTGCAGGAGAGGGCAGTTGGGGGTGATCAGGCCTGCAGAAGAGGGCAGTTGGGGGGCAACCAGGCCTGCAGGGGAGGACAGTTTGGGGTGCCCAAGCCTGCAGAGGAGGGCAGTTAGGGGTGACTGGGCCAGCAGAAGAGGGCAGTTGGGGTGACCAGGCCTGCAGGGGAGGGCAGTTGGGGGCAACCAGGTTGGCAGGGGAGGGCAGTTGGGGGGGACCAGGCCAGCAGGGGAGGGCAGTTGGAGGTGACCAGGCCTGCAGGGAGGATAGTTAGGGGTGACCAGGCTGGCAGGGGAGGGCAGTTAGGGGCAATCAGGCAGGCAGGCAGAGGGGTTAGGGGCGATCAGGCAGGAAGGCAGGCAGAGGGGTTAGGGGGAGATCAGGCAGGCAGGCAGGTGAGCAGTTAGGAGCTAGTGGTCCTGGATTGCAAGAGGAATGTCCCAGATTAGAGAGGGTGCCAGCCAGGCTGAGGGGACCCTCCCGCTGCACAAATTTTGTGCATCGGGCCTCTGGTAATACATAAAATGTCTGACCCACAGCAGATGTTTGATACATGAAACCCTGAACCATATTTTCCTTTGTTATTTTTATTTTCCATCCTTTGCAAGTCTAAACCTGGTGCTCCAATTCTTTGACAATACACTCAAGCTTTTAATTTTTGCCCATGGCTCTTCCCTATTTTGTTATAAGTCTGATTTTTTTTTCTGTGTGCCTTTGAGACTTCCTCACTTCATTTTAAGATTGATACCTTTAATCAATTGTCATTTTCAGCTGTTGGTAAGATACCACCACTTTTTTTTAAAATATATTTTATTGATTTTTTTACAGAGAGGAAGAGAGAGGGATAGAGAGTTAGAAACATCGATGAGAGAGAAACATCGCTCAGCTGCCTCTTGCACACCCCCTACTGGGGATGTGCCTGCAACCAAGGTACATGCCCTTGACTGGAATCGAACCTGGGACCCTTGAGTCCGCAGGCCGATGCTCTATCCACTGAGCCAACCCGGTCTCGGCGAAGATACCACCACTTTTAATGCAACTTAGATTTTCCATTTTAAATATAGAATAAGTTGCCTGATGTCTTGGCAGTCAGAGTTCCCTAACAAAGTGTGACATTTATGCTCAGAAGAGGCAAGGGGTCCAGACAAACAAAATTATAGTCCAGCGTAAGTCAATTTTTCATCAACTGTGGACTATTTTAACATTTAATTACTAGAATATGTATTAATAACACATTAGTATTATTTTAAAATGTTTAAAGCTGTAAAAAGGTACATAGTAAGAAGTCCCCCTCAACTCTGGTCACCCAGCACCCATCCCCCTTCCACAGTCCTTTCAGAATATTTGATGCATGTACAATCAAACACAATATAAACTATTTTACTTTCAAAAACTATGTACTCCAACACTGAAAATGCTAAAATACCAACAGATTTGTCTATGCCTCTATGGAAAGGTATTTTCCCCAGAAATGACCATTAAGATGATCTTTCCCCAGAAATGACCATTAAGGTGATCATCTAAATGATCATTAAGATAATCTTTATAAGAATGAATGACTGAAAATGGAAAGTTAATATATTTAACATGTATCTGTTTGTTTGTTGTTGTTGTTGTTTAAAAACAAACTCTTCAGGTGTATTTTCTCAATACATAATGCATATTCACTAATGTGTGTGTATTTAAGGTTTGTGTTCATTTGTGTTTCTGCTTAAAAGGCTACAATGATTACCAAAATTAGTATCCAAAACACATATATAACAAAACTTAACTAGTTTCACAAGCATTATTTCATTAAATTTTAAAATATGCATTGTCTGCTCTTGCTTTGAAAAGTTAATATTAAGTTAGATATATTAAGGTTCATGGAGATCCCCAAACTCACAAGCTGGAAATAGTTTTAACACTGCAAAATATAATAGCCATTTCATAGCTCCTAATTTTCTGGGTCTCACAACATGATAGTTTTTTCATTAATTCTTTGCCTCCAGCTTATCTTCAACCATAATTCTGTTTTGCTTAAATATATTTAAAAGCATCCCTTTGGCACTAGGGTAAACTTCACAGAAACCAACTAATTTTCAGTGAGGTTTACTTTTTAAAAAGAAAAAATTTAAATGTCTTTTAATGTTAATATTTAACTACTTTAAATTAGAAATTATTTGAATAAATAAAAAACCATTTATTTTCTGCCAATATTCAAACAAGTAGATGTTTGTTGTGACTATATCAAATTTATTAAATATGGGTGGGATAGAGCTATCTCATTTAGTTGAACCATTACACCGGGGATCATCAATATAGCCATGTTAATACAATTTTCCTAGGTAATTGGGAAAGAAATAGATTAATATTCCTGAATCTCCTCACCATTAATACTCCTTACCATGAACCCACTGAGTAACCAAACACATATGTACATGTATACACACACACACACACACACACACACACACACACAATCCACTGTGCTTCACTAAAGTGTTACTGAATAAATAGCTGTGCATAGAGGAGAAGATGTAAATATAAGACAACTCCAGATAAATTTTATTTAAAAAACAAACAGGTAAATTTGATAGCCCTTTACTCTGAATTGCAAACATTCTATTCCAGTACACCTATGGAAAGAAGTAAATCTAGATTTTTTGAGTAGCAGACTAAAAACCATGAAGATTCAACTAAAACAAGCAAATCAACAATAAAAAGGTGGAGATATCCTGCATTTATACAGGAAGAAGTTCAAGGACTTCATTTTTCAGGAGAAACAGGTTGTGAGATTCTTTCACTTGTGTTCCAAATATAGACATGAACTTCAACAAGCTTGAACAGATAGCTTGGTGAAGAGAGAGCAGACTAGACCCAGGATCTGAAGATGGAATTTACACATTGATGTTTGTATGCCAATGCCATCTGAATCTGTTGACCATTTTGGTCTTTAATTTCTTACCAGTAAGAGTTGAAACAAAGCAATGGTTTTCAAATTGGTGCAAGAACTTTCCTGAGCAGCTAGGTTTAAGATTTCCAAATTCTGCAACAACTCTTTTTCAAAATCCTTTTTAACATTATTTGCCTTTAAATAAGATATCACTTTAATAAAGAATCTAGTCCAGTGAGTTTGCAAATCAGTAGACTAGATAAACCTTCTTAACCCACAGACCTAGATGTTCTGTAGTTTTCTAATCAGGCAAAATTATAGTTATGTACAAAGCAACATTTTGATTTGTAAGTTGGGAAAAAGTAAACCATTGAGTGAAACTGAGGTCAAGGAACTTGGGAACATTAGCCAAACATTTCTCTCTCTCTCCTGCTTTGTTAGTCTAATGGGTTTATAAAGTGTGAATCTTTATAAAATGTAGACCTAATTCCTCTTTAAAAATCTTCAAGAACTCTTGGGTAAATTTTTACTCCATAGCCTAGCAAAAAGACATTTGTGTCCTGGGTCTTGAGGCTTGCCTTTCTAGCCTTAACATCCATCACACCCCACTAGAGCCCCCCTCTCCAACCTCCGCAAGGTACTGTACTACTCATCTTCATACCTTTGCACATATTCATACAAACTCATGCTTGAACATATTCATGCCTACTCATGCTTCTTCTTAAACATCGACTTCCTTGATTTCTTTCGTTTGTTAACCAACTAAGTTTTTATCCTGACTCAGCTAAGGTTTTAGTTGCATTCAGGACTCATCCTCTGACCTTGTTCTCCATAGGCTGGATTAGATGCTTCTCAAAGTAATGAGCATAAAGCCTGAATTTACCTCTGGCAAAGTGCTTATCCTTCTGAGCTGTAATTTTGTTAAAATTGTCTTTCTCCATGACTATTCTAAGATCTCTTCAAGGAGAGAGAGACCATGACTTTTATCTCATCCAGTGCCTCATAGAAAACATAGTAGGTGATCATTAAATGTTCCCAGAACAAATGAATAAAAAAACAGTTAAGGATGATAAATTCTGATGATACTAAGATCAGGCCAAAGAATAAATACATTGTCAGCTTTTACATTCACACTCTACAATTGCAGTCATTTTCATCTGGGACATAACCATACACCCAGTCAATTCTAAGATGCAGATCTTTTTTTAATAATTTTAACATTTCTAATATCTAGTTACAACATACCATTGATTGTCATTGCCTCTTCTTCAGTAAAAATAAAAATGGCACCATCCAAAAGTGCAAAGTAAGTGTCAGTGGCTTAGTCTAAAATCTCAGAGACAATTGTGAAGCCTGCTTTTATCCAACCAGATACTTGTAGGGAAGGGTTGGAAATGAGTGAATCAGAGGTGTTTGCCAATATTGCTATTTAAATATAAGGATCTGGGGAAAAGTAATTTAACAAAGTATAGGATAACTTTAAATAAACTCAAGCTGTGAACTAAATCACTTAAATAGCAAAAGTGCCCAAATTTTACATTTTGACTCACTGCCTGGTCCCATATTTGGGGTCCAAAAGTGGGATCAAAAGTAGTCCAGCTCCTGATAGCTACAAAACTGGTTTAAGAATACTGCCTTGATGAAACTGAGTTCCTCCTGAAATATTTCAAAATATATCCCTAACTAGAGGCCCGGTGCACAAATTTGTGCACCAGTGGGGTCTCTTGGCCTGGCCTGCAGCATCAGGCCGAAACTGGCTCTCCGACATCCCCCAAGGGGTCCCAGATTGCGAGAGGGTGCAGGCCAGGCCGAGGGACCCCACTGGTGCACAACTGGGGCCAGGGTGTGATGCAGGAGGTTGGCCAGCCAGGGAGGGACCACAGGAGGGCTCCAGGGCATGTCCCGCAAGTCTAACTCAAATCCTGATGGGCCAGACCCCAGCAGCAAGCTAACCTACTGGTTGGAGCATCTGCCCCCTGGTGGTCAGTGCTCGTCATAGTGAATGATTGAGTGGACCTAGCATATCATCAGCATATTACGCTTTGATTGGTTGAATGGACGACCAGGCGACCGGACAACTGGGCATTATACTAGGCTTTTATTATATAGGATGGGACAAAAAAGACTATGTGTGGAAAAAAGGTAGGCAGCAGTATATTCAATCGTAAAGATATTCTAAATGTAAATAACTTAAATCCTTTATCCAATTTATTTTGCTTACCTTTTATATATATACTCAAAATAAATACTTAATGTCTAATTGAATATAGAATGGTTCCTTTGATAAGTATAAAGTAAAAATTCTAACTCATAAGAAATATTATGTCAAATCTAATTAGCAGTGTGTTTTATTTGTTAGCAGAATATGAAATAATGGTGGGATTTCTAATCAGTGATATTTTAGAACTAGCTTTTGAAGTCAAATATGGGACCAGGCAGTGAGTCAAAATGTAAAATTTGGGCACTTTTGCTATTTAAGTGATTTAGTTCACAGCTTGAGTTTATTTAAAGTTATCCTATACTTTGTTAAATTACTTTTCCCCAGATCCTTATATTTAAACTGAATGATCAGTGAGACTGGATGGCTCATGTTTTTTACCACTTGAAAGAGATTGCGGAGAGAACATGCTGTATTTTTACCAAAATTTGAAGTTGTAGTGTAGGCATAAATATGCCATAGTGGAGAGTTTGCTAGGAACTAGCATAAAACAGAACTCTTGCATTTTAGTTTCTAGTATTTCAAATCGATATACCCTACCCACATATCAAATTCATTTTACTTATCCCAATCTGCTTTCATTTCCTCACCATAAATTGACAAAAATCCATTTATGGTGTCTTTTTTTTTTTTTTTTTTTTGTCTTGGTTTGTTTGTCTTTCAGCAAAGGGGTAATTCACTGGCAGTGAATAGCTGGGATAGAAATCATGGTGTGTTTCTACTAAGCATGTGCTGCATGTGGTACAGCACTTCATATTGTGAGCGAAGATATATTAAATGGATGACTCATGCCATGCTTTTTTTTTTAAGAAGAAGGACATAGCTTCCTTTCAAGTATAAAGGAGTTAGAATGAAATTTTAAAGAAAAATAAATACATGTAAAACTCACTTGGTAAGTATGTTATCACCGCTGTCTTGGTCTTTTCATCTTTAGATCTCTGTGATTAATAATTCAAAGTTTGCATTAGGATTAATTTTGCTGGAGATATTTCTCAATAAGGATATTGTAAATGAAGATATTCAAGTTCCCTGATGTTAGTACACTTTCGTTATCAGAAGGCATGGCGCCCTAGCTGGTTTGGCTCAGTGGATAGAGCATCTGCCTGCACACTGAAGGGTCCCAGGTTCTATTCTGGCCAAGGGCACATGCCTAGGATGCAAGATCAATCACCCATAGGGGGTGTGCAGGAGGCAGCCAATCAATGATTCTCTCTCATCATAGATGTTTCTATCTCTCCCTCTCCCTTCCTCTCTGAAATCATTTAAAAATATTTAAAAATAAATATTAAAAAAGAAGGTATGGCAAATAAAACAATTGCTAAAATAACTAAAAATTATAATCAATATTACAGAAAGTCTTAGGATTGTGTGTGTGTGTGTGTGTGTGTGTGTGTGTGTGTGTGTGTGTGACTTTAAAGGAGGAGAAATAGTCCCATTTTCCATGGAACCTAATAATTATCCAGATCTGGTTCTTTAGTGAGTTCACTGGTGGACTAAATTGACATCAGGAAATGGCTTTTATATCATGGAGACTCTGCCTTTCCTCCTTCCCACCACTTCCTCCTTGTTCCAATGCTACCTTCCAAGCTTGTATCCACCACTAAAACCTAACATCTTATTTAACTTCAAACAGAGAATTAATTTGATTAAATTGTAAGAGTTAAGATTTGTATTTTCTTCCTTTTTTTATAGCATTGCATGTCCTGTATTTCACATCCACTGTTTGTTTTTATTGCTAAAATTTTAATGTTTGTTATGTTTGAATACATACTGTTCTTTTCACCTTCTCCTCTAGAGCCACAGGTTGAGAAGTTGAGCAAAAATCTGAGTGCTCAATAATAGTTCAGGAAAGGAAATGCATATAAGAAAAGGTCATACTTGAGGAAAGATGGTCTTGCCCCATCATAGGTTCTTTTAGATAGGTATTAATCCATTGAATAATTATACATTAATTGGCTTCCTGGTCAGAAAGATGAAAAGGAATAATACAGATTTTGAAGCATAAGAACTACTTCCAATATGTGGCAGACAATTAAAATAACAGTAAAAGTTTCTAATATAATTTATAACAGATACAAGCACTAGGCACAAGGGATGAGAAGGGGTAGTCACTCAATTTTTTTTTGTGTGGGGGGGGTCAATGCATTTAATTTATTTTCGTTGTTCTGACTTGGGGGACATGTTTGGCCTGCTTGACTATAATTTCAACCTCCACTTTTGATGTCTAAATATGGTAACTCAAAGCAATGACTATTTATGTGAAGAAATTAAACTACATCCCAACATAAAATCTACACTTTTATTTCATGGTCAAAGCAGAGCTGAACACTAAGTGACCAGGAGACAAATGAGAACATTATTTCTCTTACATGTCACATTTTTACCAGAAAAAAACAAACAAACAATAGTATTTGTGTTTCAAATGGGGCTTTAAATTATTATAGATATTACTGTAAGAACCAGAAAATGCTTGGATCTAATGTAAAATTAACATAATTATAGGGTTTACAAAACATATAATTTTAAAATCCTATTGTATTTAGTAGTTTTGATACTAATATAAATTCCCTAAGACAGAAAATATTTAGTATTTGAGGTGACAAATTATCAATACCCCCACTCCTGGCTTCATTTTGTACTGACTGAGGAGTAGACCAGAGATCAACAAGACAGAAAAATGCCAGCATGAGCATTAATGGAGATTTTTGACATATCTTATATGGATGGAAATGATGAGCAGCCTTGTTACTTTCAAAGATGTTATTGAAGATTTTAAGCATCAGATGAAAGTATAGACAAGACAAATTTCATATTTCTTCCAAAAATGTGAATGACTGATTCTAACCCCAATGTATTCACTGGATTATTTGATACTATTCATATTCATGAATCAATTAACATGATTTCACTGAATCCCTAGGCATTTAGTAAAATGAAAAATCATAAAGAATATATAAAAAATACTTAATTTTTTGGCATAAATACTGTGTTGAACAAAAGTAGGTTTACATTTGTGAGTATGCAAAATAGTTATTCTTGTATTATTTATTAACTATATTATTTGCCATATGAGCAACTGTAAACCTACTTTTGTTCCACCTTGTATAATTCCTACAGTCAAGTAGTTTTCATTTAAGTTGTGAAGAGTAACATATTAAACAAGTAGTTAAAAATATTAGCTTCCATCAAATGTACTGACTTGACAACAGAATATTATTTGAGATATAAATTATGGTGGACTGTAGTAAAGGGAGAGTCCTCATATTGGGTAAGGGGTTTGACCTAAAGGATAGTGAAAGTCTGTGAAAGACTAGAGAATCCTAACAGAATAAGAAAACAAGTGCACATACATACACATAGTAGGTGCTCATTGTGTACTTGCTGAATGAGTCAAGTGACATTTGCAAAGGAGAGGGAGTAATTTATGCTGGAAGAGAGCACCAATGATGAGGATCAATAAGTGACCTCGACTATGAGGGGAAATAAATTTACAGATGCCTGAATGGCAGGAAAAAAAAATGCTCTTATGTTCCTGTCTTGGATCTTACATACAGACACTACTTTAACAATATTGTTCCTGAGGGGAGAAACTAGAGAAGGAATAAACAACAAAAAGGCTATTACGGGAGTGCAGGCATGAAATAATGAGGGCCTTGCTTAGTAGGACAGCAGTGTAGATAGAAAAGGGTGAATCTGAGAGACATTTATAGAGCCAAGATACTACAAAGGATCTAGTAGCCTATGCTTATAGAAAATGTTTTAACTACAAAGTGTTCCATATAACCCAAGTCCAAAGCTCTGGGGTCAATAGATAACGTATGAATTTATAAGCAAGCTAGAGATGCAGTTCTGGATATTTTTCTAAGTTGTGAAGCATGAAATCTTATTTAGAGTGAGAGAGAAAACTCTCTGACCCAGCAATGGGACTTGTTTATTTTCTGATACTCCCCTCCCCGAATTAGTTTCAATTGAATGAGTGCAATTATAATAAAACAGAAGAGAGGTGCAGTGTGCCCAAATCCAGATTGAAAAGGACAGATCTAGGATTGCCAGAAGGTTCTAATTGGCTTTCAAGGTGGATAAAAGACTGCAAAATACATCCTTTGTAAACTGGGGAGCCTCTACTTATTCAGAGGATGGTTAGACTCTTCCAAGTGGAAGAACAAGTGTGGTAAGCAATAAAGTGCCTTTGCATATTAACTTAAATAAACCAAGTATAAATGGTGTCTGATCATTTATAATTATTTGTAAGTTCCTCCTTCTCATAATACCACATTGCTCCTCATCATGGAGTTCTATTTATGATACCAACCTATGTTATCACCACATGTATCTGACTCAAAATATTTACATTGGATCTAATTTTTTTTAAAGTCTGCCAACAATATATTGCAAGTGACTCCCTCCTTTTCTAAGTGCAACTTGGATGTATTTGCAAAGAAAAGATTCTATTTTGTTCTTGAGTAATCTTCATAAGTACCATCTAATTTATCATAATTCTCAGACACAAAGAGAATGCACCTGCAGAGCCATCCGCTTTAAAATAAAAGAAATAATGCTGCATTTCAACCCTACTCCATTTTATAACATCTATGCTTGTGTTATATATTTCTGTGATTAATTTTAGCTTGAAACACTTTATGCATTCATTCACAATTCCCTGCATCAAGTTTTAAGTACTTGTAACTTGTTAAAATGTGCTCTAAAAGCCAAGTGTGCCAAAGATTTTAATACTCTTAAGTTTTTATTAACAAAGTTTAAAACGGGGGAAAATGATTTTCAGTGCACATTTCGCTCCATTGTTATATCTACCGGCTGATTAAATTATGCTAATGAGACAGTAGCTCCTGTAAAACCAGCACTGGGCATCATTTTGCAATAAACGGAAACAAAAGTCTATCAATTTGGTACTTGTCAATTTGTGTTCTCATAAACAACAACAATAACAACAAAGGGTAGGAAGAGCAAAGGTGAAGAATTTGCAATTTCCAAATTGTCTGAGTCGGGGTGTTCTTTCGGAGCTCATGGGTAAGGTCAGCTGATGCAGGATTTCCAAGGCAATTAGAGTAAATCAAAAGGCAGAACGTCCCCCCGGGCTAGTTTGAAGATACCTTAAAAAAGGAAGCTCTTTTTTTCCCCTCTAACCTTGGTTGCTGCCACATCTAGCAGCTGCTTTCTTTTTGACAATTCGTCACTCCTGAAAAATGTTTGCAAGCAGTTTGGATAATTTCCAATTCATTCTTGCAGGAAATGAGGATTTGCTTCCTCACTTGGGATACCTGCTGCTAGGTTTATTCACTAATAAGCATGATAAATGTTTTAGCCTTTGATCAGTGCTAATTTAACAAGTAAGCTCCCCAGAAAAAAAGTCTTTGAGGCTCAGGGGCTCAAGACAGCGCATGAGTTGGAAATATGATTGATTGCGTTGCTGTGAGAAATTTCCATAAAAAACTTTTATCACACTGCTATGTTCTAAACAATTAAATCAGAAATGAAAGATAGTTACCCTCCAAAGAAGGACAGAGGCAGCCCAGCAAACTTCACAAGACTTTTTTTTTTAAGTAGCTCAGACTAATTTTCCAGAGAATATCAGTCTTCTTATTATTACATTCTGTTCACATTACTATATCCACTTTTTTCCTCATTGAGACCCATCTTCCTCCTACATGATTCTTTTCCTCCCTCCTTGCCAGACCTATAATTAATATTTCAAACAAACTTTAACATGAGTTATATCATGAAAACTGAGCAAGTCAAATGGAGGAGAAATTGATGCCTGGGTGTCGTGTGTTAGAATCTACTGCTGTCAAAGGGCTCAGACAAAATCTAATACCTAAATAATGGAATTTGCTGCCATTAGTTAATTGAAGATTAGTAGTCCACACATCCAATCACCAGAACTAGACACCAATAGTGATCAAAGGCAGACAATGCCAAGTTCACTTGGTTCCAAATTTTGAATTCTCCCCAGCATGAGACTATAGAATTTTACCCACAGTACAAAGAAATTATGTCTGTAGTTTACTATGATGAAGAAATGCTGGACTGCCTACTTTAAATCAGTTCTTAGTACAGCAAAATTTCTACTATAAACTGCACTTCAATCGACATTTCAAAATATTTAACTTTTAAAAATAAAAGGTATACAAACAAATGAGTCATTCCTTTGCCATTCAATACACTCAACAAAATACTCTCTATTAGAGAAATAGGCATACAGGTAAAGGTGTGCAGGTAGAATATAGTCGGCAGTAATAATAATAATTTTCTATTATAAAGGCTTACACTCTAGGGTGACAAAGTTAGGAATTAATTTCATTTTAAAAGAAGAATCTGGAAAGGAAAGATGAGAAAGAAAACTGTGCCTCCATGATCCAAAGATATGCAGGTAGCTAAAATATTACGATAATAATGCTACTTTTTACTATATGTTGACATATGTGTATGTAGTAAAAAATTAACAATATAGAAAGGGTAGTGGTTACCTCAGGCAATAAAAGAGGGAAGGGGCAAATGTATCAGAAAGGATTATAAGGGGGCTCCCCTTGTATTCATGTTGTTTTATTTTCAAAAAACAATCAGAACATTTGATAATAGTTAAACATTAGTAGCTATAAAAGTATTCATTAAACTTTCTTCTGAACTTTTCTGTAGATTTGAAATAATTCATAATAATATGTATGAAATGTTACATTTATTATAGTTTATATAATAATTACTCTAAGTTGAAAAGAGAAATACTTGAAAAATTAGATTGAGGAAATGCTCTGAATTTATTTAGTTTTGTTGACTGATTTGACAATATTTAACTCTTCCTCATGGAAACGATGGAACAGCATGTATTGAAAAATTTTAAGTGAATTTCTTTCACCAGGTGGGGGAAGTTTTCGGTCATTATTTCTTCAAATAGGTTTTTAGTATCTTGCTCTCTCTCTTCTTCTGGCATCCCCATAATTCTGATGTTGGTATATTTGAAGTTGTCCCAGAGGCTCCTTACACTATCTTCATATTTTTGGATTCTTTTTTCTTTTTGCTTTTCCGGTTGAGTGTTTTTTGCTTCTTTGTATTTCAAATCTTTGACTTGATTCACAAGTCCAGGAAGTGCAGAGAACCCCAAGCAAAAGAAATCCAAAGAGGACCACAGCAAGACACATCATAATTAAAATGCCAAGAGCAAAAGACAAAGAGAGAATATTAAAAGCAGCAAGAGAAAAACAGTCAATTACCTACAAGGGAGCACCCATATGACTGTCAGCTGATTTCTCAACAGAAACTATGCAGGCCATAAGGGAGTGGCAAGAAATATTCAAAGTGATGAATAGCAAGAACCTACAACCAAGATTACTCTACCCAGCAAAGCTATCATTCAGAATTGAAGGTCAGATAAAGAGCTTCACAGATAAGAAAAAGCTAAAGGAGTTCATCACCACCAAACCAATATTATATGAAATGCTGAAAGGTATTCTTTAACCTTTTTGCACTCGGATGTCGAGTGTGACGGTTATTGAATGTATCAGTAATCCTCTCTAATAAAATGGTAATATGCAAATTAACCATCACTCCGCTACATAAGCCACACACACCAGCCAATCAGGGTGAGTATGCAAATTAACCCCAATCCAAGATGGCTACAGCCACAGAGAGCAAGGTTTCCCAGGTAACAGAGGAAGCCAAGCTTTCCCATAGCAGTTGCAGGCCTAAGCCTCCACTCAAGCTACAAAGTTTCAATTATAGAAGGTAAACAAATTCAAACAAATGGCGGCAGAATGGAGCTTGAGAGAGCAGGCCAGGGTTGCCGGCGGCAACAGGGGAAGCAAAGCTTTCCGCACACCCTAGCCGGGCTCACCCACTTAAGGCTACAAAGTTTCAATTATAACCCCAACACAAATGGCTGACGCCTCCGAGGGAGCCCCAGGCTTGGCTCCGCTCCAGGCTACAAAGTTTCAATTGTAGAATGAAAATAAATTCCAGATACCAGGCCTCCGCTTGGGTTGCCAGGGGGCGTGGCCGGCCTGCAAACCACCACAGACCCCTCGCTCAGGCCGCCCCACGCCCCAAGGGAACCCCACCCTGATCCGGGACACCCTTCAGGGCAAACCAGCTGGCCCCCACCCATGCACCAGGCCTCTATCCTATCTAATAAAAGAGTAATATACAGATTGATCATCACTGCAACACACAATATAGCTGCCCCCATGTGGTCAAAGATCCTTCCCCTATGTGGACACAAGATGGCCACTACAAGATGGCCAGCAGGGGAGGGCAGTTGGGAGGCACCCGGCCTGCAAGGGAGGGCAGTTGAGAGGGACCAGGCCTGCAAGGGAGGGCAGTTGGAGGTGATCAACCCTGCAGGAGAGGGCAGTTAGGGGTGACCAGGCTGGCAGGGGAGGGAAGTTGGGGCAAACAGGCTGGCAGGGGAGCAGTTAAGCATCAACCAGGCTGGCAGCAGAGTGGTTAGGGGGTGATCAGTCTGGCAGGCAGAAGCGGTTAGGGGCAATCGGGAAGGCAAGCAGGCAAGCAGTTCGGAGCCAGCAGACCTGGATTGTGAGAGGGATGTCCGACTGCCCGTTTAGGCCCGATCCCACCAGGATCGGACCTAAACGGGCAGTCGGACATCCCTCCAGGAGTCCCAGATTGGAGAGGGTACAGGCTGGGCTGAGGGACAACCCCCTGCCGTGCACGAATTTTGTGCACCGGGCTTCTAGTTTGAAATATAAAAAAATCCTAATAAATAAGTTTGTATGAAAAGAAACTCCAGTTTTTTATTCTACTGCCACGCTCTGTAAAATCTGGGGTATTTAAAAAATTAAATCCCGAGTATAATAAAGGAATCGAGAAAAAAAGCAAGTGAGTGCAAAGGGTTAAGAAGAGGAAGAAGAAAAAGGTAAAGATAAAAATTATGAACAAATACATATCTATCAACAAATGAATCTAAAAATCAAGTGAATAAAAAATCTGATGAACAGAATAAACTGGTGAATATAATAGAATCAGGGGCATAGAAAGGGAGTGGACTGACAATTCTCGGGGGGGATAGGGATATGGAGGGTGCAGGAAGAGACTGGACAAAAATCGTACACCTATGGATGAGGACAGTGGGGGGGGGGGGGAAGGGCAGAGGGTGGGGTGGGAACCGGGTGGAGGGAAGCTATGGGGGGAAAAAGAGGAACAATTGTAATAATCTGAACAATAAAGATTTATTAAATTAAAAAAATAAAATAAATAAAATAAAAAAACTAAAAAATAAATAAATAAAATAAAATAACATGAGTGCAAAAGGAAAAGAAAAAGAAAAATGTTAAGTGAAGATATCTATACTTTTCAATGATGAGATTGTCCTAAAAGTGTTTATTTCTATGTATAACCTGTCAAAGGAATAGACAGAGGAATTTTACAGGCTCGATAACTAGACATGTGTAACCTAAATTATCAAATGTAGTTTTAGGGGGATATCAGGTTCCTAAAAGCTGTCATGAAATGAATGAGGCTTCAACATGTGGAAGAGGAGTAAAATGAGCAAATCCTTAGTATAAAATTAGCATCAGTGGGGAAAGTTAAAATCAGATACATTTTGATTCTTGGGTAAAACTGAAAGACTATACTAGTTACATAAAAATAAAATACCGTATTTTCCAGCGTATAAGACAACTAGAAGATTTTCCTGGGTTAAAAAGTCATCTTATACGCCGGAAAGTACAGTATTTGTGCTTATGATTTAACTAGAGGCCCAGTGCACAAAATTTGTGCACTTGGGGGGGAGTGGGAGGGCCCCTCAGCCTGGCCTGTGCCCTCTTGCAGTCTGGGAGCCCTCAGGAGATGTCCAACTGATGGCTTAGGTCCTATGCTGTCAGTTGGACATCCTTAGCGCTGCCATGGAGGCAGGAGAGGCTCCCGCCACCGCCACTGTGCTTACCAGCTGTGAGCCTGGCTTCTGGCTGAGTGGCCCTCCCTCTGTGGGAGTGCACTGACCACCAGGGGGCAGCTCCAGCATTGAGCGTCTGCCCCCTGGTGGACAGTGTGTGTCATAGCAACTGGTCATTCCACTGTTCAGTCAATTTGCATATTAGCCTTTTATTATATAAGATGAGTTGGTAGACATGTGCCAGAGTATAGCACTTTACATTCTAAGAGTCTAGTCCAGTGATGGAAAACCTATGACACGCGTGTCAGCACTGACACGCATAGCCATTTCTGATGACACGCGGCCGCATGCCGAGGATGAAACATTTGCTGCTCCTGAGGATGAAACATTTGCGACTAGAGTCTTGGAGTTAGTTTTTTCCTCAAAGTGACACACTACCCGAGTTATGCTCAGTTTTTTGGCGAAGTTTGATACACCAAGCTCAAAAGGTTGCCCATCACTGGTCTAGTCAATGATAATATTCATTTATCTAGAAATGGATATATTATGTAGTCTTTATGATTTGATTATCATAAACTTGCTAATTTGTTCTTTAAGATTATGGGCTAAATGTTCTTACACTCTCTACACACTCATTATCAACTTCCTAAGTAAAGTGGGCTGCTCAGAGCTAATGTGGAAGGGAAAGCCTGTGCCATACCGTTGAAAACATATTTGCTAACTATCACTAATGAGATATAGAGAGATGAACAAGTAAGAAAGAAGCATGACCCTGGCAGGGTGGCTTACTTGGTTATAAAGTTGTCTCGTTATGCCAAGACTGTAGGTTTGATGCCCAGACAGAGCACATCCAAGGAACAACCAATGAATACATAAATAACTGTAGCTACAAATTAATCTCTCTCTCTCTCTTTCTCTCTCTCTTTCTCTCTCTCTCTCTCTCTCTCTCTCTCTCCCTCTCTTTCTCTCTCTCTCCCTCTTTATTTCTAAAAAGTCAATACTTTTTATAAAGAATAAGAAAGTTAAAGTAAAAAAAGTCAGGTCTTTTTGTTTGTGTTCAATATTTCAATATTATATTAACAATGGCTATGTCTGTATATCTACCTATTCACTATAAATTGATAACTATTATATTTTTTGAAAACACATTTAATCTATTAATGTAAATTATTTTTAAACATGTAAATTAATACATATAGTTATACTCCATAGTGCATCTATTGGAATGAGAAGAATTTGACTTAACGAGAAGTTCTATTTATCACTTGTGTTTTCTACTGGGCCTTTCATCAAATTTAAACAGAGCTGTTGAACTCCTCAAGTCTAGGGCCATGATACAGTCTTCTTGCTATCGAATAGTTGCATATATCCCATTCAATTCTCTTAGAGAACTTATGGATTGCTGTTTTGTACCAGTGATAATATCTAGTATCATAATCCACTATATGTTAACTTGTCAATTAAATGTATGTATACTGATAACAATCAATAAGGAGCTTTAAGAAAGCTGATTAAACAGACCTGTTATAATAAAATTCATCATAGAAAAATGATTTCTTTGGGACACTATAACAACTGCTATTAATTACCAAATAGTTCTCATCTATGTTGTTTATTATAATGGATGCCAACTTGTGAGTTCTGGAACATATTAAAAACTATCTTCCTTGGGAAAAAAAAAAACCTATATTTTTTCTTAAGATAATCTGTAATTCAAGCGATTTTTCAGAAATAAACAACCTTTTGAGGTAGGAGAAAAATGAGTAGTCTAATAGTATTGACTGAAGAAGTTTTTCAGGGACACTGGGGATATCTGCTTAATAACTTTGGCTTTGAGTCTTGAATTTCAACCATAATCACCATATCCTTGTGTTTTTATTTTTTCATTTGAAAATAATTTAAATTTGCTGTAAAAATCTTAGGAATGAGAATAGCACAAAGACACTTGTACCCACTCACCTATTATAAAAATTTTATCCCATTTGCTTTGCTATTTGCAATTTTGAGAGAGTAAAATTGCATACAATATGGCCCTTTACCCCTAAGTATTTCAGGGGCATTTCTTAAGAACAGGGACATTCTCTTACATTACCACAATATAGTGATCAATTTCAGTAAATTTAAAGTTGATGTTACAATTACCTAATTTACCATTTTTATTGCAATTTTCTCAACTGACCCAAATAATGTTCTTTATAATATTTTTTACATACAATAAATTTGATACCAACAATTGCATTGAGTTGTAATGTCTCTGATCCTTATGAATTTTATATATTGTAGCAACTTAATGTTTAAGTATCTCCTAAATGTCATAGCAGTAAAATAACTGTTACAATATCATTAAGTAAAGATTAATTTTAAAACCCCACAAAATCTCTTCCAGCCCTAGCCAGTTCCATAGCATTATTCTTTAATCTTTTCTTTTTTCTCAACCAAACTTCTTAAAAGTATTTTCTACTAGAGGCCCAGTGCACAAAATTCATGCATGGGTAGGGTCCCTAGCGGCTGCCAGCTGCCAGCTTGGGCCTTCCTTCATTTCGAGCTTCCCCCTGGTGGTCAGCGCACGTCATAGTGAGTGATTGAACTCCCGGTCAGTCGAACTTCCGAGGGGACGCTCTGCATATTAGGCTTTTATATAGAGATATACTCCCTCTTTTTACCTACAGATAGCTTAATGTTCTGTCATCTGGCTTCTGGCTTCACCTATGTGAAAATTTTTGAAATTTGCCAATGACTTCAGAAACCCAATATCTTGTACTCTAACTCCTCCTGATCATATCTTCAACATTTTTTTTTACTACTTATTATCTCCTTGATACTGGACTCCACTGTAACTCCCTCAACTATAACTGTGTATCTGCTGTCTCTAGCAAGTCTGGGAGGTCCTCCAGGGCACTGGTTTAATCTGTTTTTTTGTTGTTGTTTTTTCAGCTTTCATCCATCTCATTTAATGCTTCTTTAGTCTCTTAAAAACAGAATATTTTTAAATCTCTATCTTTGGTACTCTGGTAAACCCATGAACTCAACAATTATCATCATGTATGCAAAAGTTAAACAGGTATCACAAATCTAATCCATGCTGAATTTCAGCCTTCCACTTTCAATATGTCATCCCATCAGCACTTCATATCAATTGCCCAAATGTTGCTCACAGCCTGCCCTCTCAAGCTAACTCCAACCTTGCTCTACTTATTTTACTGTTTCACTTAACTTTCAGAATACCTGGGGCTCTCCCATCTCTTTTGCCCATAACAACACCCAAGTTTTCTATTTCTACCCATCTTATCTTATTAATATCTCTAACATTCTTACCTCTTAAACCACTATTACCCAAGTTCAAGGCCTTTTTATCTTTAAACTTCTTTAACTGATTTCCATGAATCTATTTGCATCTGCATTATGAATAGAAAAAAATTCTCTATTCTCACGACAAAATTCATTCATAATATTATTGAAGAATATTTCTGATCAAGTTCATTCCTATTGAAAAAATTAATGTCACTTTCCTGCATAGAGAATACAGTACAAAGTCTTTTACCTGATCATTAAGTCTTTCAATAATATTATCCCCATATATTTTGTCAAATTCTTTTTTAAGTGGTGCTTTTGCTTCTTGGTCTCATTTCATGTTTTTTTTCCCTCTTTCTCCACATTATCTATAATTCAGAATCCAAAACAAATGCCTCCTTAGTCAAGAAGTTTCCTTGAAATAAATTTTATAATAGCAGAATGTCCTTGGTATTCTTCTTTCTTACATCATAAAATCTCTTGCACATAGTAGCTGTTTGATAAATATTTGTTTCTTAATGTATTAATAAAATGAATAAAATACCAATCAGACTGCAAACTTTTAGATTGCAAAATATTTACTCTACAGGACTTTTAGTTTAAAAATGATTTATGATAATAAGATTTGAGATTTCTAACAAGTATCTTTACAATTTTATCTCTGAATTATAATAGCTTTCCAATTGTTAGAGGGCTGGAACGTATTTAACCTAACAGACCCTTCAGTATCAGTCCCCTGCACTTTCAGTGAGCAGAAACAGAAAGGCACTAGAGGGTCCTAATATAAACCCTTTCTTACGTGTTCTGGAGTCCTCCTGAGAAGTTGAGTGGCGAGGTGACTAATCCTGTTGTAAGAGCTCATTGACACCAGATGCTACAATTGAGATAAGTTTCCAAAGGTTAATGAACTATACACATAACTATAAATAGCATGTTCTCCTTCAGCAACCGGCTTTTCTCTGACAGTGAGACTTTGGATCAGTACTTTCCAGTCCTCTGTGAAGTAACTTTCCCTAAGAGTTCACCTCTAGGGAGGCGTTTGAGTCAACAAGCATTTGATGAGAAGTGAGTGCAATGCAATGACTATAAATTACTGACGGTGACAGTGATAAAGATTTCATATCTGAGATTTTTATTTGTCTCTGAAATACTTAGATGGTTTACCTTACAGAGCTTAAGTCCTTCTATTTTTTTAAAATATATTTTATTGATTTTTTACAGAGAGGAAGGGAGAAGGATAGAGAGTTAGAAACATTAATGAGAGAGAAACATCAATCAGCTGACTCCTACACAGCTCCTACTGGGGACGTGCCCGCAACCAAGGTACATGCCCTTGACCGGAATCGAACCTGGGACCTTTCAGTCCGCAGGTGGACGCTCTATCCACTGAGTCAAACCGGTTAGGGCTTAAGTCCTTCTATTATGCCGTTACCATCTCGTGGTTTATTTAATGCCGAGCATAAAGTGTGAGATATTGTGATTTAGCAATTCTCAAACTTTAGAGTGCCTCAGCATCTCTCAAAGGACTGTTAAAGCTCTGCAGGGGAGGGAGGGAGACAGGGTGGCCCTTGGAGTTAGATTCAGCAGGTTGGTGGGTATAAGAACTTGCATTTGGTGGGATTTGATAATTCACATTTTTAGCATTCTCTTACACAATATTGCCACTGCTGTACAGGAACCTCACTTTGAGAACCATTGTTCCAGTTCCCTGATCCTCAACTCAACCACATATTAAAACTGCCTAGAGAGCTTTAACATTCACCACCCCTAACTCCCCTTCCCCCTCCACTGCAAGCTCCTAGGTTTCTGAATGACATAGGACAGTGGTCGGCAAACTCATTAGTCAACAGAGCCAAATAGCAACAGTACAACGATTGAAATTTCTTTTGAGAGCCAAATTTTTTAAACTTAAACTTCTTCTAATGCCACTTCTTCAAAATAGACTCGCCCAGGCCATGGTATTTTGTGGAAGAGCCACACTCAAGGGGCCAAAGAGCTGCATGTGGCTCACGAGCCGCAGTTTGCCGACCAGGGACATAGGATATGGCCTGGTAATGGGGATCTTTAATGGAGTTGATCATAGTTGCAGGTGTGATCCACTGTAGTAGCATCTGATTGGTTATTTTAGATTGAGATTAGGAATTCATTCTCCAGAGTTGAACCACAGGGACAGGATATGACTCAGTAAAGTCAAGAGAAGGTTATAGTGGCAGCTTATTGCTATTCCACACCAGTAAAGCCCTTTGTGGGGCAATAAATGCTCCCCAAATAAAATCACACTATGCATATAGAATGGTACTGTTTACATTTTTTCTTCTTACATCATCTATTAAAATTAAATATACAATCATTATCTGGAAGGAATTCATAGATCCAAGCTTCTTTAGGTCAATAGTTCTCTCACCTAGAGGTCCTGTTAAAACAGAGTTGCTGGGTCTTATCCCCACAGTTCCAGGGGACCATGAATTTCATTTATATTTCTAAGAAATTCCTTGGTCATGCTGAGGCTGCTGGGACAAATTACTCTGGAAATGAGAAGTTCAATAAGACCTCCAATATAAAGGCAGTTCTTTATATGTCAAACAACCAGACAAGTTATCCTGGAGATCTCACCCAACTGGTTCCCGGTTAACCAAGAATCAGTAGTGAAGGTCACGGAGGTGTATGTAGATAAGTGAGAGATATTATATACTAACTAATTCTCTATTGTGTCAGCACATTAAAAGCGTAGTGTTATATATTACATACTAAATTTTCTTTAAAATTATTGGAACAAAAAAGAGTGCTAACCACATCATATACATTGAAAGATTTGATGAATTCTATTTTTGTCTAGATCCCTTTATTAACTCTTCAGTAATGTTCTGAGTTAATAGGCAAAGGAAGGAAAGATGCCTACTACCTCTTTGTTTTTACTGCTGTCATACTACCCAACCAGCAGTAGATCTTTTTGCATATCTAAAATTGACTTATATTTTTCAATCAATATATGCTGAAATGTTTGAGAAGCCCTAAATTTGAGAATTGCTCTTTGGCACATAATTCACCTATTCATGAATCAATGAACCAGACATTCTGCTAAGCATTAATGATAAAATAGTCAATTAAAAATAAAATATATGATGCCTGTCTTCATGGAAGTTAATGGGGAAGATAGGAATTAATCAACTAATTCACTAAGTATATCATTACAAACTGTGATATTGCAATGAGAAAAGTTTATAAATGATTTACATGTTATTGGGAGTGTTTGAATACTCACAAAAACCACCCTGTGCTATCAAGCTGAGAACATTAACGAGATAACACACACTCTGAGAGTCACACTCTTTGGCTGAGTAACTGGCACAATAGGCCAAGAGGGTTTGAATCTGTGCCTCAACAAAATTACAAATCAATATGTGCCATTGGTTTTCAGGAAATATTCCTAGTGATTGTAACTATCAATGTTAAACCCACATATGCCAAAGGTCTACTCTGCTTGGGCAAGCTGACTTTTAAAGAGATATTTGCAGTCTTGATTAAAATTGTTTTTAATCAGTGTCAAATTGCAGACCATTTTTAAAATCAAAACTATGATAGTTACATTTTAGCAACAATAATAATGAGTTTAGGTTACATAGTTTTAATCCAATAGGTTATACTCATAGTTGTACTCAAAATATGGGCAGGTATCCCCCAAAACAAGTAATTTATTATTGTATATTAGCAACAGCTCTATGAATAGGTAATATATAATAATACAGGTTTATAGTTGTATATTTTTATCCTCCTTTTCCCATATCCTACTTCATATTTTGTGAAATTTTCATTAAAGTATAAAACATACATGTATAGGGCAATAAATTTTCCTAAATAAATAGCCATTTCAAGACGTTTAGAAGATACCAAAGTATTTCCATTTAGTTGTGCTAATTTACACTTCACACAGCAATAGAGTGTCTCAGTGGCTTCATATAGCTTCTAGTGGAAGATATTTTCTTCCATTTCAATCATTCTGGTGAAGTATAATAGCACTGAATTATGGTTTTAAATTGTTATTTGGCTTTGGATGTTCTCTTTTTGCAAGCTATTAACTTTTGTGTTTTTTGTCTTTTACTTTTCGATTGGCAAGTGATTAATGTATAGTTTGGTACGAGTACTTAATATATACTTTGGTACAAGTACTTTGTAACCTATATGTATTGCAAATATTTTCTCCCATTCTGTGGGGTCTTTTCAATATAGGGACTTTACCTTCCCAGCACTTTATCTTCTATTCTGCTATCCAAATATTTAGTGGCTAAATTTTCTAAGTTCCTGTTTTATGCAAATTTGAAATCTGACAAGTGCATTAAGGGGAGAATAAAAAGTTTAGAGAGCACCTTGCATTATTTTTTCACATCTGTCTTTCTATTTTTTTTCAAGTACCAGTCAGACTCCTAAACTAAAATCCAGACATACACCTAGAAAGGTAGATCTGATGTTGGGAACAAGCAGCTATAAATCCTACCCTCCCTCAAAATCCCCTGCAATGTTTCCCTTATCACCTGGCCTTCTTTAGTTCTTGAAACATTTGGCATCACAGTCTGAAGAATGACAGAAAAGGAATTGAGACAGTTTTAGGTAGAATGCAATCCCACTGTATATTGTCTGAAGTGATGTATTAGACTTTATTTGGAACTGCCATGTTTAACATTTTTTTAAAGCAGCAAATTAGTAGCAACTGTGGTTTTGTTTGTTTGTTTTCAGTTTCTGGATTTATTTTAAAATGTACCACAAGCAGTCTTGGGAAGGTAGATCAAAACTTCATTTATGTGAACCTTGTGATCATGGGAGTTAAAATGGCTTGTCAGACCATTTGTTTCCCAGTTTTCTTTTCTTTTTCTTTTTTTTTTTTTGAGTCCTATTCCCAGCATCCCAGGATTTTTGTTATAAAATGTTTATAGTGCATTTCCATGCCCTTAGTTTTCCCTCTGTTTTGCTTTGAGTATCAGTATTAAGTCTTTATCCCAGAACTCTATGCGGGTGTTACTTATCTTCTAGGAAAGAAGCCAAATTTTGAACTTTCATCTATATTAAGTTTGAATGAAGCAATTTTTGAGATCCAGATTACCAGGTATTTGCCTAGAATTTTATGAGATCAGACACAATTCACATGAACTGCTGTTTTTCTTCCTTCCTTCTTTCCTTCCTTCCTTCCTTCCTTCCTTCCTTCCTTCCTTCCTTCCTTCCTTCCTTCCTTTCTTCCTTTCTTTCTTGTTAATCCTCACCTGAGGATATTTTTCCCATTGCTTTTTACAGAGAGAGAGAGAAACATCAATGTGAGAGAGACACATCAATTGATTGCCTCCCGCATGAGATCTGACCAGAGCCAAGGATCAAGCCTGCAACCCAGGTATATGCCCTTGACCAGGAATTGAACCCAAGACCCCCTGGTGAGCAGCCAATGCTCTAACCACTGAGAAATGCTGGCCAGGGCTGTGTTTCTTTTTGATTAAAAATTAGACTCTAACAAACTAAAGCTCCTGCAGAGGAGGGTGTGTAGCGTGAAGTAAACAATGATGTGAAACAGTTACGAGTCTAGAATGTACAGCCCATGAAGAATACTCAAGAGCAGAATCCTATATAACAAAAGCCTAATATGCAAATCGAACGAATAGCAGAATGAACGGCAGAACGACCAGTTGCTATGACGATCACTGACCACCAGGGGCAGACGCTCAACGCAGGAGCTGCTCCCAGCCCACAGGCCCCAGGCTGGCCAAGGCAGGTGCCAGTGGGGGACCTTTGATGGCCTAGCCGGTCACCCCACAGAGGGAGGCAACTGGCAGTGGTGGCATGGGACAGGGCCAGTGAGCGGGCAGCGCCAGGCCAGCCAAGGTGGTTGCCAGCGGGGACCCCCTGATCACCCCACCAGTCACCCCACAGATTGGCCCTGATCACCAGCCAGGCCTAGGGACCTTACCCGTGCACAAATTTTGTGCACTAGGCCTCTAGTATAATAATATTGATACTTGACCTAGATCCCCTCATATTATTTTTTTGGTCCACTCCTACCCCTCAATTTCTGTGTGCTATTGCTTTTAACAACCAACACCTGTGGCTTTCCTTCAGCCAATGGACCTCAAACTACTGGACCCAAGTTGCCCTTTGCTCTCTATGCATAGATGAATGGACTTGCCTGGAAATCTATTGTCCCCAAGTGTGTTGGCTCTTAACCAATCACTGACACAGCAGAGTCAAGGTAACTCAGCTCTCTCGCTTTGTGATGGATTACTCCTAGCATGACTTACTGTAGAGATGCACTGTAGGAAGCTTTCCCGACCTTCCTCAAATCTCACCCTTAATTTGCTTCCTACCACCCTGTCCAACTTCTCTCACTCTTATCATTTTCCCCTGGATTATTCCCTTAATAAATCACTTGCAAACACACCTTCATTTCAAGTACTGCTTCTGGCTTACCCTATCTAAGACACAGGACAAGATACTCTTAAACTATTAAGTCATTCACACATATCCATTTAACTGATACCTATGTACCAGGCATGGTGCTAATGGTGATAAATTGGTGAAGAATACATCAAACTGGAGGAGATAGACATTAGATCAATAACTTCTCATGTAATTACTTAGTTGCTAATTATGATAAGTGCTAAGAAAGAGAAAAACATGTGGCTTTCTAAATGGAGATCATCAGAGGAAAATGATTTACACCTATTCTGAGAGGTTTTAATTGAACAGATCTGAGTAAAATGGATAGAAGTTATAAGAAGACAGATTTTAACAGACTATAATAAAGTTTTAGCAATAAACCCTGTGCAGAGTTGGTAAAGGGTCATATAAGAGTTGAGGATACCTTGTAAGTGGAGCTGTTTATAGTTAAGCTTCAACATCACTCATTATCATGTCCATGAGAACCAAACCTCTGCTGGTCTGGATGAACTAGATGAAACCTCAGAGACATGACTCTACTCATCGTGGTGGCACTGGGTCGTGAATCAGAGAAAACAAGAGAATGGCTCAGAAGGTACTGAAGGATTTCAGTTTGGAGCGTGGAAGTAAATGAGGGGGAAATTCAGTGAAAGAGCTGGTTGTGAGAAAAGATAAAACAGTCTCATCTTATAATCTTTGCCAGATTCAAAAAATAAAAATAAAATATATACTTATTTGTAGAGTTGGTTTCCCTGCATTCAAAATATGGATATAATACTAGCTTATAAGACCCTGATAGAAATAAGGCCAAACTGAAATCTGAAAGGGCACTGCTCTTATCTTATAAACCCATTCCATATAAATCACCACCTTCTGTTGGAATTCAATGGTACATAATTTGTATGCACTGTGACATGTCTTAAGTGTTACAGGGTAGATGACCACTCTGGGTTTTCAATACAATAAGCATATTTAATCTAGAAATAACCTAATATATACCCACATTACATACAATATACACAGCAACAATATATGAAATGAATAAATTATTTTAAATAATAAATATTATGTAAATGTTCCCTTTTGTTAGGATGTCAGTTCTTGAGGAAGAAAACATGACTGGATTGTCTTTTACTAAATCTTCAACACCTAGAAGAGCCTCTATCACAAAGTAAATAACAAATAATTATTTGGGAATTAATGCAAGATAAAAATTTATGAATAAAGTTGTCATATTGAATGTGTGTACATATATAGTGTACATAAAAGAGGTGTTCTTGCAAGTGGCAGCTCCTCTTCATGACTTAGTTTTGTGTATTTATTTTAAGAGTAATTATTTCTTCTAAATTAGCAAGGACTACTTTATGCAAGAAAACTAATGTCAGCTTCCTATGACTGATCATTGATGCTTCACTTTCAGCTTAAATCACAGGAAGAAAAAATAATCTTTTATCACATTGTCCTGTATTTTTAAAAACTCTATTAGTACCAAGTTTTAGATGCTATAGAGAATTTTTTTAAAAGCTATTGAATAAGTAATTGAAAATTTCTAACTAAATGGTTGCTCAGCCTAAAAATCATAATGAGATCATTTCTGCATTAATGGGATTTAGGTATGCTTCATATCTTTGCTCCTCAGTATCTTGCTACCCCATCCTTTGTCACCACCTCTGGAGTCAACATGATTTTACTCTAGTATAAATCATCCTCATTAGGTGAACTGGATTATATTGATGAGTTCAGCCTGAGCTAGATTTACGAAGTGACACAAAGTTTGAAATCTCAATTTATTCCAGTCCTATGTATCATTTCCTGTGAGCGGTTTTATGATGTGGTAATTGGGCAGTAGTTCAGCATTCTGATAGCCCCAGGAGATTCAATTTTACTGTAATAACAAAGTCTAACCATTTTATTAAAGAGTACCCTGAATATCAATATATTTATTTTACCTTCTTTTAATCTGAGAGATACTTCAATGCCTATTTTTTTTTCTTTTCATTCAATATTGTTCAAGCTTGGGACACTGACTCACCAAAGGGTGATCTAGAAGGCGTCAAGCTCCATCGGACTCGATAAGTTCTGTCCATCACTGATTACCACCCTGATGACTTTTTTATTTAGGCCCGGAAGTCAGATTTGCTTCTTTGTAAAGAAACTACAGGACTGACAGCACACAATGAATCATGCCTAACAACATGCTGACAAGCTGGCAAGAGACAGCCTGTACAGTGACAAATACAGCTGACAACAAGTGTACACATCTGTTTGCTAGGATTTATGAGAAAGGAATACAAACAAGGAGGAGATGGGTTCTTTGGTTTTATAAGAGAATTTAGAGGCTCTTTTCTTTCCATCTAAATAACAGCAACATAAGGAATACATATTATGCCTCAAGATATATTTATTACAAGCACAACCAGATTACAAATAGTCTCTGAAGATTAGCATTTTGATTATCAAACTGCTGTTCCAAATATATGATGAACAGATATTAGAATAGTTCTTAAACAGACTGATTAAACACACATTGATGCTGCTATTTTTAGTGCTTGCTTCCATTCAGGTGTAAATCAGTTTCCATATCCTTCCTTTAAGCTTCAAGTGAAAAGAATATAAAATGTATATAACCCCACCAGACTTTCTCAGGGAGACAAAGACCCAAGCCCTCATTTTTAGTTGGATTTTTGGGATTAAATAAATACATTTTCAAAGTAGGTCAATTAATTCAAATGCCCATAAAAAGGTATTCAATTAACTTATGCAATAATCAAGGTGCTCCCACAAAATTTATTTCACAACCAGCCTTCTATCTTCCACATTTGCCTTTGTCTGTAATATAAATGTTCTGCCTTCAACACAATTAGTCCAAAGCACACAATTTTCTCAGTTCTGGAACAAGCGCTCATTAAAAAATTGTATCCTAGAAATGATAACAACAAGTAATAATAGTAATTATAAATCTGTTAATGGGAACCACCATCACCCTCACCCTTGCAGGAGATTATGTATCAAACTGCAAATGACTACAGCACAGGTGAACTTTTACAAATGGTAATGTGTTGCATTGTTTAGATAATTTAGAAGGAAAAAAACACTTAATTTGTTTTTTAGCAATTTAATTTTACCATCCTTATGGGTCTTGATCTGAGCTACTGATTCTTATAATTGTAGGTGTTGATTTTTTTCCTCTTTTGTCAATATTATCCTGGAAGGTCTTTGAGGGTGGAGCTTCTACTTTTCACATAGTAAATTCATAGTAATGAATTGTTCAAATAAAGTTAAATACTAGACCATAGTGGATTGAGTCTAGTGGTGTGGCTCTATCTTGAATGACAACTCTGAACTTGGTTGCTGATGAAGCTTCTTCTTTGTGAGTATCCTCAGAGAATACAACTCAGACCAGAAAGAGGTTCTGAATATCCTGACCTATCAACAATAGAATTTATGGCCTTTTCCTTTTCCTCATTATTGTTTTAATCTCCAAGTTTTGAAAATGGATGAAATATTATTCAAGAAGCTTGGAAGACATATAAATATGTAGGGTGATGTTAGCCACCTGAGACCCAAACAGTTTGCTTCTATCCGAGGTGGAGATAGAGTAAACAGGTGGACCGGTTACCAGGGAAAGACTAATGTATGAGAGGATACCCTCCCTGTCTTTCCAGATGTCCAATTTTAACAGTCTAGTCATTGCTACTGGTTGAGACTAAAAACTGGTACACTCTCATTGATATTTATATTTAAGTTTGCTTAGAATAGTTAACCATAATATTTGCTTCCATGAAATATTTCCAGAAGCTGTGAGAAAAAAAATCTTCCTAAACAAAAATAAGTACCTCAACTTCAAATCGATTGCAAACAGCTCTCTGCTCTATTGTTAAATTTTAAAATTAGAGACTTTTGGAGCAAAAATAGAGTGTAGAGATCATTTATTTAAAACTTTTCATTTCCCTTGCTTCTTTATTTTATTGGCACATGCTTCTATCATCTAGTTCATTCTGCTTTTATTGAATGAATTTCAAAATAATATTTTATCAAATGTCATGTATTTTTATAATTAGCATAATTATACATAAGTGCATAATTAGTGTAAATACATGTAACTACATTATTATAGTACTAGAATTCGTGCACAGGTGGGATCCCTAGGCCTGGCCAACAATCAGGACTAATTGGGGCCTGCTGGCCAGGGGGAGGGGGAGAGGCAGGAGGAGGTACTGTGGAAGGTTGGCTGGCTAGGGGGAGGGACCACGGGAGGTTGGCCAGCCTTAGGAGGTTGGCTCCTGCATTAAGCGTCTGCCCCCTGGTGGTCACTGTGCATCATAGCGACTGGTCGACTGGTCATTCCGGTCGTTCTAGTTGTTCGGTTGTAATGGTCGCTTAGGCTTTTATATAGTATATAGATAGACGCAATAATCTTGTAAAAAAGGTCTTTTCTAACTTTATAAACTAAAACAAATGCACTATGCAAGCATACTGGATAATTTTTGATATTCAGTAATATCTTGCTCTTCTTAATTGATTTAACCAAATACCAAATTTTAATATGTGTATTTGAAAGATAATGTTATATTTATCTATGTCAGTTGCTTGATAATTTTTTTAAAGAAAAACAGACCCTGAAAAAGAAAAAATTTTTTCTCTACCTTTTTAGTTTAGGTTACATATAGAACAACCAATTAATCTTTAAATTCAAATGAAAAACAAAGTTATATGCAAATTTCATTTGCACCAAAATTAATAAAACTGTGAACTCTGTCACTTGGCAAATACTAGGTTATTAATGAAAAGGCTGGATGAATGTCACCTTTACTATACCAGCGCTCCTTGTGCACCTGATAAAAACGTTCAAATAATTTTAAATATTGAACCAAAGTGAAATGGCCAGTAAATAGAGGAGTCCACACCTGAAACACTATAACCTCTTTCTGCCAGTCTCTATAAACAGTTCTAAATATGCCATGAAAATCATATTATTCCTCTACCAATACTCCAGAAGGATACCCATAGCAAGCATGCCTCTGAAATTAAAACTTGAATTTTTTTCTTATTAATACCAAAATTCTCAGCCCATCATCTCATACCTGGATGAGGATAGTGTACAGAGTTATCTATAGTGGTTTTTAAATGTCTCCCCTTGGTACTGACATCTGATAGAATGAAGACAAGATAACATTGTAGAGATACCATCCTTATTTCATTCTCTTGAAAAATCCTATGAAATATATAAAATGTAAAGTAGAAAATATATTTAATCACAAATCATCATAATATATAAAATTGAAAAAAGAAGGTAAAATAGAAAACTCAAGAAAAAAAATTATTTAATCTTGATGCTCAAAGTCAGGTGGGTACTGATAAGATATAGGCTACTTTGTCCATAAAAATTCCTCAAGAATCTAGTTGCATCACCAGCAGAGGAAAGGGTAAGGCAGATGAGTGAAAACAAGGAGAGGATTAGTATTAAATTAAATTAATATCTACAACATCATTAATTAACCTCCAGGTTCCCACATACCAGCTTATGTGGTTGGAGAATTGTTCATGCCCAACATAGTTTGGAGGTCTGAGGTATAATTATCTTTGTTGAAATGAAATCAAAAAATTCTGAAGGCACAGAGGTGGCTGAGGGTGAGGTACTGTACAAAAAAAAAACCAACAAAAAACACAAGAGGAGCCCAGCCAGTGTTGCTCAGTGGTTGAGCCTCGATCTATGAACCGGTTCAATTCCTGGTCAGGGCACATGCTTGGGTTGCAGTCTCTATCCCCAGTGGGGGGCATACAGGAGGCAGCCAATCAATTCTCACCATTGGTGTTTTTCTCTCTCCCTCTCCCTTCCTCTCTGAAATCAATTACACACACACACACACACACACACACACACACACACACACACACACACGGTGAGAGAGTAAGAGGAATAGGGAAATTCTGCACATTAAGTCATGCAACATCTAGTTCTCTTCCTTTATAAAGCTCCAAAACACTTCCTGAGGCAGAAAACAGGTGAATGCTCCAGGAAAAAGGGAAATCACCTCAGAGAGAAAATCTAAAATTCTGACATTTGTGATTTCTTAATCAGATAGCTGACCATCCAGTCAAACTTCAAACGGCTGAGTACGTCAGTCAGCAAGCCATTGTCCCAACTCTGTCCTAATACATGCAGAATTTATTATACCACTCTGAAATGTCAATGAAGAGCTACATAACACATTGAGAAAAGCTTTTAACATGAAGGTAAAGAAAACCCTACTGCACTAGTGGAAAAAAAAGAAAGTAAGTGAAAAGATAAAACAATTCTGGAAGCATAAAATTGTTCTAAAACTTTAAATAATATACTCAAGGAGCTAGAGAAGATATTGCATATTGTATATATGAAACAAGAACAGGACACCATACAAAAATGAACATCAGAGAAAAACAGAGCTATTGAGAAAAAATCGACAGCAAGACACAACATCAAAATACTAAAATACCAGTGATAAAGAGAAACAATTGATAATGAACAAGGATAAGAACCAGCCATATTGAATTTCTCAAAAACAAAAATAAGATAGGAGGTAATAAGCAATATCTTTTAAATGTTGAGTCAAAATAATGATACCTATAGAGAAATTCTGTCCAGGTAATCAGCCAAGTGTGAGGCTAAGATTAGGACATTTTAATTTATGCAAAGACTCAAAAAAAAGACACTTCTTAGTCATATGTTTTCAGAGAGCTTCTGGGAAATATATATCCAGAAACAAGGGCAAAAAAACAAAAAAAGAAGACATAGGATCCAAGAAGGAAGAAAGCAGAGGATTTACCAGGGCAAAAAGGAGGAGGAATATCAAGAAACACCACATAAAGTCCCAGGATAACAGCAGTACAACTGCTGTACAGACCAATTGGGCCACATTAAAGTAAGCCACTAGAGGACTCCAACAGGGTTACAGGTCCAGGTTTGGACATGTAAAATTTTGTATTAAGAGATGTTTAACCAAATTATTAGAGTATTTAATTAGGCATTAAAATTTTTGTAGATAAAATAATGAAGCATTTATTAGCTTCAAGAAAAAGTAAAGGTTGTAAAAGAAAATATAAATATGCTATAAAATAATATATCGCTCAACAGTAATCAATCCTATCTGTGTTCTGAAATTGAAATGAGCCAATAGGAAAACATAACCAAAAGTATCAGTACATAGTCATATTGGCAGGTAAGAAAATAAAAGGGGTGCAAGTAAGCTAAAAATCCCCATATAGGTATTGTGTATAACTAAGAAATCTATGGGTAGAACTATACTCATATAGAAACATGTAGATAAAATCCAGAAGTAATAACTAAAATATTTGTAACTGGTTGCCACTGGGAAATGTCGATATATTTATTTATAAGCATTTTAATATTATTTGGCTCTTTAAATTATTTACATAAAATACTTTTATAAAAATGTTAAGCAATTTATAAATTCATATTACACTAAAAATAAAGTGAATAAAATTTGAGAGTGTGATATAGCTTATTAATGGCAAATTAAATTAAATTTTGCTCAATTTTTAAGAAGCGACTTTGGAAATTAAAAGGAGTATGATATCCCTGGCCAGGTGGTTCAGTTGGTTGGAGTGTCATCTCATTCACCAAAAGGTTTTGGGTTTGATTCCCAGTCAGGACACATACCTAGGTTTCAGGTTCAACCCCAGTCAGGACATGTACGAAAGGCAACTGATCAATGTTTCTCTCACATTGAGGTTTCTTTCTCCCTTCCTCTTTCTCCAAAATCAATTTAAAAAAACAATACACACACACACACACACACACACACACACACACAACACATATCCTCAGTTGAGGATTAAATAGCAACAAAAAAGAGTATAATCGTTATAATAAAAAATTAAATAGTAAGGATGGAATATAAAGGCACTGTCACTGGGAGCAAGAAAAAGACAAGGATTAATGTATTATTACCTAAACCTCCTAATATATTTTGGCATCCACCATCACATCCAACTATTCATTCTCCATAGCAAAGAAGACTCCTTTAAAGTGTCTTTCATAAGTCCCTTCTAATCTCCTATCCTCTTACAATTAGCAGATAAACTTTTATCTTTCACAGAGAATAGAAAATCCACAAATGTGGTCTCTCTCTTCTTCCACTTCCACTTAACAAACAGCACCCCCTTCACTGACTTCCTTTCCCTCTCAGAGGAATGGACATTGTTTCTCTCTAATCTTAAACATTTCACTTGTGCACAGGATGCCAGTCCTTACTGTACTTCAGGTTCTCCTTCCTTTCAGTTGTCTTTTCCTCTCTTTGCAGACATTGCCATGTGTCTCCGTTTGGGTTCCCCCAGCAGCAGACACTGGAATGAAGACTCAAGTGCAAGTAATTTATTTGGGAGGTGATGCCAAGAAACCTCAGTAGGAGAGTGGAGGAGTTAGGCAGGAAAGGGAATAAAGCCAAGAAAGGGCTTGCTATCTAGCCAGTTACCATTGTGGGGGACTGAAGTTCAGTGTCTCACATGCCAGAGAGCTATTACAGCAAGGCATGAAGAAAAGGGGATACTTATTTGCCAACTAACTCCTTTATTGACATTGGTTGAGAGCTGTTTCTTGAGGCTCTGGCACTTGCAACTTTCCCTCAAAGTGAGACAGACATGGTCCTTCTTGCATTCAGATGGAAGAACACAGACAGGGTTGCAGGTGTCCTAGGAGGCTCCTTCAATGTATAGGGGTGGGTGCCGAAAGGATCTGGGTGGGCCTCTAACAACACCATGGACTAAGCTAAAAACCATAGAGCTATTCTAGGCTGTCTTCCTCTCACCTTCTGCAATGAGACAGTCATGAAATCCCATTAATTCTCCTCTAAAATATCTTCAATCTCCCTCGCCCATATTCTTAATTTCTTCATTAGTACATCAGATCTTCTTTGATTTATTGCAATAGTCTGCTCAGTAATTTCTTTAACTTTTTATTGCTGTCATTTTTATAACACAACATAATTCATTTTTAATTTCTAACTAACGTCCCATCTCCCACAGGACCCATGGGACTTAGACTATTCTAAAAATAAGGATGCTGGCATAATATAGAACTAGATTTGAATCCTGTCTTTGTTCTTTACTAGCTTTATGATGTTTGGCATGCAAGTTATACTCTCTGAGTCTCATTTTCCTCATTGGTATATTAGAGATATTTATAATTATCTTACAGAATTATTTACAATATGAGAAATACTACGTTTAATCTGTTTTATTTTGGGGAACTCATTAAATGATAACTGACTTTATTACTATGATCAGGATTAGCTAGTCACACAAAGCCCTCTATTGCATTGCTCCTACTTCTATGTCTAGATCCCGTTCCACTTTCTAATACATTACATATTTTACCTACCCTAAGCTTCTCTATAACTTGGCCAAGTCCTTTCTTCCAAGTCTAGTCTTGCTGTATTACTGAAATACCCTAGAAAACTCCTACTCAGACTTAAAGAGCCAGCTCCAATGCCTTGTCCTTGAAATGTTTCCTCATTCTTCTAGGCAGAGTTAATCACTCCTTATGCTACCACAGAACTAGGTTCAAAATGTTACTTTTTTTATGTTGATGG
This sequence comes from Cnephaeus nilssonii, assembly GCF_951640355.1. Taxonomy (NCBI): domain Eukaryota; kingdom Metazoa; phylum Chordata; class Mammalia; order Chiroptera; family Vespertilionidae; genus Cnephaeus; species Cnephaeus nilssonii. Next base: position 40,508,814 of record NC_137085.1, on the reverse strand, counting down.
TTTCAGAAGTAATTTTTTAAGTTTTATTTTATTGTTTACTGTATTACAAATAGTAGTACATATATCTCCTTTTTTCCCCCATTGACCTCCTCCCGGACTCCCCTACCCTCCGGCACATGCCCTCACCACGCCCCCCAGCAGTGTCTTGCGTCCATTGGTTATGCTTATATGCATGCATACAAGTCCTTCAGTTGATCCCTTACTCCCTAACATTTTTCTACATGTGTTTCCCTGATTAGACTATAAGCTTCTTAAGAAATAACAAAATGTTGTTTACTTTTATATCCCAAGCACCAGATATAATGCCTCCACAATAGTGTGGCATAGGCTTGGGAGGGGTGAGTGCGCGGAGTAGGGGGAAAACACACACACACAAACACACACACACACAAAGCAAAGGGGACATACTTTCAACAAAGGGGTAATACTTTCAACAATAAAGATAAATTTTTAAAAATGTCTGTTAAATGAAGAGATGAATAAATAGATGGATAAATAGATGATTAATAGGAGATAAATGGATGATCTTTTTACTGTGGACTACACAGTTAAGATACTATAACTAGTGCTTGTTCTAATACAAAGCTGAATTGAATATTGATTTTCTAAGGCAGGTTTTTAATGCAAAAATGAAGACTTTTCAATGTCTACATTTATGGCAGGTTACATGTGAAGTATTTTTAAAATAGGAATATGATTGAGTTGGCTTAGTTTCATATGTGTAATTAGTTTCTACTCTCAAATATGTCAAATTATTCAGTGATTGCCAAGATCACACTTAGTAACATGCCCTATAGTAAAGATTAAGAGCTCTTACAACATTCATTCCTCTAGAGCCAACGTGTATGGCAGTGCAAAGTTAAATCCCATGTGTGCATCCAGGAAGAGAATGGCATAAGGGCAATGCTAATTACTTCAGAACCCAACCAAGGATGTATAAATACACCCTAGCTACGATCTCACATATATGAAAATTTGAAAGTTTTGACCTTTACTAATCTGAAAGTTTAGCTAAAAGTAAACTCTCCGAAATCTTTTAGAGACGTGTAAAAGCAAACAACCTATTAAAAGTATCCAGTGTATTTATATCTGGTAGGAATACACCACTTTTAATGAACTAAGCACAGAAATATTTAGAAGTTTCTATAGGAAAGTTCGAAGAGATAGTAGTACAAGCACTTCATTTAGGTAACAAATTCTCTGCAAATCCCACAGAACAGTCTTGTTTTGTACAGTCTTGTTCTGTGAGATATTCTAGATGTCTAGACTCCTGGCCATCAAGAAGTTGCTGGTGGATTAAGAGGCTGAGAGCCAATTAGGCCCATCTGAGGAAGGGAAAAAATTTTGTTTGTGTTGTGGGTGTTTTAAAATGAAACAAAATTAAAACAAACTTTCTTGTCTTAAGAGTCACTTATATTTAGTAGCAAGAAACAATATTTAAAACCACTTGTTCATCATATGAAAGCATCATCAGCACGGGAATTGCCATTTAGAGTGATATTGAAGACTCTGTTTTCACACAATGGGAGTTATTTTTGTATTCTTCCCTCAGCTGCTCGCTGTTTCTGGCAGTTCACATTGTCAGCAAAGTTAATGTTGGATATTGAATCTTATTCTTGCTTTTAGAATCAAGTTCATAAAGAGACAAATGACATAAAGATAAGAAAAAATCGGTCCTTGCTCAGAAAACGGGGAACTATGACTTCTCCAATAAATTTGTTTTAAAAAATCTTAAAGGCAATTTGATCATTTAAAGTGCTCCTTGTCATCCAATCCAACTTTTCTCTGGTCTTGTATAAACTTTTCAAATACATAGCAAAATGTCCATTAATAATTTTTAATTGATTTCAGAGAGTGGAATGGAGAGGGAGAGAGAGAATGAAACATCAATGATGAGAATCATTGATTGGCTGCCACCTGCATGCCCCCCAGTGGGGATCAAGCCTGCAACCTGGGCGTGTGCCCTGACCTGGAGTCCAACTGTGACCTCCTGAGTCACACCAACCAAGTTATCCATTAATAATTTAAGTCATAAAATCACCTCATACTAAATCCAAAGGAAAATTATACTTTTCACATCCTAAGTTAGAACAATGACAGTAGGAAAAAATGATTTTTGTGCCCATGTCCTTCTCCATTTGTGATAATGGTTGATTTAAACAGTTTGTTTCTCTAATTAAAAATATAGTATAATAATGGCAATACGTGCTCTCACTGCATCATACACACCTACCCACTAATTCAATTAAAAAATACTTGATTGATTTCAGAGAGGAAGGGAGAGAGATAGAAACATAAATGATGAGAGAAAATCATTGATCGGCTGCTTCCTGTATGCCCCTCACTTGGTATCGAGCTTACAACCCCAGGCATGTGCCCTGACCGGGAATGGAACCATGACCTCCTCATTCATAGGTCTACACCCAACCACTGAGCCACACTGGCTAAGCAATAATTCAATTTTTAAAGGAGTAACTAGCAATAGGAATTGTGATTTTTGAAATAAAACAACATCAAATTTTGCTTTACCAAATACCCCTTAGATTCTACAGTGAATATGCTCAGCTTCAAAATAACACTACCGCTATTATTATGATTTTTTTAAAGAGGGGGCATTTTCTTTTGAAACTTGTTTTTAAGAAAGTTTAAAAGACATTCACAATTTAGCCTCACTACATTAAAGAACTACTTTCCTTTGGAGCCAAAGTCATGTTACTTGAATTTTTATCCACTTTATTCAAGAAACTTGGCTCGCAATGGCTAATGTCTGTTTCTAAAAACCAAATCCAACTTTAAATCATGATTTTTCCATCAATCTGAGATATCCAAAAAATGCACCATGGAATTTTGAAGAAATTAACATAAAAGATACGTCCCAAAATGTTTTTAGCATTGAGAAAACCATTGAAATGATTCCCCACATTCCAAAATACTACCTTAATAAGGTCAATCTTTATTCGAAAATCTTTAACCTGATACATTTGAAAAATAGCTGCATTATGTAATAGTCACAAACTCATGCGAATTACTGTCTTTCCTTCTTTCACTTACTCTGAACATTTAAAAATCCAAATTCTTTACTATGGTCTAGAATACCAGATCACTGGGCCTGGCCACAGTGTCCTTCTCTGACCTCCACTAACTTCCTCTATGCCAGATACAATGGCCATCTTCAAAACCACATCAAACACACTGCTTTCTCTCAACAAAAGTTCTCAAAGCTTGATTTCATACTATACTCAGGTCATTAATCAGCTGTCACCATGTTAGAGAGGCCTCTAATGGTCATCCACCTAAATACCTGTGCCCCATTATCTATCTTTATTTTCTTCTTATTGCCACATGAAATTACACTATTTATTTGTTTATTTGACTCCTATACAGGAATGTAAGTTCCATGAGGGAAAGGAATTTATGTTTCATTACCACTAAATTCACAGTGCCCGAAAGAGTAAATAGCATACAGTACTATAAATGCTCAAGATATGTCAAATACTAGTGATGAACATTATATTTAATCAGTGCCTACCCACTGTCTGCTTCCATGTGCCAGAACAATTCTCCTTAAATGTCAAAAGAGTCAAGTCTCAAGGGGGAAGAGATCTCAGGTACTAGAGAAGAATATAGAGATGATATATAAAATTTTGCCTCAAGTTAGCTTTTAGGCTAGGCTATGCAGCACAAGAGAAAAAATACTTATTCATCAAGCATTTTGAGGCTTTAAAAATAAATGTTTTATGCTAACAATTATATTAAACATTGCCAATATTTATTATTAAGGTTATACATAACTAATTTGGTGAAAAAAAATAATAGGTCATATTCTATTTCTCTTAATTTTGGTTTAAAAAATATTGGTTTCTAATCCTTGGTGCAACTCACAAAGATTTGTAGGAAAAAACAAAAACCTATCTTGAAGCTAACTAATAACTGTATGGTGTTTAAAATCTGGAACTTCAAACAGCTTTCAACCAATTTTTTAAAATTGGTTGTGTTATTTAGTTAATACAGAAAACAGAGATGAATGAAAATACCTATAAATTGGTTTAGTGGTGCAATTTTTCTTAGAAATAGAAATATTCTTCATAGCATCTTTTAAACCATTTCACAACTATATGATATACAATAGCATTATAACTGGGTTAACAAGTTAAAACATTGACAAACTTCTTTATGACAAATGTGCTCCAGGTAGAGTCATTGATTAGGACTATGAAGTGCAGAATAAAACTAACTTTTTTAACACACTGAGGTTTTGTTCAGAAGTATAGGCTATCTAAATAGACAAAATTATACATTTTGTGAATATAGTCTCATTGATGAATGAATAGTTTAAAAATAAAAATTATAAGACAAATTTGTTTTAGCTTTACTGTTGGTGATAAATAGTAAAAAATAATTGTTTTTAGTTGCTCCTTTTATCAATTTTCTTATCTATAAAAACTTGATGAAAAGATTGTCAAAAATTCTACTTAGTTAAAATCATTATTGCGTTATATTAGTATAATATAGTTGTGCCCATCCTTATGAGTGCTTTTCAATTCTGGAGAAAAAATGTGTTCTACATAACAGTATGAATAGTGCATGAATTTGTGCTGCTTACTTACCTATAATTTCCTTAAAGGCAGACATATTGAACATATGCAGCGTCTGGCATATATTTGTTATGTTGTAAACAGCAAAAAAAAAAAAAAAAAGTAAATATATGCCTATCGTGTTGTTACAGAAAGTAAAATGCCTTTAAGAAGAAAATGCTCCTGTACAGGAACTGATTACAAGAACAATTTTATATTATGTCTGGAAAAAGGAAAATAATGGGAGTAGAATGTTAAAAATGTTCATAAATCACCTACTTTGTGTATAAAAGAAGATCAAAACTTATACTTATTATTTTGTTTTAGTGTGAATATACTGAGCAAGATAAAGCAGTTGAACCAATACAAACCAGTTAACATCTTATAAAGAGCCAGAGTTAGTCATAAATAAGACAAATAGAAATGAGGCTTCACTTTGTAAAGTGAAGACCATGGATCACTGTTTAAAAGCTTCTTACTTGTAAAAAAATAAAAAAAGAAGAAGAAGAAAAAGAAGAGGGATGACAATCATGGGAGAGACAAGAGGAAACTTTAAACACTAAAACGTGGTCTCTACCTGGTACTATTAGGGCACGTATCCTGCTAATTTAGATGGTGCTTTACCAGTAGAGTTGATCCCCATCTTCATGAACAAGTCCCTGACTTCAACAAACCAGGACTTGACAGACCATTTTCTAAGAGAAGTTACTAATATTATGTCCATCACCAGCCTCAGTTATGCCAAGGAAGAACAGTCATTCTGTAGGTATCTACTTCCCGTAACAAAGGCTATAAATGGACAAGGCAGCTATTTCTCATTATTTTTTCCTCTTTATATATTGTATTTTTTCTATCTGGCATTGTGACTACCTACCTTGCTCTGTCCCTTCAACTTCTGACAATGTCCTAATTCTTAATTAATTTCACAGAATTTAATCCTCTAATTCTCTCCTCTCTGGATTGTTTTTGGTTTGCCTCCACAATCTCTAACTCATTGCTATATTCACCATCTTCCTCATTCAACCCTTCAATACCCTGTAAGTAAGCAGGACTTAATGAATATTTCCCAATATTAGATCAAACTGTTGTTGATGATCATCTAGAAAACACACCTAATATAAAATGTGAAACTCAAAAGTAATACCTATTGAAGGCCTTATTCACTCCTGCTTTTTATGTTCATGGTATCTTTTGGTGGTTAACCTCTCAAATGAATCTATCCCATCAAGGTATGCTTATGCCAATTGGCTATGCCATCTAACACATGATCCCCAACACGTGGGTGCCTGACCCAAAAGTACCATTCCTAGCCTGGCTAGTGGCTTATTATGGGTTTTGGCTCAAGAAATATGGCCCCCAAATTAATAGTGGTTTACTTTTCTTTTCTTTTTTTAATGTATCTTTATTATTGAAAGTATTACAGATGTCCCTTTTCCCTTCTCCCATTAACCCCTTCCCCCCTACCAACCTCTCTCCCTGCAGGCCTAAGTAGAAATAGATTTATGGATGTAAGTAACTCATATTAATGACTAAGCATTTGAGAGAAAATTCACTAAATCCCATGTTGAAGTTTATGGAGCTCACGTTCAACTAGGATCTGCCCTAGTTTCAGGGAGGCCCTTCCCTGTTGTTTAGATTTTCTGGAGATTCTGTACTCTCTACCCTTCCACATCCTCTTTTAACTTATCTGAACTGATTGGGCTTCTGCCTCTTTCAAGCAAACAAGCCTTTATAAAACATTTCTGAAATGAGGATTCATAGTATGCTGAAGACCTCACTATGAATGTAATTAGAAAATGATATTTAAATTAACAGAAATCCTGGTTGTGGTAGCCATGAATATCAAGCCAAGTTCATGATAATAACTTGTTCTGGACTTTGTGGCAGTAAATCAACATATCGTTTTCTTAATTACACTATTGTACAATGAATCCTAACTGCCACCTTTAAACTGTCTAGTCTATGTGCATGTTCCTTAGGCTTTATTTTTCACTTTTCTTATTATAAACTAGTAGCCCTGTGCACGAATCCGTGCACCAATAGCTTGCCAGTACCTCGCTGCCGCCCTCCAGTAGCTCTCTGCCTGCTGCCCCGCCCTCCTGTAGCTCTCCCTCCTCCCACCCCCTCATAGCTTGCCCCCTCCTGTAGCTCTCTGGCGCCCACTTGTAGCTCGCTGCCCCACTGTCATAGCTGAACCGTGATCCAGTCGTTACACAGTCGGTCATAACGCTTCACGGCATAACAACCATTTGCACATTACAACTTTATTATATAGGATGTCTGTTGAATTGCTCTGAATATAAATAGATCGTCCATCGTACCATATGAACAGCTGCTCTTCCCTCACAAACCATGATGAACAAGAAAACTTCAGAATCTAGACAGTATTGACTGTCACCAGCATTTGTCCAGAGCTAATCTTTCACGGGCTCTAAGTCAGTCACTTTCCAAAGGTGACTCCTTGTACTTTGGTCTCTAATGAAAATGTGTGGCTTGCTGTACTTACTAGTAGCTATATTCTTCAGTTTGATATCATGTCTCACTTTCTTTTCTGGCCTAGTTTCCTCTTGAATGTCAACTCTGCCATTTCTATAGTTTTAATGTGATGTGTAACTTGGGGCAGGTCTGTCAGGAATGGCACTGAGGTCCTTTCTCAGACAAGACTAGCACTTACTACCCTCATCACTAGGGACGTGGATTTAGCAATTTCCTAATTACTGAATAAACTATGTAAAAAATGTCAACCAAATTATTAAATAAATTGTGGTACTCAGCAGTACAAATAAATCAACCATTGATACATGTAACAACATAGATAAATATCAAAAAGAGTTTGCTATACTAAGGAAACTAATGTCAATGTTTCCATTAATATGAAAGTCTAGATCAGGTAAAACAAATCTATGGTGAGATATATAAAAATTGTCTTTGGTAATGATGGAGAAAAGGGGACTGGAAATTACTGAATATGGCATAAGAAAACACTGTGGAATAAAGGAATGTTCTATATCTTGATGAGTGTAGGTTAACTATGAATGTATATTTGTCAAAATTAATAAAGTAGTATATGCAAAATCTGTGCATTTTGTTGAATTTAAGTTGCATCTCAATAATGCAAGAGCAAATTGCAACAAAAGTAATCTATTTTAATAAATTCTACTTCCATGGCTGGTTTGCTTCAGTGGATAAAGCTTTGGCCTGCAGATTGAAGAGTCCCGGGTTCAATTCCAGTCAAGAGCACATGCCTGGGTTGCCTCAGTGTGGAGCATGCAGGAGGCATCAGATCAGTGATTCTCTCTCATCATTGATGTTTCTATCTCTCTCTCTCTCCCTTCCTCTCTGAAATCAATAAAAATATATTTATACAAATAAAAAATAATAAAAATAAATAAATTATGCTGTTTTATTCAGTTTGCAAAACAATATGTCTAGCCCATTTGCCAAAATAGGAAAGTGTCAATCATTCCTATTTGAAAAAAAAAATAATATTTTACCAGGTGTATTTCAGGAGATACATCTTTTACATATATTTTTGCAGTAATATATATCATAAGGTATATATATTTAGCAGAACTCTCTATTAGTAAACTTTATATTATTATGTGTTCATTATTAAATCATCAATTTTAGTTATTACAATGGTTTATCCAGTCAATACGCATACTATATCTGATTTACATTTCATTCGGAAACTTCTTTAAAGGCTTTTTTTAAAGACAAAGAAGAATTTGATCATAGAAGTTTTCATACTGAGAGATTTATTGAGACAGATCAGACTACAAAATAATGTTTTAATTTAGAAGACCGAGATTTTTTTAAACCAGTCACTTCAAAGTTGGACCCTTTTCTTGCTTCAAAGCAGTGTTAATAAGGGATGTATCAAAGCAGGTGGGGAGCAATAATAGGCATGTTTTCAAATGACTTCTTTAATCCCTGCATATGACTTACTTTAGCTGTTGGAAGAATTATCACAGTACTAAGCTATAACTCAATAGGCACTTCCACTGGAAGTCTTTATCTAGGCCTTTAAAAAATAATGAATAATCATTTCTCTTTTCCTATTTGCATGTAACAAATCACTGATTATATGTGGATGACTGGTCATGATGGAAACTAGTCACATGATATAATAATAAAATATTTATATCATTGCAAGGCAAAAATAGCTTTTAAAACTGCTTTATTGTTCAACAATAATTGAAAACGAGGCTGGATATTGCTCTCTAGAGTATCCATGCATGACATCAGTCTTTAGATTATTAGCAGCATATATCATTAGCCCTTAAGATGGTGATATTACAGTTGTCCAAATGCCAAAATGAGATTAGCAATACAAACTTATTATTTTAACAGACTGAGTCCAGTATGACCTGTAGGCTTTTTATAAATTTAAGTAAAAAATGCCTGTGTTTATTCAAATCTTTCAGTCAATGGTTCTCTTCTGGGCATTTTTGCATTTACGTGAAAAATCTTTTAATTTGACTTGTATGATAGAGAGGGCAAGTGATGTGACTACTGAGATTTATGCTTACCCTTGCCAGTGCTAAATGACCTCTGTATATAAAAATACTACAAAAATGACCAGTTTCTCTTTCCTCCCTTCTATAAACACTGAGAAAGCTGTCTTAACCCCAATTTTAAAACTTATGCTATATTATTATCATCTACATTTTGAATTTTCCTCAGATAGACTTTTATACTTTTACCAGAGGCCTTGTGCATGGATTCGTGCACCAGTGGGGGTCCCTTGATCTGGCCTGCACCCTCTTGCAATCTGGGACCCCTCGGGGGATGTTGGAGAGCTGGTTTTGGCCCCATCCCCACAGGCCAGGCCGCGAGACCCCACTGGTGCATAAATCCATGCACCGGGGCTCTAGTATGCATATAAGATCTTTAGTTAATCTCTTCCCACCCTCCCCCCATCTCCCTTCCTTCTGAGATTCATCCATCTATTCCATGTTTCCATGCCTGTTGTTTCTGCTCCTGTATTGAGCATCTGCCCCCTGGTGGTCAGTGCGCATCATAGCTACTGGCCAGTCAGCCAGTCAGCCTGTAGGCCAGTCGCTTAGGCTTTTATATTATAGATACTTTCTGAGTTCAGTGTCAATATCATTTTAACATTATTTTAATCCAATATATCTCAGTTCTCTTTCTTTCCTGGCCTCACTTAAGGACTATGCATGATATTATGAAATAATCTAAATACTTTTAATTTAATGCAGCATTTATTAAAATGTGGAGGCACACTGGAGTTCCATGTGCCAGGGGACTCTTAGGCTGCCTTGGGGTATGTGGAGGGAGATGCTGTGGATAGTCTCTAGATCAACAAAAGCTCCGCGTCTTATCTTTCTCATATAGAGAGTATCCAGTGATATTTCATCTAAAAAGCATTTCCACTAATGAAATTTATTTTAAACCAGTGCTGTAAACAATATAGCAGGAGTTCTTAAAGTTCGGGGAATTGTAATTTAATTCTCCAAAGTTATCATGCGTATCCCCTGTATTAGTTTTTTCTGGCTGCTCTAGCAATTTATCACAAACTCGGTGCCCAAAATAAGACAAATTTATTTTCTTACAATTTAGAGGCCAGAAATCCGAAGTTATTTTCACAGGGCTAAAGTTAAGATAACAGCAGGGCTGTTTCCCTCTGGTAGGGCAGATTCCATTCTTTGCTTCTCCCAATTACTGGTGGCTGCTGGCATTCCTTGACTTATGTCTTATTCCAATTCCTGCCTCCTTGGCCACATTGCCTTCTCCTCTTATGTGTCAAATATCACTCTGTGTTCTTACAATAGCATTAGTGATTACATTTAGGGTCCATTGGGATGACCCAATATAATCTTCCCATTTTAGGATCCTTAACTTAAACCACATATGCAAAGTCCCTTTTGCTATAAATTGTAACATTCACAAATTTTAGGGATTAAAATGCAGATATCTTTAGGGACTATTATTCAGCCTATCATATTCTACCAATGCTAATTAATTTTCTTAAACAAAAACCAGAATACAATTAGGAAGTGAAAATGGGTTGCTGAAGGTAAAGGCAGCAGTAGAAATAGTAATAGTGATCATTGTAACAAAAATCGTTGTGGCTGTTCCAATAGTAGCAACGGTAGTAAGTAGAGCTGATGCGGCTGCCACCGTTATTGAGCACCTGTAAAATGCCACGCTCCTTACAAACTCCTTAAACATGTATGTCACTTAATCTTCAAAACAGTCCTAGGAAAAAGGTACTGTATTATTATCCCCGTTGTCCAGATAAGGAAACTGAGGCTGAGGTCATTAAACAGGTTTCATAAGATCACACTCGTAGAGTTTAACAGAACTTAAATTTAAAATAAAAAAATACAGGATCTTGAAATCCAGGCAATCCATTGTATCCTTCTGACACATTGCAGCGATAATAGCATGTCTCCTAGGGTAATCTGGACTCTCTTATTTCTAATCATGAAAGGGAAATTTGACAGCTTTGGTATATTAAAAAGAGAACTTTTTGAATGATAAATGTCTCCATAAACAAAATAAAAAGCAATAAATAGGCCAGGCGAAACTATTTCCCTCCAAATTAAGATTTAATAATTTTATATTAAAAAAACTACAAATTAAGAAGAGGAAAAACAAATAACCATTAAAAAGTTATCCTGCATAACTGAAACTTTGTACCCTTTGATTAGCAACTCCCTATTTCTCTCTCCCAGGGCCCCTGACAAACACCATTCTGTTTTCTGTTTCTATAATTTGGCTATTCTAAGTATCTCACATAAGTGGAATCATACAGTATTTGTCTTTTTGTGACTAGCTTAATGAGTGTTGGTGAAGTTGTAAAGAAATTGAAAACCTCATACATTGCTGGTGGAAATGTATAATGGTGCAGCTGCTTTGGAAAAACGGGCAACTCCTCAAAACGTAAAACACAAGACTTCCAATATGACATAGTATATTTTCAAGGTCAACACAACCTTAAGAATATATTAAGAACCACTAATTATAAACTTTTGAAGTATGGCATTGTGGTATGTGAACTACATAAGCACCTTAGTCTCCAAAGATTCACATTCAAGTTGAAAATGATGTCCCCATACCTTTTAATTATAAAATATTTAATTATATAGAAAAGTTTAAAAAAAAGTTTAAAAAACAAATGCCATATATATCCTTCACTAGATTCAACAATTACTGTATTTTATTTTGGCTGAACCAAAATAGGAGGGAGATAGAAGGAATAAGATAACAAGAAAGAGGGGAAATGATGACCATATGCTTTCTTGTGTATGGCAGCAGAAGGAATCTATTGTAAAGAATGGGAGAAGCACATTTAATGCTGGGATAGAGCTGTCGATAGTTCTGCATGTTCTTGTTGTTGAGCCCATCATGTGCATTGCTGGCTGTGAGTTGGTAGAGAGAGCCCAGTAATATGGTCTCTTCTTGAATAGTTAGAAGTAGCATGTGTGAATAGTCAGAGAGGCCTGTGTTTGAGATCCAACTCTGTTTTATGGTGTGTCTGTGAATAATCACTTACCTGTTTCCATTTCTGTAATATAGGAAGAAACATGCCTGACTTGAATGTTTCCCCTGAGGATTCAGAATGATATCCGTAAGTGCCCAGCACAGTGCCTGGGATATAATAGTGTGATTTGGAATATTCACAACAAATACTAAAAGGAGAGATGACATTGAGAAGGACGAATTGTGTACCTTTTAGTGAAGTCATATCTAAAACAAGTAGGACTGATTTAAAGTCAAGTTTAAGAATCAACTCAGATTCCCTCTCCTTTGATGACTTAGCCATCAGTCCAATGAGATGACGTTAGGACAGATCTGGTGAAGGAATAGCCTGTATCAGAGCCAACAGGAGCCAGACCCAGCCGCAGATGTTTCTTGCTAAAGGACAATCCAAAAGGGCACTATCAGGCAAGGGGTGCCAAGTCCCCTCTCTGGCCACTCGAACAGAAAAGGGGGAAGAGAGCTTGGTGACAGAAGGACCCATGTGCCACTTACTGTGAATGTGAGGGGGTGGTGGTGCCTAAAAAGCCACCTGAGTCCTCGGGCTTCCTTGCCCTGACCCTCTGGCTGGAGTAGCTGTTTCCAGGACAAAAGCCGATGAAAGAGGAAGCCTGAGGGAGACCATGTGCCTGGGAATAATCGATAACAAAATTCAGTGCCAAGTGAGACACGTGCAGCTGTTTGAGAATTGTTTTGTCCCTTAAAAATCAAACTTGGGTTTATTAAAACCAAAATTTATATTTACCTAAATGTCACTCATCTTTCTGTAAAACAAAGCTGGGTTATCAAACTAAGATCTTGATTGCTCAAAGGTGTGACTTTTAGGATGTTTTACTGGTTTTTGTAAAGTAGTAAAATGTTAAACTAATAGATAAATGCAACATTGCATATAAAAAAAGCAAAAACCCCACCATGAGAGTCCACACCAGGGAACATATATTCTTGTTCCTAACTTTCCTGTAAAACCCACTGATGATGACAACTTGGATGAAATACTCCCTTTAAGAAAATATCCTCTATAATAAAATAGTAATATGCAAATTAACCATCACTCCGCTACATAAGCCACGCCCACCAGCCAATCAGGCGAGTATGCAAATTAACCCCAACCAAGATGGCTACCAGAAGGGAGGCTGGGGTTTCCCCAGCAAGAGAGGAAGCCAAGCTTTCCACACACTCTGGTGGGCCCAGGCCTCCACTCAAGGATATAAAGTTTCAATTATAGAAGGTAAACAAATCCAAACAGAAATGGCAGCAGCCACGGATCAAGCAGGAGGCTTGGCTCAAGCTCCAGGCTACAAAGTTTCAATTGTAGAAGGTAAATAAATTCCAGATACCAGGGCCTCTGCTTGGGTCGCCAGGGGCGTGGCTGGCCTGCAAACCACCACAGGCTCCTCACCCAGGCCTCTCCATGCCCCAAGGGAACCCCACCCAGATCCAGGACACCCTTCAGGGCAAACCAGCTGGTCCCCACCCATGCACCAGGCATCTATCCTATCTAATAAAAGAGTAATATGCAGATTGACCATCACTCCAACACACAAGATCAAGTTAGCTGCCCCTATGTGGTCAAAGATCCTGCCCCCATGTGGACACAAGATGGCCAGCAGGGGAGGGCAGTTGGAGGCGATCAACCCTGTAGAGGAAGGCAGTTAGGGGTGACCAGGCCGGCAGAGAAGGGAAGTTGGGGGCAAACAGGCTGGCAGGGGAGCAGTTAGACATAGATCAGGCAGGCATGGGAGTGGTTAGGGTGTGATCAGGCTGGCAGGTAGAAGCGGTTAGGGGAAATCAGGAAGGCAGGCAGGCGAGCAGTTGGGAGCCAGCAGTCCTGGATTGTCAGAGGGATGTCTGGTGGGATCGGGCCTAAACGGGCAGTCGGACATCCCTCGAGGGGTCCCTGATTGGAGAGGGTGCAAGCTGGGCTGAGGGACACCCCCCCACCCCCATGCACGAATTTCGTGCACCGGGCCTCTAGTTCATTATATAAATTTCTTCTTCCAAAATCAGTATCACCATGCTGCCAACTATAATGTATAAATCCCAAGTGGCTAAAAAGACCTCTGTTTAGCTGCCTTTCCTATTCCCACTTACTTCCACAGAACTTCCAGGCAGATCACAACCTTTTGTATGAATAAAACTCAGAAATTTTGAAACCAGGGCAGTAGTTATTATTTTGCAGTTATCTTATGCTGTTAGTCTCCAAAAAGTTGCTTTTAAGATGCATCAAGTTATTTAGAAAAGCATTATTTGTAACCCCCACATAGGTAACTTTATTTATGTTACATGCATACTTGAAGACTTGATATGAATTGGTGAAAATGCTTTTAGGTTACCCTTCATAAAGCATTCATTGTGCAACTCAGAGAATATGCTACAATGTCAAAATTGTATGCAAGCATCCTCTTATTGCATATCTTAGTAAATTTTATGTTTTTCTTTTGGCAACTACAATATTACTTAAATACTGTGCCTTGTAAAATAAATATATGTACATGTTCTCACCTGAACAGGGTCAGAAGTGAGTTTCCAGGTAAAACATTCTGAGCCAAAGTGTCCTACTAACCAAGCTCTTTTCTCAAATTTCATTAAGCATCCAAAGAAGTCACTGACTCTTTAGATGGAGCAAAACCTCTAAGCACAGACTTCTTTACAAAGATAATTTATATAAGCTGTTTACAGATTTTAAGTGCTTATTCTTTTATTGAAATATTTTGAAGGCACATATGTGCAAAAATAGATCAAGAAGTGCTAAAATAATTTAATTTTGAATCATTAAAAAGGGGGACCCCTTCCCCAAGTGGATCCTAATGCCTAATGCCTTTCCTTCCTTCCACTAAACAGGTCTGAACTCATCCTCCTGTCATGTACTATTTCAGTGTATAACATCATTTGCTTAATCCGAGGTTTCTTTCCCTAAATAAAAGTGACACCAACTTTGTAGATACTGACTCTGAGGATTAAAGAGAAAATTTCACTTTATTCTTGGATTTTTCAAGTAGTAAACACAGGCTTAGTCAATACAAGAAACCTCTAAATTTTTAAAAATAAACTTGACGGCATATATACCAAGCTAGTTGAGAAAAAGCAACAAGGCATAGAGGCTTGTTACTTGAGATAAGAAATACGACATTCCCTCTTTTCAGTTCCCTGGTAAAAGATCTTATTTTTGGCTATTTCATTAGCCCATTTCTTACTTTTCCCCCAATTTCACATTTCCTCTTTTCAGTGCTAAGTCTTAATATTCCATTTCCATTGAAGTCCAAGGAGGCTGCACAGGGGTTATTGCAACTGTTCCCCATCACAATGTTCAACATTTCCTCTCCTCTCACATCTTAGACAAAGGCTCTGCTGGTATATTCTGTGAACCTTCAAGATCCTTTCCAGTAAAATCAATTACAGAGCTCCATGCCAACTTCACAAAGCTTTATAGGTTTTTAAAATTACAGTTTGCATTAAACATTGTTTTGTATTAGTTTCAGGTGTACAGATTGTGGTTAGACAATCATCTACTTTACAAAGTGTTCCCTATAGTGTTTTATTTTGTTACATGAATGATACAAATTTTAAAAATTTTGAGCTTTGTTGCTGTGCTAATC
The DNA here is from genome assembly GCF_951640355.1 of Cnephaeus nilssonii. Taxonomy (NCBI): domain Eukaryota; kingdom Metazoa; phylum Chordata; class Mammalia; order Chiroptera; family Vespertilionidae; genus Cnephaeus; species Cnephaeus nilssonii. Next base: position 40,493,138 of record NC_137085.1, on the reverse strand, counting down.
CTCTTGTTCATCTTTAAACATCACAGTAAAAGCTTTCAGCCCAAGGTGCATGGGTTACCTGAAAATCACTGCTTCCCTTAGCTTATTGTTTCCGTTTTTACAAAAGATCTTAACAAACTGGTCAACTTGGTTTAAGTCTCTTCGTTTTTCTAGAACTCAGTACTTCAATTCTAAAGTAGAAATAAATTAAACCTTACCTTATCATGAGAGAAAAAAATCCTAGATGGAAATTATAGCCCATAATAATGTGTGAGGAGAAATGCTGTGGGGATTACTTCTTGTCCTGGGTGACAGGGCTCTTTACATTCAGTCCCTGAAAGTTTAAGGCCTATCAAATCCAGTTACAGAATTCAAAAGTCCCCCTAACTCTAAAACCAGTGTAATGAACTTTTTGACCATTATAACTCAATTATAGGCCATGCATGTCCACATCTCAGATAACTGGAAAATGGTAGAAGTCAAGTTGTTCTTGTCCTTACCCATTCTAACCAATCAAGGGAAGCCAAGAAATGTTTTTCATGAGTTACAAATGGACAGGCATCAATTGCTTTTACAGGGAAGTTGAATTGTTTCTTATAGCTTCTTTATAAAATATTTATTTAGCATGACTAATTGCTGACTGAAAATACTTCTATAAAAAAGCAGTTCCTTATCCTGGAATGCACAGGAAATAAAGCCAGTAGCTTATATTTTGTCCATTTCTTATACTTATAGGGTAAGTGGTTATTTGCTTATTTAACAAGGCTAATGTAACTAAGATGAAATATGCTTGCCATTTGGGGAATTATGGTTTTACAAAGAAATATCAAAGAAATTTAAATGTGGTCTCAATTAAATGTACTGGCCCAGATTCCAGGGCTGAACTGAGTTTCTCAAGTCATAGTTTAAATGCTTTAATCTTCCCATGATGCTTATTGTTCTGTAGGAGAATGGGCTAGGACAGTGGTCGGCAAACTCATTAGTCAACAGAGCCAAATATCAACAGTACAATGATTGAAATTTCTTTTGAGAGCTAAATTTTTAAAACGTATACTTCTTCTAATGCCACTTCTTCAAAATAGACTCGCCCAGGCCGTGGTATTTTGTGGAAGAGCCACATTCAAGGGGCCAAAGAGCCGCATGTGGCTCGCGAGCCGCAGTTTGCCAACCACGGGGCTAGGAGAAACTCCAACACTGGTAGACTTTAAGGATGTGGTAATAACTCCAAATGGTCATCATAAGGGACAATGGTTTGAGGTGCAAAAGGAATTTGACTCACACTGCTTTAATATGCACAGGTCAGAAAACTTTGCACAGGTTCCTTTAAGAGAAACATCCCAAAAGAATTATTATTATCCTATATTATAAAAAGCTAATATGCAAATGGTCATCACAACCTCACAACCTCACGCCTTAATGGCACAGATACTCATCACTGGGGAGAGAGGAATGGGGACCAGCCAGGCACAAATGAGCTTGTGAGAGAGGAATGGGGACCAGCCAGGCTGTGACCTGGGAGAGGGAAAAACCATGTGCCCTGCGGTCCCTGGCACCTGCAGCTGCGGCCCAGGCAAAGCCACCTGCCCATAGTCCTCTGCAGCTGTGGCCAGCCCAGGTGAAGCTAGCCCAGGTCCTGAGTGCCTGCGGCCAGCCAGAGGGTGGGAAGTCTGGGTACCGGGTGCCTGCGACTGGCTGGAGGAGGGAATCCTGAGTCCCGGGTGCAAAGTGAGACAGAGGCAGTTAGGGGCAATCAGGCCAGCAGGCGAGCAGTTAGGGGCGATCAGGCAGGCAGAGGTGGTTAGGGGCGATCAGGCAGGCAGGCAGAGGGGTTAGGGGCAATCAGACAGGCGAGCAGTTAGGAGCTAGCAGTCCCGAATTGTGAGAGGCAGTCGGACATCCCCCAAGGGGTCCTGGATAGGAGAAGGTGCAGGCCGGGCTGAGGGACACCCCTCCCACGCCCCATGCATGAATTTCGTGCACCGGGCCTCTAGTACATACATAAGATTGTTGGCTGATACATTTCACCCAGTAAGTACTATGAAGTTAAAACCCAAAGTGATTAGCAAGATTTTCCTCATTTTGATTAAAATAGCAGCCTTTAATAAACATCACATCTATCTTAAGCCACTGGTCATGATCCTTAATTAGTATTGTTTTTATATTTTTAATTCACTGTGATTATTATGCTTTGCCTTTTCCCTGAACATTGCCACTTTTCTGGGTCACAAAAGCCAATGCAGCTTCCCTCATTATTCCAGGTAGTGTTATTTAATTTCAACTTCTAAAATGGATACACACAGGAAAGAAATATTCCTGCTGTGTCGATCCTGGTTCCATAACATTGCAATGTTGATTTGTATGGTAATCTAAACCATAGGAATAACATTTCAGTGAGGGAAAGATGCAGAAAAAAATCTTTATTGATGAGTAGAAGGCCAGGTCATTGCATTCTCATTCATTCTACTGCAAATGAAATTTACATTTACAAAAGAAACCCTATAAACTCAGCCATGAGGATGGTTCAGCAGATTCTGGCAGCCCCTGTAGGTGGGGCAGATATTTGAATTCCTGAGTTGTTTTCTGCTGACAGAGATAGTAGAGATAGTGTTTAATTATTTCTCATAATACCAACTGTCTGAATGTCACACTTCTACACATTATGGTAAGTTCTGGAGAGTATCATATGTGTGTGGTTAGATGAGCCAGGTGTTCCTGGGCAGATATAAGCAGCAGGCAGGTTAATACTTCTCTATCTGTTATTCACAGGGAAAAAATCATCAGTGGTAGCAAAGTTTCTCTGTGTTTTATGCTTCCACATAACAATTAACATACATTTTGGGGGGCTTTAGCAGAAGTGCTTTTTTCTGTGATGGTATGTAGGCTAGTTTGTGATTGTGCAATTTGGTTGCAATTCCTCTTTAAAATGGACTGAAACACAGCTATTACCAATAAGGAAGGCTATTAAAAGGCAGACATTTCTAGAATGTAAGCTAATGGGAGGATTACTAGGAAAAAGGGGAAAAATTCTTTGTACATGTTTATCTTGCTCTAATGTGAGAAACATGGGTATGCACTTGATCTTTTCAAAACTTCACATTACTTCATATAGTTACATGCTATAATTGTAAATATCTTCATTATACTTGAAAACCTCTTAGCAAACAGTAAATTTTGTTTGAGGTAAACATGCCTCTTTCTTACCTCAGTTTGTAATTTTGAATATTTGTCATCAGTGAGGTAAATTTCCTTAAAGTACTCACACCTTGAAAATTCTGTTTTAATGCTGTTACCCCCCACCCCCTGCCAATAAATTATTTTTTATGAGATGAATGTCTACAGTACCCTGCTCTACCAGCTGAGCTATCGAATGGAGCAACATGGATGGATCTTGAGAATACCATGCTAAGCAAAATAAGTCAGTCAGAAATGCTAAGCACCATATGATGTTCCTCACATGTGGGATATAAAACTAAAACTGAAAGACACAGACAACAGAAATGTGGTTACCAAAAAAGGGGGTTGAGTGTGGTAAATAGTAAAGGGGGGCAAATATATGTGATGGAAAATGATTTGCAATGCAATATAAAGATCATGTATCATTGAAATGTAATCGTATTAACCAATGTCACCCCAATTGATAAAAAAGAAAACATACTGAAAAAGATCCCAATAGTTTAGCAGGAAAATTTAGATAAATATAATAGAACAGTATATAAACTTTGCTTGCTTCATTTTCTAATGTGAAAAAAACAATACTTAAGGTTTTTCAGATAAACTCATTTCATGAGTTTCATCTTTCTATAAGAGTCTTTCAATTTTTATTGTATCTTGATGATGTGCCTACCTATTAACTATATCTTATCTAAAATAGGTACTTGATATATTTTTGTTAACAAATAAAACACTTAAAGAGCAAAAAAAGGATGAATATCTAAAAAGAAATTACTCTAGTATAACACTATATTTTCATTGTGATATGAAATCTCCATTTTCCAAAAGCACACCCATGCCATTCAAATCAATATTTTCCCCGTCTTTTCAACATCTTAGAAGGTAACCATAAGAGGTAAGAAGCAATAAAGTGAAAGTAGCTTCAGGACTAAGAGGTGTCACTTGGGGTTTATTATTTCACTAAGGGTCAGCCTTATATTTTCCTACTTAAGTAGCATGCAAATACAAGCAAGCTTAATAGTCTTACATGGCACTTTTTGAAATGTAGGCTATTATTCTCACCCTAGGTATGTAAGCCAATCCACCATAATAAGAAGGCATTCATGGAGGCAAATAAATTTCCAAAATCAATAGGATATACCCAATCTTGTTAGAACAACAGAAAATAAACTTTATTCAATGTTGGATTGATTAGACATGAATAGGATTGCCATTTAATTAACTTATCATATAGGCCTCCTATCTAATATGGCAATATTTCTTGACATATGGAAATTAGAGATTCTCTCATTTATTTTCCAAGAGGAAAAAACAAAATGAAATTTTGTGTATTTACTGAGTAATTGTAATTTGGAAGATATCATGTTCAGTTGCACTTGAGAAAATATGAGCTCCCAAGTATTGAGAGCTATGAGGGGAAGAATGCTCTCCTAAATTCCTAAGTATGCAGAAGATAAAGTATTGAAAAATGTAACAAAAAAGAAAAAAGATATTAATTTACACAGACTGTAAGTCGGTGCTTTCCAACTGAACTTTCTGGGATGGTGAAAATGTTTGATTATTTGCATTCTCCTATGTTATGTATTGCCACCTGTAGCTATTGAGCCCTTTAAATGTAACTGGTGCAACTGAAGAGCTAAATTTTTATTTCATCTTACTAATATTTAAGTAGTCACACATGGCTAATGACTGCCATAGTAAACAGTGAAGTTCTAAGTATTTCAGGAGTAGATAGAATAATTTTCCTGGAGGGAGGTTTGGGAGAGCACTGCAGAGGAAATTTTTTCTACATAAGCACAAAGTGAGACCAAGGAAACAGAAATAGCCAACATGAATAGACCAAACGTTACACACAAAACAAGTATCAGAGGAAGAAGAAAAAAAGTAAAACTAGGTAGTAGTGGTCTAAAGTACAATCTAACTGCAGATTTTTCAAGCAGCTTGGTAATCTCCAGATGAAAGTTTGACCAGTTCCATCAAACCCCTAAGCTCCCATCACATGGCACTTCTAACTTCACATGGTTAATCAGAAATATGCACCAGTCTTTAGTATGTCATAGTTTATAATTTCAATATATATTTGCTATTCAATATTATTCAAATTTTAATGTTTAAAACACATATATGTAATTGAAAGAAAGTTTTAAATAAATCTGCATAAATCAAAGGGAAGATTAACAATTGAAGCCTTTGGCTTTCAAAATATCCAATGATGAGTGCTCTAAAAGAAATAAATAGTTTTTAAAATATCCTAATTCAAGAGTTCTTCATTGTTGAAATATAGTTCATTGTATTACTTTTAACGCAACAGACCTGTGCAAACAGGGTTGTCACACAACATTAAAATGGAAATAATCATACCAAAAGATTCAATATTCTACCTACTATAAAAACAATCTAATTCAGTAAAATTATTCATAGTATCCTATCTAATAAAAGAGTAATATGCAAATTAACCATCACTCCGCTATACCCACAAGCCACGCCCACCAGGCAATCAGGAGAGAGTATGCAAATTAACCCAACCAAGATGGCTGCAGCCACAGAGCTAGCAGAAGGCTTGGGTTTCCCTGGCAAAGGAGGAAGACAAGCTTTCCGCACACCCTGGCAGGCCCAGGCCTCCACTCAAGGCTACAAACTTTCAATTATAGAAGATAAATAAATCCCAACAAAAATGGCGGCAGCCACAGAGCTGGAGAGAGCAGGAGGCTTGAGTTGCCCCCGGCGATGGAGGAAGCCAAGCTTTCCACAGCCCTGGCCTGCAGTGGCCTCCGCTTAAGGCTACAAAGTTTCAATTATAGAAGATACATAAATCCCAACAAAAATGGCTGAGGACACGGAGTGAGCAGGAGGCTTGGCTCCGCTCAAGGCTACAAAGTTTCAATTATAGAAGATAAATAAATCCCAGATACCAGGGCTTCCGCTTGGGTCGCCGGGGGGCATGGCTGGCCTGCAAACCACCACAGGCCCCTCACCCAGGCCGCCCCACGCCCCAAGGGAACCCCCACCCTGATCCGGGACACCCTTCAGGGCAAACCAGCTGGCCCCCACCCGTGCACCAGGCCTCTGTCCTATCTAATCCTATCTAATAAAAGAGTAATATGCAAATTGACCATCACTCCAACACACAAGATGGCTGCCCCTATGTGGTCAAAGATCCTGCCCCCAACTGGGCACAAGATGGCTGCCACAAGATGGCCAGAAGGGGAGGGCAGTTGGGAGGGAACAGGCCTGCAAGGGAGGGCAGTTGGGGGCAATCAAGCCTGCAGAGGAGGGCAGTTGGGGGGGACAAGGCCTGCAAGGGAGGGCAGTTGGGGGCAATCAAGCCTGCAGAGGAGGGCAGTTGGGGGGGACCAGGCCTGCAGAGGAGGGAAGTTGGGGGTGACTGGGCCTGCAGGGAGGGCAGTTAGGGGTGACCAGGCCTGCAGGGGAGGGCAGTTAGGGGCAATCAGGCTGGCAGGGGAGCAGTTAGACATCAATCAGGCTGGCAGGGGAGTTGTTCGGGGGTGATCAGGCTGACAGGCAGAAGCGGTTAGGGGCAATCAGAAAGGCAGGAAGGCAAGCATTTGGGAGCCCACAGTCCTGGATTGTGAGAGGGAAGTCCAACTGCTCGTTTAGGCCCGATTCCGGTAGGGCCTAAACGGGCAGTCGGACATCCCTCGAGGGGTCCCATATTGGAGAGGGTGCAGGCTGGGCTGAGGGACACCCCCCCATGCACGAATTTCATGCACCAGGCCTCTAGTTAACTATAAAAGAAAGAAATGACTCAAAAATACTGGATCTCATTAAAATGTTTTTTGTATTATGTTTCCTATCAACATATAAAATGAACTATTTTACTTTATTTTGTTCTTTTCATTCATAATAAAAATGACAATTGTTCTAATTGATTTTATAATGTTTATTAACAAGCATATAAAGTGGGGTTCTGTTGTTTCTTATAACAAATAATTCATCTGTGAGATCATTTATGTTGTCCATTTTAATCCAAATGGACATTACATCTCATGAGCTTTGCTTGATAGCCTGCCAATGTTTTAGCGTGTTCTGTAGCCAAACTAGCTTAGGAAATGATTCCCCACAGCATGAGGCCTGAGGCATAGTTAGCGAATTTTGGACACATGTTTGGTCACCACAAAACAGCATTGGAATAACTGAGGCAGAGAATTTTCTTAGTACTCAGCGTTTGGTATCCAAAACTTAAAGAAACAATTCACACAGCCGTCAGCCTACAGTCCTCCGCTCTACCAGCTGAGCTATCGAAGGGCGCGCAAGAAACAATTCAGACATATCATTACAATACACTTGCATAATGGCATGCAGGCAGATGTATAGAAATATTCAAACCATGGAATTAAATAACATCACATTATTTTTAATATTTATGCATTGAGGGGATATAGGCAACAGTGAATTAACTGCAATAAAGAATATAAACTACAATTTTAATAAATCTAGACCTACAGAAAAGCTAAGACTTACTGGAAGTTGTTTATATAAATAAATATATTTAATGGCTAAAATAACAATTTTGCACTTAATTTTAGTCACTATGCCAGGGATATATGAACTTTCCCAAAGATCAGCACTTAATTCACATGGGAAATTGTTAAATGCACATTTTAAAGCAACACCTAGATTTACTGAATAAGAAAGTCTGATGATGGTGCCTCATAATGTGTATTATAATGGACCTTCCAGCTGATTTCGATGCATGAACACCACTGACCTAGCTCATCATTCTAATCTCTCAGATGAGGACATTTGGGAGGTGACTTGGGAGTATGGATTGAAACTAAGGTTTGCTAACCACCAGTCTGCACTACACCAATAATTCTGCTTAGAGCCCTCTCCTGGGCACATTTGTTTGCCTCTCCAGCATTAATTTCCTTATTTTTATTCCTATCAGGTTAATGGTTATGTTAAAGGATCCACTGTATATTTATATGGATCGAAGAAAAAATGAACTTCTTCTCGTAGTTTTTCTGAAAACATCATGTTAATATTGTTTTTGCTTGATTGCTACAGAAAAAGGCATATGGGCAAATTCTGGCCAATGAGATAAAAGGAAAATTTTGGGAAAAGATGTTCTCACTTCTGAGAAGAAATTCTGAGAAGATAAAGTATCACTTCTTAGGGCACTGCCATTTCTGTATAGAATGTCTGGGACTCCCATAGCCATTTTGTAACTGGTTAGGTCCTGAGAACAAATCCAAAATACTTAGTATGTTACAATAATTAAATGTAAAGAAATCATAACCTCCATGATATCACTGAGCTGCTGAAACAATCAGCAATAGCCAACCAACCTATATAAGGTCCCTTTCTTGCTGTCCCTCCTCCCTGAGAACTTTGAGTAATTTGAGATAATATATGTATTTGTGGTTTAAGACATTATGAGTCAAACTTCCTGTTACTTACATTTGAAGACATCTTTGACACAAAACTTTTAATATCTGTTTACATTCCATATTTATACATCATTACAGAAGTAAATATATGTATTTTTTAAAAAGGTAAAGAATAAAATCTTCCTTTTCACCCTACTTCTTTTACTATTCTTGAGATATAACCACTTCTAACTTTTTCTGATTTAATTTTTGATGATTATTATATAATTGTAAATAATATTCTTAGCACTTATGGACTGATTGATAAATTTTAGTTATCTCTGGATTTCTAACTATAAACTATAATTATATCCCTCTTACACACTTTCAATTTTCCTTTGACTCATCTACATCAAGATTTTTAAATTACATTGTAATTTTCGTTATTTTAGTAATTAGCATTACAATTTTAACTAGTAAAATGTTTTCTCTAGTTTTGATCCAACAAATTTCAATAAAGTATTTTGATTTCCCAGAACATTAGATGAAAAGGTGACTGTATTTTTCTACTACGACTTCTTTCCTCACTCTCAATTTCTATGAGCTCTAATTTTTATCTTGCCATAGTTCAAAATAGGTAACATTAAATCTTCTGGAATTTTTCTGAAGTAATTTGAAAACCTTTAGTGATTTACATTTTGATGATATAAAAGTTGATCACTAAAGAGTTTATTAGAAATAGTAGGCTAAGAAAGTGAGACATAATTCTTAGTTCATAAATCTGTGCCACTTAACATAGACTCTTCCAAGCATTAAGATCCAATAGATTCCTTTCCTTATATTTCCTCACATCACATTTTAGTTTGCTTCATATTTGAATCATCGTGTTCTCATTTTTCTTTTCCTAGAAATCCAATTACTTTTGCATTTCCTCTGGACAGAAGAGAATTACAGCATCATCTTATTTTTAAGGGCTTTTAAAGTCTCCTGGTTCATCTCCTCCACTGGGGTTCAAACTGGTATCCTTTAAGAAGCCCTTTCTACTTCATGGGATAAATGAATAGATGAAAGTGTATGCCAGTTGCACCACTACCTTGCTGAATTTTTTCTTCCAATTAAAATTATGGCTTTATTTTTTGTTTTAGATCTAATATTTTCCTTTTTGTTGGGTTTCTCTTATTGTTTTTTTTTTTTTTTTGGTGGACCAAAACATTAAGTTATGCTTTAAAGATTTGTACATAACTAAAAAAAAAATACTTAGTTTTGGTCTCATATAACTACCATATTCAAACTGAGTACTTGCCTTGATTCATTAGTTTTTAGAATTTGGTAGCACTATTAGAAGTCTGATGCCAATGTAAAACCTTTGTCTCTTTAGGTATCTGGATTTCTCATCTAGAAGATTTTGGAATATCTTTTTATACTTGATGGATAGAAATTTCAGAATACTGTATCTAACTGTGGAATTCTTCATGTATTCAGTTATGTCTCTCTTCTTTTGTTCTGTCATAGACCTCAGTGTCTATTATGTCAGTCAGACTGTCTACTTAGTTTTTATTTGTTTTGGCAATCATAATTTTAATTAGCAAAAAAATGTTTCTTCTTGTTCTACATTTGCATCTTATTCATAGTAGCCTGGTCTTGTATTATTGATGTAATATTCTTTTAATTATCTTGAAGAATGAATATAATTGTAATTGGTAATATGTTTTCTTAATTTCATTCACTTCCTGTATTTCCTTCAGTCAATTATTTTATTTTCTCATATTTACCTCTTTCAACTCTTTTTCACTCAAAATATCTTTCCATCAAATAGAAGGCATAAAAGTGGGCCATGAGATGAGAGATTCCTACTTTGACTTTCGCTTCCCTTTATGAATTATGGGTTGAGAGAAGGCAGGGCCTAGGCTCAGGCTTCCATAATTCCCAAAATTAAGGAGGACTTCACTCCAAGGGGAGTAACCTTACTGTGCTTTACCCCTCAGTGAGTTGTGGAGTTACCTTTATTGACTTATTTTTCTATGTTGAATACTGCTGCTCTTCTTGCTCCAAGCCCAATATCCATACCATATATCTACCATTCTAGAAAGCAGCTTTCTGCTGACAAGTGCTGCAGCCAGAGCTCTGTAAATATGGATAATGGAGAGGAAAATGATAGGATTTACCTTCCCAGTATCCCCTCTGTCTTGGGCAGCCCTCCAACTAGCTGTGCTAGTTGCTGCCATCCAGACAACCCTTATTATTACTCTGGTAGAACCTTCTCACTTTGAACTTAAGTGCATTTTAGAACCAATGGCTCTTACCTCTGTTCAAGCTTTTTCACCTGGGTGTTTAATTTGTGTTCTCATATAATCTGTGGAAGGAGCATGTTATTTTGTATGCATTAAGTTCAATCCCAAAAAAGACCGTCAATGTTTTTTTACAACTCATTTGTCCTATTTAGAAAAAAAATTCAAAATTCTCTAAATTAAAAATATATAAATATGGTAGAAAAGAAGCCAGTTAAGTCCTTCCTGTCTAGAAATTAAAGTGCTACATGCAGTTGTACAGAACTGTATGTACATGAAGGTTTAGTTCCTGTGAGAATAAGAAGAGAACACCAGGAGCTGTGGCTGACCTAAAATATGGTGCAGGGCAATTTTCATCAACTGTTTTGGTGTCACTGGTCGCTGAACATTTTATAGAGTAAATTAGTCACAAAAGTTTATTTAATATGCTGAATGGCAGCAGGTAAGAAATTTGAAGTGAGTCCATATCATTCTCTGCTTAACTAGGGATTGAAAGCTCTCATAAAAGGCAACAAAATTCTGCAGACCATATATCTCTGTAGATACAGAGCAAATACTTAGATGTACAAACTTGAAGCCTTTTTTGTTTTTAATATATATTTTATTGATTTTTTACAGAGAGGAATGGAGAGGGATAGAAAGTTAGAAACATTGATGAGAGAAAAACATCAATCAGCTGCCTCCTGCATACCTCCTACTGGGGTTGTGCCCGCAACCAAGGTACATGCCCTTGACTGGAATCAAACCTGGGACCTTTCAGTCTGCAGGCCGATGCTCTATCCAATGAGCCAAACCAGTTAGGGCCAAACTTGAAGCCTTTTTGCTAACAGCCCTCACAAAGCCATACAGACTGAGTAGTAGCCATACATACCAAGACTGGGAGGGTGTCCTTGTGGTTTTCTCATGGGTCCCTTCCAGAGACTTAAATAGATGGATGTATTTGCACATGGTTACATAAAGTAGCTTTAACCCACAGTAACTGGTGGTCATTTTGAGTCAATTTTCAAGATTATGCATTATTATTATCTATACTAATAAAAGGGTAACATGCAAATGGTTGGGACTCCCTCACGTGTAACGACCAATCAGCAGGCTGTGTGCGCAGAAGGTGCGGGTGAGCAGGGACTTACAGCATCGAGGACTTGCGTGACACCATCACAATCCATCACCAGGAGGCCTGGGGCCCAGCAGAGGCCTCCACGTGGCCCGGCCCGGGGGCAGCCTGGCGGAGGCCTTCATGTGGCTCCACCGGGGTTCAGAGGCCTCTCCACACGGCTTGGTCTGGGGGCGGGGCCCGGCAAAGGCCTCCATGCAGCGAGGCCTGGGGGTCCTGAGGCTCTGCACGGTGTGGAGGCGGTACCCCTGGCTCCAGCCTACCTCTTTGGGGCAATCCATTGAGGAGAACCAGATGGGTGGGCGGGGTCTACCTCTTTGGGGTGATGGATCATGGGGCTCCTGCACTGTGACAGGGCACAGGCCAGGATGGGGGAACCCCCCCCCCTCCTGAGTGCACGAATTCCATGCACCAGGTTACTAGTTATTCTATAACTTAAATAAAATTTTATTCATTTTTCTTTTGTTCTTATAAAGTCATAGCTATAACTAAGGTCACCTTACTTGCCCTACTAAAACATTCTTAAGTCAAGAAATCTGAAAAAAAAATAAAGAAAGAAAAACTGATTGGTGTAAAAAGGCCAGCGGTACCTGATAATTTATATTGGCATGTATGTAAAACTGAGGACATATTTTCCCTGAATATTTCCTTTTATTTTTTTAATATTTCCTTTTAAGTTATTCTATTCTTTAAATTATATGTCAAGTGGACACTAGGAGCCAGGTTTCATAGTAAAACAAAAGAATAGTTCTCAGCCTTTCATGACTTTCAATAGCCCATTCATTACAGGCACCACTAGATTTATAGGAACTGGGAGAAATTTTTTTTTTTCCCCATATTCCTCCCATAAGATAAGAACTTTGCCAAACTTTCATCCTGTCAGGGAAGTACTAGGGAGGAGTATTTTCTCCATCTTTCTGACTCTCTCCTCCCCACAGGAAGAGTGACTTTTCTAATTGGTACACTGTGGCAAAGGTTACAGCTCAGAGGTGACCCGCATTCTCTGCCCAGCTTTCTTTCTTTCTCTGTCAGTTTTTCTACCAGTGAGGTGTGTTCTCGCCCTCCACTCCTGTTTATATGCATAAAGCCCCATGAATTTGAATAAGGTCAAGACTCTCTTAGCTCTAGCTTGCTCTGTTTAGAAAGATCACTGTTCTCTATGTTGGTTACTAGGAAACTCTGTTCAAAATATCCAACACTCCCAAATAAACAGGTCCCAAGGACTAGTTGGGAAAGCAGAATTAAATTGGAAGTCTCACTTTGTTCTCAAAGTCCAAATTTCTTCACCTAATAAAATATTGATAGTGTTAAGGGGGTATTATATTTTAATTCTCATCTCATTATTTTATGGTTATCTTGAATTTGGATAGCATTTAGAAAGAGTAGGGATAAATATGAGCACCTCACCAATCTCTAATAATCAGAAAAATCATTTTAAATAATCAGCATTGACAAAGATCCTTTGCAAACTCCCTAAGGAAAAAAAACAAAACTGTCTTATATAACTAAAAGGCCTGTGTAATTTAAATAATCAAACACCTCTATTCAATTTTAATTTTCAGAATATATTGATAAAATTACAGTTGCTTATGTTTCAAAGAGTCATCGAGTGTCAGAACCGTCTCTTATTTAGATTATTAAAAGCAAATAAGATCACCCGTTTGCAGATGCGTTAGAGGAAACTACTTGACTTAGAAGTATAATTACATTTTCCTTTGGGGGGATCAAAGGTGCTGCTTATAACACTCTGAAGGTTATAACAACTCAAATGCTCATTTCGCTGTGCAAGCTGAAAGCCTCCGCAGACCCTCTGCCCATAGGCCAGTATTTGACAGAAACCTCATGCTTTAGGGAGGTTTGAATGTCTCCAGTAACTTTCTGCAATTATCCCTTGTTGAATTAGCAGAATCAATAGGACACCCAAAGAGGCCCCTGTGAATTTCTGCTTATTACCTAGGGGTTTTTTTTTAGTTTCTTAAACCTTCCAGGGTTATTAGTCCTGCAATTTTAAAGCTAAAATGGCTGCTATGTGTAATGCAATGTCGCACAAAGCTTTCAAGTCTCCGATAACTAACTTTTGCAATGTCCTCTGTGCTATTAGCCAGACCACTGGGGCTATCTCACATCCTCCCTATGTTTGGTATGCTTTCCCTGTAGGCTCAAAGGCAACCATTTAAGACATTCTTAAACATTTCAATTACATACAAGACCCACTTTAACTCTAATATTGCAGGACCATCAGCCTTTCCAAGAGTTGACAAACCTAGAGACCAATCAGAAAGTCACAGAAGATAATAGCTGAGCGTCTCTAATTCAGCAATAAACAACTGGGAGATTAATTTCCAAATAGACTAGTCACCTCCTTCCACTGCCTTGAATTATATACCTTTCCACTTACCTAAACATGTTTAATTTAGTGTCCTGTGTCAGTTTTCTAAGCATTAATTTATGATGTAGTAAACATCCTGGACCAAAAAACAATCTTCGAATTTATACATTTACAAAAAGAGTGTGCTACTTTGTCAGAAAAATTATGAAGTTTCATTTTAAATGTCCATTCTATTAATTCTTTAGTTTTTTTTTTCTGGCTTTCCAAACAAGTATATAAAAAATAATCTGATAATTGTAATGTATTCATTCAGTCCCAAAGCAGAGAATGATGGAAGGACGCTTTAATAGCATACATTTCTTCCTAATGTACTTTATTTGCTCTGATTCTAAGAAGCTGCACCTGTGAGTCAGAAGGAATGAAAGGGAAAATCATTACTCTCAGAGTTTGCTTTTATAAATAATTTCCTACAGAGAAAGCACTATGAAGAGAGAACATTCTCCAGGATACTTCATACTCATCTCTTATGTTAGAAAAATATATTTGAATGATTAGTTGCTAGTGAAAATATATTAAGAAGGGAAACACTTTCCATTTACTAGTAGCTCTCTGCACCCATGGCAACCCAGTGTTTTTTCCAAATCTTATTTCCAAACGTTAGAGAAACAAAAGTAACGTTAAGCCATTATTTACATAATTTTACTCTAACTTGCATATTCGTTTAGAGCGATAAAAGCTGAAGTACAATAGTCATGTTTTATGCTCTGCATACCCTCTGAGACCTTTAGGATTCATTGAATCAATGTGTAAAGCATGTGAATGCACTCGAGGTGACATTGAGAGGTTTGCTCTTCTAACTAATCAGGGATGCCTCTGGTTGATGTAACTTTGCATCTATGACATTTTCTTTTTCTTGGTATTATTCTGGCTAATTTTGAGTGTGTGTGTGTGTGTGTGTGTGTGTGTGTGCCCACCCTACAGTTGGTACTGGGACACAATCAACTTTGTAATTATTCTAATTATGTTGAAGTTTCAATAAATAAAGTAGGAAAAAAACAAAGATTTTTGGAGCAGATATGATTTTTAATGTCATGATACGTCCGTTAGGATCATTTTCTCAGGTTTATTTCTATAAAATAAATTAGTCACTAGAACCAAAACACCTTTTGCAGAGCTTTACAATGTGCAAAATCCCAAGTACCATATTAGTTTCTTTGGAATATCTCAAACATGTCCTGGGACCACTAAAATAATAATGGATTCGCCACTTATGCGCAAATCCGCCCTGCCATCACAGCAATTTTTTCTATATTTGTTAGCACTTTTTTGTTACTTTGTTTTGTAATTATCTTTTTACATACTGTCTCACCCATTAGACTCAGAGATCAGACTTAAAAGGTTTAACACACAATAGGCTTTCAAGGATGTCTTTGGTTAATGAATAAAACATATGCATAATTTTATTTCATATTCAAATAAAATTTATATTTATTGCATATGGTATTTATTTCCATATTGTATTTTTTATATTGAAGTGCAATTTGTATTTCCTCTACTAGTGACTTCTTGAAGGAAAGCATACATATTCTGAGATGATAAGATTATTTGGCAAAGTGCTTTGCAGCTGATGTCTTAACCAATACTTGACCCTTCACTTTTCTCCTACTACATTTTTGGTCTCATCACACATTTGCTCTTTGCCCTAGAACTTGCTCCCACAATTCTGGAGTAAAGAGAGCCTTTCCTGGTCCATACCTTTCACAAATAACTCAATGATTACACTTAAAAATGTATTCCAAGAATACCTTGTCAGCAAATTCTTCCTTATTTCTCTCTTTGAATTTTAATATTAAAAAATCATACAAAGGTTTTTGTGTTAACTCTTGAGCTCATGACTCTTAGTTAATCTATTAATATTCTCTATCCATTCCTTTCAAACATCTCCAAATTCATGGGAAGTCATTATAATTTTATATATAACAGCACTACTTTGCTGTTCTAAATAATATATCCATGATTATAAAAATTATTGATGACTTAAGCATAGAGGACATAAGACAGATATATTTCCAAAGACTAGTTTATATACTGGCAGAATAACAGTTAATTCTCTATGAACATGGTTCTGTCCTCTCAAACTTTAGGAATTCTGAGAAGTTCAATAAGGATGTATATAACAACCTTTCTATTTTCCTGATCATCATTTATTTTTAAAAAGAAAGTATAAAAATTATTTTGAATTCCATTATCTAGGCCATCACAGATGTTAAGCTTTACATAGAATTATCTTGTACAGCCACAACACATCCCCACTCTTATGTAAAGCTTTACAATTTAATTAAGGAAGCTGACTCTATTTTGATAATAACCTTTCAATTGATTTTGAAAAGAAATTATAATTTAGCTTAATTTAAATCATTTTTCTATCTAATAGTTAACAGAAGTCTAAACCTTTATACTGGTGGGCTATATCTGTACATCCACATAAATTTCAGTTTTTTTGTAATTAAATTCTACAAAAACAATAGTCTAAACCATAACACCATTTGCTATTGATGGAATGGAAGCTACATTCTCATATACCTTCCAATGAAGATTCCAACTTGAGGAGAAAAGAATCATGTCATTCACAACCACACACACAAACCATTAATTTACAGTATCATATCATCTGTTTAAGAATAAGTAAATCTATAAATATAAAAACAAAAATCATTTGGGATGGGAGGTGTGTTTTTAAATATAACTTTCTCTGTTGGTACATTTTTGTCTATGAAATCTATATTCTAAACAATTTTAAAAAAAGATAAGCCAAGAAGATGACAAGAATGTTAGAGTTCTCTCCTGCATGAGATTATTTAACCTAAGCCACCTCAACTGTGAAACTGTAGATGCAACTTTGAGAAAACATTTTGAATGTGACAGCAAAATTACTTTGTGATGTTTATACATTTTTCATAATGTTGTTCCCAGTAGAACTGATTTCTATATTTCTTACAGCGATGGTATGAAGAATCAGCCTTTTAAAAGGATCAGGATTTGCTGATGCTGCTGTTGGAGTGCCTTGTTAGCTGAGAGACAATGCTGTGGTTAAATGCAGCACAGAGATAACTTTGAGGAATTAGGAGGTATCAAGAAGGGGAGTTGTATGGTCCCATGTGTTCACATTTAAGTGATAGAAAAAAGAGAAAGGAGAAAGAGGAAAACAATGAGGTAGACAGAAATGAAGAGAGACAGCCAGAGCAGAGGACTCAAACAATGTGTCACTGAGTTCGATAAATCTATACTTATTTTTCACATCCTGCAAGGTCATAGATGACGCTGACATTGGTCTCCTAGCAACCCACTCTACTAACCTATTTTTGTCCCAATCACTGGAGAATGGGTTTGGTACTTTGAGTTGTGTTTCAACATGAAGAGGAAAGAATCAAAGTGATGCTAGGTAACTAGAGATGATAAAATAATAAACGTGTGCACACACACAGATACCTACCACTTCAGGATGTTTTCCTATCTCTGTCTACAAAATTCAGAGTGTTTTTCCCACAAATTTCCAGAATTGAAAATAAAAAGTCCCACTGTCACAGAACCACTGCATTTTTAAAAATCCAAAATAATAATTATGATGTACCACACATAACTTTAAGACATTAATATGTGAGGAATATAAAGAAAAATATATACCAATGTAACTACAACCAAGATGTAATAGTAAAACTGAATTAAGCAAAATAAAATAAATTCTAATATAGACCTAATATTTAAGTTTGATGTTGTAAAAGTAAGTATTTTACAAATATAATTATAAATTGCCAACTTATCACATTTTGTCCTTCAATTTCAGAGGCAATATTTCAAAATTGGCTTCTTTGAGTAAATTTTACAGGCCATATTTTTCTTCCTTTTTTAAATTTATATTTTTATATAATCCTTTGCTTCCATGAATCTGTTTTCACATCACTTTACTATCTCTATAATTTTATTGCCATCTTTCTTAATTTTCTTGGAGGTCTTCCTAGCTCTGTGAAATATGATGCAAATAATTTTCTATTTTGAAATATGTAATCCTATTTGAAATATTTTATTTCATCATATGATGAAAATATTTTACCTGATTTTGTCCATTTAATTTAGGAGGGCAAATGACATCAATTAGTATTTCTTAGCCAGAGCTGATCTAGTTCAACATGAACTTCAATTCAGGAACCTCTTCTCCAAATTCATTAAAGCTTAGATAAGACTGTTTGCACACTGGGGGAAAACTCATTCATGTTTTGCTTTATTTAACTTGATTTCTGCCTTTAGTATTACAGTTGTATGGTATGGGTTTTATACCTCCCACTCTTCTTATCTCCTCCTGTCCTCAACTCTTAAAAATGCACTCAAGAAGACTTCCCACATTTGCTTAAAATGCAAGTCTCAGAACTGAATTAAGTATTCCAGACATGGTCTTGCCACATTCATAGGGTTCTTAGGAAGGTTAGAGAGGGCTTGTATAAACTGCTGATGACAGTGCAAATAGTAGGCACTCAATAAATGGTGAACACTATGAAAATATTTTCTCCTCCATTTGGTCCTAGAGTGCTGTTTAGCCATGATGGCTCTAACTTAACAGTTTGATGATCATTATCTATATATATAAAGCCTAAGTGACCGTTTGACCGTTCAACCGTTCAAGTGGTAGCTATGAGGCGCATTGACCACCAGGGGGAAAATGCTCAACACTCAGGCATGGAAACTTGGAACAGACTGATGAATTTTAGAGGGAAGTGGGGAGGGGAGAGGGCAGGAAGAGATTAACCAAATTTGTGCACCAGTGGGGTCCCTCAGCCTGGTCTGAGGGAATCAGGCAGAAACCGACCATCCAACATCCCCCGAGGGGTCCAGGATTGCAAGAGGGTGCAGGCCAGGCCGAGGGACCCCACCTATGCATAAATCCATGCACCAGTCCTCTAGTTTTCTATAAAATGTATACAGGCAAAGTAGGAGCAAGTAGTTTTGTTTGCCATCTCGTATAATCATTAAAATACCTCTTTGTCATGAGCTGGATTACTACTCCTGTTTTCTTTTATTATTTTGGATGGGTAGAGCTAAAACTGTTCTTATTACCTCTATTATTACTTGCAGTGTTCAACTGATAATGGACTCTTTCTTACTGAAACTATTTTAACAGCTCCTTTCCATTCTTTCTAAGACTCCTTCCCCTCCTCCCTGCTCCCCCAGCAAAATATGTCTCTCCCTTCTATCCTCCATGCCATGCTATATTCTGAGTTCCTCATGAAATTACTTTCACACTTTTAATACTTTGGGTTTTTTTTAGAGATGTTTACTCTTTAAGATTAAATTTTACTCTATGTTTACATTTTTTATCTTCTTTGAAATTTAGAGTGATTATCAACCACACTCACAGGTTCTCAGATCTTCTGGATATTTGCTTCCCTCTGATGTAGAGTGCATATATCTAATGAGTATTCTTCCTTTTATTACTATGAATTCAATTTGACCAGCCCTTAGAAGGATTGGCCATGTATGTCTTTTATGTAAAAATCTCCATATTGCTATAAAGAGAAGTGAAAAATGGTGAGGTTGTAGCATCATTCACATGACAGTTGTAGTCAGGATAGCCTGAAAATACACCACATTGTGTGGACTCACTTATTACTTCTTTTAATTGGTTGTCTGTGGAATGTTACTTGGTGAGCCAAATGGAGAAACTCAGTCACAAAAAGATTTCACAAAATGAGAAGGTCCTCCTTGGTTCCTGAGTCAAGAGATTATGACCTTGAATGGAAAGTCACCCTCAGATGCTTTATCTTAAAGGGAACAATAGTGAAATTGGACAGGCTAAGAATGAGCAAGAAATGTAAATGAGCTTTATCTCTGGAAGTACAATTGCCATTTATAAATGTGGAATCCAGTTTAGGTCAACACAACGTGTTTTTTTCTTTATACACTTCCACTTTCCCCGCCCCCAAAGTATCATGAAAATAAAGCCCTTTCTGCTTCTCTCTTCTTTGCTCTCTGTAGTGTGACAAAATAATGCTGAAACTGCTCTAAACAACTTGTGACAATGAAAAAAAGAGACTAGAATAACTGAGGTGCTGACCCAGGATCCTGACTTCACACAATCACTGAAACACTTCTACTGTAACGAAAAGACCAAAGTTATGTCTTCTTATTAAGGAGGAATCCCCATCGGCTAGGCCACTATTAGTAAGGTTTTTTATTAATTGCAGCCAAAGCCATTTCTAACAGGTACAACATGTTAAATAAGATGACATTTAGACTTCAAAACATATCATTTCTATACCAGTCCTTGGGAATTATACATTGTTTTAAGTTTGTAATCATTATTAATCTCAGTTTTTCTCTACTGGTGCAGACAGTAAAATATCTCATACCTTAAAAATAAAATAGGAAGAGATCACATAGTGTTAGAAAGAGCATTGCTTTGTGGCCAAGTACATTGAGGATCTAACGCAGTCTGCTACTGTTTGGTTCTGTGATATTTCCCCATATTTCTTAAGGTGTATTTTCCCAAGATGAAATGAAGGAAAACAACATCTATTTCACAGGGTAGCACTAGAATTAAATGAGATAATAATTTTGAATGCATGAAAATGCACAAAGAACAAAGTAAATGTTCAAATAGTTAAATGTTTTTCTAGCCAATAATGATCTTTAGGCAATCCATTCCTTCTCTGCCTGGCAACATAGCTAGTTGGTGAATTACTTGTTCTCCTACACTATTTATATCTGGTTGCAGGAGAAGTAAGATAAATGTGACATGGCCATTATTTATAGCATGTGGCTGAAATTTCAATACTTATGATATTGGTTTTGAAAGGACTGATTGATAATTATTAATATTTTATATGAGTTATAACAGATTTCCTCATACATATCTATAATAACAAAAGCGTAATATGACGAAGCCAGGGCTGCGAGGGAACCCTGGGTCCCGGGTGCGAGAGGGAAGCCAGTACCGGCAGCTCCGGGAAGGAAGGCCTACTCTTGCATGAAGTTCATGCATCGGGCCTCTAGTATTAAATAATTAAAACAGCACTTACCTTGGGTTGTGTGACAATTAAATTAGGAGAGGCGAATAGAATACCCCTAATGGTGCTTGGAATCAGCTAGTTATTATTGATAATTTAACTATAGTGACTTATGTACTTATATCTTCCTCCCTAATAGACTGTAAGGCAGTGTTTTTCACTCTTGCAGTATTAATACTTTGGACTGGATAAGTCTTTGTTGGGGAAGGGTTTGGGGGGTGTCCTGTATAGTCTATGATATTCAGCAGCATCCCTGTCCTCTACTCACTAGATGCCAGTCATACCAGCCACCTCAACTGGGAAAACCAAAAATGTCTCCAACCTTACCAAATGTAACCTTGGGGACAACTTTTCCCCCAGCTGAGAACAACTGCTGTAATTGATCAAAGTGAGAAAAACAATACCATAGATCGATGAGGTTTACAGGGGGAAATGGTTAGTTGAATTGATTTTAATATGTGTACTAATAAGCATTTAAATCTATATTAGCAATTCCTCCAATACTATTTTCTTATTTGGCATTGTTAGCAAGTTCTAATTGATTCATAAATATCAGAAGGAAAAATGAACTTTGGAATATCAAAATTTAATTAGACATTAAAATTTATAAGCACATACAGAAATGTTTAATGAAAGCTGAAGACATATTTAAGTAGCATAACTAAAATAGAAAATAACTATTTTAGAAATGATCACATACCACACTATAATGCTGAGAAAGCAGCCACAGAATGATTTCATGTAAATTCTTTAATCTAGTAACTGACTTTAAAATAGCCCAAACTTTAAAATATCCTTGTTAAGTGAAAATACCCATTGTATAATTTTAAAAATTATAATTTAGCCTCTGTTTAGCTGACAGGCAAAGATAGAAAATTTCTAATGAAATAAATTATGCAGTTTTATTGAATTGATGTGGATCCATGTCAAAGATTAAAAGTGAACATTCTAAAATTATAGTGGCCACTGAACATATCTGCAATTTAGATGAATGTGCAATTAATTTAGTCATATTTTAATTGTTGCATCTAGAAAAAAGTTTTGTGTGTCCTCATATAAAGAATTGATGTTTTTCTGTCAAATTTTTCATTTTTATCTTCATGGAGTACAAAATGAATCCTTTAAAATTACAAAGGAAAATATCTTCTGTGTTAATTTTTAAAAAATAAATACATTAATATTTCTCTGGCCTGACTTCTATGATCATTAAACATTTAGATGATTTCTTCATTGTAGGAAAAACAAATGTCTGAGTGTGTGAGTGTGCCTGTGCATGTGCGTGTGTGTGCGTGTGCATGTGTGTGTGTGTGTGTGTGTTCCTCGGGTTCAATTGGTAATTCACTGGCTCAGAGTTAGCAAAACCATTTCAGGATTTAAGTTCTAAAAACCTCTTTTAAATAAAACATTACCTTTCAAAAATATGAACATTCCCATGTAGGGTGGAAACACAGTCTTTTACATCAAAATATAAATTAAGTCAATCACTTTATTTTCTCTAAGATGGGAAAAGTTGAAAGAGCACAGAGGATAGTTTTTTTGAGGATTAGGCATATTGGGGATGGAACTCTTGGGCAAATCAATGAAATGACAGATTTTTGAGCCAAATGTTGTTTGAGATCTATAGAAAACAAACAGAAGTTAAGATTATGCCACTATAAAAAATCCTCAATTTATCTAAGGAAAGAAAAAAAGATAACTAATATTTAATTAATGTGTCCTATGAATGCAATCCTTCTTGCAATCTAGTTGTTAGTACATTTTCTGAATTTAATAGGTGAGGAAATTATGATTTTAACTTTAATTTAAGTGAGATGATAATCCATGCTACTCACACTATGCTGTGGTAATTAAGAATACTGTGTGCATGCATATGAGCCTAATAAATGGACACAGACAACAGTGGGGTGGGGCATAAGTGGGGGTTGGGGAGTAATGGGGGAATAAGGACACATATGTAAAAAATGAAAATAAATAAATAATAAATAAATAAATAAATGAAAAAGAATACAGTGGAGCAATCTCAATGTAAAACTTTTGGGAACGTGGATGGTTTTTAAAAATGTACCCACCTATTTTTATTAAGATCATAGATTTGGTGGTAGATAAACACATTGACTTTTATTTTAAAATGTAATAAGATAATGTTCAACATTCTGAAAGTTTACCTAATTAAAAATTTTTCAATAATTTATTAGTTTCTGAAAGAGATTATACATACAAATTATTGGTTAGCTAGGTCCATGTTTGAATCTAATTTGCTTATAAATCACTGAAGACGGTGTACCACCATTAACTATGAGATCAAATAATAATTGTTTTTATAAACAAAATGCTTAATAATTAACAATGCATTTTTGCTTATACCCACTCATTTGCTTGTCATAACATCTCTATGAGTAAGCCAAAAGAATTTATTAATTTAATGATTGATAAAGTCTTCTAATTCCAAATATTATTTAGAGGGGCTTATAATGACATACAGTATAGCATGATAACCAGGATTATTATAACTATGAAGTCAAGGTGAAAATAAAAAAGATATAAAAAGATAAAGTTAATAAACAAAATACATGCCAGAAAGCCCAACACACCCACTAGAATTTAGTCACACATTTTAAGAAAACGAATTTTACACTCTTAGTGGTCTCCCCATTCCTCTTAAAACAACAAAGAATACCCTGCTCTACATGGGTTGTGGGTGGGGACAGCGGGGGTAATGTTAGCCAGAAACCCAAACATCTGTGATCTAAAGGTAAAGTAGGAACATCCAGAACCAAGAACTGGGTCTCAAAAAAAAAAGTTAAAATCTCAAAGCAAAGTCAAAAACTCTCTTTCCAAACTGTCCCCAAGTTAAGTAACAGAACTGACAGCAAATAAAATCTGGTATGATCACACACACACACACACACACACACACACACACACACACACACACGTGCATATGCACACACACGTTCACATGCACACACACGCAAATGCCCACAGAATCAACAAACTGAGAAGGCAACTACTTAAAATCAAGAAAGACAAACAACATATATTTGATCACTAAAGACTTTCCAATATTGTTATCCAATATAGAAATTAGAATTAAATAAAATTATTTAATAAAAAAATAAATTATAGAGATGAGAATAGTTATCCATGATAAGCATACATCAGAAAAATTGTTTTCCATAAGTGAAAAATAGAACTGGTGAAATAAAAATCCCAATAGATTAGCTAAAGAATTGGTGACCTGGAAGATATATCCAAATAACTTACCAAAAATGAAGTAATGTAATTAAATATACAAAAGGCAAGTTAAAGAAATGAAACAAAGTGGGAAGACAACATGTAACTGTTTGGAACACATAAATAATTCATAGGTAAAAAAGAAAGAAATTCATAGGTCAAGGGAAGTTAAACTAAATAAAAATGAAAAGAAAATATAATAAAATTCGTTGAATGCAGAACTTCTGTTCTGCCAAAAACACTGTTAAGAGAATGAAAAGGCAAGCCACCCACTGGGAGAGATTGTTTGCAAAACACTGACCTGATAAATGATTTGAACCCAAAATATATAAAGAATCTATTAACTCAATAATAAGAAAATAACCCAATTTAAAAAGATACCTTTCCAAAGATTTACAGATGGCTAATAAGCATATGAAAAGATGCTCAACATCTTTTGTCATAAGGGGACTGCATATTGAAACAACAATAAAATCTACTGAGGATTCTGGCTCTTGACCAATAAAACCTTCGTGTGATTTTCTTCAGGCTCAACCACAGGCAATGACAGGCCCCTGGCAGGCCTCACAGGGGAGAACTGCCATCTCTTTAGGGAGTTTTAGACAGCGCTTCAGGGTCCCCTGGTTAGCCATGTTTTTATGGATATTTGCATTCTTAGCCCAGATGTCTTCATTCTGAGATCTCTTTATCTGGGCCTCAGGCACCTCAGCCAACGAAGCCCCACTATGGGGAATCAGGGAGAAACTTAAAGACACTGACTCAGCACCCAGTACTTTTCCACTCCTAGCCCTCTTCCCTGTCCATCCACACCAGTCCCCAGGTCCATAAAACTACAGGATCCTTTTGTTCAGGGCTCTCTTGGCCCTTAGAGATCCCCCAGATTTTGCTGATTTATCTAACCCTAATGCATAGTGTTAAGTGAAAGAAGCCAATCTGAAAAGGCTGTAGCTGACAGTTGGCTCTTTTACTTTCTTGATTAAATTTGTACGTATCTGTTTAAAAAAAATAAAAGACCAGCATTTCCCAGGTATTCAGGGATATCAGGGTGTGATAAATAAGTGAAAGGGGATTTTTAGAGTGGTATGATATTCTGTATGATACTATAAAGATAAATACATGATATTCTGCACTTGTCAAAACCCATAGAACTATATGATGCAAAGAGCATACCTTAATATAAATTATGGAATTTATTTACTAATAATGTAGTTAGTTTGGTTCATTAATTGTAATAAATGTACTGCACTAATGATATAAAATGTTAATATAGGAGCTATGTGGGAGTATATGAGTACTATCCTAATACCTGATTTTTCTGTAAATTTAAAACTATTTTTAAAAATAGTGTGTGTGTGTGTGTGTGTGTGTAGAGGCCAAGACACAGGTAGAGAGAAATTGTATAAAACACTTGTATTCAGACTATACCAAGGAATCTCACAACTCACTATTAAAAAACAAGCAACCCAATATTATATGTGCAGATATTTTAAATCTTTCATCAAAACAGATATATGGATGGGGAAAAAAGCACAGGAAAATGTGATCAACATCATTCATCACTATTTAAAGGATGGACATATTAAAAATAAAATCAGTTACCACTGTTCACCTATTAGAAACACAAAAACAAACTATTTTAGAAACACTAACTACTGGTGATGGTATGGAATAGCTGGAAGTCTGATTCATTAAAAAATAACTGTAATAAATACTAAGCAATATTCTTTTTCATTAATTTGTTGGCTGTACAGCCCCTTTAGAAAAGTTTGGCGGTTTCTAGTAAACATATATGTTCCACACATCTCAGCATGTCTCTCTTAAGTATTTCTCTGAGAGAAATAAAACCTTATGCTTCCACAAAATCCTGCCTGTGAATGTTTATACCAGCTTTATTCACAAGTGCTGAACAAATCCCCAACTATAAACAACACATTGTTGCTTTAATTTGAAAGAGCCAGGAGGCAGGGGTACAGGAGGCCGGTGTCTCCCAACTCTCATCACCTTAGCTTTTCAGAACAGTTGGAGAATTGGGAGAAGCTAGAATGAGCACCATACTAAGACAATAATTTAAGGGAAGACTGGTGTGCCGCATAGATAGATAAACGGACTCAGCATATATGTTGGCCTCCTTCTAGTGACTTCCTGTGCCACCGAGATGGAGAGTCACACGATACATTTCCAAAATCCCTTATATCTAGGTTTGTGGTTTAGTTTACACAATCAGATGCACTTGCAGACAACAAGAACTGACGGAAGTGGAAAGAGAAGCAAGTCTTTCGGCTTCCATGCTGCGGACTGGGTTTTAGCAGATGCTAACTGGTCCAAAGCCAGTGGCTATAGCCTCGGTTTCCAAATCAAGGGTTAGCTTCCTGATGTCGGCAAGATCATTAACATCCTTGAGCCCTGTGGGATGGCTTTGAGAAACCAGCCTCCACATTCAGTCTAAAGCTTATTTCTTCAGTCTTCCAAGCAAATCTGAAAGCTACTTAATTCCATTTAATAAAGTCTTTTCTGCATCACCTAGCTAGGGTGAAGTGTGTCCTCTATAAGTTGAACTTAGATTCATATAAATGGAAATCTATATAACTGTCTTGAGTGAAACCTTGTTCTGAATTGCCATATAAGTTTGAAAAGCATTTCTTCTGTTAGTCATGTTTTCCCCACTTTATCAAGCTCAATAAGCTCTAATATATTGCTAAGAAAAAACCTGAACGGATGTTGTTCACTGGCGAACAAGAAGGCCTCCAAGAAAGGTAGCAATGCAACCCTAGACTCTCCCTGTCAATCATCCCCTTACTCTATTTTAGTTTTCTTCAGAACGTATTTCAATACTTGACGTTGCATCAATTGATAATCACACACATAACATAGATATAAAGGATATAAGATAAATTTCTGATTGGGCCCCATCTTTGAAGAGGAAAAAAATTTCTGACCTTCTATGGAAGACAGGAAATGACTAGATTCGAAAGCCTCATTTGGGACTATTTTACTTCCATGCATAACACGCATTTTGTTTGTAATAATTATTCTATTTTAAAAAGTGATGTTTTATTTTTTGGTTGAAATGGACCATTCAACAATTATTCATGGAAAGAAATTATAATGGACAGCTACATTATTTTACAATTTTATAGCAATACAAATGTTTCCACTTCAAAGAAACAGGTATCACCAATATGCATGCTGTTGAAATTTGTTTAAAAGGTAAAATCCTAAGCCTCACACAGCTGTAAATCAAACATGTGTTAAAGATTGTATTTAACTGATTAAATGAGGGACCCAGTTTAGTTGTTACAAGCAGTTCAAAGGAAAAGTTGTGACAATCCTGCAATTTATATAACTGAATATTTGTTATACCATTTACTACATTATGGTTTGGTTTTAATGCAAGTCTTATATTTATTTGTTTGGCTATATTCTCACTCAGGTGTAAATTCTAAGGAAAAAAAGACCATTTATTTTTAACACCATATTCCCAGCACCTGGAAAAGGGCCTGGTAAGTATTTGCTGAATGAATGAATGAATGAATAAATGAATGAATGAATGAAAAGTTTCTCATAATCCAGCCTCCAGCCCCTTACACACATTTACATTTAGTAAGCAACCTATTGCTAACAAGTTCTCAGTAAGAAACTGGTTTCTGTGCACATGGGCATTTGTGTAACACTTCTCCAACATGTGCTTTCTATAACAGCCACTGTGAGAATTTTATCTCGGCTTCGTTGGTTGTCAGCTCAGCCACTTTATGCTAGAAGGTGATGCTGTGCACAGATATTTTGTTTGGCTTTAAAAATGTCACTGAAGCTTTTTAATAGACTGGAAACATTTGAAAATCAGAGTATTTTCCCTAAAAAAAATCGAGATTTCTGGCTTCCGTTTAACAATTTGATATTGCAACACTGGACTTATACTAGTAATTGTTCATGACAGCCATTAGCTATATCTGAAGAACTGCTCTACCTGTAGACAGGACATGTATTTCTGGCCTTCTTCCCTCATTTATGTCACCTGCTTGTCCCCTGGAGGCATTTGAATTTTTGACCCCTGCTGTAAGTCATTTTTGGGCACTTGTAGCTTTCTTTTTTTGCTCTGATTTGCATTTTCAGAATGTAGACAAAAGTAGTGTAAGTAGCTGACAGGGTCATGTGACTGCTTATTGAAGAAATGGAGTCTCTGTTATCGCATCCCTATTAAAACCATAGTATCTGGAGGACACAGCATAAAATGTGAGTTAATGTTATATAAAATCACATTATAGACCTTCCTCCTTGTAAATACTCAAGTCTCCATTTCACCTGCAGTATTCAAATCATAATGTGTTAATGGGTGAAAAAATAGTTTTATATATTTATTATGGTAAGAAATGACTCCTGACTCATCTTACATTTTATGCTTTATGTTTGAATGATATATTCATTTTGCATCATGTGTGTGAAAATTCTGAAACATATTTCAATTCAGTTAATGTAGCAGTGAGAGAGAGCTGTTATATAGACCTCATCAATAATTACACAGAAGGGTCTGTTAGACTAACAGATGCTCCAACAGTATAAACAAAATGTTTTGTTTAGAGTTCTTTTTAACTTTACATATTTAATTTTAATAATATTTTAGTTGAGTTATCATCATTTATAGCACTGCAAATTTAGTTTTAAACATACACAGCATGAAATTTTTATAGTTATGAAATATATAGTATTTCAGGGCACAGTCATCCATGAATTGATTAGTTGTGGACAGTTAGTGAATAATCTAAAATTCTTGACATTCTTGACAGAAATAAATGCAAAATTAGGTGTGAATGATCTGATTTTTTTAAATGTGTTTTTATTAATTTGAGAAAGAGAGAGAGAGTGAAAGACAGAAACATCGATGAGAGAGCTGCCTCCTGCACGTCAAGCCCGCAACCCAGGCATGTGCCCTGACTAGGAATTGAACAGGTGACCTCTCGGTGCTGGGGTCAACACTCAACCACTGAGCCACGCCAGCTGGGAAATTATCTGATTTAATGAAAACATTATCTATACAGGTGAGACAAAATTGTTAGAACCAAAATCATTAGGATAATTACGTTTTATTTTACAGTATTTTCCTTTTCAAATCTTAGAGCTTATTGTTTCATAATAATAATTTACCATATTTGGATAGCTATTTAAAACTTTCAAGCCATTTTCATCTGACTTACTGCCTTCGATGAAATACAGAAAAGGTCATTCTCTCAACATAGTTGAACTCAATCTTTTTTTAAGAACTAGCTGCCATTCTGCATGAAAAACCCACGCCATATTTGCACACTGGTTATAATCAATGCACCATTTGCTTAGAAGTTCTCTGAAGCACAAGTTTGCAAACAGTGTCCTTAGGCTGTACTTGGCCCTGAAAATGTAATATTTCACCTACATGGTAGTTGGAGATTTATTTGAAATGTCTGTCAAAATATGAATACCTAGAAGTATCTCAAAATGATGGATTTCTGTCTTCTTTCAAAACAATGTGAAGATCAGCACAGGGTCTGCCTCCCCTCATGGAAATACTCTGCTGGCATAGGGTGGGGATGGCTTGCTTGTTAGCACTCTACAGTTACTGTCTCCCTGTAACAGGGGCAACCTCGGTCATTTACACTGCAACTCTGTTTGCTGTTCTAGGGCTGTGCTTCCAGCAGTTTCCAAAATCAATGCACATGCTAACCATGGTAGAACCATTAAAATTATCGGTTCCTTTTACCCAGTATGACCAATGAAATCATAGTTTCTGAGGAAGTAGCCAGGGGATGGTTTTAAGCTCCCTGGATGATTCTAATCTGTATGTGGATTTCTGAACCAAAATTCTACAGTTTTATGCATATGTTCTAACTCACTGGGAGTCAAAACAGGGTCATTCACATCATCTGCATCTCCTAGGTCCTAGGAGATTGTAAAAAGTGCACATTGTATGGCTCATGCCAGAACTACAAAATCAAACTCTCCAGAGATGGAGCCCAGGAAATAGTCGAACACACTTTCCAAGAACTGCAAGTGAAAGAATCTTATCTTTGACCTTTCCTCTTCTACTCAGCATCTTTCCCGAACCCTACACACATGCCCTAGCATCTTCTGCTTATCTCTGCTGTTCTAGTTCCTTTCAACCGAAGGCCCCACCAAAGCTGGTCTTCTACTCTAGTTCTATATGTTTCAGATTCACCTTTAACTCTTCTGATCTTATTCAATTGAAGATACCTTTTTTTACACAATGCTTGTAGGAGAAAAACAATTAGATATTAATTTTATTATTATGATTAGTACTTTGGTTATCCTTACAGAGGATTTGGATTTCAAAGAGTGGTTGTTAATTTAGATAAATTTCAAATTTCAGGATTTTCAGCTATTATAGAGAAGATTTTGGGGAGTAAAAAGGAGATGCAAATAATTTTCCATTCAAACCTATCATCTAGTAACTGACCTAACCCTATACTATAAATTTTAACTTATATTTGTAGGCCATTTTCTTTGAGCCTCATTTTATATATCCATAAATTACAAAGGTTGGAGAAAAAGCATGTTTCTTTTTGAAAACAAGAACTCTTTCTTCAGATGGAATCTCATTATACAAAATAACTAGAAGAAAATTTAATAAATTCTGTATGAGGGACACAGAGCATGGCTATTCACCAGTTTTCCCTCCTTCTGACTTCAAATAATTAGACAGAAAAATAAAAAGAAAGAAAAAAGGAAAGGTATTCTTAGTGAAAAAGACCCCTTTCATTATTTCCTAGATACTAATAAAATCTAACTATATGTATATTTTCACAAATTCTTTGCATTTTAGCAGCCAGAGAAATTAGATTAGTAGCACATGAGAAACGACAATTTGTACAATTAAAATTGTATCATTCTTTCTAATATATTAAAATATAGCATTTATTGAAACCATAGTGTTTCAGGAAAAGTGTTACATGGTTAAAATAGATTGAAAATCTCATTAAAACACTGCAATGTAGTTATTACTACAAACATTTTTCAAACGAGAAACAAAGGTATGTAAATTACCTAAGATCATATATCTTCTAAGGGGCAGTCCAGTCTCCTAACCAGTGACCATCTTAATCAAAAGACCTTGTTTCATTCATAGCTCCATGCTATTGCTCATTAGGAAACACAGAATGTTTCAGACACACATTCCAGGTCATATTTTTAATGTTCCTAGTAAGAGAAGGAATATGGAGTGTGTTTTACTGCTATTGGATATAGTATACTAGTATTGAAGTAGGCCAGACCACCCATTGGAGTCAGTTTTAGTTTTAGCAAATACTCTAAACTATTTTCTCACTTACAAAATAAAATTATAATCATTACTTTACAGAATTGTTAGAAGAAGAAAATATAACATTTGTAGGGAAGAAGAATGCCTGCCATATACGTAAAACATGTTTAAAATGATAGTTTCATTTCTCTCCACCTTATTTTCCATTGGCTTGGTGCCATGACAATAAGTATGAGTTAAACGTTTCATGCAATTTTGATATTATTAAATGTGGGGAGGTTTAATACAAACATCATACACCTAATAGAATCATAGGAGCCCTTTTAGCTTTACAACATTATTTGCAGAACTAGAATAGAGTCTAAAATGAGAAGAGTATTTTTTTCCTTTTTGCTGGGTGGTCCATATGTTTTAGATGAGAAATAAGTTATAAAAAAGATGAAGTACTTGTCAAATAAAAAAGATTAATTAATAATAATGCTATAAAAGCTAAATCTCAACAAATAAATTTGCCCTCAAATATAACTAAATGTTTGTATCCCTATGTTCTTCACTTTTCAAATTCTTCCCAAAGATTAAGCATGCAGAATAAAAAATTTAGCTTTCTGAGTGTTTGAAGAAAAGAGGACTAAATATGAATAAATATATTCTCCTTTCAATAATAAATACTTTTTCTATAATTTACAAATACTTCTTAGTAGGTTTTATTCTTCTTGATTAATCTGGTAAATTTTCAGCCACTTTGGAAGATAGTTCCTTAGAAAACTAAACATACTTTTACCACATAATCCAGTAATTGTGCTCCTTAATCTTTACCCAAAGGAGTTGGGAAATTATGTCCACACAAAAACCTGCACATGGATGAGTAAGACAACAAAAGGATTTAACAACAAGTGAAATTGGGGCATCAGTCATGGTGTGGAGCTGAAAAAGCCAGAGAACTGAAGGCAAATTTAGTGAATTCTGAGATCTCCTAGAGATTGTCTATTCTACAGAACAAATGCATCTCCTTGTAACAAGGACGACTACATAAAGCAGCTCACCATGTCATATGGAAATTCTGCACCTTCCTGTGGTGATTGAATCAGTGCAAAGAGGGTTTATTCACATATAAACAAAATGAAGCAACAGCTTAGTTACCAAATCTCCCAGTTTACTCCATTTGATAGCTTAAACTGTGATAACGCTAACCCTCCCAATACATGTAAACACCTAGAAATGACAGCAAAATACAACAAAATTGTCTTTTACATGTACTCTTGAGCATATAAAAAAGTCCCAGGTGTCAAAAATTAAGAAGAAACTGAAAGAGAATTAGATGAAAGCTTAAATATTTGTAGTAAAAGACACACACACACACAATTCTAAAATGGATAAATAAAATTAAGGCAATATAGTTACATTGCAGTATTTTGTTGTGACACCATCTATACTAAAACAAAATAAAAATAAATTTAAAAAATCTTAGACAACATTCACAAGAAGGACACATTATTTATCCAAGAAAAATAATTAAATTAATTTGAGCTTTAAAACAATGGTAAGATACTGGTTATATTTAAGCATAAGGAATGAAAGAATTGAAAGTATATATTCCAATCTTATGAAATAAAAAAATAAATAAAAACAAAAATACCTAGTAACAATTTCACCAATCCAAAAGCTCAATGAAAGATAAAGATCAGAGGAAATAAAAACCCAAATCAAAGGGGTAGAAATAGCAACAAAAATATTATAAAGTACAAAAAATATAAATGAGTTCAATGAACTGGCTAAAACCTGTTGCTTCTCAAACTGGAATAAAACAAAAATAAAATTTGACTACAAAACATTTGTGAGCAATACAAAAAAACAAAATATATGTACACTAAATGACTGAAAACTAAGGGACAAAAACACATAAACTAGGCAAAAAAAAATAAGTGAAAGAGTTGAAAGGAAAGAAAACAACAGATGTGGCGCACTCATAATGTTTTGAGTTTGAGAAGAATGTGTATTCTGCTGTTCTGAATGGAGTATTCTATAAATATCAATTAGAATAAGTTGATTAATAGTGCTGTTCAAGTCATCTATAGCCATGCTGATTTTCTGCCTCTTTCATATATCAGTTACTGACAGTGGATTTGTTTATGTCTCCTTGTGATTCTACGTATTTTACCTCATATATTTTGATGCTCTTTTGTTAGGTGTATACACATTTAAGATTGCTCTGCTTTCTTGAAAAAAAATGGACCATGTTGGAATTATGTAATGCCTCTTTGTCCCTGATAACTTTCCTTGTTCTGAATTTTGTGTTATTTGAAATTAACACAGCTTCCCCAGCTTTCTTTTGATTACTGTTAACATGATATATCTTTCTCCATCCTTTTACTTTTGACCTGTCTTTACTTTTAAAGTGGATTTATTGTAGACAAACTATAGTTGATCTTGTTTACTATCCATTCTAATAGACACTGTCTTTTTATTGGTATATTAAGACTACTCACATTTACAATGATTATTTGATATAGCTGGATTAGCATCTACCCTTTTGCAATTCTTTATCTCATTTCTCTGATAAATTTTAAGAGTTCTTGATGTTCAGTATTTCAGCTTTGTTCTTGTTTTGAGAGTAAGCATAATTACTTCTAAGCCATTTACATATCCAAGTGATAACTAGAAAACCCCTCTTCATTTACTTTTAAAATAATTTGAAATTATACACAAGAAAAGAATATGTTCTCTTTATAAATAAATAAAATGTTACAAGTAAAACAAATTCCTTTTTTACCCTCTTTCTCCAACTGCCAAGCATAATGCTCTATCATTTTCCCAGAAGTTATTGTTACCAATTTGATGCATGTCCATTTAGATACTTTTTCTATATATTTATCTACATAGGAAATGTATACATATAAATATATACATAAATATATCCCAGACATAGAGGAGCCTTAAATGCACCTTACTGAGTGAAAGAAGCCAATCTGCAAAGTCTACATACCATATGACATTCTGGAAAAGGCAAAACTATGCAGACAGTAAAAAGATCAGTGGTTGCCAGAGGATAGGGATGGGTTTGTGGGAATTTGGTAGGAAGGGCTGAACAGGTGAACACAGAGGATTTTTAGGGCTGTGAAAATATCGGTATGATAATCATAATGTTAGATAATGTCCTTATATATGTGTCCAAAGCCACAGAATTTGCATACCAAGAATGAAGATAATATAAACTATGAACTTTGGGTGAATATGTATCAATGTAGGTTCATTGACCTACATTGTGACCGGTTGTGTTTTTGACTTAAAACTCCTCTACAAAAAGAAAGTCTTTAAAAATATATATGGCAAAAAAGCCCCATATTTATTATTAGTTTGCATATTTTACACATTATCTGTATATTGTAACTATTTCTGTAACCATATCGTTTTCTTTCTATATTAGGTTTTAGAGACTTGATTCATTTTAAGTTTTTTAATTATAGCCTTTTCCCATTCTCCTATTTGAGACATTTAAGCTATTTCCAAGTTTTCTCTATTATAATTGATGCTCCAGTGAAAATCCTTCTAATTGCAACCTTATCTTATTAGGAGGTGAATTTCCACAGAAGCAGAAGACTCTCATAACAAATAAATCTTTCCAAGAGTTTTAGAAAGGAGTTTCAATGACCTTTGGATCTAAGAGAATCCAGATTATAGTCCTAAAATAATCCAGGGCCATTTTGTTATACTAGATTTTCTCAAAGTAAGGATCCTGATCTATTCTGGAACTCTATCAATCAACACTATCTGCACACTAATCATGAAAGGCACTTGTTTTAGATGTTTTCTTTCTTTTTAATTTTTTTTCTTTTTTGATTAAGGTATTACATATGTGTCCTTATCACCTCATTGCCCCCCTAACCCCTACTCATGCCCTCACCCCCCTGTTGTCTGTGTCCATTGGTTAGGCTTATATGCATGCATACAAGTCCTTTGGTTGATCTCTCCCCCTTTGTTTTAGATATTTTCATAAGAAATTTGTAACTCAATCAAGTAAAAATTATTAATAGACACTAGTTATAGAAAGAGGTATTTATGATAAAGTAATAATGTACTATAATTGAATAATGCATAATAAAATATCTATTATATAGTCAAAAGTAATTAGTAGATCCTGATTATTAAAAGACATTTACTTCAAAAAGGAATAAAATATTTTATATTAATAAAAGAAAGTAGAAATTGGATCATAAGTAGAATGGTTCTTAATATATGCTCACTTTAAATAAAATATTATGACCTCAGATTATATTTAAAACCCTTCATAAGAATATTTAGCATCAAAGCAGGTGACAAAGTACCCAAAATAACAAGTCAATAGAACCAAATTTTCTGAAAACTTGAAACCATTTGCCTGTCAGAACTGAGGACATTTTAAATACCATACTCTCTTTAGATTGTTTATTATGTTTTGTTTTGGCTTGGTTTGATTTAATCACAAGAGTAAAAGTAATTGGTAGCATTTCCAGGCAACTATGAGGGATTAACTTGGCTGAACTGGCCACGTCTGAGGGGAAATGTTTTTGAACTGGAGAACAAAAAATGGCACATTTTTCTTTCGAATGTAAAGGAACATACTGGATGACATCTGCTTCAAAAGTCCATGAAAAAGTGACCTCAGCAGACTAGTTAGTGGCTATGTTGAGACTTAAATTTGCATACTTAATTGTTTATTTAACTGCTAGTTATCATTTTCCTCAAGGTTGATAGCACTTTTATAATCATGTTTTAGATCCTGGCAAATTATTTATTTAATCATTGGTTCCCAAGGACCAGGTTGTAAAATGCTATTTCAAAGGCAATGTAACAACTCAAAATCAATGAAAATGCTGAATGAAAGGAAAGAGTATACCATTATCTCACTAGCCTTATAGAAAAAAAAAATTTTTTTGTAGAAAAATTCTTAATTTTCCCCAATTTCTCTCTAGCCTCTGCCACATGCACAAGTACTTGTTTTTCTTCTTTCTCTAAGTGTTTAGCAGTTTACAATGACCCTCACAAATGTGTGATTTTTTTTCTTTTTTCTTTCCAATTTCTTTCCATCTTTTAATCTTTTCTGTCTTCAGTATTCTTTTCCATCTCCCATCGACTTCTCTGAATGCCATAGAGAAAACAACTGTGTAGGCAGTAAGCCTTCTTGCCAAAAAATCAGCCTAAACCTCTTGTGGAATGGTTTCCATAGAATTTTAAGCTTTCTAGGAGATGTCATTTCAAATATAGTAACTTTCCATCTAAGCTTGGTTTTTTCCCCCACTCTTGCCTCTACCCTCCTCCACTTATATAAAACTCTCCATACCTCTAACCCCGTGGTCGGAAAACTGTGGCTCGCGAGCCACATGTGGCTCTTTGGCCCCTTGAGTGTGGCTCTTCCACAAAATACCAAGGCCTGGGCGAGTCTATTTTGAAGAAGTGGCATTAGAAGAAGTTTAAGTTTAAAAAATTTGGCTCTCAAAAGAAATTTCAATCGTTGTACTGTTCATATTTGGCTCTGTTGACTAATGAGTTTGCCGACCACCGCTCTAACCAACAAAAGTAAAATAAAATAAAACAACAAAATTCAGGATAGGGAATGGAACAGAAATACTGACAACCCAAAAGGACAGAAAAGACAGGAAGTGGGGGCACAGCTTACAACAAAGGGGTTTTGAAGGTCGAGAAATCATGAAATGAAAGACATGGACATCAGGGTGATGAAGGTCCTAGAGCTCTGTCAGAAGAACTCTATGAATAGCTTCTGAAAAGAGAAAGAACCTATAGCCTCTATTGAGGAGTGGGGGCAGAAGCTGATTGGAACAGTGAAACCGTCCAGAATTTACCTGAAGGAGGCTACTATGGTAATCACAAAAGTAACTGAACCTAAAGTAAAGGTCTATTCTCTGCATTTCTCTTAACTCTCATTTTTAGAATTGGACTTTACCATTCCATCCTTCTACTGTTAAGAACTTGGCAGGGAAAATGGCCCCTGTCAAAGCTTTCAACATTATATACAATTGAAAACTGACACGAAAGATTAGAGAAATGATAGGTGGGACCATCATCTAAAACTATAAAATAGCATGGAGTCAAATCATTGAAAGAGGTGAAAACTACTCTGTATATTCCAAAATGCTATAAACATTTTGTTTATTAATATTATTACTCATTATCAGTGTACCTTAACAATCCATTGACCATTCTCTGCTAACTTCTAAGTCAGTGGTTCTCAAATTTGTTGGCTTCAGGACATTTTACCCTTTGAGAATTAGTAAAAACCCCTAAGAGCCCTTGTTTATGTTGGCTATATATATATATCAACATTTACTATATTTTAAGTTCAAACAGCAATGTAAAAATTATTTATTAATTTAGCTTAAAATAACAATAAGTCCATTACATGTTAAGGTAAACTACATACTTTTATGAAGAATAACTATTTTACAATATCCCATAACATTTTGAGAAGAATGGCATTGCTTTACATTTTTTAAAAAGCAGTTTAATGCCTGGTTTAATAGAAGACAGTTGGATTCTCAAATTATTCTGAATTCAGTCTGTTGTGCTATGACTTGTCACCCAGTCTCTGGAAAACTAAGGTATATGTTCATGAGAGAATAAGATAATAAGGACTAATAATGGCTTACCATTATTATGAAAATTATTTTGATCTCATGAACTCCTGAATGTATCTTAGGGTCTACCATTTGAGAATGAATCTCTGCCCAAAGTCATTGTAGTTCCCAGACCAGCCCACATTTCTAACATGAAAGAACATAATTTAATTGTTGTCCTTTTCAATGAAAACACATCACAACAATGATATTAATCCTTGAGAAAGAAAATTAGAGCAGTTTGTTTTAAAAGTATTTTATTGATTTTAGAGAGGAAGGGAGAGGGAGAGAGAAATATCAATGATGAGAGAGAATCATCAATTGGCTGCATCCTGCACACTCTACTGGGGATCGAGCCCGCAACGCAGGCATGTGCCCTTGGCTGGAAACAAACCTGGGACCCTTCAGTCCGCAGGCCGACGCTCTATCCATTGAGCCAAACTAGCTAGGACAGAAAATTAAAGCAGTTTTTTTTTATCTGCCCTTTAAATCTTAGAATTTATTTTGTAAGAACATACAAATTATAACAATTCTAATTTAGATCAATTCCATACACACACACACACACACACACACACACACACTCAGAGAGTCAGGCAAAAGTAGGTTTACAGTTGTATGTGAAACAAGAATTTATTCTTGTATTATTATTCATTAATTATCGTATTACTTTCCATATGAGCAACTGTAAACCTGCTTTTGATCTGCCCTATGTATATCTATAGTTGGTCTACATTAGAATAGATATATTTATTTAAATTTCATAATAATTTGCTCCACAAGTAAAGCAGGCAATGTTCTTATGCCCATTTTAGTTATGAGAAAACTGAGAGTCTACAAGGAAAAATGGCTTCTCCAATTACAATGAATCTATGCATCTCGTTAAATTGAGAGAGTTAAATGGAGTTCAATATTGTGCTACCAGTGAAGAATGCTCAACAAAGTGATTTGACATGAAGAAAAAAAGGAAAAAGGGGTGAGGAGGAGAAGGGAGAGGGGAAAAGAGAAGAGAAAAAAATAGTTTATATATTTTTGGTTCAATATTAAATGGTTGTGTTTGCTATTGGCATTGGACTTCACTTCTTAGAATCTCCCTTACAAAACAGTGAGAGTAGAATCAGACAAACTAAAAGTTTCTCTTATGCCAACATTTATAAAATTAAGAGGATAAGTTTTTGACTCTTAGTTATTTTTCCCTCAGCTCTCTATAAAAAGTAATTAAACTATCAATATTTGAGTAGGTTTCTTTTTATTTTCTCTGTTGTCCTATTTTCAAACCTTATTTTCATTAATATGTTGCTGCTCTTCAGGGCAATCAGAGGGGACTGACCCCAGTGTGGCTAACTGAGGGCAGAATCACTAAGTAGATCATCAGTTACTCCGTGTGTCTCTGAGACAGAAGAAACCCAAGCAGTAACATTTACACTAACTTCTCTTTGGTGAATACTGAAATAACTCAGAATAAGCAAGTTCAAGCTGGAATTTATGATGAGGCAAAGTCCATTAGTGCTCCAGCAAACTCATGTGAATTCTGGAAGGGTTTTAGGGACTGAACTAAGCCTTCTAATTATCTTTAGACTGAATCACATTAGAAATTGAGCTCTATTCCCCCCTGTACCAGCCAGGCAGGCTCTCAGGCTGTAAGATGCTTTGGGAGGAGTGTTAACCCTTCAGGGCCTGCAAGGTCCTACTTTGGGTGGATTGACATTTAGCAGTAAAGACCTCACATTTCAGACAAATACCTCTGGGTCTTTCCTGATACATATAGGCTAATGTGTTTTCCCTCTCCCCCCTGGAAAAGTTATGCACTTCTATTAACACAAGACTGGCAGCTACCTTTGTCTCTTGCACAATTCCTCTTACCACCTAGTGCAGAAAATTTTCATATCTAATTTTTTGCTTCTATTGTTGTGGAATCCCTCACTAACATATTTCAGTTTGTATGTTCTTAATAGACAACAAATTCAGTAGGACAAACACAGAAATCTAGGTCTTCTTCCAAGAAACCGTTTACAGCTGCTCAAATATTATTTTTATTAGAGGCAGTATCACAATCTTCTCTTTCTCCTAAGCTAAATTTCAAGATCAAGTTCTGATCTGTTTGCTTCCCTAGGCATATCATCTTCTCCAACATAAAACTATTCAGATAGGCTTATTTTCTTTCCCATTAGTAATTCTCTTGCTTCAATCCTCAATAATGCAGCTCTGAATGAAAAAAAAAATATCTTCTGTTGAGTTTGACACACCAAATCTTCCAAGTTACAGATACATTCATTTCCATTCCTGTTCTGGCTAGGCCACGCTACTTTGCTATACTCTGACTTTGATGCCTGGTGCCCTGTTATTTTGCAGATCAAATTAATGATTGCAATTTCAGTGCAGAATTACAGTACTCTTCTTTCAAGATTTATTTCAAGTAATAATAGTAGCAGTTTTATTATTATTATTTAGAACACAAATTAAGTAGTGTTGTTAAATATTTTAGATAAAACTATATATGTATGTATCTATATATCAAAACATAAAGAAAATTATACATTTATAAGAAAATACAAATATTAAAGCTTCTTTATAATTATAAAATGATTATCTTCTGCTCCCTGATCCTGCTCCTTCTTGGTCTCTGATGCTTTCTGCAACCAGGTCATTCTTGCTTCCATGATCTCTGATGGAGCTAGTCTTATTTGCTTAGATAACTTTTTCCTCTGTTCAGTGACATTGAATGAAGTTTCTAAAACTAGCACATTTGAAAATAACACTGATTTTTCTCCTCCAGGAAGAATGGTCCTGCCCATGGTAAAACAAATTCCCTTCCCCAGTAAAGACAAAAGTAAGAGTTCTTCCTGCCTCTGTTACGGTGGGTGGGGGTCAGGCTGCAGGAACAGAAAACTAATGGGAGATAGGCTGATGAGTTCTAAGAACTAAGAAGTAAAGATGGCTTATGAGGGCTTGAGATACAGGAATGATATTGCAGATGTACAAACTGCTGAGGGGTATCTATACTAATAAAAGGGCAATATGCAAATTGGTCATGAGGCCCTCACAGTAACAACCGAACAGCAGGCTGCGTGGGGCGACAAGGCTGGCAAGGGAGTTAGCAAGGGACAACCAAATGACTGGCCTGCAGGCTGCGTGGGGTGATCAGGCCAGTGGGGGGGCAGTGATGGGTGACCAGGCCAGCAGGGGGAGCAGTTGGGGATGATCAGGCTGGCAGGGGGGGGCAGTTGGGGGCAAGCAGGTCAGCAGGAGGGGCAGTAAGGGGCGACCAGGCCGGCAGAAGGGGGCAGTTAGGGGTGACCAAGCAGGCGGGTGGGGGGCAGTTGGGGGTGACCACCTAGGCCAGCAGGTGAGGCAGTTGGGGACAACCAGGCCAGCAGGGCGGGCACTAAGGGGCGACCAAGCTGGTGGGGGGAGGAAGTTAGGGGTGACCAGGCCGGCAGAGGGGGGCAGTTAGGGGCAATCAGGCTGGCAGACAGAGGCGGTTAGGGGTGATCAGGCAGGCAGGCAGGTGAGCAGTTAGAAGCCAGCAGTCCCGGATTGTGAGAGGGATGTCCGACTGCCAGTTTCGGGCTGAAACCGGCAGTTGGACATCCCCCAAGGGGTCCCAGATTAGAGAGGGTCCAGGCTGGGCTGAGGAGACCCCCCATGCATGAATTTCATGCACCGGGCCTCTAGTCTTTAATAACAATGTTATATCCACAGAAACGCTTTGTGTTTTGATATTTTAAAAGCCATGACACAACAGAAGACCTTAAAACCAGTAACAGATATTTTAATTATAGTTCAAAGCTAAACTAATAATTTCAATTCTCTCTGTGACATTGCTATTAATGCCTACCTTTGATAAATTAAGAAAACTAACAATAAAGAGGTTAAATAAATTGCCCAACATCACATAGTTATCAAATATCGGCCTTAAGCCCAGCCTTAAGCCCTTTACAGAATTCCCCCTCCCCATCAGTTCAGCTTTGATTATGTTGAAATTAGAGATGTATTGTACAGTTGGCTATCAATCCAGAGCTGTGGAGTAAGGCCTAGACTGGTGATAGAGAC
Organism: Cnephaeus nilssonii; assembly: GCF_951640355.1. NCBI lineage: Eukaryota > Metazoa > Chordata > Mammalia > Chiroptera > Vespertilionidae > Cnephaeus > Cnephaeus nilssonii. The sequence goes on along the minus strand of NC_137085.1, from coordinate 40,450,731 downwards.
CTGGGTTTATCAGAATCTAATTGATAATTAAAGATGGGGAATTGTACAGTATCACCAGAAAAAGGTGAGCAAGAATATTATGCTCATAAATATATATTAAGTACAAAAATGGTTCATTTCCGTTTAGATCATAATCATTGAAGGGGGAAGGTAAGCAGTTTATCTTCAATAATGTTCTCTATACAAACTACAGAACCTGTTTCCATGAAAACTGTTCTGAAGTTTGTCATCAAAATCAGTCAGTTATTTCATTCTCTTTCTTTTATTTGAGGGTAGAGTCCAAGAGGAAAGGCATAGCCTTTTATTTGTACAATTTAGACAAAAGAGTATTATATCTCAAAGATGCTGAATTTTTAGAGCATTATTTGAGAAACATAAAATTAAGATAAAAATAGCCAATTAGTCATCACACAATAATCTCCCATTTTAAAAAGTCATAATTTCTACATCTTTGCTACAATAGACAATACATTCTGATGCTATTAACTCTGTAGAATAAGCATGTCAAATTCACAGCTGGTGGGCTGCAAAATGAGGCATGTGGCCCGCCAGCCATGAGTTTGACATAATTTCTTTAAAGTAAGATCCTGGGTCAAAGATTATGTAAAACTAGCGGCCCATTGCAGGAATATTCCTGCAAGAATAGGGCTTCCTGAAGCCTGAGTGAAGCTCCCACCCGTCTCCTCTGCCTCGCTCCCACCCATCTACTCTGCCTCGCTCCCTCCTACCCGTCTCCTCTGCCTCGCTCCCTCCCACCCGTCTCCTCTGCCTCGCTCCCACCCATCTACTCTGCCTCGCTCCCTCCCACCTGTCTCCGCTGCCTCGCTCCCACCCATCTCCTCTGCCTCTCTCCCACCCGTCTACTCTGCCTCGCTCCCTCCCACCCGTCTCCTCTGCCTCGCTCCCACCCATCTACTCTGCCTCGCTCCCTCTCTTCTCCGCTGCCTCGCTCCCACCCATCTCCGTTGCCTCGCTCCCTCCCTTCTCCACTGCCTTGCTCACTCCCTTCTCCCCCGCCCTGCCTGCTTCCCTCTGTTCTCCGCCGCCCCACTTGCTTAATTCTCTGCAGCTTTGCTCCCTTCTGCAGTGCTTGGCTTCCTTCTCCTCTGTCTTCAGTCTTCGATCTGTGCCTGGATATGCAAGTTAACTGCCATCTTGGTTGGGTTAATTTGCATATTGCTCTTGATTGGCTGGTGGGCGTGGCTGGTGGGCGTGGCTTGTTGTAGTGGAGTGATGGTTAATTTGCATATTACTCTTTTATTAGATAGGTTATTTATTTAAATAAAACTGCTAGATTTCTTACACAAAAATATTGTGACTATTCAGCCTCTAACCAATAACATAATGAAGCACAAATATCTTTGCCTTCTGTCCAACACTCAATTCAGAAACTTTACTTAAATATTTCCCAATCTAATGAGCTTTGGGTAAAGCTGGCATCATTATTTGGCTGTACTATTATTACTTTAGTTCTTTTTTCATAAGAACCAGAGTATACATTAACTGACCATTTTGATCTCTTCTTATGTGTATTACTTGTATGTGTCCATTTATCTATGGGAAATTGATAATAGGGTTATCTTAATTTTAAAAAAAATAATTTATAAGGTTTTTCACAGAATTTGTATGATGAATCTCTCTACCACCATCTTGCTGCCTTCCTGTAGGGGAATTCAGTGCATAGGCAATTATTCTGATGTCTCATATAATTGTTTTTATTTATACCATCTTACTCATATTTAATTTAAATATATATTATCTGTTATCACATTCTTATTTTGCTAGATCCATCAAAATTCTTTTTGTTCCCTTGCATTACCTACTTCAATGTCAGGAGTCATAATTTAAATCACATGTTTTTATTTTTATATTAATATGAATAACAATTATTCACCAAGATATTTTACATCATCTCTTGCCTAGTATCTAGGAGAGTGAAGCCCATCATCTTTTCTTTCTCCAGACATCTATGGTGAACTCTCTCTTACATATCTTTTACTTTCCACCAACAGTTCTGTTGCTGCTTTTTTTATTGTTGTTATTGATTAAATTACAGATATCTCCAATTTCTCCCCTCTTATTCCCCTGCTCCCAGCCCCTTCCCACTCACCCCCCTGGTCTTCACTACCATATTGCCCATGTCCATGGGCTATGCATATCTATATATATAAAAGCCTAACTGACTTTTACGGCGGAACAACTGGAATGACCGTAACAACCGGTAGCTATGACGTGCACTGACCACTAGGGGGCAGACGCTCAATGCAGGAGCTGCCCCCAGACCACAGGCCCCAATTGCTGATGGGGCCTGCCAGCCAACCTCCTGGTCCCATCCCCTGCCTGGGCCCCCGGGCTGGGATGGGGAACTAAGGAGTGGGTGGTGATGGATGTAGCCCCTTTCCCAGGGGGGCCGAGGGCTGGCTCCCTCCTTGGGGCTGGCAACCAACCTCCCAGTCCCCTCCCCCACCCCTCCCCCCTACCGGCAGGCCCTGATCAGCCCACCACCTGCCTGCCTCGGTGCCAGTTGGCCCTTCCCTGCAGCCAGCAGGCACTGATCGCCTGATTGGGGCCAGGCCCTGGGCTGAGACAGGAAACTGGGGGTGGGTGGTGGTGGACGCAGGCAGCGAGGGAAGGAGGAGCGGGGGAGGTGGGGAGGTGGGGAACCTGATCAGCCCTGATCGCCAGCCAGACCTAGGGACCCCACCTGTGCATGAATTTCATGCACCAGGCCTCTAGTTACTATATAAGTTCTTTAGTTTATCTCTTCTCATCGCCCCAACCCCACACTGAGGTATGTCAATCTATTCCATCCCTCCATGTTTCCAGTCTCATTTTGTTGGTCAATTCATTTTGTTCATTAGATTCCACAAATAAGTGAGATCATGTGATATTTGTCTTTCTCAGATTGGCTTATTTAACTTAGCATAATATTTTCCAGGTCTATCCATGCTGTTTCTTTTGCTGCTTTGACCAGGAAAAAGTCTGTGAGAAAGAGAGAGGACACAGATATACATACCGCTGATCTTGTTCTTTCTTTTAAATGATAATTTCAATGAAGATTTTTAAAACTCCAAATGTTTCAAATAATTTGTAAAATAAATGCTTTAACATAAAATGTTGTAGCACATTGAGCAGTTGATTATTGAAGAACCAAGAATTCATTCACTTATGTATTTATTCCACAGTACATATCTGGGACTAATAAAGACACATTGCTAGCTGTAGATACAAAAAATGCAAATTTCAAAAAAACACACACAACTAAGTCTCTTATTGTTTCCTGCCTTAAAAAGCAATAAGGAACTAACATGGATTAAATTTTAGTAAATTAACAATGGTAGTTTGTATAAGAAGATTTAATAATGTGTTACAGAAAATCTGAGAATGGAGAAATTACTGCTAGGCCATTATATAAGAGAAGTAATAGGATTAATGAATGAGATTTGTCTGTGATAAGGCTCTAGCATAAAGCATCCAGGTTTCACAAAATATTATGGATCTAGGAGAGAGATTTTCAAATTTATTAAAGTAGGAGAAACGCTATAGAATACAGTAGATTCAGGTCATAAAGAGCCCAGATGCCACACACAGAGCTCCTAGGAATTTTTAAATAAATGGGCTGCCCTTGGCACTGATCCCTCATCTTTTAAAAGCCTTTAGGATCTTTTATAATCATTTTTCTATATCCAGTCCAATTGTACATAAAGTTTCTTCTTAAATATTTTTATTTTCTTCCCTTCCTATTGATTTCCCTTTCTAGCATTCTTAAAAATACTTACCTATGTATACCAATGTTATAACTAAACTCTTTAACTTTCCAACCCATCTTATATCTTTAATAGAGGCCCAGTGCATGGATTCATGCAACAGTGAGTCCCTCAGCCTGGCCTGTACCCTCTTGCAATCCGGGATCCCTCGGGGGATGTCAGACTGCTGGTTTCAGTCTGATCCCCGCAGGCTAGGCTGAGGGGATCGGGCTGAAACCGGCAGTCCGACATCCCCCAAGGGATGTAGTAGTGCACGAAGCGCAGGTGGCTGGGGAGGAGCCCGATCCCAGGCCAGGCGCTGCACCGCTCTCACTCATCCTGGCCCTGATGCGCCTGCTGCCACTGCTGCTCAGTAGCGCTGCTGTGGAAGCTAAAAAGAGTCATGCTGCCGCAACTGTGCTCACCAGCCATGAGCCCGGTGTCTGGCGCCTGTCAGTCAGCTGAGCGGTGCTCCTGCTATGGGAATGCACTGACCACCAGGGGGCAGCTCCTGCATTGAGTGTCTGCCCCCTGGTGGTCAGTGTGTGTCATAGTGACTGGTCGACCCATTGTTTTCAGTCGTTCAGTTGTTCAGTCACTTAGGCTTTTATATATATAGATGCTTACAAAGATTTCCAATGTCTATCTACTAAATACAATGACACATGAGCCAACCATGAATTGTGATTGCCTGCGATCTCATCTCAGTTTTACAATAATGTATTCCAATTTAAAAATCTAAAGTTAAAAAAAAAATAAAAAAATAATCCTATATAATAGAAGGCCAGAGGCATCATGACGGAAACGACCAGAGACCAGACCACCATGGCCCCTCGTGGGCTGGCCCCACCCCCAAGCAAGCAGTTGGGGCAACCAAGCAAGCAGGCAGAGTGATTAGGGGTGATCAGGTAGGCAGACCAGTGGTTAGGGGTGATCAGGTAGGCAGGCAAGTGGTTAGGGGCGATCAGGTAGGCAGGCCAGCAGTTAGGGGAGATCAGGTAGGCAGACGGTCCCTCACCAGGCTGACTCCACCCCCAAGCAAGCGGTTAGGGGCAATCAGGCAGGCAGACAGCATGGCTAGGGGTGATCAGGTAGGCAGGCAAGTGGTCAGGGGCGATCAGTAGGCAGGCCAGCAGTTAGAGCTGATCAGGTAGGCAGGAGAGCAGTTAGTGGCAATCAGGTAGGCAGAAAGCCCCTTGCAGGGCTGGCCCCGCCCCCCAGCAAAGAAAGAGGGAGGCCCAGTCCAGCCAAGTCATCGCACCCCAGCCTGTTGTCTGCAGAGGGAGGCCACCAGTGGCAGGGGATGGGGGGTCAGTGCTGCACAGATGTCAAGCAGTGGCAGCGGCAGGGGTGGGGCCAGCTGCCTGCAGCCTGGGGAAGGAAAGCCCCGATAGGCCCTGAACTTAGGCCAGGCCTAGGGACCCTACCCGAGGGGTCCTGGATTGTGAGAGGGTGCAGGCCGGGCTGAGGGACCCCCTCAAGTGGACGAATTTTCGTGTATCAGGCCTCTAGTAATAAAATAAAAATCTAAAGTCACTTAATGATTTTATACATTTGCTTCCTCACCTTAAAAGTGATAATATTAATACTTATTAAATAAAATAAGATTAATGTATCTGTTTCAGAAAATGTAACTTGTTGGTTATTGTAATGTAAATTTTATTCTTTTCTTAGAAGACACTGTAAAACTAAGTTTCCAAATTTTCTAACAGATTCTTTCCAACCCAGGTTTCGGAGACAGTGTCTATTATCTCTTCTCACCAACTGCTCCTTCAACAGTTCTCTCAGCTGTTCCTGTTTAAGCACTAGTGCAGCCAATTTTGTTTTCCTTCTAATAATGTTACATCCTATTAAACCATATCAATGTGCCATCAATATTTTCTAGTCTTCACACATTATCCTAAGATGGGTTATTTTTTCCACCTGTTTCTTTGCATTGCCAACATTACTCCGAATCCAAAAGATCACACCTGTGCAATTTGGAAGGCATCCAATAAACTCTGTAGAATTTTAAATTATACTTTCTCTAATTTAGCTCCTTTTGATATATTATCAATGGAGTCAAGTAGTCTATTCCATTGATTTTTTTTACTCTATTTTTACATTTAATCCCCCATAACATTTTTCTTTCCATGGCTTACCAATTCTGTTAGGGTATATTCTTCTTCTAAAAATAATGTATATTTTTAAAACTGATGCATATTCCCTCAGAATTCACATTTTTGCAATTTTAAAGCAACAGTAGACACATTATTCTAAATTCTAACAAACTAGATGTGATTGTTAATCAGTACGTATATTTATATACATTAATTATGACAAGATATAGTAGGCTTTTTAACTATTGGAAAATAAGTAAAACACATTGAATGAAAATTTTGTCTTAAAGCTGTTTAATATATACTTTCTTTTAAAATTTACTCTTATTAATTAATTATAAGTTTAGCTTAAAACAGTGAAAAAGTATTACTAAATTTAGCACAGTAATATGATAATATATCTCCCCAAATTTATTATTTCTTTCCTGAACTATATAATCTTACCTGATGAAATTTATAAATTAGGACCTTAAAGCATAAATTGTTACAACTGGAAAAGATACAATAGATCATTTATTTTAATCACTTTATTTATTCTATAAATAATGGTATTAGTGTACAAATGGACTTATGTGCTATCCAATATCACATTTCTGGTCATTTTTTGGTAGTCTCCAGAGTTCTAGACTGGTGCTATATTAAATACAGACTTTTCTATACCTTTTTTCTAAACTTTCTAATGAATATGAAGATATTCATAGTTTTTGTTAATCCTGGATGCAATTTTTCCTTCATTGGATAAACTGAGAGATTTAAGCTATTTCATATATCTTTTATTAAGTAAATTTTCCTTTCAACACACTTCAGATACTTTGGAAAACTGGAACTCTAATGATAAACATAAAAATAAAACCCAATAACCCACTAACCACCATATTAATAAGAGAATATTGAAAGATCAGAGATTTAATAATAATACACATAGTTTTGATTTGTGTATGTCTCTTAAGGAAATTCTATGGTCAAAGTCTTCTTGTGTTTTTTTTTTATTACTAATTTAATTATTATAATAAGCTAGTATATTCATTTCTAACCATTCTTTCCTTTTAAAATGTGAGCTATTTTAAGTACAATAGAAATAATTTCCTCTACTGAAATCAGTTCTCACTCTTGGAGTCCTGTCCCAACATAGAACAGCTTGATATATTATACATCAGATTCTCACAATAATATAGAGCTATTTTCTATTGTTATGACCTCTGAAAGGTAATTTGTTATGTTTGTTGCTGTTATTGTTGTTGTTGTTGTTGTTGTTGTTGAAAAAGGTAGTTAAGGGGAAACGGGAGGATAGAGGTAAAAGGTACTTGGTGATTCTTGATGCAAAAACAAAAAGCTGCAAAAGTCAGGTCATGTTCAGGAGCTAAGGTATGTGGGTAGTGCTTCTATAGACTCTAGTTCTGTGCCCACCTCCCCTCAGAGAGCTCATTTTCTCTATGACTCTGGACACTTTCTTTAGATTAGGATTTATAAAAACAGGTATGTTTGGCCATAGTGAGAAAAACATATTGAGCTTTTTTTTATGAAGCAAAATATATTTAATTTAAAGGACTTTTGAAGAAATTATCCTTACTACATTTATGGCACGAAAATGTCACTTTTCAAGTATCTTTTCCCAGAAAACTATAGTTGGTTAACTGATGTTAGTCACTAGAGTATGAATTTCACAGATAACTATATAATAGAAAACAATAAAAATATTATTCTAGATGATTTTAAAATTGCATCTCTGAATAATAATAATGTGGCTGACAGGTTTTGTGGAGGCTTTGTGTAAATATTTTGTGCAGGAACCCTCACTATATAAATAATTTGAATAACTCAAAATAGTACACATACAGCATCCTAACAGCCCAATTTCACCTGATACCCAAAAAAAAGTGATTATTTGCAAAGTGGCCTTCTGGAAACCAAGGCCCTGGTATATGGCTCAAAATGACCTCAGCCATGAGTCCTGGAAATTCTTGGAACATCTGGTTAACCCTACTTCTGGTGGTGCTGTAGTGTGAATGTTTGTGTCCCCCCTCCACACTCAAATTCATTCTAACCCCCAAAGGTGTTTCCTAGGTGACCTTTAGGAGGTGATAATGAAAGTGGAGCCCTTATGAATGGAATTCATCTTATAACAAAAGAAGCTCCAGGGAGAGTCCTGGCCTTTTTGCTGCATGAGGAGACATGAAAAGTCTGCAACCCACAAGTGGGCTCTCACCCAATCATGCTAGCACTCTGACCTCAGACTCCCAGCCTCCAGAAATATGAGCAATAAATAAATTTCTGCTGTTTATAAGTCATCCAGTCTGTGACATTTTATTATAGGAACGCTAATGGACTAAGCCAGGATGGAGTGGTGAGAGTGAAGAGAAGAAGGAAGTGCGACTAGAATAAGTCCAGGACACCCTGGCATGACAGCATTGTCATCTCCGGCTAATCCCAGGTACCAAAGGATAACTTATAAAATTCTGAAGATGGCATTTCCAATGACTATGACCCACAGCAGATGGAGTTTGGGCTCAGGACACCCTCCATTGCTGACTGGTCCTTGGCACCAAAGGTGATCTAAAAAGTTTCAAAGCAAGCACTCCAAATTGCAGGGGCTCATATCTAAGCAGGTAGGTGCAGAAATTACACAGCAATTAGTATTATCTCCATTTTCCAGATAAGATACAATCTCTCGGAGGATGCCCACCTGCCAAATAGAGGATTCATGGTCTAACACATAGAACTTTCTTGTAGTTATCAGAACATTAGACCTACACAACACTCTCCTTCCTTGGCTCATTAAACTCTAAAAGGGTGTGGTCAATTTTCTTTTTCTCACAATTTTAATCATTAATGATTTCCCTTATTTTGAAATACAGTGCAGGCTCTCCTCATTTGCTACCTAAAACTATTGAACAAGAAAATTGTCAGGAGACAATTGCTGAATGCAGCTTGTTCTCTTTTAAGTAAGATAACTTTAAAAAGTAAGACTTCCAACAGTTCCGTAAGCATAAAGAGTATTGTTCTCCTGTTCCTTATAACTTTTATATATTTACTAGAGGCCTGTTGCATGAAGATTTGTGCAATAGGCCTTCCTTCCCCTGGCTGCTGGCATTGGTTTTCCTCTGGCACCTGGGACACAGGCCTTTGCGCAGCTGCTGCCTTCCATCTTCGCTGTAGCTTCCTCCGCCCCTTGTCCTCCCCCTCATAGCAGGCGTCCCGTCCCGAGAGGCTGCTCTGCACCTGTTTATGCAAATTAACCCTCCATCTTTGTTGGGTTAATTTGCATACTCACTCCTGATTGGCTGGTGGGTGTCATTGGGTCCATTTGCATATTTCTCTTTTATTAGTGTAGATATTTTTTCCCATTTTATAATCAGAATTAGAGAAAAGTCATCCATAGTCAAGAAACTGCACTTTCTCTTACTTATGTAAGGTATGTCACATATAATGCTCAAAAATACCAAAAACATATTTAAAATAATGGATTTTCTGTAAGTAAATTTTCATATATATATACATACACTGAGTGGCCAGATTAATCTGGCCAGCGGGTGACACAGGGGGTGGGACTCGGGGTGGCTGGGGTGGTGATTGGTCCGGCAGGACGCTGAGCTCGCGTTGCCAGCGGCGATGCGAGCTCAGCGTCTGCGCCATGGCTGTGCTGTGGCACAGACAGGCCTCTGGGGCAGCGAGCCGAGCCGGCATTTTGGAGGTTTGGAGGCGGCGGGCGGTGGGCAGGCTGCGCGGCTCCCCGGGGAGGAGTCTGGCGGCAGTTGGGCCGCAGGAGCACGTGGCGGCGGCCCCAGCCTTCCTGGGCGGGAAGCAAAGGCAAGACCCTGGCCTGGGCTCCGACCGCAGGAGGACCACGCCCCCGCCCCGCCTCGCCCTAGGGGCCCAGGGACTTCGGAGCTGCCGACCAGCAGACAGACAGCTTACACGTGCATGATTAAATCATGCACTGGGCTTCTAGTATATATATATATATATATATATATATATATATATATATATATATATACACACACACACACACACACACACTAGAGGCCCTGTGCATGAATTCGTGCATGGGTGGGGTCTGGCCAGCCTGGCCAGTGGGAGGGGACATGGGTGGTTGGCCGACCTGCCTACTGGTCGAACTCCTGATCGAGGGGACAATTTGCATATTAGCCTTTTATTATATAGGATATATACTGAGTGGCCAGATTATTATGTGTTCAGAGATCATAATAATCTGGCCACTCAGAGTATATATGAATTATATCTTATCTAATAAAGAGGGAATATGCTAATTGACCGCCACACCCTCAAAGATGGTGGCACCCACAGCCACAAGATGGTGGCACCCAGTCCCCTCAACCCCACAAGAGCAGCAGGCATGCTGCATGGCCAGGCCCACCCCTAGGCATGTCCAGTCACTCCACGCACCTGCCTCCAGAGTCCCCCAGTCTCCTCAGACCCCCGCCACCCAGGGCCGGCCTGAGGTGCAGGCAAGCCTCGGAAGTTGGCTTCCCAGTTGCCCAGGGCTGGCCTGAGGCGCAGGCAAGCTTCAGATGGCAGCTGCCCAGCCACCCAGGGCTGGCCCCAGGCATAGGCAAGCCTCAGATGCAGGCTGCCCAGCTGCCCAGGGCCACCTGAGGCTCAGGTAACCAGGGCTGGCCGAGGCTTGCACTGCCGGCAGTGACAGCAACAGAGGTGTGATGGGGGCGTCGCCCCCTGATCACCAGGTCACCTCCTGTCCCTGAGGATTCCCAGACTGTGAGAGGGGGCAGGTCGAGCTGAGGGACCCCCTCTACAGTGCATGAGTTTTCATTCACCGGCTGTCTAGTATATATGTATAATTACATGTTATTCCTCTAGATTTTCAGATATAAAAATATGATAAAGGTCTAACAGAGGTCATATTTTCAAGGATTTTTCTCCACACATAGAGTGTTGATAACTGAATTTGCATGTGATTAATTTTCCTTATTATAAAAGAGAAGGAAATTTTTAAATTGTTAGAAAAACACCATTTCCTATTGTTAATTACAGATATGTCATCTATCACCTAGTGAATTTTGCATGCTAAGAGACAGGGTTTTATTTTCCATATCTTACATATTATTGAAAACTTCTTTAGTGTATCTCTATAATGTATTATCAGAGATGACCTGGTCAAGGCTCTCCTTCACTGAATCATCTCTGATAATACTTTTTTTCAATTATGCTTGATCACAAGTTGACCTGAGATCTTTAACCAATCAACATTAAACGTTTCCTTTAAGTGGCACAAAATAATCAAGGATGTTTAAGGTTGAATTGTGGTCATTCAGTGCGGCGTTAGTAGGAGAGAGTAACTAATCCACAAGGGGTGCCTCTCTGTAAACAAGCAGAACAGTGTTGAGAGTTATATGTTTATATAAAGCATTATTTAAATATTAAGAAACATTTTTGAAATGAGCTTTCTCTATCTTCTGTCTATTATATGTTATAATACTTTTAATAGTTACCATCAGGGCTTACCTATTCATGGCTTCATGGCTTGTCCTACATAGCTCCTGTGAATGTCATCTAGATTGAACGAATACTCTGCAGGTGGCTTCCCAGACTTTAAACTCTCCTCATTTGCTATTCTGCCTATTCACCTTCCCCCATATTACTCTGTAAAAACACCATGTTCATCGTGCTTGCTGCCCATTTGACTCTTCACTGAGTCTCCATTTTCTATCAAATAAAATCTCCAAATCTCTCCCTCTAGCTCCAATTTACCTTTCCAATACCAATCCTATATTACATATATAAACCTGTGTGTTCGCCTGTGGGTGTTTTGCTGTATCCAAGGCATGCCTTCCTCTTTTCTTCATAGAAATGTGTACTTACTGCATTCTTAGCGAGCAAAACCATACCCATCATTTGAAGCCAATTCCACTTTCTCCCTATGAAATGCAACGTCCTATCATTGAGCACAGATTTTATGGTTTGCAAAATATTTTCACAGACGTTCTCAATTCATCTTAATTATGCTGATATAAATAGGCATTTTACAGATAAGGAACCTGAGGCTCAAAGAGGTCCTCCCTAACTATTTGAGTTCATATTGTTCTTTCTTCTCTCACACCAATGGCAAGTGGTCTGTAATATTTACTAGTACAACCTTTTGCCAATGATTGTATTTACTCTTTTATATCTCTAAGTTATTTGTTTAAATATTCATTCATTCAGCGCTAATTTACTGAGGTCTTATAATGTGTCCAGCATTTATCTGGGCAGGTCTATACCAGAAAGATCATTGCTGGTATTTCTAACTAGATGGTAACCTCTTTCATGTCAGAGATCACAAACTGTTATCTCCCTAACGGTGCTTAATATAGGCAATACGCAACAAACAGTTAAAGAATAAAGCAAAAGTAAACCATTTACCCATTAGGATAATCACATTTTTAATAAAAATGATGCAAACTTATAATCTGGACTTCTGACATAATACCTTAACTATCTTATAAGCACTTTTATTTACAATAGTTTCCTAAGTGTATAGTAATAAAAAATACAAAACAAAAACACCAACCTCTTTCTGTACTTATCACCACAAGTGGCTAGCCATAGGGTGCTATTACCATTAGCAATGAAGGCAATCTTTTTGGCCCTAAAATAATTATGCTGAATATTCAGCATCTTTTGGGAAGGCTAATTGAGAGAAAATGAAACACTAAGCCTCTGTGCTGTACAATTGCAGTTATTAAGATGCGAAACTGCTGTCATTAGAGTCCCGTTTGAACATCAGTAGAATGAATCTTTGTTAGGAGTGTGTGTCTGCATGATTTAAACACCTTGATTCCAGACACAAGGTAAGTTAAAATTTAGCTTTGGGATGCTGTGAGCTCAGAAACAGTGATGCATGTTTCCTCCAGTATACAACGAAAGGTGGCCTCTAACTGAGCTACTCATAAGAGATCAACAACTTGGTGAACAGAGAAATGCCAATCCTGTCATCTGTTCAAGTGTGAGGAGCAGGACCCTGGCCATGTGCCATCAGTCCTGCATTTGAAGATGAAGCCTGTGGCCATGCTTTTTCCTCCATGCGGGAGGTCGCTAAAAGACTCAACGTGTGACCCAGACCTCTCCACAGAGCACAGTAGAGGTTTGTTCTTTGGTTAGTGCGTGGGACCACCACTTGCACGGCCTTTTGTGCCTTCAGCTTTGTTTGCCACAGAAAAAGCTTGACCTTTTTACCTACAATAACTTAACTTTTACTGCAAAGCAGTAAGGACTAGATTTGCCATTGTTGTTGCTTCTGGCGAAGCTGTGGCTGGAAGACCTTAGGTGATGATTCTACCACAGGTCTCCCAGCTCTGTGTCTTTCAATACCCAGTGCTTCAGGTTTTGAGGAATCCTATTATATAAGTAACATAATTTGCCATGTTAAACACTTGGTTCATTCTGTGATAGTTCCTCAGAGGCAAATATGAAAAGTAAAGTATGTTCAAAAGCTTGGTTTTTTTTTTAAGTCTAAGAGAGAGGCTGCATGGATTTTAATTTGAATGGACCTCAGGCACAAAACAGAGGTCCCTCTTGATGTAAAAGACTGTGAAATTTTTGTTCTACTTTTAAGATCTCTGCTCCATTAGGGACTCTTTCTCTAAGTGCCCTATGGTAACTAGTTAAGTCTAGGAAGTCTCAATATCAGAAAATTTTTCAATTATTATGAAAAGGAAGGAATATCACTTTACCAACTCAGCTCCTCTTAGTTCTGAAGCTCTGCATGAAGTAGAATGTTTCCCCACCCAATGCAAGTGAAAAGAAACAACTTCCAGGATACTCATGTTCCAGATTCTTTTATAGTAGGGCAATCTCGATAATTCTGAACAGCAGAACTTTAGTTATCTAAGTTGAATTATTGGAGATATATGTATATTGAGAAAGTGAGTTTCTATTGCCTTCCTTCACCATTATTGAGTGTGTACTATTTAACACCTCTGTATTAATGTTAACAATAGGAATAAAACTAAAATTTTTACTCCCTCTTCTTCCGGAATTGGAAACTTCAGTTGAGAAAACTTGATTAGAGAATCATTCCTTCAGTAATTAGAATAACTGTATTTTAAGTAAAAACCAATCTGTTATCAGAAAGCCTTATTTCTTTAAATCTTTCTTAATTAAATCCTTTCCACTGTGAGATTATGTACTATGTGGAACTACAGAAGACCTGTCAGCCAATGGGCTTTGAAGAAGTCAATTCACCCTCTGATCCTGTGCTTCCTGTATGACAATGATGTAAAACTTGCCCTGTCACTGGACACACAGTTGCTATGAGAACCAAATAAACTAGTGAAAATGTACACAAGTCTGTAAACCTTAATTAAGCATTGGTCGAATCTAAGGCGTACAGCAGAATAAAAATGGGTGTTTTCACTGATACCAAATATAGCATTTTTAATTTAATTTATTCTTTTTATTTTGGTTACATTTTTATTTTTATCTTTATTGTTAAAAGTAGACAAAGGTCCTCCTTTCCCCCCCATTATTTAAATTTAATTTATAATTTAAATGGTAATCCTTAATTGTCATTCAAGATCATTTCTTAAATATTCTGTAATATGATTGTTTTCTTCAGAGTGTCTCTCTTGACCTCTTATGGAACATGTATAATTGCAAACAAGTAAGTGATTTCCTTCAGTTATAGAAGGAGACAGGTTGCATTAATGAGGGAAGGAAGGCAGGAGAAAAGTAATGGAAAAAGTGAACTGAGTAACTAAATGCATTCATTCACTAAGTAGGTTTAGGAATGAATAGGTCAATGGCAAGAATAAATGCAGCCTTTTGACACAGGCAGAAAGATCTGTGCTCCAAGTCCTAGCGCTGCTGCATTCTCACCATGTGAGACATGGGTCAAACCACTCAGGCGGGAGCTTCTCACAGTGTGGTCCCAGACTAGCAAAGTCAGCATCCCCAGTGAACGAGGTAGAAATGCAAAATCTCCAGCTGCACTTCAGACCTACCAAGTTAAAAATCTTTGGCTGGGGAATCCCAGAAATCCATGTTTTAGTAAGCATTCCATGTGATCCTGATTAAGTTTGAGAACCATTAACTTGAACTATATGAATAGGTTTCTTCATCTATAAAATAGAAGTAATAATATCTTTCTTACAAATAAAAGTATAAGAAGCAAGTTATATGCAGAGTCTGGTGCATGTTAATTGCCCAATAAATAGAATCTATAACATTATCTATCCAGATACATCTCAGATGCCATCCTGTCCATGAAGCCATTCTTACCCCCCTAAGCAGGCATCACCTCTCTTCATTTATAAAAAGTAAATAACCCCTCTATCAGCTATATTAATATTATACTCGGGGCCCAGTGTATGAATTCATCACCTTGAAAGGAACTGTGGGCCGCGAGGCTGTGGTGGGCACAGGGGCGGGCCTCAGCCCATCCTCCACACCCACGCCGCCCCAACCCCTTCTGCCATGACCCCTGGTCCCCTATCTGCCAGCAGCCCTGCTCCCGCCGACATAGCTCCCATGCACTGAAGGTGCTGGTCCAGCTTGCACCCGCTGACAGGCGCGGAGCAATTGGGGCCAGCATCAGCAGCAGATGTAAGCAGGGTCGGCAGGTACAAGCAGCAGCTGCTGCCCTGATCACCCCTCAGGAGCAGGGGGAGGTGGAGAAGCCCTCAGAGCAATAGGGGCTGGCAGCCAACACTCGCACTCACTGACAGCAACAAGCGATTGGGGCTGGTGCTGGGTGCCGGCAGTGGGTGCAAGTGGGGCTGGTGTCGTCAGCAGGTGCGAGTGCCGGGCAGGTCCACAGCGCACAGGAGCAAAGAATTTTCAGTAACCACCAGAGGCTCACCCCGATGACAGTGACCAGCGCCCCACCTTGGTCTTGTGCCCCCACTCACCTTCTCCACCATCCCCCCATGGCCAATGCCTGCCATGTTCCACGTACACCTCCTGGTAATCAGAGCAAGTTATAGTGACTGGTTGTTCGGTTGTTCAGTTGTTCAGTTTTTCAGTTGTTTGGTTGTTCGTTTATTTGCATATTAGGGTTATATATATAGATTATCTATGTTTACACATATATTTATATAAGTTTTTGGCTAATTCTCTCTCTGGAATGATAGGTTTTTTGAGTTTAGAAAGAAAATATTACTCATTTTAGATCTCTTGGAATATTTAACACATAACACAGTGATTTTTGTCCAAATACAGAGAAATTAATAATTATACTTATTCTACAAGATTACTGTAAAGTTTTAAATATCAAGCAATTTACACAGTGCTTGGTACTCAGTAAATGGTGGTTGTTAATATAATGGTAATGTTTAAAAAGTATGTTAAAGGTAGGTACACACAAAATATTGGCTGAAATTGCTGGAAATAGAGAAGTTAAAGCTCTCTTTGATTATATGGCTTTAGGAGGTAAGAAAATGTTAGCAAGTATCAGCCTTTGTATAAACCACATTTGCTCATGAAAAGCAAACAGAAGAATTTTTTACTAGTCACTGATGACCTTTCTATAAGCTTTCTAAGATATGTTATATGTTTTCATTGAAAATTTTTTAGAGAGAAGAGGGAGAGGGAGAGAGAAAAACACTGATTGGCTGCCTCCCACAGGCACCCTGACCAGGGACCGACCACACAACCTGGCCATGTGCCCTGACCAGGAATCAAACCAGCAATCTTTTGGTGCACAGGAAGACGTCCAATCAAATGAGCCACACTGGCCAGAGCAAACTTTTTTATATTTTAATTTTTAGTAGTAATTAGCATTTTCTCCTACGCAAACTAAAGTAATTGAGCCTATAATAATTGGAGTAGTGCTTCTAAAGCATGAGTATTGAGATAAAATGTACTAAAGAGCAACTAGTTGCTGCTTCTTTGTAGTCAGGCCTAGACAGTCTTGAGGAGCAACCTCTGTGTGATAGTTAATTTTATACATTAACTTGGCTGGCCATGGCGTGCCCAGACTAAATAATTCTTTCTGGGCATTCTGTAAGAGTGTTTCCAGATAGATTAGTATTTTAATTAGTGAATAAGGAAATCAGATTGCCTTCCCAAATGTGGGTGGGCATCATTCAATCTGTTTAAGGGTAGAATACAATTATCAGTGAAGAAAGAAGGAATTCACCTTTTTTTTCCTGCCTGGTTACTTGAGCTTGGATATTTGTCTTCTACTGCCCTTGAAATTAGATTTACACAATCAGTTCCTCTGGTTCTCATACCTTGGGACTTGAACTGGAATAATATCACCAGCTTTCTTGGCTCTCCAGCTTGCAGGTGGCAGATCATGGGATTTCTCAGCTTCCATTATGGAATAAGATAATACCTCATAATAAATCTTCATTTATATATATCAATGTGAGTATGTATATGCATATGTGTTTATATTTCTATATATCTACATCTATATTACCATATATATATATATATATATATATATATATATATATATATCCCATTGTTTCTGTTTCTCTGGAGACCTGACTACTAATACACTTGGGTTCTGCCTATCAGAACAGTGGTCAAGGACAGAGCATCACTAGAAGATAGAGGCCTCTAATAAGGTAGTATGTGTGTATCTTGCTTATTTAGTTAACAATGAGACCCAAACACTCTCCTTAATTTTCTGGAAGATCAGTACCTTTAACTAGGACCTGATATGGTTTAGCCAGGATCCAGGAAGAGATAAGTGTAGGGCCAAGACTTCTTTCTCCATCCACCGCTATTGATAAATAGGTTTCTTCTCCCCCGAATCCCACCTACCTTTCCCTAAGAGCCTGGTGTTGAATGTCCAATTATGTTTAACCATGTGGGTAGGTCAGGGTATTAGTTGTCTACTAGAAGCCCAGTGCATGACATTCATGCACTGGGCAGAGTCCCTCAGCCCAGCCTGTGCTCTCTCACAGTTTGGGACCCCTTGGGGGGTGTCTGACTGACAGCTTAGCGCTGCCACGGAGGCGGGAGAGGCTCCTGCCACCACTGCTGCGCTCACCATCCATGAGCCCAGCTTCTAGCTGAGCGGTGCTACCCCTGTGGGAGCGCACTGACCACTTGGGGACAGCTCCTGCGTTCAGCATCTGGCCCCTGGTGGTCAGTGCACGTCATAGCAATCGGTCATTCCACTGTTCGGTCGATTTGCACATTAGCCTTTTATTATATAGGATTGCTTTGCCCAAGATACAAATGTAAGCTAAAAGAAAAATCCTATTGAATTTCCTTTCATTTTATTGGAAATTACAAAGGAGGACATGTTTCTCTGATCTTTTTCCACAGACAGCCATAGCAAACAGTTAAGTCATCATATAGTCAAATGAAGAATTAGTAGCTGCTATTCTTTTTTGTCCCAGCATACATTCATATAAAGGATACAGCCACTTTGTCCACTTCACCTAAGAACAGGAGTATTAATCTATGAGTTTTGAGCATTTCCCAAAGAAAGATAAATTATTTCATGACCTATTTGGAAAATTTCTTAAAGATTCCCATTCATCAAATATGTGAATCTTATTTAATAGATGAGAGGTTTTAGGTGACCATTTTTGACTGACATGGAAAAGAAAAACATTTTCTCTGTCTTTTACTGGATTTAGCTTTGGATTTTCATGACCCATAATGTCTGCCTGAAACGGTGAGGGAAACAGCTGACTATGTGACATGTGGAAAGGTATTATAGTTTCTGGGTAAAATTGAAGAAAACTTTACTTATCACAACTACCCTTTTAGATTTTAGATAATTTCTGGAGGATTGAAAGGTCTGTTTAACACTATAAAATGTCTGCCTAAAAAATCTCTGCCAACAATTTGAAAGAAAGTTACAATCAGATTGTAATTTGGAATATGCCAGTGTCTGACAGATAACTCCTCAAATTATAGTTGGCCTTCTTTTACTTATATTGTTCATTTATTAATTTACTCATTTTATTCTGATATTGAGGAGTCAGCTTTTTTGTTGTTGTTTCTGTTGTTTATTTGGAAATTCAAATTTATGAGTCTTCACTGATAACTACCTCACACTTACTCCACCTGTTAGCCACTACGTGGGGGGGGGGGGGGGGGAATAAAGCCAACGTTCTTACCAGCTAAATGGTATCTCCAACTCCTAAAGAGTGAAATATAAGTCTTGGACCTTGTAGTCTTTATTAAATAATTGCTGAAGAACCAATTATTTGCCAAGCTGGTAACACATTGCAAAGTGGGTTTTCTGTGTTTCATCTATTTCTTTGCCTACCTTACAGTGACAATGAGAACAACTCATGAAAAAGAAAAGGCTTATGATAAAAAAGTATTCATTGTAGTAAGGTAATAATTCTACCAATTATTGCATACACCATGCAACAACTCTTTCTATAAAAGTGCTTTAACAAACGAACTATAGCTGGTGTTGAGGGTCCATGTCCTATGCACTTGGAACTTTCATATATATTTTAATTTAATTCTCACCATCACCTTTTAAAATCAGTATTATTTGCCCATTTCACATCTTGCCTATATAGTAAGCGGCCGAGCTATATTTTATATAACAGGTCTTTTTAAAAAAAAAAATCAACATGTTTTCTTCCTCTACACATACACCACATCTTATTATGCCATAGAACTCTACAGAAATTCATTTATATTTTCTTCCACATAACTTACTTTTATTTTAATATTTCTGGTTAGTTAAATAATTTTTTTTTGTTTTATCTTGTTGTTTTATCTTGAGTATGTGTGCTTCATTTGCTAGCATGTTCTTTAGAGTTAAGTATAGGTTTCTAACAAATAAAGCAAATTCATCTCAAACTATGCATTTCTTTAACCCTGGATAAGAAACCTCTCAGGATAAACTGCTTGTTTACTATATCCCACCCTTCACTGTTCCCTGGCATGAGATTATTTGGCTTTTTATCCTGTTGACCATCTTGTTCAGTCATTTTATGGTCATATTAATAGTAGTTTAATAATGCCATGCACTACTAGCCTAGAGGACACTGTCTGGAGAAATTAGTCATAATAAGGGGCTATAGATCAGATAGACTGTACTTTAATGCTATTGAGAAATTATTCAAACAAGATTATTATGTGTTATTACCAAAAACCCAGGCAGCTAAAAATGTTGTCTTTGAGAACACAGACACTGGATGTCTAGTCATGGGCAAAGTCATCAATAAATTGTACTCTCTTCAGAAGCCAAGCAAGCTGAGGAAACTATCTGAAGGAATTGGGTTTAAGTGTGCTCTTTGAAGCTGACAGGAAATGGTGTTCAGTGTGTGCCAAGGTTAAAATGCTCTTACTCGAGGCTAAATTGGACGTGATCACAGTTAGCAGAGATCATTTACTATCATTTATGAACATTTCAGACCTTTCCAGTGA
Organism: Cnephaeus nilssonii; assembly: GCF_951640355.1. Classification (NCBI taxonomy): domain Eukaryota; kingdom Metazoa; phylum Chordata; class Mammalia; order Chiroptera; family Vespertilionidae; genus Cnephaeus; species Cnephaeus nilssonii. Next base: position 40,430,570 of record NC_137085.1, on the reverse strand, counting down.
CACATAGGTAACTATTATTCAGGAGAGCAAAATAAGTAAGTGGCAAAAGATGAAAAGATGAGTACTGCAAATGGGCTGAAGAATATAACTTTTTCATTTGTATTATTGCTTATGAATTTGTAAAATGACTAAAAAAGTCATTGCTTGCTTTCATTTATTTTATTTCTAAGTTAACATCAGATATTTTAAATATTTTCACAATATTCCTTTTCTTGAATTCATTTAAGGCAGAGGCAAAAATTGAGACAAGGGGTAGTATTTGAGAATTTTTAGGGAACTTATAATGTTCTAAAAGGGAAAATGGCGTCTAAAGAGGACAAATAACTTTTGCAAAACCATAGTAGGTAGGAATCCTTGTCTTCTACTCACTCACTGACTCTACATTCCATGCTTTCAACCATTTTGTGCCCTAATATGTTAATGAGAGCATTAAACTTACATAACTTGAGTTCTAAAAATACTCAAAAAGTAGTTTGGCAAAATGATATTTAATGCATGCAATAAAGACACCAACTATAGCTCATGATATTTGAAACATGTAATCAACAATATCTACAAAGCCACTCAGTATGATATACCAAAAAGGGTCCTGAAGAACATACAAAGAAAATCCAGTTTCTTCACAAAAATGAAGGAGGTAGAGTTATGTAAGGTCCAAAAAGAAAGAAAAACTGAGGAACTTATGCAGATTAAAGGAGACTAAATAAATATGACAACTAAATATTGCATATAATTCCCAATTTGATCACAGACTTAGAAAAAATAACTATAAAGGATTATTAGGATAATTTTAACATTTAAATATGCATTGTGGATTGGATAATCATACTGTATCAATATCAACTTTCCTGATTTTGTTAACTGAACTGTGGTTATGAGAGAATGTCCTTGTTCTGAGGAATGTCACTTAAATTATTTAGGGTTAAAGGGCATGGTATTTTTAGCTTATTTTCAAATGGTTCAGAAAAAAAAGTGTATGTGTAAAACAATTGGTGAATCTGGGTGAAAAGTATAGTGGAGTTCCCTTTCCTATCTACTAGTCTAACAAGTGGTCTTGAAGTTTGAAATCTATCAAATTAAAAGATTAACAAAAAATGATTTGCATCTCTTTCCTGGCTCTTTGATGGTTTATGCTTATGCTGGGCCCTCCCCCAGGCCATCTTGGTTTCTACTGCTCCTGTCTCAACAGAGGAATTTCCCCCTTACTGTCCCTCCCTCCACTGTAATCTGCCCCATCTGACTGATTCTTTGCTGGGGTGATTGGAAAGCCACCTGCTGGGGGTTAAGTCCCTTTGGCAGAGGATGTGGTTGTTCCCTGGGGTGTCTGAAGCTGTAACTTCCATACTTAAGCCTGATTAAGTGTAACTTTCAGACTTCATCGGCATAGGCTTAGCCAGTTTTGTTCCCTTCTCTAACTAGCTGCCTAATGCTAACTCACCCTCACAACCTAATTACTTCCCAAAGGCTCCACATCCAAATATCATCAAACTATGATTACGATTTTAAGATATTAATTTTTGGAGGACACAAATATTCAATATTGCAGTAAATATTCCAGTGATATCCCTAAATCCTAATGACTTACATGTTTGCATTACTGGTGTGGTTACATTGATTATATAAGATAATAAATTATATGATTTTGTGATTATTCATCACTCATTAGTACATGAATATCAGAATTGATGTTGAAAAAAAATAAAGGAATTCAGTTGCACCGACTTCAAAAAAGCTCAGGCCAAAGCCGAGGCAAAAAAAGTAGACTTCTGATAAATGTCAAGGCTAAACCCAAATTCAGAACATCCCCAGCTGAGCCATTTGATAAAATAAGAAAATTATGATATGATTTTTAGCTTACTGCCTTCATTTGTAGATTACAATGATTCAAGGCTGTGTGTGTGTCTATGTATGTATCTACATAAAGTTATAGATATATCTGTAGCTTGTATGTATTTGTGTGTACGTATATCTGTGCATGTGTATATGTGTATGCATGTATGTTTGTTCTGTTTGCCCCTAAGAAAAAAATTAAACATTTAATTTTGTGCTTCCTTTTTTAGCATTAACTGTGACTTATGCTCTTGGCCAAATCAGATTGCATCTTCTTCAGAGAAAGAAATCACACTTTTATATAGCATTTTGAAGGGATACATCTTATTCCTATGGATAAAAGATTCTTTTCATTATCAAACATGAGTTTCACCACCTTCCAAGTCAGGGACATATCTATAATAATAAAAGTGTAATATGCTAATTAGACCAGATATCCTCCCGGATGAAGCCGGGCTGCAAGGGAAGCCTGGGTCCCAGATGCCAGAGGGAAGCTAGTGCCAGCAACTGGGGAAAGGAAGGCCTACTCTTGCATGAATTTTGTGCATTGGGCCTCTAGTCTGATAATATAATTCTACAAGGGATGTCTTCACAGAAAAAATATTTACATCAAAATCCTCTTTCCATTTTCCTGTGAACATGTCTGACACATGAATGTTCCTTGTAGAATAGTGAACAGTCATTGGGAAACTATGTAGGTATAGCTTTCAGATGTTAACCACTCACAACTACCGTAGGCAAAAACAGGCTCTGTGTAAATAGACCTTAGCCCAAAAGAGCAAGCGAGTCTCCTGCTGATACTGTTTGTGTGAGTGAGGTGGGAGGGGTGTTGTTCTTCTCCTATGGTGTTCTTCCAAGATGTTTAAAAATAAAAGTGAATAAGTAATTAGTCTGCTTTTATGAAGAATTAATATTTCATGTCTGTGGAGATGAAATCCATCTGAAATAGTTATAAGTATGTGGAACCAAAATGAATTCATAGACAATTAGTTTGAAACATGAAATTGCGTCCCTATCTTCTCATTCTCTATGAAGCAGTTAAGATCCTAAGGTGCCCATGCTCTAGCGGAAATGTTTAACACAGTAAGTGGCCAGAACTAGCTGTATTTATTTTCCTACAGCATCTCATCTCACTGATAGTCAACCATACCAGTGGTTTCCAATGCCTGACATAAGTAACTATGTCTCTTCAGAGGATAGTGATTGCTGTTATTTTTTGAAAAGGCATTATATTAACTAATTACCTGGCCTCTTTTTTTAAAAAAAATATATTTTATTGATCTTTTACAGAGAGGAAAGGAGAGGGACAGAGAGCTAGAAACATCGATGAGAGAGAAACATCGACCAGCCGCCTCCTGCACACCCCCTACCGGGGATGTGCCCGCAACCAATGTACATGCCCTTAACCGGAATCGAACCTGGGACCCTCCAGTCCGGAGACCGACGCTCTATCCACTGAGCCAAACCAGTTTCAGCTTACCTGGCCTCTTACACATCATTTTATTTATAATGTTGACTGAAGAGAAAGGAGTGAAAATAATTCTGAGCCATTATGTTCGTTTCCTTCCCCTGATATTTTCTCTAAACAGAATTAAAATAGTTTTATTTTTTAAAATAGTCTGTATAACAAAGTTAAATGTATGTATTTGTATTATAGAAGATCATGACTCTGATGGAAATGTTTTAAAGAAATGTGGTCCCTTTAATGAAACATTTAACAGCCTTAGCCACTTCTCCTCTTGGTATCACTCTCAGTCGTTCTGCTCCCAGTGGGCCCCCACTCTGCGCTATGAGTGTGTCACACAGAACAGGAAATCAAGGTCTAAGATCGACATTTTCAGTAATGAGCTAGAAGCATGTTCATACACACACCATGCCCTGAAATAGGATGGAGGGGGAAACAGAGGATGAACACATATGCCTGATGAGACTTTACGAGAAGTGCTTTTATTTAGGAAAAGATAGTAAGCTCAGTAGATGCAAGTGAGACTCTATGACTGGATGCAAGTGAGACTCTATGACTGGCTAAAGTTTTGTGGTAATGTGTGTTGATTCTAGTACATGGTCATTCCAGGTGAGAGGAAGGTTTCACTTATAGTATCTCTGTACTAACTATTCTCTGCATTCAAGAACTTGTAAATATGATTATAATATCATATGATATTAAATTATTTTATAATTAGGGATGTCATTTATTTACTTTATGTAATTATTAATATAATGAGCAATATAAGTAAAATCACCTGATGTCCTGGAAATTTTTCTATACATTACATCAAATTGATTATATTTACTATTTTCATCTACTTCAACAATTATATTTTATTTGTCCTGAGTTACTTAAACTTGGGAACTTTTAAAAATTGTCCCTTAAACATTCTTTGGATACAGACCTATGGAAAAGAATATAACTCCCAGAAATAACCCTGTGCATAGATGGCCAATTAATTTACAGCAAAGAAGCCAATAATATACAATGGGGAAAGGATAACATCTTCAATAAATGGTTCTGAAAAAATTGGGTGGTCACATACAAAAGAATTAAAATGAACCCTTATCTTATACCATACATAAAAAACAACTCAAAATGGGTAAAGACTTGAATATGAGGCCTGAAACCACAAAACACATAGAGAAAAACATAGAAAGTCAGCTCCTTTGTCACTGGTTTAGGCAATAGTAAAAATATATATATGCACATTAAATAATGGGCAAAGTACCTGAGTACACAAAATGTACAAATGGTCAACAGATACATATAAATGTCTAAAAAATCACCAATCATCAGGGAAATGCAAATGAAAGCAACAATGAGGTATTACCTCACACGTGTTGGGATGTCCATTACTCAGACAGCAAAAAATAAATGCTGGTGAGGATGTGGAGTAAAGAGAAGCCTTGTACACTGCTGGTGGGAATGTAAACAGGTACATTCACTATGGAAAACAGTGTAGATATGCCTCAAAAAATAAAAAGTACACCATCATATGATCCAGCAATTCAACTTCGGAGTTTATGTCTAAAGGGGGGAAAACAGATTATCAAAAATGTACTTTCACTCCTATGTTTACTGTGGCATTATTCAACTTATGTCAGTCAATGGAGGAATGGATAAAGAAATGGTATACATATACACAATAGAATATTTTTCAGCCTTTAAAAAGAAAAAAAATCTTGTCATTTGTCACAACATGGATGAACCTGGAGGAGATTATACTAAGTAAAATAGTAAGCCAGACAGAGCAAGACAAATACTGCATGGGATCATAACATTTATATGTGGAATATTTTTAAAAAATTGAACTCACTGACAGCAGAAAAGTGGTTGCCAGGGGCTGGGGAGCAGGGAAAATAGGGAGAGGCTGGTAAAGTGTACAAACTTTCAGCTACAAGATGAATCAAGTCTGTGGCTCCTAATGTATAACATGATGACCACAGTTAATAACACTGTACTGTAAAATTCAAATTTGCAAATAGATTAGATCTTAAATGTTTTCACAAAAAAAGTTGATAGATATTAACTCAATGAGGGGAGTGCTTTCATACTTTATTCTATCAAATCATCATAAGTTTTAAATATTTTACTATTTTATTTGTCAATTATACCTTTATAAAGCTAAAAAATACAGGGGAAGACAAAAGTAGGTTTATAGTTGTTTGTATGAAAAAAGACATACAGGTTATGATTATTACGATAGCTTTATCAACTCAAAAGAAGGTCACAATGTAACTGTAAACCTACTTTTGCCCACCTCTGCATATAATTAATGACAATACATGTATGTATAGATGGAGGTACTAATCAAAGAACAGTTTTATTTAGAGGTATTCCTTGGGGAATATGTACTAATTGCCTGTAATATAAAGAAGGGCTGAATTAAAGTATACATTTGCATTTTGGGAGGCACTTGTAGGCATAGAATTTTGTAGAAAGTCAATGTTTTCTGAAATAATATATTGATAACACAAGAATACTTTTAAACTATATTGTAATCCTGAATAATTTATAAGGATTTTTATATATTACCATTATGTTTCAAGGTAGCATTCATTAATTTTTCAAGAATAATATACATAGTACTTCACATATAACTCCAGAAAAATAAAACTCCTAGGTACCAAAAACCTATAAAATTCAATAGAAGATATTTTTTATTACTGTTTCTTATTGGTGCATGTCTACATTTCCATCAACAAAAGGGCAAGGACATTTTTTGTTTTAAAAGCTATGTGAAACATTTCTTTTTACAGTTTGGAAAGAGAAAATTTTTTTCAATAAGCTATATCTGTCAAACACACGAGCACATATTTACATTACCTTTTTCCTATAACTACAATCTAGCTTTGCTTTTGCCACTCCCTTTCATTTTTCCTTAATACTTGTCACTTTCTCTTTCTTTACCTCCACTAATGTTGCCATCTCTCTTTTATTACCTACTAGAGGCCCAATGCATGAAATTCGTGCAAGGGTGTTGACCCCAGCCCCCACCCACCACCGCCATGGCCGGGCCTCTGCTGCCTCCACCTCCGCCCCTGCCAGCTGCAGCTTTGTCCGGAAGGAAGGACCTCCGGTCTAATTATTATATTATGCTTTTATTATTATAGATTTGGGGCACCCATCTATTTTAGTCTCATTCTCCTTTCTAAAGCCACATCCTTCTGTTAATTTTCCTCTAGATTTCTTTTGCATTAACCTATATCTTTTGTTGGAGTGTGTCTCAACTTTACTTCTTTGTAAAAGAATCAAAGCCAAGTGAAAATAATGAGGGGTGAGAAAGAGCTCTTAAGCTCATTAAGTAATCCTGATATTTCTGATGATGTGGAATATATACTTGCTGTAACCAAGATTTTGCTTCAATGGTTTATTGCATTTTGATTATGAACCTGGGAATGAATGAGAAGTCTCATAAAAGCTATAATTAGGGAGCAAACAAGTCAGCTGCCTAGACCAAAATTCTTTGAATAGAACACTCAAGTTACTAGTATTTTGAATTGTACATTTAAATAATTTGTCACATTTTTCTTGCTAAAATATTACATGAAGCTACAAGTGAAAAAGGAAATGATTTCTTACTAATTTCACCAACTTCCTATAATATCTCTGCCAATTTTTATTTCCTGCTTTTCTTCCCTAGCTTTCAGTATGCTGCAATACAATACAGTTTATCATTCATTTCTAAGCAATAATTTTGCATTAAAATTTATTAGATCACCTTAAAAATGTTATATGGCTATGGTAAGAATTCAAGATGAGTTATAAAGAATTGTGAAGGGATTAAGAAGTACTAATTTATAGTTACAAAATAGTCACAGGGATGTGGAGTACATACAGCAAGGGAAGTATGGTTAAAAATATTATAAGAACTATATATGGAATCAGGTAGGTACTTGAAATATTAGGAGGATCACTGTGTAAAGTGAATAGCTGTCTGGCAACTATCTTGTATATTTGAAACCAGTACAAAATAGTGTTGAATGTAAACTATAATTAAAAATAAAATTTTTAAAAAGATTAATTTTAAGGAGAAATATGGGGGTTTGATGCCCTTTTGTCTCCTAAATGCAATACATTAGAAAGCATAATTAGAAAGCATCAATTTAAAAAAAAAAGAGTAAAACCTATCATGTCTACAAACTTTAAGAACATCAATTTTGATATTCATTGAAAACAAAAATATTACAAGATATAAGTATTATACATTTCAATGAATTTTGAATAAATATTAACATCATGATAGATTCCTTTCAGTAGTAATAGGAAAGCGAACAAATAAACTCTGTTATTTGCTATAATTCATTGTAAAGAATAAGACAGATGTAAAATAATAAAATAGATTCTATTCACACAGTACAGTAACATCTTTATTATCCATCTGTAAGCATTTTTTGATGCTTAAATCTACATTATTTGAAATGGAACTTTCTGGTTAGAGATTTACATATAAATTCCTCAAGGTATAAATATGTTATTGAAAATGAGAAAGAATATAAAAATATAAAGGTTGACATTCGCAAGCTAATCAAAGTCATCTGATAGTGTGCTGCTATATGCTTTATCCCTAAGTATTAAATACACTGTGCTATTTTGAGATATAAAATATTTTCAACAGTCAGAGTAATATAAATTATTGCTATGCATGAATTTAATGTGGTCACAACAACCTTTATTTATTGGGCCCAATGTTTGAAACTAAATATTCAGGCAATTCATAAATGTAGATATTTATTTTATTTATTGAAGTGAAGAAAAAATAAAACCACAAAGTTCAAAACACTTATCTAAGCATGACACAGAGCCATAGTTTCTTTAATAAATCCTTATAATTAATATACAATTTTAGACCCAATATTAATTAAAGCATAATTAACAAAATCAACCATATGATTTTAAACAAAACTTCAACTATTTTTCTTCAGTTGATACTATTTAATAAGTCTGAATTCTAGAAGAAATGTGATTCCACTGCACACACATACATCCTATATTTAATGGACTTGAGGTTTTAGATAAAAATATCTTTTGATCAGATCTCAAAAGCGTTGGTTCCAATGCTATTAAAATATATGTGGAAAATGTATTCACAATCTGAAAAATTAATGGGCTACATTCACTCAATGATATATATGGCTCTTCCATTAGTAGCCAAATTATCAGTGTATCATGACAGCTCCAAAGCAGCACAGTCCTTTAAAATCCAAGAAGAAAATACAATTAAACCACTGCTCCAGAAAAAGATCTGTAAAGAATTCCTTCATCTATCTACTTGTCTGCCCCCCTTGGACTTTGAGAATTCTCTACGAATTCATCTGGGAGAATACTTCACACCAAACAAACAAACAAACAAACAAACAAAAAACAACAATGTCCCAATTTGAGACTTTGAAGAATGACTTTTGTTTTCATACAGAGTTCATATGCCTTCATTTTTGTATACACACACACACACACACAAATTTAAAAATTTAAAAAAAAATAAGCAAACACAAAATGGGGTAGGAGTTCTGGAAATAATGGTGTGAAGATTTTTAAAAAAATATATTTTATTGTTTTTTTACAGAGAGGAAGAGAGAGGGATAGAAAGGTAGAAACATTGATCAGCTGCCTCCTGTACACCCCCACTGGGGATGTGTCCGCAACCAAGGTATATGCCCTTGACTGGAATCGAACCTGGGACCCTTCAGTCCGCAGGCCGATGCTCTATCCACTGAGCCAAACCGGTCAGGGCTATGGTGTGAAGATTTTGAGCAATTCTTTCCACAGAAAAATTTAAAACTGAACAAAAATACTTTTTAAAAAATTGGAGACAATGAAAAACACTAAATGTAGCCAGAAACAGAAGTAGAGTTTACTCTTGAAAAATTCCTAATCCATTGGGATAAAAATGGAAAGATTTTGGTTTTCTTGCTTAGGGGAACACTTCATTCCTCCTACTCCTGGAAATGTGGACTTGTACTCTTACTGGCTTTAGATGGCACGTATTAGAATTCAGATCAACACAGCAGCTAAAAAATTAAGAAGGGCAAGCTGGAAGTAAGACAATCATGAAAGGACTGTAATTCAAATTCTGAGTGATTTTCCCCCAACAAGCTATCGATTTCTAAACGTTGTATATTCCAAGGAGACTACAAAAAATTAGTCAGAGAGGAAGGGGACTGAGGTTGGGAGAATACCCTTGAAAGATACAACTGTTCTCAGTAAGATTTGCAAGATTGCTATGTTTTGCCTCAGTGTCTCCCACAAATTGCATAAAGCCCAGTCAGCAGAGAATAGCTTGAGATTTAAGAGACCAAAATTAATTCCTATCAGAGTATCTGGAAATTCAGGACACTAGAAGTGAAAGAATCATAGAAAGTGAACCCCGAAAATTTGAACTGTAATATAGTTTTTCTACTATTTTTCCACCTATCTTGCCGACGTTTACATGTTTTTATTAAGAGCATATAACCAGATAGATATTGTTGCTATTATTTTCTAACCATTAGAATCGTCTTTCTTTTCTCTTTTAATTGATAAATTTAGTCCTTTATAATTTAGTGATTACTAATATATTTAATTTTATTCTTATCCTTTTCTGGAGCTTGCTCATTATGATTAATTTTATTTGGTTCTTTTCTTCTGTCTTGCCTTCTATTGATTCTATGAAGTTATTCTTCATTTTTCTCTTTCCCTTTTCCATTATTTTGAAGATTGTACATGTAATATTTCCATATTACTCCATATTCCCCTTAAAATCTTAACAAAATATTTTATATATAAAACCTAAAACACTCAATTTCTCTATCTTCTTCCCAAACAAACCTGATAATTCTCCATAAGCATATTACTGTTGTCTACAATATTTGTTCCATTTTTATTTCTACTTCAAAGAGTTTACTATTATTTTGCCATAATTATTTTGTCATAAGTACTTTACTTTGTCCACAAATTTGCCATTTCATTTTTCATTCTAATCCTTCCTTTTAATTTTTTTCACCCTAAAACATAACACTTTTATTTTCCCCCCTGAAGATCTTTCAATGGTAAGTTTTCTTAGTCTTCGGTGAAAATATATTTAAATAGAGGCCCGGTGCCCTCTCACAGTCCGGGAGCCCTCAGGGGATGTCTGACTGATGGCTTAGGCCCACTCTCTGTAGGCCTAAGCTGCAGTCTGGCCTCCCTCTGTGTGAGGTGACCAGCGGGCTGATCAGGGGATAGCAACGGCTGGTGAGCGGCTGCCGCCCCCCCCCCATCACCCCATCACCCCTCCACCACTGCTGGTCACAGCCACCCCCCTCCCTGCTCCCTCCCTCTACCTGCTGGCACATGCCTTGGCTGACTTGGTGCCACCTGCTCACTGGCCCCGCCCCCTGCCAACTGGTCATTCTGCCGTTTGGTTGATTTGCATATTATACTTTTATTATATAGGATTTGTCTTTACTTAAGGTAGATTATTTTTATATGGGTGCATAGCTTTAGTTTATTAATATTTCTCTCAGCACTATGAAGATCAACTATTGTTATCTGATCCTTATTTTTAGCTCTGAGGAGCTAATTATTCTTCCATTCTAAATGTTCCTGTCTGCTTTCTGGTATTTTTTAAGAATTTATCTTTGGAGGTCTATAATTTCACTACCTTGTGTCTAGCTGTGTATGGATTTTGTTTGTCCTTCCCTTAATTAATTATATTTCCTGAAGTTTGGAGCCTTTCATAGATCTGATAAAAATTTAGCCCTTATCACTGAACATATTTTCTCTATTCTTCTGATTATTACTTCTCATCAATGTATATTGGACTTACCTAGTTTTGTCTTTTTTTTATAATCTCCATTTCATAAATTTCATGTCTTTGTTTCTGTGCTCATTTTGGGTAATTTCCCCCATCAATATTCCTATTTATGAATTTTTCTTCATCTGCATCTAAACATCTCTGTAACTCTTTTATTGTATTGTTAATGTAATTTATTATAATTCTCAGTTTTAAAGTTATATTTAAATTATCTCACCTTGCCAATGCTTTTCTACCTATATTGTGTTATTATTTTCTTTAAAGTACAATTACTTCAATGATCATTTTAGATATATTTGTTTATAACTTTAAAAATATTTATATTCTCACTGTCTGAAGATCTTCAGATTATAATTTCTCCCTATCAAATCTTGCTTTTGGTGGACTACAACTTGAGTATTTTTTAATCTGCGTGATGTGAGTAAAGTATGTATCCTGTGGGACATGGGTTGTGGGAATATTTCCCCAAAGGAGTTTTGTGCTTGCTCTGACTGGCAGGACCTGAATGAATCACAATCCTGAGACCAAGATTTTTTTTTCAGTTTGATATTGTCTGAACTACATATGTAGCATTAAAAAATGTGGACTCCCACACAAATAGAAAGAATAAAATTGGAGTCTAGAATTTTTAGGAAAGTCTGATATTTTTCATCTCAAGTAGGAATGAGATTTGAACCTCTGTTCCAATAGGTTCAATTATTCTCATTCACCCTTAATTTTAGAATATGGCCTTTTAAAATCCCTGACTTTATGCTGGTGTTCCACTAATAAGTCTGATTCTCACAGACCCATAGCTTCCTTCCCTGTACAAGGGAAGGAATTAAACAGAGCTCTAAGGTATCAGAGAAATAAAATGTCTCTCTTGTCTTTTTTAGGACATCTGTAATATCAATTCACATGTTTATGCCTCTAATGTTTAGTCCCTGTTTCCTTCACTTGAGTTTTTTTTCATTCTTTATTGCAAAAAAAAATGTTGTTATACATTTTTTAAAAAAAATTTTTGTTAGTTTTTACTCAGAACTTTTAGGTATTTGTAGTGAGAAATATTTTAGACTATTTACTATACCACCTTGCCAAAACAAGATGTAAAGAAGGTGGTTTCTACAACACAAATGGTGTGTCCCTCTCCTGCCTAAAATCTTCAATGATATTACATTGCTGTTGGATATTTTTTCAGCATGTGGCATGTTATTTGCCATGAAAATCTATTTGTTATACATTAATTTACTTAATATGTCTCTTAATAATTACTGCTAATATTTTAAGTCATTACAATATATAGACATAATTCTATGCACTTCATAGTTAATAAATAATTTAATGCTAATGCAAAACTATATGTATTATCATTATCCCCATTTTAAATGTATTGACTTTACATCTGACTTGTCTTTGCTCTTTTCTTCTCTATGCTTTCGTTTTCTATATTCCTATTGAACAAATTGCCCAACCTTAAAATTGGGATGTACTCTTAAACTCCGTCATTTCCTACTACCCCCATATTTAATCACCAAACACTGTTATTTCCACCTCTGAAACAGCTCATGTGTGCATGAGCTATACATTTCAATCATCACTGCTATTTTGCCTGTCTAAGCCATGATATACGAGCAGATAAGGGGCAGGTAATGCATTCCAGCCAGAAGATACAGCCCTTTCTTCTATTCAACTTTCATACTCAGCTCAAGAATTATATCTTTAATAAAGAGTTCTCTGGCTCTTCTGGACATGTTTAATGGAGCATTTCTCCATGCTCAAGTAGTTCAGTATAACTACTCCTCTTCTAATAAACACAGCACTGCATTTCCCCCCAATAAACCCATCGTTTTCCCAAGGCCTGTGTAAGAAGACCTACTGGACTAGTCTGAGATGTCAACTTTCATTCTGGAGCCAACTTACAAAAGGAAACTGCATTTTATCTAAAAAAAATTGCAGCATTGTAGTGGGAAGAATAATACCCAACAGCTTAAGTAATTTTGAAGTGTGCATTTAAGGCAGCCAAACAGGAGCATTCACCGCTAGCCCAGTTACTCTCCACACAGCAGCCTGGCAATGCCTATCGTCAAACTGTATGTCTCAGCAAAATATCAAATATATTCATGCTTTGGGCAACTGAATCCACAGGAAGCAATGAAGCATTAAAAACATAAATTTTAAATTGTGAATAAATGAATAAATACAAAAACAAATAAATGTTTGTTGAATGCTTATACATGTGTAAGATACTCAAAAATAAATGAATATTTCATTTTTTATAGAATAGATTGCTTAAAAAGTGAAATATTAGAATCTTTTATTTTAACCTTATTTCTTCACACCCAGAACACTGGTCTTGGTGACATATTATACACACATTATTTCTTAACTCTTAATGGAATGTCTTTGTCCCAGATATGTATGGTAACCTCTTCTGACCATAAATGGGAAAATTCTGGCAATAATGTAAGCTCATTCCCTCTTACCTCAGGTATCTCTCTAGCTTATTGCACTCATTTAAAGCCCTATATGTCTGTTCCCGGTATTGTAAACTCACAGAAGCATCTTTTGAACCAGATCATGCTGGATAAAATTCACAGACCATTTAGCCTGTAAAGTGGAATTATCTCCAAGTTCTTCAAGCAATCACCAAATAAAGTCAGTCTTTTTTACCTCTTACGCAATCACCAAGTAAAGTCAGTCTTTCTGCTGATCTGAAACTCAGTTTAGGATCCTTAGCTCTTGATATTTTAATAAATTTCAATATATCCCTTTGACTTGTCTTCCCACCTGAATTAGAAATCCTATAATATAATGTCTTGTTGGGCAACTGTTTATCCCTGTGAAAGAAAACCGAATCTTCTCCTTACACATTATACTGTTTTTAACTATTTTTTACCTTTCTTTTGTCTTCCTATAGTTGTTATGAGATTTTTAAAAAAATTTTAAATGTTTTTTTTCTTAATTATTCTCCCAGTTGTTCTCTTATTCCTCTTTTACCCAATTCCATTGTAAAGGCTCTCCTTTTCCTTTTCTCCTCCTCCTCCTGCTCTTCCATTCCCTTCTTTTCTTCATTCTTCTTTTCTCCCTTATTCAAGTTCCCATTTGCTGCACCTGCCTTGAACTAAAATGGTTCCTATGACTGAATCTGGGCTCTGATTATCAGAAATGTGCTTCTTCTCTTTGTACTTACAATATTTCTTTCTCTTACATGTGCATTGCTCTGGGTTCCCTTTCATGCACTGTCTTTTTCTATGTGCTGGAAGTTAACAGCTCACATCCTGCTGAAGCTGATGCTACTGCCTATAGCACTCTACACTTTGCACCCATGCCAATCCAGTCCAGCATCCATCACTCATTGTTGATGCTTACCACAGAGCAGTTAAGTACATAAAATCTCAGGTCCAAATCCAAGCTCTGAATTTCATTAGCTGTATGACCTTTGAAAAGATACCTATTTTTTCTGAACCTCAGTTTTATTGGCTTTGAAACTAGAATAATAATTGTGTGAAGACATCTTGTGTCTGCAACTTGGACCTCAGTATGTTCACCTTTTCCTACAATTCTACTTCAGGGCTCTCTGGTACATTCAGTCTTTGAAGACTTAAGAGGCCTATAACATCTTATCCAGCTTGAAGGAACAGCAGACTCAACACAAGAAAATCAACTTCCCTAAGGCCAACTTTCTTTGAGCTCAATATTTCTGACCACAATGCTTGAAACAAGTGTCCATTATCCTTTGAGAGACTATGAAAATAATTCCAGCCAACATCGAACTTGGTAAAAAGTCCATGCTTAATGTGTTGCACTCTAATAGTGAATGTTCCTCTTCTTGTCCGATCCAACCTTCCTTCCCTCTCCTGCTATATTAGTTTTCTTTTGCTGCATAACAAATGACCACAAATCTAGTGGCTTAAAATGAGACACATTTGTTATTTCATAGTTTCCATGGATCAAGGTGCTGGGTGGTGCTTATCTGAGTCCTCAGCTTGGGATCACACCAGGCTGCATCAAGATGTCAGCCAGGATGAGTTCTCATCCTGGAGACTCACTCTCATCCTGGGAGAAATCCAATCTCATTCAGATTATTGGACCCATTCTTTCCCTTGAGGCTGCTGTATGGTTGAGGGCTCTCGATCACTACTGGCTGTTTGTTGAAGGTTACCGTCAGGTCCTAGAAGCTGCCCAAAGTTCCCTGCCATAGGCACACTACTACTAATCTGCTTCTTCAAGACAAACAACTGACTCTCTTTCTGGTCTGCTAAGACAGAATCTTATATAATGCTGTGTAGTTATGGGAGTGATATCCCACCACTTTTGCTATATTCTGTTGTTAGGAGGGGAACGCCACAGTCCCATCCACACTCAAGAGGAGGAAATTGTACAATAGTGTGCCTCATTGTGGCTCACCTTAAGGTGTTCTGCCACACACACCTTTCAACACTTCCTATCACTTTGCCGCTGGCATCTTCTGTGTCAACTGAGAACTCTTTTACATCCTTAATCTCCATACAGTCAACGTGTGTAGAGAACAGTTTGTTTTGGAGCAATCTCAGCAGGATGTATCACTTCTCACATCCCATTTGGGTTAGAGCCTGCAAGATGGAAGAATGGTCCTTTCTGTTTCCCAGTGCCAGACCCAGACCATTTCTCCCCATTCCTGCTGCAAAACTCCCTGTTCTTCCAAGCCTCACAGTATCTAGCTATACCTTTCTCTTCTAGTTACTACTGTATTCTGAACTCCTCCCAATTGTCTGATTCCTTCTCATTCATCAGAAACATTACCTCAGGTTTTCCCTATGTCTATACATCTGTCATACTCAGTGACTTCAACATTTGTGTGAATAAGCCACCTTATCCTTTTCCACTGTTTCTTTTTTTAAAATATATTGTTATTGATTTCAGAGAGAAAGGAAGAGGTAGAGATAGAAACATCAATGATGAGAAAGAATCACTGATTGGCTGCCTCCTGCATGCCCCCTACTGGGGATGGAGCTTGCAACCCTGGCATGTGCCCTTGACCAGAATCTAATCCGGGACCCTTCAGTCCACATATCGATGCTCTATCCACTGTGCCAAACTGGCTAGGGCTCCACTGTTTCTTATAATCCTCATCTTCAAATATAGTTTTCTTTACTCCACCACAATAATATATTCCCATGCTCACACCTGGGTAGTATTGATTTTTGAAACTACAAACCCTGCAAATATTTAGTTTCATATATTCTACTCTCCAACAACCACTTTATTGCCTTCTAGCTCATGTGCTCAAACACAATACATCTTTTCTTCAATGTTCTCTCTGCTCTTCGTCCGTGGCTGGCTTCTCGCTATTTAGATATTAGAGCCTTTCCTGACTACAGCAGACAGATCCCCATATAATTCTAAATTGCAGCATCCAATTCCTTTCCCTTATAGCACTGTTCACATGTGTAACAATAATTTGTTTGTTTGTTCATATACTCTAATTTAATGGCCTCAAAAGATTTTGAAGCTCATGAGCACAAAAATGATGCTTCCTACATTTTTTCTAATATACCAGTACAGTAATGCATCTTATGGCATCAGATATACCTATGATACTAAAAAATTACAAATATATATATATGTATATGTATATATATACATATATATACATATATATATATATATATATATATATATATGACACAAATGAATGAATACACCAAGGGTTATAGCAGGTATTAAATGAGGTTTTGCATATAATGACAATGATACATAACATTTACTGTCTTTGTAATGTTCCAGACACTATTACAAGCACTTTATACATTATCCTATTTAGCCCAGTAACTCTATGAGGTAATATATTATTATTTGCTCTGTTGTTAGGTCAACTGCCCCATGTCACACAGACAGTGGTTAACAGATGAGGAAGCTTGACTATGGAGTTTCTACTCTTACTTTCCATACTTGACTATCTCCCAATCTTAGCATTTAGTGCCCTACTGGCACAAAATACTAGAAAAATAATACTTTCATAACTACCCTTATCATAAATAAATTCAATAAGTCAGAGTCTGTGTACATATATAATATGCCATATGTATATAACATAAGATATGTGTGTATATAGATGAATAATCTTTTCAAAAATATTTTAGGAGACAATAAATATATAGTTATAGTACTGATCTACTATTATTTCTCAGATGAGCAAAGACCAAAGAGTGAAAATAATACACCTACGTCCAGGTAACATGTTAATGGCAGAAAGAGATTTCTAATTTAGAAGTATTTTGCTGTTATTTCCTCATTACCAATGAGTTATCACTACTAATGAAGATTATGTATGTATACATGTATTTATACATAGACATTCATTGAATTTGAACTAATTATAAGTTGTTTCGACTATAACTCATGAATAGTCTGAGGAAAAATAATCAAGCAGGATTTTTAAAGATAATTTATTGCCTGTTGGTCTTAGAACATATTTATAATAATTTAGTTTAAATGATTTATTACACAACTTAAATGTACATCCAAGTAGTCTGTGTATTATTGCAGAAGCAATAGAAAAATAGTATTGTTTTACCACTACATACATGAAAAGCATTTCTAAAGTGATTTTTTATTTGTTGACTATAGACACCTGTATCTGAATAATTATGGTTACATATAAACGTATTTTACAATGTACATAATACAGGGTACTCCAACTCCCAAATGGCACTTAAATTTTTGATATTAAAATCCTCTAAAAAAATAAAGATAAATAAAATCCTCTAAAATGTGGTTATTTTGCTTTATACACTAGAGACAAATTATTTGTGATGTCACCTTGCCCCAGGAGACAACATTGCTTTTTCCACAGTTACAATATTTTGTCTTTAATATGCCTTTTCTCTTTTAGGTTGTGAGTGGAGAATTTTAAAATTGTTTCTAATTTTTTATAGTTGAGAGACAGAACTATATTTTCTAAAGCAATACTGTTTAACTTGGAGGCAGAATAACTTGGAGGGTCCTGACTAATTCGCTTTGACACTCCTGGCTCTCTAAAAAGTACTTAAGGCAGGAAGAAGTACCACATTGGTATATTGCATTGTTTTCTTTGTCATCGCTGGAAATAAATCCCAGGAATGTTAAGAAACACATATCAAAAAATTTGCAAATTAGAATGCCTCCCACCGCCAGATCTCTAAGTGATGTGACATAAAAATATCTGGGCATTACACAAGCAAAAGTATGATTATCTGTCCTGTTACAAGTCATCCCAGTTTTTATTTTATTTTATTGCCCAGAAACCCTTTTATAAGACTTCATCATGAGTATTTACACCAAGCAGGCGGTTAGGAAGTGCCATCTACTGATAGTTTTACTAAGTTGGAGCCTTTATAATGCCTGTTTGTATATCAAACTATAATTAAAATAAAACACATGGGAAACAAAACCCAGTATTACTTTAATGACTTAATCGTTTATGGTTAGTATACTCAACGTTTTTCTTTTTGTTTTCAGAAGCTCCAATATCTTCAACAGAATCCTGCAACGAGCCTTGTGTTTCAACTGCCTAACAGAGGCCTGGACTGGGGAGTTGCAGCAATTTCACTTCAAAGGAAAGCGGACTCGTCAGTGGCTCCATTTTTGTTCCTTTGAAGCAATCAATAATAGACTTGCCAGCTTACAAAACGTGCCCATATGAGGAGTGTATCAACATTGTTAAATAAAAGGTTACTGCATTAAATAAGATGACCTTGCTACCTTTTAGTTGCAGTCTTAGAGAGCAAACTTGTTTTAATTAGCAGTCAGCAAGCAGACTGTAACTTCACTGAAGGAGCATTGAAGAATCACTGCCTATTAACAACCCAGCGGTAAGTAAGCCAGCACAAATACTTATAACCAAATAGTGTGCATTTCAGGAGTGGAGAGGATTAGCTATTGGGCACACAACACAGTGGAGGAAATTGCTTTATTCCCAGTACTGCTGGGTACCAGGAGGCAATCACTGTGCCTCCAGCCCATTAACAGCATTCAGAGTGTTGCTTCCCATAGAAGGGGTTATTGGCTAACCACTGGGTGACCAATTAAATGCTATGAATAAGTCCCAAACCCAGCAGCATGGGGCCTGTTTGTGGCACAGTGGTATCATTACTAAAGTGAAAAACTTGATGAGAAAGGAACATATTTAATTATAGAACTATACAAATGGCTAATTAGGACCATAAAGTGAAATGAATGACTTTCCAGTGGATTTTTGAATGTTACTGATAACTGCTCAGCTTCTTTGGAGACCATGAAAGTGATCTACAGCTAGAGCTTGCATGTCATGGTAATGGATGGGTCTTCATTAGAGGAAGCTTTTTTGACCTGGTTGCTCAGGTAGCATGGGTTCTAAAGACAATCCTTGATTCCTTTCACTGCAAGGGTTCCTTCATTCTAACCCCCTGGTCTCTCATGAGTTCCGCTTGCTTTCACAATAATTCTTATGGGTTTAAACGCAGAAACATTATCTGCAATAGTCACTCCCTATCAGTTGGAAAACTGAATCACAAAAGGGTGTCACTAGTTTGTGGGAAACAATGATCCATGTTTAGTTTAGCTTTGAAATTCTGGTATTAATCCAAAATTTGCTTTTCTACTTTGCTAATCCAGGCAGCTCAGAATTGCTAAAAAGTTATGGGGCCTTTAAATGGAAGAATTACAGTTAAAGGCTCTGTCTAATTAGTGTCAAAGTTCAATTTTTAAAAAAACAGACATTGAAAATTAATCTGGAACCATAAAACAGAAAGAAATATGACTGATCCCAGCTACCAACTTTTGGAACAAGTTTTTGTTTTGTGTCTATTTGTGTTTTATACTAATTTGGTAAGTACATGTTTAATGAAACCAATTTTGTTTGCATTTATTGAACATTTAATAGGCACCTCTTTTATGTAAATAACTATGCTAAAGATGTATTGAAACATGGCCTTTATTTACAGAGTAATAAATAACAGATGCCAACAAAGAATTTTAGACTTCTAGTCAAGTAAGTATAGAAACCACTCTTGGCTGTCACTTAATATTATTAAATGCCTGGCTTTGTTTTTATTTTACAGTTTATATTTATTAAAAAGATGACTACTGTTTTTTAACAGTCAATAATTACAGCAGTATATGCAGTAAAAAGTGGAATTTTATCACCCCAATCTCTCTCCAGCTTGTTACTCACTATTACATTGTTAAGAGCTTAATAACCACCTTCCTGCTAATCTAGATTTGGTGGAAAAATATTAGTACCTGATGAATTTTTAACCAATCAGGCTAGGATTTCAAATGAAGATGCTATGAAATCTCTACATTTGGAAATAAAATTTATATTTCTAGATTATTTTATTACACAGGAAAGGAAGGGTCTGGAAAAGTGGAAGTGCTAAGAATATTGATTGGCTCCATCTCCACCGATCACAAAAATACTTGTCCTGAACCTGCTGCTGATTGCTTAATCAGAATTCAGATTAATACTCTTTCATTTTTAAACTAATCACTGAAGTGAGTTGGAGAGTTCTACAGCTGGCAGGGACCACTGAAGATCACCTACTATGGACCTCTCTATGCAAGCAGGCACCACTTTACCCACCCAAGGAAGCTATGGCTCCTTTTATTTAAAATATCTCCAGACATGCAGAGACCATAATCTTTTTCTCAGGCTAATTTCCATCTTGATACACTATGACTAAAAATAGATTCATTTTCGGAGCCTCAATTTCTCTTGCTAATATTAAGCATGTTTGCCTACATCTGCCCTTGTATGGATTAAAGGCCTCTGGAAACATTCCTCACCAGTTAAAAGGAAGCATAACTGTAACACTTACTGAAAATTCTTAAAATTTTCTGGATCTCTGGTAGGTGTATTTCAAATGATCACTAATTTTTTTTTGCTTTATGCCTCATTATTTCTTCCTTTTAAGTAGCAGATTTCAGAACACTAAGAATATAAAAATGTTATATATAAATTAACTATGCCATGATATTTGCTATTATTTTAAAAAATCATATTGCCTTTTACTTGCATATCAGATATTACCCATGGTACATTTTTCTAAACAGTACCTCTACCCTTTATTTGGTGATTCTTTTGGCTGTTCCTATTTCTGAATATATACTGATTTTAACCCCCCTTGGATTTATCCCCAGCCTGTCCTTGATGAGGGCATGTTTAATTTCTATTTCAGGTAATACAATAACTCTGCCAAACTTCTTTATATTCAAGTTACTAGTAAAGACAGTGTTGTCAAATTTATTAACTAAGGCACAAATATGCATATTAAAAACATAATAATTAATTTTGTTAAAGTTTTACTTAAATTTGCAAAATAACAGAGGAGAAAACTATGTGTAAACCAAACGTAGCTGTGTTTCCTTGTGTTATTTTTGTTATTTCCTAATGACACTCAGTTTGTATTACAAACGCTTTGCTGAATCATGTATATGGTATATAAATGACTTCTTGAGGTATGTCAAAGAAGGGATTATCCTATACAACAAACATCCTAAATCTTTTATCTATTTCTCTTCCCAAATTTCATGTCACAGGCAGCCACTTCCAGTATTTTCTGTCTGTCTCTCTCCCTTGATAAAACTCTAGCCTTGGACAGTTCTCTTTCACTTTCCTTCTTCTTTCTCACGCTACATCTCTCTCATCCCTTCATTACCTCTCCCCCGTATACTCTGATCACCATAGAAAGATTCAGAAGTCATCAAACAAAATGATCTGAGGAAGGCAAAAAACATAAATAAAGCTTTTGGGTCCTTATGTTTAATATTTTTTATTCTATCACATTATTATATAAAGTAAAACTAAATATACTGTACCTATTTGAAGTAATATAATCCAACCATAAAGGTAATAACTATGAAGTCTATAGAACCATACAGATAACTATTTATGGCATAATATCAACTGAAAAAAATGACAGATTTTAGAGTGGAAAATTTACCAAGCAAGACTGTAAAATAAATGAATACACATAGTGTTAGAGTAAAAAAAAACAACAGTCTATTAACAGTGAATAAATAAACAAATTATGCCATATACATACTCTGTAATAATTTTCAGCAATCCGTACATACACTAAAAATCAGAAAAGTAAAGTAAAACAACGAAATGAAACCAGAAATAAGATTAATACACAAAAGTATAGGTAGGCCTCAAATTTCAGCAGTCAGTATAAAACTGGAAATGTGATCAGCTCCTCAACCCAATGTATGCATCAAATATAACAAACTAGTTTCTTAAGGGAAACACTAATTCTAAAATTGGAAGAAGAGAAAAAATTCTCCTTTGGGTGACATTTTATACTGTTACCAATTTAAGAAAATCCTTAACATCCTTAGATATAAGGACACATTTTACATGAAAGCTTTCAAAAATATTCCTCAATATATGCCAAAACATAATTTAGAAAAAGAGTAATTAAAGTGGTGTAATGGGATGTGGTGGTATTTGATGAATGGAGACAAACAACGAGGTCTACATACTAGTATGAAGCAGATGGCTAATGTTGTAGTTTAGTATAATCCACATTTTAATGCTACTAGAGGAATCATTAGATTTTATATCCATTGGGCAATCAACTAGATTTGGTCAGTATTAAGATCAGTTAGGTCTGTGTCCTGACAAGTGTCTGAGATGTAGTATTCTATATTGTCTATATCATTCTCTATTGTCTATACAGAATTATGTTAGATTAATGTTGCTTTTTGAAAATAGCAGAATTTAACACTATTTTATCCCTAGCAAATGAGTAACTGTAAGCAGACATTTAAAACATAATATTACTTTTGATAAACCTTTACTTAAAATTGCAGAATACTGTAGAAAAAAAAACTAAGTGTAATCCAAATATAGCTGTGTTACACACACATACACACATGTTCACAAAACAATCTTATTTTTTCAAAACAAAAGTAAAAAATATGGAGGGATGTTAGTCCACTGAACATCTCTCATCCGGCTCCAAGAGGTAGAAAACATCCAGCATGGCCCAAGGCATTCACTGGAGACCTCCCGGCCAGCAAGGCGCAACCCTGGCCGCCAAAAGGACATTTGGAAATTTTTTTTCAGGAAGCTGCGGGGAGGAGGACAGGCTCCCCACGCGACTTCCCCGTGGCTCATGGGGACGTGGAAACCCCCCGGGCACGTGGATGTGGGCTCCCGATTTCCTTTCAATGTGCACGAATCCAGGTACTGGGCTACTAGTTAGAAATATAATAGCAGGTTTAAAAAAAAAAAAAAGCAAATGGTACTTCTGAAACTGGAAAATAATTTTTAGAACTCAATAAATAGATTAAAGTAGGGGTCAGCAAACTCTGATCCACTAGCCAGCTGCAGTTTTTGTAAATAAATTTTATTGGAACATAGTCAGGCCCATTTGTTTCTATATTACCTCTGTCTTCTTTTATTTGTTATTACCCTCACCCAAGCATATTCTTTTCCATTGATTTTTAGAGAGAGTGGGAGGGAGGAGGAGGAAAAAGAGAGAGAAACATCGATGTGAGAGAGACATATCAATTGGTTGCCTCCTGCATGCACCCTGACCAGACTGGAGAATGAGCCTACAACCCAGGTAGATACCCTTGATCAAAGCATGATACTTCGGTGCATGGGGCTGACATGCTAACCATTAAGCTACACTGGCCAGGGCTCACCTCTTACCTTCTTTCATGCTACAACAGCAGAGTAGAATAGTTACAACAAAGACGATACGGTCCATAAGGCTGGAAGATTTACACCCTTTAAGAAAATGTTTGCTGACTTCTAACTTCTTAAACAGATAATTAGACTCTGCTTAAGCACGAATTAGTTCATTGGAAGAGAGAGTCAAATAATGTACCTTGCATACAACACAAAGAGATAGAATATATTTGAAAGGGAATTTAAGAGATAAAGATGTTAAAAGAAAAAGAAGATATATATGTTTAAGTGAAATTTCAGAGAGAAAGTATACAAAAGAGGCTCTTTTCAAAGAAAGAGGCTCAGTTTTTTTAGAATTGTTCAAAGGAAAACATCCTTAGATCGAAGATGTCCAAGAAATCACAAGAAAACATATTAGGAATCATCAAAGAAATAATTTCTTCAAATTTGCCAAAGAGAAATGAGAGATGAACTATAAAGGCACACTGACAGATGACAGATTTCTTAATAACAATAATTATAACCAAAAGACAATGGAATAATAGTTTCCATGTGCTTAGAGAAAATACCAGTGAATTCAGAATTCTGTACACAGCAAAATAATCATTAGGTAAGGGTAAAATAAGGACTAATGTATATACTTCAGGCCAGAAATATGATGCCTGATAGAAAAGAATATTGAGCAAAAACATTGGTTAATATGGGGTATTCTAACCAAACATTGACTATAATAAAAAAATAGTAAGAATAATGTTTAATATATATTAAGGGTTAAAACTCAGGATAAAACTTTACTTGAAATATACTTTAAATAATAGCACATAACAGTATTTGATAGGTTTGAAAATACTCTAACACAGTGGTTAAACATATTGTTACCCTCTTCTTGAAAAACCAATGATGTTAGAGCAGTGGTTCTCAACCTTCCTAATGTCGCGACCCTTTAATACAGTTCCTCATGTTGTGGTGACCCCCAACTGTAATTTTGCTACTGATATTGAATCATAATGTAAATAACTGTGTTTTCCGATGGTCTTAGGCGACCCTGCTAGTGGTTCTCGACCTGTGGGTCGCGTCCCACAGGTTGAGAACCGCTGCTGTAGAGCCCAAGACCATCGGAAAACACAGATATTTACATTATGATTCAATAACAGTAGCAAAATTACAGTTATGAAGTAGCAACGAAAATAATTTTATGGTTGGGGGTCACCACAACATGAGGAACTGTATTAAAGGGTCATGGCATTAGGAAGGTTGAGAACCACTGCTCTAACATCATTGGTTTTTCAAGAAGAGGGTAACAATATGTTTAATTTTAGTTTTTATTTAAGTATTTGAGTATAAATGTTTTTAAAAATAACTTAATGGCATTAAGCCATTTAATTCAAACAAGTAGGAAAAAAATGTAATGAGAAAAAGAATAAAAAATAAGTAAAGAGTCAGGCCAGTGTGGCTCAGTGGTTGAGCATCAACCCATGAACCAGGAAGTCATGGTTCAATTCCTAGTCAGAGCACATGCCAGGTTGTGAGCTCAACCCCCAGTAGGGAGGTGTGCAGGAGTCAGCCAATCAATGATTCTCTCTCATCGTTGATGGTCCTATCCTTCTCTCCTTCTCCCTTCCTCTCTGAAATCAATGAAAACACTGAAAAAAAAAAAAAAAAAAGCCCTGCTTGGGTGGCTCAGTTGGTAGGAGAGTCCTCTCAGGCACTGAAAGGTTGCTGGCTTGATTTCAGGTCTGGGCACAAACCTGGGTTGTGGGTTCAATCCCTAGTCCAGGCCCATGAAGGAGGTAACTGGTCAATGTTTCTCTCTCTCTCTCTCTCTCTCTCTCTCTCTCTCTCTCTCTCTCTCTTTCTCTCCCTCCCTCCCTCCCTCTCTCTCCCTTCCTCTCTCTAATCATGCCTTCAAGTGAGGATTTAAAAAAATAAATAAATAAAGATAATTAGTGAAAGAAGAAATTAAAAAGAAAAACTTGATCAGTTGAAAGTGTGTAATAAGATAGAAGAAATCAATCCAGTTATCATTAACAGTAAATATAAGTGGACTAAATATTCCTGTTAAAAAACAGATTTTCAAACTGGAATTTAAAAAAAATCTTATATGCTATTGATACTTAAATATAATAAGAGAAAAGCTTGAAGTTCAAAGGATTGGAAAACATACAGAATATATTACTCATCCAAAAGAAAGCTACTATAATTCTAGTAACGACACCAGAAAAAATACAATTTAAGGTAAAAGCCAATACTGAAGATTAAAAGGCAATGAATGAAGATAAAGGTTGAAATTAATTAGAAAAATGTGGCAATTATGAACTTGTAATTATCTAATAATGAAGCTTCAAAATATGTAATGAAAATTTTAACTACAAAGATAAATAAATGGCTGAAGCCATAGTTCTTATGAAAATTTTAAACATCTATATCTAAGGAAACCACAGATCAAATAAAAAAAATACCCAAAATGATATGATTTGAAGCACAAAATGTAACATACAGATAATAACCACTGAACTTATCAACTGAATAATAAACATTCTCTTTAAGTACATATGACATTTGCAAAAATTAAACACATGCTAGGATTAAAGCTATCCTCCCTCAACAAATTCCAGAGGCTTGTCAAACTAGGTTCTGACAAGAGGGCAAGTAAGTGCATTTAATTGAAAACAAAAAATAGTTTGGAAAACACAATCTATTTGGAAATTTACAAAATATACTTACAAACAAATCCAAAGTCAAAGGAAAAATTATACTGAAAAATTATAAATACTTAAAACTGAACAAAAATGAATATATTTTATATCAATTCTTATAAAATAACTAGAGGCCTGATGCACGTAATTCGTGCATGGGGTGGGGGGTGTCCCTCAGCCCAGCCTGCACCTTCTCCAATCTGGGACCCCTCAAGGGATGTCTGACTGCCCATTTAGGTGGGATCGGGCCTAAACGGGCAGTCGGACATCCCTCTCACAATCCAGGACTGCTAATTCCCAACCACTCACCTGCTTGCCTGCCTGATTGCCCCTAACCGCTTCTGCCTGCCAGACTGATCACCCCCTAACCACTCCCCTGCCAGCCTGATTGATGCCTAACTGCTCCCCTGCCAGCCTGAATGCCCCTAACTGCCCTCCCCTGCCGACCTGGTCGCTCCTAACTGTCCTCCCCTGCAGGCCTGGTCCCCCCAACTCCCCTCCCCTGCTGGCCTGGTCCCCCCCCCCACTGCCCTCCACTGCCAGCTTGGTTCCCCCCAACTGCCCTCCCCTGCAGGCCTGGTGCCCCCCAACTGCCCTTCCTTGCATGCCTGGTCCCTCCCAATTGCCCTCCCTCCTTCCTGGCCTGATCACCCACAACTGCCTCCCCTGCCGGCCATCTTGTGGCAGCCATCTTGTGCCCACATGGGGACAGCCATCTTTGACCACATGGGGGTGGCCATCTTGTGTGTTGGAATGATAGTCAATTTGCATATTACTCTTTTATTATATAGGAAGTTTACAAGAAATTGTACAGAAAATTTTACATCTTCTAATATGTACTCAAATGCTTACAGTAGAAAAGGCCAACTCAGAGTTAATGTAAGAGTTTGCACAGGCAAATTTTACTTTGAACCTTCTCATAAGCATATATGGATTCTTGGTCGGCCAAGCCAAAAGACAAAATGTGAAAAAAATTCATTTTTACCTATCCAGAATATTTCCATTCTAAGGATGATTATAAGGAGAAAGGAGATAACTGTAACAGAGTCTATTATGTTGATCTGACCATTAGTAAACACACAAGGACCTGTTCAGTTTTAAAACACCACCAAGCTCTGTTAATAAATAATTTTGGTAAATAACTTACCTAGGTCTAAAATTGTGCTGGGCAATATGGTAGCCATAAACCACATGCAACTACTTAGATGTAATTTTTAATTAAATTTCATTTCAAATATGTTTTTTTAATTACACTAGCCACCAGTGACTGAGAAACTGAATTTTAATTTAAATTAAATTAATTCAAAATTCAATTTAAACAGCCATGTGTAGCTAGTGGCTACTATATTGCACAGTTCAGATATAGAATGTTCCCACCATCACAAAAAGTTCTACTAGAATAGAAGTCAGGAAACTTTTTTCTGAAACAAATCAGAAAATTTGTTCTCTGTCACAACTGTCCAACTCTGCCTTTGTAATATGAAAGCATCAGTAGACAATACAGAAGCGAATGGGATTGGCTATGTCAAAATAACATTTGGCTTCCCAAAACAGGCAGCCAGCCCATGGGCTGTACTTCGCCAAACCCTGGTCTTAGGAAGAATATCACGGAGGAAAGCATTCTTCTTCAGTATTCCAGGTAAGGATCTACACTTCTTGTCCAATGCAGTGATAACAAAATCGAGTTTCCAGTTTTTGTTACTGGATACTAAGGAAAAATATCATAAACTGCTCTACCAAAATAAATGACTAAGAAATGGATCCTTTTAAGAAGAAATAGATTCCTCATTCCCTCCCCCCCCCCAAAAAAAAAAAGGGAATTAAAATAAGTTAAACCACTTCATTAATTTCCTTAATGTTTGCATATTCTCTTTTCTCCAAATCAAACCCTAGAGCCTCATCCCTGGAATCTTAATGATAGTTCTCTACCAGCTTCCTATATTCTACATGCTTCCAAAATAGACCTGTCTTCTCTAGTTAACATAACACAGGAAACACGTGGCCAATGTTAGGCAGAAAGTGTTTAGATTTACCTTTGCTATATACAATGATGAAATAAGAGAGGTGGGAAACATTAGACTAAAATAAATAGTTATCCTCTAAAACAGGTCGATTTACATGTAGAGTTGGAGGGTGAGGTAGGTCACTGACCTGTGTTGAAGAGTGACTCCTGACTGGTAGAGAGCTGTTAGAAAGTAAGAAAACTCTGAAGAGCACAGGTGGGGTAAGCCCTTGAATGAGAGTACCGCTGGGGAGGAGACATGCAAAGAGGAACTCAGTTTTTAAGATTCCCCAGCCTTTTCCCTTTGGGGCCTAAATGTCTGTTGTTTTTAGACATTGATAAGGAAGCTGTTTCTGACCTCCTAATATTCTTGACCTTCTTCCCCAATTATTGAATCTTCCCCTAATCCAAACACCTGATAATCTGACTCTAATTCTTACGTGTTCCTTCTTTTAAGAGTTCTGTTTTCTTTTCCTTAACCTCTTGTATAATTGAACAGGAGGAGGTTGACTCCCTTTCTCTGAAAATTAGTAATGCGGTGATTATCTCTGCTTTGATTACTTCTCAAGTCTTCTCTAATTACTTCTACCTCCTGGTAATGATTCTCTACTTGAGTTCCATGGGTCAGTGTAATTTCACAAGCAAACATAGCAACACTCCCAATATTTCACAAATTTCTCATCACACCGCAGATTCTAAGCTAAGCCAATAATAATTCATTAATTAATTTGCTAATAGCTGTTTCCTACTTATAGACCCAGACCCCCGCTTTTTTTTTTCTTTAGCACAAATAGCAAAAAATGCACAAAATATTTTGGCTGTATTTTCACTAAAATATTATCTTCACTAGTGAAAAAAATATATCAAAATTGTTATCTTTGAGTAATGATTCCGACTGACTTTTTTTTTCCTTTCTTCTATGTACTTCTTACATTTCTCTGCATAGAACATATGTTACTTTTATCACTGGGGACAGGAAGTAAAATAGTCTTAATTTATTTTAAAAATGGTCAAAAGTCCAAAGTTGATTTTTCAAACAACATTTGTATATTGATATAACTAATTGTTTTAATGCTACATTTTCAAATGTGTGTTCCATCAGATGAAAAGGGCCTATTTTTAGAAGAATGATGGAAGTTTGTAAGCAGATCTGTGCCTATAAATTTATTTCCAACTTTTTTAAACCATGGTACAACTATACAAAAACTGAACCAATTATCTTTAGGAATGTAATACAGATATAGATATAGAGTGTATCATATATATAAAATGCATTCCTAAATGTGTATATGTATGTATGTATTCCTAAAGAGAAAAAAACTTGTTTCCTATATTTTGTTTTGAAAAGCCACATATTTGCCAGAATGATTTTTTTATAGCATGCTGCTCTGAAATAGTATTTCTTAATTCACTACTTTGTAGTCCACATATATTACTTTGAAAATCTCTGCATCTTATCAGGAGTGCCTTTCAACAGAAGCAGTTTCCTAAATACACTTCTATGTGTTCATTTAGGTGTGCCTACATGTGGTATAGCAGGAAAATATTGTAAAACAAAAAGGACTTCTCCCTCATAGTGTGTTATCCTATGCTTATCAACAGCCAACCCGAATTTCAACTTCCCCTTAGACTGCTACAGATACAAAAACAACAGGGAATATTTTCCAGTTTCTAACCATGTGGTCCTACCTTTTTCACTTTCAATATATCACCATTTCCTCCCAAAAGAAAATATATATCTTTCAGAGCTTTAAGTAAAGGCAAACCCTATTAACTTTTAATGGAGACAATGGTATTAGATGAAGCCCCCAGAAAGTCCCTCGCAGAAAGATAGTTGTGTTGATTAAAGTAGGAGGAAAATTTCGATTTTATAAATCTTTAAATGTGATACTATATGCTATGAATTCAATAGAAAAGGTGAGTTTCATATTCTCTGGCTCAAAAAAGAAAGCATTGGATCCATATTGCCCTCATCAGTGTGGAGATGAATACTAAATGCCCTGTACATTCTTAGAAGGGACCCAGACTGGCTCAGATATGTTTGGAAGCTTTGCAGTACCCCTTAGTAAATGCATGTTTTTCAACATTTAGGAGGCAGCAGAAGCAGACCTAAGGTATGAACAGGAGAAAAAAGCAACAATCACTCAGGTGATAGAGTCTTGGGGCTAGGTTTTAAATGGGGAATAAAGAAGGAGAGCCCTGGCCAGTTGTGCTCAGTGGTTAGAGCATCTGCACTCACACCAAAGGGTAACAGGTTGATTGATTCCTGGTCAAGGGCATGTACCTCGGTTGCAAGTTTGATCCCTCGCCTTAGTCAGAGTGTGTATGGGAGGCAACCAATCCATGTGTCTCTCTCATGTCAATGTTTCTCTCTTTCTCTCTCCCCCCATCCTTTCCTTCCACTCTAAAAATCAATGTAAAAAAATACCCTGGAGGATTAAAAACAAAAATTAAAAAATTAAAAAATATGAATAAGCAATAATGTTTTTTGACACTAACCAAATATTATGGTTCTCATCATATTCTTTTTATTGCATTTTACTTCCCACCACAATTTATATCCCCTATACACTCTTCCACTTCCACTCCTCCCCTTTCCTCTCCCCAATCAGCACACGGCTGTCCATGTCAATTTAATTTTTCTTCTTTGCTCAATCCCTTCATCGCACCCCCCGCCCCCAATAGCTATAAGCCTGCTGGCACACACACACGCACACGTGTGGAGGGGACATTGGGCTATTCAGGGGGGATCAGGTAGGATCAGACCTGGCCCGAACAAAAGCAATTTGGGCCTCCCTGCATCACTCCTCAGTGCCCTACCCTGAGCATCTTCTCAGACAAGACCGTGACCTCACTTCCTGATGGAGGTGCCCAACAGAAACTGGAACCCCGGTAACCAGGCAGCCACATTCTATAACTGCCCCTTCCCATCTTACTCAGATAGAGACATTGGAGAGGACACCATGTTTTCGTGTTGTCTCCCTGTGTCCCGAGGCCGAGGCCTTAAGAGAGGCAGCGATGAGAGTACATTTGACCAAGGCTGCCACTGGGTCTGGACTCATCCCATTCAACGCCTGTGGCCCTTTACAAAGTGGGACCGAGAGGTAACACGGGGAGGCCTAGGCAGTTTTGTTCGGGCCAGGCCACCACTCTGACCCCACCTGGGCAGCCTGATATCCCCTCCGTGTGCGTGTGTGTGTGTGTGTGTGTGTGTGTGTGTCAGGGGGTTCACATAGAAAGGGCCTGAGCAGGAACAGGCTGAGGAGGGGTCAGAAGCCTGGTGGACCAGTCATGTTCACACCCCAGGTCAAGGCTGGCTGGGTGGACGTGGAGTGTGTGTGGTGCCCTCTGCCCGAGGTCTATCCCGAGCGCTGGAGGTGACTCTCACTTCCACTGGGAGGAGGTCTGTGCAGACACAGGGCTGGGCCTGATCCGGGAGCAGAAGGTCCAGGGGGCAGAAGCAGCAGTGACTAGGGCCGGACAGGGCTTGAGGCCTCTGAACTGGCTGCCGGTCACTGTCATTGCAGAGCTCAACTCGGGTCACAGAGGAGCAGCAGCTGGTCGACGAAAACCCCAGCCCCGCCTTCACCATTGAGGGGCAGGTGGGCCATACTACTGAGGGCCAGAGCAGGCCCGAAGTGCACATGGCCAGCTGGGGGTCTGGGGAGCCAGGGCCCTTGAGTGACCAGAGCTGGAGTCCTCTACCGAAGCCGCCCAGGCTCCTCAAGCCTCCAACCTGGAAGCCGCTCAGTCAGCAAAGGCGGATCCCAATTTTCCGCTCCCTCCTGGAGCCCCCCAGGCTCCTCAGGAAGTTTGCAGCATATGATGCCTCCCTGGAGCACCAGGCCCATGTAAATCACACCAGGCCAGAGGACCTGCAGCCCAAGGAGGCAGAGCCCATGGGTGAGAAAGTGGGGGACGGGGAGAGGGATGGGGGTAGGAGATGCATGCAAGCCTATGGGGAAGGCTCAGTGCCAGACACACAGGGAGCACCCCCAGAGGCTGGCCAGTGGCAAAACCTGTGGTGGGTCCAAACACATCTTCTGTGTTTGGGGGGCTACATGGAAAAGCAGACACATGGGTGATCTTTTCTCCTCTCACAACCCCAGCACCGGCCCAGGAGGCAGAGGAGGCTCCTGGGGTAACACTTGAAGTCTATACAGAGGAGCCTCATGAAGCGCTGGAGGCGTGGGCACCTCCAGAGGTCCTGCCACCTCCCTCAGCCTCTCCGGTGGCAGCGGTGGAGCCGGGGCCGGCCTGGGAGGCACCTGCAGACATGACTGAGGCCCCACCACCCCTGGATGAGGAGCCCTCCCTGGAACCTGCCCTGGGTCCTGCCTCAGAGGAGGAGCTGCCTCCTGAAACCCCAGCAGCGCCAGCTCCAGAGCCGCAGGCTGAGACTGCTCGCCGTCTCCCCTCTGAAAAACTTGTGCAACCCCCATCATTCAACTGTGTCTTCTTTTTTGTTTCCTTTTTCTGTCTTACTCTTCTTTATGGGGTGATTCATTTGTTTATTGTTTTATTTTTATTTTGGAGTCTTTTGCTTTTTCTCTTCTCTATCCTTCTTTCTTCTTTTATGCTTTGTTTCTTCATGGGGTGACTCAATTAAATAAATAAATAAACAAAAAAATAAATAAATGAATGAATAAATGAAATTATTGTTTGTATGTTAAATGGTGTCATTCCTGAGCACGAAGGACACTCATGATGCTGGGTAAGCATCACCACCGTCTAGTTGCAGGATGTTCCATCCCCCAGAAGGAAACCCTGCAGCAACAGTACTCACTCCCCACTCCTCCTGCCCCTGGAGACCCCTGGTCTGCTTTCTGTCTCTGCTCCTGTATCTGTTCTGGACGTTCCCTACACATGGAATCAAATCTTGTAATAGGGCCTTTTTGTGTCTGCTTGCATATTTTTGTTTGTTTTTTATCTGAAATAGCATTTTTGTTATTTGAAAGGAAAATCCCAGGTGGATTAGAGTTCAGATTTAAAAAAAAAAAAAAAAGGAAAGAAGAAGAGGAGGAGGAGGAGGAGGAGGAGGAGGAGGGGGGGAGGGGAAGGAGGAGGAGGAATCCCTTTTAGTAAATGTGTGCATAATCTTGGGGTAGAGACCGTTGTGCTAAGTGTGACCTCAGGGCCAGAAGCCAGTCAGGCAATGACTGACTTTTCTTGTGCCCAAAATAGAAATGAAGAAAATGTAGAAATCTGGGAAGACAAACCAGAAGCTGGACAGCATTCCTCACAACCCAAGGCCAGAGAAAGGTGTAACCTCCCTGTGGCTCAGAGAACTCCGGAAAGTTGGTGTTTTCTAAATTGACAAAATGCAAACACAGGCACTTGCACCAAGAGACAGTGCACAGGCCAGTACCTATCAGAGATGCCCCACCTCCCTGATGGGGACACAGACACTGTCAACACTGGGGAGAGGGCACTGTCGCCATCAGACCGGCAGGCTTCTGGGCTGGTGGCCACCACCCTGGGGACAAAGTGAGGCAGCAGAGCCCCCAGGAGATCCACTTTGGGGAGGAGGGGGAAAGGCCACCGTCTGGGAGAACAGTGTGCAGCACCTGCCAAAGCTCCACAGGGCACACCTGCACCTGGCAGTGCTCCCCCTAGGGGTCACCCCACAGAAATCCTTGCACAATTGTTCCGAGATGGATTTTTGAGACTGTCCATCACAGCACTGATGAAATAGCCTGGAATTGGAAAAACCACTAATGCCCCTGGAGAGGGGTTGGGATCTACCAATGCAGATCCACATGGGCAAAGGAAGCTGAAGATAAAGACCTCAGGGGTCCTCTCTTGTGAGACACGTGGACCAACCCTCTGCATCCAGGATCCCACCTGTTACCACCTCCAATATCTTGAAGACATAGCTTTCTTTAGCCTTATTCTCTTCTACTCACATCTGAGAGATTGAAGAACATTACACTAGCATGCCCTCTCTCATTTCCTAACTTTCATTTAAACAAACTACCTAAGGGTGTGTAGTCAAAACACACTATCATTTTAGTAAGAATATTAGGAACCTTGTTACAAGGTATATTTGGAACACTTCTAAATAATTGAATCTGGTAAATGATGAAATGGAGACTTCCATCACATTCTCTTCAAAAATACATCAAAGAATGTTACAAAAAATGTTGTAACACAGACACTTTTTCACATTAATGAAAAACCAAATCAGGTTGAAATTCTGTGCTACATCTCAACAGAAATAAATTTCTGCTACTTTTTAAAGAGAACATTTTCTACTTATGTCATACTAGAACTAGGAAAACAATAGTATATTATTGAATATAAACACATTTATTTGACTAGTGTAGTACATAGAGCCACAATATATGTTTTGTTTTTTTCTTGTTTAAATATTGTACCCTGCATCTTGTTCTCACTCTGATCCTCCATCCCCTCATGGAGTTTCAATTGAGTACTGATGATGCCTGCAAGTAGCTTACCAGAATAGTTTGTTAACATATTCCATAAATAAGTACTAGGCACTGTCATGTGAATACAGAATGCCCCTGATTTAAATCCCAACATTCCATCTGTTGTTGCAATAGAGAGAAGTGGACATTGGTACATCAATCTGTGCTATATTTCAGTAAATGTAAAGGCAACACCTTCATATGGTTAATTGGATTAGAAATAAGAATCAATCTTAAAAAGTGGTGTCCTTTTCAATTCCATCCCTAAGAATAACATAATTCACATATACCAATTAAACTCCAAAAATTGTCTTTTTAAAAAAGCTTCTAATTTATATGCAGACTTCTTTATGGTGTATTTAAAATAATTTTAAGATTCTTCTGCTTTCATATAAATAGTAACATTTCAATAACTATTACTATTTATTTATATGTTCTTATGCCTTAAAAACTTTAAAGCACCAATTCTAGTGCTCACCACTCCATATAAAAAATCTATATCTTCATTAGGATTGGTTGGATAAAATGGAAATGCCAGTCCATTAAGCAATGGACTGGCCACAAAAGCCCATTTCTTGTGGAAAAATAAATATATCAATGGTTATACTATCATAAGCCTGCACTGTTCTTTCAATGTTCAAATGAGTAGAGTTGAAAGGCCACAAAGTTCTTCAAAAAAGTAACTCTTTCTTGACTAATAGTCCTTGCATTCTCCTAAAATGTTTTGTCATATAAAATGATGATTTTTTTTTTTCATGTAACTCTCACAATCCTTGGTGATCACCTAATGTGACTCATTCATTTGATAGCATAAAGGAAGTTTGACATACAAAATTGGAATCATTGTTTTGTTGCAACACAAAATGATTAACATTTTTCTTCCTAAAAAATAATACTGAATATTTTAACTCTAAATATATATTTTGCTGTTGCCTCTTCTAAAACAAAATTTGCAATGTTTAGAATGAAATTATAAGTTTTTGTGCATTAATTCTGCTATTCACAGATTTTAGTTAAATTCAGAAGATAGAACCATAAGTAAGTTAAAGCCTGTACTAGCAGAGCTTCACATCTTACCTAATAAAAGACAAACATGTAAATTGACCGTACCTCCACTATGCCCACAGCCAATCAGAGTGAGTATGCAAATTAGAAGGCCAAAGATGGCAGCCGCCCAGCTGGTCCAGGCCTGGAGTGGCCAGGCTGGGCAGGACGCCTGC
This sequence comes from Cnephaeus nilssonii, assembly GCF_951640355.1. Classification (NCBI taxonomy): domain Eukaryota; kingdom Metazoa; phylum Chordata; class Mammalia; order Chiroptera; family Vespertilionidae; genus Cnephaeus; species Cnephaeus nilssonii. Next base: position 40,394,512 of record NC_137085.1, on the reverse strand, counting down.
TACAAGAAGGAGGGCAGGGGACGAAGGGATCTACAGGAGCAGAGTGCCACAGCAAAGACAAGAATGAAGACTCCGGAGTCTGCAGCGAAGACGAAGATGGCAAACTCTGGCCGGAGCGAAGGCCTGGGTCCCGGGTGTTGGAGGAAAACCAGTGCTGGAAGCCAAGGGAAGGAAGGCCTATTGCACGAATCTCTTCGTGCAATGGGCCTCTAGTAGATTTATAATGCTGAAAAATATAAGTATTTTTTCATGTTCCTTCCAGTTACTGGGATGTTTTACTATTGATAAGCAGGTGAACTAGAATCATTTCCTACCACACAGACTAACAGTGTGAGGTTCATAAAAAAAAACTGAATAGTAGCCAGAAATCTTTCTCACTTTATAACAACAAACTCTCTTCATTTTTCCTTTCAAATCAACCTCCGTGACCATGTTTGTGTGCTTCTGCTGCAATCCCATCGAGGAATGTACTTGCCTCCAAGGAGACTTGGGAGACATGCATAGAGCTGGCTAAGACATAGGTAGCTTCCATATATCACCCCTTACTGTGCTCTACTCAAGAAACAAATATCCAATTTGGTATGGTATGTGTTGAATTTGGAAAAAAAAAAATTGTATTGAATAAAGCATTTAGGAAGTAGAAAAGTATAATAAAATAACAAAACTTGGGATAGTACACCTTGTTAGTAAAAATTCAATGACAGTTGAGTTTCTGGTTTCTTAAAAAAAAAAAAAAAGAAGAACACAAACCACCACAAGTATATAGATTCTACCCACTGGTGCAAGGTTAAACCAGCCAAGGGAGTAGGTGTGTCTCTTTGCCCCTGTCTATATCCAAATGTGCAAATGCACTTCTACTGGTACAACAGAACCAGCTTCAACAAACAGAAGTTGTCACTTTCTGTCTTAGATTCAGGACAAAAGTGTGATTTTGGGGACTCATCACTGAAACTTAAATATGGCAGGGTGGCACAACACTGAAATAAAAAGCAGAAAAAGCAGAAAAGTTTCTTGTCCCACAATGGATCATCAAGGTCTTCTCATTCACAAGAAGATAGTCATTCCCAGAGCAGGCAGGAGGCCTCCATTAGCCTGACCCCGTGTCCTCTCCCATACGACCACGACCACAACGTTTAGGAAAGGAGGGGCGACTGCCATCTGCAGAAAACAGCAGAAGACAACCAGAGCGCTTCCCTAGACACAGCTTTAAAATTCACCTGAGGAAAGTTATCTGCACTGCCCTGTAACTAAGTAAAAATAACCATGAAGACACGATACAATGGTCAGCATTTTACTAACCCTTTCTTTTTTTTTTAATATATTTTATTGATTTTTTACAGAGAGGAAGGGAGAGGAATAGAGAGCTAGAAACATCGATGAGAGAGAAACATTGACCAGCTGCCTCCTGCACACCCCCTACCGGGGATGTGCCCACAACCAATGTACATGCCCTTGACCGGAATCAAACCCGGGACCCTTCAGTCCGCAGACTGACGCTCTATCCACCGAGCCAAACCGGCTGCATTTTACTAACCCTTTCAATGTCTCAGCCACTAAGAGTAAGGTAGCATATATATTATTTCATTTAATTTTTAAATTAATCCTATGTGGAACCACAGTGGATCAGCACCATTTATGCATTTAACTTCAACTAATTCAACTCTAAGACAAAGCTATATGTTTTTCCCTCTATTTTATAGAATTTAAAATACAAGAAAGCTATATTTTACATATATATGCTCTTATATACCAAACGTTCTCTATACATTTATACATATCTACTCCTACACAAAACTGTATACTACACAGAACCACACACACAGTACTTCGTAGACAATTTAAGCATTTAAAACGGTATTTTTGTACTACTCACTTTTTACTTTATTTACTCATCTTAGCACCTTAGCACATCCATTGTAAGATTATCTAAGCAGTCCACACACAACTTGCAAAAACTCCATAAGGATTTAATTTCTAACATCTCCTTTTTACAAATGAAGAAACTGAGGCAGAAGGATGTTTGAATGATTTGTCCAAGATGACACAGTGGTAACTTTTGAAACTGAGATGCAAACCCAGGAAGTATTACTCTCGACATGATTCTCTTGACCATTTTCTTATGCTGCCTCCTTTCCAATGCTACTGCACTATTATCAACAGTTTACAGGTAAAGACAACTAGGCTTAGAGAAATTAAGGGAATGCCAAAGGTCACAGAATTAAGAGTGGCGGGGCCCCTTCCCCGTAAGGCTAAAGTATCATTTCTTCATAGCTACCAAGTTGTATACTGCATTATCTTTGTAGCAATGGCCAACTCTGTTTTGCCTCTTATTCCTTCAGTTTCTGTCTAGTCAGTAAAATCTGGGTTCTTGTCCTCTGTCCTCGCAATCAGACTACCATCAAATTAAAGTGTCGCCTGTCCATCACAAATACATGTCTGGCCTCACACAGACCAAACTGAGAATATGCCTGTTTCTGACCATATCTTGCTTACATGAAGTTAAAAACTAAAAATAATTTATTTTAAATGTACACCAAATGACAAAACATTTTATTTCACAATGTGGACTCAAGAATTTTAGTACTGAATATTTGCCACTGATTCTGAGGAGAATACAAATTGGGAGCACTACTAGAGCTCACTGGGCACCCTGGAGTCCTCTGCAGTCATCTGTGTACCCTAAGAGCCCAGGTCCCTTTGATTCTTCTGGTATCAAACCCTGGACATGTGGAGTTGGGATGAAAGGCCTTGGGTCCTACAGTGAGAACAAACACCAGTGATTCAATCTCTGGGGATGATGGAAGAGGGATAGAGGGGGCAAACTTTGAATTTTATAAGACATCTTTAATTCCCTTGCTCTCCACAAGGATTTGGATGGAGTTTAATTACACAGCAACTAAAAAGTGCTTCAAGACAGGTAAAGAAAGAAACCTTTATGCGACAGTCCAGTGCTGCCATTGCTCTGAATGCTGTAAACCCGGCAGCTTTTGGCTGAATGGTGCAGTGATGAATGTGGAGCTGCCCAAATGTTTTCCTTTGCTACAGCTTCCTCTTGTTTGCCATGGCGGAGAGTGAAATGTTTTACAGAGAATGATTTGAAGGGCAAGAGCAGCCAAATACAAGGTTACGAGAAGACTGAGCCAACCCTTTATGTCAAAGTAATTACACAACATGTTTCTATATTGACCCAACGATTTCAATACAGAATTGAACTGTTTCACAGTGAAAGACTCTTTTTTTTTTAACCATTAATAGTACTATGAGAATCTATGTGCTACATATTGTAAAGAGACTTCCACTTCTTCATGAGAGAAAGCAGTGTAGCCATAAACTCACTCAGGAGAAATAAACCCAGGGAAATAAACTTCAGTTGTGGCTAAATGTCCTGGTGATTTTTAGCTCGCTTTCATTAGCTACTATTTAACTACAGGTACGATCTCCTAAGAACGATGTCTCTCAATACGGGAAACCCAAGTGTTAAGTGCAATAGCTTTGCCCATATCCATAAATATAATGGTACTTTCATGCTTATGTACATACCTTGTAATGCTTTATATTATCATACGATGGGGTTGTAAAACTGATTTCACAGCAAGTGGCTTATTAAAACTCCGGCCGTCACACAGCATTCCCTTGCACTGGATTTTCAATTTTGTTGTCGCTCTCGATTCCCTTTTGCATATGTATTTGCCGGGAAAACCAATTACCAGATGGCACATGGTTATTTTTACATTTTGTATGGAGGGCTTCCAGCTGATAATTATGACATTACAGGAAGACTCCTATGCTTTGCATTAAGAAGCTTTGGCAGAGGCCATCATAAGCTTTTCCATTTGACTGTACACCTCCTGACTGGCATATATTTATCAATTATTTGTAGATAAATCTCTTCTATCAGGGAAGAATTCCCTTTCCTATAAATGGGTTTCCACAAACATAATGTTCACAAAACAATGAACTGTTTGGTTTTTTTTCATTCCTTCACTCCATCAGCAAACTAATATATATTTAAAATTTTCTAGTTCAAGGTAACGCAGGACAAATTGTCATAGCCACTGCATATCAGGAAAGCCAGTGTCCAGTGGTCGATGTGTGACCGAGGCTTTCAGACCTGCCAGCCGGCATCTGTGTTACAGCATCCAGTCATTTTTTTTTTTATTAGCTCCTTGCTTTAATGCCTCTGAGGAAGGTTTTAAGAGAGAGGCAGAGAGAAAAGGGGAGAACTGAAAGCAAAGGTAATAGTACAAAATGACTATAATTACAATTATGTAGTAGTAATAAATCCAGAATTGCGGTGTAACACACCAGAGTAGAGTCAGGCCTTAAAACACATTAGAATTAGAATTAATAGGCTATATTTTTGTTAGTGTATCAACCCCCACCCCAAAGTGCACCTCAGTTCCTAGAAAAACACTGTGTTGTGTTCCTGCTCTGCTCCTAACTTGGGCACTTCTTCCCAATTAATTTAATCATGTTCTTTAAAATGCAGAATTCATAAAATCCTATGTTCTTAACTATCACCAATGTGTCCTTTTAACGCACCTTAGTAATAGGAAATGTATTTTCCCCCTAAATATATATAGTATTATTGTTGCTCTTTATTTTTTCTATTATAAAGAAAGAATGATTATTACAGTGCCCTCAAACTGATATTGTTTAAATATATCACACATTTTAGGTAAATATTGCTCTAATATGAATATATTTAAAGTGGGCTGTGAGGAAATGTTTCAAACAGATTAATTAAAATTCAGAAAATTTTGCCAGCTTGTTTCCCAGTTTCAATGATAAAAATAAAATGCTGTGTGGCTGATATGACAATTAGTCCCTAGAGAATAAAGGAGGGACTCAGTAGAAATCTGGGTGCTTCCAGACGGTATTTTCCTGCTCAACCCAGTGAACAGGAAGCATGCATAATTTGGCACCGCTGTTTTGTATTTGCATCTAGAGTACATACATTAAGCTAATTAATCATGTTGTGTCCTACTCGCCCCAACAAATAAATTAACTGTTCTGTAACCTGATAACAAAAGAGCCAATTTTTAAACACTATCCATACTAAAAATGTTGGTGTGACTCTATTTTAAGTAAATGAGTATTTATTGACAGTTGAATTTTTTTAGAATGACCCTCCTCCTTCTCAGCATAATTTGTTTGATTAATATGATAAAAAAGAAAAGGCATATGCTGAATAATATAAACCTATGTGACTGATTGCTCATACAATCACTACACTCACTCCCCATACAGAAAAGCACAGTGGTCAAAGTATCTATTGCCCTAGTTGGTTTGGCTCAGTGGATAGAGCGTTGGCCTGAAGGGTCCCAGTTTGATTCAGGTCAAGAGCACATGCTTGGGTTGCAGGCTCGATCCCCAGTAGGGGATGTGCAGGAGGCAGCCCATCAATGATTCTCTCTCATCATTGATGTTTCTATCTCTCTCTCCCTCTCCCTTCTTCTCTAAAATCAATAAAAATATATATTTTTTAAAGGTATCTATTGACAAATGCTCTTTATAAGTTGACAGTGTTAAAAATTAGAAGCAGCTAGAGAAGTAATGGAGACACGTATCACAACAGAATTCTTGTTCATAATTTCTGACATTAAAGTTACTTCTAAAAGTAACTTAATGTTTTCTGTGACTGTGTCAGTGAAATGTGGACAGCCTCAATGCTGACTCTCATTAGGAGGACACTGACTCTCATTATGAGGACATGTTTTTAATCCTCTTGCTGTTCTTGACCCTAATTCTGAAGACCAGCATTCTACAAAAATGAGTCAGTGGGTGACTCTGACAGGTTTTGCAATCACTGAGTTAGAGTGGGGATCTGATCAGTGTAGTACGAGGTTAAGATAATCCCTGCTCTTCCTGACATTTCTCTTCTCTCATTTTCTGTTAAGGAGACAATCTGATGGCTACGAAAGATTTTTTCAAGGGTTGGTGTTTGAAAGTTTTCTCTATAACCACGTTAATGGAACAAAATAATGGGGAACCAACCGAGACTGAGGCCTAATTTAAAGGCACTTTGCCAAATTAAGGCATAGCCTTTCACCCACAGCACTGTACACCCTACCCGCATTTGTCTTTTCAATTCACTTTTGTGGATTCATGAAACATTAAATATCAAAAACACCTAAAGGTAAGCACTTTAAATGAAACCTGGAAAAATATCAAGATTAATACAGATATTGCCAACTTGGATAATACATTGTATTCTCAAATGGTGGTGCTTGGAAGATGGGAAGAAAGCTGGCGTTGTTTTAAGAGAATGTGTTCTGCATACTAAAGATGGCAAAGATGAGGCAGGTAGGTAATTATCATTTAGTAAAATTAGAAAATGGAGCACCTAACCTGATGGGTTAGCATTCAGATAAGGAAATTAATTCACTATATAACTGAATTTAATTCTATGTAAAAAGTCTTCACTTTTTTAAAAACTGAAAAAATATGATCATTATACTTTGATCTTGAAATTGTTATTTAAGTTAAATTGACGTCTTTAAACTCAAGACATACAAAATAGTGCTGTCCTCTGTCCTCTCTTCAAAATCTCAAAAATAGCACATGCAAATTGAGATTTCCAATCCAAGACAAATTTAGAAGATCATCAAAACTGATGAAGGAAGGAAGGAAGGAAGGAAGGAAGGAAGGAAGGAAGGAAGGAAGGAAGGAAGGAAGGAAGGAAGGAGAAAGGAAGAGTCATTCTTACAGATATCTTAAAAGGGAAACAATTAAATTCCATAAAACTAAAAAAAATATACACCAATGCAAAATATGGATAGGAAATAAATCGAAAAGTGAGTGTAGAATTGTATCTTCTATAGAATTACTTTCACTTTCTCAAGCTTATTCTAGCCTTTCATTAATAAGAAAAAGTCATTTTCCTCTAGTTTCTCCCCTAATTCTTTATTTCTTGAAAACTTTTGATGAAAAATCATGGCTGTAATTTGAAGCATGAGATATAACAATTCTTTTTAATCTAGGAAAAGTTCTAATTTTTCCTAGGACTCTAAAGGAGCTGATAGCTCTGTCCCCCACATTATACTTACATAAGATTTAGAGAATAAACAGTCTATAAATACAGGTCCTTTTCAAGGAAAATGAAAGGTACATGTATTGTCTTCTTTTGTATTTCAGAATGGTAGTGAGAAGACAACTATATATTTTCTCACATGTATGTGAATAAACAAATACAGAATGTGTCATCTTATAGGATGGTTACAGGAAGACTGTCTTCAGGTTAGAGCTCTTAGTCTGTGAGTCATCTTGATTCTTTGATCAACATGAATCAGGCCATTCAGGATGGCTACAAGCTTGGCTGGCCTGCTGCTGGCTGTTTACTAGCGTCATATAACTGTGCTGCTTGTCACATGACAAGGTCACCACCCAGGAGGTGTGCTATTCTGCTCATCAGCACTCAAGCAGCACACATCAGCTGGCCTGACCATGTGGAAAAGAGATGATGATAACAGTCAACTGCCGGAAGGCAGGCAGGAGCGGAATGGGGTGTGAAAAAGATGCTACAATACACAAATGATTTTGTTTTATTACTGGGTATTAAGACAGCATCATGTCAATGCTTGTAACTCTCAACACAGTAGAATGAGAGTATCATACCAGTCCAAACCTTTGAGATTAAGTAACTGGAAAATATTTCCCCCACTCCTGTTCTCTGAAACTATTTTCATGTCATTTTATTCATTCTACTTTGAAGTGTCAAAGAGTGTATAAAATGAGAGTAAAGTATGACCTCAGAATTTTCTTAGCCTTAAAAAAATAACAATGGAAAGAGACCTCTTATGAAACAAGGTTGTATGAGTCACATGTGAATTAAAACATGGGGTCCATCCTTGAAGAGAATTAAGTTGCTTGTTTTCTAGGAGTTCTACTTAGCCGTGGCCAGGTGGTTCAGTTGGTTGAAGCATCATCCCATTCACCAAAAGGCTGTAGGTTTGATTTCCAGTTAGGGCACATACCTAGGTTGCTGTTTCAATCTCTCCTAGGGGTGTGCAAGGGAGGCAACCGATGTTCTCTCTCACATCGATGTTTCTCTCTCTCTCTCAAATCAATAAAAACATATCCTCAGGTCAGAATTAAAACAACAACAACAACTTTTAGAGCACCCTTAGACATATAGTAGAAAAAAATGAGTAAATATATTAGTTGATACCAATACTAGAATATTTTTGTGAGAGTAAAATGAAGCTATAAACATGGATGAAGGTAAAGAATGTTTAAAAGAAAAAAAAAAGCTGCCTTAGAACAGAAGCACCAATTAAAAGTGAAAATTTCAGCCAAATCATCAATTTGAGAGTGTTTTTTTCCCTCACTCTGAATATATTTTGACATATTTCCAAATAACTATGGGTTTATTTTTTTTTTCCTACTGAACTGACCAACTTAAATAACTGCTTTCAACCCAAGAATGGAGAAAGTTTCAAATTTGCAGGTGGATTGTTTCTACTGTCTGCTAAAGAAATGTGTTGAACATCTTGCAATATGTCCATCATCTGCGGCCTCGGTGTTCTTTTTCTTTCTGTCTTTAATTGCTTCGTGCGCTAAATATAACACCAAGCCAGCCTTACTATTGTTGTGCAGTATTAACATACCACCTTAATAAATTAGTTTTGGGATGGAAATCCTGGCAGAGAGCCAAAGCTGTTACTGTGTTTGTTATAATTGTTGTTGTTTGGGAGTACATTGCCCCTGTTCTGTTCCCAGTTTGTCATTTAACTGTCCTTGAAATGTGCTGTCACTCAAAAGCTAGCTCATCCTCCTGGGTTCCTCTGCCTGAGCCTCCATGAATGTATCACCTAAAGAGGCAGACACCAAGTGGCTACATATGGTTGCTAGCTGGAAGTTTCAGGCTTTTACACTTTAACATAGTCTAAGGTTTTCAAGGGAGCAAAATCATGAAAACAGAGATAAGACAGAAAATGCATGTGAAATTTACAAAGAAATATTGCCCAAGGGTCTGAGTTGACATTTCTTATAAAAAAAAAATGGAATAATATTGGTGATTGTCCTTGAGGTCTTTTAAAATTAGTCAAGTAACCAGCACGTATTTTTGACACTCTAGCACAGTGGTTCTCAACCTTTCTAATGCCGCGACCCTTTAATACAGTTCCTCGTGTTGTGGTGACCCCCAACCATAAAATTATTTTTGTTGCTACTTCATAACTGTAATTTTGCTACTGTTATGAATCGTAATGTAAATATCTGTGTTTTCCGATGGTCTTAGGCTCTACAGCAGCAGGTTGAGAACCTGTAGCAAAATTACAATTATGAAGTAGCAACAAAAATGATTTTATGGTTGGGGGTCACCACACCATGAGGAACTGTATTAAAGGGTCGCGGCATTAGAAAGGTTGAGAACCACTGGAAGGTATGCTTGACTTGAGGTGGGAGAGATTGGAGAATCCATCTTTGCCCAAAACATTTCAAGTAAAAATATGAAAAGTAGGATCTGAGGAGGCTGGTTTTCATGCTCTAGTCTAACACCTTCACGTTCCTCATCACATGGCCTTGGTAAAGTTGCTTATCCCTTTCAAATCTCAATTTGCTCATCTATAATTAGAGAGAAGCATGTTTACTTCAGTGATTTTTGTGTGTATTATTAAGATAATGCATGTGAAAATGATGCCACACTATTCTAATAAAAAGAATTATTTTTATTGACATTATTTTGGCCCAGATAATTCTTTGTTGTGGGGGCTGTCCTGTGTAGTATAGGATATTTAGCAGTATCACTCGCCTCTACCCACTATTTGCCAGTAGCAGTGCCATCTCCTGGGCTGTAATAACCAAAATCTCAAATTGCCAAATGTCTTCTGAGGGGGTGGAAAGGATTGTGCTACCTTTTCTCTCTCACACACACACACATACTCACAACAAGAATTTCAGAACTAAGGCCATAAAACATCTGATGTGTACATATGTCACTTCCACAACTCACATGGTAAACAAAGAGCCACCAAAGAAGAATATATGATATTACTAATATTTAAATGGGCCCTTTCAGATGGGTTTTGCATGGTAGTACAGATGGGACCACTTTAACTCCTTGAACTGCCTCTGTTCACTATGGGGAAAAACTGGCCATGTCTTCTTTGGCACTTTATCCTACCATAGTGGTCTCACTAGTTAAAAGGAATATTTATTTTTGAGTGATAATACAAATTAAACACTAAACTTCTTATTTTTGTTAGCTTTTTTTAAACACTTTTGAAATGGATATTCCAGTGAACTAATCAAATGTTTAGGGAATGTTTACCTTAGAAGAACCATCTGAGAAAGGATAATATGAAAGGAGGAGACAAGACTGGACCCAAGCTTGAAGATGCATTCTCCCATTTACTAGCGGTGAGCCCGAGCCACACATTTACTGTTCTGAGTCTTAGTCTTCCCCATTGTAAAAATAAGAAAATCATGCAATCTTCACAAATTACAGTGCAGCTTTGGAAAGCTCTCCAAAAAAAGCTCCTAGAATTTTATATAATGCAATAAATATTATCATTCTCTTGTTTAAATGATAGTAAGCATGTTTTACAATTTTCTGTAGTTTATAACATAATTCTATGAAACTTACTTCATTTGACCTCCAAACAACTCATGTTATGTATTAATATTCTCATTTTACAACAAAACTCAAAGAAGCTCACAAACTTGCCCAAAGTCACATGGCTAATATGACACAGAAAAAATAAATAAAAATCTGTTATCTTCTGGCTCCAGTATCCAGTGATTCTCCCACATGAATCATCCCTAATTTTATTATCTCCCTGGCCATGGGCCTTCCCTAGAACTCAATTTTTTTCTGTATAAGAATATAAAAATTAGATGTAATAAAATATGTTTTCCAACTCTAAAGAGTCCATTTTCTCTACTTGATATAATTCTAATGCACACAAATGGTGGGATTACCATGAATAATAACTACTCACATTTTGTTGGGGACCAATTATATTACAAGTACAATGCCAGGTGACTGCACATTTATTCAATGACTTTGATCTAAAAATCTCTTAATAAATAAAATAGCACACATTTAAACACTTTTTTTAAAAAAATGTAAGAGTGTTCATATATTTCTGAAAAAAAAATTAGAATTAACTTGATCCCAATTTAAAATTATAGTTTTGAATTGTACACCAGATAAACCCTTTCCATGAAAATGTGATGGTTACTCGAGAGTTAAAATCTTCTCTCACTTTTGCAATAGTGACAATTTGAGTATTTCTGGTTTAATATGTGACTATCCCAAGGGACGTAAGGTGCCATTAGTGAATGCAGAGCTATTGCTGAGGAAATGCTAGATAAAATTAATGTCTTTGGAGTTACTAACCCCCCAAACAGCCGCATTCCCTGGGCATGTGAGTATGGAGAGGCTGTGCATATGAACCTAAAACCCTGGAGACCACAGCATTGTGCTGTGTAGAAGATCATGATTTAGTAACATCTGGTCTTTTTGTTCAGCTGAGAAAGGTAGTGAAGATGAAGGGAAATGCAGTTATTTTAGCCATGCTGAAATTAATTTGAGAAAGATGACACAGCAGTCATGATTGTTACCTCGAAGAACTCTATCCCCAACAGGCTTCCCATTTCTGAACTTAGACTATAAATGAAGCCAAGCTACTTTTTCCTGAAAGGTCTACACAGGAAAGAGAAGGGATACAAAAAACAAGCTGTTATGGGAATCTCTGGGTCTTCTTCCAAGGCTCTGAAGAAAAGGGGTAAACTCCAGCTCCAACAGAAAAGCTGCGAAGATTCTCTAAAGCCCTAATGAACCACAACCCTCCTTTCCTATGGATGTGGCGGGGGAGGGGAGGAATGGAACAAGGGGGCCCTAATGGGGCAGGGGTTCATTTTCTACTTCTTTCCCCTTAAGGGGAATTCTCAGACTGAAATTGAAAGAATCAAGACTGAGATCACATGATCATGTCTCAGAATCAGCCTCCACTGCCCAACCTTTATCTTCTCTCTCTTCCTCTTAGTTGGGGATCCTGATACCCCACTTAGGAAGGCATAACCCTGCCCAGTTCCTAAGCAACCTTGAATAGCTAGCATCCTCAAGCTTCATTATTTGACAGTAAGAAAGAATGAGGGACTCTTAGAAAATTAAATCATGCTCTCCAGATGTTGAGTCTAGTGCCTTAGTGATATCTCCCATAGGGAATACCAGCCATGCTTCACAGCCAATCTTTCTGCTAATCGAAGTCAGATACTGTATACCAAGTACATCTCATCATCTAAGGAAAGCTTTTTTCCATTCAAACTTCTTCGCACCCATTTACTTCTTCTCACATGTGTCAATTACATTGTTTAGCTTTCCAACCCTATTTTACGCTGGCTAAATTCTGAGTACCCTTTAAAGCTTTTGTCCATTTTCCATTCCTAGATTGGATTATTCCTCCTTTCTCCTACTTATTGGTCAGGGCTCCTATAGCTGAATGTCTATTAGTAAATAATGATCATCAACATTCATCAAGTATATGCTACATACCATATACATTGCATGATGCTCTATATTTTCTTTTCTCCTTAAAATAATTGATATGGGCAAGTATTATTCCCATTTGGCAGATGAGCAAATTAGAGCTGAGAAACATTAATTATGTCACCATTATTATAAACCCTTTACCTCCACCTTTAATAGATACATTCTCTCTAAAGCCCCAGAGTATTAAATTTAAGACAATGACCAAAAAAGCTCATAGGACCATTGGGTTGGAGTGATGCTATCCAACCATGTAGGGGTATCAATATGACATCTAACATGCAAGTTAGAGAAGAAAACATTTCATAAATGTTTTATTGGTACATCAATTGAGTTTACATCTTTTAATTGAATTTATCTGCTTATCACCATAATAACCCTCACTTCTTACTAAGCAGGACTTTTTTTGAGAGGGTGAAGAGAAGTGAAGCTGGTGATGTTTATCCATGCAGGAGAGGAACCCTTCCGGTGCCTTTATACACTTATTGTGAGACTCTAATATTTTAAAATTCCATTAGTGGTGAAAGGTTTCCAGATATATCTTATTTTTCCAACATCTGGCACTAGGCACAACACTTGATCCAAACCTCTCTTCTCTCCAGTTTCAGCAGCCACACATAAAATAATTTGAGCATCTAATTATAGAATGCCTATATAGAAGCAAAAAAGAGGGGGAAAACCTCCAACTTCTAACACCTTCACTACAACCCAATTCTGTCCATATCATTCCTTCTCTACTACTACCACTTCGTTCAAGTCTACATCAGCTCTCCTCTAGACCACTGGGATATCTTCCATATGGCACAGCATCCAAAGTGATCTCTGAAAGACATAAATTATATCATCCTCCTACTTAAAATCTTCTTTCAAATTCTGCATACATTTCAAGTACAACACATACTTCTTGTCCTGGCTTGCAAAGTGGTATCTGTTGCAACTCTTACATCATGTTGCCAGCTTGCCCACTCTGTTACCCACACTGGTCTTTATGATCCAACTGGCAAGCTCACACTGCATTAGGGCCTCTGTCATGTTGTTTTTCATACCAATACCCATAGAGCTGCCCCTTCCAGTCACTCAGATCCCAATTCACTAATCCTATTTAGAGCAACCTTTCCTGACTACTCAACTGAAAAGAGACACCACATCACTCTCTATTATGTCACCTTATTTTAATCATCTGTCTAGCTTCTATCACTGTACAAAAACGTGTTTGGTCTCTCCTCATTTACCGGATTTAAACCCCTTATGTGTGTTTGGTTTTGTTTGTTTGTTTGTTTGTTTGTTTGTTTGTTTGATTTTTGCTGTTTCTGGTGCATATCTGAAATACAGTAAGAGCTTACTTTTAAATAAAGGAAGGAATGAATGAATGGCTCCTATAAGAAAGAGGGTGAAAATTCAGAGCTAAAAGAAAATATCAGACCTTGAATAAGTAGATGACATACAATGAAAAAAGCTATTTTGGGAAAAGAAGCAAACAAAGACTTCCAAGAAGTTTATGGATAAGAAAATGTGGTTTCGAAAGGGGTTAGCAGAAATAGGTAGACAAGGTAAGGGATGGAAGGAGGAGGAATGGTAGAGCTGGCTGAAAGCACAAAATGTTTTGTAGAAAAACAGAATAGCAGAAAAACAGGGTGTGTTGAAACAAGGACGTTTTTCTTTCAAGTGCAAAATAAAATGTTGCAAAAAGGCCAGGAACCAATCAGAGAGGTGCACAGATAGATAAAGAGCGGGCCTTTAGCAGATAGGAAGGGAAGAGTAGAAGGCTTCTGCGCCAACATATGTGGGTCCCCTCCCCGAGTGGGGAGCCTGTGTTTGCTTGCAATAAACTCCTGCCTTTTTTGAACTCCTCTGGTCCTCGGCTTCATTTTTTGATTCCATGAGAGGGATGAATTCCTGCTCACCCGTTCCAGTATCCGTTTTAAGGATTGCCTTCTGATGCCCTGCTTGACAATTGAGTAAGAGCTGCTAGAAAGCTTTACCATAGTTCTCCAGATACTGGGTTAGAACTCTTCCCCATCTCCACCCCAGATCTTGCCACAATCCTGCCTGAGTTTGCAATGCACATGAGCATTAGATCATCCAGACGCTCTTTATCAAGCTTAGCCTTTGTGCCTTTTTCTGCTCATGTTATTATAACTTGTCTTTAAGGAGGAGAGCTCTGCATCACTCATCTCCACCAGTGACATAATGACTATAATCTCGGCATGTTTTTCAATATAGAATGCAGAGAATGTCAATACCTCAAGTAATATAATGTAAATATTTTCATCTATCTTCCCGCCTTTCTGGAAGCCCTTCTGTATTCAAAAGTGTTTCAAATGTCATGAGAGATTCAAAGTCCCCTAGGACATGAACATCCTTAAGAACCAAATGCTTGATGAAAGTATTAATGGCCGCATATTCCGGGTCATTGCATGTATCAACAGTCTGCTCCTTTTTATTGCTGAGGCATATTCCGTAGTATGTATGCACCACATTTCTTTAATCATTCATCTAATAAAAGATGTTTGTGTTTCCAATTCTTGGCTATTTCAAATAAAACTGCCATAAACATTTATATACAGGTTTTTGTGTGATCCTATGTTTTCATTTTTCTGGGATAAATTCCCAAGAGTAGGGAAGTTGCATGTTTAGTTTTATAGGAAACTGCCAAACTATTTTCCAGTGTGGCTGTACCATTTTGCATTCCTGCCCAGCCATGTCTGAATGGTTCAGTTTCTCAGTATCCTCACCAGCATATAATATTACTATTTTTTAACCATTCTAATATCTTGACCACTAGGTATAATTATCACAACACCTAACCTCTCATGATGGTTTTCATTTTGATTTCTCTCATTGTGAATTATGTTGAGCATCTTTTCATATATTTATTTGTCCTCTCTGTATCTTCTTCAGTGAAACGTCTGTCCAAGTCTGTTGCCATTTTATAATTGAAAAAAAAATTTATTTGTTGAGCCTAGAGAATTCATTATATTCTAGATGCAAGTTCTTTGTCAGATATGTGATTTAAAAACATTTTTACCTAATTTGTCATATTATTCTCTTAAAAATAAGTTTTTCATTTTTGTGAGATCCAATTTATATTTTTCCTTTAAGTGTCATATTTTTAGTGTCAAATTTAGTTCTAGGTTCCAAGGATTTTCTTTTATGATTTCTTCTAAAAGCATTGTAGTTCTACATTTTACATTTATCTGTGATCCGTTCTGAGTTAATTTTTGTATAAGGTATGAAGTTTAGCTCTCGGTCTTTTTTTTTCTTTTTCTTTCTTCTGCCTATGGATGTCCAATTGTTCCAGTACCATTTTGTAAAAGGCTGTTCTTCCTCCATTTACCTGCTTTTGCATGTAGTGGAAAATCAGTCGGTCTATTTACCTGCCCTCTATTCTGCTCCACTGATCAATGTCTTTATCCTCTGCCAATACCAAAGTCTTGAATACTTTATATAGTAAGCCTTAATATATAGCGGAGAGATTCTTTCCACTTTATTCATTTTTTTAATTATTTAAAATTATTTTTAAAAATTATTATTATAGGATGTTTTCTTTTTTATATACTTTTTATAATAACTTTGATTATGTCTATAAACATTTTTGCTGGGATTTTAATAGGAATCGTATTAAAACTATAGATTAATTTGAGGGGCATTGATATCTTTACTAATGTTGAGTTTTCAAGTTGATGAGCATATTTTATCTCTCTATTTCGGTCCTTAGTTTCCTTCATGAGCACTTTGTAAGTTTCAGCATAGAGATTCAATACATGTTTTGTTACATTTAGTTAATGTATTTCATTTTCTTTGGAATTAATATATTTTTAGCTTGTTTTCACACAGTCATTGTTTATATGTAGAAACATAATTGATATTTTTTGTACTTGCTTTAAGAGTATTTTTTCCAGCTTTATTGAGGTATAATTAGAATACTGCATGTAATTAATGTATACATGCAATTAATATAACAAAATTTTAAGTGCATAATATCTTATTTTTAACTACTGTGGTAGGCACTATGTCAAACCTAAGTTCTCTGGAACTTGCTCATTTTGAATAACTATAACCTCTACCAATTAAACAACAACTTCCTGGTATATCCTCCTTTCCCCATCCCCTGGTAATCACCATTCTATTGTCTACTTCTATGTGTTTGACTATTTTAGATGCCTCATATTCTATATTCAGTAGGAATTAAGACATTACATTTATATGTCATAATTTCAGAATGCAGATGAAGCAATCTTATTAAAAATTCACCACTTCCCTTCCATTCTCTTCTCTGATTGTTCACCCAGTTTGGATAGAGTGTAGTGTTAAAACAGCAGGAATGCAGATAGGCTTGTATTGATGTTACTATCTTAGGGGAATGCCTCTCTAAGGTTTGTGTTCTGTTTCTGCAGACTAGACAAAATATTTAAGGTTCTGGGAGTTTTTCTCATCTGGAAATAGGAGAGATACTTATCCCATCCACTTCACAGCCATTATTATAATGACCAAATAAGTTATTGGATATAAAGATTTGAAAAATTTACAGCACTATCAAATATGACTTATTGCTATACCTCAGTATCAAAAATAGATCTAAAATTGATGCCACACAACTGAACTATTGTTTTCATTCTGAATTACTCTATATGCTATATAATGTCTTGAATGTAAATAATGTTAACAAATCAGCATAAGAATAAGTCAGTTTCCTCAAATAAATTGAAAATTTTTATTGCAATTGAAGTAGCCAGCCTTCAAGATTGATCCCAATGATCCTTGCCTTCTGTTATTCATGTTCTGTGTAATTTCCTCCTGTTGAGAGTAGGCTTGACTTACTGATTCATTTATAACAAATACGGCAGAAGTGACCCAGAAACTAGACCATAAAAGGCAGTGTGGTGTAACTCTCAATTGCTCCTTTATCATGTGTCTCAGGGAATCCAGTTGCCATGTTATGTGTAGCTTTATGGAGATGTTCATGTGGCAAGGAGCTGAGACTTTTTGCCAACAACCTTCTGAGTGAGTTTGGAAGTAGGCTCTTCAGCCCTAGGATAAGTTTCAGGTGACTGCAGCCCCAGCCAACATCTTGCATGCACCTTCATGAGAGACCCAAAGTAAAAACACTCAGCAAAGCCATCTCTGGTCCTTATCGTCACAAACTGCATTAAATAATAAACCCTTGCCGTTTTAAGCTGCTAAATGTTATGTTAATGTGTTATGTATATTTTGCTACACCATGCTACAGAGCAAAGACAAATATAAAGGAAATGCTTTGGAACAGTGATCTGAAGATAAAAGATATTTTATAGTAGAAGCTTAAAATGCCTTGGATACAACTATTCATGGAATTTGAACATTGAACTGGGGGTAGGTGATCTTGCTAAGGAGATTTCCCACCAGACGGTGTTGAAGTTGCCATCTGGTTTCTTCTTGCTGCTAATAGTAAAATGTGAGAGGCAATACATAAGCTAAAGGAAGGACTATTAAACAAAAAGAAGCCAATGATGGCTTGTTTTAAAAATTCTTAGTCTTTCCGGATAGCAAACAATGCTAAAATTAAGAAATGGCTTCTGAGTAAAAGTCAACTTCAGAGAACTCTCAGGAAATCATGATCTAAAGATGATACTGAATTTGTGACTATAAAATCCTTTATTAAGACCACTGAAAGATCAAAGGTGGTACCCTATATTATATTCTGTTAGACAAATAGCACTCTACATATTTTAAGGATGTAACTAACAGATCTTCTGAATCAATCAAGCTTCTAATATGTTTAAAGGCATTTCCCTTCAGCAGAAGCCCAGGGCAGAGAAGAAATTATCCCTAAAAGATTTGTGCATGAGGCTTCAGTGGGGTAGGGAGAGATTAACCAGTGAACTTCCTATATAATAAAAGGGTAATATGCAAATTGACCCTAATGGTGGAATGACTGGTCACTATGATGTGCACTGACCAAAAGGGGACAGACGTTCAATGCAGGAGCTGCCCCCTGGTGGTCAGTGCACATCCACAGGGAGAGAGCCTCTCCCGCCTCTGCAGCAGCGCTAAGATGTACATCTAACGACTCAGACCCGCTCCCCAGGGAGGTGGACATCCCCCAAGGGCTCCCAGGCTGCCAGAGGGATGTCTGACTGCCAGCTTAGGCTCAATCTCCTGGGGAGTAGGCCTAAGCCATCAGTTGGACATACCCCAAGGGTCCCGGACTGCGAGAGGGTGCAGGCTGGGCTGACCCTCCCCCCTCCCCCAAGTGCACGAATTTTCGTGTACCAAGCTTCTAGTGTGTGTGTGTGTGTGTGTGTGTATGTGTGTGTGTGTGTGTGTGTGTATATATATATATATATATATATATATATATATATATGTATATATATATATCCATGACCTATGCATATATATGAATGCATAGGTCATGGATACAAACAATAGTGTGATGAAGGCCTGGGAGAGGCGGGTGTTGGGTGAAGGGGGTCAATGGGGGAAAAAAAGTGAGATATCTGTAATACTTTCAACAATACAGATAATTTTTTTAAAAGAACACAAAAAAATAATAAAGTGTTGGACCCAAATAAGATTCACAGAAGACCCATAAACTTTTTAAAAGAATTAAATAAACTAAACTCTGCCAGTTTGGAGTGAAAGGAACAGAGAGAGTATGAATTGAGAAAAGACGTTTGGAATCTCAAAGTTCTACTGGCAGAAAGCAGGTTGAGAAACTGCTCAGCTGCAGACACATACCTTTAAAGAAAAAGGATGACTCAAGTGGGTGGGTAATGAGCCAGTAGCAAAGAATTACAGAGAAGGACTCCAGAGAAGGAGTAACTGAGCATGAGAGAACTTCTATAGCCCCAAGACTTGGATGTTCAACCTTTCCCCTTCCCCGCCTTTGTGCATGATTGCAGTGGCAATTATTCTACATCTGCCTTACCATGTCTGCCTTAACATGTTAGGTACGTGTAGGGCAAAAAAAAAATTGCTTCTTCAGTTCAAAGAAGGAACTTTATCCTCAGCTGCATCTAATTTAGGTGAGAAGATCCTAGACTTTGAGCTGATGCTGTAATGGGATGACTTAAGAGTTTTGGGAAAATAAAACTATATTTTGCTTATGGGAGGGACATAAATCATTGGGGCCACAGGAAAGACTGTGGTAGGGAGCCTGTAAGGCTGCCCCCAGTGATCCCTGTCTCTCCTCCAGTCAAATATAGACTAACTTAATGACTTGCTTGTCATGAATATAAGGTGAAGTTGACAATGTGTGATTCAGAGGCCAGGTCTTAAAAGACAGGATGGTGTCACTCTCAAGTCTTTCACTCTGAAGGATACCAGATGCCATGTTGTGACCAGTCCTATGGAGAGTCCTACATTACAAGAAACTGAGACCACCTGCCAATAGCTACAGGAGAGATTTAAAGCAGAACCTCTGGCTTTGGACAAAGCTTCAGATGACAACAGTCCAAGCCGGAATCGCATGAGAGACCCTGAGCCCAAAACCATGATTTACCTATTCCTGAATCCTTGACCCTTAGAAAAACTCTGAGATAAACATTTATTGCTTTCAGGTGCTAAGTTTTGGGAAATTTTATTATGTAGTAACAGATAACTAATACAACATAGAATTGAATGAAACAAATCTGAGTAAAGAGATTTTGTAGATTGAAGTTTCAAGTCCAGCCAAATGTTTACCTTGAGAACTACTGTATCTGATTAGCCAATGAGACTAATCCTATATAATAAAACCCTAATATGCAAATCAACCGAATGGCGGAATGACCAGCAGAACAACCGGTTGCTATGATGCACACTGACCACCAGGAGGTGGACGCTAAATGCAGGAGCTGCCCCCTGGTGGTCAGTGCACTCCCACAGGGGGAGTGCCGCTCAGCCAGAAGCCAGGCTCACAGCTGGCAAGCTCAGTGGCAGTGGTGGGAGCCTCTCCCGCTTCCATAGTAGTGCTAAAGAGCAGCGAGCCAAGCAGTAAGGAGCAGGCAGGCAGTATGGAGTGAGGGGTCCTGGACTGCGAGAGGCATCCCGGACTGCAAGAGGGATGTCTGCCTGCCAGCTTAGGCCCGATCCCCTAAGCCGGCAGGCGGACATCCCCCAAGGGATCCCGGACTGCAAGAGGGTGCAGGCTGGGCTGAGGGACCCCCACCCCAGTGCATGAATTTCATGCACCGGGCCTCTAATAATCTCATAAAAATCCATGTACCTGCTGCTTTCAATCAGAGAGCTAGCATTTGGAGACAGTACTGAACACTCTGAGTCAGGGGCATAATTAGCTCAGAAAATAACAAATATTTTCAGCCAATGGATTTTCTATACACTATCTTGAGTTAAAAGGTTTGTCTATTCCTTCTTGGCCGATGGTTTTGCATTAACTGTGTATTCAAATTTCCAAATATAATGCCTGGCAAAAGGTGTAACAATGATAGTTTTAAAACTATCCTACCTAATAAAAGAGTAATATGCAAATTAACCATCACTCCACTACAAGCACAAGCCACGCCCACCAGGCATGCCCACCAGCCAATCAGAGTGAGTATGCAAATAAGCCCAACCAAGATGGCTACAGCCACAGAGAGCAGTAGGGAGGCTTGGGTTTCCCAGGCAACGGATGAAGCCAAGCTTTCTGCCTGCCCTTCCCAGCCTAAGCCTCCACTCAAGGCTACAAAGTTTCAATTATAGAAGGTAAACAAATCCAAACAGAAATGGCAGCAGCCACAGAGCTGGAAGGAGCAGGAGGCTAGGGTTGCCCCCGCTTTCCACACACACTGGCTGGCCCAGGACTCCGCTTAAGGCTACAAAGTTTCAATTATAGAAGATAAACACAAACCCCAACAGAAATGGCTGCTGGCCACAGAGCAAGCAGGAGGCTTGGCTCCACTCCAGGCTACAAAGTTTCAATCATAGAAGGTAAATAAATTCCAGATTCCAGGGCCTCCGCTTGGGTTGCCAGGGGGCGTGGCTGGCCTGCAAACTACCACAGGCCCCTTGCTCAGGCCGCCCCACGCCCCAAGGGAACCCCCACCCTGATCCAGGACACCCTTCAGGACAAACCAGCTGGCCCCCACCCATGCACCAGGCCTCTATCCTATCTAATAAAAGAGTAATATGCAGATTGACCATCACTCCAACACACAATATGGATGCCCCCTGTGGTCAAAGATCCTGCCCCCATGTGGACACAAAATGGCCACCACAAGATGGCCAGCAGGGGAGGGCAGTTGGGAGGCACCAGGCCTGCAAGGGAGGGCAGTTGGAGGCAATGAAGCCTGCAGGGGAGGGCAGTTAGGGGTGACCAGGCTGGCAGAGGAGGGAAGTTGGGAGCAAACAGGCTGGCAGGGGAACAGTTAGACATCAATCAGGCTGGCAGGGGAGTGGTTAGGGGTGATCAGGCTGGCAGGCAGAAGCAGTAGGGGAAATCAGGAAGGCAGGCAGGCAAGCAGTTGGGAGCCAGCAGTCCTGGATTGTCAGAGGGATGTCCGGTTGGATTGGGCCTAAACGAGCAGTCAGACATCCCTTGAGGGGTCCCAGATTGGAGAGGGTGTAGGCTGGGTTAAGGGACACACACACACCCCGCCCCCATGCACGAATTTCATGCACCGGGCCTCTAGTCTTCTATACAATGGTCAAGGACTCATGATAAAAATCAGCAAGAAATTTAGGACATCATTTGCTAATACTACTTTTGCAGCCCAAAGGAGCAACCAATACAATGAAAGGACACACCCTAGTGCAAAAGAAAGCATACCATGTAAATAAACCTATTATATAGTAACTCTAAGTGTGAAACTCAAGTTTTGATTCCTAGTTTACATCAATCTCAAGGGCCCATAAAACTGTGCCAGAATCTCATTCAGACAAAATCTCATAAAAGTTCATGTACTCTTTGCTTTCAATCAGGCCAGCAATACAGAGGAAATACTCTTTTTCATAGTATTTCAACACTGCAGCTTCTGGTCCTGGCCACATTCCAGAAATGGAAAGAAGAAAGAAAATATCTTAACCACATTTTTGGAACCCTACTAACCTGAGATTTATTTCCAGTTCTTAACAGAGTGTTAGAAGAATTTTATCCTGAAACTTGTTCCTTGATCTTCTTCTTTCTTTAATCTTTATTATTGAAAGTATTACATAAGTCCCCTTTTCCCCCAATGACCCCTTCTAGTGGACCCCTGGCCCTCACCCCAGGCCTTCACCACACTATTGTCTGTGTCCATGGGTTATGTATGTATGCATACAAGTTCTTTGGTTGATCTCTTAAATAATGAAAGTGAGCAACATGTCCAAAGATTATAAAAAGCAAAGGCAATTATATAGATAAATTCAGAAAAGAATTTATTTTATAGCATCATACAAAACCACAGATTTGCACAGTTTTTGTCACCTACAAGGATTTTCCTTCCAAAAGAATTATTATTATTTATTTTATTTTTTCCATCACCATTTATCCCCTCTATGTCCTCTATTTTATTTTCAATTGTATCAAACCCAGTATGCATATATTCATTAAATAAATTCAAATATTGTATAATAAAGTCAAATGGAGGGGAGTCAGCCCACTAGCTGAAGATTACAGGCAACCTTGAATTTAGTGACTCAAGCAACTAGCACAGTTGATTGCAGTGACAAAAAAATCACCAGGTTGCATAATGTAATCTTTATTCTTAGATAAAACTATTCTTTAAAGACAGCGGGATATGTCTTATGGTTTATTAAGTGCCCTTTTTATATGGATTTAAGTTTTCAGAGTTCTATTATTTCATTATATCTAATTTTTTCTAATATAATATATTGATTAAAACAAGTATGCACATAGTTCAGGTAGTGTAAAGCTGAAGTTCAGACAACCAATCAGAAGTTTTGAAATGGTCCCTGCATCTCAGTCTCTTCTACTTGGAAAACATCACTTTAACCCCAATGCAAACTTACTGCCCAAGTCAGTCTCAGTACTTCTGATTGCACTGCAAATGTCAATTCTTTAGATTAACCATCTCAAGCTAAAATACTGGACCCTGTCATCTTTGAATTTTTAATTCCCTTCTCTTAGGGCCTCCTCTACAAAGGCCACAATACCTAGACAAGAGGAAGCATCTTTTCAGGGTTGCCTCTTTTCTTTGTGAATATTTGGCCTACATACAGAGACAAAATGCTTATGTGTAATAATTCTTAAAGAACTGAGGAAGTCTAACACTGTTACTGGGACACCAAAACTTCAAAGGGTTTTACTGAAGATATTTATTATTAGTGTTTTCAGGAGTTCCAAAGTCTATGAAATAACCCCGTAATTTTTTAAAAAATAAATCTAGCTCCTAGAACTGTGGCATTTAATTTCTGATTGATTTCTCCCACTAAGTCTGGAAAGGACCAAAAGGAAAGACCAGCTCGGCTGGCACAGCTCAGTTGTTGAGCATGATCTTATGAACCAGGCGATCACAGTTCATTCCCAGTCAAGGCACATGCCCCGGTAGGGGGCGTATAGGAGACAGCCGATCAATGAGTCTCTCTCACCATTGATGTTTCTATCTCTTGCTCCCTCTCCCTTCCTCTCTGAAATCAACAAAAATATTTTTTTAAAAGATTGGTATTTGTTAAAGATTCAGATTCCTAAGGCCAACCCACAACAATGTAGATTAAATGGGTCTGGGGTACAGCCCAGGAATCTCAATTCTTGTACATTCCTGAGATTACAGGCAACATTTTGATAAATACTGGGTTGTATCTTCTTTGAGGTTCCTTTCTAGATGAACGACCTTTCTTTAATGACCAAAGAACAGAGTTCAGGGACAGCTCTCAGCTCTACTTTCAATCACCACACTATCTTAGGCCAGGTGTCTCCCTGTCACAGGCTGCAGCTGATTTTAAGTTCTAGACAGGATCTTTCCAACAACAGAGAACAGACTATCGAAATAACTCTAAACTATTACCACTTCATTGTCAAATTCCTGGATGTGTCATCACATCTTTTTTCTGTCAGATAGGTCATTGCTCAGGTGTGAACCTGATTATTTTTGAAATGGCTAAAATTAAAAAAAAAATGTATTATAGTTGTCTCTTTGGCAGCATGGATTTTCTTTCAAATCTTTATGTTTTAGGGGCAATGTGAGAGTTAGCTTTAGTGAGCAATAGACTTGGTATATGAAAGGTCTTGGGATCTTATGGGAAGTAAAGAAGAAACAAAGGGTTCTATAAAAAATGAGGACAATGGGAAAAAGAGAAAACAACAATTCAGAATAGAAATATCATTTTGAAACCAAATATTTAAGTATAATAACAATGTAATTATGCCTCTAGTAATTAGTATTAATGCAGGTGTTGGTAAAGTAATATCTGAGCAGTTCGGTTATTTATACAGACTATATTGACAATTTATAGTGGACTCACAGGATGCTTGCTAGTAAAGACAGAGAGGAAGATAGGTTGTGATTAACTTAAAGCAGGAATAAAGCCTGGCCTCTATTAAGTACATACTGTAATTTGAACAATATTTGCTATCAACTAGAAAAGGCCAGTTGACTGACTGAACCTGTCTGGGAGCTGAGACTCATGGAGGGACTAGATCACTGGCCAAGTAGAAGAAAAGAAAATCAAAAGCACTTTTTTTTTTTTACATAAGCACTTTCCTAGAATGGCTCAGTTTTGTGAAGGAGAGTTGAAATGCATTAGAATTCTCTAAATATTGAGATTCAATTGCCATAACATGCTTAGGGGCATTATTGTGGAATTGAGTGCCTGAAGGCAGATGAAGGATTTGACCCAATGCCCTTATCCGGCAGTCTTCCAACTCCAATCTAATGAACACATACTCATAATTATTTCTCAAATAGTTTTTATCTAATTTTAAAGTGGATAATTTATACCACTTGTATAAAAATGCAGTAAGTTTCATTAAAATATTTAGCATTAGTAGAACTTTGAGCAGAATATATTTCTTATGGTTTCACAGTCATACATATTTATAATAGTAAAACTCTTCAGTTGCTTTAATAATAGAATCTCTATCCCATAGATCTGAATACTAATTTTAATATGCTCCTGTAGAAGAAAGCTATGTGCACAAGAAAATGCATTTGTGTTTTTGTGCATATTTCTTGTTTACTATACTTTCTTTTAATTAAACCTTGTTTTCAGCAAAAAAACTGTTTTAACCTTTTTTATTTTTTTTTTCCTGTTGTAAGTTAAAAATACAAGAGCTTGGAAGACAGTTACCACATCCTGTTAAGGAAGTCAGGGAAGGATCTCATCTTAGCCTTCCAGCATATCCTGCATTATTTTGACTGGTTTTGTTTCAGTTCAAGGCTTTGCCTAATGGGTCATTCCTTTTTGAAAATATAAGCATTTAGGGCAAAGAATCACTTATGCCAGTACATTGCTAGTCTCTTGTGGCAACTTTATACAGAGAAGTGGCAAAACATCAAACTGGGAAATATTGTTTTTAGTGTGTGCTGCCTTCCGAAATTCAGTCATCTCGGAGAGCTTTGTGAAGTAATGAATTAAATAGTCATAATGCAATGATGCTATAATAAAATGGAGCTGTGATCCATCTATCATCTATCCATCTATCTTCTAATCCATATCTGAAGGGGTGCATGCACAGGACTCTCAAAAGTGGGCAAGTATACATTCATCATAGCTCCTATCAGCCTGGGATGGGGGGTAAAAGCCTAATTTATTGAGAGAGGAAATATGTGCCAGGACATAGGAGCAATAGCT
The DNA here is from genome assembly GCF_951640355.1 of Cnephaeus nilssonii. Lineage (NCBI taxonomy): Eukaryota > Metazoa > Chordata > Mammalia > Chiroptera > Vespertilionidae > Cnephaeus > Cnephaeus nilssonii. The sequence continues at coordinate 40,368,324 of NC_137085.1, read as the reverse complement.
CTTTCCTTCCTCAAAGTGCTGGCAGAATCTTTATTCTGGCTCACATTCTTCCAGTGCCAATGAAAATGTAATGTGAGATTAAAAATATCCCTCTAAAACAATCCATAAACTAATACTGAGATCCTGTTATTCTGATCTCCAAGGAATCCAGACACTCAGAAACTTTAAACTGAAAACCTCCCACAGCGTTGGGAAGTCAGAGAGTGATGGTTTCTTCTCTCAGGTAGGAATCTCAAACAGAAAGACATCAACCTGGGAAGTATGAGTTCACACGTTTCATGCATTTCATCAAGCTCGTGTAACATTAAGCCATGGTTTGGTCCATCAGTGGCCTGGATTTTAAAGCTAAGTAGGCTTGGAGATTTTGCTCTAAGTTTGCATTTGGGTTTCCTGAGAAGTTATGCATTTGGTGTGGGCTGTCCTGTTGAAACTTGCAGCGTGGCCTGGGGAAGCTGACAGTGGCCTGGGATCCCAGTGATAAAGCGGTCTGACCTTCTTTAGCTGTGCATCCACTATTTGGCCTAATGACTTAAACTCTATGAGCCTGTTTTCTTTTATGTAAAATGTGAATAAATTGCACTACATGTTAATATGGATTTTTATTTATTTATTTATTTATTTATTTTAGGTTTAGTTAATACTGAGGCCCCAAGACAGTAAAGGTCAACCACTTCTTCTTTTCAGAGTGACATGATGAAACATGTAAGAAGAGATTTGCAAAGCAGTAGGGACAGCCGAGTTTTGCAATGTGTCTGCCCTTGTGCAATCTTTACCAATGACTTTAGGGTATAAATGGATTCAAGTTGACCACAACAGGAGGAGTTTGAGATTAGAGTGAGGATTTCCTTCGGGAAATTTGTTAATATGAGAGGATATCCTCCACTCCCAGGGAGAACAGGATGGAATAGTTTAGTCTACTTCAAGGTTAGTGAGAAGGATTTCGAGGAATACTACATAATGGGTATGTTATGTGTGCCTCACAGTTTTGAGAAAGACCATGGTATCTGGCTCTTATAAATTAAAAGGGCAAAGCTGGAGTTATTGGGGCAGCTAAATGAAAACAGGGCAAATGGTGGGTCAAAGGAATGTGGTTACTAGCCTCTTTATAGACCAACCAAAAAGGCTGCCTGTGTGGTGAGAAGACCTCCAAAAAAGAAAAAAAAAAGAGTATATTCTGAACATCTAGATACAAGGAAGGAATGATAAGGAACCAACTGGAGTGAAAGTAGTCACCTACTTCACATGAATTGCAAATGGTAATTTCCCAAGTTAGAGGGACTTATAAATACCCATGAATACCCATGAAAGTGCCCCATGAGAGTGAGCATTAGCTTTAAGCATCTGCTGTAACCAGAAGAAACCAACACCAGATGGGTGCCTGATTGGGCATGTAAGCCTTTTCCTGTTCCCTCCACTCTCTATCTTCTTCAACAGTGGAGATGAACTGAGAAACTCCAGACTGTGATTAGAGGAGCTATGAACCGCTTTCACCTTTCTCAGTTCTGGTATCCTGCTTTAAGATAAGAAGTTTAAGTTTTTTATTATTACACTGAACTTGAAATAAGTTAGAACATAGTATGACTGAAAGTAATGGGTCTTTTTAAAAAATATATTTTTATTGATTTCAGAGAGGAAGGGAGAGGGAGAGAGAGATAGAAATAACAATGATAAGAGAAAACCATTGATTGGCTGCCTCCTGCACAACCTCCATTGGGGGTTAAGCCCACAACCTGCGCATGTGCCATAACCAGGAATGGAATGGTGACCTCCTGGTTCATAGGTAAAAGCTCAACCACTGAGACACACCGGCTGGGTAGGAAGTAATGGTTCTTTAAGAAAAATCTATCAATGACAAGAAAATCTGTGGTATCTGCTCTAGGCTTCATACAGACACGAGAAAAGAACCAGTCCTTCAGAGTGTGTTTGAATGGTCATTGTGGGAAAGAATAAATTTGTTGACTTATTATCCCCCATATGTCCTACATGGTCAGTATACCGTTTCATAATATTTCTTCTTCTAAGTTTTTATGAGGAAAAAATGAGATAATGTGAACGCACAGTTGCACTATATAGTGCTGGGTGCATATGAGACAATGCAGTTAACGATGGAAGGCTGCTAATCACAGTTAAAATCCAATTTATCATGGGCTACTTTGATAACTTTTGCATGAGTCCTTTGATATATAGATTCCGACATACACAATGAATACTCACTATAATGTAGACAAGGTTCTTTCACACCGGGTCTGTGGATGGTGTTTACAACTGGGTAGAAGAAAAGGAAAATCCATGTCTCCAGTATCTTAACAAGAGAGTGAGGGAGTGTTCTGCTCTGGTGGGAAGACATTCTATCACTCCTGTTGTTTAGAAATGCTGGTGCAAAGTGAATAAAAAGCAGACTGACTTTTTAAGTCAGGTTTATTGTTTTTAAATGTTCTGCAGACAATACATTCTCTTATCACCTCTGCATGGGATGGAGTGGGCTCATTGCCCCTCCCTCCTCTGTCACTGCATAAAACCATTGATTTCCTCCACAGTTCTAGACCAAGAAGTAAAATACTTCTAGAGACATCAAACTGGGTGTGGAAACAATATATGTCCTCCTGTTGCTAGGACTGATTCTAGCATCTATGCTGCCTAAGCATGTCTCCCCTTGCCATCCCACTGCTCCATCTATATCTCTATACTGCTAGCATAAGTTGCATTGGCAGGGATGGTCCTCCCAGATGAAGAAGAGCTGATCTCAGCCCAAAGCATACAGGTAGCTTCAAAGGCTCAGGTTGCCTTTGTGAGAATCAGAAACCTTCCCTACAAAACATTTAAACTTACTAGCATTGCAGCTACCAGACTGTGGTAAAGGAAAGAGTCTAGCCAGTAAAAATACTTATTTTTTAATAAACTTTTCACATCCAGATACAAAATTAGTGTACTGTCTTGACAACACACAGAGGGCCATATACTTTTTTGTCCAGGAGAGGTCACAGACTTTTATTGTTTTTAGAAAGGAGAATGTGGGTGGCAGGAAGAACATGGACCACAGAGGGAATGAACATCAGAGTGTGAATTCAGGTATTGCCATCTACTAGCACAGTGAAATGGTGCTAGCTGATTTACTTCTTTGATCAGTTTCTTCTCTTTGTAATGGTGAGATTAATGCCTATCTTGGAGCTATCTGAGGACTCAATGTCATAACAGGGGATAAATATAAAAATTACCACAAAAGGTGACCAATGTGCATTTGCCTAATTAATTATATATAAAGGATTCAGGATCATTCTTGGCACAAATCAGATACCCAGAAATGCGCTCTCTCTCCCCTTTTTTGGTAGAGTGAACAGTAGATAGAATAAAAACTCATGACATCTTTAGGCAATGCTTTATCAAGGAAAAGGCTTATATGTGTAAGTAGCTTTTCACAGCCCAGGGGAAAATACATACACTTTGAAATTATGATTTGATATTTCTATCATCCTGATTAAATGAATCTATCTTGGTGTGTTTTCTCCTCATCTGTAAAACAAGAGGTAAGTGGATTTTTTTCCCTCCACAAAATTGAATGATCCATATAAAAGTGTCTAACACAGTGGTTGACAGACAGAAAGTTCTCAATGCAAGCTTTCCTGTCCTGTTCCTTTCTTATGCTGGATAAGGAGGTTGAAAACAGGGTGATCATTGAAGCACAATGCCATTTAAAGGTATCTTTGGTATAAGATGATCAATTGGCCTTAATTCTTCTTGGTAGACTATTAATCAAAAAGTGAAACCTGCCTGGCCAGTATGGCTCAGTGTTTGAGTGTCAATCTATGAACCAGGAGGTCACGGTTTGATGCCTGGTCAGGGCACATGCTCAAGTTGCCGGCTCAATCCCCAGTGCAGGGTGTGCAGGAGGCAGCCAACCAATGGTTCTCTCTCATCATTAATGTTTCTATCTCTCTCTCCCTCTCCCTTTCTCTCTGAAATCAATAAAAATATATATATTTTTTTTAAAAAGTAAAACCTAGAGGGGGGAAAAAAGATCAAAAGCAGAAGTGTCTACAGGGAAAGCAATAGTCCAGAGAGTTAAAGTACTGCAGTAAGATACAATATCAAAGCTATTTTTAATTGATTCTCCATAAAAATGAAAGACAACACACTGACTACATCAGAACTATAAACCACTGATGTAATGAAATCATTACCCAATGTATATGTTGATACTCACTTAAAATGGCCCTCTTTATAATGCAGAATCATTGTAAAACTACTCAGGGTTAGGGATGGAGGAGGGGCAGTATTTTGTGAATAGTCTCACAATTGGGTATATTCCAAGTGGTATGCAAACTGGTCTAGTCCATACTTTCCAAAAACAGGGAATTGTTATTATCATGGAAATTTGCCCTACAGAGATGAAAAGAAAAAAATATGTCATGTTTGGCTAGAATTGGTCAATAAAGGGGCTGAATTCAGACAGAAAGCCCACAGATCTACTTCAAATGTGCTTTACAAATGAATTAGAGTATTTTGATCTATTCCAAGCTAACCACACTTCAGTCCAATTTGGCTAACTCCAATGGGTACTTATAAAATACTCTTCATTAGAAAAGAGAAACAGTGAAAGGCTTTCAAAAAGCATATACAGGGAGATCTCCATGCCTAAATATAACATATTAATCTAATTATATTAAGGAAATTCCTTAGAGCTACTTCTCAAAGATATGTGTTCAAATACTGACAAGATTTTTGTTTTGTTTCTCATGACTATTCTCCAACTGAGACATCTCCTTAGGGGAAAAAAATATTAAAAACATACAAAATCTAAGGTTTACCTCTCTTCTCTGTTTCATCAAGTTAGCGTGCATGTGACCTTCCCAATGATGCCATTGTAATAACCTGGTTATTGTTTAACAGGAAAGGAGTGAAGGGGGAGACCAAATAGTATAGGTATGCCTTTTATACAGCTTTGCCAAAAAGCTGCATTTAACATTCTCCAAGTCTGTTCTTTGCTAATGGATGGGGGAAGGGACTGGACAAAGACAGTTTAGACCCATGCCCAGTAAGGTCTGAGTGACATGGGAAGGTGCCTACCAGTCTGCTTGTCAATCAGACCTGAAAGCAAGACAGGGACCATGATGGGTGTGGCCACCCCAAATGCAGGGAATCTAAATATATAAACTTCCAAACAAAGGAAGTTCCCTTCCCTCTCTTCTCTCTCTGGAGCTTGGTACCTGGCTGTCCTGTGGCAGGAGGATGCGCTCCCCTGTGCCCACATGGCGCATGGCCATGTTGGACTCCACACATGGACTGTAATTAGCCTGAATACTGAACCACACCCAGCTACAACATGGAATGGAAGCTCTGGACCAGGCGTCCTCAAACTACAGCCCGCGGGCCACATGCTGGTCTTTTTGCCGTTTTGTTTTTTTACTTCAAAATAAGATATGTGCAGTGTGCATAGGAATTTGTTCATAGTTTTTTTTAAACTATAGTCCGGCCCTCCAATGGTCTGAGGGACAGTGAACTGGCCCCCTATTTAAAAAGTTTGAGGGCCCCTGCTCTGGACACTGGCTTCTTGATCCACTGGACCTACAGCTTGTATCTTTTCCAGGATTGGCTTAAGCGGCAGGGGACTTTGGAACCTGAGAAATGTAACTTCACACTAATAAAGCCTGATTCCACATCCCATCTTCCTGTGGCAGCTTCTGAAAATGCGTATTTCAGTGGCACCCCAAGAACCTCATTTCCCCAAATGACAGGGGAGTTTAATTCTCTAGTAACACTAGGATGGATTGAGACATATCAACTTCCTAATATTTCTTCACATCTTAGCAGCATCAGAGTTTGGAATGGGGGAAACCAAATATTTATTTATTCTTATTTAAACTAGCATATTTTAAATCCTTTAAGACTGTATGTACTATGTGTGACAAAAAAATATTAGAGAAAAAAATTTATATATCCTCAATCTGTCTTTTACAAGTAAATTCTGATATCTAGAGAGAATTTTTTTAGCTGGGAACAACCTCAATATACTGTGCACTGTGAAAGATGATATTAAGTGATTGATATTTGAATAAAAATTTAGAGAAGCAGAGGAAGTTAAATTGTCCTGACTGAGAATTAGTGCTATTTAGAAGGACTTAGAATGGGATAGCTGACATCAGTGAGACAAGTCTGAATGAAATCAGTTAGTGGGGAGGTTGAAAAGGAACAAAACTTTGGTGACTTTTGAACAACAGGAGAGACCATTTAAGTGATGTTGGAGGGAAATGTTCCAGTGTTAGGAAATGAATTATTATGAGTTGAATAATACAATCCCTATTCTCTTCTTCCACCTCTCTTTTTTCTGACCTCTCTGGAATCTTTAGTAAAATATTTTTCTCTAATACCTAATAGGGTATATTTTCTTTGAATTGAAGTACAGCTGAGCTGTACTCTAAAATTGGGACTGAAGTCTTATGGCAGGGCCAAATTTATTTCAAATATTATATGGATAGTCATTTGAAAAGAATACTTTATTCTGATTAAAATTGGGAACTATGCTCAAGAGGGAAAGTCAAGAAGAATTTCAGTTGGAATTCTAATATTTCAGGTAAAATTCAAATAAAATAGTTCCTTATTATGTCTATTTAATTACATATTTAACTCACATATATTTAGTAACTGCTATGTACTGGGCACTAGTGCAAGGATACCTAGTTCAAGTAGAGACAGATTTTAAATCTGAAGGCACAATCAATCTCTTGAGAAGTACATGATTAATAAATGTAAAAATACCTTTCAAAATAAATCTCCTTGTGACAGGTAGTCTCACTATTTTCCAGTCAAAATTTCCATAGCTTTTCTCTCCCTCACAATCCAAGACTCCAAAATTCTTCCCGAACATCAACTATGCAGGTCTTTTCCTTTCCTTCCCTTCCCATTTCACTGTAAAATATTTCTCTTCTGAGAGTCAAGGAAATTTTCAAGAGGCACTGATATTTGATGTGGATAATGCAGATTAAGTAAGAATTGCTGGGAAAGCAAAAAAGGGAGGGATGTTCATGTCAGCGTGAATATCAGGTACAAAGATTCTGAACACTAGTGAACATGGTCTGTTTGGGATATGGCAGAAATCTACTGGTAATGGTAATAGATGTGACTAAAACTACAGACTGGGGTAGATGATTAATGACTTGTATGACAAAGTAAAGAAAGATTACTTCATCTTATGGACCAGAAACCAATGAAATTCTTTAAACAGGAAAGTTTCATTGTCCGATTATTTACCAGAAAAGTTACTGGCAAAGGGTGGATGAAAGAGGGTACATTCAGAAAAAGAGGCCTAATAGAGAAGTTTCTGAAATAGTCCAGATCGTCTGTGGTAATACAGTGGTTGCTGAAATAGGAAACAATTTAAAGAAATGCGGAAGATGAAGAACTCCTCATAACTGGGGAATCATTGAATGTGGAGCTTGAGAGAGAAGTTGCAGAGAATGGCTTGAGCTGTGTGTAACGGGGCAGGCAGACAGTGGAAGAGAATTTGCATATGGTGATTAATGACTATGTGAGGATTCCATACAAGATAGAATATTCTTACAGTCTCTGATTCAGTTCTAATATAAATGCCCTACTCTTTAAGGTTCTGAGCAAAACTGATCTTTAAAATACACAATTTCTAAAGTCAAAGATTGGTTGCAAATGGAAGAGAGAAAGAAGGAGATTTCCTAATTGGCAAAGTTTACTTTCAAAGAAAAGAAAACCAAAATATCTGAAAATTTAAATGATGGAGGAGAAAATAATCTGTATATATGAAAGCCTAAGTGACTGGCTGACCAGCTGACTGGCCAGTAGCTATGATGCGCACTGACTACCAGAGGGCAGACACTCAATGCAGCAGGAGCTGCCGAGCTGCGGTGACTTGGCAGATGTGGTTCTTGGGTGATGCACCCAGAACCAGAGAGGAGGGAGCCCGATTCCGGGGTGTGTCACCCGAGAACCGCCCCCTCACAATCCGGGACCCCTCAGAGGATGTTGGAGAGCTGGTTTTGGCCCAATCCCCGCAGGCCAGGCTGAGGGACCCCACCTGTGTGCGAATCCGTGCACCAGGCCTCTAGTTTAAAACAATGACTAACAAAAATAGACTGAATGTGCTTCAATTTTAAAAATGTATTCATAAACTTAAGTTTTATTATTTTGGCTACAATGATGTTTTTATACCATGTCCCAAAGATTTATATTTTGCTTAGCCTAAAATGATAAGTTTTCTGAATTTCATTTTAAAATGTAAGGTAAAAAGTAGTTTTTATTCTAAATATAAAGTGTGTATATGTGTTGAACAGCAAAGGTCTGTCAGATATCAATAATGTTAAGCTGTAAAAAAAAAAAAAAAGACTACTGGTGTTTTTCCAAAAAATTGTAACAGTCAAGTAGGTTTTGCTTCTAAAGTCGAAGACGGTATTTTATTTCCTATTTCTTAAAACTGAAGTAGGACATGGCTCACATTTTTAAATGAGTCATTTTAAAACAAAATAAGTATAATAATTATTATTCTTGTCCTAGGTCATTTAGTATTCTGGTCATACTAAAAAACAGTTCATAATTACTGAGTACAGATTGCTTGAAAAATGGTTATAGGACTATGCAATCAACCATTGGGATATGGATGGGGAGAGATTAAATCAGTTTGTTTTTGTCCTTTTTTGGTGTGTGTGTGTGTGTGTGTGTGTGTGTGTGTGTGTGTGTCACTTTACACAAAATAAATAACAAATCACTTCTTTCCTTTCAAAAAATTTAGTCCTTTCCTATTTTTGTCCTCCTGCGTTATAAGGCTATCAAAGAATTGCTTTTATTCTCAGGCTCTAAGTCATAAATCAACTTGAAATCAGCAAATACCCTGAAGGGAAAAGTGACCCCCAAAGACAGTCTTACCTCTCCCTGATTTTTGTATTTTACCTATTTCTTCACTTCCTTGTTAGTTCTCAAATACCGTCAACCCAATTCTTTAAAATATATTTTGTCCAACTTTTCTAGGAGTATACATACCAGAAGCAGAAGTCCTAGGATTTGTTTTAGAGTCAAGATATTTTTCTGCCTTTGCTATTGTTTTTTTTTAGTCCCTCATTGTACTTTCTGAAAAAAATCCTCAAGGCTATGATGTACTCACCAGATGTCCTTTCTAGAAGCACTTTTTTATTTGCAGCAAGCTTTTTATCTGTTCGACATGCTTAGTTTTATAAATTGAAGATGCTTATTTGTTTTGTCATCATTAAGGATGAGAGTTAAGGTTCCCACTTTGTTGTTGACATTATTCACATGGTGTTTATGCTGAAAGGATACTGAAAATTCCCAATTACAAAAACACATCAGTTTATTCAAAGACCCACAGCTGGAGGAATATGCTTAGAGGGCTGTTGGACATCAGGAACCCACTGTCTAAAAGTTCTTTGTTCTCCTGATTGTTAGCCTGTTGGGCACAAGTAACTTCTTAGGTCCTATCTGTCTGCATACAACATGGACTTACTTGGCTGAACACACGAACAGACCAAGAGCCATCAGCTGATTCACATAATCTGATCACTTCTTCACTTATATATGCTTTTATCCAATTGTTATTTGAATACATTTTTCAATCATGAATAATCAGATTTTAAAGTTTTAAAGAAAATTACAAACTATACTTATATACCATAGAACTTTAACATTGCAAAACAGCACAGTTAATCTAATGTGAGCCTTTTTCTAATTAAAAGTTCACTGGAAAGATTCCAAGATGCATTTACTACCAGTAACTATTCAATAAAGCACACTGCCACTCTCCAGAAGGACCACACTAGTCTACTACCATTGAAATATTGAATAATATCCATCTATATTCGGTTCAGTAACTGTCTACTGAGAACCTATACGAATGATATAGTCAAAAGGACAAATATGAAATCTATGAAAGAAAGAGTTAAAGTTGATGAATCTGGGGCCAAAAAGCCAAGTATCCCATATGGAATAGGACCTAGCAAGCCAGAGTGTGGGGAGGCAAAGTGGATACAGCAAAGAAAGGAAAAGTATAGAATTGGCAAGGCTGGAGAATATATTACTAATAAGACACATTTCCCAGCAAATTTTGTAGTCTGGGTATACTATAAATAATGTGTGATCACAGAAATTTCTCAGAGAGTGAACCTATTGCTTCTAAGTAGAAGTGTGTATGTAGTAGGGGTGATGGGGGTGGTAAAGAGGCTAAATTTCAAGTCAAATGATTCAGTTCTGTCACTAAGGATTAGTATGACCTTGGAAGGATACCCAGACGCTCTGAGCTTCAACATCCTTGGCTATATATGGGGGATTTAAAGGATCTTTAACATATTTCCTAGGACGAATATTTTATGTCATTCTCTTAAATCTTTCTATGATGAGAATAAGCATTCTAGAGCTTATCCATCTCTCACCTGCAAGACCAAATTTCCCTACTGTCTCATTTACCTCATCCAACTATCATATTTCACACAGTACACACGTACTACCATCTTTCCACACATTAAACATATTGTATGTCAATTCTATTTAAGCACTAAAAGAAGAACAAAAAATATCAAGTTTTTAAAGATATAGGGCTCAATATCATCTTAATAACAACACCAAGTCCTGGATGTTGGCAGATTCATATGTTTTATTATCTTGTCCACATGATTTCTAGGGCTCATCTGCAGTGTTAGCACAATAAATGAGCCCACTACAGAGATGATCACAGAGACAGCCATCCTATGAAAATGCAGGGATATTATTATGGATAGAGAGAGCAGGAGAAAAAAAGAAAGACAAAGACAACTGTCTTTGATCTCCCCTAAATCTGGTAAGAGGCAACCAGTGAAAAAAAAGCATTGCAATAAAGGCAGGGGCCCCATTTACCAAAGTCTAACGGTGGTAATTTTATAATCACACAAAGATTCAATATACAATAGAAGCTTTAAACCTATGGATAGCATTGATTGAGAGCATTGGCTAAAGGATCCCCTTCGAATAACTAAGAAAGTCTCTGACTCATAATATAATAGATTTTTTAATAACTCAGATACAAGACTAATTGCTTTTCTGGTGGATAATTTGAGGAATGTATCTTAATCATCTATTTTTGCATAACAAATTACTGCTAAACATAAAGGCTTCAAATAACAACCTCTTTTGCTTATTTGTTCACACTTACATCTTGGGCATGTTTTGTGGGGAGAGAATTTTGCCCCAGGTGGCATTTTTGTGAGGCTCTAATGCTGTGACTGTCCAACTTGGGTTATTGTCTCAGATTTCAGTTCTCACTGTTGGCTAGGTTCCTCAGTTCTGCACATGGTTAGCTCGAACTTCCTTACAGTATGGTGGTCTTAATCATTCAGACTTCTTATGTAGCAGCTACCTGCCCTCAGAGCACAAAAATATACATCACCAGTCTTCTTAAGACTTGGGATGGAAACGGCAAATACTGTAGTTGCTTTCACTATACTTTGTTGGTTGAAGCACATCACAAGGCAAAAATCAAGGGGAGGAGACCAAAGGCATGAATACTCAGGCATAGTTTTTTGTTTGTTTGTTTGTTTTTTGGGGGTGCCCAAGTAACAATCAACCACAGAGGGAAAATCCAGGCATATACAGATAACTACTGAACTGTCTAAAGAATGTGTCCACATTTTAAGTATTTCTTTAGAAAGTCCTGTTCTCTAGCACTTAAAGGCAGAGAGTTGAATTTATGATTGAATGCTAGCACACATTTTCTGCAGAAAGAGAATAACAATAAAGGTTTTTGAATGCATAGTGTAAGTCAACAACAGTGGTTAAAGACTTAAAGCAGTGGAAATGTAAGCCAGGCTCATCTTAAATTTCATTCACAAGCCTCTCAGAGAAGTATAAAGAGAAGTAGATGTACATAACTTTCTATAGTAACCTAAAGTAGAATGAAATTGAATCTCTACAGATAACCCTTTAAAAAATACAATGCACATGCTCTCTGCTCTTTTTACATGTGTATCTTTGAGGAACATGACTATTAGATTTAGTCCCAGGAATATTCCACCAGATAGCATTTAAAAAGAATATACTATATATATTTAAGCCAGAAGGAAATCAGAATCTACCAGGATCTTAAGGAAAGAACCAAACAATTTTTAGGCATTAAAGAATAATCACTAAATTAAATATTTAAGCAAATAGCACAGGGACGAGGCTTATACCTGCTGTATGTAAGGTAAAACAGTTTGAAAAATAATTTGTGAAGTAATAAAAATTGTATTTTTAAGAGAAGCAAAAGTATAAGAATAATAAAACATTACCCACAATTTTTGGGAGTTTTCTGTTCTACTAAATACTACATAATTTGGGTGATTCAAAAGTTGAAAAGCCGGGGGTGGGGAGTAGGGGGTGGAGGTGGCTGGGGGGAGGTCAATGGGGGAAAAAGGAGACATATGTAATACTGTATGTAATACTATAAACAATAAAAAAAAAGTTTATAAAGTCTTTGAATAGTAATTAGGAGTATTCATTCAAATTCAATAACATTGTAAATATATTTTAATTTGCAAACAATTTCTCTTATATCTCCTACATAATCCTTACAACTACTCAGTGAAGTAGATACTTCCATTTTTATTTCAGTGATCAAATTATATGCTTTCTTAATTGACCAGACACTTATTTCTCCAATTTAGTGCTCATTTTTTTAAATTATAAAAGCTCATTAAATTATTGTTTGGTACAATAAATTTAGAAGATACAAAATTTGTACTAAATTATGCTGGGAAGTCCTCCAAGCATAAAGGCACAGTTTATATGACATGGTAACAAGCTGCCAGCACGCCAGCCAAAGCATACCCAACGTCCCACCTGGCAAAACTGACTAGAATGGTGAGTGTTCCCTCCAGATGAGCATGTGCTCTTCAAGGGAGGACTAACCATCTCCTGTTTGCTGCAATTTCACCACTGTATTTCCAGATATGTTTCCCCCTTTTTTATTTACATTTCTTGCCTGGTACCTATAGACATACAAGTTTTACAGCCCCCAACATACACTGAAAATAGCAATCGGAAACTCATTTGTTGCAATTAAGGTATGTAAAAGCATTCATTAGGCCATACAACTAGTTACTAAGATAAAAAGTTTTTGTCAGATGAATAGCTGGATGCAGGTTCTAAACACAGACCAGCCTCTAAAGGCCGTAGGTGGGGTAAGATATCGCAGTTATGAGTAGGCCTTGGGGAAGGAGGCTGAGGGCAAGCAGGAGGGAGCATCAGGGTATACCCTCCTACAATAAGGGAGAGCTTCTCAAGTTGGAAAGAGGCACCTGCACTAATATAAGAAAGGCATTAGCTAATGTCAAAAGTCCTGCTGAGATTGCTGATATTTGAGAAATAGTCTAAGCCAAAAACAAGATTAATACTAATTTCTTAAGATTTACCATAATATATAATTCTGCATTAGAGAAGTTTAACGGAAAGTTATACACTTACCTCACATAACTTTCTATATTTTTACTAGAAGCCCGGTGCACGAAATTCGTGCACGGCGGGGGGTTGTCCCTCAGCCCAGCCTGTACCCTCTCCAATCTGTGACTCCTGGAGGGATGTCCAACTGCCCATTTAGGCCCAACCGGGATTGGGCCTAAACGGGCAGTCGGACATCCCTCTCACAATCCAGGACTGCTGGCTCCCAACTGCTTGCCTGCCTGCCTTCCTGATTGCCCTTAACCGCTTCTGCCTGCAAGCCTGATCACCCCCTAACCACTCCGCTGCCAGCCTGGTTGATGCTTAACTGCTCCCCTGCCAGCCTGTTTGCCCCCAACTTCCCTCCTCTGCCAGCCTGGTCACCCCTAACTGCCCTCTCCTGCAGGGTTGATCACCTCCAACTGCCCTCCCTTGCAAGCCTGGTCCCTCTCAACTGCCCTCCCTTGCAGGCCGGGTGCCTCCCAACTGCCCTCTCCTGCTGGCCATCTTGTGGTGGCCATCTTGTGTCCACATGGGGGCAGGATCTTTGACCACATGGGGGCAGCTATATTGTGTGTTGCAGTGATGATCAATCTGCATATTACTCTTTTTTAGGATAGAGGCCTGGTACAGGGGTGGGGGCCAGCTGGTTTGCCCTGAAGGGTGTCCTGGATCACGGTGGGGTTCCCTTGGGGTGTGGGGCGGCCTGAGCAAGGGGCCTGTGGTGGTATGCAGGCCAGCCAAGTCCCCTGGCAACCCAAGGGGAGGCCCTGGTATTTGGAATTTATTTTCCTTCTACAATTGAAACTTTGTAGCCTGGAGCAGAGCCAAGCCTTCTGCATGCTCCACCGGCAGCCATTTCTGTGGCAGTTAATTCACCTTCTACAATTGAAACTTTGTAGCCTTAAGCAGGTGAGCCCGGCCAGGGTGTGCGGAAAGCTTTGCTTCCCCTGTTGCCGCTGGCAACCCTGGCCTGCTCTCTCAAGCTCCATTCTGCTGCCCTTTGTTTGAATTCGTTTACCTTCTATAATTGAAACTTTGTAGCTTGAGTGGAGGCTTAGGCCTGCAATGGCTATGGAAAAGCTTGGCTTCCTCTGTTACCTGGGAAACCTTGCTCTCTGTGGCTGTAGCCATCTTGGATGGGGGTTAATTTGCATACTCGCCCTGATTGCCTGGTGGGTGTGGCTTGGCTGGTGGGCGTGGCTTATGTAGCGGAATGATGGTTAATTTGCATATTACCATTTTATTAGAGAGGATTGTATTATTTTTCCATAGGAACTGATAATAGCAGTATACAAGGATCTGTTTTAAATAGTCATTCCTGTGGAATAAGAGAATTCTTCATATAAATTTTTTTCTGAATTATTTTTCTTTCCCAATTAAGGGTATCATTTATTTGACTACACAATGTTCCTTATACAAAGATCTGTCAGATCTCAAGACCAACAAAACATTTGCTTCTATAAGGTAACATGCTATATTCTACTAGTAAGTTCCCAAATTTTGTTTTTCTCTTTCCCATGGTTGATGGGAAGCTTAGAACTAATGTGTTTTTTGAAATTGCAGTAAGTTTTAAGAAGCATAGATTATTGAAATCTTTTTTATCCTTTCCTCACCCTTCATTGACTTATTTGTCAACTAAAATAAATAAGTAAATAGATAAATAAATTTTTAAAATCTTGTATTAATTTATTTGTGTAGTATAGAACTTTTGTGTTATTATATGTTAACTCTCTTCTTGAAGTATAAATAAATCACTTTTACATACCTATTTAAAATTTTTCCCAAGGAATAGCACTGATCTCAAAGTAATTTGTTTGGCTAATTATGGATAATCACTTTACACATTTGTCAAATTACTTTTTTTTTTCTGAGTACTTGAAGTTTGGAGTTAAAAAGGGCAATAAAGTATTATTTTTCATTATATATTTATTCTCTGGTTTACTGGGCTAGTCACTTCATTTCTCTTGTTTTTCCATTTGTAATATAGAGTCAAAGATATCAACTTGTCAGGATTGCTAAGCATATCCAATAAGATAATATATGTGAAACCTTTTTATAAGCTGGGAAGTGGTACTCTAAATTATTATTATTCCTCATATAATAAAGCACAGGAAAGCTTTTTTGGCAATACATATTCAGAATAAGTTGGAATTTAAAATTAATTGAAAAATGTTGGAACTTAAATGTCTTCTTCTGGAAATTATCATATATACAATGGTTAAGTAAATTTCATAAGTTGCTTAATGAAGTAAATAAGAACTTTTGCATAGGTTTTCCTACCTGGTCAGCCTCAAAGAACAATGAATAAATATTTATCAATTTCATTCAGTTACTTTCCTTCTACTCTTCTCTCACCAAACTACACTTATTTTGGATGGTATTTTATATGTATTTTGTTATATAGTTACTAATATATTTTTCAAATGTTCATCACCTATGAATCACAATTGTCTGTCTTCAATAAGAACAATGTTATAGTCAGATAATCCATTTACACAATTGCAAAAAAATCACTTCATAATATAATAATAATCAAAGCATAAATAGACACATTATAAACTCTATATGTTATTAATCAAGTAGAGGAATACATTTTTTAAAAGTAAAATCAGATCCTTCTCCCTTGCTCCTCTCTATAGTAGTAGAAATCCAGAGAATTGAGACCTGATCTACTGATCTAAAATATATTCAAGTGGAAGCATATAGCAATTTTAATATAGGTTTAACTACATTATTTTCAACTAAAAGTAATCTTTTAAAAATGCTTTTTAGTATCCCAGATGGGAAAGTAGAAGTGGAAAATAGGAAAGATATTTCACTTGGTTTTGGAAGGAAAGCACATCAATTAACAGATTTTAAATTATTGGCCTGCTTTCACAAATTAATGTATTTTGAGGCAGTGTGTATATGTAGAAAGGAAGTTTCATAGTATCTGTTACTATTCCTTTAAGAACTGTAACTTCAGTAAGAAAGTAATGAGTTGAAAAAATTAGAAAGACATCAGACTTCTAACAATTAGAAGAATCTGTTAATTAGTACAGAATATGAATCTTAAGCTGCTTTGACATCAAACCATTTATTTTAATGAAGTAATGTGGATCAGAAACCTTACTAACACAAAAAGTAATTATAAGAAAGATACTTAAGTAAAAGCCTTCCATAGAAATATGGTCCAGACTGTAAGATGTAAAGGGACTTAAAACTGAAATTAACATGTCATGTACCTTCTTCTTAGGGATTCTGTCAGGATTAATTAACTGGAATTTGCTTTGTGAGTATGAAAGAAGAGTATGGAATATGTCTGCCATACTAAAAATGGTACAAATGGCCCATTAGGCTCACATTTTAAGACGTTAGAGAAAACAGGAGTGGCTCAGGTGTGCCAAGCCAGCATAGCCAAGGGTTTGGCGAGCCTGAGGGAGGGCCGGCGAAGGATGAAGAAAAGACAGACAAAGAGAATAAGCTGGGTCTAGGTGGATCTTATGTGCCTGGCTGAGACCACAGAACAGATCCCGATGGCAAGCGGAGCCTTTATTTTATAGTCAGAGGTAAACAAGGTAGTGGTCACCATAGTTACAATGTTCTTGTGAGTTTCACTTGTTTTGGCAGCATTTGCTGCACCTCCCACAACCCATTAGCTACCCAGGAAGGATCTAGGGAGGATATAAGGTCAAGCTTAATTATGCTAAGAGGGCTGTGCCCTCTAAGCTGGGACTTGTTTGCAGCTTTGCCAACAGGTCAGTCCGAGGCTTAACCCTATAACCGCTCCCTACACTCAGGGATGATTTTAAAAAGAGACCATGGGAGTTTATTCATGATTATTGTGAGAAAATCATATCAGCAGTCATTCAGATTTCATTGATACTTCACTAGATTTTAAGGTTTCAAGTAGAAAAGGATTAAAGTAATATTAGTGAATGCAGTGGAGGCTCAGAAAATATACGATAGAGGTTGGTATGTGTGTGTGCATTCATACAAATGTATCATTTCATGGCTTATCTGGTTTCATCATCTTTTGAGAATTAATTCTATCTTATGTGCCCAGTTGGTGTAATTTTTCCTAGTGTCTCTAAAACTCAAGTAGTTTGCTCTTCCATTAGGAACCCTTCATCTGTGCTATCATATATATTTAGTTTTTTAAGTGACTTTTTTTCTGTCTAATGTGCACTGCAAATTGCTGGTTGCCTGCTTTACATATACACAAAATTGCTCTTTGTGAAGTCTTATTACCTTCTAACCTAAGTAAAATGTTATGATATGAAGGAAGGCACAGTAAGCACAGAGTCTTGGGCCTATGATACAATTAGAAGTTCAAGAAAACATTTTAGTTTATTTTAAAAATCAAAGGGAAAATGAGTTTTAGTTTGAAGAAAATGTTCTATATATAATATAAATACATTTACCTTTATATTGACACTGTCATATTCGTTTGTACTAATTCTTTTAATGAAGAAAGAGACTCATGAAGGCAAAAGTGCCAGAAGCCCACAAAAGTCATAATTTGGCCTGCAAGAGGCAAAGAAAGAGAGAGTGGGAGAAAGAATCTACTTCTCCCCGTGAAGAGAATCACTTCCTCGTTAAGGTGTAATATGAAATGCAATTGTGCTATTTCCCATGCAATAATATTAAATGTCTCCAATAGCCAGGTCAGGAGTTCAAGAGATGTTTCTGTTTTTTATTTTTCCACGATCACATAATTTAAATTGGTTATTTGGACTATTAGGCTATTTTGACTATTAGTGTACTGATTAGTAGACTTTTAGAGTTTAGGTATTAAAACTAGAGTAAAGACCTAAGTGTATACATTATTGATAATAACCTATTTACTAAGCATGTATTATGTGTCAAGCTTTTTATGCATTGCCTCTTTTATTTGTCTCAATAATCTTATGAGATAACTAGAGGCCCGGTGCATGAAAATTCACGCACTGGAGGGGGGGTGTCCCTCAGCCCGGCCTGCCCCCTCTCACAGTCCAGGAGCCCTCAGGGGCAGGAGGTGACCTGGCTATCAGAGGAAGACGATGCCCCATCACACCTCTGCTCCTGCCACTGCCGGCAGTGCAAGCCTGGGCTGGCCCTGGTTACCTGAGCCTCAGATGGCCCTGGATGGCTGGGCACCCGCCATCTGAGGCTTGCCTGTGCCTTGGGCCGGCCGTGGGCAGCTGAGGGGCTGAGGGGACTGGGCACCACCATCTTTGAGGGCATGGCAGTCAATTAGCATATTCCCTCCTTATTGGCTGTGGGTGCTGCCATCTTTGTGACAGTGTGAGGGTCAATTAGCATATTCCCTCTTTATTAGATAGGATAGTTATTACTAATAACCTTTCTACTGAGAAAACTTAAGTCTAAAGATATTAATGAGCCCTGGTTTGTGTGGCTTAGTTGGTTGGAGCATCATCCTATATACCAAAAGGTCACTGGTTTGATTCTCATCAGGGCACATACCCAGGTTGATCTTCAATCCCCAGTCTAGGTGCATGCAGGAGGCAACCGATAGATGTTTCACTCTCACATCGATGTTTCTCTCTCTCTCTCTCTCTCTCTCTCTCCCTCTTTCTCTCCCCCTTCCTCTCTCTCTAAAATCAATAAAAGCTTAAGATTACAGAGAAAGACTCAACGTTCACTTTATTATCCACCTGCTTGTTGGAATTTTCAAATGCATGTTACTTCACAATTTAACTTTTTTTAACCTATAAATATTTCACACCTAAAGAGTTATTATGAAAATATAAAGTTAATCCTAAAGAAGAATTAATAACATTTAAATTTCAAACTCTAATGTTATATATTAAATATATGAACAAGCATATTGCCATAACACTTTTGGAAAACAGTTTGATAGTATTTGGTAAAGTTGAACATAAGCACATACCATGGCCCAACAATACCCATTCCTAAATATAACCCAAAGAAAAATGTATGCATGTGCACCAAAATATTCAAGAATATTCAAAAGTGGAAACATCTAATATATCCATCAAAGAATAAGGTATAAAGTTTAGTATATTCATACAATGAAATATTCTACAGCATTTAGAATGAATTAACAACATTCACACACAAACCACAGATGAGTTTTACAAAAGTAATGTTGAATGAACAAAATCTAATACAAAAGGATGTATACTACTGTATGATTCCATCTGTATACAGTTTATAAACTAACAAAATTGTAGTTTCTTTGAACTTCTAGAGTTCGCAAGGTTCAGACAGTGGTTTCCTTTGGCAAAGATGGAAGAGACTGTGATTGACATGGATCACAGAATAACATTTTGGTTCCAGTGATAATCTCAATTTTTGACCAGGGAGTGATGTCATTGCTATACTAGAGGCCAGGTGCATGAAATTTGTGCACGGGTAGGGTCCATAGGCCTGGCCAGCGATCAGGGCTGATCTGTGGGACAACCGGTGGGGCAATCGGGGGCCCCTGCTGGCACCCACCTTGGCCAGCCTGGCACAGCTAGCTCGCTGGCCCCAGCCCCCCCTGCCACCACTGCAGGTCACCTCCCTCTGTGGGGCGACTGGCAGGGCAATCAGGGGGGGGGGGGCCCCGTTGGCACCTGCCTTGGCTGGCCTAGGGCCTGCAGGCTGGGGACAGCTCCTGCGTTGAGCATCTGCCCCCTGCTGGTCAGTGCACATGATAGTGACTGGTCGTTCCACCAGTCATTCCACGTTTGGTTGATTTGCATATTAGGCTTTTATTATATAGGATTCTCTTTGCAATAATTTATTAAGCTTATGTATTTTTATTATGTATATCATATTTAGTAAACAAAATTTATATAAAAATCAAGGTAAAAATTCATGTAACTAAATTACTGCATTGTTTATAATACATTGTTAAAGCTCCCTGCAGATTAATATAATAGATTAAAATTTTTCTGAGGAGACTTGCTTACTTGTAGAGAAAATTATTAAAAAAACAAGTGTGAATGATTCTGACATGCTTTTGTAGGAATAACTCATATGGTTACAGTATAGGTGCAAACTTTTGAGATGATAAATAGTGTCATAGAGAATTGATTTAATTGGGGTAAGGATAAAATCAATGCAGATTTTCACATTCTCTAAAATTTTAAATCTATGTATTGTCCCCCCTTTAAATTACAATTTAGTTATCTATTCTGAAGTAATGCTCAGAATATTATAGAATATTCCAAGGTAGAAATTTACTAAATTGCTGGCTCCTAACCTGTTAGTGGTTTTTTGTTTTTTTAAATATTGTATGTTAAAGTTATAATATATGAGAAAAAAAAGATTACAAAAATAATTTTAGAAATTAAAAGGAAAGGGTATCTTAAAGCTATTAAAATCATATTTGACAAATATTTATAGCTTGGTAACTCTAAATAGTATAATATAGTCTGTATTCTCTCTGGCACATTTTGGTCTAAAATAGATTAGATAAATGATAAAATTCATGCTGGGCTCTGCTTGCGCCTGCATGCTACTGTGCAATCATCAAGGTTATCCAGTAATTTAAGGGATAGATCTATTATTATCTCCTAATGATTAGGTCAAATCAGTCAGGTTGGAATCCTCATTAGTGATGACAAGGGTCTCTGGGCGACTGCCCCTTTTAATAATGTAGAACACAGCAATGCTGTTATGTTTAATCAACTTTTGAGCTATACATTTCTGGTAAGCCTCCTTCGTCTCTAGCGTGAACAACCTGCCATGCTCAGCACAGCCCCTTTAAAAAGTCCCTGCCTGGCAGCCATATCTGTGTTTTAAAGAGAGGACAGGTTTCTCACACATCATCACATGGCCAAGAAGATTTACAGAGAACCATAGAGAAAAATATATAAATATGATTGGCCTACAATTTAGGCTATACAGTATTACTTTAGGCTCACAGATGACCTGTCACTCCTGAGAAATCCACGCACACAAAAAGACGGAAAATCTTGCCAAATGCCAGTAATGTTAGTGAAAAAAGCAGAGAAGGTAAGCCAAACTTTCAGTTCATAGTTGATCTAGAGACCAGCCCCTTACTGAGGTCCTCATTCTCATTGTGGATTCTATTTCCATATCCCACAGAAACCCATTATCTCATTATTTATCATATCAAACACCTCCTTTTAATTATAACTTCAATGAAGTTCTTTCTTTTTTTGAGTGGGGGGGAGGGGTTTACCCACCCATTTCCACCCATCTATTTTTATAAACATATTTACAACCTTTGGGAGAAAAGAAAACTGTTTACACATATAACTGCAGTTAAAAATCAGATTACTAATTCAGTGTAAACTGTTTGATCCGGAACATTTTTAGAAATTTAATTACTTGTCAAAAAAGTAAAAATACTTCTTCAGTTCTGGTTCCATTAGGAAGTAAGGTCTGCTATTGAGACTTGAAACAATAAAGCTTTGCTGGCATTAGAATTTTAATAGAAAAAAAAAAAACACGTGTAATCACAAAAATAACTTCCACAGTGGCTGATGTCTTTTTTGAAAATTTTAATGGAAAAATCAGTGATTAATTTGTAGAGAGGGGAAATTGTGCTTTATTTTCTTTAAAATTAAGACCAAATTCTTTATACTGGAATTTTCCCATGGAACTGAAAGGTTTCCGACGCAGGAAACAAGACACAGAGTCCAGGCGATTAAAAGTGGGGAGGTTTTAATCTTGCGCTCCTGGGTGAAACTCACTGGTCCTAGGGTGGGCCAGGGAAGTTCCAGCCAAAAAGGGGGTTAGGTACTTCCTTTATACAGCTGTTTAGTGAGGGGAGGGTGGAGGGCATGAGAGGTGTGGAATTCCTGCCTTGGGCAAGGGTCTGGGAAGGCTGGCAAGGGTCTGGGAAGGCACCAGTTATCTTTGTCACCATCTACCTTGCAGATGCTTGCATGGCTCTGGACTTCTCCCCTGCCTCAACCTAACAGGAACCATGATTTTTAAAAAACACACACTTCCTCACATGATGCACAAATAAATGGATACACACAAAATGGATCACAGTGCAAAATGTAAGAGGCAAAACTGTAAAACTCTGATAAGAAAAGAGAGAAGTGAATCTTCATGATCTTGGTTTTGGTAAAGCCTTTTAACTAAGATATCAAAGTATAAACAACAAAAGAAAGAAGAAATAAATAGATAAACTTGACTTCATCAACATTAAGACTATTTATGCTTGAAAGTGACACTTAAGAAAGAGAAAAGAAAATCCACAGAATCAAGAAAATATGTGCAAATTATATATCTGATAAGGAATTTGTTTCCTGAATATGTAAAGAACTCAAAGTTAATAATAAAAAGATAAATAAATCAATTTTTAAAATGAGGAAAAGACCTAAGGTGACATTTCTCCAAAGAACGTGTACAAGAGGTATATACAAGATGCTCACCATAATTAACCACTAGAGGTCTGGTGCATGAAATTCATGCACTTGGTGCAGGGGAGGGGGCCTAAGCCAACAGCCAGGCATCCTTAGTGCTCCTGTGGAGGCAGGAGAGGCTCCCGCCACCACCACTGCGCTTGCCAGCCTTGAGCCTGGCTCAGGGCTCTGGCTGAGCGGTACTCGCCCTGTGGAAGTGCACTGACCACCAGGGGGCAGCTCTTGCATTGAGGTCTGCCCCCTGGTGGTCAGTGCACGTCATAGCGATCAGTGGTTCCGCCTTTCAGTCCATTTGCATATTGGCCTTTTATTATATAGGATTAGGGAAATATGATGACATACCCAGTAATATGGCTGTAGCCAAAAAAGATAATAACAAGTGGTAGTGAGAATATGAAGAAATTGAAACCTTTATACAGTGAGGTAGGAATGTAATGTTACAGCTGCTTTAAAATACTGTTTGACAATATTTGAAAAGATTAAGCATAGAGTTACCATATGATCCAGTAATTCTATTTCAGGGTGTCCCCCAAAAATGTATACACACTTTAACAGCTGATAGCTCAATTTTGAAAATGAAATGTATTTTAATAAACACTACCTTTATAATTATTCAAAGCTTTGGATACATTTCTGGGGACACCCTATTTATCAAAAATAAATGGAAATACATGTCCACACAAATGTTCACAGCAGCATTCTTCATAATAGAAAAATGGGAAAATAACTCAATTGTCATCAACTGGTTAATGATAAATACTATCCATACAATAGAATCTTATTCAGCATTAAAATAAGAAATACTGAAACATGCTAAAACGTGGGTGAATTTTTAAAATATTATATGCTAAGTGAAAGATGCCCATCACATAAGACCTCAGATTTGATGATTCCATTTATATGAAATACCCCGAATAGGCAAATCTATAGAGGCAGAAAGGATGTTAATGGTTAATTAGGATTGGAGGGGAGGAGAGTGAATGGGAATGTGGAATAATTGCTAACAAGCATGGGGTTTCTTTTTGAAGTAATGAAAATGTTCTGAAATTGACTGTGGTGATGATTACATAACTCTAAATATACTAAAGCCATTAAATTATACACTTTAAATAGAAAAATTGCATAATATGTGAATTCTATCTCAATAAGATTGTTAAAAATAAAAGAAAATCCATTTGGGCAGGCATATGTGGAAAAAAATGAGTATGATATAGTACTAGACACACATACAAGGTGCTCCAGTAGTACAGGAGAGGAAACATATAACTTATTTTCTGTGTCACCGATTTATTTCTTATCTACTGCCATGTGTCATTGTGTGTGTGCCTGTCAGTGAGTGTGTGTGTGTGTGTGTGTGTGTGTGTGTGTGTGTGTGTGTATAACAGAATGACCTAACTTAGACTTAGACTTGGATACAGTATTTGGTCCATGGAATACTGCAATACTCAGTCACCCAGATATCTGTTTATCTTCATGGTTCAGCATAGGGGATAAGCAATGATGTGCTGGAGGTAGCTCATACTGGTTCAAGAGAGATGAATATAGGCATCACTTCCCAAGTCCATGTGCAAGTTAGAACCCTGAAATTGGCCATACTGGGAGTATTTACCCATGGAAATCAGCAAGTGCTAGAAATCAGGGCACACCCTACATACATAACTGCTGCCAACTGCTGGTTTGTAAACATTTGCCAGCATGCCACTAGGTCTAAAAGTCCTTTGGGAAAGTAATTCACAGGTACTAGGGATTCAGATATATTCATGAATGCCTGGAAAACTGAAGGAGTGACTCAGAAGCCAAATTGCCTGGGGCATTATGAAATCTCTGAAAAAACACTTGCCATAAGAAAGTATAGAATCTAGCATGATGAGCCCTCCTACCAACAGAAGCCAAAAAATCAGGAAGAATCAAGTGTTCTGGGTAAAATTGAAAGGTATATCGGCACCTTGGAAAGAATGAGTTTTGGAGAAAACTAAAAAGTGCTAGACACAAACTTCTGAAATGACTCAATGCTCAAAGAATCCCAGTATGGGTCCTTCGTAAGATCCAAACGGAAGTCACTCCAGAAAGACTGCCCAGAACTCCAAGAGTGGCAGGAGCTGGGATGAACCAGAGGGATGAGCAGCCAGCATGGTCCTGCAGGCTGCCCCTCAGCTTAGATGGAATTCCTGAGTGAAGCAGCAGGGCGGCAGCAGTGGCAGGTGGAGATTGCTCAGCATGAAGTGACAAATAGGACAGTGTTGGGAAGAAAAGGGTGGCACTTGCACAGGTAGAAGCCAGAGCAGCAGTGTGGCACTGGAAAACAGCAGGATGAAGGAGAAGCCTTATCTAAAATAGGAACTCATCCATACTCCTCCTTGGAGACTGGGATACTTGAGGATTAGGGAATCTCCAAAAAGAATCAAAGCAAGCAGGGTGCATGCATGCTTTGGGGGAGATAGCTATCACCACAATAAACTGCTCTTACATCGATCATACGTAACTCACATTATATGTCAAAATTATTTACTTTGATTTTTTTTTACCCTATAATATGTTGTCAGTTCCTTAAGGCAAAAATTATTTTATTACATCTTAGCTCCCATGGCAATCATAGGGTACATTTTGAGGAGTCCATGTTTGTATTAAATAAAAAGAGCTAACAACTACTCTGAATAGTTTTTTACTATGTGCCAGGTACTGTTCAGAGAGTTTTATATGCACTCGTGTGCAATTTACAAAAAGTATATTAATATTTTCCAGATTAAAAATAAACTGAGACACAGAAAAAAATAAGTAATTTGCTCAAGGTCATATGTCTGCCAGATAGATACACAGACAGACAGACAATCAGACAGACAGAGAGCTATCACACAGAGAACATCATTTACCATCCAGGTTCTGCTACTTTTTGATAATGTGATCTATGTAGCTTTTTACAAAATATGATTAGACCTTTAGTAGGCCATGAAATAAATTTAGTGTATTACAACTAGAATTTTTTTTGAAGGAATAGATCTGAATATATCATGTGTAACAAATATAAATTGTTTTGTGAAACCTCTATTTCAGTTGTCTGTAAGAACAGGGTGTGTTTGTAATGGGCTGAGTCAAAATGGTAAAATGTATTTCTTACTGTGGTTTGCTGTCAAAATTTGAGAAACTCTGATATCGGGAATATTATCTAATAGCCTCTGACCCTGAGCTTCTTCAAAGGTTATATATGACCCCTGTCATAGGTATGTAGTTTTCAGTAAAGTAGGTAAAGACGCTAAACTAATCCAGTTTATAGGCTTAAAGTTTTCCTAATATAATTAAAATATTGGGAAAAATAATTTAATATTAATGAACTACAATACTATGCAAGTAACACCATGATCTATCTGATTTGGCTTTTCAGAAGAGATATTATAGACAGTATGACAAATATGTAACATTTTTTAAATTACAAAAAGACAGCTCTGTCTGAAAAACTGGGCCCTGGTAATAACTAAAGAGAACCTGTTCATGAGACTACCTTAAGTGCATTACTGAAGTTATGACTGAATCACAACACTGCTTGAATCTCTATACCAAGAATGAGAATAATTAATAATAATAATATCAGTTATCATAAATTATTAAATTAGCTCTCCCTTCTGAAACAGTCTATTGGTTATGGGGAAAAGTCTACCTCTACCCAAGAAGAAGAAAATCCAGAACTGCTGACACCTTCAGAGAAACAACAGAAATTACCAAGCATAAGGTACAAACCAGTACAGGTAGTATATGACTGTTCAATATTATTTTGGATAAAAACATGTAAGGAATTGTGTGATTGGCATTGCCATCTGTTTTCCTAAAATTTCTTGTCCATTGCTTATTGTAAATGAATGAGAATTAGGAAAGCTCAAAGAAGAGAATCCGTTCTTTCTTTGTCATGTTTCTTAAAAGTCATATGGATTTAAGTATTTTATAAATTATAAACTTTATGCAAATATTACATTTTTTATCACCTAACTAGAATATTATTTCCACAAGGTCTAAGATGATTATTACCCTATTTTTCAAAAATTTCTACAGCATTTAGCAATTCTCAAAAGTTTAAAATAGATTCCTGAAATAACAAATGTCTTCTGGTGAAATGTGTTGAGTCTCAAAAAGTAGGAATCAACATATTAATTGCCTGTCTTGGCTAGAAATGTTGTGTCTCTTATCCCATTTTTGTTTCATAAAAAGTCTGTAGAGTAAGAATTATTACCCTGATTTCAGGAAAAGAAAATGAAAAGTTAGTTGGCTAGCGTATTGCTAAGATTCCTATTGAAGTCTCTGTGTTTCCAATGTCCACACTCCCTCCATTGTATTTAAGAGCAGTTAAGACATCAAACTAAAGGGAATGGATAAACATCTCTTCATCAAGCACAGCTCAGAGATATTTTGCTTTGTTTTCAGAGGCAATATATTATCAAAATGAGAGGGACTGATCCATAAATAGGAGACATTTAGGCACTCGGGTGACATTTTCTTTCATTATTTCATTTCATGTCATTTGCCACATGTTTGCCTCTAATCCCGTGCATGTTCCTGTACCTATGTAATATTCAGTGTGAAATTCCATGTCAGTATATTTAAACTTCCGAAAGTCAGCAGGTTCAGAGTTGTGATCCCCATAGCAACCATAATTCCACCCCTTTGTTTTTATATAGCATTTGTATAACTGGGGAAGTTGTTAAGTTTTATATCTTAATATAAATATGCAGTCATGTTGAGTGTCTTTTTATAGTTTCTGTAGGAACCACAATTTATAATTTTCTTTGCATTTAAATTTCCAATCAGTTTATTGCAATCATTGTCATTCCTTTAATTTTATTGAAGACGTGGCAATGAAGAAAATGAATAATTTTATTATAAATCCCCATATTTTATGATATTATTTAACTGCCAAGAGGGGGAAAATTTTTTTAAAGAAAGAAAAGAAACATGGCATATTTTAAAATAAAACGATAAAAGGAAAGAATACTATGTTAAAGAAATGTAAAGTAATTTTAAATACGTGGAATTCCCAAATATTTTGAAATGTTGTATTTCCGTTTGGTCACAGAGTAGTAAGTGTTAAAAACAGAGACCTATAAAGTTCTTAGATATTTTATTAGCTGGCATTGGTATGCACTTTACAAATGAGGAGTGTGACAGGCGTGTGTGTGGTTGCAGTGTGTGTATATGTGTGCATGCACATAATGCACTTCTCTTTCCACTCAAAGGAAATGTTTAGTAGAATTATCCTTAATAAATACACAGCATTTGCATATGATTCAGTATCCTTATAAGTCCTGTGGTACAATGATGTGAATGTGTGTTTAAAGCACAGGAATCTTTTACTTAATAAGAGCTTACAAAGTCTTATATAAAAGTGTAGGTGCTCTGATCGAAGAAAGGAGTTTACAGTCAGGATAAATATGCAGACAAAAGTAGTAACCCAACTTAATGCATAATACTTCCCTCCTCTAGAGCAGCCCAGCTGGTTTTCTGCAACATTCCTAAAACTCACAAGTCACAATATAAAAACATATCCCTCCAATAGAAAGTAAGTCAAATTACATGGCATGGCAGTGCACTTCTTAGTGTTTTCTAAATAGCATCTCTGAAGCCATGTAGGTGGCAGTGTTTATAATGATGGGTTCAGTATCATTGTTCCATAAAGGGGATTTTCTTAAGGATAATGTTACCTCACAGTTGATAAAAAAATATTTTGTGGATTATAAAATCATATATTTTCTCTGGGAAATTGTCTTGGTAAATATTTCCTACCAAATTTAACTGACAAAAATGTTGTGGCTTTGATGAACTCAAAGAGAGACGAAACACGTAGAGCTTTCTGACTTCATAAGATTAATATCAGACAATGGTACATTTGGTAATTTCCAAAATATATAAAGAATTTATACTACTCAACACCAAAAAGACAAACAATCCAATTGAACAAGAGGCAAAGGGCCTGACTAGACATACTGATGGTCAATAGACATATGAAAAAAAAATGCTCAGGGTCACTAATTATCAGAGAAATGCAAATTAAAACCACAATAAGATATGTCCTCACACCTGTCAGAATGGCTACCATCAATAAATCAATAAACAACCACTACTGAGGAGGATGCGGAGAAAAGGGAGACCTAGTGCACTGCTGATGGGAATGCAGACTGGTGCAGCCACTGTGGAAAACAGTGTGGAGTTTCCTCAAAAAGTTAAAAATGGAACTGCCACCCTAACTGATTTGGCTCAGTGGATAGCACGTCAGCCTGTGGACTCAAGGGTCCCAGGTTCGTTTCTGGTCAAGGGCATGTACTTTGTTTGCGGGCACATCCCCAGTAGGGGGTGTGCAGGAAGCAGCTATTGATGTTTCTCTCTCATCGATGTTTCTAACTCTCTCTCCCTCTCCCTTCCTCTCTGTAAAAAATCAATAAAATATATTTTTTAAAAAATGGAACTGCCTTTTGACTCAGCAGTCCCACTTCTGGAAATATATCTGAAGAAACCAGAAACACTAATTCGAAATAATATATGAACTCCTATGTTCATTGCAGCATTATTTACAATAGCCAAGATCTGGAAACAGCCCAAATGCCCACCAGTAGATGAGTACATTTACACAATGGAATACTACTCAGTCATAAAAAGAATGAAATCTTACCTTTTGTGACAGCATGGATGGACCTGGAGATTATTATGCTAAGTGTAATAAGCCAGTCAGAGAAAGACAAATATCATATGATCTCACTTATATGTGGAATCTAATGAACAGAATAAACTGATGAACAAAATAGAAACAGAGGCATGGATACATGGAACAGACTGACAGCTGTCCTAGGGGAGGGGGGGGTTGGAGGGCTGAATGAAAGAAGGTGAAGTGATTAAGCAAAAACAAACAAACAAACAAATATATATATGCAATCACATATGCACAGACAACAGTGTAGTGATAGCCAGAAGGAATGATAATCAGGAAGTGAGCAAAGTGGAGGAAATGGGGATGGAAAGAGACTGTTTGGGCAGTGGGCACACAATACAGAGTGAAGATGATGTTTTGTTGAGTTTTACACTTGACACCTGTATGATTTTGTGAACTAATGTCACCCCAATAAATGCAATTAAAAAACAAAGACATGATCAGGCATCGCTTAGTTGATTAGAGCATTGTCCCTTGCACCAAAAGGTGGTGGGTTCGATTCCCAGTTGGGGAACATTCCCAGGCTGCGGGCTCGATACCCGGTTAGGGCACATAAAGGAGGCAACCAATGAATGATCAATGTTTCTCTCTCACATGTCTCTGTCTCTGTCTCTCTCTCTCACTCTCTCTCTCTCTCAAAAAAAAATCAATAAAATTAAAAAGACAAGGTTATTCTAAAGGTTCATAGGACCCCAAACTGAATTTTTTTCTGCCAACTCAGAACTTAGCAGACTCAAGGTGGCTGATTTATTCAGCCCAATTCATAGGACATTAGGATATAAATCAAAATGCCAATTTATTAATATTTATTAAAATATGATTGCCAAATTATCTAGGTTACTTGTGTTTTTCGATTAGCCTATTCTTTCTGTGTACATGTAAATATTTTAGGGAGGCTAATTTTAAGCAGGTGGTTGCTTGCAAAGCCTAGAATAATAGTGTAAAGTGTTAATTGAAGAATCTTAAGGTTGAGTATCTTCTCCAATGAAATTATTTACTCCCAAGACAACTTAAAATTCAAATGGTAGAGGTGACTGCTTCAAGAGATCAGTGTGAATGTTGGACAATAGGACTCAAATCCCAGAACTAAACAGAATGAGCTCTCATCCCTTCCCCCAACATCTCTCACAGACCTGTACACACTGCCCTTAGGGCATATTAATGAACCCTTAACACTCGAGGGTGTACAGGAAGAGAACTAAAATGAGGTCTTCAAATGTCATCATGGTCCATATCCTACATTATAAATTTCATAGATGTAATATGCTTTCCTTTGATTCACCTAAGCACAAAATTCTCAAATGACTATAAGACCAATGAACACAAAAGTATTCAAGAAACAGAAAAAAATTAAGCCTGTTTTGTAAAAGTTGACACTGACCAAGATATGAATGTCACTATTCATTAAGATCTGCATGTTGCTTTAAAAAAAATCTATATATATAAAAGCCTAATATGCAAAGTGTCCCCTCAGGAGTTCGACAGACCGGGAGTTTGATTGCTCGCTATGACATGCACTGACCACCAGGGGGTGGCATGGAATGAAGGGAGGCCATAGTTGGCAGCTGCTAGGGACCCTACCCATGCACGAATTTCATGCACTGGGCCTCCAGTGTTTTTAATAAATGCACAAATACAAACATGTTTTACACAAATGTGTATGGTGCATGCTTTCTTTAATACTCTTTCCTTCCTCTTTTTGCTTTTTTTCCTCATATTAACAATGTAGTCTCTTTATTACCTGTATTATATTGTTGCCTTTGCCATATTTCCCGTGTCCATATCAGAATGACAAGAATTCTCCTGCCATGTCTACTCCCTTTGGCAATCCTAAAATTGAAACTGAGTATCAACTTGGATAAATCAAGAAATGTTGCTACCTTTGAGAATTTGTAATAAAATGACTTATGCCAGATTGATGTGAGGAATGCCCTTATCTCTTCTCTGACAATCTCTGATCAAAGTTACAGTAGCACCATAATCTCTGAGCACAAATGGACCTTGGCACAGATTGTCTGGCAGATTCAGATAAGGCCTTACCACCGTCTGGTCCCCTAGCAAGCATGATATCAGCATGTCAAAGGAAAATAGTGAAAACTATATTTAATTTTCCCATATTACAACATCTAGGGATGCAGGGGAGAAATTCCCAAGGTAGGAGACCCTTTATTAAAATGATGCTAGATTTTCACATGGTTACAAAAGCTATTTCCAAAAGATAAAAATATCATTGCTGTCAAAGAGAACAGGCTGCACAGGGAGTGGTGGCCACTTGGAAGACTCTGCCGTAGAAGGGAATTTTATATCACTTTATGAGAACTGTTGCTCTGAGGCAGGAGAAGTTATTGCCACCAAAGCATAGGCTGTCAGAGATGTGGGCATTAGCCCCTGGAGCATGGCTTAGCTAAGCAGGGATTAGGGTCAGAGTGTGAACTCCTCTATCTTCATGTTGTCTCATATTTCATCTTGGGTCACAATTTAAACTGACTGACAACATAGAAAAGATATTTTAATTCCAAGAGAGTTTAATCATAAAATCAAGGCAAAATCCCCTTCAATAAAACATGTAACATGTACTACTGAAATAAGGAGGTGCATTCTGTCAAACAGAAACACTGTAGCTATTTCCCATTTCACCTATATTTCTCTGTGATCCTTGTACTCTTTTTTATTCTTTCTTTATATATAAATCTAGTAAGGAATAAAACTGAAGTTAAAATATTGCATATTTAAATGGATCTTCTCATATTTGTCGATACCGGGACCAACTATAGATTATCAGTAAACTCATAAGGTTGGTAGAAGACATTTCTTTTTTTTTAATGTATTTTTATTTATTTCAGAGAGGAAGGGAGAGGGAAAAAGAGATAGAAACATCAATTGGCCACATAAACATTATTGGCCACAAAAACCAACCTTGGTACAATGTGGGAGGTAACCTAAATAAGTTAGTACATACAGAGCACACAGAAGAGGTTTGGCAAAAAGTTAGCTCCCAAATAAATATTAATTACCATTTCATTGTCAAGTGTGTGGGAAAACATAAAATACATTTAGTTGATTAAAGCAAGATTTGTGTTGATGGTCAGGGTAGTGGTTAATTATTTTTGCTTAACAAAAGATTATCATTTATAATAAAAATAGCAACTGCCACTATTAATTATCCCACAAGGGCATATAACACCAAAATCTGACTTCATACTTATTTAACTATTTTTGCTAAGGAAATTAACAATTACAATTTGATGCCTATCACATATTGAGTTTGTTCTCTTAACTGTCTACTCTTTTCCAGCACAGAAGATATATGAGAATTGGCATTTCCTTTTCAGCCCTGGGTGATGCCACACAACAAGTGTCTGTAATTTAGTCTGTAAACAATCTGGAAAGAAAGCGGGATGTTTTAAATCAGAAAAAATAAGCTAGTTGTGTCCCACCACATTTGACCTCTTGCTAAAGTCATCAGGCAGATAGCCACTGTTTAAAGAAGTCATATTCTCTAAATCCTCTTTTCTCTCCTCTTTTATTCAGTCCTATGTGAACTTGAGCTTAAAATATATACATAATTTTTTAAAATTTTTTAATAAGTCTATTTCCTAGTCCTATAATGCAATCTCTTATTTCAACAGATAACACTCATCTTATCCAATTTGCTTTGGTTTCCACATGTTGTTTCAGGTAGAATACAGCTTTGGTATAAGATGTCCTTTCCTTTTCTATTTTACTTTCCTTAATGACATTTCATGTTTTCTTGTGAGTCTTGAGGATGAAGCTTGGGTTCAAATTATAATTATTGCTATGTATGTCCACAATTCTTTCAGTTGCATGATGTGTCAAAATTTTTTGTGAGCATATTTCGTGTAATAGGTAGCAAAATTGGCTATACCACCTGGGCTCATAATTTGTGGAAAACCATTCAAAAATAACTCTGATAATTGTTGTAACAAATTCTATATTATTTTTCCCTTTATGAGAATATATTTGTATATAAACAACCCATGTAATTAACCTGACTGTGTACACGCATGACACCTTTTTGGTGTAACAAATTTTTACATCTAGAAATACAGCTTAAAATATATACATTGAAGCTTACCTATTTCTCTAGATATGCAGTTCTCCAGATTAGTTTTGATCGTGATTTATTATAAAATATATCAAAAATAAGAAAAACAAAATGAGAGATTAAAAAGCTCTGGGCTTTCACTTGATTATGGCCTTTTTTCCTACTTTACCACCTCAAACTCTGAAATACATTACACTCTCCCAGTTCTTCTTACACTCCTTGTATAAAAACATTTAAATAAAACATCCGATTGGTTCTTGCCTGACCTGTAGGCCCCAAGCTGATTAATCCCATTCGTATACTATTCCTTTTTACAATATGTAGTGTCAGCTCCTTTGTTAATGGCCAACTGGAAAAAAAAGTGATGAAAAGTAGAAAAAGTGAATATTTGCTTCTATTCATCTCTGGAAAATGAGAATTGTT
This sequence comes from Cnephaeus nilssonii, assembly GCF_951640355.1. Taxonomy (NCBI): domain Eukaryota; kingdom Metazoa; phylum Chordata; class Mammalia; order Chiroptera; family Vespertilionidae; genus Cnephaeus; species Cnephaeus nilssonii. The sequence goes on along the minus strand of NC_137085.1, from coordinate 40,334,396 downwards.
TATGCAGGAAAAATGGTAAGCTCTGCAATTCTCCAGTTTCCTTGGAATTCTATAGTTAGGCCAACTTAAAATAAACACTTTTTAATAGAATTCATCTTTATTGAGACTTGATTTTGCATGGGAAAAGTTTTAGCACATGGCCCTGAAGAATGTCACTGTCCTTCCTACTATCCTGGACAGTGTGGCATTGCACTGGATGTGTGCAGTCACATTAATAGAGGACATCAAGTCTAATAGAGACGTGCCGGGGTTCTGCAGGGTGTGAATTATTAACTCGGGGATATGGGAGAGTATTAAATGAACCTGGGAAGCAGAAGGCATTGTTTAATGCTCCGTTTATATCTGCTTCTTTTTTTGTTTTCATACATAGACAGAAACCAGGTAAGAATGCTAATAAGAAATTTCAAATAGATAAGAGAGAATTTTAAACTGTTACTATCAATCTCAGCTTCTGTCAGCGCATGAAGTAAACAACTTCAAATGAATTAGGCAACAATGAGAGAGACAAATGGCAGAGAGGGATGTCAGCATCAACACTATTCTTCCACAATCATTACCAAAAGTCAACAAGGTCTTGCATTCAAGTGAGACAGAGGTCCAACAGCTCCCTGTTGTTTCTCTACAACTTGATAGGAAATCTGAGGGTCTATTAGAGAAACCAGCCTGAAATATAGGAACCAACTGTTGATCACATCACTTTTCTCCTGAATATGTTTTTCTTTATAAACTCATTCTTATGGTGAAAAAGAGAGAGTAAACTAGAACACAGAAAGGAGCACTCTCACCAGAAAAATTAAGGCCATTCTGAATGTTTTAATTAAAAAGTTGCTTAAACCAAGGATTCATAAAAGTAATGCAAATACATTCAAATATCTTAAACATTTCTTCTTACAACATTAAAAATGTACATGTGATGGCCACAGTTGTTGTTTTTTTTTTATGTGGGGCTAAGACTCTGTTCTTCCTTTATAGTTATGGCCCACCCACAATGTATCTCCCATGATTTTCAGGATCCAGGATGAACTTATTTGAAGTAGAATGGAGATTCAAAGGCTGTGATGAACAGCCTTCATAATGATTAGAGCAATTACTCTAATTGACCACTACTCATACCTTGCTAGCCATTAAATATTTTGACTATCTTTGCTTATAAAGCAATATAAATAAAAAACTCCTTAAGATTTATAAGATTTTTTCTCAAGTATTTTAATTGTTTCATCCATATTTAACTGTATTTTAACAACTTACCTTTATCATGTCTTTCTGAAACAGTTACCTGTTTTTATAAAAAGCAGCTCTCTTTCTCTTTATATTCCAATCGGTCCATTTATGAAACGGGTAATTAAATAATATGAGTACAATCACACACAAAAAAGATTTTAAGGACTAACCACTGGCTCTTGGTAAGTATGCAGTTAAAATTTAGAAGTATTTAGTGTCTTAGAAAGTGCCTACAAGATGCAAGCTCTCAGTGAGGCATAATCAATATGTCACAGAGGTTGAGAAAACATTGATTAAGCCAGAGATCAGTTAGTTCAAAGAGCATACATTATATTATTATATTCATAATTACAAAGATAAAACTATATACATAACAAAAAATGCACATAACAAAAAATGTATGTAATATAAACCAGTTATAATAGAAAAATTGAATAAGGGGCTCAACTTGCCCCCTGAATCAAAAGTCTCTGCTTCATTCACATAAAGAAATAAAACTAAATATGATTACTACTTAAGATCAGATAGTACATCCCTGTAGAAAAATCAAGATCGCATATTCCATGCTCTTGGAATATAGGCCGGGTGGTTTGTTGTGTTAAATGGGTTGCATATATTCACATCAGAGACAGTTTTAGCTGGGATATAGAGAACTAAAATAAAATGGCTATTTGAGTAATCTCCAGTGACTGCTCTCAGTTTATATGAGAAACCCTGACAAATCAGAATACACCTGTGGTAGAAATAATTCTAAGATGCCCTTCCCCCCACGATTCTCTGCCCCAGAGGTAAGCTTACTTCCTCCCAGGTATCAATCAAATGCCAATCTGGTTACTTCTCTTTTGTGAGGTAAAAATCAGATGGCCTTAACATAGAGACATTATGTGTCTCTTGGCCTTCTATATGTCATCTTCCGCAAAGTGTCTAGGTCTTTTGCCCATTTTTTGATAGGATTGTTTATATTCCTTTTGTTAAGTTGTATGAATTCCCTGTAAGTTTTGGAGATTAAACCCCTGTCGGAGGTAACATTGGCAAATATGTTCTCCCATGCAGTGGGCTTTCTTGTTGTTTTGTTAATGGTGTCTTTTGCCAGGCAAAAGCTTTTTATTTTTATGTAGTCCCATTTGTTTATTTTCTCCTTAGTTTCCATTGTCCTAGGAGCTGTATCTGTAAAGATACTGCAACAACATATGTCTGCTATTTTGCTGCCTGTGGATTCCGCTAAGATTTTTATGGTTTCCAGTCTTAACGTTTAAGTCCTTTATCCATTTTGAGTTTATTTTTGTGTATGGTGTAAGTTGGTAGTCTAGTTTCATTTTTTTTTGCATGAATCTGTCCAATTTTTCCAGCACCATTTATTGAAGAAACTGTCTTGACTCCATTGTATGCTCTTGCCTCCTTTGTCAAATATTAATTGAGCATAATGGCTTGGTTGAAAACATGCTCAAAGTCACTAATCATTCAAGAGATGCAAATCAAAACAACAATGAGGTACCATCTCACGCAGTCAGAATGGCTATCATCAACAAACCAACAAACGACAAGTGCTGGCGAGGATATGGAGAAAAAGGAACCCTCCAGCACTACTAGTGGGAATGCAGTCTGGTGCAGCCACTGTGGAGAACAGTATGGAGTTTCCTTCAAAAATTAAAAATGGAACTCCCATTTGACCCAGTAATCCCACTTCTAGGAATATATCCAAAGAACTCAGAAACACCAATCAGAAAGGATATGTGCACCACTATGTTCATAGCAACACAATTTATAATAGCTAAGATTTGGAAACAGCCTAAGAGCCCATCAGCAAATGAGTGGATTAAAATAAGGACACATATGTAATACCTCAATCAATAAAGAAATTTTAAAAAAAGTCATACATCTACACAATGGAATACTACACTGATGTAAAAAAAGAAAGAACTCTTACCATTTGAAACATCATGGATGGACATGAAGACCATGCTAAGTGAAATAAGCCAGTCGGAGAAAGATAAATATCACATGATCTCACTCATTTGTGGAATATAATAAACTGATGAACAAAAATAGATCCAGAGACAGAGAAGCTTCGAACAGACCATCAAACCTCAGAGGGAAGGCAGGGGTAGGTGGGTAGGTAGGGGTGGAGGGGTAAGAGATTAACCGAAGGACTTGTATGCATGCATATGAGCATAACCAATGGACACAGACACTAGGGGGGTGAGGGCATGTGCTGGAGGGTGGGGGTGTCCGGGAAGAGGTCAATGGGGGAAAAGGAGACATATGTAATACTTTAATCAATAAAGAGTAAAGAAAAAAAAAAAGGAAAGAAAAATGGGAAAAAACAAAACAAAACAAAAAAATAGAGAGATTATCCTATTTGGGTGGGCCAGTTTAACCTCAGCACAGAAGACTTTTAAGAGCAGAGAACTTTCTCTGGCTGAGAACAAAAGAGGAAATCAAAGATATACATCAGGCAGGCCTAGAAAAAAGCCAGACTACAAATTGTTAACTGCCTCTGGTGACCAAGTAACAAGAAACTCCTAGAGCCATGTAGGGACTGAGAGCAGTCCCCAGTTGAAAGCCAGCAAAATTACAGAGACCCCAGTCCTTATGGCTGCAAGGAACTGAATTCGGCAAGTCCTTAGAAAAAGACCTTGAAAGAGAACTCTGAGCTCTAGGTGAGAACCACCAGCACCTTTATTTTAGCCTGCAGTATTAGTTTCCTATGGCTCTTATAACAAAGTACTATAAACTGGTTGACTGAAACAACAGAAATTTATTCTGTTACAGTTCTAGAGGCTAAGATTCTGAAATCAAGATGTCAGCAGGGTCACGCTCCTTCTGAGAGGCTGGGTAGAATCCTGCCCAGCTTCTTCCTAGCTTTTGGTGGTAACTATTGATCATTGGCGCTCCTAGGCTTGCAGCTGCATCACTCCACTCTCTGCTTCTGTTGTTACATGGCATTCTCTCTGTGTGTCTCTGTCTTCATATAGCATTTTCCTTTTCTTATAAGAACAAATCATGGTGGGTTAGGGCCCACCCTAATGACCTTATCTTAACTTGATTATATCTGCCAAGACCCTATTTCCAAATAAGAAATACATTCATAGGTACTGGGTGTTAGGATTTCAACATCTGTCTATAGGGGACACGTTCTACCCATAACACATGGGGAGAACCTGAGCAGAGAATCCAGACATACTGTGTCCAGATCTGAACTACAGAAACTGTGGGAGAATCAAATTATGTAGTTTAGTCTGTTAATTTTGTGGAAATATATTACACAGCAATAAAAACAGTAATACAACACCCAAACTTGTCAAGATTCTAGATTTTCACTGAACACATGGGTAGATAACTATATGCCTAGAAATATTATTATTTGCAGCAGAAATAAAAGGATTTATTCATAACGCCCCTATTTCTAAGAAAAGCAGGTCCTTGTAAGTGGAGAGTTATTTTTAGCAAGAGGTCATGGGTATAAGAGTACAGGATTTAAAGACCAAGGACAGAGGAAAATTGCCTTGCTTAAGGAAAATACAGAGAAGCAGAGGAAAGCTTGGGTTAGACTGATTGAGGGTCAGTTTAGAGACCTTTTGAGAGAAGAGTTAGAAGAGGGAAAATCAGCAGCTGGCAGCCCAAATGGGAAGCAAAGGTTGGGATCAATGGCTATAGCCAAATAGGAGTTGTTACTAAGTCATTGGCAAGGTGTGAATCAAGTTAAATTCTCTTCTCCACTTCCCAATAAAATGTTCACTAGAATCTAGATCCACTGCTACAACTAGTTATCCAGGGATTATCTCTGGATGTTGATAATATGTCTGTATTTATTTTCATATTTATTCCTTTCTGCTCAAATTCCCTCCAGTGAACATGCATTATATTTGTCATAAAAAAGTATAATAAATGCTTTTTTAATAAAAATCTACATTATTTAATTATGGCAGAGTGGAGATACCATGAAGGACTGAGTGCTGCTTTATGGGTTGGCTAAGAACAGACCAAAGGCCACTTAGGGCTGGCCAGTTGCATGTTGTTTATTTGATGCACAAACAGCCTATTAGTCTCTGAATCCCAAGTTTAGTAACTGAGTTTTAATGATCATCAATGTTTCTATACTCTATTTAAATCATTAGCAGAATATAAAATTGAACATAATACTGATGATCTATTCAGAACAGACCCTATGAAGAGGTGTTTCTCAAAATGTGGTCCCCAAACAAGCAGCATCAACAAGATCTGGGAATCTGCTGGAAATGAAATCTCTGAAGCCCTATCCAGGACCTACTGAATCAGAAACCCTGAGGGTGGGCCCAGAAATGTGTGTTTTAATAAGCCCTCCAGGTGATACTAATGCATGGTCAATTTTGGCAACCACTACTAGAGAAGACCCTATCATTGCTTTAACCTCAGTGCCCGTTGCTGGTCCCATCAGGGCCATTTTAAACACTGTCTGCCTCTATCAGAACCTTTGTATTTCCATTTTTCATTACACATGGTTCATTCCTTACAGTCTTCTATTTCCCTGTGGGTTTCTTCTCCTCTAGAATATAGATGTGATATTATTATGGAATAAACAATTTAGAATACTGTTTAAAGAGGTATTTTTGCAAAAGTCAATTATGTAATAACACAATAATTTGAAGATCCAGAATATCTGATCATTCTTGTGATTACATGAATGTCTCATTCTCCTGATACATAAGTGCAAAAAATGGCTTTTGAGAGAGCCATGGCAATAATTTCCTTAACTAAATCCATGCATAAATAGTATGGATTTCTAAAGCCATTTCACTTGTGCATTGGCACAGATTTGTTGCTATACTTCGGCAAAGATGGAGACTATTGCAATAAAATATATTCTACCAGAACTTAAAGCAGCTCATATCACCCAAGTGTCTTATGGACCCATTAATTATAAGGGGAAAAAAGTGTAGAAGATAAAATGTGTATGGGACATAAATGTTTAACCACCACATAGAGTTTAAATAATTAATGGAATGATACCCTTTAGTGCAGCGCCCCATATCTTTAAAATATAGAAGAATATAAGTGCACCATTTCAATATTTAAGTCAAAGTAAGTGATGCAGGTTCTGCATGTGAACTATATGTCTGGGCAATGGACTGAGCAAATTCTTCATAATAATAAAATGGCTTTTAAATGTGAATTGGTCTCATAAGGTGGAAGGATTTCCCTAACCAACACAATTTATTCAGAGTAAGATTAACCAAGACAATTTTTGAAGCATTATTATTCATTACCTCCATATTTTATAATATTGCTAGTTCAGTGTATCTGAAGTGTTCCAGTGTGTTCGGAGTGAACTTTCATCACGTCTAAACAGCTTAACTGATAGTTACTTGATAACTCTTTTATGAAGCAGTTTTTCTAATAATGCTTTCATATTTCTGGTTTATGATGCCATTAAAGTCATTATTTGTCACATTAGTAATAGAGGATTCTTAAAATATCCCTAGCAGCAATTCAGGATGGCTTTTAATGTCAGCATAAATTACTGTATTACTAAACAAGCTATTTGAAATATTAACAGTGTTGTTTGCAATTTCAAAATATATATGACAACATACGCATATAGCATAGATCCCTATTTTAGGGAAAACCTAAAGAAATGAAGCTAAAGTAGGTTGGCTTGACCTTGTGATATAACTTAACAGGAAAAAAAAAGTCCCTTTGATCACGGAATGGATCAGTGAATTTTCTGCTATAGAATTATTTACTCTCCATAAACTAAGCAATTTAAAATTGGGATAAAAGGAGGAGGAAATCTAACTTGTCCAGAATGCTATTTTATAGTGAATCCACTGCAGTTCAAACATTCATGGATATAGTTTCCAATTATTTTAGAATTTAAAACACTGTGGCATGCTTTTTCCCCACTCACATTGCATCTAACATGGGGCATTTTTCTAGAGGGCCATGGATGAGGCTCCAGAGCTCTAAAATTAGACCATACCAGCTGTGCATAGTTGGTGTGCTGCCCCAGGCTTGTGTGCATATGTAACATCATCCCATCACACTGTCAGCTGCTCCATCTTTGGAAACAAATGGAGTATTAATGTCCAGGAACCCTGCTGTTGGACTGCTTTGGAGGAAAGCTTCAATGATGTATGGCTCTACTCTGTGTCTGCAGCAGCATTGAGATAAGAGATGAAGGTTGTTGTTGTTATTGTTTCCTTCATGGGTATGAAGATAAAATGTGTATGGGACAACAGATCACATCTTCTAAGAGGAGTTTCTCTTCACAGAGGTTTGGTTAGCTCATATGTTTGGTAGGTGTATAATGAAAGCTATCTGGGGGCCAAGTTGAGTGCTTAGGACCCCTAGACAGGGTTATGTTTATATAATGGAGACTCTAATAGAAAAAGATCATTTGTTATCAAAATGGGCTATGTTTGAATCATTTCTGGGACTATAGAGTACTGCTCTTGGACTTCTATCATTTAATCACATAGAGCATCATCTATATATATATAAATCCTAAGGGACCATTACAACCAGTCAACCAAACGACTGGTCAACCAGTTGCTATGACAATGCACTGACCACCAGGGGGCAGACGCTCAATGCAGGAGCTGCCCCCTGGTGGTCAGTGCACTCCCACAGCCAACCTCCCGCGGCCTGCCAACCTCCTGTGGTCCCTCCCCACAGCCGGCCAGCCCCAATTGGCCCCAATTGGCTCCTGAGGGACCCCACCCATGCATGAATTCATGCACTGGGCCTCTAGTAGTAATATAATAAAGAAAGCACTGAAATAGAAATCAGAAAGATCTTGTTCCTAAACCCAGTCATACCACTTAGTAGTGATGGCCAGATATATAATCTTGCTGACCATATTCTCTTCATTTTTATAATTACTAGAAATATCTATTTTATCTACTGAAAATGGTTGCAAAAATATTGGGGATATAAGATATGTGAAAGCAGGATTATTAATTAAACCATACTTGACATTTAAAAATGTTAGTTTATTAATATAGTTATTTTGCCTTGAAATTATCTATTTGTCAATTGTGAAACTGATCTGCATGTTACCGCTATGAAACCTTCTCTCTTTTTTTAAAAATATATTTTATTGACTTTTTACAGAGAGGAAGGGAGAGGGATAGAGAGTTAGAAACATCGATGAGAGAGAAATATCCATCAGCTGCCTCCGGCACACCTCCTACTGGGGATGTGCCCACAACCAAGGTACATGCCCTTGACCAGAATCGAACCTGGGACCTTTCAGTCCGCAGGCCAACACTCTATCCACCGAGCCAAACTGGTTAGGGTCCTTCTCTTTTTAAATGTCATTTTGGACATGACATGAAGACAAGAATGAAGTGAAACCGTCAACATGCCAACTATACCAAGTTATTATTCCTGTTTCTGCAAGTGCTACATGGAAATTAACTGTTGACTGTTGTGACTGTGAATGAGTTCTGAAATAATTTTTTATTGAAAAAGTTATTTATCTACAGGAAATGTATCATAATTCTTACTGGTATAAGCTTTGCCTCGCTCCAGATATTGACTGAGACCATGAGGAGTGGAGCATTCATGACAAGAGACCAAGTAACTATTAGTAATTGATAATGGGGAATGGTCATCATGATTTCACACCCAACTGTATTAGTAATGGAAACAGAACTAACTAAGATGTAAGTGTGTTTGAAAAAATATATGTCTAGGTCTGGTTGAGGCCGTGCGCCCCTGGGTCCGTTTGAGGCTGGGTCCCGAATCTGGGTGAGGCCGCGCCCCTGGGTCCGGGAGAGGCCACGCGCCCCTGGGTCCGGATGAGGCTGGGTCCCGGGCCCGGGTGAGGCCGCGCGCCCCTGGGTCCAGGAGAGGCCACGCACCCCTGCATCCGGGTGAGGCTGGGTCCCGGGCCCGGGTGAGGCCGCACGCCCCCGGGTCCGGGTGAGGCAGCGCGCCCCTGGGTCCGGGGGAGGCCGCTCGCCCCTGGATCCAGGTGAGGCTGCACGCCCCCGGGACCAGGTGAGGCCACGCACCCCCGGGTCCGGGTGAGGCCGCGCACCCCTGGGTTCGGGTGAGGCCACGCGCCCCTGGGTCCTGGTGAGGCTGGATCCCGGGTCCGGGTGAGGCCATGCACACCTGGGTCCGGGTGAGGCCACGCGCCCCTGGGTCCGGGTGAGGCCATGCGCCCCAGGGTCCGGGTGAGGCTGCGCGCCCCTGAGTCCGGGTGAGGCCGCGCCCCTGGGTCCAGGCAAGACCAAACCAGAGGGAGTCGGACCTGCATTACCACCATTTGTCCACCATCCAGAACTGAAAAGTCAGTGCCAACATGTACACATAAGGAACTGGTGGACATTGAAATTGGGTCTCAAAAGAACTGTTGGTACAGAAAGAAACTCACTACAGACTGATTCCTTTGCCTCTCAGCATAACTATTATTGCTCGTCTCACATTCGGTTCTTATAAGTATATTTCTAGTAACACATGATCTCACTCATCTAGGGGAAATGATGAACAACATAGACTGATGAACAAGAACAGACCCAGAAACAAGGAGGCATTGATCAGACTGTCAAGCCTCAGAGGGAGGATAGGGGAGGGCTGGGGTAGGGGGGAGAGATCAACCAAAGGACTTGTGTGCATGCATATGAGCCTAACCAATGGTTAAGGACAACAGGGGGGTGGGGGCATCAGTGGGGAGGGGTGTGGGATGGGAAAGGGGGGATGAGGACAAATATGTGACACCTTAATCAATAAAGAAATTTAAAAAAAAAAGAAAAGAAAAAATATATGTCTACATCTATAATAATAAAAGAAAAACATGCAAATTGACCATCACTCTGCTATGCCCACCAGCCAATGAGAGCAAGTATGCAAATTGACCCAACTAAGACGGTGGTCGCCACGGAGCTGGAGCAAGCAGAAGGCTTGGGTTCCCCCCGGCGATGGAGGAATCCAAGCTTCCTGGCCAGCCCTGGCCTCCACTCAAGGCTACAAAGTTTCAATTATAGAAGGTAAATAAATCCCAGATACCTGCTTAGAGCTGGCTCTGGCCTATGCTTGGGTCACCGGGGGTCGTGGCTGGTCTGCAAACCACCACAGGCCCCTCACCGAGGCCACCCCACACCCCAAGGGATCCCGCACCCTGATCTGGGCCACCCTTCAGGGCAAACCAGCCTGCCCCCATCCGTGCACCAGGCCTCTATCCTATCTAATAAAAGAGTAATATGCAAATTGACTGTCACTCCAACACACAAGATGGCTGCCCCCATGTGGTCAATGATGGCTACCCCCATGTGGTCAGTGATGGCTGTCCCCATGTGGACACAAGATGGCTGCCACAAGATGGCCAGCAGGGGAGGGCAGTTGGGAGGGACCAGGCCTGCAAGGGAGGGCAGTTGTGGGTGATCAGGCCAGCAGGGAAGGGCAGTTGGGAAGGACTAGGCCTGCAAAGGAGGGCAGTTGGAGGTGATCAAGCCTGAAGGGGAGAGCAGTTAGGGGGGACCAGGCCTGCAGGGGAGGGAAGTTGGGGGGGAACAGGCTTGCAGGGGAGGGAAGTTGGGGGGGACCCAGGCTTGCAGGGGAGGGCAGTTGGGGGGGGTGGAACCAGTCCTGCAGGGGAGGGCTGTTGCAGGGACCAAGCTGGCAGGGGAGGGCAGTTAGGGGTGACCAGGCTGGCAGGGAAGGGCAGTTAGGGGCTATCGGGCTGGCAGGGGAGCAGTTAGGCATCAATCAGGCTGGCAGGGGAGTGGTTATGGGGTGATCAGGCTGGCAGGCAGAAGCAGTTAGGGGCAATCAGGAAGGCAGGCAGGCGAGCAGTTAGGAGCCAGCAGTCCTGGATTGTGAGAGGGATGTCCGACTGCCTGTTTAGGCCCGATCCTACTGGGATCGGGCCTAAACAGGCAGTCAGACATCCCTGGAGGGGTCCCAGATTGGAGAGGGTGCAGGCTGGGCTGAGGGACACACACACACACACCCATGCACGAATTTTGTGCACCGGGCCTCTAGTCTTATATAATCTTATATAATAAAAGCATGCAAATTGACCGAACGGCCGAACAGTGGAATGACCATCCAGACGACCATCTGAGCTATGACATCCACTGACTCCAGGCCAGCCAAGGCAGGTGCGATGTGATTGGTCGCGAACCCGGCCATCACCCATGATCGCCCTGCAGAGGTAGGCCCAGGCCACCAGCCAGCAGGGCGATCAATCAGGGTGCTCCACAGTCACCCCAAAGAGGGAGGCCCAGGCTACCAACCAGCAGGCTGTGGCGAGTGGATGGGGCCTACCTTTGTGAGGGAAGCCCAGATCCCAGGTGCCGGCAGTTGGTGTTGGCAGCTGGGGAAAGGAAGGCCTACTGTTGCACGAATTTCATGCATAGGTCCTCTAGTGTGTGTGTATACACACACACACACACACACACACACACACACACACAGAGGTACATACATACTTACATACATACATATACACGTGTAAAGAAAGAGTGGGAAAATATAAATAAAATTTAATATAAGGAATTGGCACACAAAATTGATTATGGACATTAACAAGTCCTAAAATATGCAGTGAATAAGCTGAAGAGCCAATGTTTTACGTTACACTCTGAAAGCCAGATGGCTAAAGATCCAAAAAGTACTGATGTTCAATTTCCAATTGAAGGCTAGAAGAGACCTTAAAACAGGCAGGAGGAGTTCCCTCTTATTCATGGGAGGGTCAGTCTTTTTATTCTATTTAAATATCTAATGGATTGAATTAGCCATCAATCTGCTTTACTCAATCTACTGATTTAATTATTGACCTCATCATCCAGAAACATTCTTTAGGGAAGTCCCAGAAAAAGGTTTAACCAAATATTGAGGTACTCAGTGGACCATAAAATTCACTATGACATTATTGGAGCTAAAGGAGGATGGGAAACCCCATATTACATCCAAATACTTTTTGGTACATTTGTGCCTACTGCTCCAAGAAGAGTGGAATCTGTCTAGACAATCAAGATGATCTAAAACCTATATAGCTATATATCAAAATAGTAAGATTAGGGGACAAATGGATGGATAATCCTATACAGACTTGTACATGAGGCCTCTGTTGGGAGTGACAACTGGGTTTAAGGTCTTTGGGTTGCATCTATCTTAATTTGCCCTGAACCATACAGGCTATGGCTTCTTTAACTTTGGATTCTGCACCAATTCCTACCCTGCATCCATACTCCACCCCCACAATTCTTTAATTTACTTTAAATTTTCTGAGGGCTATTGGCCACACAACCAGAATTCATCTTTTATCACATATACTAGCGTTCCCGTTGCAGGAAAAATCCTGAAATAGGGTTTCCTGCTGCACTCTACCCCACCCTGCCTGCTCTCCTCCCTTGTCCCCCGCCCCGTGTTCTCCGCCAGTCCCCCTGCTTTTCTAACTTCTCCGCCTGCCCGCTCTCCTTCCTTCTCCCCTGGCCCCGCCTCCGCTCCTCCCTTCTCCCCCACCCGCCTTCTCTGCCAGCCCGCCTGCTTTTCCCTTCTCCCCCGGCCCTGCCTCCGCTCCTCCCTTCTCCCCCGGCCCCGCCCCTTCTCCCCAGGCCCCGCCTGCTCAACTTCCTTCTCCCCCGGCCCCGCCTCTGCTCCTCCCTTCTCCCGCCCCCCCCCCCCGGCTTGCTTGCTTCTCTGCAGCTTTGCTCCCTTCTGCAGCTCTTGGCTTCTTTCTACGCTGTCTTGATATGCAAATTAGCTGCCATCTTTGTTGGGGTAATTTGCATATTTGTCCTGATTGGCTGGTGGGCGTGGCTTGGGCATAGCGAAGGTGCGGTCAATTTGCATATTTGTCTATTATTAGATAGGATTTAGTAAAATATAGATTTTGTTTTCTGTGGGTTTCAGAAATTCTTCCTAGTTTGTTAGTAAGAATTTTCCTTCTAACCCATGATTATTGATCCATGTAAGAGTATTAATTGGAAGACATGCTTTGTTATATAAGCTTAATAATTCTTACTAAATATTACAATGAAAACCTCATTAAATACCATTTGAAAAGCAATGGTTTAATTAATAATTGTTCTTATTGACCACTACATTGAAAATCTAATTCTGAGATTCTAATAACTCTATTACTTTTTGTTACAATTAAAAATTGCCATATTTGGTAAACACTTAATCATCTTTAACTTACAACTAATTTTAAAATTTAAGAGAAAATAGATATGGATGTGTGTGTGTGTAGTGGGGGGGGTGGCATGAACAACATTTGCTATTTTATTTTTAAAAATTATAACATCCCAATGTGTACATTTCAATTCAGAGTAGTAAAATTGAGTAAGTAAACCGCTTTTGATGTAAAGTATATTACTTTTCTATTGCTGATATACCAAGTTACAAAAAACTGAGTAACTAAAACAATAAAAATATACTACCTTACAGTTCTCTAGGTCAGAAGTCTGACATGGTTCTCACTGGGCTAAAATCCAGGTGTAGGCAGGGCTGCATTCACCCCTGTTGGCTCTAGGAGAGAATCTGTTTACTTGCCTTTCCTAGATTCTAGTACTGCCTACATTCCTTGGCTTGTGGCTCCTTCACCAATATTCGTTGCCATCAATGTAACATCTATCTGTCCCCTCTTCTATCCTCATATTCACTCTGACCACTTTTAAAACTCATTTGATTAGTCCCACCCAAATAATTCAAAATGATCTCCTATATCAAGGTCCTTAACCTCAATCACATCTGGAAAGTTCCTTTTGCCATGTAGATAACATATTCACTGGTTCCATGGATTAAGATGTGGACATCTTTTACAGCAATTATTCTGCCTACCATATGTCATAAAATCATTTTAGATATATGTGTTAATAGACCAAGTCCTCTTATTTTTACTTTTCAGAAGAGTAGTTTGTACAATATTAGTTCCTTCAATTGGAAAAATTGAAAGATAACTCTATGTTTTCATGTAATACTTGGAACCAAAAACATATTTAATAGAAAAATTACCCAAATTAACGGAATTAATATACATGCTAATTAATATCCCTCCTTAATTACTAATAAAGCAGTTTACATTATAATTAAAATCAACTTGTCTTTATTCATTAAATTTTTAAAATAGAATAATTATTATTTTAAAATATTTCTTCACAGCTATGGCTTGATAATTAAAACAGTGTGTCCAGGAACCATTGCCTTCTAAATCAGAGTCATTATTGCCTAGTGAAGTCATTAACATGGACTGATTGGATAACCATGGTATAATAATCTGAGGATGACTTCCAACTCTTAGGATAGCACTGAGAAACTATTTCTGTTATTACTATATAAATTTAAGCTCCATGAAGTCAGGTGCTATATCCTCTGTGTTCCACTTATAAGGCAGTACCTATCACACAGTAAATGTTAACTAGATATTTTTTTAAAACTATGAATAAATGCATCAATATATTAACCAAGAGGTGTTAGCATATAAAAGGACCCAGAAAATTTTAAGAAGAAAGGTATGATTTGAAATTTTCCTATTAATTTGATTTGCAGACACTAATGGTAATTATGGTATATCTTACCTAAGAGCATGGTGGCCAATCTGGAACATTAAATTTGCAGTAGATTTGAATCTGTTGTAAATATAGATCTTCTAGCTATTTTAGGTCATTGATACTTTTTCCATGACTACTGACTGCTGTTCAGATCCATACTAAGTAAAAGCTAGGATAGCTTAAGAGGCTTCAGAAATAATAAAGCCAATAAATGTAATCAGATCAAATCAAAAAATTTTTCTGATGGTCTGTTAGATGTTGCAAGAAACACTGTTTGTTCTTGTTGAAAAGAGCAGTGCCATGTGGGGGAAAGAAGGTTCTCTGAAGTTCATTGAAGCTAAATGCTTGCTGACTTTAAAAAGCACTGCTACTGAAGTGGACCGATCATACTCTCAAAAATAGGCTTTCCAATTCCCAAAATCTGCCTTTCTTTCACCTCAGACACCATCTATCCCTTCGTCTGAAGCAAGTCTTATAAAGAGAAAATTCTTGAAAGAGAGAAAATAAATCTTATCAAGGTCTTTAAGAGAACTTGAGGTAGAAATGCCCTGCAAAGCACTTTGCTTTCCACCAGCTGATTTTGTAGCAACAGTTGCAGTGATGTGGCCATTTTCTCACTTGGTAAGGTATTTTTAAAAATTTTTAAATTACATTCTGACTGAAAAGCTTGCCCTTTTATTATTGGATTGTACCTTTATTATTCAGATTGAGTATGAATAGTTATTCATCACTGTACTACGCCAACATGATTAATTTCCACCCAATTTAATGTAAAATTCCTTCAGTATATTAAACGTTTGAGTAAACACAGAAGCACTCCTTCTCCTGGTCTTTGCTTCGAGTCCCACAGTTAAACGATTAATTTGTTATAATAAATAGGAAACCATGAGCCCATGCTTATATAGATATGTAGGTAAACAGACAGAAAGTAAATAAATTTGGTGTGAATAACAGGATATTTTCATAGTCTCAAAGTGCCTTGTCACAAAATTATTAACCACAAAGGGAAAAAAGTGTAACTATAACAGTAGAGAAGTCTACGAGATCCAGAGTCAAGTCCCCGCCCACCCGCATATACCTGCCGCACATGCAGCCTCCTGGTGATCCATTGTTACAGCATGAGGGCTTTTTATACACTGAATGGCCAGATTATTATGATCTCTGAATGCATAATAATCTGGCCACTCAGTGTATATCCTATATAATAAAAGGCTAATATGCAAATTGTCCCCTTGACCAGGTGTTCGACCAGCAGGAAGGCCAGCCAACCGCCCATGCACAAATTCATGAACCGGGACACAAACATACACACTGAGTGGCCAGATTATTATGCGTTCAGAGATCATAATAATCTGGCCACTCAGTGTATATATAGATTACATATATTACATATATTACAACCATAGGCTCTTTATTTATATAGATTACATGTGAGGACTCTTCCAAGATTTCTAAAATTATGTATGCAGCAAAATATTCGCTTCTAAAAAAAATATATATATATTCGCTTCTCACATGGTTATAAACCACCTAAATGATACATTCAGATATTATGCAGACTTTAAATGTAAGATTTTATTGAGAAAGTTATCCCATTACAGCATAAAGATATAATATTAACAGTAAAAAGCAAGATAAAGAACTCTATGTCCGGCCCTAGCTGGTCTGGCTCAATGGATAAAGCCTCGGCCCTTGGACTGAATGGTCCCAGGTTCCATTATGGCCAAAGGCAGACTCAATCCCCGGCCCCGGCCCAGATGCGCAGAAGGCAACCAATCAATGTGTCTCTCTCACATCGATGTTTCACTCTCTCTATTTCTCCCCCTCCCTTACACTCTCTCTAAAAATCAATGGAAAAATATCCTCAGGTGAGGATTAAAAAAAAAAAAGAAAATAACCCTATGTCTATTATGATGCCAGGTGAATTTGTATATGTGTAGGAGTCTAAGTGTATCCTATATAATAAAAGGCTAATACGCAAATAGACTGAACGGTGGAACAACCAAACAACCAGTCGCTATTACATGCACTGACCACCAGGGTCACGCGCGGAACATGGCAGGCATTGGCCACAGAGAAATGGTGGAGCAGGTGAGCAGGGGTGCCAGGCCAAGGCAGGGCGCCGGGTGCTGTAATCGGGGTGAGTCTCTAGTGGTTACTAAAAATTCTTTGCTCCCACGTGCTACAGTCCCGCCCAGTGCTCGCATCTGCTGCCGGTGCCCAGCACCAGCCCCGATCACTCAGCGCCATCAGCGGGTACAAGTGGTGGCTGTTGGCCCCAATCGCCCCTCAGGGCTTCTCCACCTCCCCCTGCTCCTGAGGGGCAATCAGGGCTGGCAGCTGCAGCTCGCATGCACTGCTGACACAGGAACCGCAGCTTGCACCCACTGCTGGTGCTGGCCCCACTCGCATCCGCAGCCAGCACCCGGCACCAGTCCCAATCACTGGGCGCCATCAGTGGGTGCCAGCAGTGGCTGCTGCCCCAATTGCCCCTGAGGGCTTCTCCACCTCCCCCTGCTCCTGAGGGGCAATCAGGGAAGCAGCCACAGCTCGCACCCACTGAAGGTGCTGGCCACACTAGCACCTACTGCTGGCACCGGCCCCAATTGCTCTGCACTGTCAGCAGGTGTGAGCAGGGCTGTTGCTGTCAGCATGTGGGAATGGCAGAGACGGAAACGGGCCTGTCGGCAGACAGGGGACCAGGGTCCATGGGAAGGAGGGGCCGGGTGAGGGCGCCCCTGTGCCCACCACAGCCTCACAGCCCACAGTTCCTTTCAAGGTGCACGAATTCATGCACTGGGCTCCTAGTACGAATATAATTACACACATTTAAATCAAATGTATAGAAAATGGGATCTTGTCTTGCTATCAGAAATCAATTCCTTTTTTAATCCTCATCCTTGAATAGTAGCAGAAAAACTAACTTACGTTGCTTCCTGAGATTTTAGTCACTTTAATTTAAAATTTTTTATCTTTCAAATAAATATTTATTATAACTAAAGTATTACTATTTTTTCAGCCATTATTCGGGACTCCTTCTCTAATATTCCTCCCACTGCCACAGATAACCTTCCACAATGCTACTGGGAAAAATTTTTTTCTGATATAATAACAATTTTAGTAATCAGAGGAAATTGTAAATGGGTCAAAACACTTGCCCTATCTTCCAAAGTTCATAGGGGGATTTAAAAATATGATGATCATTGAAATTTTAGAAAACTGTAATGCATGCAATAAATACATTCTTATATTTTCAGCTCATTGGGATGTACTAAATAATTGTTTTGATTTCTGGTTACATTTTAAAGACTGTAATGATGAATAGTGTACATGTTTGGGTCCATGTATGAAAATATGGTTATGCTCAAAATAGAGCATCTCTCTATGTATGATCACTCAGCAAAATGTGGAATATCTCTCTGGGAATGGCTGTATCAGGAATTCTCTGCAGAAGAAGACAAGGCAGTGTATGTAGTTTGAAAACAATTATATGATAATACTGATGCATGCCTTATCTCTGCTACCCAATCAGATTATGAATCACTTTTGTCATCTACATTTTATTATTACATCAAATTAGGTCACCAGAAGAAAACATGATTGAACTGTATTATCTCATTCCCTGTAGAAGTGTCTTTACTACCATGATTTCATTTCACATCAGTATTTGCTCTAATGGAGAGCCATATAGAAATATTTCTGCACCTGCTGTAAAACAGCTAATTATATTGCCTAAGACTTTATTAAATGTCCTCTAATATAAAAGTACAAATATTAGATTTTTTTCCCCCTTATACTTCAATACCAAAAAAGTTGATCTCTGCTAAAGAGTCTTCTGCCATGTATCTGATATTGAGAGCTAGGTAATCTCTCATCTGTCCCTCTACTTCAGCTTCCAGGAGACAGATTAAATTTCAGGCTTAACTCTGGAAACATTCCATAATCCCTTTTACTCTCTCTCTGTATGTTTCCTCTTGTATCTTTTACATCATTTTCAATCTTTTAAATTTCATTTACCTAATGAGTGTTGTAAGCATTTTAAGAGAATTCTGAAAAAAGTATAAATAAAAAGTAGGGAAAATCGAGGTCCAGAAAAATCTGTGATCAGAGCAACAGTGGATCAGGGGCCACTTAAGAAACGACCTCTTTTTCAGAGAGAACAATGAGAAATAGGAGAGAAGGTGAGCAAAGGGGATAGGAAGTAGAAGTTACAGGACAAGTTTTGATTCAGCAACCTAGGCAGTTCCATAATTCTTGATAAACTATGAATGAAAGTAGAGAATGGGAGAGGAGTTCATCCTGATCCAGGCAGTGCTCCTTGGAGGAAAAGGGAGACTACTTAGTATAAAAGGAGACCTGTCCCAGACACCCCACTTCGCCTACATGCTTAAAATTCAGACCACCCAAATGCAACTCATTCTTAATTGAACTATACCAAGCCGGCAGGCTGGTAGAAAGTATCTTTGTCCAAGTCCATTTAGAGAACTCAGAAAGGCATAGAATAGAAGCAAACAAGTTTCTGTGTAATCAGAGATCTCTTTGTTCTTTCTTAAATCCTGGAATAATTATAAATTTAGATCATTATCAGATGCACTACAAAAAGTGTTGATACTCCCGTTTCTTTTGGATTGGCCTAATAGTTCTCCGAGTTTGGCAGATCCCTCCGACCATCCACTGTGAAGCTTGTCTGTCTGTGTCACTGTTGCCTTAATATGGAAATGGGCTTCTCTGTTAAGTGCCCATCAATAGTTTCAGTAAACTGTATTTCTCAAAAGAGGTTGAGTTATCATTAGAAGATGACAGCTACACAGTGCTCACATATACTAAACTCCTCATAATAAACTCTAAATCATCATGAAGGCTTTAGGCAAAACTCTAGTAATTTATATATTGGCAATAATCTCTCATCATGTTGCCATGCTCATTTTGGACACAGCTTTTAGTTTCAAAAAATTCTCAATGTCCTTTCTTATCACTCCAGGCCCCAGAGTTCTCTGAGCATTATACTACATATTTTATTGACTTTTCTTTTCTATGATAGATGGAACGTTGTAGATTAATATGCTGCTAAAAGTATTTATAGAATATTCTTTTCCTTAAGAAAAACAAAGGTTTTTATTTTCTAACCTGACCATTGGAAAAGAGAAAAACAAGGCAGTTATATTTAGAAATTGCCTGTCTCTTATGTAAAGGAAATAATGGCAAGTTTTAGAGGTGGCAGGGGTATTTTCTTTTCAAGTATGTTTTTTGGATAGATCCTATTGTTGGTAAATAAATGCCAAAAAGAGAAACAGCAGAGCTAGAATATAAATATTTGTTTTAAATCTACAAAACTAACACACTAAATAGATCTCATAAGCTTATGCACATGCATATCTTGTTTTGTTTTAAAGTTTGGTAGGACTATTGTTGCAATTACGGAGTGCAGAAATAACTTAATGAAACTGCAGCGGAAACCCTTATTCAACACTTTGCTTTGCTCTCCCCTTTCTTTGAGTAAATCTGACGTTATAAGCATAACTGGTTCTCTGTGGACCTCTTAAATAATTTAAAGATGCTGAGCCTCATATTCTACAGCCCAAAGATGCTGACATTATTTTAAATTAGGTTTTTACACTTAAAACGTATTGAAGTGCATTTGGGGGAGATGGAGTTTTGCTACCTGTGCTTTTTTTTCTATGAGAATAGTGTTCAGCAGACAGAGTTGGAATAAAAATAATATATCCATGGTTTGTTTTTAAATTCTTTACCTCCAGTCAGATGACATGAGCTATGGTAACACTCTTATGACAACCTGGTAGTTTCAGAATAATAGTTTGTCTTTAATTCTTCACCTCCAGACAAGTGAAATAAACTAGAATAACACACATATGACAAGCTGGTAATTTCAGAATAAATTCTGAATGCAAAGAGAGTTGTTCATATCAAGTGAAAAGACCAAAACCTAAATATTTTCTAAGAAAAGCAAAAGACGGCTCTTGTGATGTATCTCACTACTCTATGGATTTGGATTTTGGCACAATTCAAAAGATGCCTGTGGTATGCAAAGCCATACAGAAAGTCATTTCTGCAATGCTGAAATGTGGCCATTACTTTACCTGTGGCACCAATTTTAACAGAGTTCAGCTGTGCCTAAATAATCCTAAACCCAAGAAATGTACTATTCTTTGTCTGCACCTTCATCTCTTTCTACACAGAAGACAGAAAGTCAGTTCCATCCCATTCCTACATACAACTGCCACATGTGGTTTTCAAGTCCCTAGGTTGCATGTATCTGGGTCAGAGGCAAAGCTCAAAGTTGAACTAGGGCTTATTACATGCCTGGCCTCAATCAGAATTTTCCTTATGTGATCAGGCATGTTCCCAGTTGCCATGCAATGCAAGTTGGCAAGGGAGAGGGGGAGTAAAGAAAAAAAAACCACCGGGAAATGGGCACCATGCCAAGTTTTCACAGAGTGAAAAAATGGAGCCCCTGAGAGAAACAAATGTTTGGAACTGCTAACCCTTCTGCCCTGTCACATTCCAACTCAGTCAGATGGTCACAGCCAGTCTATGCCAGAATATGCTGTGCTACTGAGCACAGAGACAGATTTCTAGCCTCACAGGACATGGCGTTGTGTACTGGGGATTCATATGAGTTCACATGAAAGGTTCATTTTTTTTCCTTGTACCTGATGCCTAGGTTTCTAATGCCTCCTGTTGCCTTTTCCTTATGCTGCCTCTCTTCTAGATTTTATTTCCCACTGAAATCTGATTCCATACTCGCCTGATTCTAGTTATATTATACTTGCTTTAGTCAAATTCATGGTCGTTAGACATAGGTTTAATATCCAATGAGTAAAATTGACTGATTGTAGAAAAGAAAGATATTCCTCTCAGTAGAAAGAAAAAATATATTAAACCAGGAAAAGATTTCAAACTTGCTCAGATGGGGTGTTTTGACTTTGTGGGTGTAGCAAGAAAATAAGTTGGTTGGCAATCATCTTGGGGATCTTGGGGGAAATCCCAGTCAGTCATACACGATGGAATAACATTGGACTTGACTTTTCCATTTGCCAGAGACATGACTTTGGGAAAACCACTTAATCCCCCTTGTGTTTACTCATCTGCCAATGTGTACAACAATGACCGATTTGCACATATTACAAGGTAATTAGAAGAATACTAAGATGGACTATAAGAAAGCATGGTTTACAAATATAAAACACTGTATGAGGATACAGAACAATCATCTTTTTCTAATGGGCCCTGGAAAGGTGTAAAATTGTTAAGCCTTCCAGGGACCGTCCTCCACAAAATAGTATAGTTAGTTTTTGAACTAAAGCCTTCAACAATTGGTGTCTTTGTTTTGTTTATTATTTTGGATCTGCCTTAACAGCTTTATTGGTACATAGTTTATATACCATATAAATCATCCACTTAAAATGTATAATTCAATGTGTTTTTTTCACATATTCACATTTGTGCAAGCATCTTCACAAACTAATTTGAGAACATTTGTCCACCACAATAAATAAATACAAACATACATACATTCCCATTTGCAATTACTCCCCATTTCCATCTGACTAACCCTTACTCCCCAGCCCTATGGCAACCACTCTTATCAATTTCTCTATCAATGGATTTGCCTATTCTAAAATCATACAATATGTGGCATTTTGGAATTGTCTTCTTTCAAGGTTTCAAGTTGTGATATGTACCAGTACTTCATTCTTTTCTATGGCTGAATAATGTTTGATTGTATAGATCAGTAGTCGGCAAACTGCGGCTCTCGAGCCACATGCAGCTCTTTGGCCCTTGAGCGTGGCTCTTCCACAAAATACCACGTCCTGGGCGAGTCTATTTTGAAGAAGTGGCGTTAGAAGAAGTTTAAGTTTAAAAAATTTGGCTCTCAAAAGAAATTTCAATCGTTGTACTGTTGATATTTGGCTCTGCTGACTAATGAGTTTGCCGACCACTGGTATAGATCATCTTTTTCTAATGGGCCCTGGAAAGGTGTAAAATTGTCCATATATATAGATGGACATTGGGTTGTTTCAACATTTTGATTATTATGAGTAATGCTTCTATGAATATTCATGTACAAGTTTTTATGTGGACATATGTTTTTATTTCTCTTGAGTGTATACCTAGGTCTTCTGGGTCATATGATAACTCCCTTAATCTTTTGAGGAACTTCCAGACTATTTCTCAATCACTGGCATCATTTTACATTTCCACCAGCAATGAATGAGGATTCTAATTTTTCTACACCCTCTACAATGTTTGTTTTTGTCTGTGTATTTTAGTATATCCATCCTAGTATTTGTAAAATACTATATCATCGTGATTGTGATTTGTACTTCCTAATAATGTTGAGTATCTTTTCATGTGCTTATTGGCAATTTGTATATCTTCTTTGGAGAAACATCTATTCAGATCCTTTGGCTATTTGTTAATTGAATCATTTGTCTTGAATTTAGCTGTAAGATTTCTTTATATATTTTCATAAATTCCCTTGTCAGATATATTTGCAAATATGTTCCATTCCATGAGTTGCCCTTTTAGTTTCTTCATGGTGTTATTTGCAGCACAAAAGTTGCTGCAAATTATTTCTTCAATCCAAAATTCTGTTAATGTAAATTGTGATCACTGACCTGATTGATCACAATATGTACAAATTGTTCTCATGTTAATCATTAATTTCTAATGAACAAAAGAATCTAAATTTGTTTAGTTTTTTTGTTGCAAGTAGCATGTTGCTAGTTTTCCACTGTGCTTTCACTAGTGAATCTATGTAGATAATCCATTTTTTAAAGCAGTATGTTTTCCTCAAAAATGACTTCCAATTTATCTTCATTTGTAAACTCAGTTGTTTTGCAGTTAACTAATCAAATGCTTCTAAAATAGAAGCCCGGATTTATTTTGTTTATTTTTCTTTAATATATATAGAGAGCGAGCAAATATACAATCATTCTAATAATTAAAACAAAAATAATACACATTCAATAAAAGTAAAAGTATTCTCACCCTGCTCTCTTCTTCCAATCATTGACCTTCTTCTTCTCACACCACAGTGACAAGTAATCCCAGGTGGCATGATTTTCTGTGCTCATATAAACACACACACACACACACACACACACACACACACACACACACACACACACACATCCTATCTAATAAAGAGGGAATATGTTAATTGACTGCCCCACCCTCAAAGATGGCAGCGCCCACAGCTACAAGATGGCAGCGCCAAGTCCCCTCAGCCCTGCCGGGCGGCAGGCACACGGCAAGGCCGGGCCTGCCTGGAGTTCCCCAAGTCCCCTCAGCCCCCCAGCCACCCAGGGCCGGCCCGAGGCACAGGCAAGCCTCAGATGGAGGCTGCCCAGCTGCCCAGGGCTACCCGAGGCTCAGGTAACCAGGGCCGGCCTAGGCTTGCGCTGCCCGCAGTGGCAGCGGCAGAGGTGTGATGGGGCATCACCTTCCCCTGATCGCTGGGTGGCCTCCCGCCCCTGAGGGCTCCTGGACTGTGAGAGGGGGCAGGCCGGGCTGAGGGACCCCCCTCTCCATTTTTTTGCATTTCATTTTTTCCTCTAGTATATATTTAAATTTCTGGGTTTACAATTTAAGACTTTATAACAAAATTGGGATCACACAATATACATTATTCAAATTGCCTTTGTCATTTAACAGAACATAAACATTCTTCCAGTTAAAAGCAGTTAGCCTTATTCTTCTAATTACCTTGTAATGTGAGCATATCAGTCATTGTTTTCTTTTTTAAAGTAGCTATATAATTATAGTGTGCCATTCCCCAATGATGAAAATTTATACCACTTCTTGTTTTTAGCCTCTGCAAAAACCATCTTTATACATATATCTCTTTGGGTTTTCTTTTCTTCTGAATTGTTTTGGTATATATTTTGTCCATTCTATTGATTAATAATTAATTCATAATAGTTCTTTGTATAGTAAAGATATATACATTATATCTGTGATATGCATTTCATTTTTTCCATTTTATTGGTCAGTTTTTGATTTTATAAAATTATTTCTTTAATCAAGACTTTTTTACAATTGTTTACATATTAAAATGTATACTCTCCTTTATGCATTCTGTGCTCCCCATCTAATATAAAAAGTAGATGACAGATAGATGTAGACAGATTAATAAATATACATTTATGCTGATTAAGCAAATAAATTGTTTTCTAGTCGGACACACTGGAATTTGAAAGCAGTGGCTGCCTCTGAGAATTGGAAGAAAGCTACTTTGCCCTGTATGCCTACTTTTGCTATCTGAACTCCTAGCATATCTAATGAGTACTGGATAATGACAAAGGACAGGATATCTAAAATCATACTTCTAGATTCAAATCTCTGCTCTGACACTGACTAGCTGTAGAAAGAGATTCGCTTATCTCTCTGAGTTCAGACATCCCCCAGAAGCTCATCACTCTCTTAAAACATTTTTAATAGTCTTAAGCATTTTTTAATATTTTCTGTT
Organism: Cnephaeus nilssonii; assembly: GCF_951640355.1. Lineage (NCBI taxonomy): Eukaryota > Metazoa > Chordata > Mammalia > Chiroptera > Vespertilionidae > Cnephaeus > Cnephaeus nilssonii. Next base: position 40,309,199 of record NC_137085.1, on the reverse strand, counting down.
AATTTTAGTTGTTTTTCAGCTGTTTATTTTATCCAAGCAATGAAACTCGCCATTATTTGAAAAATCTTATTTGACTTGAATGGTAATGATTCTAGTGCTTTGAGAGTAAGCTTGTTGTTGGATACACACACATACATTCATTAAATCTCTACTTATTCATGTTTTATGAAAGGTTTTTATGAAGAATAAATATTAAATTTAATTAAATACCTTTTCAACCTCTATGAGAAAAATCATAATCACAGAACTCTAATTCTTAGATTTATTGCTCTGGTTAACTGTAGTAACGGATTTCATAATATTTACCCACCCTTAAACTATTGGCATAGACTTCACATGTAAACCTGATAACATGTTATTCAGATGTTTTCATTAACACTCATAAGTGGAATTGGTCTGTAGCTTTTATTGTCCAGTTTCAGTTTCAAGGTTATGCTAATTTCTTAAAAAGATCTTTTGGGCAGAAAAGCAAAGTATTCGAATCTTTTATTCATTCTCTATGCATTGGAACAACTTAAACAACTTTAGAGTTTTCTATTTGTTAATGATTTGGTAGACTTCATCTACTAAATCCTGTGGTCCAATGCTTTGTTGAAAGAGATAGTCCTTTGAAATTTTTATCATTTTTTAAATGGTGATTTACTTTAATTTCATATTTCAAGGCTGGTTTTCTTAAATTATCATCATCATCATCATCATCAATTTTTATGTCATTATTTCTTTCAGATTAAAAAAATTACTTGCATAGAACAAACTAAAGTATTATCTTATGTCATACTTACTATTTCTTAAATTTTTTTCAATCTATCTTTTTTCATCTTTGGTCACCTAAAGGTAAATCTATATATTTTTAATATTTATAAAAGAATTGGTTATTGAATTAATAAAATAGTTCTCTTTTTTCCTGTATTTTAGTCCACTGCCTCTGCTTCCCAAAGACTTTTAACATTTTGAGGTGGATATGATTAATTTATTTTTATTCATTAGGCTTTAATGACAGGTATATATAGGCTCTGTGTATAACTGAGCCCTAAGGTTTCAGGGACTCCTCCACAGGTTCCAAGACATGGTTCTTCATAATTTTTAAAAATATTTTATAACTTTATTTTAACATTCTCTGTGGCAAGAGAATAGTTTAAAAGGATTTTAAATCTATTCTCTAATTTCTATGGCAGATTTTTATTTTTCTTATAAAAGCATAGGGAAAAATCATTGATCTGCTTTGTTAGGTAAAGGATTCCATTTTTCCTTCTTTACTTGATTACTCATGATCTGAGAGAGAGTAAATTAAAATCTCTTATGACATGTTTGTTTCCATTTCTCACACATCACATCTTGTTGGGGGCTTTTTATAATTAAATGGAAGATTTTTAGAAATATTATCGTACAAATTGAGTTTATTTACTTTAAAATATTTGATAGAACAGAAATATCTGGTATTTGGTTCATGTCATCTCACTTTATTAATTCTCTTTTTAATGCAAATGATATGGTGATACAACTGACTGACTGATTCCACCAGACAGAATGAGAGGGTGGGAAGTGCTCTCAATGGGAAAGAAAAGAAGGAATAGTTATGTGAAGCAGGCATCACCACAGCACCTCCCCAGTCTCCAAGGTCATCATGTCCCCACAGGGACATAAAATTGTTATGACTATCACCTGCATGAAATGACCATTCCTCTGAGTTTTTAAGAAGAAAGTTTCTCTTTGCCATGGCCACCCAGGTTTAGAAAATCTGGATCCTTTACTGCCTGCTCTCCAGATACAAGAAACAGGTACAAAACATCTTTAGCATTTCCCTCGGTGTTTAAGAAGAGATAAGCAGAGCAAAGATCAGTTTCCCAGGTGTATCATCCCTCAGCCAAAGCAAACTAAAAACCTGCCTGAAGTCTATTTCGGCAGCTCTCTTTAATGATTTTAACTTTGAATTCTGCTTTGTCTAAATTTTTTTTCCTTCCTTGCTTGCTTCCTTTTTACTTTTACATTTGCCTGTTACATCTTGATTATTTTTAAATGTTTTTAAACTTTCTCTGCCACATTGTTTTAGGTCTTTCTTAAAAACAACAAAATACTGAACTTTCTTTGTTTGCTAAGACTATTATGATTATTTATTTGATATAGGAATATATACAAATTTTCTGATGTAACTAAAATAAAAGATTTTATGCACTGTCTTATTTACTAGTTAACACATTTACTTAATATTTAACATATTTATCATTAGTTTTCCTGCTTTACCTCTCATTAATTTTGTCAGCTTACTCAACTTTCTCTTCATTTTGTCTTCCTTCCTTTCCCCCTATTAATTTTACAGTACATCTATGCACTTTAATTTTACTAACAGCCATAAGTAAGCCCATATTACTCCATTATTTTATAAAAATTAAATAAGTATAGTCTTTCTCTAGTATCTTTTGCTTTCTCTTCCTACCTCCCACAATTTAACTGAGCTAAGCCTGTTAGAATCGAGATTTCTTGTTAATAGAGCTATCTGAGAGCAAGAAGGGATTCCTTCCCTTTCTAAAAACATGCAAATGCTATAAAACAAAATCACTATGTTTAAAAACCTAGAGAATGTTGACATACAGAGAAGTACCAGAAACGAAGAGAGAACACAAAACCAGATTATTTTGTTTGGCAGGGACAAGGGGCTCATGGGAGTATAGAAACTAGGGCTTCAAAACTGCTCAGGGAGGCTGCCCGGAGCCCAGGTTCACTGCATGTGATGAGCTGCAATCACAAAGGCCTGCTCTGTTCTGAAATAGAGAATTGAGAGCTCTCCATACCTGCTTGAAGAAGAAAGCTCAATACTTCTTTCTTCTCGAGCCATGGGTAAAAACAGACTCATCTTTAGAAACTCAAGATTCCTTCACTGCAGAGCTTCTCAAACAGGATACTAATCAGCTGAGGATCTTACTAAAATGTACCTCCTGATTAAGTAGGGCTCCAAATTCTGCATTTCCAACAGGGTGACCACACCAAACTGCAAGTGTGGGTCTGAATGAACACCACCCTTAGAAAAATAGGGACTCCAAATTACTATAAAAGCTAGACTACAACTGCTGAAACCTGCAGAAACAAATGTAAAAACACCCTCTAGGGCACAAAGGATATCCACTGCAAACCATCTCCTCCTCTAAGTTGAATTCAGAGTCAAAAAATTTTAAAATCACAGTAAGTAACCAGTCGGTAGGCCTAACAAATGAATAATGGATATGTTGATGTCAAACTGGGCCAACTGGCAAAAGAAAGCTTCTATGTCAATAAAGATACTTTGACTATAAGTAACAGAAAAAAACAACACAATGACGAGTAGCTTAAACCATTAGTACACTGATTACTTCATAGAACAAAAAGTATAAACCAGGTGGTGCAGGTTAACTCAACAAAATGGTGGCCATAGGACTCAGTGGTTTCTACTTCCTGTGCTGTGGTCCTCAATAAGTGGGCTTTTACCCTTGAAGTTTGCCTCAAATGCTCACCAAATAACTACAGCCATTCTAAGCAACACATACTCACTTGACAGTGTCCCAAATTAAAAAAAAAAAAAAAAAAAAGCAGAGGAGGCGGCAGTTCTCACATATCCCTGTCTTTTCATCAGAGGAAGATCTTTCCCAGAAATCCTTCAAACTACCCTGGAAACCTCATTCTGTGTCTCGTCAGAACTTGTCATACATCAATCTTTGCAAGAGCCATTGGCAAAGGGGCACAGCATGAATCTGCTTGATCTAGACCAGTCATGGTTCATCTCCTGGGCTGGGGCTGGGTTGGCCTTCTGGGAACACATCTCTGATTCTCTGATCCCTTGACATAATTGACATTCTGTTCACTAAGAAGAGAGGAAATGCCTATTGGTTAGGAAACCAACATTGTCTGCCTCAATCTGATGCTCATTTTAAAAATTTTAATTTCTGCTGTTCTAAGTCTATTTCAGCTATATGGGGTGAGGGTGAGGTTGTCTCAGGGTGATAATGAGAATAAAAGCTAGATTTTGGATGACAGCCATATTCCTATCTGATGCCCCAATATGTCTTTATCACTTTTAAAGTGAGATTTGCATATAATCAACTTATAGCATAGAAATGAAAAAAAATGTCTAAGAATGTCTATATTTTTGGAGTAACACAGAAAAGAAAGAGACATAATATTTTAAACTTGTTTAGAACAAATGCCAAAGCGTGGATGTGATACTGCTTAAATTTTGGACAATCAGTTTTTATATGCACATTATATGACTTCTTTTATTTTTTGATAAGCTAAATTTTTTTAAAAGAAAATGAATTTTGAAAGAGTATTTCAAGCTTTCATAGCAGCTGACAACTGACCAAATCATAATGGTGAGAGTTAATCTAATAAGAAATAAAATTCTGGTGACAATCATGAGACTTCTAAAGATAAACACTTGATAAAAGTAAAATGTTAAAGGAGGTTTCCTATCTTCTACTCTAAGATTTTTTTTTCTTTATTGATTAAGGTTTTACATATGTGTCCTTATCCCTCTATTGCCCCCCACCCCCCCCACACACACACACTCATGCCCTCACCCCCTGCTGTCTGTGTCCATTGGTGAGGCTTATATGCATGCATACAAGTCCTTTGGTTGATCTCTGCCCCTTACCCCCACCTTCCCCTACCTTCCCCCTGAGGTTTGATGATCTGATCGAGGCTTCTCTGTCTCTGGATCTGTTTTTGTTCATCAGTTTATGTTGTTCAGTATATTCCACAAATGAGTGAGATCATGTGATATTTATCTTTCTCTGACTGGCTTATTTCACTTAGCATAATGCTCTCCAGTTCCATCCATGCTGTTGCAAATGGTAAGAATTCCTTCTTTTTTACTGCAGCATAGTATTCCATTGTGTAGATGTACTACAGTGTTTTAATCCACTCATCTGCTGATGGGCACTTAGGCTGTTTCCAAATCTTAGCTATGGTGAATTGTGCCGCTATAAACATAGGGGTGCATTTATCCTTTCTGATTGGTGTTTCTAGATTCTTGGGATATATTCCTAGAAGTGGGATCACTGGGTCAAATGGGAGTTCCATTTTTAGTTTTTTGAGGAAACTCCATACTGCTCTCCACAGTGGCTGTGCTAGTCTGCATTCCCACCAGCAGTGCACAAGGGTTCCTTTTTCTCCGCATCCTCGCCAGCACTTGTCATTTGTTGATTTGTTGATGATAGCCATTCTGACAGGTGTGAGATGGTACCGCATTGTCGTTTTGATTTGCATCTCTTGGATGATTAGTGACTTTGAGCATGTTTTCATATGTCTCTTGGCCTTTCTTATGTCCTCTAAGATTTTAGATAGATAGATAGATGGATGGATGGATGGATGGATAGATAGATAGATAGATAGATAGATAGATAGATAGATAGATAGATAGATAGATGATAGATAGATGATAGATTTCTATAATCTATACTAAAGTGTAATATTAAGAAACTTAAACAAGTGGATTTGGCAAGTTATAAATAAAGAGGTTTCATTGGTTTTTGTTTTCTTTTTATTTTTCAGAGAAAATTAGTTTTGAGAACTAGAATGTAGTAATATCAAGGAAAGCCAAAATGCTTTAGGCTAGCTACAATCTTTACCCCTTAAGGGATTTACTGCTGTATTTTTTTCCCCATCTTATTCTGGGCAGAGTCACATGCTTCTTCTCAAAGGTCAAGAAACCTCAGAGATAGAAAAAAGATTAAAATATCTCCAAACTCTATTTGCTACTTCAGTAAAAATACAAGGTATTCTCATGCCTTCTAGTTTGATAACATCAACATCAAATGATTAACAACCACCATTTGTTCTAGCCCTCACAAGTGAATATGGAAAGACAAAAATCCAAATTTCAGGCCTGCCTTTGGCATATTGTCTCTTTTGAGTCTCATCATAAATTTAGAGTTGGCTAAATTGTCTTGCTTTGTTGGGGTATATAATAAGTTAATAGATCTTCAGATGGGAAAAAATAGAACAGGTGGCTGTTGTTTCTAAAGCTAGAATATGTGTAGGCTGTAGATGGAGTTCAAGTAGAGGATGTCACTTGAAATGTGAGGTAGGATTTGAGGAAAGCTACAGGGGTACCTACACATATGGCAATTAGTCGAGAGCATTTGTGGAGGGCATGTAGACATAATTCCACCTTGTCAAGGATCTGTGGATTTCGCTCCAGGAAGATATTAGATGAAGAATAATGCTTTTCGTCTTTCTGGAAGATTCAAATTTGGTTGTTTTCAATTATCACTGTAGTCACAACAACTAATTAATTGCAAATTCATTCTGAATGTGTTCCCATAGGAGTACACGCATCATTTAAATCTGAAAAGCTCCCTAGCCATAGATAAATGTTTGGAGAAATGAAAGAATGTCTTAGATTTATATAGTACTTTATAGTTTTGGAAAGAGTTACAAAATAAATCAGAAAAGGAATTGCATGCCCATCATCTTTGATCCTCACAACAACCTTGTGAAAAGGAGGAAAGCGGGATTCAGAAAGGTTAACTGACTTTCCCAAGGTCAACTAACTAAAAAGTTTTCAAGTCAGGGACTACACCTTCAGACTGCTCTTCAGTTTAATGATCTTCTGACCTCTGGTCCAATGCACTTACTGTTTCACATGACATTATGAGGTTTGTATTTTAACATCACACATTTTGGAGAAGTGCACTAGTCAAAAAGAACAAGGCCAGAAAAAGATGGCATCAGGGGTTTTTTGAGTTGGGTTTCTTTTCCCTGAAGGTAAGTGGTCAAATGGAGTGGGAAGAGTCTCCCTGTGTTTCTCTGTCTCTGTTTCAGGAATGTGATTACCGCAGTTCACATTACAGTGATGTGTGGCATCACTTGCATCTTCTCAAATTTCTAGACCTTGCATTATCACATCAGGGTAAGCTTAAAACTCATCACTGAGGGCCTTGTATCTCTGAACACATTTCATATGTTAAAAAAGGAAAACTATAATCAAATATTTATGTTTAAAAACTTTTTAAATATTCAAACCAAAGAAATAATGTAGAAATTCCGAATGAAATGACAATCAGAAATCTTAAAACTGTGTTAATGGTGACAACCTATTTCAGAGATTAAACTAGTCGCTAAACTATAAAAAACACTTAGAAAGGTTACAATCCCATTTAGGTATTTTTATTTCACTTTTTTTCTATAGTTGGGGTTCATTAATTAAGTGTTTCATACACTGATATAGGTTTTGTGCTCAAACAAAAAAACAATTTCAATGAAGAATACATTATAATAACACAAATTTCCTGCTTTTCATACTCATAAAACATACACTCAACAAAGCCCATTTCACAATGTCAGGGACACACCTGAAGGGTGTCTGGTAGGCAAAGAAGATGGCTGGAGTCAGGATACCCTTCAAGCTGACATTTTAAAAGAAAATATGCTCAAATTGTTTGGAAAGGCAAATTAGTCTTTCAAAGGGGCAAGCAAATAGGGCTGTATCTTCTCAGAGACTAAGGGCACATGGTGCTGGGGTCAGTACAGAGAATGATGAACTTGACCACAGGACCCAAAAGCAAACTGATAAAAGGTGAGTCCATTTTCCCCTTGAAGTTCCTTTACCTTTACTACAGGACAACACGCCCTGTGCAGGGAATACCTGGGTAACTACATATTCCTTGAGGTGCAAGCATACACATGCCTATGTTTTGTCAAGGACCCAGAGGTCTCAGGAACCAACTGCACTGACACCAGGAAGCAAAGGTGGCTAAGTCTGGGTCAGTGCACCCAGCAGGTGTTGAGGACTATTGTGAGGCATGACACAGTCACTGGGAACCATTTATTTCCTAAAATAAATTACAAAGCATTCCATGTTTACTCCCATAAAAAGGGTTCTCTTACTCTCTTTTATTTCGGTTTGCTTTCTAAACAGGTACAGAAATGTGTGGAACAAAAGATAGCCTCCTGATGCTTCTGTGTCTGGGGAACTTGACCATCCCTTCAACGCTGCCACAGCCCTGCAGAGAACATCTCCCACAGACAAGACCAAGTTCCTTTGAGACAATGAAGCTCAAGGTAACCAGAGCATGAACCTTTAATTAAAGGAGGAGGAGAGAGAGGAGGAAAAATCCCAATGCTGTGACTTAATAAAAGCTAAGGGAGCTGCTGCCTCCAAATATCTTCTACTGTCACTCTTGTGTAGAAGGACACAGCATCATTTCTGAAATTCTAGAAGTAATAACTTATCCTGGCAAACCCTAGGTGAGTGGGGAAAGAAGAAAGGTAGAAGCAACCCAAAGATATCACAGGGTTGGGTAAAGAGAGGAGAGAAGGGAAGAGGCTGGAGGGGAGGTAATTAGAACACAGTGCTGGGAAAGTGTCATAGTCTAGGGAGAAGTTGGTATGTTGTGCAGAAATTATAGTAGAATCATCTAAACCTCATTAAGAAATTAGGGAGGGGGTGGTGACCATTAGTGGAATAAAAATATACAGAGAGTAGCCTCTCCAAATTAAAAGGGGAAAATTTGAATGAACAGCATCTTTATCAAACCAACAATAGTTGAGGAAAAGGAAAAAGAAATAAACAATACAAAACATAAAAAGATGAAAACAAAAACACTAAGGGAATGAATTGGATTCATGCATTCAAATACAGTTGGGTTAAAAAACAAAAATCACCTTGGCCAGGTGGCTCAGTTGGTTGGAGCATCGTCCCATGCACTGGAAGGCCATGGGCTTGGGCACATATCTAGGTTCAGGTCCAGTCCTCAGTCCAGGAACATGCAGGAGGCAAGGGATCGATGGTTCTCACATCAATGTTTCTCTTTCTCTGTAGCTCTCTCTCTCTCTCCTGCCCTCCCTTCCCCTCTGTCTAAAATCAGTAAGCATATCCTTGGGTGAGGATTAAAAAACAAAAGAAAAAAACCAGCTATATCTCACTTAAAAAAAAAAACAACACTTAAAACAACTTGAAAAATAAAAGGGATGAGAAAGAGAAATTAGACAATTGTATACCAAAGGAAGTATTCTCCTTAGTAGAGTTTTTTAGTTTATTATTTTATATCATACAATAATGTTTGCTTTCATAGTAATGTTGAATCCTTATAGTTGATAAAAATGGAGACTCTAAAACAGTGGTTCTCAAAATGTGATTCCAAAATCTAGGAACTCATAGAAATGGAAACTCTAGGCCTCTACCCCACCCCAACACTGACCTATGAAACCAGACATTCTGAAGTTAGGCCAGAAATCTGTTTTTACCAAGTTCTCCTGGTGATTCTGTTTACTTTAGGAATTATATGAGCCTATATGTGCATTATTGGTTTCAGGAACCTAAAGCAGCCTCTGCCAAAGAGACAATGACGTTGCCTACTAGTATAGTGAAGGAGAACATATCTGGGGCTGACAATCAAGAAGCGGTAAAGAACTTTGAGAGAATATGATTGAGCCACTAATATCTGCTCTAGCTCCCCCAAATTTACTTTTTAATAGAGTTAGAGAGAGAAAAACAAAACAAAACCTTGCGATATTCATCTGCTCAAGAAAGTTGTCTAAGATGAGGTTTAAGCAGTCTCAGATTTGAATTCTAGCTCTGTCGTTTATAAATTGAGATGACATTAGGCAAGTAACTTCATTTCTTTAGGCCTCAATTCCTCAATCTGTAAAATGGAGAAAAGAATCTTATCTCAGAATATTTTTGTGAAAATTAAATAAGCTAAAGAAATAAAGTACTTAGCATATTGCTAGCACTTAGTCATCTCAAAAAGTGGTAGTTTATTATAATAATAAATATTACAGCTAGCCCAAACTTAGTTTAACTAAGTGCCTTATGTTTTGATTTTGTAATCCTCAAAACAATCTCATGAGGCAAACACCATTATCATCCCTGTTTTACAGATGAGTGAAATAAGGCATAACACTAGCTTAAGGCTGCCAGTTGGTAAGTGGCAGATATGAGTTCTATCTAAGCAGGCTGACCCTAAAGCCTGTACAGTTACTACTAGACAGGTCCCCTCCAAGATGATGTTAATGATGATTACATGGTCTCTCCTATGATTGCCAGTCAAGACATTCCAATTCTACATTCCCACTTTGCGTTCCACCCACATATCCTTGGAAGTTTATTTAAAAGAATGAACTGCTCACCTAGAAGGATAATAAACCAGCAATGCTAGAATTAAGTCTCTTGTGTTAATACAAAAGACAACTGAAGATTTGGTCCCATAAATTATCCCTTAATTTATGGGCCATTCAGCCAATGCTTTGAGGCAAATTTGTCCTTAGCACTGTACCATGTATTCAATAGAGCATACTCTTTTACAACTTCTCCTGTCTAGCTAAGATGTATCATCTCATGCGATGATCATCAGTTGCCTTTTAGCATTGCTCTTCCATTGCACCCACCTGCCAAATACGTAGACTTGAATAAATTCTCCACTCTGCCTATACCAGTGCTGCTAAGGATTGCTAGAAAATCAAACAGCTACTATGTGACAGTGCACATAAAGTACTTAGCACATCAGCAAGCACATGGTGAGTGAATGAAAGAAAACATCATCTATTACTACTTGTCAATTTTATTTCATTCTTAATAGTGGCTAGTTTAGACATATTCTTTTTCCTCTCGGCAGATGACCTCCATATCACTTAAGGATTCTCTCAGCTTCTTGCCACCAAATCAACAGGCTTACTTGCATCCATACCTACAATTGTAATTTCCCTCACATAAAGGGGATGTCATATTCTATCCTCCAGTGCCATTTTTCCCACGGATATTTTGATGTTTTGAACCCCAGATCTTCCTGTCTTTTCAGGATTTCATTATTTCAATAATACCTTCTTGTTCTTATACCTCCTGTCATTTTTTTCTTGAAAATATTTTTTTACAATCAGCAGAAAATTTTTCTAGTTCTTCATAACCATTCACTCCTCAACCCACTGAACACTAGATTTTATTCTCCAACATCCCCTTATAATTTGTCTTGCCAATTTTTTTTAAAAAAAGCTATCATATAATCTGGGAATGTATCTTGCAGAAATTATCCAAAAATTAGAAAACACATTGATCACAAGATAGTCACTGAAACACATTTCTTAATTCAAAATGTTAAAAGAAAATTACATGCCCACAGGTAAGAGACTGGTTAAATAAACTACAGTATATCTATCTAAATAAAACTTATACAACATTTAAAAATAGATAATTATGAATCAATATGGCAATACAGAATCCTTCTTAAGCTAACATTAATAAGAAGGAACAAAGCTGTTATGAGTGTGGTCTGATTACAATAATGGAAAACTTACCATTTGGATGAAAAACAAAAGAGAAGCCACAAATATTGTACTGAGTTTAATGTTTTAGTGTTAGGATTATGATTGATATCTTCCTCTCTATTTGCCAAACTCCCTGTAATGTTGTGACATTGTTTTCACAATTTAAAAAAGACAGACTTATTTTCATAGACCAGACAATTCTTACATAAGTTATGACACATCAGTAAACCTGCCAAGTTTCCTCAGCCTTTCTCACATTTAACAAATGTATTGAGGGACTGTGCAGTTTTAGCCTGAAGATGGCGGGGGGTAAATATTTTTATCATTTCTAGCTGACATCTCTTAAGCGTCTGTGTGCAGAATCCTCTATTAAGCTTGGGACAAGTCAACAAGTGAATTGAAGTTGACTTTGATTGGCATAAATACCATATTTATCTTTTCAGATATGTAATCAGGAGACAGCTGTCTGGCCACACTTGATTACTAGCATTTCTAAGGTTAATGTAATATCCAAGTTTGAAATCTTGAATATTACAGATAAAATCAGAAGCCCTCTGAAACAGCAGGCCTCATTTACTCTGCCCCCAACTTTCAGAAACAGGCTGTAATGCATATTCTTTAATTCTCATATCAGAGAAAATTTAAAGAAAAATATATTATACTTATCACTGTAATTGAAGAAGTTGGTTTATTTTTTATCCTCACTTGAGGGTATATTCAGAGAAAGGAAGGGAGAGAGAGATAGAAACATCGATCCATTGCCTCCCTCCCTACAGTACAAACCTGCAACCTAGGTATGGGCCCTGATGGGGAATCAAACCTACAACCTTTGGTGTACTGGACAATACTCCAACCAAGTGGCAAAAAAAGTGTTTTCAAAAGGTATACTAGTATGTACCATGTAGTATGATCAATATTTTGATCAATGAAGACATTAAGAAGGGTCAAAGATTGATTATATTAAATATCAACCCATTAAAAATAAATACAAGTAAATAAAGTATTTTAGACAACATAGCTTTTATACCTGCTAACCAAATCATTCAGCCTTTTTTGTCTCTAAGTTTTATCTCATGTATTTTGCAAGGATGGATGGATTATAGGCAGAGTCACCCTCAGGGCTCACATTCCCCGAATGTTACTATTCTTTCTCTACATATACCTATGCAAAAGGGATGCAAAATTCCACTACTCTCTGTGGCCTCTCATGTTCATCTCAACTCTAGATGAGTGTTGGGAGTCGAAGGGACAGTGTGAGGGTAAACAATGATAAATCAGCTTTTGTTCTGGGCTTTTTCAGATAACATGCACCCAGGGGATGTTCTCATTTATCCCCATTTCTCCAGGTTGCAGTGTCCCCATCCCACTCCACTCCCACTCTATTAACATCACTGCCATACTGGGTACAATTTCATATTCCTCTGGAGTGTTGATGGCAGATAAAAAGTTGAGAACTCCTAATTTAAAAGACCAGAAGAATGTAACTCCTTGTACTACTTAGAGATACCAGCAAGATTGAACTGTGTGTGGAAGATGCAATGTTATAAAAAGGAGATTCTAAAACAGTCTGAGAAAGGTTACAATTAGAATGGGTTGTTATTAGGATGTTAGAATCTAGGCAATGTTCCTTTTGAAGCCTTCCCTGTAAAACCATTTAGTGTATGTTGTTTTTGTTTGTTTGCTTGTTTGTTTTCAGTCAGAGAAGTAGTTGGCTGGGAAGCAAAGAAGTTTGTTGAAAGAATATTAGAGGCTCACCAGACAGATTAGAAGGTTGGGGTTTCAGCTTAGAAGCTAAGTTTCCAAGAAAGAAGTCCAAATTGTCCAGAACCAGTCTTATGATCTTCTGCTACTGTTGCCATGTGACCTAGATGCTGAAAGTTATACGACCTCTAGGAACATGACTCTACTCCCATCACCATGGTCACAGCACCTGTACCACTTCTTCATCAGAATTGAAACTGGCCACAAACACTTCATGCCAAATCCTCCCCTGGAAAATGGATTCACACTACTTATCTCCCAACCCAAGTCTTGGGTAAATGCATTTTATTTGTAGAGCCATGGTGACATACTTGTGTTCCACCTGCAAGAGTATTTTCTGGCTTCTATTTTAGGGAGCTCTGACTCACAAGTAAGAAATACTCCAATAATTAAAAAAAGGTACTCAACAGTTTGTGGGCAACAGAAGGCATGACAAATACCCATGCTATCATTTTACTGTTAACTGTTTTGGTAATTTACTTAACGAAATATTTGTTTTGCTTAAAAGATATAATGAACAACATAAATTGATAAACAAAAGCAGATCCAAAGACAGAGAAGCATTGATCAGACTGTCAAACTTCAGAGGGAAGGCAGGGGAGGGTGGGGGTAAGGGGGAGTGATCAACCAAAGGACTTGTATGCATGCATATAAGCATAACCAATGGACACAGGCAGCAGGGGGATGAGGGGGTATTGGGGGGATAAGGACATATATGTAATACCTTAATCAATAAAGAAAAAAAAAAGAGAATAGGTGAGCAAAAATATTACATAGTTCTATAAACTCACCTGCTTCTGAAAGATCTGGTTGTCCTGAGAACTACTCTTTCTTGAGTTCTTTCTGTGTACCAACCAGCAAAACATAATCCATAGACATGATCTTACTTAACCCTGGCAGCAGTTATTTATAGGTGAGGTTCAGAGAAGTTGGATGACTTGCCTAAGATCACATAGCCAGGAAAAAACAGGGCCAAAATTTTTGACCCAGAATGAGGCCTGGTAGATGTTCAGTATTTCACCTGAATCATCGCTCTCTCTACCCCAGTCACAAGCTCCATGCTGACACCAAGCACACAGTGAGACATTGTCTAAGCAGAATAAAGCACAGCAGGAAGAAACACAAATTCAGAAGAGCAGCATCCAAAGAGATGATTCCAGAATAACTGTGAGACAAACTTGCCATTTTCCAAATTATGTCAGAGCTGTGCGCTTCAAAATGTTTTTTGCTTATGTAGTCCCTAAAATAATTTTGAATAACTATCTACTCATCCTACATTTTGTAAGATGATACCTAAAATTTTATATACATTTAAATAACTAAAATCATGCAATTTCCAACATATTGTAAATATTAATACTTCAAAATAAAAATCTCATCACTTTTCAATGTATCAAATGGAAACTACATACATAACAATTTTATATACCTCATATTCCATTTTAAACCCACATGAATGAGCTAGCTACTCTTTATCATTGGGAATTTTATCTTTTCCTCTTCTTCTTGAACTCACATTTTCATTTTATTTCACTCATATAATTTTATTCTAATAAAATATATTTTATCCTGGAAAGTATTTTATTAATCTCTTATCATTCTTTTAGCACACAAAAATATCTTGTGTTTATTCATTAGATTTTAAAGTTTATTTTATTCCTAGTGATCCTAAACCTCTAATATTAAAAAAACTGAATAACTTATCACTAGTAATAAAAAAAATTTATAAAACTACATAAATACATAAATGTTTGAAATGTTGATATATCATTATTATATACTACATCTAAGATTTCATTGGATATACATGTCTTCAATGAGACAAATGGAGATTTTTTAAAAATGTTTTTAATATATATTTTTAATTTTTAGAAAGAGGAAGGGAGAGGGATAGGGATAGAGAAATATCATCAATTGGCTGCCTCCTCCACTATTGGGGACTGAGCCCCCAACCATGGCATGTGCCCTGACTCAGAATCAAACTGGTGACCTCTTGGTTCATGGGTCGACGCTCAACCCTTGAGCCTCACTGGCTGGGTGAGATTTTTTTTTTTTAACTGTGCATGCTTCTATAGGACAGAGTGTTAGAATGACTGACTATTAATAGTCTCAAATTATGTGGTTGCAAGTGGAACTTTATTGCCCTTTATTTTCAAATTTCTTCCTCTGATCCTTACATTTCCTCTTTTAATAGACCGTTCACTTACCCAGGCTCATAGTTACTCTGAGAAAAGGAAATATATCTTTCCCCTCTCAACACTTCCCACTAACATCCAATTAATTTTCAAGATCTATCTGCTCAGGGTCTATGCTTTCTTCTCCTCCGTTACCTTATATCTGCCACTACCCTGAATTTCATTGGTAGCTACTAACTGGTCTCCCTCTTTCCTTTTTTCTTCCCAGCTAATCTATCTTAAATATTGCTTTCTAGTCAATCCTGCTTGCCCAAAGAAAGCTCAGGTCTTGTAACTGTCCTGCGTTAAAACCTACTATTCTTCCCCCATTATCTAAAATATTCCTTCCAAGCACCTTAGCCCAGACCTGCTCACTCAAGGCCAATCACAATGTGATTATTATTTTACTAGAGGCCCAGAACATGAAATTCATACATGAGTAGGGTCCCTAGGCCTGGCCTGCAATCAGGGCCAATCTTTCCCAGCTGCTGGCAGCCAGGCCCGCCCCCAGTTCCCTGTTCCCCATAGGGCAATCAGAGCCTGCTGGCCGGGGTGAAGAACCAAGAGGTTGGCCAGCAGGCCCCAATAGGGTGATCAGGGCCTGTGGACTGGGGGCAGCTCCTGTGTTGAGCGTCTGCCCCCTGCTGGTCAATGCGTATCATATAGATCCGTTGTTCCGCCAACCGGTCAATTTGCATATTATGCATAAATACATACACACACACACACACACACACACACACACTAGAGGCCCGGTGCACGAAATTTGTGCATGGGGGGGAGTGTCCCTCAGCCCAGCCTGCACCAGCTCCAATCTGGGACCCCTCGAGGGATGTCCGACTGCCCGTTTAGGCCCGATCCCAGTAGGATCGGGCCTAAACGGGCAGTTAGACATCCCTTTCACAATCCAGGACTGCTGGCTCCCAACCACTCGCCTGCCTGCCTGCCTGATTGCCCCTAACTGATTCTGCCTGCCAGCCTGATCACCCCCTAACCACTCCCCTGCCAGCCTGATTGATGCCTAACTGCTCCCCTGCCAGCCTGTTTGCCCCTAACTGCCCTCCCCTGCAGGCCTGGTTACCCCTAACTGCCCTCCCCAGCAGGCCTAGTCACCCCTAACTGCCCTCCCCTGCAGGCCTGGTCCCCCCCCAACTGCCCTTCCCTGCAGGCCTGGTCACCCCCAACTTCCCTCCTATGCCGGCCTAGTCACCCTTAACTGCCCTCCCCTGCTGGCCTGATCACCCACAACTGCCCTCCCTTGCAGGCCTGGTCCTTCCCAACTGCCCTCCCCTGTTGGCCATCTTGTGGCGGCCATCTTGTGTATACATTGGGGCAGCCATCTTTGACCACATGGGGCAGCCATCTTGTGTTGGAGTGATGGTCAATTTGCATATTACTCTTTTATTAGATAGGATAGAGGCCTGGTGCACGGGTGGGGGCCAGCTGGTTTGCCCTGAAGGGTGTCCCAGATCAGGGTGGGGGTTCCCTTGGGGTGTGGGGCAGCCTGGGCGAGGGGTTTGTGGTGGTTTGCAGGCCAGCCACGCCCTCTGGCGACCCAAGCAGAGGCCCTGGTATCTGGGATTTATTTATCTTCTATAATTGAAACTTTGTAGCCTTGAGCGCAGGCCAGTAAGTTTGGCTTCCTCCATTGCCAGGGGCAACTCAAGCCTCCTGCTCTCTCCAGCTCCATGGCTGCCGCCATTTTTGTTGGGATTTATTTATCTTCTATAATTGAAACTTTGTAGCCTTGAGCCTGGGTCTGCCAGGGTGTGCTGAAAGCTTGGCTTCCTCCATTGCCGGGGAAACCCAAGCCTCCTGCAAACTCCGTGGCCACAGTCATCTTGGTTAGGTTAATTTGCATACTCACTCCTGATTGGCTGGTGGGCGTGGCTTTGTGGGTGTGGCGGAGTGATGGTTAATTTGCATATTACTCTTTTATTAGATAGGATGCTGCTCATATATGAGCAATTATGTATCCAAGCTTCTTAAACTGAGGACTCATACATTCTGGGCTTTGAGACACTCACTATACCAAGCAGTATGTGCAGCCACAGGATTGTGACATCTTCTTGAAAACAATTAAGACTTTTTGTATATTAAAACAAATATACTAGTATAGAATAAAATGTAAACTTCCTATGAATTATTAGGGAAAAGGGTCAGGCTTTAAAGAAATTTAAATTATGCAACTGGCTATCTCTGGCTGCACTAGTAAGTTCCTCTTGGCCACTGTATACGCCCAAGGAAGTTTTAAGAATCATTCTTGCCCTAGCCGGTTTCCTTTTTAGAGAAAAAGAAAGGGAGAGAGAGAAACATTGATTGGTTATTTTCTGTACACACTGATAGAAGATTGAATCCACAATCTCGGTATGTGCTCTGACTGGGAATTGAACCCACAATCTTTTGGTGGACAGGACAACTCTCCAACCATCTGAGTCACCTGGCCAGGGTGCAACTATTTATTGAGCACCTGTTATGTTAGGCACTCTTGGAGGATCAGAGCAGTGCACTTATTTAGATGCAGATCTTTCTGTCAAGTACATTACTGTTTAAATAAGCCAGAGAAGTAGAAGCCGAAGGATTACTTCCTTCCTCTCTGAACTCAATAAAAATATTTTTTTAAAAGTATCATTCTTGAATATGAAAGCTCCCTGTTAAAATCATTATTTAAATTATTTAAAAATATCATTATTTAACCATCTTTTACTCCATCTGTATACCACTCATTCTCCCTGCCTCTTTTGAACACTCTTATGCTGTTCTTTCCCCTAAAATACATGTATTTTATAAACACACTATAAAATTCTATCTACTTCAAGGCGCAGGTTTAAAAGTTGACTCTGCCCTAGCTGGTTTGGCTCAGTGAATAAAGCTTCAGCCTGTGGACTGAAGGGTCTCAGGTTTGATTGCAGTCAGGGCACGTGCCCGGGTTGCAGGCCTGATCCCCAGTGGGAGACATGCAGGAGGCAGTCGATCAATGATTCTCTCTCATCATTGATGTTTCTATCTCTCTCTCCCTCTCCCTTCCTCTCTGAAATCAATAAAATTATATTTTAAAGAAATAAAATAAAATAAATAAAATAAAAATTGACTCTTCCATGGAGGCTTAGAGAACCACACATACTCTCCTCTCACGCCTTTTAAAAAGTAATCCTCTGGCTTCTTCCTCTCAGGCTTAAACAGTAATGTAGGAGAAACCAAGATGGTGGCATAGGAAAACACCTAATTGCTGCCATGCACAACAATTTCAAAACTACAACTCAAAGACAGAATGGACATTACCCAGAACCACAGGAAAGCTGGCTGAGTGGAAATTCTACAACTAGAAGGAAAGAGGAAAGCATACGGAGAATCAGAGGAGCTGCAAAGGACTGAGGTACGGAGACACGCGCACAGAGAGGAAGGGTGGCTGAGTGCCTGGCTGGTGTTCTCTGGCAGGAGAGGGAAGGAAGCCCCCAACTGCACTGAACCCCAGTTCCGACTGCACTGAACCCGAGTTCCAGGCGAAACACTGTGGACCCAGGCTCAGACGGGGGGGAGTCTGGACTGTCAGGTAGAGAGAAAGGCACACTTCGGAGACTCGGAGACTCGGGTAAGCCGCAGCAGGCAGGGGTCTGGAGGTGCATGCGCACGACTGCATGCAAGACTGACTGCTGAGGTTGCTGCTAGCTCTCCCTAGTGGAAGGGAGTCGGAAGCTCCAGACTGCACTGAACCCCAGTTCCGACTGCACTGAACCCCAGTTCCGGGCGAGCCTGGGGTAGTCTGGACTGTCAGGCGGAAACTCAGGGGAGCACAGAAGGCAGAGGTCTGGAGGCGCACGCGCAAAGGCAAGGCTGACAGGAAGCCAAGACTGTCTGCTCAGCTCTGAGACTCCGCCCCATCCAAGCTGAGCACAGAGGCTTTTGCAATTTTGCAAGTCTGGTCCTATAAGGCTATGTCCAGCACAGGTCTCCTGTGTAGACACAGCTGATACACATAGTCAATTGGCCTGGAGGTCAATTTCTCCCAGTGATACCAACAACAATTAAGACTTAACTACAACAAGGCTGTACACACAGACCACAAAGGGGTGCACCAAGAGTGTCCACTAGCACACAAAGCTACCCTACCAATTCAGGGAAGCAGCGAAAATGCGGAGACAAAGTAACAGATCACAAATGAAAGAAATGGAGGAAAATAAACGACTGGATATAGAATTCAAAACCACGGTTATAAGGTTTTTCAAGAATTTCCTAGAAAAGGCCGATAAATTTAGCGAGACCCTCGAGGATATGAAAAAGGACCAACTAGAAATTAAACATACACTGACTGAAATAAAAAATATTATACAGAGACCCAATAGCAGACTAGAGGAATGCAAGAATCAAGTCAAAGATTTGAAATACAAAGAAGCAAAAAACACTCAACCAGAAAAGCAAAAAGGAAAAAGAATCCAAAAAGTTGAAGATAGTGTAAGAAGCCTCTGGGACAACTTCAAGCGTACCATCATCCGAATTATGGGGGTGCCAGAAGAAGAGAGAGAGCAAGATACTGAAAACCTATTTGAAGAAATAATGACTGAAAACTTCTCCTACCTGGTGAAAGAAATAGACTTAAAAGTCCAAGAAGTGCAGAGAACCCAAAACAAAAGGAATCCAAAGAGGACCACAGCAAGACACATCATAATTAAAATGCCAAGAGCAAAAGACAAAGAGAGAATATTAAAAGCAGCAAGAGAAAAACCGTTAATTACCTACAAGGGAGCACCCATACGATTGTCAGCTGATTTCTCAACAGAAACTATGCAGGCCAGACGGGAGTGGCAAGAAATATTCAAAGTGATGAATAGCAAGAACCTACAACCAAGATTACTCTACCCAGCAAAGTTATCATTCAGAATGGAAGGTCAGATAAAGAGCTTCACAGATAAGAAAAAGCTAAAGGAGTTCATCACCACCAAACCAGTATTATATTAAATGCTGAAAGCTATTCTTTAAGAAGAGGAAGAAGAAGAAAGTAAAGATAAAAATTATGAACAAATACATATCTATCAACAAGTGAACCCAAAAATCAAGTGAATTAAAAATCTGAGGAACAGAATAAACTGGTGAATATAATAGAATCAGGGGCATAGAAAGGGAGTGGACTGGTAATTCTCAGGGGGAAAGGGGTATGGGGGGTGCAGGAAGAGACTAGACAAAAATTGTACACCTATGGATGAGGACAGTGCGGGGGAGGTAAGGGCAGAGGGTGGTGTGGGAACCGGGTGGAGGGGAGCTATGGGGGGAAAAAGGAGAAACTATTGTAATAATCTGAACAATAAAGATTTATTAAATTAAAAAAAAAACAGTAATGTACTTGACAACAAGATCTGCATCTAAATAAGTGCACTGCTCTGATCCTCCAAGAGTGCCTAACATAACAGGTGCTCAATAAATAGTTGCACCCTGGCTGGGTGGCTCAGATGGTTGGAGAGTTGTCCTGTCCACCAAAAGATCGTGGGTTCGATTCCCGGTCAGAGCACATACCTAGATTGTGGGTTCAATCTCCTATCAGTGTGTACAGGAGACAAACAATCAATGTTTCTCTCTCTCATCCATGTTTCTCTCTCTCTCCCCCTTCCTTTTTCTCTAAAAATATCAATAAAAACATATCCTCAGGTGAGGATTAAAAACCAATTTAAAAATAAACAGTTGAATGACTGAAGGAATGAATAAAGCACCACTGTGTCCAGGTATCATCATGAAGTTACTTTTGCTTTGTCTTATAAGCCTATGATCCCTTTTACTGAGAACATGTATAAAAGATATGCCCGCTTCTACTCAGAGTAGCAGACTATGGCCCACTCAGTCGCTGAAAAGAGATTCTCCTGGTACAATTTAATATTTAGTTCTAAAGCAGAACATTTCCCCAAATCTTTTCATAGGTTAACAATATAGCTAGAGGACTTGCTTCAATTGTCAATATGCCACCTTCAAGGAAATACATAGAGCTTCGATGTCATTTTTAAAGGATGACTATATCTAATATAAAAAAATGCTGAATTATTTACTAAAGCTTGAGTCTTATAAATATATAAAAGAGACATTAGTGTAGGGTGCCTTGGCAGCACAGCTGCTGGGTCATTACAAAAAAAATATGGGTCTAACAGATGGAGAGAAACTAGAATTAAACCTGCAGGTATTTCTTGTTCTTTCTCAAGTCATGTTTATTTTAATTAAATTAGGGAAAAGAAAGTCTCATTTCTTAAAGGGAGAAGTCTTAGAGGACTTTCATCTCCCTACTATTTCTTTCCCTACAGAATTCTGAATGGGGGCAATGTGAGGTGGGAGGAGAAGAAAGCCTGTGGCATTTTATGATTGGAATGAATAACTTTTAAAAGGAATGATGCATTTCTTTTTTTTTTCAGAAATGTTTAATAGATTATGCTATATGAGCCGTTAAAATAAGAGTCTTCAAGTCAGAGGTAAAATGTAAGGAGAAACAGAAAATCAAATCAGGTATCAAACTAATTAGAATCAATTAGTTCTTGCCAATAAATCCCGTGTTTGTGTCTGATGCATTATAAACCACATTATTTTTAAAAAGTAATTATCTAATTATCATAGCAAGAATGAATTTATAGACATTTTGACCCACTTGTGGAAAACAGATTTACAGACACCCATTTCCTCTGTTGTCAAGAAACTTAATCTTACCAATTCAAAGTAAATTTAGTTCCTTCTGGCTTTAATTCCACTCCATCTAGATAAATAGCTGTCAGTTCAATATTTCTCCTCCTTGTTATTCTTTCCTTCTTGCCAAAGGGAGAGAATGAGAGGATGACCTACATTTCCAACAATCCCTATATTTTTTCTTCAATAATCACTGTTGTGAAGAATCACTTAAATAACAAAAATACATGTCAGAAATTGTTATAAGTACTTTTAAAATTGTCTGCCCATTTTACAGATTAGGAAACTGAAGAACAGAGAGGTTAAGTTACTTCATCTTAACCAGATCTCACAGCATGCCCAGATCTCACAGCTAGCAAGGATTTAAAACTAGGCTTTAGGAGAGAGGCTTTTGATCCCCAATGACTGAAACTTCAGAAGCTCCCTCTACTGTCTGGTGAAAAATTCTGGGCAAACTCTGCATCCTCCGTTCTTTATCTAAAGGGAAAAAGCTTGTCAATAAATAGCTGCTAAGAATGTGGTTGAAAATAGTTTGAGATATTCAAATCTATATAGGCCTTTCTATTATTATTATTATTATTATTATTATTATTATTATTTATTAATTAAAGTAACCTGCTTCTAAGGAAATTATATGATTTCTGTATCTCAAGAAATGGTGAATACAGAAATTACCTACTTGCAAGTTTCTCTGAATTTTTCCCTTCAAATACATATACCATTAAGAAACTATGAAGTACTAGGAATAAAGGCAAGGTGTCAAGTATAAGTAGAATAAGGATATGGATCTCAGGAGAAAGAGAACCTGTGTGCTACTCTTAAAGAGGTAATAAGACTCAAGAAGGGTATTACATGATGCTTCAAATAAGTGGGACCACAGACAGCCTGGCATAGATCTCCAGGTCACAATCTCAGCACAGATAGAGGAGAAAAGTACCAGGATTTAAGAGACCATGTGGACAGAAGCAAGAAACATCTCACCAGTCATCGATGTTGACACACTATCAGTCAGCTTGAGCTGCTATAACAAAATACCATCATCAACTGAGTGGCTTAAATAACAGACAATTATTTCTCACAATTCTGAGGCTGAGAAGTATAAGATTAAGATGTCAGAAAAATCAGTTCCTGGTGAGAGAGTCTCTTCCTGGCTTGCGGATATCACCTTCTCGATGTGTCCTAACATTGAGGGGAGGAGGAGAGAAAGAGAGAGTGTGGCCCAATGTGGTTCAGTGGTTGAGCTTCAACCTATGAATTCAGGTATCAATTCCTGACAGGGCACATGCCCAGGTTGTGTGCCTGATCCCCATTAGGGGGCATGCAACAGGCAGCTGATCAATGATTCTCTCTCATCATTGATGTTTTTAACTCTCCTTTTCCCTTCCTCCCTGAAATCAATAAAAATATATTGATTTTTTTAAAAAAAGAAAGACTGTGAGAGAGAGACAGAGACAGAGAGAGCTCTGGTCTCTCTTCCTCGTTTTATAAGGACACAATTCCTATTATGGGACCCCCACCCTCATGACCTCATTTAAACCCAATTATCTCCCAAAGACCCCACTTTGAAATATCATCACACAGGAATTTTGTGGGGGCACAAACATTCAGTCCATAATACAGATGTCCTTTTATGATAATACTTTATCTCTGCAAAAGTCCCCAGATTCATGTTCAAACTCAAGGAAGAAAGAGAAATTCTGAGAAAAAAATAAAATAAAGAGAGTAAGTTTCCCATAATCACACCAGGAAGGTCCTCAGAATTTGGTTTTCAGTCCATTCACTGAAAAATAAAGACATGAAACATTGCATTGACACTTGAGTGTGTAGATTGGGAGTCATCCCATCTACCAATTATTATCTTTTTTTTTTTAATTTGAAGGTAAGTATATGTGCATAAATGTCAAGAAAATAGAGAAAGACTATCTATGAAAAAGGATTGTTTCCAGAGATAAAACTTATATTCTCCAGTACTTATACATCACTAGAGGCCTGGTGCACGAGTTTATGCACTGGTGGGCTCCAGCCAGCCTGCCCCAATGGGGGCCATTGGGGGCAGGCCAGCTGGGGCAAGGGGTCGTGGGCAGGGCCAGCCAGGGCCAGGGGCAGTTTGCCAGCTGGCCCCATCCCCAATCGGGGTGGGGGTGCCCACTCTGGGGCGGGGCTGGCCAGGGTGAGGGGCGCAGGCGTTCCAGTCATTCCACCACTTGGGTGATTTGCATATTATCCTTTTATTATATAGGATAGCCAACTAGGAAAATATATTGAAGAGAAAATATATTAACCTTTTCACATTACGCAGATATCACTTATTATTTAGTCATGGTTAACAAAGACCTGTGATAGTGATCTAACATTATAATGGGAGAATTGCTAATCTGAAAGTTTTGATTCAATAATCAATATTTACACATTCCAGGAACATTTTGAAATTGGTTATGGTTTGACAGAAACGGTCTCTTTGTAAACTTATCTTTATAGTGTGAATTGCCTCCAATGTGAATGATAAGTAAATTAAATGAAGCTGGTTAAGGCACCACTTGGCCTAAACACACAAATGCTCGAACTCTACTGTGCCTGACAGAGATGGCTGGCTCTCCCCTGTAGTATGAGCTCTACATTTTTCTTTAGACAGGTGTTTGCTGAAAAATTGACACCGAGAGTGTCAAAACAAAAACACAATAACAGGTTTAATCAGACACACCAAAAACAAACACAGAAAAACCAACTTGAGCTTACAAATGGAAAATATTGCAAAACAAGATAGAAAATAACAAATCCAGGTAACTATTTTAAATGTTATTCTTCACACATGTTAAAAATGTCAAAACATTTTCTGGCTCCTAACATGATGATGCTTTCAACAACAAGGATCCAAAGAAAGATCTGGGAAATAGGACAAGGTGTATAATGTTTATTTATGTGTGAATTCAGATACTCAAAGTATGGCACTTAGCCCAAAAGACCAGGATGATGCTATTAGGTATTGCTTATGGCTTAAATTCCATTGAAATCATCTCACATGCTTTGGACCTCACAATGAATATACCACTCATTAGAGCTGAGGAGAAAAGGAGGGGAGATGCTCTTTAAGGTAGTTAGAATAGACAGGATACGTGAATGTCTGGGGCTTTATTATGACTACAGAGCTTGACTTGGGAATTATGGCTAGATGTAGTCTGAAGGACAACCCAGACTGGGTATGAGGAGGTAGGCTAGCTATGCCGAAGGCCCCAGACTGTACACCTAGGATGTAAAAGCAGCCAGGATTAGCCCTTTTATTTGTACAAACCCAGGCTGGGTTTCCGGGGAAACAGACTCAGAAGGGATTAGTGTGCAGGAGGCTGTAGGGGGAGCTTTGTGATCAACACCTGTGGAGAAGAAAAAGACATAGCTCCGCTGAGCAGAGACAGAAGCTGGGCTTGATGAGCTCTCAATTAAAGCTTCAGCGGAATTCATGGGAAGTTCTGAAGACAGAATGAATTCTGGAGCTGTCCCAAGTTGGGAGGAGAGGCCAGGCCTTTGTAAGTGTCCCCTTCCCACACTCTGCCCACATCCAGCCCTAGAAAGGGCAAGACCTTGGACAAATCAGTTCCTCAGATGGGGCAGGAGTTCTTTGAAGGGGGTTCACAGCTGAGTCCTGCTGTCCCTCCTGTCAACCACAGAAGCCTATCTATGGTCATGAATTACTTTCTCGGCTCCATTTTTTTAAACACATTTTACGTATTTTCAAAGACTCATCTTTGAACAACTTCTTTATAATCCATTGTCAGCAGGTATCCCACTTATATAATTTAACCAATCAAGTAACAGCTCTGCTTCAGCAAATGGGCCAATCAGTCTTAGATGGTGACCATTTAGCACCAAGACAAAGAAAGCATAATTCCCAATCACAAGCAGTCCCACTCCAGTCACTGAAAGTTATCTAAAACATATGTTGTTGTTTTTTTTAATTATAGATGACGTACAATATTACATTAGTTTCAGGTAAACAAGAGAGTGATTAGACATTTACATACCTTACAAAGTGATAAGCACGATAAGTCTACTAACCATCTGTCACCATACATAGTTATTAGGATATTATTGACTATATTTCTTTTGCATAAATTACATCCCTGTGACTTGTTTTATAAATGGCAGTTCATGCTTCTTAACCCCCTTCACCTTTTTGGTCATCTTGTTAAAAATACATCTGTAAAATTGCCTATTAGAAGATTCATGAGATCAAATTCTAACCAACCACAAACAACATCTGGGATCCAAAGAAACATCTGGGAAAAAGACTGTAGGAGAATGAATTCAATAGCTATCAACAGAGAGATCAAATATCAAATGATCAAATATTGTTCCCAAATAGAATTTACTATAAATCAGAAGGAATTGGTGTAGAATTCCCATTCCCATTTAGGGAAAGGGAAAATGCAGGCAAAATATTCATGAGAATATAAATGTTAGAAGTTATATCTTTGGATCCCAGCTATTTATTTATTTATTTATTTATTTACCGTTAAAGGTTTGGTTTTTATTACTTTCTTCCATGAACAATGAAAGTCTAATTTAGCACCTTCAGTTAATCAGCCAGGGCGACACAATTACGGCAAACAAGGAAAAAATATCTAAGTGGCCTCCCAGCTCTGCCATGCTAGCAAATGTATGACTTTTGTTAGGCTTTTGACATGTTAAGGAAAAAAAGCAACTGTGTTTGTCCTACCTACTTTCAGGAACCTTCAAATGAAAACACTGGATCAGACACATCTAAGAAAGAAAGAAATTTTATAGCAAAATTAATGTAGCATTGCCTATTCCCTTTCAGTTTACTTAAGTATCTTTTATGAATCCTTCATAAATAAGTTAACCTACTTAGTTACCTATTATCAGACAAAAATCGTTAAATATTTCTTAATCTAAGAATGTTGTCAGCCAATCCACTTCTGAGTTGAGTACTGAAGAAGACATTAAAATAATCATAATTTTTTAAATAAAAAAATTCAAGTTTTATTTCATCCTTGATCCCCTGGCTTTAAATGTTGCAACAAGTTGTGTGTGTGTGTGTGTGTGTGTGTGTGTGTGTGTGTGAACATTTAGGATGGAGAAAGTTCGTGCACCCACCTGTAGATGAAAAGAACAATGGGAACAGGCAGAGATGACATGTTTTGCTTGAATTGCTCCAATTAAAGCCAGACCCTATGCCCAGAGGTTCAGCAGCTTGGCTCCCCGTTATAACAATGTCCTCTGACATCAGCATTTTGTTTTCTAGCAGAAGCATTCCGCTGAGATTTGATGCATCTCATCAACACCAGTCCATCTCCTATGTTAAACGTGCTATTAGGAAAGGTTTGCAACGTCTGAAAACTGGAAGGGGCTGTGCACAGGCTATTCCAGCAGCTCAGCTATTGCACTGGCACATCTCCAGTTCCTCTGCTAAATACATAATTAAATCTCACGGTCGACATGGTGTGATTCATTCCCATAAAGTGTGAAAACAAACAACTGTGCATGCGCTGTCCCCAATTTCAAATTCAAAACAAAAATATCCTGGAATCTTCTATTTCCCTTAAGCTCCAAATGTAATTAGACCGTTTTTAAAGACAAGTAGTCTTCCAGTTTCCATGTGTTAAATCCAATCTGTCAGTTACAAATGGGGAGGGGGGGGGGGACAAACGACTGCAAAATGTAACATCTTGGTTTCCTCTCTTTATAGTTAAGTGCTCAAAATGACTTTTTTCCCCTAGAATTACCAAAATGCCATTGCTCTCCCAGGCAGTGCCTTTGTTTATTTACCAGTTTACTGCCAAGAGCAAATGTTCTGAAGTAAGTAATCAGACCCTCAGAGTGCTGTTGACTAATGCAAAGTTACAAACTGCAGCAATGTGACAGAGGACAGCCGTGAAGCTGGCTTTGGCTCCATTCCATGCCCTAAGTCACAGGAAATTTAAAGGAGATGCCCAGCACCTCTCCACGGACGTCACTACTGAGTTCTTTAGGAGGGCACCAATTATTTTCATTCTTCCCAATAAATTTCATATGTAATAAACTAGATTCTTTCCACTGCTTCTCAGAAGAAATTCAGTACATGCGGAGCTAGAATAAATGTTTGTCACAAGTAGGTGTTTATACTATATTTGTATTAGTAGAGATCAAAATAAATCAGTAAATATTTCAAGAAAGGAGGGAAGTCATCTATAATAATAAAAGCGTAATATGCTAATTAGACCAGACAGCCGGATGACCTTCCGGATGACCTTCCGGACAACCTTCCGGATGAAGCCAAGGCTGGGAGGGCCGAGCCTCTTGCACGAATTTTGTGCATCGGGCCTCTATTAAGGTTATAATTCTCTTTTCATTAAATATTAATTTCATGGCACAAGTCTAAAATTAATAATCCAAGTAACCTGAATATATATTTGAGCTAATATATGAGTATAAATTTATAGAAGTTAAGTATATTTATGCAAATGTGTTTCATCTATAAACATGGCACATATATACAGCTGTTCAATGACCAACAATTTTCTATCCCATTAAGTCTGCCATTTTTCATATCTGATTCTATTCTACTATGTTATATACCTGCTTATGCTGTATTATGCTTATATACTTTATATATATATGCTTTCTCATACTATAATTATATACTTTCTTTATACTTTTGCCATACTACATAAGTTATTTTCTAAAACATGGTATATGCATCCCTGATTCTATAATTCTGCAAATTATGTTCTCTCAGCTGAGAATGCTATTCCACAAACTGTCAAAACACCTCCCTGGAATTTCACAGCCCAACTCAAATGCCACTGACACTTAAATATTTGTCACCTCCTAACCCCTCAAAGTATATTTTGTTTCTCTAGTTGCCTTGGTACAATTTTTTGATCTATTGGTATGTGCTCTGATATATATTTTTTCTCTCCACCTATTAAAACTGTTAAGAGTTATGATAAGAATTATGTCTCCTTCATTTTTAAAGATAGTCCCTACTCAAAAAAATGGTATTGACTAAACAAAGAAATGTATGAGATAACATCTCTAGCATGTTCATTGTAGAAAATATTTTCAAGTGCAGAGGAATAAAATAAGAACATTTAAAAATATCTGAAATCCATGTTAATATTATATATGCTTCCTGTCTTTTTTGCCTTGTGTGTGCAAATAACATAAATTCATTCTGTACTTGTGAAAATATTATTTGTCTATTTTAGAACCTACCACATATATCATGACTGAATGTGTCGTGACTTTTTCTATATACTACACACATTTTATATAATATTCATTATACAGATACAACATAACTTAGACAATCTTCTACTGTGAAATATTTTTACTGTTTTTCATTTTTCTGTCTTCAACTTTCCTATCTTCAAACCTTTTTAATAATGCTAAGGAACAAAATTTTTAGAATAAATTATAAAAATCTTAATTAGCTTTATTTAATGATTCAAGAATCAGGCAGCATCCAATCTAGCAGAGAGAAAAAAGCTCCAAGGAGCTGTACAAAATGAAAGACATTTATAGGCAGAAGGGAGCAGGAACAAGGAAGTTGCACAAGACAAAAAAGTGGATTGGTTATTGCAAGCTGCTTTCCTTAAGGGATGACAGGAGCCTAGTAGGCAAATTACCTGACTGGTTTAATATTCTATTTCTGGAAGAGCTGAAACTGTAATTAAATTAAATCTTGGTTTGACGATGTGGGGCTAGCATAAGCAATTCCATTTGGGGCCTGTTGTCTTATTTTTAACAGTAATATAAATAATTTTTCCACCTCTAGTGGTAATTCCATTGCTTGAAATTGTAGACATTACCATGGTCTCTCCATGGACTCGCAGACTAAGTGGTCTGCCTATTTTCACTCCTGGTCTTCCTTAGGATATTCCCAACTGAGCACATAGAATGTTTCTGTCACCTGTCAAATCATGTCTCCCATCTATTCAAATCGTCCAATGTCTCCTGTTTTCCTCAGAGTAAAAGCCAAGGTCCTAATAAGAGACTAGAAGGCTCTATTTGCACCAGCACTCCTATTCTTCCCCCTCATTATTTTTCTGGTCCAGTTTATTCTTTTCCCCCTCTCCCAACATGCTTCACACACACTGGCCTCTGCTATCCCTCAAATCTACCAGCTCTTCCATACGTTACTTTCCCAGCTGGTGTCCCCCAGACTTAAGTAAAAACCATTAGTTTTGAACTCCATTTTGTGATAAGGTCATTAATATATATTCTCTCTCTTCCCTGTTTTTACATCTTTACTGAAATAGCAACTACTACTCAAAGAGGCTTAACAATGAGTCTCTCTTAAAGCCCATTGTATCTTTTCAATAGACTTTTCACTATTGGGCATATTTAATTTTTTAATGTCCTTCTTCCCCAACTATGGACTCTATGTCATAAGAGTAGAGTGTCCTCTGTTCCTAGAATTGTGTATCCAACACATAATTTGTACTTAATAATCACTGGTTTAATAAGTAGATATTATGATGAGTAGACTAGCTAAATATTTGCCTTCAATTCAAGATTATTTCTTATCAATTTCTCTTTATACTCAAAATAAATTGAAGTTTGTCTCTTTATCTCTAAAAATTCTGTATTCTTTGGCACTTTGAATACTCACAACTTAGCAGACTATTTGCAAATGCACCTACACACTTGTGCCCCCACCCAAAGTAGCTGTATATTTCTTAAGAATCAGTTGTGTTTGCTCCCAAATCTTTGTGTGTCTATAGCACTTAGTTTTAATTACACAACTTCATTAAATATTTGCAACAGACTATAGATCTCATAATGCCATTGAAGGTATTGGTAAGACCCAGTAAAGGCAAGTTGCTACCAAAAAAAAAAAAGATGTAAAAATATTGGTAAAATAAATATGAAAATGTAGAAGAAGACTGCACTGATTGCTTTAAAACTGT
This sequence comes from Cnephaeus nilssonii, assembly GCF_951640355.1. NCBI lineage: Eukaryota > Metazoa > Chordata > Mammalia > Chiroptera > Vespertilionidae > Cnephaeus > Cnephaeus nilssonii. The sequence goes on along the minus strand of NC_137085.1, from coordinate 40,278,472 downwards.
TTTAAGTACTTAACAGCCCCCCCCCAAAAAAACCCTGAAAATTCTAGATGATTAAATATGGTTGTGATTTATATAAGAAAAGTAAATCACAGGGAACTTGAATCATCAAAAATATATGCAAATAAAAGACATATCAAGACATACATTTATGTGTTTAAAGCTAAAATAAAATGTTAAAGCATAATTATAGATATTTATATAAGTATATACATAGATATAAATGTACTTTTTAAAGAGTCACCTTTATTATTTGACTGATTCACCACCAGTATTAATAGTAACAATAAATTAATGCAATCTTTCTGCCTCTCAGTTTTCTTAGCAACAAAATGGAGAAAATACTAGGTGTGTTGCCTACAAGGAAGCTGAATAAAATAAAGTTACATATCACAAAGTGCCCTGAAAAGCTATTCATGATGTAAGCTGCTGTTATAATTAAAAGGACTTAAGGAAAAACTGAAAGTAATAAAAGACACCTTTCTTTCCTCATTCCCCTCAGACGTATTCTTTTCTGGAATTATCAAGGCATTTTCATATAATACTGTTCTAAACTTGAAAATTCAAATGCATCAGACATTCCAAGCATAACTGGAACAAATTCAAATGAACATCAGATTTCCATTTAAATCCAATTTCACTCACTTTCTCCTTTTCTGTCTCAGAGCACTCTTTCCTCTTATAACTGAGCTCATCTCTCAAGAGTCAAGGAACTCACTTGGGTCAGCTTCCTACCTGGGGCAGCAGCCATCTTCAAGGGTCTTCATCTATGTCTGCATACCAAGGAGATTCCCACAGCAGAGCCCTGGCAGTTTGCTGAGATGAGTCCTGAACTGCTCCGTGAATCCAAATGACCTGAAACAATAGGACTGCAGATAAGAAAAAAGAGGGCCATGGTTTCTATGAATCCAATCATTCCAACCTTTCCATCCATCACCTGAACTTAACAGGTCGCATTCAGACCCCACCTGGCTGGGTAGCAGCTCTGCCATCCTTCCATGCATGAGAGCCATCTGTATACATAAAATCCTAATATGCAAATAGACTGAACGGCAGAACAACCGAACAACCGGTCACTGAGATATGCGCTGACCACCAGGGGGTGCGCACGGAACTTGGCGGGCATCAGCAGCAGGCGGCACAGCACAGAACATGGTGGGATGGTGGAGCAGATGAGCGGGGGGCGCCAGACCAAGGCGGGGCGCCAGTTGCTGTCATCGGTGTGAGCCTCTGGTGGTTACTGGAAATTTTTTGCTCCCGTGCACCACAGTCCCACCCGGCGCTCACACCAGCTGCCAGCACTGGCCCTACTCACACCTGCTGCCAGTGTTGGAGCTGCCACTCAGGGCTTCTCCACCTCCCCCTGCTCCTGAGGGGCAATCGGGGACAGCAGCCACCTCTTGCACCTGCTGCCGGCAACGGCCCCACTCACACCCGCTGCCAGCGCCAGAGCCACTGCTCGCACCCACTGCCGCTGCCCAGTACCAGTCCTTATTGCTCAGCGCCGTCAGCAAGTGCAAGCAGCAGCTGCAGGCCCCGATTGCCCCCGAGGGCTTCTCCACCTCACCCTGCTCCTGAGGGGTGATCAGGGCAGCAGCCACCACTCGCACCTGCTGATAGTGCCGGCCCCACTCATACCTGCTGCTGGCACCAGCCCTAATCACTCCCACGCTGTCAGTGGGTGTGAGCAAGGCTGGTGCCATCGGTGCATGGGAGCAGTGGCGGCAGGAGCGGGGCTTGCTGCAAACAGGGGACCAGGGGCCATGGCGGGAGGGTCTGGGTGGGGGCGCAGAGGATGGGCCCAGACGCGCCCCTGTACCACCACAGCCTCACAGCCCACAGTTCCTTTCAAGGTGCACAAATTCATGCACTGGGCCCCTAGTTTCCTCAATAATGTGACAATGACACCATAAGATCTATTTAGGTTCTAGTTCGAGAAAATGGAAATAGTTCAACAATTTTTCCAAAGACTACAACAGGAGAAGCAACAGAATTAGTGGGCAGAGCATGGACTTCGGGTTCAAATCTTTTGTTTCAAAACTGAAACAAATTCTCTTAGTTTCAGTTTCCTTGTTTCTAAAACATGCATAAAAATGCCTACCTCAGAAGGTCAATGTGGCCCAGTGGTTGAGCACCGATCCATGAACCAGGAGATCATGGTTCTATTCCCGGCCAGGGCTTATGCCCAGGGTTGACTGCTCAATTCCCAGTAGGGGGCATGAAAGAGACAGCCAAATGATGTTTCTCTCTCATCATGTTTCTATCTCTCTATCCCTCACCCAGCCTCTCTCTCTAAAAATCAATAAAAACATATTTTTTTAAAATTCCTAGAGTGAGGGGCTTCGGTTTTATTTCATAATTAAAAATAATTTATTTAAAGCATCCATTTGCCAGGACATATGAAGTGAGTAGATATTTAAAGGTAAGACATACTTCGGCTATTTCAGGCTTACTATGGAGAAGTTTCTCTTCTTTCAAATCAAAATAAATGATGTTTCTGTAATCTAAAGAGAGCTTTGTGCATTCTCTTTTGACACTTTGTCACACATCAGGGTTCACTTACATACGGGAATAACATGCTTCCTGCCAGGGTCAGGGAAGCAGAATGCAGCTATTAGAAAAATATGTTAAATAATAGAACAGCACATACATGAGTGATAGCCATACAAATTTCATGTTCTTAATCTTAACTCTGTTTTCAGCATTCCACAAGCCATAGATGTCCAATTTAGTCTCAGAAGGATTCATTTTCCAGTTCTTTAAACTAAAGATGTTTCAATAAATAAAGTTTTGAATGAAACAATCTCTAAAAAATATTTCAATAAGCCTGGTATATTCGTGTATTGTAAATAACATGCTTCCTGATAATTATAACAGAACATTTTCTAAGTGATGTGTCTCTTTTCAAACTGTCTCTAAATAGATGTCAATGAAATTAATTCAAAAATATAAACAAATCATTGTAACCATATATAGTAAGTACATTCAATTACATAATTATATACACAGTCTTAATAGATATGTTTTCTAACTAAGTTGCTTTAAATAATCTAAGAAAACACCTACTATTTTTAAGTAACTAATCTATAATAATAAAAGCATAATATACTAATTAGACTGGACAGCCAAGCAACCTTCCGACGACCTTCCAGGTGAAGCTGGCCTTCGAGGGCCAAGGCAAGCCACTGCAGCTATGAGGGCCGAGCCCCTTGCACGAATTTCGTGCATCAGGCCTCTAGTTAAATATAAGAACTTATCATTTTACCTTTCTTCCAGAGACAAAAACTGTTTCCAAAAATGTTTTCCAAGAAGAAATGTCTTCTTTTTTGGAGTAGGAGTTTAATTTTTAAAAGACTCAAGCAAATCATATGCCAAGTGAGAGAAAAAAATGATTGATTCAAAGGACTTTTGTGTTTTACATCTGATATTTAATAGACTTTTGTATTACAACTAAGCTGAAGATAATCATTTCTCATCATCTTTATCAGAGATCCAGAAGGCCCAGCCACATGCAGAACTGGTAATTGAGCTATTAAATTGGGTGGTGGTCATCTCTTCAGGGGAATGCATCTTTGTCAAATTCTTAAATCCTTCCCTCCCCTCCAGGTTCCTAAATTCCCTCTGTGACACGTTCCCTTTTATATCTAGGGTGTTGAGAATCTCATGAGCAGCCCTGGTTTTCAACTTGCTAGAAAATGTATTAAACCCAGAGGACAGTCAATAAACATTCTATTAATATATACGATATATAAAAAGAAACTAGACTTTGGAGAAATAGAACTTTTATTTTTTTAATCTTCACCCAAGGATATATTTTTATTAATTTGAGAGGGAGAGAGGGAGGGAGGGAAGGAAGAAGAGGGAGAGAGGGAGAGAGAGAGAGAGAGAGAGAGAGAGAGAGAGAGAGAGAGACAGAGAGAGACAGAGAGAGACAGAGAGAGACAGAGAGAGACATCAATTGGTTGCCTCCCATAAGGGCCCCAACCGGGGATGGAACCCACAACCTAGGTATGTGCCCTGACTGGAAATCAAACACCTGGCCAGGGTGAGAAATAGAACTTTTAAACATTCTAGCAAAGCATTCTTGTGTTTTGAACAAGGAAGAACTCAGGTGATGTTAACTGTAAGGCTCATGTGAAGAACATTAATCATCTGAAAGAAATTTACAGCTACCTTTAGGTTTAACAATTAAAATTTCTTTTGAAAATTTTGCATAGCTCTTTAAATAAATTTTGAAGCTTTTAAGGAGTTCACAGTTATAAGATTTCTTCAGAGTAAAGATATAACCAGCCTCAAATCTTCTAAAGGAGAAAGCTAAACTCTGGTAGTTTAAACTGCCCTTTGCTGGGAAATACCACTGAGAAAAAGAGTGGCTGCCATGTGTGCTTGCAGACTGGACCCTAAAGACCATGCATCATCACTGAGAAGTAAAATACAAAGTGCTTAGAGAAAATTATTGTATTCCTTCAGCCTTTACATATCAAAAACTTAATAATAAGCCAAGTTAGATGTATTACTATCTCCCAGCCTCAGCAATCAATATTGCATGCAAATTTTTAGGGTACTATTTACAGGTAAACTAGTGAAAGTATGAAGAATGCCACTCAATTTTCCCCATTCATTTCAAATTCATTCATCTTTAAGAAAAACAAAAATTTCCAATGCATAAAGCCCTTATTTTGAGGACACAATGTGTACTAAATTTCTTCAGTTAGGTATCATCTGAATGATTCGACTATTAACTATTCCTCTAGGGTCCAGATCAAATACCACTTCCTTCAAAAAGCTTTTTTTGAAACAATCATCTCTGCCCCATATATGTTTTATTTTTTTTTCTGCATGCTATTACTTTTTAATCATTTGCTATGTGATTACATAAGACCTGCTGCCCATCGAAGATCAAATGTACATAAAGATAAAGCATTAATAAAATTATAATGGAAGTATATAATTCAGTTTACATACATGATTTTAGTAATGTATAGAAAAATTGCACAGCTATATGGCAGCAAATATTAGGTGCTTGCATCTGTCTCAAAACAGAGAAGTATTACTGTTTTTAAGAGTCCAAGAGAAAAGCCCACAACCTTGCACTGAATGCATTCAATTCCTTAGCAGTTCTCACTAAGTGTTCAAAAACGCCACACAAAATAAACCTCCTAAAGAATGACATAATTTTCTTAGACACTGTTGGACCCCCATGTACAGAGCCAGATGATAGATGTAAAATTGATTTGTATTAAAAAAAAATTGAAGTAATATAGTATCTCATTTAAATGTTAAAACAATACTAATAAATTACTTTTATCATGATTTATTCATAGACAAAGCAACAGAAATAAAAACGTTAAGTAATTGTTTGAGAAAATGCAGATAGGACTTGAAGAGATTCAAAACAAGCCTTCCTGATGCTAAACCTTGCTTTAAGCTACTCCTCCATGCCTCCTATTATAATAATCATCACTTCCTTCTTTTTTTCTTTCTGTTAGTCACATGAGAAGGAATCATGTCTTTGTTCCCCTATTGTATGGGACCTTACACATTGTAAGCATCAGTAAATATTGCTAAATTAATGTATGAATTAATGAATCATCAACTCCAATGCATTCAGTAGCAAATTTACTACTATCATATAAATAATAACACGAAAATAATATTTTTGAACTCTAACTGTTGCAGGCTCTTTTATGTTTAATTACACTTCTTATTTTGAGATCATGGTAGATTCACATGCAACTGTAAGAAATAACAGAGATCTTACTAACCATTACCCACTTTTTCACAATGTTAACTTCTTGCAAACCATAATACAATGTCACAACCAACATACTGACATTGAGATAGTCAAGATACAGCACCTTTCCATCATCACAAGCATCCCTGATGTTTTTTTATAGCCACATATTCACCATTACCACCACCCCATCCCATGTGTCAAACACGATTCATCTAAGTTGTTGCATGTATCTATAGTTCATTCTTGTTTATTGCTGAATAATATTCCATGACATAGGTTTATCTAAGTTTTATTTTTGTTTTTACCATCTGGATTTGTATTAAGCATGACTTTTTATTATGATATCTTGGCATCTTCAGGATCCTGGGAAAACTGCTCCCTAAACCCCAGGGCTGGTCAATTTCTAGAGATAGTAAACATCCACCTGCCCATACCCTCACACTCGTACCTCCTCTATCAGCCTTTTAAACCCCAGGCTAATATCCCCTGGTCCTAATCGCTCTAGGGCCAGATACCAGGCAACTCAAGACAGCACAGCCCGTTCACCCCAAATTACCCAAATTAGCCCATCCTAAACCTGTTTGCCCTGCCTCTCCCCTTTTTCCTGCAGAAACAATGATAGAGACTCCTGTTCCCATTTCCTTCCCACTCCCTCTGCCTCCAGACAAACCCCTGGAGTCCTCGACAGTGATTAGCCTCTGGGGACCTTTGAACTCTTCCAGACCCCGGGCTACCCTGCACTGCGGGGCACGCGCATGCGCAGAACTCACCTGGTCATGGGTGGCAGCCCAGGCCATTGGGCCTGTAGGTCCGGCCTGGCCAAACCACCTGGATATCTTCTCGTGCAGAGGGGCTGTTATCCCCAAATACGATGGTATGCTGCAACAAACGTGGCAACCGTCAGCCTCCCGTCAGCCTGCTGCTGCTGGGCTTCTGGACCTCAGGAACCGGGGCGCCCAGGTGTCTCTCATTCCAGGACACCCCAGTCCCACCAAGCAAGACTTTCGAGTTCCTGCGATATATGGCGCAGGTTCCAGGTGTGGTCTTAGACGCTGGCAGATGCCTGGTGTCCCCCAAGAGCCGGCAACAGTGACACAGCCCCTCCTGAACTGGACCGGGCCGGGTACAGGGTCCTGGCTGGCCCACAGTGCCTCTCGCTGCAGAGTGCGACTCGGGATACCCGCATGCGCAGTGCGCGCTCCCGCAGGCCCACAGCAGCCTGTGACTCCAGGCAGGCAGGCAGGCCGCCCCGGTGTCTCAGTGCAGGGTATTCCAGGCTTCTCTCCCTACCCAGCTGTGGCAATGTATTCAGGTTTCCCCCAGATCCGCCTTTAGGCTCCACCGGTTAGGTTCGCGCTTGGAATTAGATGCCTTGGGTCCCCAGGAGGCGCACCAGAGGGCCTTTTAGAACTCTTCCAGATCCCTGGTGACCCTGACCACCACGGCACATGCATGCGCAGTATTCATTCAGCATGCCTTGGGCGGCCTGGGTCCTCCAAGACTGTGAGTCCATGGACTGGGATAAATCACCTGGTAGTCTCCTGGGGGGAGGGGGATCCCTCTGCAATACCTTCTGATATTGGGGGAGCAAAAGCGTATCTGCATGGCATGGTGTGCTCCCTCCTCTTGGGAAGTGTGAGTAAGAAATTAAGTTTTGATGGCGGTTATCTCCTGATCTGTTGGTCTTAACTTACCTGAATAACAGATAAATTTACATTTTAAAACAAGGTCTTTTTAATTTGGGGCTATCATAGATAAAGTTTCTGTGATCATTTGTGAATAGGTTTTAGTGTGAATGTAAGTTTCCATTTTTCTGGAATAAATGCCTAGAGTGCAATTTCTGGGTCACATGGCAGTAGTCTGTCTAGATTCTCTTTTAAGAGCTTATATAAATCCTCACAGCGACTCTATGATGCTGGTGCTATTATTTTTCCCATTTGACAAATGATGAAAGTGAGGTAACTTAAGACCTTACAACTAGTAATTAGCAGAGTAAGGACTCAAATTCGGGCAAGGTATATATATATTTCCCAATTTACCAATAAGATAAAGCATTTTGTGATAGAATATGTTAATAGTTACCATCATGAGGATACTACATCTCTTCCCAGTATCTCTTAGTTAACATGGGGGAGGGAGGGAAATAGCTGCATTTTTTAGGAAAATAAAGATTTCATGCAGCCCATTTGCATCTTGGGAATAGAACATGATAGCTTAAAGAATAAATTTGGACAAAATGTATTTACATGTCATGTCCCTTCTCCATATTGTAAGAGTTTTTTTTAAGTTACCCTGCCATCCTACATAATAAAATGGTAATATGTAAATTACCATCACTCCGCTACGCCCACGATTGGGCCAGCAGGAGGCACAGGGGGCGGGACTCAGGGTGGCCGGGGTAGCTGATTGGGCCAGAAGGACGCTGAGCGCGCGGCGCCTCTGGCGCCGCGCGCTCAGCGTCTGTACCATGGCTGCCGGAGGCTTTCGGAAGGCCTGGGGCGCCTGCGGACAGCCAGCCGGACAGGTCCCCCACGATCAAAGGCCAAAGCGGGGGACCTGGCCGCCTGTCTGCTCCGGCGCAAGGCCTTTCGAAAGCCTCCGCAGCGCCGGAGGCTTTCGGAAGGCCTGGGGCGCCTGCGGACAGCCAGCCGGACAGGTCCCCCGCGATCAAAGGCCAAAGCGGGGGACCTGGCCGCCTGTCTGCTCCGGCGCAAGGCCTTTCGAAAGCCTCCGCAGCGCCGGAGGCTTTCGGAAGGCCTGGGGCGCCTGCGGACAGCCAGCCGGACAGGTCCCCCGCGATCAAAGGCCAAAGCAGGGGACCTGGCCGCCTGTCTGCTCCGGCGCAAGGCCTTTCGAAAGCCTCCGCAGCGCCGGAGGCTTTCGGAAGGCCTGGGGCGCCTGCGGACAGCCAGCCGGACAGGTCCCCCGCGATCAAAGGCCAAAGCGGGGGACCTGGCCGCCTGTCTGCTCCGGCGCAAGGCCTTTCGAAAGCCTCCGCAGCGCCGGAGGCTTTCGGAAGGCCTGGGGCGCCTGCAGACAGCCAGCCGGACAGGTCCCCCGCGATCAAAGGCCAAAGCAGGGGACCTGGCCGCCTGTCTGCTCCGGCGCAAGGCCTTTCGAAAGCCTCCGCAGCGCCTGGGGCACCGGCGGACAGCCCGCTGGTGCACCAGGTGCATGATTAAATCATGCACTGGGCCTCTAGTACCTATAATAATCCTATAAAGAAAGCAAGGACATTATCATCCTGAGAGATGAAAGGAGTGGAGATATTTGTCCTTATGGACTATTCTTATCAGACTCTTGATGTCTTGGCTTACTCAACACTGAAAAATATCTGCAGCTCGATTCAAGCAAGAAGTTGGCAGCAGGGCTCTCACTAAAATCCACACTTGTTCTTCCCAATCTCCAGAACAAATAGCCAAAAGATGAAGGATTTCCACTCTAACCCAAACTACACAAATGTTACAAAAGGGTATATGGGATATCACCAGATGTCCTAATCCTGAGATAATTAGACAGGATTGTAGAGGGCTGTAGTGACATTTTCTATGGGGACAAAAGTCAGGATACAACAATTCAAGGCAAATTTGAAAAATATTCTGTACAGAGGTCATGCTCCTCTTAAATCTAAAGTAGTAAGGAGGAAGCAGATACAAGAATCTGGAAAATGTCATTCTAGGGAGAGAACTCTAAGTCAGGATCTGTGGTTTAAGGGTTTCTCTACTTCAAATACATGTGAGAGGGGGCAACAAAATAAATGCCATGAACTCGCCCTAGCCAGTTTGGCTCAGTGGATAGAGCATCAGTCTGCGGACTGAAGGGTCCAGGTCTGATTCCTGCCAAGGGCACATGCCCAGGTTGCAAGCTTGATCCCCAGAAGTGGGTGTGCAGGAGGCAACCAATCAATGATTCTCTCTCATCATTGATGTTCCTGTCTCTCTCTCCCTCTCCCTTCTTCTCTGAAATCAATAAAAAAATATATATTTTTAAAATAAAATAAAAGCCATGAACTTTCTTGCCTCTCATCCTTAAATCTGCAGTTGAACCCAACTGGAAGCCAAAGGACCAGGGAGCCTTTTGAAGTAAGTAAGCCTCTGAGGGCAAAAGTGAGCAAAGAAAGAGAATGGATCTGATAGAGTAACCAGAAAATATCCAGCATAATAAGTGCAGCAAAATTTCTTTACAAAGTGATTGTATTATTTTATACTCCTAGGAATAATAAGTATATGGAATTCCATGTCCTCATCAACGCTTTACTTTTAGGCATTTTACTTTTTGCTAATCTGATGAATGTGAAATGATATACAATTTAAGTGAGCATTACCCTTATGTCTTTTGTAAATGAGCATCTTTTCTTATGTGTATTGGCTATTAGTATTTCCTCCTCTGTGAATTCTTCCTCAAATATTTTGTCCATTTTTCTTAATTTAACTGTCTTTTTTTAAAACATAACTCCAATGACTTCTTCTAAGTTTTTCTCTACTTCAATTTGAATGAAAAATGGTCCACTTCTTATTCATCCAAATGTACTCGATTCAACTTCTGGCATCCCCCAGTCTTAACTGCATAAAGTCTACATTTTTCCAGGTCCTCATGGCAGGATCTGAACACTACGTGTCAGTTATCTAAAATGATCCCATTGACATTAGCAATTTCTCCTATGTCCTAAATCAATTATACAAAAATGAGAACTATTGTGTGCTTTTACTCAAATGTATATACTCTCCAGGAAAGTGAACTATTTTCCATAAAGGAAACAAGAATCTATTTGAAGGAACAGGAAGAGGAAGAGGAAGAGGAAGAGGAAGAGAAAGAGGAGGAAAGGAAAAGGAGGTGGAGCAACTGAGAACTTCAAACACTTCCATTGAGATGGAAGGACATATTTCATCTAAATTGCTAAATTTATCGGTATAGAGAATTCACAGTGTCCTTTTATAATCTTTTTGAGATCTGTAGACTCTATAGTCACAACTCTTCATTGAATGTTCATAGTAGAAATCTGTGCTCTTTTTCTCTTTTTCTTGATGAATCTTAAGAAGATATTTATCATTTTATTAGTCTTCACAAGAAACAAATTGTTGACTTCATTTATTTTCTATATTGCTTATTTACTATTTCACTGCCTCAACCCTGTTGTTACTCACTGAATAGAGGTGATGCTAAAGCTTCTTACGTTATATTTGTTTGGAGGCATTTTATTAATATAAGTATTCTAGAAATTGTATGAAATTCCTGGAAATCTGATGTATCTCAATATAATGTTATCAGTCATAATTCCAGTTATTATCTTAAAATGTTGTATATGCAGAAATAACCAAATTTTCTAGGCAATTCCATTGTAATAAACTCTCATCAGATCACTAACAATGGCTACATTTAAGTCTTTTGTAATGTACAGAAAGTTATTGTTTTATTCTGATGGTTTTGCAAAAGTAAGGTTCATGGAAAGGACCCTATGAAGTACTCTTGACTACTGACTCCTTTGCTGAACCTTGGATGCATGTTTCACAACTGAAAAAGGCTCCACCTGACGTCTGGCACTATGAAAAAAAGCTGAAGACCTTAAAATGAAATTGACCAGGAAGAGAAGTAGCCAACCTCATGGTAACTGCTTCCTCCCAAAACCTTCATGATTTCTTTGTCCACCTTTTACTTTGCTCTGGCCTGGAAAGATATTGCCATTGTTTACATATCTTACGCTAGAGTAAAGGGTGGTAATCTAACCTCCAGAGGACTGCTGAATTTGCCACTTGCTGGTGATCTTGTAGTTCTACCCAACATAAGCTTCTCCCTGATTTCCAATGCATCAGTTTCTCTAGGTAAAACTCAGCCCTAAATTTATTATGTCAGGCTCCTTAATCTTCTGCATCTATTTTCCTGCCTCTGGTTAACAACTCCCAGTGCAAAGAAACTTGCAAGCAAGGTCGGTACAAAGAAAAGACACAAGGCCAGGGTAACCAGAATAAAGCCACCTGTGTGCAACCAAGGTACATGCCCTTGACCGGAATTGAACCTGGAGGTGTGGAGGAGGCAGCTGATCGATGTTTCTAACTCTCTATCACTCTCCCTTCCTCTCTGTAAAAAAATCAATAAAATATATATTTTTTTTAAAAAACCACCTGTGTGATCTACAGACCCTTAAATTTTACTGGCCTCCATTGCTGTCATCTTTCCCAAGCTACAGACTGAAATAGGAATTACCAGGAGGCATACATGATTCAAAATTTGCTTTCTCTGGCAGATTCCCCACTCCCTTGGCTAAGAGTAAGTGCAAATGAGGCTGTGATCAGAAACCTCTCCTTAATTCTTGAATATGTTGCAGAATCTGTTACTAGAGCAATAACTGACCAACAAAAACTTCCTAGACTCTCTAACCAAAGTTGTTCTTGATAATAGGGGAGCCCTTGATTACCTTTTAGCTGAGCAAGGAGGTGTTTGTGCTATGGTATGGCCAACACCACTTGCTGCAATTGGATTGCAATTTCTGGGGAAGTTGAGTGTCAGCTACGTAAGATTACTGAACAAGGCAGCTGGCTTAAGAAAGTGACTTTGACAATGAGGTTTTTCTTTTACTGATTTGATTCTGATTGATTTGGGTCTTGGGGATCATGACTCTGAAGTAAATTACAGACATTGAGAGTTATCCTGCCTGTTATGATAATTACAGTAGTTTCCCTGGTGCACTGTATTCTCTCAAAAGCCTTAAGTGCATGTTAGCAGCATCTCACCACCAAGCAAATGATCTCCCTAAGACTGGAATGTCAGAAAACAATAGAAGAGAATGACTGACTTAAAGAATATGAACTCAATGTCATGACCTGTCAATACCACACAGAGAATCAACAAAAATATAAATAAATAAATAAATAAATAGATAGATACTGTGAGAACTCCAGAGTGGTAGCTGGGAATAGCACTAATGCCTTAAATTTTGATCACATCTCTCATTTAGGCTGAGAATCTGGCCCAAAATAAGGGAATTGTTAAAAACAAAAGGCAATATATCCAAAATAGAGTCACTTATGCTAAGCCCTAGGCCACCAAATTGAAACCTAATTTAATTCCAGCTTTGGCTTTCCCAGAAATAGAATCTTAAGCCAGTCAATCAGGCATCACCTGATCAGCACTAGTACGTAATATGCTTAATACACCTGCCATCCACTAAAGAAAAGTGACCTTGCAATAACCAAACCACTTTTTTGTGCAGTATAACTTCCTTCATCCTGCTCCCTTCTACCTATAAAAAATCTTTTATTCTGTACAGCTCCTCAAAGCTCCTTTCTATGTACTGGATTGGATGCTGCCTGATTTATGAATTGTTGAAGAAAGCCAATAAGATCTTTGGAATTTACTGAGTTGTTTTTTTAACAGAGTTAAAACAGTGATTGTTTCTAGGAGCTAAAAGTTAATGGAGAAGGGTCATGAGAGAACTTTCTGGGATGATGTTTCTTGGTAGTGCTATGGGTTAAATGAAATGTGTGTTGCACATGAAATATATACTTTATTATGGTACATTTCACAATATGTAAATTAAACTTCAATTTTAAAAATGTATGTTTTAAATTTTTTTAAAAACAAAGAACATGAGTTTAAAGTAATTATAAAGGTGTATGCTAGCCTAAAGCCTCGTATTTGCTGGAAGAAACACACTTAGGCTTCTTAGCTTTGTTGTTTCGCATTTGGATTCCTAATTTCATTTAAAGTCTCTTGAATTGACCTTTTGAAATGCATAGTACATTAAAAACAATTTTCAGAATCAGGTTCAAAAAGATCAGAATAAATTATTTCAATGTTGAAGCTAAAATGCATATACTACAGCCATAGAGATTTATCCAATTATTAAATTTGAGTTACAAATTTGTTTTAAAATTTTTGGTCATCAAAGTGAAAAGAGAAACACAATAAATTATATAACCTTCAATATCTAGATTTTAAAAAGTCCAGTTTGGCATGGGGAGCAAAGGTTTTTCTAGCATTTACTCTTGTTAGAGGAAGGAAAAAGAATGAAAAGACCAAAGAAAGAAGACTCCCGTGTCTTGTAAGAAACTTAGCAGTAAGCTAATGGACACTGGCTCTAAAATTGTAAGATAGACAAACACACTGATTTCCCAGTAGGTAAAAATATAAAGAAAATATAATCTGACTGGGGGGGGGGGGTGGGTTGGAGAAGAGAGGGAGATGAAAAGAGTTCTAGGAATGAATAGGGAATATCCAGCAATATCACCTTTTCTAGATTCTGTTTGTCCAAGAATGCAGCAAATGCATGTGTCTTCTGTACCAACAGAGGATACTTAAGGGAATAACAGGTTCAAAATCCTGTTGGCCCAAGTCCTGTATTTAGAGGGATAATCCTTTTTTTCTGAGTCATGTGCAATATATACATATTGCAATATCTTCTATAGTAATAAAAGCATAATATGCTAATTAGACTGGACATCCTTCCAGACAAAGCCAGGGCTGCAGCTGCCGTGGCTGTGAAGAAGGGATTGAGGCTGCCATTGCGGCTGTGAAGGCCTACTCTTGCACGAATTTCAAGAAGAGGCCCAGTGCACGAAATTCATGCACAGGAGAGGGTGTCCCTCAGCCCAGCCTGCACCCTCTCCAATCTGGGACCCCTTGGGGGATGTTCGACTGACAGAGATCGGACCTAAACCAGCAGTCAGACATCCCTCTTGCAATCCAGGACCACTGGTTCCTAACCACTTACCTACCTGCCTGCCTAATGCCCCCAACTGCCCTCCCCTGCCATCCTGGTCACCCCCAACGGCCCTCCCCTGCCAGCCTGGTTGCCCCCAACTGCCCTCCATCTGCCGGCCTGATCTTGCCCCCAACTGCCCTCCCCTGCAGGCCTGGTTGCCCCCGACTGCCCTCCCCTGCCAGCCTGATCACCACTAACTGCCTCTGCCTTGGCCCCCACCACCATGGCTTTGTCCAGAAGGAAGTCGGACATCTGGAAGATGGCCGGTCAACCTGGTCTAATTAGCATATTACCCTTTTATTAGTATAGATGGCCCAGAACTCTATGTGATACTAAGACTACACTTAGAAATAGAATATCTTGGGTTATGAGGTCACAAATTCCAATGCTAGATAGGTAGGAAGGTGATGCCAAAGAGAGAATTAGGTCTGAGAGACCCTAGAGAGTTAGGGATGGGCAGCAGAGGAACTGCAACCTAAAGAACATGTGCCTCATCTGAAGACACTTAGGCACCTATAGCTGCATGTGGGGCATGTAAGTCCAATGTTGCTAGACCTTCTGATTTTGAAAAGACACTTACATATGCACCTTTATGTAAAATACCCTAAATTTTTTATTGTTTGTTTGTTGTTGTTAATGAGGCAACTGATATATTTAAAATAAGGCAAAACCAAACATGCAGGTGTGGCCAAAGTACAACTTCTAGCCAAATAGAGCCTATGTATGGTTCATTAATTTGCAAACCCTGCTCTTGATATTGGTAGCATTCCATAGATTCTGTCTTTCAGGTAGTGGTCAGCCTAAATATCCAGAAATTGCTAAGTCATAGTCAACAAAATTTTCCTTCTGGTAATAGGAGAATTGCCCACTTATTGTAGTTAATGAAGAAGATCCATAACCATGTTATTTGATAATTTAGCTGTGCATCTAGCTTTTTTCTATATAAATTATAATCCTCTCTAACTTTCAACTTGAAAGATCACCAACCTCTGCACTGGAATGGGTAACATGAATATGAAAAGTCAGGGCCCAGTAAAAACTAAAAATGGAACTCCCATTTGACCCAGTGATCCCACTTCTAGGAATATGTCCCAAGAATCTAGAAACACCAATCAGAAAGGATATATGCACCCCTATGTTCATAGCGGCACAATTCACCATAGCTCAGATTTGGAAACAGCCTAAGTGCCCATCATCAGATGAGTGGATTAAAAAACTGTGGTACATCTAGGAAAATTACGCTGTGATAAAAAGGAAGGAATTCTTATCATTTGCAACAGCATGGATGGAACTGGAGAGCACTATGCTAAGTGAAATAAGCCTGTCAGAGAAAGATAAATATCACATGATCTCACTCCTTTATGGTATATAATGAACAACATAAACTGATGAACAAAAACGGATCCAGAGACAGAGAAGTATCGATCAGACCATCAAACCTCAGAGGGAAGGTAGGGGAGGGTGGGGGTAAGGGGGAGAGATCAACCAAAGGACTTATATGCATGCATGTAAGCCTAACCAATGGACACAGACAACAGGGTGGTGAGGGCATGAGTGGAGGGGTAGGGGGAGCAATGGGAGATAAGGACACATGTGTAAAACCTTAATCAATAAAGAAAAAAATGTAAAAAAAGAAAATGAGATTAAATAAATAATAAATAAATAAATAAAAAGAAAAGTCAGGGCCCAAACACTTTAAAGCTCGCTTCGCGCACACATGCCCTTCTTTCCCTCCCAGTTGGGCTGTCTTAGTAACTCCTCCTAGTTGGAGATCCATTCCATAAGAATATGTTATCAGGTTAAAAAAAAAATAGGTCAAACAATTTCCAGAATGATATTACTTATCCTCTCAAGAGAAATGACCTCACAGTTTTATGTCAATGTGTATCCTCATTAAATTATGAGGATGCAAACATATGCATAGGAACAATTTTACTTACTTACAAAGGGCTTCCAAACTGAAGTGTCACATTAGTTATATTAGAAATCTATAAACAAGAGACCTCCCCCCAATACCAAAGAAGTAATATTGTTTTATTGTTTTAATCTGTAATATGCTCACAGATATGGGAATTATCTTGATTGATACACATAACCCATTTTATAAAATTTATGGAGGATCAGGCAAGAGAAGTTGAAAGGGGATATACAACACACTAGTGAAATGTGGTATTTTTTTTCTTTTACTTTTTTCCCTTTATATCCTCATGGACTTAAAAGCATATGGCACCTTCATTACCTGACTTGGAATCCCCTAATGTCCATTACTAGTATAGCAAAACATCATCATATTATTTGTATTAATAACTGTTTCTGTGTTCTAGGCTTTTGATGATGTAGGGTCCTCTTCCCTGTGCATTAGTAATAAAAAGAGAAAATGGTTTAAGCAGGTCATAAACTCATTCTCAGGATAAAATTCAAAGGCAGTTTTATAATTTATACATAAAAAAATCTTCAGGTTTTAATATATTATGGGAAAGATTATTAAAGCTCACCAGAGCCCTTGGCTGGGTGGCTCAATTGGTTGGAGCATCGTCCTGCACCAAAAGGTTGTGGGTTCTATTCCCAGTCAGGGCACATACCTAGGTTTTTGGTTCAATCCCCAGTCAGGGTGCATACCAGAATACCAGAGGCAAGC
The DNA here is from genome assembly GCF_951640355.1 of Cnephaeus nilssonii. Lineage (NCBI taxonomy): Eukaryota > Metazoa > Chordata > Mammalia > Chiroptera > Vespertilionidae > Cnephaeus > Cnephaeus nilssonii. Next base: position 40,261,402 of record NC_137085.1, on the reverse strand, counting down.
AATTGATGTTTCTCTCTCTCTCTCTCTCTCTCTCTCTCTCTCTCTCTCTCTCTCTCTCTCTCTCTCTCTCCTTTCCCCATTCTCTTCCTAAAAGAAAAAAAAAGGAAAACAACATATATTCAGGTGAGGATTTTTTAAAAATTAAACAAACACCTCACCAAATATTCTATGTACTTCTCTGTGTTTCCCAGGCTCCCTTGCAGTTAAGTTGGGTCCATAGACTAGTTTTGACCAGAGCATGTGCCATTTGGGAGCTAAGACAGTTAAAAGTGAGCATTTCACCATTTCACCATCTTCTCTATCTTATCCCAGGGAAACATTGGAGAGCATCCACTCAATAGCAGGGCTGAAGAGGGAGGAGGGCCCTTATTGTGTTAAAGCACTGAAACTTCAGTGTACCATAACCACAGCATAACCTATTTAATCCTGATTAATGTACATATAATATAAGCTAAAGAAGATATGGGTAATTAAAAGATATATATAAGGCCAGGAGCAAAAAAATGAAGGAATGAGTATACAAGCTGTGGTCTGTGGAAGAACTGGGTACCAAATCAGAGAAGTCAAAATCTGTCACCAAGACCATGATGTAAAAATGATGTTCACATCATACTGGGAGGTCAGGATGTAATTGGTAGAAAAAAGAAAGTGAAGACTAAATAGAAGATTCAAAGGAATTTTCTGAGAATTGCCTGCGATGATGGTATTTTTCATTGGTACCAGGTTCAGAATTAGGAGAATGGGTCAGACTCCTTTCAAGACACAAGATTAAAAAGAATCAGTCATGAACTGAAAAAAAGAGGAATTGGGAGATTATTCCATTACAGAAGTAAAATAAAAACATGCCCATACCATATATATATACACATATATGAAATGACCATTGGGAGGGAATGAAATGCGAGCACCAACAAGGCAGTAAAGTAGAGTAAACACAAGCATGGACTCTGGTACTACATTATATAGTCTTAAATCCAAGTTCTACTATTAACTCTCTGTGCGACCTTAGACAAGTTGTTTAATCTCTCTGAGCTTCATGCCCCTAACCTATGAAATGAGATTTCTAACAGGACTGCATTATAAGACCTTTGTGAAGACTAATTGAGTTAATTGCATAGAGCACCAGCACAGCGTCTAACATCAAGTGCTGGTACAAACATTTCCAATTATTTCCCTATCAATCTCGATAACAAAAGTCACTTTTAATAAGTCATAAAATGCATCAACTTTGATGATGCTAAATAGGTATAGAATTAAATTTAAGACAATTCACTGCATTGAAGACTATTATTTACTTTTTTAAAGTTGAATGAAATACTTTCATAGGCACTGAGTTCCCAGAATACTTCATGTTTCTTATTCAGTTCTCAAATGACTCACTACTTACAAAGTCTTTATTTTTTATGTGGAAGAGAAAGAGAAATGTCTAATTCATGTCTAACTCGTGGCTTGAGTATCCTAAGATCACAATTTAAATAAATATACTATAATGGCAAGCTATTATTTAACTTTAGCTCAGTAATGTTAAATATTTTCATTCAAAATGTGGAAAATATAAGACAGTGACAAATGATTATCTTATCTGATTTCCATCCCAAATTTGAAAAATAATTTGACAACAATGAGTCCAACAAGAATAAACATACACGAAACTAAGGAAGTCTGCAATATACATTCCATTTTTCATGCACATCAAATTATCCATAAGAAATTTGAGTTTGTTATATTTTTCCTTTTACTATGGTGATAATTCTATCTTGGCATTGTTTGTCTGAAAAATAATAACTGCTGGATATTTTAAAAAGCTGAGGGAAGTGGGTGGCTCACAAGCATTCTCTCAATTATAATAGTTTTATCACTCTTTTCATTAATTAATAATGGGGATATTTAGGCTCCCAGTTAACAATCACTAGAAACTGCAGTACCTTATGTAGAAGATGCATCATTCAAATTACAAATTGGTGTAATGAATTCTAATGAATCCTTTCCTCCTACATTGAAGCTTAATCCCTATTCAAAGTAGATTAGTTAGTATTTAAATTTATCTTTGGATCAAGAGTGATTAGTGGTCTATCATAAATAGAAATCCCATGAAACTCATGGTTCTTTATCACATACAAGACTGAGAGTGAGCTATTTGAAAAGTTCCAGGATGGTGAATTGTACTTGCCAAGGATGCCTGCTCCTGAAATGGTCTGCAGTTAAATGCAGCTGAGAGAGAATGAGGTCCACTTGTACAGAAAGAGTATTCTCTAAGAAATGAAACAGCTGCATGCTAATGGTTTGCTAAATTCTTATTATCTGCATCCTCGTTGACTGCTCAGCTTTAGAATGTGTGACTCTAAGTCTCCTTTGCCTGAAAGATTTTCTAAAGAGCTTTTGAAAACATTACAGCTCCTGAAAGAGTTAGCTACCAGGAAGCTTGACGTTTGACTGAAATGAATATCCCAGAGATATGGTTTAGAAATTGAAGTTGCTGTTTTCTTGTGGTTGTGTTTATGTCCTCTCAGGATAGGTGTAGGAGTGAATTCGATTTTAGGATAGATATGTTGCAAACTCAAAGATACCAGAATAATCAGAGTCATTGGCATCCAAATGCCATGCTTCCTTGGAGCTACATCCTGCTTCTGGGATCGCTGATAAAATATCGAGGGAGATAAAAGTGGCTTTTCAATGTCTCATAATAAAAAAGTCAAAGCTTTCCTCCAAATCACCCCAGGCCTTCCTTAATAAGCAGGATGGAAATGTCTTCCCCTGGACACATGTAAACCTATCTCCATGGTTCTCTTAGTTTCACTGAATTTACTAGTTTTTAAAACTAGATCCATTTTTTTTCCTATAGAAATATACCATGTTAATAGTGGTTATTTTAGGAAGTATGATTGGTAGGATGGCATGGCAGAAGTTCTCTTTTTCAAATATTTTCTCCATTGTATTTGCTTTGGATGCCTGTTCTTGTGAACCAGAAAAGCTCTACTCTTTAGGTTGCCAAAATATCCATCTTTCTCTTTGTAACTGAATCTCCTGATTTGAGCAGAAAATTCTTCCTTTCTCCAGAAAAATAGGTCTTATATATTTTTATGTACTTCATAATCTTTTTTTATTTTTATGTATAGTTTTATACATGTTTCTAGTATGAGGATCTAAATCCAGGCTTTCTTTTCCTGCCAATGTCTCTACTATTATACCAGTAATGTGGGAGAAATAAGGGACCTGGAATTTTTATTTTCAATTATAATTTATTTAATTATTATTATTACATGTATAATGTAACACCAACTCAATATATGCATTTTTTAAACTTATTCTTTTTGAGGACTAGTGGATATATTCTTCTTTAAAACATTCATGATTTGTGACTAAGCTTAACACCCCCTTATCCACACTCTCCACAATTTTATGAACTCCAATATCTTCTCTTAGCCATTATTTTTCAATAGCTGGGTCACCCACATATAGCACAGTGTTTCTTAATAGTGGCAGTATTGGCATTTTGGACTAGATGATGCTACATCGAAAAGAACTCACCTGTGTCTTCTACGATATTTAACAGCAACCCTGGCCTCCGCCCACTAGGTGCCAGTAGCACCTCCCAAGTTGTGATGATCAAAAATATCTTCAGACATTGCCTAATCTCCAGTTGAGAACTGGTACAGCAGTCTATGTTTTATTAGGTGTATGGATTATCAGCTATAATCCAAACATCATTCATTTAAAGCAAACTGTGCAGAGATTAGTATTTCATTTTGAAGATGGCAATACTAAGGTTCAAAAGTTACTTTTAAATTAATTAATATTGTTTTACCCACTGGGAACCTACAAGCAAATTTTAGGATGACAACTCAATAATCAACTAAAAGAACAGCTGATGTAATTAACTAATATGTATATCATCCTAAATAAAATTTTGGAAAACTTAGAGAGTTACATGGAATATGTTTAAGGAAGTAAATTTGATTCATCAAGGAAGGTAAGGAGTCTGTTGTCTTGTCAATAAACAAACTGACATGTATATTATCTGTCAACTAAATGCAACATGGAGCCAGGCTACTTCAGGGTGCTAGACTTCGGCGTTTTGCTATATTGCAGTTATTAGGAGCCACTGCAGAAATTTAAACAGGAATGCTGACCTGAACTGCATTAGGAGCTGTCTATTGCATTCCAAAATGTAAGCAAACATGGGATTGTAAATTGCATCAACCCATTATATAGTTAAAATTATTCACTGCTTAACTCTGCCAAAAAGCAAGTCATAGCAAAAGGCAAAGTACTGTGTCAAGCTTTCATTAAGCTTCTAGTTCCCCTAATTAACACAAGAAACTGCTTCCCTTCTCCTTTGTCCAGATTCCTCTGTGGGGTTGGAGATGGGCCATTCCTGGGAGGTAGAGCCATGGAAGGTGGCCAGGAGACAGACAGACTACATGTTAACATGCAGGGAAGTCAGAGGAAAAGTAAGATCACAAAGGGAAGGGATTTTTTAAAACAAAGAAATCATTGTAGAGTATAAGGTCTGAGGGGTAGTGGTCGTATATTAACTGTGGAATATACACTTTGGAGTAAAGAAGTCCAAATCAAACAGATCCACAACACATCAGAATACAGAGGGAGAATCGGGACTGTAAAGGCAGAATAAGCATTAGAGACCTGCTTCTTTTATCTCTGGTTATGTAATCATGATGTGAATTTAATAGCTGAAAAAATCTTCAGCATTATCTTCCTATATGCAACTTAATCTATACCTAATCTTCACTCTACCTCAATATCTGACACACACAAAAAAAGATTACACTTGCAGGGGTTCTTAATCTAAAGCAGAATTCAGGGAGTCCAGGTATTTAGATGGGGGGAAATTACATCCTCATTTTCATTAACCTCTAAAAGTTAACATTTCCCTTACTTATGCCTGTGGCAAGCAACAGAATCACAATGGTATTGGGGGATTCATGGGCTTCACCAGGCTGCCACAGTAGTCTATGGCACACCAAATTTAAGGACACCAAGTATAGTAAATCTTAATGGGAAACCGTGGCCCCGGGGTATAGGTAGGATGTAGGTTTTACAACAAACATGTTATTTAATAAGAGAAACTACAGAAACACTGATTTCAGTCAATATTCAGTAGTCATTTCTTCTGACTTTCTAGCCATATGATAGTCATATTCAAATTCTGTTAAAATGTTTTTAAAATATGCAAATATCTAGCCCTGGTACTTGCCCTAAATGGCTTCTACCTACTCTACCCACCACAGTCCAACCTTAACCCTGAGTCTCTTAATACCTCAGTCACAATGCTTTTAGTAACAGCATGAAGCATCATTTACTTGTCCAACTTCTCAGAAGGGAAGCCCTTCATTGTTAGAGCTATTTCTTTGGTTCTCTGGAGGGTGGGAAGCCTGAGCCATCTCAGAGATGAGCTCCATTCATGAAGTGTGTCTTGGGGATCCTCCAGTTATTTTCAGTGCCAGAGAGATCTAGTGTGTGTGTTCTCTTTCCCCCTGAGAAGTTTGCAAAATTAGCTGAAGTGACAGGGTCCTTTGCTTTTGGCTAGAATTACATCAACTCAGTATGATGATCTCCTGCATCAAATAATCCACTTAGCAGTTATAGTATGTCTGTGATTTTTAAATGATAGAATTCATTAGTTAGCACTCAATACATATAACTTTTTGTGAAGGTCATGGGAGATTTGGGTGATGAAATGGTTGGAGAATATTGGCCTCTATGGCTTTTCAGGAGTTTCAAGGACACTAATTGATTTCACCTTCAAAATCCAACATGTAACTAAAAAGTTAGCCACGGTAAAAAAAAATGTAGAAGAGGTAATACATTGTTTTTAAAAATTAAAATCTGAATCAAAAGTTTGAGACAGTGGTTAGTGGGATAGGAGCAGGGTAGAGCAGGGTTCTGGAGGAATCCTAGGATCCTGTAGTGGTCAATGAGGTAGGAAAGAGAGAAGATACATAACAGAAATGTTAGGAGTACAAAATCCAACTCTGATATGTCACAGATATGCAGAGGGCCAATCATGCAGGAGGAGAGTTAAAGTAATCATCTCTCTCCTGGTTTGAACAAAAAGGTTTCCTCTAGAGATGCATTATGTTAGTTGCATAAATTACTTCAGCCTGGCTACATGGTAACACATGAGCTCCACAGCTGGCTTTGCTACTGCTAGATGTTATGGATTATCCTGTCTTTTGACCAGGAATTACTAGAGCTCTCCTCAGCAACCCACATGTGATTAATGAGATGAGAAGGTAAAATGCCCCACCTGCTACAGCAGCCCTGGAAATAGAATTAATGAGAGCAAAAGAAGGAGAGAGTGAAAGACCAAGGAAGAGAGGAAGAGAGAGAGGACTCCTGCAGCAATTTCCTTGTACTATACAAGGCAGATCAGCTGCTTATTTGGCTTGGCATCTAATAATCCTGTTTGTGAATGTGCTAGTGCCTTCTGAATTAGTGTACAAGGAACAGCCAATTAAAGTTATATACTCCTAAAATAATTACCATGCACACCAAAAAATTGTACCCAACTATAGGACTGTAATCTTAGGAGGATAAAAACCTGATTCTCATCACTCCATATTTAAGCAAAATAAATCAATGATAAAAATTAAAAAGAAAAACCCCAGCTGTGAGAGTGCGTTGAAAGGAAGTTCTCTTGATACAGAGTATAGACCAGTGGTCCCCAACCTTTTTTTTTTTTTCTTTTTTGGCCATGCCCCATCTAAGCATCTCTAAAATCCTGATGCCCTCCCCCATGACATATAATTCTTATTATTCAAAAGGTGAACACCTATTCACGTGGCAGAAGCCTAAAAGGCCATTAACTTAGTCTAAACAAGCTTCCAAAGAACATGGCATCCATGAAAGAGAAAAATAAAAGAAGGAGAGTTGAAATATTGAGGAAGAAATCACTAAGAAATTGTGAAAAATAATAATACGAAGTGATATGAAAAATAGCAAATAAAGTTTCAAAACATAGAGAACTGAAATGCATAAATATGTCACAACACATATTTATATATTTGTATTTTTATATATTTATATATTTATATATTGGATATTATGCCCCTAGAAGCATAAGATATGCAAAAAAAATTCACTGTTAATAACTCATTCTCAAATTGCTCCCCTTAAAAATCAAATTGCCCTCCCTGTGGGGCATGTGCCCCATGTTGGGAACCACTGGTATAGACAAACTATCCTGGCTGTGGCATTCATGCTTTGGTTTGTTCAATTTTCAGAGAATGAAGGCAGTGAACACAACTAGACTAGAGTTACTAGTTCTGAGTTCCTGGATGAGTGCAGCCCATATAGGAGGCATTATTTTGTCTCATGGATAAGAAGTCTTTGCATGAGAATGGCAATCAATGTGTGGGGTTCTTGTGTGGCAGGGAAGGGGTGAGACGATTTCACCTTCTCCAATATGCAAGAAGTTGAAAACTTGACTGGTCCAGTTATCACACTACAGGGCCTGTTTAATAGTGGGCAAAATCACTACCATTTTCAACTCTCCTGCTTTTCCTCTCTCCTGTGCTGTGGATAGGGTGCATTCAGCACTGCGAGCCTGGTGGCCAGCTCGGGGTACAATCAAAGTAAGAATAAAAGAAGAGCCCCAGGCTCCAAGCCAGTTCTAGCACAAAGATCTTCTTTGGAATAAGAAATTGTCGAGATTGCTGGAGGTTTTTTTTTTTTTTTTTTTAAATCAATCTGACAAACTCCATGTTTTACTGATTTGCTTACTAGAATGCAAGCTCTATGAGAAGACATTTCTGTCACTTTCTTCACTACAATCTTTCTCTGCACCTAGACAGTGCCTGGCATAAAGTGGATAATTGATGACAAATTTTTAATGAATGATACCTGATTTCCATTCACATTATACTTAATCAGTACAAGTACCTTAGAAATCTCACAGAAAAACAGCAGAATACCCAAAGAGAATTTACATTTATCTCAGTTACCTGACTACATTATCACTTCCAGATAACCGAAACCTGCACTACACCATTGATACATGTTTTTACTAAAACTGGGTAAGATGGAAAATCAATGCTATGTTATGATATTCAAAAGTGAGAGAAAATCTTTAAAATGGGCTAAATGTAAAAATTTTACATTTGTCCAATTTTGACTTAGTGAGTAAAACCTTAACATCTACGATGGTGCGTTGCAATCCAACTTAAGATAGATGGAGTACAAATAACTCCAGGAAGCACAACACTCTTTAGCATAAGTCCTACAAAGAAAGACCATTCCTCTAGTTGAGTCCTACTAATATTATAATATAGTTAGTTAATTTTCATGATTTGTAAGGGATATGTGAAATTTATGGTGACTAGAATATACTTTCATTGCAAAAGAGAAAATGGGTGATCTCCGGCTATATTTTATTCCTAAAGAGAATTATTTTACTAAAGATACATAAAATAAAATGTCATTTTCTTTTATAAAAATGCCCCTTGTTTAAGTTGCAAATCAAAGTATTTCAATTGTAATCTAAAAATTAGATATACAGCTTAGCATAAATAGGCAATTATTGTGGCTGTGTGTATGTATATGTGTATGTGTGTTGTGTTTTGTAATGCATTGACATTGGAGATAGAAAACGATCCTCCCAGTGATGTTTCTATTTGTTTTCTTAAATATGGCAATTATAAACTAATTTTACAATAAAAATGCTTTAATTTTGTTAGTTTCTCAAATAATGAGGAGTCAATATTGCTCCAATTTTGCAACAAAAAGGCTAAAAATGTAGTCCAATTTACTGCTTTACCATCTGCTAGTGAAATCAAACTAATTTTTCTTTCTCTTTCTGATATCCTATTATAGTATTTCTGAGGCATGATATGCTTTCTTGCATATTATATATTTTTGAAATTATATATTTTTGTTTCTTGGAGTGAATTCTTTGTCTCTCTGTGTATTTGCCATTACTCAATCTCATTTTAGCTTGATGTGGCCAAAATGTATTGAAGGACTATATAAAAGTCAGCAAATAAAATTCCCTGCTGGATATATTGTTGAGAGGGCATTGCAGATATATTTATTACAGAGTGTCCACTTTGTGTAAAAATCCCTAGGAGACACTGTTATGGGTTCAGTACCAAAAAAAGCTCCACTTTTGAACAACTGGCATTCTTTACTCCATCAAACTCTATATATTTTAATAGCAGTACTACTATTATTCTGAAAGCTAAGAAACAGAGCCAAATTTTGGCTGCATTAGTATAGGCACTGGTGGTCTGCATTTAGTGTATTGACCCAAACTTTGTTTTCTACACAGTATTGTGGGAAAGAAAGGGACTCAAAATTGGTAATTGAAATAAAAAAATTATATCTTTGAAATAGTTAAGATAATCTTCAAACATTTCTAGTTAGTTATACTGTAATGTAATAATTATAAAGGTTTCATCCACAAGGGCATGCAGTGATCTTTAATTCCATGTATCAATGAGGGACCTCAATTAAATAGACATAAATAAACGATAGAAAAAAAGAGATAAATAGAAAGTGAAGATATTAGCTAAAAAACATATATGCATATCCCATGGACACAGACAACAGTGTGGTGAAGGCCATGGGGGGAGGGTTGGTGGCTCTGTGGAGATATGGGGGGGGCGGGAAATTGGGGATATCTTTAATAGTGCCAACAGTAAAAAAAGAAAAAGAAGCAAATTGATGGATTCATTTAGGAGTTTCAGTATTTGAATTATAGGATTTCAAAAATAGAGAAATAAAAAGATAAACTGTAGCAATGATCATTTGAAAATAGGACTAATGTCTTTTTAATAGATACATATCTTCTAGAGTTTTTAGGCTCACATTTGGACTCTCAAGAGAAAATATAAAAGCTATGATATAAAGAAAGAATAGTGTGCTGAAGCCAGTTGGCTCAGTGGATAGAGGGTCGGCCTGCGGGCTGAAGGGTCCCAGGTTCGATTCCGGTCAGGGGCACGTACCTTGGTTGAGGGCACATCCCCAGTGGGGGTTGTGCAGGAGGCAGCTGATTGATGTTGCTCTATCATCGATGTTTCTAACTCTCTATCCCTCTCTTCCTCTCTGTGAAAAAAGAAAGAAAGAAAGAATAGTGTGATAAATAACAGGGAGTTCAATGAGCCTCATTGCATTTATACCCTCAGGGTCATTTCTCCACCCATTCTCTGTTCATTCCTTCTTCCTAAAAGACCACTGAGTTCTCCAAAATGTGGCCCTCTTTTCCTTTTCATCATACAGACTAGCACTCATTCCATCTGTTGGGGAGGTATGGAGGAGATGGTAGGAGTGGTTCTCATCACTCTTAAAACTGACTGCAAAGTGTGGATCCACCTCCAAAAACCTTTATCTTTTCCTCACAGTCCTCAAAAGCAAGCACTCAAGCGAGCCCTTTTTGTTTTAAGGAATATCATATAGATTAGCTGACCCAGACAGGTGTACTCAAATTACAGTCATGGAGAGAGCTTGCATAATTTTTGTTTCTCATCTTTTATTTTTTTTAAAATATATTTTTATTTATTTTTCAAGAGAGAGAAAAAAGAAAGAAAGAGAAATAAAAGCATTGATGTGAGAGCAGAATATCAATCGGGTACCAGAGACTTATAGAGCCAATAGTTCTTGAAAATGCTTTAACATTTTTTAATTTAATGAGAAAATAAATATCAGAAATGCTAGGTATTATACATGTAATTTCTGTTTTCTGTTTATTTTCAAAGCACATTGGTGAATTACTGGTTCTAATAAATCTTGATGTAATAAATCTACTTAACTTCATCTAGTCTAAATGTTTCATATATAATATATGATGAGTATATAAATACTCATAAGTATATGACTATAAATAGTGTATATACTATATAAAGTACATAAGTATATAATGAGTATATATATAATATCAGTATGTAAATATATCCCTATCTGTCTCTCTCTCCTATGTCTAGCTCTGTTCCATTCCTCATAACACCTAGTAACATCCCATTTAACACCCCATAAAACAAGTATTCTGCTGAATGCACTTTGGGAAACTCTGCTGTGAGGGAAGCTGCCCATCTGGTCCATCTATTCTGGACTCTCAAATCTCAACTACAGTTGGCAGTGCAACACACTTTGACCAGATATCTATATATAAAAATGTTCTGGAAACTTTGAAGATAGCAAAAAGATAAGTGGGAATGATTAAATCAACACAGTGAAATAAATAATTTCCAGTTTAATAGTTAACTTCATCCTAAATACACATGTGTAGGTTTACATGCACACATACATACACAAAGAGCACACTATAGAGTAAGCAGTGAGTTCTGACTTTATCATCCTCTTTCAGAAAATAATTAGTGAAACTTGTCTAACGAATGACTGAATGAATCAATGGCAGAAAATGAGGCAACCCTCAACCTAAGTAGACAAGATGTTCATTAAATCATACTTTATTGTACTTTCATTCATCTTTTCACACAGTACACATCTATTGTGTCCTTACCAGGTCCAGCTAGATGTTGGGAAAATGAAGATGAGTAGAACAAAACCCAGCCCTCCAGGAGTTCAGGTTCAGAGTGTGGGAAAGACAAGCACATGAAGAGGGAGGGGGTGAAAGCAGTGTCCTAGGAAAGTGTATTTTGTGCAATGGCAGGGAACAACGGTAGCAGTAACACCAGATGCCCAACACAGTTTTGTATGTGTGTGTGCAAGTGTGAAAGGGAGGGAGAGGAGAAGATGCATGTGCAGGTAGGGGTATGAGAATAAGGGAAAACTCTTTTTCAACGCTGTTTGCAGTAGCAAACGTAAAACCAGGTAGGAGAAAGAAAACCATCTCAAAGAACCGCTGTTAGCATACCAGGTTGGGATAGAAACCTGGAAGTTAGGATAAAAAAAAGAGGAGGAGTATTATACAAATGGTTCCCTGAGTTTTGAAAGGGGGCACATTTCATGCCCAGTTCCCACCTTTAACAGAGGGCATAGCTTAAGTAAAACAAATGAATGCTTTATGAAAGAATTTCAGATCTCAGCAATAGGCACCTCTCCTACCTGCCCCCGCCCCATTCAAGACACACAGGGCAAACCCTCACTTACCTCTTGTGCTTCCTACTGGACATGATAGTCATATTCAGGGCTCCAAGAGTAAGAACAGAACACTAAAAGGATGAGGAGTCTGCGAGAAGGAAGAGCATCATATAAAATATTCTCTGAAAGGCACAGCCTTCTTCTGTATTTCTCCTATAATTCTTCCTTCCCTACCCTTTAGGTCCCCAGCCAGCTAATTTAAATATTTCTGATGTTATCTGATGTTTCCCTCTTACTGCTTGCTAATGGAGCAGAAGGCATTTCATATTCTACCTAAGGAATACAAAGGAAATTTAAAAGTTTATAAAAACTCATTTTAATAGACACTTTAAAATAAATATTCATATTAAATCTTACAGCAAGTAGGCACAAAATTTCTCATCATTAGCTAATGATTCCTGAGTTCCCCACATTCTGGTCAGGTTGCTAGAATCATGTCTTCAGGAACTAACTTATTTCCAGAGGGACAGAGGGAGGTAGTCAAAAGCTTTGCTTGTATCTTTATTACCAGTATAGTGTCTCAGATATTAAACCTAGGATGAGCAGAGATCATCTTAGACATAGAGATGAATAAATAGGTAGATTTCATAAAAGTAACTCAACAAAATCTTTCTGTAACAATCATGTCGAGCTTCATTAATGGCCATTTGTAAAAGAACCATAAAATTTAGAGTTTTGACAAATTAAGTATTTCTCCAAAAAGGAATAATTTTCTATAATATGGCCCCTAGAAAAATGTTGATAATTAACCATGAGTAACTATGAGCATAGTTTGTGATTGTGATTTGTACTATGTAAATTCTGAAAGGGACTTTAGAGATTATCTAATTCAGCTTTTTTAAAAATTTGACATATGAACTACTAAAGGTCAGAAAGATGAGTCTTCTGCTGAGGATCATTAGCAGTATACAAATCAGAACTCATGTTTCAGTCCCTTTACGGATTATAACAGGCTGCCTCATATATATTCTTCGGAGGTGTCATACTGTTGATGCGACATATCACTTCTGACTACAAAGCAACAATCAGACCCCTTAATCCCACTTATTTTTTTTTACACAGATATTACCATTTCAATGTGTGGCTTCTCATTTTGCTGAGAGGTTTTTCTTCCCCACCAACCCCCTCCTTAAATCAGGCAAAGAGACAAGTAACTGACTTCATTTCTCAAAAATGTAACCCACAAGTGCATAATTCTTCCTGTCAGATTTCCTTTTCTGTAAGTTGGTGAGTTTATTGTGGTAGCACTCAAAAGGCTGAGCCTGAAAAGTTCTATAACATATGGCATACATTTAACATGGCTTGTGAATTAAAAATAACAGCCTGCCATCTGCCTCTGCAAGTTGATTTTATCAAACTCTAAATGAGAATCTCAAAGATGTGAATGTTGTCAATTAAAATAAGAAGTACTCAGGTTCAATACAGAGTGACCAATCCATGGTTACCCGCTCTCCCTCCGCCCCAAGGGACAAAAGTTACCCATTCCTTCCCCTCCTCAAATTAAAAGAGCGGCCCTGTTCTCAATCTACAGAACTGTTTGGTAACCATTACATCTTATTTCTTTCCTATCTTCTTAAAAAAAAACACACACACACACACACACACACAAAAAAAAAAAACAACCCTTTGCCATAAATTTAGCTTTCAAAGCTACATTTCTCTAGGAATATGTTATGTGAATTTCTGTTCTGAGATTAGTACCTTCTAAATAATTGATCACAGTTTACAAAATCTTTACTCTCTAAAATATTTCATTTCTTTTCTCCTAAAATTGCAAGTCTACTAAGTAATAATAGATATTGGAAGGAGGAAGTTGATGATTTTTCATCTATAATAACATTCTTGCATCCTGTAGGAATTTCTGCAAATGATCTAGAGTACTATACTCTCAGTCAGAAGCTCACACACCAATTTTGTTGGATTAGCATTTATCGAGCAACTACACCAGGACTCTCCCTGGAGAGGCAATGATCAGGAAAGGGGTTAAAGGCAATTTCTGCTTTCAGGAAGTTTATGTCATAGTCGAAATAAGAATTATACCCAAGAAACAATTTGAGATGAAGCCTGTCTTTGGATAGCCAAGTGCTCACCTGAGAATACTCACAACAAGTACTAGTATAAGCATCATGAGGACAGAGAGATCTCCTCCTGGGTCCCTGTTATTCTTTATTTAAGGGCAAGAGACTGTATATGTTTCCATTTTATCACTGTGTAAACTGACTTTGCAGAACAATAGAGAATATAATTATATGAAGTGCTAAATGTGTAAGTGTTGTATAAAGCTAAAGGGACAGCCATAGAAAACATACAATGAGCCATTAAGTAGCCTAAAATGCTCGATCCTCCAGACTAATTTGTTTGAAATTTAATTAGAAAAGCTTTCAAGAAACTTATAATTTTTTGACTGAGGAGTAAAAAAAAAACAATAATACAGAGATCCCATGAGTCAAGTGTCATGGATACCAACATTGGGGAGTAAATTTTGCAATGAAAAAAAAAAAAAGTGGGTATTTTCTGACCATGAGGGTCAGGGTTATCTGGCCAGGTCATGCAGGTGGCACAAGGTACAAACCTAGTTGGACCCATTAACATAGACCACAATATGAGTATTATGTTAGTTTTTTATGGCTGTTACAGCAAATCACCACAAACTTGATGGTTCAAAACAACAGAAATTTAGTCTTTCCAGAAACAAGGAGGCATGGATCAGACTGTCGGGCCTCGGGGGGAGGGTAGGGTAGGGTGGGGGTAAAGGGGGAGATCAACCAAAGGACTTGTGTGCAAGCATATGAGCCCAACCAGTGGTTAAGGACAACAGGGGGGTGGGGGCATGTGTGGGAGGGGTGTGCGATGGGAATGGGGGGACAAGGACAAATATGTGATACCTTAATCAATAAAGATTTAAAAATTAATTAAATTAATTAATTTTTTTAAAAAAAGAAATTTAGTCTTTCACTGTCTGGAAGCCAGAAGTCCAAAATCAAGGTGTTGGTAGGCCCACACTTCCCCTAAAGGCCCTAGTGGAGAATATTTTCTTATCTCTTGCAGCTTCTGGTGCTCCTGGCATTCTAGTTCCTTACTTCAGGCATCCTGGCTAGTGGCAACATAACTCAACCTCTGTCTCCATCTTCACATGGCCTTCTTCCCAGTGTGTCAAATCTCCTTCTCCTCCAAGGATGCTATTATTTATCTCATCTCTAGATCCTTAACTTAATTACCTTTGCAAAGACTCCATTTCCAAATAAAGTCACATTCACAGATACTTAGGTTAGGATGTAGACATCTTTAGGGGAGAGACACAGTACAACTCACTATAAGTATGTAAGTTTCTTTTGCTTCTAAATTATAATTTCATGCTAATTTCCTCAATTGCCATTTACTAGGTAACAAATCTAGTTTACATCCTAACTTACTAAATTACAAATATGATTTCCTAGTAAGCAGGAATTGGCTTAGTTTAATGACCTCAGTTATTGATAGTTCCAAAAGAGTTTCAGAATATAATCCAGGGCCCAGGAAGAACTAATGCGAGTTGGTTCTACTCTTTTTTAGTGTCAAACCTTAAACATCTCTCTGATTATAAATCTGCATCCAACTTGAGGAGCAGATGTCTAAATAAACTGGCCATCACTGATATCAAGTCAAATATACATCTAAATGTTAAGAATAATATGTTCATTAAGCTCCCCGACACAGACACTCAAACACAAAAAATCATTCATATCTTATTTTTTCAAAGGCAATACATTTTTATCTATTCAAGGCAAGTTTTTTGTTGTTGTTGTTGTTGGTTTTTTTTTGGAAGAATGCATGCTCAGAATTCCATTAATGACTATGCAAAAGGAGAACTCAAATGATGAAGTGTGAACAATTTTTAAAGTGAAAATTCACACTACAGGAATGCCCACCAATAAAATAAATCAATGTAAGCCATTAATCATCTTAGTGAAAGCCCAAGGTTAGCAGGTATAAATGCCACTGTGATCTCTTACAATTACAAGAGAAAACCCTGATTCTGGCTGAGAACAATTCACTGTGGTTACATACAAATCAACCTCAATAGTATGTATGTAATGGACGCCTAATTGGAGTTAGCTAAACATCTACAGTCTCCTTGTTTATCTTTCAAAAATAAAGGAGAGCTATAGGGATTTTTCCACCAGTAATTAATTAGATGCTTTTCCCCTAGAAATCTATTAATAGCTGTTCCAAACAAAACTCTGCCTTCCCATTCAAATCACCACATTTGCATGATAAAGGAAAACAGAATATAAGAGTAGCAAATGGTTCTTGAAATAGAAAAAAAATGCCAAGTTTAGGCCCAAGTTCTAAGTAAGACCTTCACATCTAATCAAAATAAGAATATATTCCATAATCAAAATAAAATTGTTAATCTTATGAATAAATGGCTCTGTCAACTATGATGGGTCATACTTGACACTTCTTATTTTTGTAGGCTTTGGGTTGTGGCTAGGAATACACTGGACTGACCAGTGTGGTAATTTTCATTATGTAGGTATTCACCCCTCTATTTGGGATTGGTGTGAAACACCATCACCAAATTCAACTGGATTGAAGTACTATCATCAATAAGTCCCATCAGTTAACCTGAGCCTGTGGTTTTGCATAATTGACTACAATGAGTTTTGGCAATATAATTAATTAAAATTTCACCTGGTGAATCACACTTGAAGTTTTTAATGTCACCGACATTGCCTGACAAATTCGCCCACCGAGAAATATCAGGAGATATCGCCATAACCCTCTAAACATATTAAGTGCATCAGGTGAAAGACTGACAGGAATTGACAACAACTTTTTAACTGCACACTATAATTAAAACAATCAGGTTGGCCAGATAGTGGGGGAATCCATCAGGCTGGTAGTTTGACTTTATGCTGATAGAACAGTATGTTGACAAACAAATTTATTTTTATCCGGTTACCTCAGATGTGTTGTCTTACTCACCTAATGAGAACTGCTGCCGTGAAAATGAATTTCTTCCCTTTGATTGTATGTTTCTGCTTCTCCATCCATTCATATATTTTTATATCATTTGAGAAACTGTAGGGTGGGAACTTTAGGAATTCATGCTGCATACATGTATACATAAGTGTAACAGCGGCACCTCAGAAATATATTGTGTAAATCTAACTTCTACATTTCCAAGACTATGCTTTTGCCTCTTCAACTTCAGTCCATAGACTTGCTATTTATTCCAAGAATAGTGAATCTCTCAACAATTAATCTTCTGTTAATGGCTTCTGCAATTACTTACACAAAGAACTAAATTAAGTACCAGTTACTTACTATAAAACATAAGATAGATTGAAAAGCAAGTCAAATCAAAGAGCCAGCTAGCACTTTTTAAATTCTCCTAAAATAGGGGAGTGAGGGAGTAGGGAAGGGAGTAGAGTGCTACCACTAAAAGAGCACCATAAAAATGAGAGGATGAGGCGGGAGGAGATGCCAGAAAGGAAAAAGTAGGGGTTTGAGAATTATAAACTGACAAATACATAGGTTATAGTTGGCTGTTTTGAGCCCTCAGTTTCTCCACGAGATACTCCACTTGGCCCAGCATTCCCCAAGGGATGGTCGTTGAGAAGTAAAATGCCTCAAGGCAAGTCTTCATACATGAAAGGGATTGTGTTACCCTATGGAGTCTCTTGACTCCAAAATTGGAAACAGTTCAAAATGTCTGTGTTTCCCCATTTATAATTTCACCTAGATAAATTGTGCCCAGGATATGAAAAGATGCAATAACAAATGTCACACGAATTTTGCACAGGAGATAGAAGACCATGCCAACTGCAAACGGAAAATGAATCGTGTAGTTTCATGCAGGAAACAGTAATCATTCAAGATTGCAACTATAACACTGAAGTCCTCAAACCTGAACCAGCAAGGGCAAACAGTTTTAAAATAGCCTCAAAATAAGGAAATGATTTATTTATTGGAGATATTTTGGAATTTTCTGCTATCCAAAATTATGCAGTCTGGGAAAGAAAAAAATGTGGTTTAAAACAATACAAAAGATACAAAAAGTGTTGGTGAACTATTTCTATAATACAGTACTTTAATAAATACATTTAGCTTTGAAGGCCATAGAATTTCTGTTGCAATAACTCTACTATTATAGCAATATATGACAGAATGAATGTGGCTGTGTTTCAATAAAACTTTATTTACGAAAACATCCTACATGCCAAATTTGTGCCTTTGGCTACAATTTACCAACTATTGAACTAGAATATAAACAGACTTTTTTTGTGTATGACCATACTCTGATATGTTTCTCTAATAATTTACCAACATTGGGTTAGTTTTGTGTTTCCTACAAAATTGTAATATCTTATCAGGTAAAAGTACTTTGCCTTTTATTATGAGTGTTATTATAACCGTTATATCAACTATAGTTCCACCCTTTTTCATAGTAAGCACTCTATAATTATTTTATTTAACCTTAATTTACCCACCAGTAAAATATTGCCATTTTTAACTAGTAGTTCCTTTCTTTATTAAATGAGTCTTTTAGCAAAGATTAAGACAATATTAATTTTGAATTGGGGAGAGGAGGGCTTCAACTCCAGATGTGACATAGTAGCTTTTTACAGACCAATACTTCACTGAAAAATTTTTTATTTGATTTAAAAAAAAAAAGAAAACACACAAAACCCTGTTTGAAAGCATCAGAGAGCATCTCAGAAGCCAGTACGTAAGGGGCATACATTTCAGAGAGAAGTAAATAGCTGAGCAGCAAAGAAGGGAGCTGATAAGTTCTGTGAGCTGCTTTTCTGCTCAAGGCATTTCTACATTTTTGGTGCAGGTGAAAGGTTAAGAATCTGGGAAGCAAGACACTGCTAAGAGACAACAAACCCAGAGGAACTTTTGATAATCTCATAGGGCTGAGGAAATAAAACTTAAAGTCCAGAGCACTCCCAGGAGCTAGGATGTATGGAGCAAAAATTCAAAAGAGCAGGTAGAAGCAATGAATTGAGGTAAGCACTCAACAGTGTTTCACTTGAGTATTTGTTGAACTCTTTAACTGCACTATGAAAGAGCCTAAAAAGCCGAATAGAAAGGCTCTGAAAAGCAAAGGAAATTTTTAACAGTCTCACAGTGATGAGGAAATAAAAGAAAAATGAAAAAAAAAGAACAACAAAATAAAATGAGTTTAGATAGATACTTTATTAAATACACCAGTCTCAACGTTTGGAATTCAAGAAGACTACATCTTGAGGGGAGACAAACCAGAGATAAATCAAAGCATATAAAAACTATATTTTATCCTCTACTCATCTCAGTCCCTGATGAAATTAAGTGATCTGACCTCATTCAAGATCTCTATGAGATAATAGAATAGGGTGAATGCTCTCTAGGGGAAAATATCATCATCCAGAACTACCGTAATTTTCATATAAAATATCCAGTATTTAATAAAAAATTAACTGCATATCAAGACAAAAGGCCAAGAGAAATAACGGACAATAGAAACAGATCTACACATAATTCAAAAATCAGAGTTATAAAACAGGGACCTTAAATGTGATTAATATGTACAAGGACATAAACAAGATGCAATAATTCATCAGCACCTACAGTTGACACTTGAATAAAGCAGGAGTTAGGAATACCAACCCATCTCACAGTTAAAAAGTCTACATATAACTTTTGACTCCCCAGAATTTAACTACGAATAGCCTACTGCTTACCAGAAGCCTTACCAATAACATAAATAGCAATTAACCCATATTTTGTATGTTATTTGTATTATACACTGTATTCTTATTAAAATAAGCTGGAGAAATAAAAATCCTATTAAGAAAATCATAAGAAAGAGAAAACATATTTAGCATATTTACTGAAAAATAATCCCCATGTAAGTGGATCGACCCATGCAGTTCAAACCCATATTGGTCAAGGACCAACTCTCCTATATAATAAAAGCCTAATATGCTAAGTGTCCAGTCGTCCAGTCGGCCGTTCAACAAATCAAACTGTACGTAATATGCTAACAATATGCTAAGGCTGCTCAACTGCTCGCTATGACGTGCACTGACCACCAGGGGGCAGACAGTCAACAGGTCGACCAGTCGCTATGATGTGCACTGACCACCAGGAGGAAGAGACTCCGACTGGTAGGTTGGCTTGCTGCTGGGGTCCAGCCAATCGGGACTGAGCGAGACAGGCCGGACATGCACTGGAGCCCTCCCACGGTCCCTCCCTGGCTGGCCAAGATCCCATGGTCCCTTCCCAGCCCAGATTGTGCACTGGTGGGGTCCCTCAGCCTGGCCTGTGCCCTCTCCCAATCTGGACCCCTTGGGGGATGTCGGGGACCCAGTTTTGGCCCAATCCCACAGGCCAGGCCAAGGGACCCCACTGGTGCATGAATTCGTGCACTGGGCCTCTAGTATCGGCTATACAAAAGAAACAAATATAGACCCAGTGATTAAATTTAAGGCATAAACAGATGGGCTTAATAACACAAAGGAGATGTCAGAAACGTATGTAATCTAAAAGGCAGGATAATAGAGAATCACTAAAAGCTAAAGCATAGAGAGCAAAAGATATAGAAAATATTTGTAAAAATGAATGTGACATATGGTGAAAAGTTCTAAGATGCATGTAATTTGAAGCACAGAAAATGAGGAGAGAGAATAAAAGGCAGAAGCAATACTTGAAGAAATAATGAACAAGAGTACTCCAGAATTTATGAAAGAATCGACACAGATTTGAAAAATTCAAAACTCCAAACAGGATAAATGAAAAGAAAATCACAGCTAGGCACAAGAAAACAGAACTCTTGAAAATCAAATACAAAGAGAAAAAGTTGCCAGAGTAAAAAGACATGCTACGTTCAAAGAAAGAAATAATAAAGCTGACCTCTCAACAGAAACAATGAAAACAGAACATAAGTGAATGGTATCTTTTACATGTTGAAAGGGATTAACTGTAGGCATAGGGCTCTGTCTGTAAAAAGACTATTCAAATGTGAAGTAAATAAAAATCTTGTAGGATATAAAGCAAGCAAATAGGAAGGTATTTGATATAACCTCGTACTTAGAAATAATTGTGTTTTTCTAGTTATGCTTATAAATTAAACACTTATATTAGAAGACAGATTTTAAGGCTGAAGAAGAAAAAACAATACAATGATTATAAGCTGTTTACAACAGACAAAGCTTAAACATATGAAGACAGATACTGGAAGTAAAAGAATGGAAAAGATATGTCATACAAACAGTACACAAAAGAAAGCAAATAAAACTATACTAATATCAGTTAAAGTGGACTTTGATACAAGATGCATTTCTAGAGAAATGGAGAAGCATTTTACAATGATAAAATAGGCCAAATCTAAGGAAGATTTTAAAATGCTACGTTTATATTCACTAAAGCATAGCTGCAAACATAAAGCAAAAAAATGACAGAACTAAAAGGAGAAATAGACAAATACACAATCATAGTGGAAAACTTTAGTTTACCTTTTTAAATAAGAGAGACTAAGTAGACATAAAATCAATCAGGATGTAGAAGACATGAACAATATCAATTCTGATGAACATCTATAGACATATGGAACACTTCAAATAACTGCAGATTTCTTTTTGTGAACCAAATTTGACAATATGTCAGGCCACAACATGAGTCTAATGATATTTTAGAAGATTAAAATAATATTATTATGTTCTCTGACAGCGGAGTTAAGCTAAAAATAAATAAAAAGATAACTAAAAAATAACCACATACTCATAAAAATAAACTAATACATGTTTAAGGAATCTGTGATTCAAAGAAGAAATCACAATAAAAATTAGAAAATATTTTTAACTGAGTGATAATAAAAATACAATCAAAATTTGTGAGATGCTATAAAAGCCATGGCTTAAAATTGAGTTTATAGTCTTAAATCATATATTAAATAAGAAGAAAAGCTAAAAAGAAATCATTTAAACAGCAACCTCCAAATTTAGAAAAAAATAACTAAGTTATATGCAAATAGAGTGGAAGGAAAGAAGTAATAAGGTAAAAATAAAAACAATAAAAAAAAATTTACAATAAAGAAAAACCAATAAAACCATACTTTGACTCTGAAAAGACTAACAAAATTAATAAATCTCTATCAATACTAATCAAGAAAGAAAGAAGGCAAAAGTTACCAATATCAGAAATTAAAAAGCCTACAGATGGTTTCAGCAGTAAATTCTTCTAAATATAGAAGACAGAAAAAATATCAATCTCACAGAATTCTTCTAATGAAGAGAAAAATGGTGATCACTTCCCAATTCATTCTATAAAGCCAATATAATAAAATCTGATAATTATATAATTTTAAAAAGAATAATTATAGGCAAGATTTTTTCATAAATAAAAATTCAAAAATACTAAACAATAAATTATCACATTTAATCCAAAGATATATTAAAAGGATAAGTATACTGCATTTATTCCATAAATGTAAGTTTGATTTAATCTAAAAAACAACAACAATGTATTTGGCCATATAAATCAATATGGAAGATAAATGATAGGACATCTCAATAAATGCAAAAAAAAGTATGTAAAAAATTTAACAAATATTCATAATTTAAAATTTAACAAATTAAAAATAGAAGGGAACTCTATTAATCTATTTTTTTCAATTTAAGTCTACTATAAACATCATATATAGTTTTAAATATTAAGATTCCCCAAGATTAGGAATGAGGCAAAGATGGCCACAATGACTACTTTTAATCACTAGTTTAGTATAAGAGATCCCCCTGGGACTAGTTAACTCATACGACTCCACCTCCACCAATCTCTACCTGGAATTCAGATGTAATGACTGGAGCTCTGGAAGCTATTTTAGATGAAAGACACACTGTAGCAATAGTAGAGAAGAAACATAGAAGGAGTCTGTTATGTGGAGTCATATTGTCATCCCACAGGTCTGACCTGGGTAACCCTAGCCTTGTTTCATAGGAGATAAAGTTAAATATCTATCTTGTTTAATTCATGTCACTTAGGGTTCACTGCTATTTGTAGCAAACATAATCCTAACTTATACAGCCATTTGTAAAAATACAGTTCAAAATTTATAACCACGCTTAGAAAAAATATTTTCTCACCAAGAAGAGACATCAGAAAAAATGCCCCATAGTTCCTCCCCACCCCGCCACACACACACACACACACACACACACACACACACACACACAAATTATACCACTAGGTTAAAATCATCAATATTGGAACTGAAGCCCTGGCCCATATTTCTCAGTGGTTAGAGCATCAGCCCATGCTGAAGGGTTGTGGGATCGATTCAGGCCAAGGTCATGTACTTGAGTTTCAAGCTCCATCCCTGGGCCCCAGTCGGGACGTGTGTGGAGAGGCATTTTATTAATTAAATAGAAGCCCGATGCACGAAGATTCGTGCTAGAAGGGGCTGGCTGCCGGCACCACCTTTCCACTCCAGCCTAGCCCCTTTCTGCTCAGGCCCCGGAGCCGCCTCTTTCCGCTCTGGCCCCTCCTTCCCACGCTGCCAGAGGCCCTGAGAGACCAGGGGTGGGGCAGAACACCTGCATCGTTGCCATGGCAATGACACAAGCATCCTGCCCCCGTCACTCCACGGCTGAGTATGCAAATTAACCGCCATCTTTGTTGGGTTAATTTGCATATCACTCCTGATTGGCTGGTGGCGTAGCGAAGGTATGGTCAATTTACATGTTTGTCTTTTATTAGGTAAGATCTCTCTCTCTCTCTCTCTCTCTCTCTCTCTCTCTCCCTCCCTCCCTCCCTCCCTTACACTCTCACTAAAAATCAATGGAAAAAATGCCTCAGGTGAGGATTAACAAAAACAAAAACAAAACAAAAAAAGATTGGAACTGAAATTACTCCCTTTAAATTGTTATATCTATCTTTAAAAGGTTCCCCTCGTGGAAGTAGTCCTCTTCTTTTTCAGAGGCTCCAGATGGGACCCTTTTCTGGCAATGAAAGTCCTACAAGTGGTTAGCTCTGCCATAGGGGTATGTAGAATAGATAAAGGTTAAAAGATCATAAAAATGAGACCATATGTCCAAACATACAGCATGTGCTTTGGCAAAGAGAATATAAGTGCTAAGACAGATTATGTTCCGCTTGCCAGGGAATTATATAAAACACAAAATAAAATAGTTCTTATCATTTTAGTTGGGCAGCTTGACAGCAGTTCCCTTGAACCTGGAAGATTAAATTTGGCCAATACACCAAAGTACCTTCTTATCTCTCCCCCTACCCTTTAACCCTAGTGGAAAGAGAAAAATCCTAAAATTTTGAAAATAAGAAACTAACATTTGTTTATAAGTATAGAATTCTAAAATCCTCAAAAATTGAATACATAAAATTCTTCTCTTTTGGATCTGGTGAGCCACTTGTTTAAAACAATCCTTGGTCACTGGTGATGATGATCCATGGGATTCTATCAATCTAAAAATATCCTTTCACGGCTCTTAATTTTTGGCTCATCCTCAGCCAGGGTTACTGTTTCTCATAGCCCTAAGAACACCCTGTGTGTGGTATGTCCTAATCTGGCAAATCTACTGGGCCAAAATGGAATTTAACTAACAGTTTCCTGATAGAAGATGGGTTTACAGGCTTTCTAAACCAAGGCATTAGCAGTGAAACTATAAGTGAGAGAAAATGTAGATTTACCAAGGTTTTTCAGTAAGAGGAAGAGGAGTCAGGAGTTTACTAGGTCAGGAATTCAGTTTTCTGGGAGGTAGGAGTTCACTATGGAGTCTTACCTCTCAACAGATAAAGGGCCAGAGAAGAAATTACTTTAAAAATTGGTGGGTGAGCCGAAACTGGTTTGGCTCAGTGGATAGAGCGTCAGCCTGCGGACTGAAGGGTCCCAGGTTCGATTCCGGTCAAGGGCATGTACATTGGTTGCGGGCACATCCCCGGTGGGGGGTGTGCAGGAGGCAGCTGGTCGATGTTTCTCTCTCATCGATGTTTCTAGCTTTCTGTCCCTCTCCCTTCCTCTCTGTAAAAAATCGATAAAATATATTAAAAAAAATAAAAATAAAAAATAAATAAAAAAAATAAAAATTGGTGGGTGTGCAGTCAAATGGATGTTTCAATAGGGTAATAACATTCCTAAAGAGTAATTCACTCTCAGTGATAATCTACAAGGAATAAAACAAGGGGAAATTGGCATAATACCAAGAGAATTATCAAGGTAGCCCTGAAGTTTCAACAACTTGCCTTGCTATGACTCTAAACTCAAGGATGGCATTTGGATGACAGATAAAAGATGTTCATGAATCAGGGTTGATACTCCCAAACTTAGGCTTTCTTGGAAGATGTAAGACTACAATTTGAAAGGAGATCAGCCTCTTTACTGAAGACCTTTTCTTCTAAGAAAGTCAAATATTCGAAGAAAAACACCTAACAAATTAAAACTCACCCCATTTAAAAAAAAAATCTTATGGAAGGATACACCTATTCTATCCAGCTACTTCTCAGTTCTTATAATGAGGAAAAAAGCCATATCTTCAGAGAATCTTCTATTGATCTTGCAGAAAACATGAGGCAAAGTATTTTATTAATGAACTAGAGGCCCCATGCACAAAATTCATGCATAGAGGGGCGGGGTCCCCCTCAGCCCAGCCTGGATCCTCTCCAATCCGGGACCCCTTGGGGGATGTCCAACTGCCAGGATCCCAGGGATCAGGCTGAAACTGGCAGTCGGACATCCCTCTCACAATCCGGGACCACTGGCTCCTAACTGCTCACCTGCCTGCCTGTCTAATCGCCCCTAACTGCCCCCCCCTGCCATCCTGATCACCCCTAACCACCTCTGCCTGCCAGCCTGATTGCCCCTAACTGCCCACCCTGCCGGCCTGGTCACCCTCACCTGCCCCCCTCTGCCAGCCTGGTCACCCCACGCAGCCTGCTATTCGGTTGTTAGTGTGAGGGCATCGTGACCAATTTGCATATTACCCTTTTATTAGTATAGATAGCTTGGAAATCAGCTCTTTTGAAATTGGTGCTAGGATTTGGGCTATTATTTACTGAGCTATTTTTTTTCCTCTATACCTTTTAAGATAGAGTAACTCTTGATTCCTCACAATTAATAAATTGGGGACTTAATCCTTAATCTAGAGACCAACCCCAACCCCTGGTTCATCTGCCTTTGTTTTGAGACACACAGTTGTCATAATTTATTAAGTTATATACTCTGGAGAACAATTACATTTTAAAATTATTTTGTGAAAATAATACATATAAGGATATAAAATGTAAATTAAAATATCTCCCATATTCTCATAACAGATTCAATGTTATTCAGACTGAATTAGGCAAAACATACAAAAAATAATTTCCATCATACCAAAGCAGTATTCAGTCACTTACTATGGCCACTGATCCCATCTTATCCTTGTAAGATACTAAGAATTAGGAATCAACAGCCCCTTATATTTATAGGAAAGGACCCTAAGTAGATCAATCCCAGTTCTAAATGTTTCAAATGAAATCATTCTGTGCATGAATAGTAAGCTTAATCAGTTTGATTACCCATATTGGCCTAATATCCTATTAAATCTGTTGATACCCCATTGCAATTAAAAAGTACTCCCTGGGACAATGAACAATCACTGGTTTCAAAAGAAAGGGTTATGTCTATATAGCTATATAATCTACCAGAGAAGGCTTTACAGCATTACAAGATCCATGATATACAGGACTAAGATATTCTCATAAAGGAGAGTCATGAAATAAGGAGGGTCCATAAAAAAAGAAGAAACTAATATTATGCAACTGCTTAGAAAGAAATGTCCAACTTGTTTCTGATTCTAAGATTATATAAAGAGTTTTGGGCATGGGGGGCAGTTTCCAAAAGATGAGAGGGATTATAAGGTCAGATTAAAAACAGCACATACAAATATAGAAAATCAGAATTATAGGTAAGTCCAGAGTAGAATGAGCAGATAAAGACCTAAGGGGGGAAATCCTAAGACAGCAAATATGTTGAAAGCGGAAGATATTAGTAAATAATAAAATTAACTAGTCAGCTCCTGTTTTGATTCTGCCTTCTCCATCAAGAAGAATTACCTTCAAACTGTAAAGTGTAGAGCATACTTCCATTGTCCAATGAATGCTCCTGCTGAAAATGACTTACGCTAGATAAGACAGAGAAAACTTATTTTTATAAAAGTATCACTGACCTGAAAAAAAAAAAAAGAAAAAAAAAGATCCAAACAGAGGTCATAAACTAAGAGCAAACAGAAACCCAGAGAGATGAGCAAATCCCACAGAAGCCCACTTGCTGGCTGAAATGAGGGCATTTGCTAAATTCCAACAAATGTTTCCCCAATTCTCAAGGCATGGGGATAAAGCAGATAAAGGCAATGCACCAAGGTGGGAAGTCAAATAGGAGACACACACACACTTAAATTTGAATTCCCCTAAGTGCAAAGCCCTCAGCAAAATCGTAAACAAACAATATGACCACTGGCACTCTACCCAATGGGGGACTGCAAGGAAAAATGCCTGTCTTGGCCCTGGGTAAAGGTCAGAACACTATGAGGGAGAGCCTGTGGTGAAAAACATACTCGTGTCCCCAAAAGAGAAGTAAGTGGAGGTTAGCATAGCAGTTTTGTTGGGTTTTTTTTTTAGGAAGGAGGGACAGTGATGGACCTTGGAAAGAGCACCCCAAGGACTTCGCAGTTAATGTAAATGTTCTAATCAGTAAACTCTGTGTATGTACATGGATATTTTATATCATTTTCTCCATAAATGGCATATTTTTAAATATTCCTTTTTTATCTACTCAGTATTTAATTTTAAAATTTCTCAAAAATTGAAAATGTTTAAGTTCTTTCAGTTCTGAAAACCTACAGTTCTATCACCTCTGTTCTATTCTGTTATCCACAAAATTACACTTTAAAGTAAGCCTAGATTCCCTAGGCTGAGCACCTAGAATGAAAGCCAAGACAGAGAGGGATCTAGAAACATCATCACATAAGGAATTGCCTCTGCTATCGTCCTGGAAAGACTCACGTCTGGGGAAGTTGCAATAGTTAAGTTTTCTCTTCTTTTATTTTTGCTCGCTTGCTTGCTTGCTTGTTTTATTCCATTTATCTGAAGGGATGCTCTGTAGAAGAGAGTTTCCACTTTTTTCTTTTAGTGTAGAAACTGCCTAGAGGCAGATTTTGGCTTTTCCCTACTGACACTGTTGAAAAGCTTATGCACAATAACTAGAAATATACAAGCAAGAGTGATTATTTTCTGCCAGGAATATTGTAAAGGATTCCTAGATGGAATGGGACTAGATGACCTCTAAGTTCCTTCAGATTCTTTGATTGTTCTCTAGAATTAGATAACATAAAATAAGCTAAAACACTGGGCCAGGAGATACAGTTCCCAAGTTAGCCATGACTACCAACAGAAAGGTACTTTTCCTTTCCTGCTTTACCTTAAGTGACAACACACTGAGAAACAAGTGAACTGCTGTGAATCACATCAAATAGAGTAGCCACAAAATTCCCAATTATAGGACAGTAGAGGCTGGGTGCATGAAATTCGTGCATTGGGGGGGGGGGGACGGGGACGTCCTTCAGCCTGGCCTGCGCCCTCTCGCAGTCCAGGAGCCCTTGGGGGATGTCTGACTGGGGAGCAGGCCTAAGCCATCAGTCGGACATCCTTAGCCCTGCGAAGGCAGGAGAGGCTCCTGCCACTGCTGCTGCACTTGCCAGCCGTGAGCCCAGCTTCTGGCTGAGTGGTGCTCCCCCTGTGGGAGCGCACTGACCACCAGGGGGCAGCTCCTGCATTGAGCGTCGGCCCCGGTGGTCAGTGCGCGACATAGTGACCGGTCATTCCGCAATTCGGTCAATTTGCATATTACCCTTTTATTATATAGGATGGAAGTCATCTATCACATCAATGGCCCTAGACACAGATTTAAAAATAAGGAAGGACCTTTAACATGTAAAGCATGGGAGTTTCCTGTCCCAATACCCTTCCTCTCCCCACAGACATTTTGGTCAGGAAACTGGTATCTATCATCCTACAATCAAAACCAACAGCTTGGTAAAGTCACCATAAAGATGGACTTACTGAAGAGAAAACAAAGATGATTCCCTCAAATTGACAAATCTAAGCTGAAATAAAGGCTTGCCAGAGCATTACTCTCCCAGAGCAGGTGCCAAACAAATCGGATCGCCTTCACCTCACCTCATTGATCTGTTGTTCTTCCCTCTTCTATGCCTTCCCTTTACCTGTCTTAGCAAAATGCATTTAAAACCATAAGGTAAAATATTATTTTGGCCTTCAGTATGTGTGATATTGTTGAAATGGGCTTCTCGAGAAAATGCCGTGTGGTTCCAGCGACCTGCAGTCATTTGGATGTGGCAGCTGATTAATAGCAGCAGATGTTGGTGTGATCTGGGTAGACTGCTCACGGTCAGCAAAGTTCCCATTAAGAGAAAAATTCTAAGTGTGTCCTTCCTAGAGGATTACATTCATTTAACATCCCCCCCACCCCGCACCCCCTGCTTCTTTCCAGGAGATTTGGAGTTGTTACAAAGATGTGCCATGGAAATTTTTCTCCTCCCAGCAGATGCCATCATTAAGTTGGATAAGAATTTCAAGATTCGAGGAGAGATTGGATCATGGCACACAATCGAGGCTTGTTACTTGACTCTGTAAGCAATCAGCCTTCTTTATTATTTAACCATCACGAGGAGCTTTTTCCTTTCGTGTAAGTGAAGATGAACCTTAGAAGAAAACGGTGCACCTCTAATAAGACTGAAAACGTCGCACTTTCACCCTTTGCGAAATGTAACTGAAATAAAACCTAACAGAACCTCTTCAGCATAAACAGCAGGAACCGGAAAATTAAAATATTGTGGTTTGGTGACACATGGGCCTTAATGAAAGTGTGTACCGCATGCTTGATTGCTTACTAGTTCTGTCCCCTGATTATGCTCTCTGACCTCTTCTGGAAATAAATGCCTCCCTCTGCCTCTTCAGTTTTCCATGTGACATGAATGCCAAGATAGCTCAAAAAACTAAAAACCATCTGATGTGAGGGAAAGCAGAAAAGTCTCACTAAACATCACATGTTTGAAGAAACTCTCTCTCTCTCTCTCTCTCTCTCTCTCTCTCTCTCTCTCTCTCTCTCTCTCTCTCCTCCCTCCCTCCCTCCCTCCCTCCTTCCTAAAGATAAAATGAAATTGTTAGCCCTAGAAGTTTTATTTTGCCTTGTCTAGAACCAATGATAACAGCAAAGCCATTGCAGGTGTACATTTAGGAAACAAGTGACAACAGCAAACTAACTTAGGAAAAGATGAAATGAAGAAGAATATTTGTAAAGTTGCCTTTTGAAAATATGACAGTAGAGAAGGATAGATTATTCAGTGAGTGTCCCGCCTCTCCTCACTTTCAGGAGATAAAGAAGATGATTTCATATTTTGCAGGAAGACTAGAGGATTCTGTTCTTTGTCAAGCTTAGTGCAAAATTAAAATTTGGAAATCATCTGAGTCAGCATTTGATTTATATATAAGGAAACTGACACATACTGAAATTGTCATTTTTTTTTAAATTACATAGTTGATAGAGTCAGTACTCTGAAGCAAATATTTTAAATTAAATTAAATTTAGATTTAGCAAATGGACATGTCTTTAATAATCTAAACACATTTATTAGCAATTACTTAACATGGCATTGACCCACACAAGTTAAACTGAACTGCATCTTCCCCACCAACTTTCTCCTCTAGGACAGAAAATACTCTAATAAGGACTTTGGTTACCCATTTAAAGTTGTGTGGGTTTTTTGGGGTAAAAATGAAACACTAAAGTAGCTATCCTTTAATTTTGGTAGATAATATCTTTTTTAATCTGACTGAATTCACCACATATTATGCCGTTTCTGAAAACTTATGCTACTACACTAAAGCCTTCCAGCATATATTTGGGGACAAATGAATATGTTGTTCAAAAAAAAGTCCTTAGAAAAAATCTTGATCAGGTAGGATAAACTTACTCTTAAGCATTTATATTACCTAACTCCTATTGCGCTCTCAGCTGAAGTCATTATTACTATTTTTCACTATCTGACATAGGGTAAAAATTAGGATGTTGATTTCTTATTTAAAATTTTTGCTGTTAAGAGCCCAAGGCTGATAGTAAAGAGGCTTCAGTCTGATACTAATTGACTTTACGCAAATTATTTAATGGTTTCATGCCTTGATTTCCTCAATTCTAAAATGAACTGTAGTAATTCTCACCTGCTTATCTATGAGAATCAAAGGCATCAGCCATGTAAAATTGCTTTGCAGAATTAATAGCACTTTTTTATTGTAAAATGGTGGTGATGATGCTGATGATAACTTGTGTAGCGTGGGTATGTACTCAGCAAGAGCTACCAGATCTCTGAGTTATGTCATTTCTCTAGTGAGGTAACAGTAACCTGCCCGTTTCATAACGAGTCACATTTGACTCACAGCTAGGATTTATGTGTTGCTTCCTGGTTGTCAAGAATGTTCCTTAACTATTTGATATAGTTCCTCTATCCCTACCCCAAAAAAGTACATGAACCCCTGTCACCTGCTGTAGCCTATGTAAAACCTGGGAATGACAGTCTAGAAGATTTCCATGGATACAGTCAAACATATTCTACCAATCCACTTACATTCCTTTGTTAATCACATGGGTTTGACTGAGATATATGTTGACCTCCTTCTCTCCCTGACCTCCTCTACAAAGGGCGCTGAGTTAAGAGATGACTTAAAGACAGGATTCTGTTTCACAGGACTCTCAAATGGGTTTTGAGTCACCTCTTTATATTTGTCAAAGTGACTAGTATTACAAACAAAAGCACCAGCCTCTTACCAGTTGGTGGTGTTTGCAGGAATAAAAGCTACAGCAGGCAGGGACTATCACTAATGTGAAACGCCTCATGAGCAAATCAAATTTTAGATCATGAATGTCCCAGATTAAGGGAAAGTGAAAATTCATTAAGCCTTGACCCTGAAAAGCTATGTTTGCCATTTGCTTTACCCTTAATTTTATTCTTCTATAATGTGGCAATAACCTTTCATTCAAACCTTAATATCGTCACTAAGTATAGAACAATGACTTGAGGGCCAAATGGTTTTAGAACAAAGATATGGGCTTCTTCCT
Source organism: Cnephaeus nilssonii (assembly GCF_951640355.1). Taxonomy (NCBI): domain Eukaryota; kingdom Metazoa; phylum Chordata; class Mammalia; order Chiroptera; family Vespertilionidae; genus Cnephaeus; species Cnephaeus nilssonii. Next base: position 40,229,196 of record NC_137085.1, on the reverse strand, counting down.
TCAAGTCACTGATGAATTCATGGGTAGAATCTGGCTAAATAATGAACCTCTTTTCCTTTCACAAGTAACTTCTCCATTTCAAAAGTCAAAAGTGTTTTTAGGATGTGGTCTTTTCTTCAACAACCCCAGATTAGGAGCATCAGCGGAGAGTGAGCTGTGAGTGCTGTCCAGCACAGTGGCCAAAATCAGTGGGTCTGCAGCTTGGTTTACATCCACTTTGCTCCATCATTGCGGAAGGTACTAGTAAATGTGCTTTTCTCGGACTTCTGCCGTGCTACTCTGGGCTTTGGACCTGAGAGGCCATATTTTTTTGGATTTGGGATTGACACAGAGCAGGAAGCTTAGCTGCTCTCCCTAGAATCCTTCTTGCACCTCCAGGGAATTTCTGAAGACTTCTAAGATCAATTTGTAATTGCTGTCACAATCACTCACCCGTATGGATTAGAATGTAACTTGGAAGAAAGTCTCGTTTCTCAGTTTGATCCTTTTCTCCTACACACTGACAAAATATATTTATCATATATTTTCTCCAAAATACACTGAGCAAGGCTTAAATTTACACTAACCTTCTAATTACATTTAATCAAAGCAAATTATCTTTTATTTAAAATTAGTTTGTTATTTTTATTTATTATTTTTTAAGTTTTATGTTACATTTTTTTCTTTTTTGTGGGTTTTTTTGTTTTTTGTTTTTTGTTTTTTAATTGCTTCTCCCACCCCTGGCCCAGAATTGCCAGGCTCTCTGGGGGGAAACTACTCTCATTTCCTTTGCTTACCTTCTGTACTTCCTACTTCCTAATGCCAAGGATTCCTAGATTAAAAACTCATCAACAATTGATCGCAAAAGTAAATCCTACTTGGCAGAAGCCTCTATATTATTTTTCCTCACTAGGACAATGAATTTTCAACCTTAGTCACACTGCAGAGACTAATATAAATATGTATGTAGTTGTTTTCCTTATAAATGGAGGGTCTTGCTATATTGATTCTGAATTTCTTACAGATAATTAACTGTATCATTGTCTCATTAAGAAAATGTACAGCATCAACTAATACTATTCACTCCAGGAATTAAAATGCTTCATGGATATAAACTTAGCCATATCAGAAGAGCATACATTACTGGCTGAATTAAAATTTTGACCAAGGAGAGAAAATTTTTAAAAAGAAATGTGCGATTATAGTCTTTGTGGTTTAAAAACAGTTCATAAAATTGCTACATATAATAGATTCAACATTTTATATTAGTTAGTAAAATACCTCAAACTTGTGGGCAGAGAATTAGATGAATAATTAGGTTTCTTTAAATATTATTATATACATAAACAAAGGCTGAAGTCCATTAATTGTTGCTTATAACTTTTGTATATCTATCTAATTAAATATAAAATATTCACCCTCCTGAACTACCATTGAAGATATTATTTGCAGTCAATTAAATAAACTTTGACCAAATGAAGTATAATTATAAACGGTCACACTGACTACAATAGTAAATGTTTTCATTTGCTTATTTTCAGGAAAACACAGTGATTGGTCTATGTGGCTATGTTTTCCCAGTACACAAACTGTGAATGACATTAGATCAGTATCACTTTTCCTCAGATCTGGACTGACCCTGTGGAATTTGTTATAATTCTATCAATTAAGGTACTTGAAATTAAGATTTCATTTTTCTATCTTCTCCCTCTTGGATTCTAAATAATGCACATAATACCTTCTTTCTATATCACCTTAAACTTTGTATTTTCCAAATACTTCTATTTCACCTTATACTTTGTGGTATCATTTTTTTAGTCTAGATATTTTCTTCTGGCCTATTTTTCAGATTACTAATTCTTCTGTTCAGTTATGTCTAATTTGCTATTAAATTTATCCTAATTTTGGTCATTAAATTTTTCTTTTTAAGAAATTCCATTTGATTCTCTGCTAAATGTTTTAACCCTTATTTCCTTTACCTTAGTAAACATTGTTAGTTTAAAGTCTGTGTCTAATAATTCAATAGGGTGTTTCATTTTTGTATGTTATGGATTTGATTCTTGCTGTTTTGTCTTCTTGGATGCCTGATTATTTTTATTTTGGACTGAATAGAGACCACAATCCTGAAAGGACACACTTGAAAAGTGGATGAATATTCTATTGAGAACCTCCCTTGAGACCTCCAAATAAAACCCTCAGGAGAGAGCACAGTTCTCCCTCTGGTGAGCATGCCCTCACCTTTCCCATACCTTCTTTCCCCAGGCATTTTACCTGTATCTTCCTCTCTCCTAAGCTCCAAGAGCCCTCCTTTTGCCTCTGTAACTTGTTTTTTTGAGCCCATTTCTTCTGCAGTTCACTTCTGCTACCTCTATGACTTTCTAAATATACTTTCTCCTATAATTTGAGTCTTGGCTCTGAATTCTTTCTTAGCCAAAACTCAAGTAATAAGGTTACTGAACCCAGGTCTGGTCCAGCCCCATTGGTTTAACACCTGGTGCCATTTTCACCGCTGTCAACAGTTCCAGTTAAGACCAGATTTTTTATATTAAAACTAGAGGCCCAGTGCATGAAAATTCATGCACTGGAGGGGAGGGTCCCTCAGCCCCACCTGCCCCCCTCACAGTCCAGGAGCCCTCAGGGGTGGGAGGCGACCTGGTAATCAGGGGAAGGTGACGCCCTATCACACCTCTGCTGCTGCCACTTCTCGCAGCGCAAGCCTCGGCCGACACTGGTTACCTGGCTTCGGGTGGCCCTGGGTTGCTGGGCAGCTGCCATCCGAGGTTTGCTTGTACCTTGGGTGTTGGCTGCGAAGCTTCCATTTGAGGCTTGCCTGCACCTTGGGCGGGCCCTGGCGGGCTGGGGGGCTGAGGGGACTGGGGGACTCCAGAGGAAGGCTTGTGGGGTGGGCCCAGCCTTGCCGCACACCTGCCACCCTGGCAGGGCTGAGGGGACTGGGCGCCGCCATCTTGTGGCTGTGGGTGCTGCCATCTTTGAGGGCGTGGCAGTCAATTAGCATATTTTCTTCTTATTGGTTGTGGGCACTGCCATCTTTGTGACAGCGTGAGGGTCAATTAGCATATCTCCTCTTTATTAGATAGGATGTCAAACCCTCCTTGATAAGTTTTCATAGTTGTTCTTTATTAACACTTTGATTTATTTAAGGACTTTTTATTCAAAATATTTTCTTTATTAATGAATGCTGCTCTTTTTTAATGGAATTTATTGGAGTGACATTGCTTAATAATAGGTTTTAAGTGTATAATTCTATGATACATCATCTTTCATTCATATGTGGGATATAAAACTGAAAGCAACAAATGAGCAAATAAGGAAAGAAAAAAAACTCGTAGACACAGGAAAGAGGATGGTGGTTACCAGAGGGAAGGGAGTTAGAGGGTAGTAAAAAGGGTAAAGGGGGTTCAATATATGATGACAGAAAAAGATTTGACTTTGGGTGGTGGGCACACAATGCAATATTTAAGGATTTTTGAAAAGATTTTCGAGCAACTCTTCAAGTTGTTCTTAAAATAGAAAGTTTAGTTCAAACTACCTAGTTTATCATCATTAGATACAAGTCCCAGTTCTGAACATCTCCTAAGGTCCAGTTTAAATTTAACCTCTTCTACAAAGCACTCTCTGTCACTCCTTCCGCTAGACAGAATTAAGTCCTATTTCAACTCAGTGCTCATTTCCAACAATTTAAACTAGAGTTCAGGGAATTTCTACCTGGCATTATGGTTATATATCTGTATCTTCAAGAAAAAAGAATGATATATTTTTTGATATCTTTGTCTCAGGGACCAAATATATATATATGTGTTTGGACAATGTACTTAGTTATTTTTTTATTGCAACATTCTTGCATTACTTTGCACACCTGGCACTCTCTAAAGCACATGTGCTGAGGATCCAAATAAAATAACTTAAAATTGAAAGTTATTGAGAAAAATTGTTATTCTCACTTTTAATAACTATTTTTCAAATCCCTTTCAATATATATAGTGCATCATATGGTATTCTAAATTAGATAGATATAATTAGCCCATTGTAACTTTACTTCAAGACTCTCACTACTCATTGCTAGATTATTGGATGTATACCTTTCATCAACAAAGTGAAAACTCATTCAGTAAATCCTGGGGAATAGAAAGTTAAATCTTTCTTTCAAGATAAGGAAAAAAGACAGCTTAACTTCAAATATATGAGATAATCTTATGGGACAGAAAAACTTGAAATAACTGTAGAAAGTACTGATTGGGGGAATAAAGAGACCCTGATCTTGTCCCCAGGCTTTCAAATTACCTATGTTCTAGTTCATCATCCTATATAATAAAAGCCTAATATGCTAAGTATCCAATCCTCTGTTCATCCGTTCAACCAATCAAAACATATTATGCTAATGATATGCTAAGGCCGCTCAACCGCTTACTATGATGTGCACTGACCACCAGGGGGCAGACGCTCCGACCAGTAGGTTAGCTTGCTGCTGGGGTCTGGCCGATCAGGACTGAGTGAGATGGGCTGGGCATGCCCTGGAGCCCTCCCAAGGTCCCTCCCCCACTGGCCAACCTCCTGCATCCCTCTCCAGCCCCGATCATGCACTGGTGGGGTCCCTCAGCCTGGCCTGCATCCTCTCACAATCTGGGACCCCTTGGGGGATGTCAGAGAGCCAGTTTTGGCCCGATCAAGCAGGCCAGGCCGAGGGACCCCACTGGTGCACGAATTCGTGCACCGGGCCTCTAATACTAGTTTATAATATATTTTTTCTTTCTTTCTATTGTAAGTCTGAGATATTGTGCCCTTTTAACTTGAATCCTTTCCAATTCATTCCATTGTGGGGTTCTATTCTTCTTCAGTTCCTATCAGGATGTGTTTTCACAAGTGCTCTTTGATTATGCATGTTAATGCTCATCACCCACTTTGAACAAAAACAAGTCTTTATGGATAAAACCTTAGAATAAGACAAAACTAGAGTGACAACCTCAGAAGTATTTGAGCATACAGGGAAAAGTAAATAATTAAAGATAAATACACTTAAAATTTTCATAAAATAAGACTTCTAATTTAAAATTGTATCTCATGTAACTAAAATTTCTATTGGTAGTTCATCTCATGGTAAAATTCTTAAACATGCAATGAACCTAAAACAATCATATTTTTGTGCAAAAAATTAAAATTTAAAGTTATCAAGACTGCATTATAAAATTTACAAAAGCCTCCATTAATCAAAAAAGGGGGGATATTAGGGTAATATGTAAGGAAAAATATCCTATAAGTAAATTACATCTAGAAAGTTTTTACTTTACAAAATTAATTTTCATTTGTAATGCTAACAGCAAGACACCCATGAAAAACACACATGCTGTCTAAATAAGACAAAGGAAAATCGTTTGGGCAAAAATAAAAAGGATCCCAAATCAATTATATAGAAAAGATTCCTTTATTAACTTTTGGTAGAGAATATATTTGTATATTTTCAGAAAACAACTCCAAGACCATGTGGATTCCTGCAACAGAGAGGAATTGACAGGTCTGCTCCAACCATGAAGACAAGAAGAGAAACAATCCAGAGATGAAAGATGCTGACAACGCCTTGCCATGCTAGCAGTCAGCAGCTGTGCGTCGCTGCAGGTTGCCTAGGACCAAACTAGAGAGGGTCGGACCTGCATTGCCACCATGTACCCACCATCCAGATATCATTGCTGACATGTACACATAAGGAACTGTTTGACATTGAAATGGGGACTCAGAACTGTTGGACATTGAAATTGGGACTCAAACATTTTTTGTTATTATATGTTTATTTCTAGTCTGCAGAGGCAAGATTTTCAAAGGAAAGAAATGGGAAAAAAATAGATACAGAGGCAAAGAAGCATTGAACAGACTGCCAAACTATAGCAGGAAGGCAGGGGAGGTTGGGGGGGAAGGGGGGGTGTGCTGTAAGTGATCAACCGAAGGACTTGTACGCATGCATATAACCATAACCAATGGATACAAGACACTGGGCAGGGGAGTTGGGGGGGGGGGGCAGGTGAGGGCATGTGCTGGGGGTTAGGGGAGGCCGGGGGGAGGTCAATGCGGCGCGGGGGGGGGGGGGGAGACATATGTACTACTATTTGTAATACTTCAAACAATAAAAATAAATAAATAAATAAATATAAAATTGTATCTCATTAGCCCTGGCCACTGTGGCCCATTTGACTGAGCATTGTCCCATGCATGAAGAGGTCGCAGGTTGGATTCCCAGTCAGAGCTAATGCATGGTTTACTAGCTTGACCCCCAATAGGGGGCATGCAAGAGACAGCCGATCAATGTTGATGTTTCTCTCTCACATTGTTTCTTTGTCTCTCTTCCTCTCCCTTCTCTCTCTCTAAAAATCAATAAAAACATCTTTAAAAAAAAACAAAAAACACTAGAAAACAGTATCTAATTAGCAATGCCTGACATAGTCTTCTCTAGCTTACCACTAGGGTTACATATGAAAACAAAGGAAAAGGTGAAAAATAACAACGCCAGCAACCAAATGCTGGAGTAACTGGGATTTTAATTTCTCATGGAGCAGATAGAGCTGAATTGTGAAAAAACTCGTGAAGGTTTCCTCTCATGACATTGTCTGAAGAAATAGACACCACTTGAGAAAAGGTAGACAGACATTTTGTACTTCCCCCACTGTATGACCTTGAACTCAGAGATCAATGATCTATGCCAAGCTGAAATTTGAATAGTTCTCTTTCTTGCTTCCTAATGATCCAGGTCCACTTCTGGATTCACTAGAGTCAAGCCCTCCTGCTATTTTAGACACCCCACTTACAACTGTAGGACTTAAACAAATCACTTATTTTTTCTAAGTCACTTAATATTTTGAAGATAGCATTTACTTCATTAGTGTTGACAGATTTAAGTAGGTATAAAGTTTGTTTTAGTTCTAAGAAGAAAAGGCAAAGATTTTGCTGTCTAAAGACATTGTAGTTTTATTATTTCATACTAGTAGTGGCCTGAAGCACAAATCCTATTTGCTGATTATTGCCAAAAAGAAGCACAGAGAAAAAAAAAAAAGAAGCACAGAGAAATTATTCTAAAACTAATGTGGTTATTTTTAGAAGCCATCCTATTACTTTTAATTGGTATATAAATAACTGCCCCATACAATGAATTACCTCATTTAGTTATGCATATTCACTAACAGTTTATCTTAGAGGGTACATCAGGAAATAGTACTACTGAAGCTTAGCATTTTATGGGTCTTTTATAGATATTTCACTTTTTACCAGGCAAGTATGTGATTTCACCTGCCCTAAAATTCTTCAGGTATAATTATTCCTGCAAAACAATATGGAGTATATCTTGGAGCCTTTATTGCCCATTTATGTGGGTGTGGAAACTAATTTGAAACAATTTTCTGAACTGAATGCTGTCCCCATGGCAAGAATACATTCAAACAGAGATACCATGCATATATTCAGAAGGTTTCTTAGTTTTTCCACCAAAGACAGGAAACCCTACCTTATAGTCTGGTTTATGTACAGTATAATCCGGAGCTCAGTGCTATATAGGTTAGCCTTGTATATATGGGTAGAAGAAATAAAATTCCAGGACAGATTTTTCAGAACACTCAGTCCAAACTCTGTATCTTCTATTCTAAAATATGTAAATCAGATTAGTTGCCTACATAGCTAGGCTATACCCATTTGTTCTATCTGTTCCCCATCAAGAATTATTTTTACTGTATCATATGGTGGTATAATGGTATCAGCTTATATAGCGAGCACTTCAGGTGTAGCCGGAGGGAATAAGCCACGTATTAGTGAATGCATCAATGAGCTTCCTTGCTCTATGGCTTCCAGTTAGAATGAGACAATGGGAACACCAGCAAATTTTAGAGGTGAGTGGAAAATAATATAGTAATCCCTTAGTATCCACAAGGGATTAGTTCCAGGACTCTTGCAGATACCAAAATCCACATATACTCAAATCTCTTATATAAAACTAGGAGCTTCTTGCATGAATTCGTGCACGGGTGGGGTCCGGCCAGCCTGCCCCAATCGGGGCCAATCGGGCCGGGATGGCCAGGGGGAGGGGCCGTGGGCGGTTGGCAGGCCGGCCCCACCCCCTGGTTGAACTCTCGGTTGAAGTTCTGGTCAAGGAGACAATTTGCATATTAGCCTTTTATTATATAGGATGGTGTAGTATTTGCATATAATACACATTTATTCTCCCATTTAAGTAATCTCTAGATTACTTATTATACTTAATACAACAGAAATTGAATGTAACTAATTATTATACTACATTGTTTAGTGAATAATGACAAGAAAAAATGTCTGTACATGTTCAGTACAGACCCAACCACTATAGGCCTAACTACATAGTACACATCAGCAACAATGTTACATTTTTTAAAAATATTTTTGATCCATGATTGGTCAAGTCCAAGGATACAAAACCCATAGATACAAGAAGCTGACTCTATCAGGGTGCTTGTTTCCCAGAATCCCTTGCCCCAAGTGGATTGTGCTCCTCCACTGCTCTTCTTAAGGCAGCTCTCTCTGGAAAATTCTGTCCTCGGTTCCAGTAATGACTCTGTCTCCTCATCTCTTTGTAGTTCTATCAAGCTCACATTTCTATAATTGAGTCCTGTGTAAATAAACTTTCTTGTAATTTTCTTAATTTATGCTTGACATCTGTTTCCTGTTGGGATTCTAATTAAAACAAAAAAGTGTGCACATATATAAAAGGCTTAGCTATCTCTGTCTTTATTCCTTCCCTCACCATCCCTGCCTCTTGTCTTTTTATTGGCCCTAAATGGGTGTGAAGGTTTATGGTTACTAGAAAGAACACTAATTTAGAGGGAGGATAGATTTCTGCTGCTTTTCTGACTCCTCTGACTTTATTTATTTTTTATTCTTATTGTTGAGAGTATTACAGATGTCTCCCTCTTTTTATCCCCCAGAGCCCCACTCTACCCAGGTCCTGCCCTGCTGCAGGCCATCACCACCCTATTGTCTGTGTCCATGGGTATTTCTCTTCCCAGCACAGGAACACTGGGCTGAGGGGTCTAGTGTGGGGCTGGGACCCCTTGATCCTCAAAAGGGGGAGTTCTACAGCCAAGATACTCCTCCTGCTTTTTAACCGACATATGTGGGTGTTGGACCAGCCCATTCTTCACCTCCACCCCTCCTACCAGCCTCAATGTGGCTTCTTTAATTCTCTAGTTATAGGGCTTCCATTCGGCCAGATTTTAGGTGGTTCTGAATGATGACTATTCTGTGGTTTAGTTGTAATTTTGATGTGATTGTGGGAAGAGGTGAAGATTGCATTTACCTATGCCACCATCTTCAACTCCTCTAATCCTATATAATAAAAGGCTAATATGCAAACCGACCAAATAGCGGAACTACTGGTCACTATGATGCACACTGACCACCAGGGGCAGATGCTCAATGTAGGAGCTGCCGCCTGGTGATCAGTGTGCTCCCACAGGGGGAGTGCCACTCAGCCAGAAGCCAGACTCACAGCTGTCTCAGCCAGAAGCCAGGCTCACAGCTGGCAAGTGCAGTGGCAGTGGGGGGAGCCTCTCTCGCCTCCGCGACAGCGCTAAGGATGTCCAACTGTTGTGGGGAGCGCACCTAAGCCATCAGTCAGACATCCCCAAAGGCTCCCGGACTGTGACAGGGCACAGGCCGTGCTGAGGGGCCTCCCTCCCCCCCCCCAGGGCACGAATTTTGTGCACCAGGCCTCTAGTTTTATATAATTTTGTCCTCCTCCCACATTTGTCTAAAGAGAGTCCACATTCAACATCACCATAAGATCTGCCAAAATAATATTAGTTGGCTTCCATTACATTTTTTTACAAAAGGTTTTGTTTTGAATAAATGAAACTCTATACAACAGAATTTAGTCTTTCCTCTGCTTTAGCTTCTATGTGATCTTTAAAAGTCATTTAATCTCCCTAAGTCTTGGTTAACTCATTTGTAAAATAAGGTAACTGAAACAAAAGAAATACCTTCAATGTTCATTCAATAAATAATGTCTGAAAGATTATTATAATTATATCCTGAAACAAAAAATTAATATATTTTATAAACCATTGTTTTTCTATAGACTTTATAGAAACAAGATCCATAAATATACAAGAGTATTGATATAGTTTTATTTATGAAGCAATGCATAGGTGTGCAAAATAACTCTCATCGTGCAATCAGCATTCTAACAAACTAAGTCTTTTAAAATGTAGTTTTATAGCCAGAGAAAAGTATAAAAGCCTCAGAGTAGTTGTCACAAAACCCATATATATTATCCCATAGGAAGGGCATTTATTCAAACACTATTTCCAACTTTTAAGTATAACCAAATTATGATTTTATGAACCATCCACATATTGTCTGTTGTAGAGTCTAACAATCTCACAGAAAACACAAACTATCCTAGTGATCTTGTGAATTAGAAAGAAAAAAAAATCGGTTCAGAAATGGTTTCCCCATTTTATTATTCACTCCATCAGCTGGAATAAATAATTGCCAATTTTCAACTTGGTATGGCACATATTGAGAAATAACTTGAGATTTAGATGATTACAAATAAAGGAAATTGCTTATTTTAAAGTTATCAAACAATATATTAACAAATTGCTAGCTTTTCTAAACCTGACAAGACAGTGATATTAACATGTTCTGGAACGTGGTGCTGTTGATTTATCATTGTAATTCTAGCATCTACCACGGTACCTGACCCACAATAGGCATTTGGGAAATATTTGTCAAATCAACAAATGACTGGATAAAAGAATGCTCCCTCAAACCTCAATTAGACCACAGGCAGCATGTATTGATCATTCTGCCTTAAAATTAATTTTATGGAAGTTTAAGCTCTAAGTTTTATATAAATGAACATTAAATTAATGATCTAATTTTCCAACATAAACACTTAATTGTCCCACAAAATGTATATCCAGATGCAAGCAAGTAATTGCATATGCAAAACAATGATTTGCAAGTAAAATGACTTGCTTGCATGTGTGAGGACATATTTTACAGGTGCAATTTAGGTGCAAATTTTTGAAATTTGGAAACCAGATAGTCAACTCATCTAACACATTTGTACTGTGATGCAAGGAATAAAATAGAAAAGCTGCTTTGATTTTGAAAGTGTACTAGCACCTAGACTGCTATATCAAGCAGCTTAATGCCTTGGGGTATTTGGGAAGGGGGAATTAAAAATAATAACAAAGTTATTTCATTTGGGAATATAGTTCTTAACCCAAAAGTTGCTTTTGGTTTAAATTCCAAACAAATACATTTTCTTACCAGCTCACACATGCTCACAAGGACGGGGCTGCCTGCAGGCAAAATCAGGAAGGAGGGGAAATTTGTCTCAGAAACCCATCTTTTGTTTCATTGTTTTCTTATTTTTTCCCCCCACTATTGAGGTTTTTCCTCCATCTCCACAGTTTTCAATAGTTAATAAACCAACTCAAAAACTGTAGCACCTCTTTTAGCAGACCTTTCTGATCTTCCTTACAAAGATCAAAATGAACTTGTTTACACATGTTAAAAAATGGTTTGCAGAAGTTGGCATAAATAAAGTTGTAAGGTGAGCTTATTAATAGTACAATTCCATGGCCCAGCTACTAGAAATACTGCTTCTGCAGGACTGTAATTTGGTCCAGGAATATGCATTTTTAATATGTTGTTTCATTGAATTTTAGAGAGAGAAGAAGGGAGAAAGAGAAACATGGATGTGAGAGAGAAACATCAATCGGTTGGCTCCTGTACACACCCCAACTGAGGATCAACTGAACCTACAACATGGTTATGTGTCCTGACCAGGAACTGAACCAGTGACCTTTTGGTACACGGGTCGACACTCAACAAACTGAGTCACACTAGCCAGGGCACATTTTTAATAAGCACTCCAGGTAATCCTGATGTAGAGTGCACTTTGAGAAATATTGTCTTCAAAACTCTGGTCTTTATTTTCCAAGGAGACATTTACCTAAAAGTTATGAATTAAACATTAGCATAGGAATTAAAAAGACCCAATACTTTTATCTCAGAGGTAACCCAGCACAGTGGAAGGAACTCAAATTATAAAGTTAGTTGGACTTTGTTCTGAAAATATGCTCTTCCACTTGTGAAGTGAGCAAGTTCCTGAACCTCTCTGTGACTCAGTTTCCTCATAAGTGGATTTAATTAAACCATCCTGATGAGGTTTGAGAGGATTAAACAACAGCAAAGGAAGGAGGAGCTCAAGTCCCTGAAGTACACACGAAAGCAGAGCTCCTTCTTGAGTGTGGTAGAGGAGTAGTTGGATACGTCCTGGGAGCCTGGGCATCTCAGGGACTTGAACTCAGACTTAAGACATTTCGTAGGGATTAATGAGGGAGACCCAACTGGTCACTTGTACAGACCAAACTCTTAGGACCAGTGCTGAATGAAGATATTTCAGCAGATGTCAGCAATGGTAGATCAGGATACCAGGAATTTGTTCCAACTCCTAGTACATAAAAAATGAAGAAAAAGCTCTGGCCTGTGTGACTCGGTTGGTTGGGCATTGTCCAGTGGACTGAAGGGTTGCCAGCTCAATTCCCAGTCAGGACACATGCCCAGGTTATGGGCGTGGTCCCTAGTGGAGGGTGCGCAGGAGGCAACCAATAAACATTTCACTCTCATATCAATGTTTCTCTCTCTCTCTCCCTCTTCATTCCTCTCTCTCTAAAAAGTTGAAAATAGTGTTTGAATAAATGCCCTTCCTATGGGATGATATATATGGGTTTTGTGACAACTACTCTGAGGCTTTTATACTTTTCTCTGGCTATAAAACTACATTTTAAAAGACCTCGTTTTTTTTAGAGACTTAGAAGAAAAATAAGAGCCCCAATTTGATTGATATGAAGTGGATGTAACTTGGTGGACAGGAGGTTCAAAGTAAAGATAAAATTCAATTACAGAAAACTTAATAAAGTTTCATTTATTATATACCTAAGAGTGGAGGCAAAGCTATTCCTCTTCATATTCAATGTCCTGGACAAGATACTTTATGCAGTTTATGTGTTCAAAAATGGTTGGCTTGCTTCACTAGTGGCAACAGCTCAGGAAATAAAAGCAAAAGAGGCATAGCAGATCAGGCTTGTCTTTGGGTGCCCTGACATGGTGGCATCAGAAAAACTATGTCATGAAGAAAAAGTAAAATGCATGACATTGTGCTGGTTACCATAAAATTTTTCAAAACATGGTACCTGCCCTCTGAAAATGAATAAGGATGACAGATAAGACCAGACCTCACGGAAGCTCCCTTAATCAAGGCAGGTTTCAGTAGAAATGAGAACTTGAAGGGGGTGACTTTGTCAAAACTGGAGCAGGCCTAACAGGAGATTGGCCTTGTTGCAGTAGTTTAAGGACAATTAAAATACTTTATCTAAAGTCATCTGCCACCCCCTATAGAGCAAGTAATGGAGCAAAGCTGCTATTTCTGGTCCTCTCCCAATTAGGTCAAAGGAAGGAAAAAAGATGATTTTGAATGAGTCTTCCCTGTACTATTAATTGCCATCTATTGAGTCTCTACCTCAGCCTGGCACTGAAGTAGAAATTTTGTATGTACTTTTATTCTTTTTTTTAAAAAAACCTTGCCCAGTGATATGTTTTTATTGATTTTTTTTTGAGAGAGAGAGAGACATCAATTGAGAAACAATCGATTGGTTGCCTCTTATAGTACGTGCCCTGACTAGGGATCTGGCAGCAATCTAGGTATGTACCCTGACCAGGAATGAACCTGAATCCTTTTGGTGTATGGGACTACACTCCAACTAAACCACCCAGCCAGGGATTTTTTTCTTTCTACAAGGCTGTTATTATTGTGCCCAATTTAAGGACTCCAAAGCAGTGAGAAGTTATTGAATTTGCCCAGTGTCACAGAATAAACTGAGATCTACTCAGGTCTATCTAACTCCATAGACTGCTATGTTCTAGTGTCTCTGGCCCATGGTCGTCCAAAAAATCACCGAACCTAAATATCATAATCAAAGAACCTGCCTCCTTTTGCACTTTCTACCTCTTTTCTTTTCCATCTATCCCACAATAATCACATCACTATTTTCCACAAAGACGTGCACACTGTTATATCTGTTAGATATCTGTGTGTGTGTGTTATAAGAATAAAGCACGAATAAACTAAAAATAAGGAAATATTTCAGAAAATAATTTCGATGCAACTGTAGGACAATTTTGTTCTTTTTTTTGTTCTAAAATTTACTTAAAAGTAGCCTGTTGAGATTATTCTCAATTTTGCTCTCTTCATTTTCTTTCTTTTCTAGCCTTAAAACCCTAGAGAAGCTTAAGCTTGTTTGTTTTTGCTTAAAAATATTTACTTTCTTACACTAGGAGCATAATTCCAAATATTGCCTCAGGCTGATAAAAATAGTAGCTTCAACTAAAAACAGCATCTACCATACCCATAGTCTTGGAGGTAAGGCACTTTTCTGTTGGAAATGTGCTGAATTTCACTCACAATACCTTTCCTTTTAGTACGTGATTTAAATTGAATTTTATTTCTCCTAGTTTTGCTGGGAGTGATATTATAATTAAATGTTATATAACAATAGTCAAATATTACACACCATGTCTTTCATCCCTTTATATTATCCAAGTCTTTGACTGTCCCAAGATGAATCTACCTTATACTAATGAAAAACTGATGCTTGGAGAGGGTTATCCATCTTGCCTGAGGCCACACAAAGCCAAGAAGCACTACAAAGCTAATCTTGGAATCAAGTATTCTTTCTTCCCTTGAGTTTGCTCTTATATATCTCTACTTCTAAATCTTATATTTTTAAAAGATTCTTTATGTAGGGCACAGTTCCTCACAAGTCTATCATTTGGTTGTAAACTTCCTTAAGGCAAAAGCAATTCTATTGATTCTTGGTATCTAGCAACGTATATTAGTGAGGGTTTATTATAATTGTATAATTAATCATATGTCTGTCTCTCCTTACTTCAGGAAGTATTTAGAGAGGCTTTTAAGAACATATAAACTCCTACAAGATAACATGAATTAAAACTGAAAGTAAAGAAAGAATTGATAGATCCTCCCTTCCCCCAACTGGTGAGTGGAGTATGACATAACCTGCGTCTTCGGCCAGGACATTCCCGAGACATTAAACCACCAATCAGCTCGTGCCGAGTGCCCTGGGCCCAACCCCTTCCGGTTCCTCCCCTCAAAAGGGGTGTTCACCTCTGCACGTGTTGCTGTTCTCCCCTGCAAGACAGCCCGGCTGGGTCCTTCTCTAATCCTTGTTTTTCTACCCTCTTTCGTAATGAATCTCGCTCGTTAGTGCGGAATAAACTTCCTTTCTTAACTTGCCTTGGCCTCTGACTCCATTTCCTGCGCCTCGAACCTTACAAGAATATTAGATGTAAATGTAAGATGTAAAATGAAGTCATGGATACAACTAAAGTATTTTTACCATCCTGCAAACTATTATACTAGCTATAAATGGATCCTACATTTACTTCTAAACTTACTAACACCAAAGGAAAAGAGGGAAATGTGGTCAGTTACACTATTCACAGTCTCCTCAACCAATTACTGCAGAAGAAAAGGAGTCTTCTTGATACTACAGACACATGTTCCCTCCAGTGGCTTGTTAAATATGTTAAGTAACTTATAGTTCTTGCTCTTGTTTTGATTTAGTTTGTTGGTTTTCTACACATTTCTCTGCCTTTGGGAAGTTAACAAGCCAATTTCCTAATAAATTTATAATCTAATAATACCCTAAGCAAAAACAATACCTCCTATTCATAAATTTGAGTTGTACAAATACCAAATCCTGTCCTGTTAATCCTTGTGAAATATTCAAGTTTGGCAGAGTCTAGTGATTGGACACATTCCTAGGATGTGGTAAATAAGGAACATTCTGATCTCCAACCAATATAGCTATATAACTTTCAGCCTTTTCTACAAATTCTAGGTTTCTGGAATTATCCCTGACACCACCAGGTGATCAAAGAGATCAGAGGTCAGACATACCCATTACCATACACCCACCATTTCTAACAAGGTTGCCTGTAAATAGCACTCGGGCATTCTACCCTCAGACCTCTATATGCATTTTTCCATGCCTCCTCCCTGGCTTCCTTTGATGCTTATGTTATCCATTTTCACTTGTAAACACCTTGAATGGGAGGAGGAGTGTCACATGATATGAGTAACCCCATAATTCTGGCTGGTACCAACTCCACTGTTAAAATAAGGATGTACCAAAGCAGAAATATTTATTGCGTTTTGGGGCATTCAACATTGAAAGGATTCTAAATATCAAGGACCAGGGAGGAAATAAGCACAGATGCCACCATTTGGTGGGTTGTTTGTTGTTGTACATTTTAGAGACAAAATACAGTAAATGTTTTATAAGCATAGTTGCTTACCATGCCTCCCCTGACATATTGTGCTAGTGACTTTATTACTTAGTATTTATGTGGTATTTTAACTGCCCTATATTATTTCTCACAAGCCTACCAAGTCAACTAGTATTATCCCTGTCCTGGTGTGGAACCTGATCACAAATGGCCAGAGATGTTAAAGTTCCACCTCATCCCACGGAAAGTTCAAAATCAAAGCTGAAGGAATTGCATTGCCTTGTCCTTTGGCTTCTATTAATTGATCTCATCCATTCACACAATGGCCACTGAAGTCTTAAATTGCATGAAGAAGGGAAACAGAGACTAAAAATATAGGTCTGCCCTCATGGAGCTTTCCACTCTGGTTTGAGCTGGGGATTAAAAGCAGGTAAAACAAAGATTTGCATCACAATGTGATTGCTATGCCTAGGTTAATAGACTACAATCATGTTACATGATGTACAGTACAAATAATTTAACTTGCTTGTATTAAAGTATGGAAGCATGAAGAGAGAGAGAGAGAGAGAGAGAGAGAGAGAGAGAGAGGTAAAAGTAAACATGGAGGTCAATGTTCTCTTAGCCTCAGCTCGGCATGTGGGTACCACCCAGTACATATCTAATTTTAAAGATACCCTCTCTATATATCTAAATCTATATCTATATCTATATCTATATCTATATCTATATCTATATCTATATCTATATCTATATCTATATCTATATCTATATCTATATGTATATATGTGTGTATATGTGTATATATACATATACATAATGAAACATAAGCTATATACAAGCCAACTGCTTTACTGGTGCTTAATTAATGAAAGCACGAACTGCTCCAACATCTGAGAAAAAAACTGTTGTGTAATAGTACATCAGTCTCTGATATGGCATGAGTATAGATAGACATATATACCCTAATTGATGGTCAATTTAGGGGTTTCAAGGGCAATTGTAACTCTGTGATTTCCACCTTGCATTTCAATTTCAGACATAGAGGGATGTGCCTGGAATGTGTGAGTTGGGCTGGGGGCAGAGGGAGTGGCAGCTTGTTCATATGTGTCAGGAAAGGTCTGAAAAGGAGGTGGCCTTTCAGTTGAATCTTCAGGAATGTCTGGTATTTGTCTAAGCTGATAAGGAGGGTGGAACATTCTCAGCAGAAGAAATAACAGTATGCAGAGCCAGAAATGTCTAAAATAATGGCCTTTTCTAAAACTTTTAATAATTAGATGGTCGAAGGGTAAGGGAGGGTGACACGGAAACTAAATTTACACATGGTGACATCAGAGATTATTGCTAAATAAAGAAGTAGCATAAGTACTGTGTCCTGAAGGGGGCTATGTAAACACTGCGTTTGGAGTTATCAAAGCAGGAGCAGAGGTAAGTTGGGAAGCTATTGTCAAGATTCATGTGAGGAACCATGAGAGCCTCAACTAAGGCATTGGCAACAGGAAGGAGTGGAATGCACAATTTTAAGAGAATACTAGAGTCAGAAATGACAGGATTTCGTGACCAATTGGATGCAAGAATAGCTTGTTTCCCAATTCAAAATACGTAGAAAGTTGATTTTGTCAAATCCTGAAGAAGTAAAAGTAGCTACATATTTATAAATCTAATATATGGTGGAAAAGGTCTTCCTTAAGAAAATTGTCTACATAAAAATATTTTTATTTTTGCCTTGGCCACCAGGGAACTCAAAATGAAATTTGAAATCAGTCTTAGTGTTATGATTAATTTTATGTGTCAACGTAGCTGGGCCAGATATTTGGCCAAACATTATTCTATGTTTCTGTGAAGATATTTTAAAGATGCGATTAACATTTAAATTCGTAGGCTGAGTAAAGCAGAGTATCCTCCATAAGGTGACTGGGTTTCATTCAATCAGTCGAAGGCCTTAATAGAAAAACAGTGATCTCCAGCCCTAGCCGAGTTGCTCAGTTGGTTGTAGCAGCATTCTGTTTGATTTCCAGTCAGGGCACATACCTAGGTTGCAGGTTCGATCCCACTGTGGGGGTGCATCTGGGAGACAACTGATCAATGCTTCTCTCACATTGATGTTTCTCTCTATGTTTCTAAAATCAGTAACAACATATCCTCAGGTGAGGACTTAAAAAAAAAAGAAATGTTGATTTCCATAATTTTCAACTTGTAAACTTTTAAGACTTTTCTGCATTTACATGCGTGTGACTTGAATGGTGTTATCAATGTTTTTGTAAATATTTACTATGTTTTTCTACTTATCTTAATCCCAACAATTTTGTACTTCAATAAAAACATTCTAAACATTTCAGAGAGACAGAGAGAGAGAGAGAGAGAGAGAGAGAGAGAGAGAGAGAGAGAGAGATTGACCTTCCAGAAAAAAAAAAAAAGAGATTTCTGCCAGCAGACTACCTTTAGACTCAATCTTTCTTAGGTTTCCACCCTTAAACTAATTTCTTAAAATAAGACTCTATTATCTATCTCTCTATTACACCCTGATGTTTCTTTTCTTCCTTTTGCATAATCCTGATTTTTTGTTTGTTTCTTGTTATGCTTTGTATATTTATAATGTATACATACTTAAGTCATGTTTGGGGGATGTCTTTTTCAAAATTAGAAAATGCAATCTGAATTTTGAACACATTGAAATCAGACTATGCTAGGTACTTTATTTGTTATGCCAATTCTTAAAACAGCCCTGCATGAGGAATCAGAAGATCTGGCAAACTTTAGATGAAATACATACTGCTCATTTGTCCTAACTGACCCACTTTGCTTAGTTAGGTTTTCTACCTGGAAAGCCATTTGAGCTTCTTCTACTGATCTGACCTGTTTCCCATTATGGAAAATGGCCTGTCTCACAAGGCAACCCAATCTATATCTATTATTAGACTATTCAAATTGTTAGAAAATGTTTCCTCACATTGAATAAAACTCCATTTCCATGAAACTGTAATTGAATTTACCAAATATCCACCTTCTAGTCTCAGTTTTACCTCCATCACTTTGGTTGCTAACATATAGTCACCAGTTTCCCCCAAGATTTCTCAATCCAGGCTAAACATCTTAATTATTTTAACCTATCCACTTATGTCAATGATTCTTCACACTTTTACCTTTGTGGTCATTTTTTATTTTGGACATTAATGACAAAAATGGAATTGTCACAATCACCTGTGTCATGGTGAAATTAATATCCATATCAAACCACAGTGAAAGTCATACTTTCCTTTTTTCATATTAACATTTTTTCTTATTTTGATACATTTGACTCTTACTTGATGCCCTGCCAGAGCAATACAGATATGCATTAGAAATTATGAATGTCAGAGATGGGATCCATAATATATTCATTCTCTCCATTCTGCATCCATAATGGATTCATCATAATGTGCCCTCTGAGTGTGATCTATATATATAAAAGCCTAGGCGACCATCACAACTGAACGGATGCCAAACAGGCTGCGTGGGGCGACTAGGCCAGCATGGGGGGGGTTAGTGAGGGGTGACCAAATAACCAAGCAGCAGGCTGTGTGGGGCGACCAGGCCCATAGGGGGGTTAGTGAGGGGCAACCAAACGACTGAGCAGCAGGCTGCGTGGGGCAACCAGGCCAGCGGGGGGGGGGGGGGCAATTAGGGGCGACCAGGCCGGCAGGGGTTGGGGGAGTGAAGGGTGACCAGGCCAGCAGGGGGGGGGGGGCAGTTAGGGGCTATAAGGCAGGCAGCAGGTGAGCAGTTAGGAGCCAGTGGTCCCGGATTGTGAGAGGGATGTCCGACTGCCGGTTTAGGCCCGATCCCCCAAGGGGTCCTGGATTGAAGAGGGTGCAGGCTGGGCTGAGGGGACCCCCCACCCCCCGTGCATGAATTTCATGCACCGGGCCTCTAATATATAAATAATTAAGCAAGAAAGCACTACTTGTATACTGTTATTTAAAATGAAGTAAGCTGACAGAACTAATAATTGACATGAGGTGAGTTAAGGTTTTTCTGGATTTTGGTAATGTGTGTGCGTATGTGTATGTGTAAATGGAAAAGCATTTTCTCCTACCTTTTGTATAATTTTTGTATACACATGGGAAAATAAAATGTTAGAGTTTTAATGGGCTTATATTCATTAGAAAGATGACAGCTTAAAAATACGAATGACCTGCCCATAATCCTAGAGATATTTGCTGTCCAAGCAGACCTAGAATCTAGTTTATTGGGTCTGATAGCCTCTCTTTTAACATATAAATATCTTCTTCTAATATACTTTTCGTATTTTTTCAAAATAAATGTATAATTAATGCATCTTTAAGTATATTCACATCCAGAGAAATAAAAATAAATTGAACCTACTAAGAATTGGACTGCATAAACATAAGAATTTTAATCACAATCTTAAAAAACATTCTTATCCATTCAGTGTTCAAAAGTCCCAGAGAGCAGGTACCACACTGCTCTGAGAGGGTGGAGGAAAGTGTGCAATGTTAAATTTCTGGTAATAATTTGTATTGACTGGTGCCCCAAATCATATATATTAAGCTTACCTGAACTATATCTCACATGTGATAAGGCCGAGACTACCTAAGGTTAGTGAGTTTTAAACTTTCATAGAACTTTCCTGTTATTTTTCTAAACTCCTACATGGAATTTTCATGCTGATCCCTATTTAGCTGAAAGAGAAGTTATTTTCTAACTGAAAGTCTGAATTGAACATAAATCTTTGTTTAAAGCATCTGTGCTAAAAGCAAGCATAATGGAGATTTATAGACACCTGGACAGAGAAAACTTAAAGAGATCAATTAAAACATACTGTGAGGTATGTAGTCACAAGGCAACATCAAAGAAAAGTAAGCTAAACTTCTTAAAAAGAAAAGAGAAACTGATTTTCCTGCTATACATCAGTACCTGAAGCCAAAATAAAATCAATAACTACTACACTAAGTTACTGTACAGACCTTAAGGGCTACAACAGTGACAAGTTGCAAGGGTAGAAGTCAATGCAATGGTCTTTGTGAGTTACAGTAAGGGTACCTCTACAGCACTTAATGGATACTGTACATTTCATTGGGAGCTAACACTGATTAACAACTGAAGAGCAATCCTTTGCTCCTGAAAATATTCATTTGCTTACTTAATTATCTTATCTAAACAATCCATTCTGTGAATCTCAAAGTGAAGGCTGATTTAAAATGAGAATCATCCCTGATTCTAGGTTAAATCATATTTACATTTATGATGATTCATTTTTAAAAGTTGATTAATTAATAATATATCAAGATTTTTGCTAAAAAGCAACCATTGCACAATTAACAGAGTGAAAAGGCAACCCACAAAATGGAGGAAAACATTTCATACACTTGATAAGGAGGTTAATATCCAGAACATAAAAAATACCTATAGTTCAAAAACAGAAAAAAAATACAATTAAAAATAGGCAAAGACTGGAATACACATTTCTCCAAAGAACTTATACAAATAGCCAATGAGCACATGAAAAGAGATATTCAACATCAATGGTCATTAGGAAAATGCAAATTAAAACTATAAAAGATACTATCCCATGCCTATTAAAAACACCACTACCAGGAAAAGACCAAGTGTTGATGAGGACATGAATAAATTATTTGTGCATTGTTGGTTGGAATGTAAGATAGTACAGCCACTATGAAAAAGAAGTATTTTGCTTCCTCAATGAATTAAAAATAGAATTACCATATCATACAGCAATTCCACTTTGTGGTATGTACCCAAAAAAATGTGAAAGCAAGGTTTTAAAGAGATATTTGTACACCCATGTTTAGAGCACATTATTCCCAATAGTCAAAAGGTAGAAGCTACTGAAGTGGGTGAATGGATAAACAAAGTATGGTATATACATCCAATGGAATAATATTCAGTCTTGGAAAAGAAGAAAATTCTGACACATGCTACACCATGGATGACCCTTGAGGAGATCACACTAAGTTAAATAAGTCAATCACACAAAAAAACAAATGCTGTATGATTCAACTTATATGAGATACCAAGAGTAATCAAAATAGAAAGTAGAAGGGTGGTTGCCAGGGCCTAGGGGGAAGGGAAAATAGGAATTGTTTAATGGATATAGAATTTTTCAGTTTTACATGATGAAAAGAATTCTGGAGATTGGTAACATTACTGAACTGTACAATAAAAAATGGTTAGGAAGATAAATTTTATATTATGTGTATTTTACCATAGCTTTTTTTAAAAGCAACCATTAGTCTCACTAAAAGCAAAAGAATGTTTATTATCATTGTCTATAATATTAATAATGGCTAGCATTTATTGAGCCTTATGCCTTAGGCACTATTACATGCATTCTCCTGTAAAATTATTTTTAAAGCCAAGAACAAAGCATCATCACTGTTTTATTTTACAGATGAGGAAACTGAAAATTAGAAATGAAATAACCTAGTCACCCCTGACATTCAGAATTATTGTAGTCTAAAAAAGACCCCATTTGACAAAATCTGATACCCATTCATGATACAAACTCTCAGTTAACTAGGAATAGAGGAAACTTTCTTACCTTGATAGAGACTGTATACAAAAAACCCACAGCTAACATTATTCTTAATGGTGTGAAACTCAAAGCTTTCCCAATAAGATCAGGTACAAGATAAGGATGTCACCTCTCGCCACTCCTTTTCAGCATTGTACAGGAAAGTCCTGGCTAATTCAGTAAGACTAGAAAAGGAAATAAAAAGCATACAGACATATGTGAAGGAAGCAATAAAACTGTCTTTCTTCTCAGATGACATGATCGATCATCTGTGGAGAAAATCTGAAAGAATCAACCAAAAAACTCCTGGAACTAATAAATGATTATTGCAAGATGGCAGAATAGAAAGTTAATGTACAAAAGTCAATTGCTTTTCTATATGCCAAAAAATGAGTTCAATTTTATTTTAAAACAGAATACCATTTACATTGGCACTAAAAATGAATTATTTAGTTATGAATCTAATTATTTGTTCAAGTTCTATTTGAGAAAAATTATAAAACTCTGATGAATGAAATCTATAATAATAAAAGTGCAATATGCTAATTAGACCAGACAGTCAAATGACCTTCCAGATATCATTCCAGACGTCCTTTCAGACGAAGCCACCGTGGCAGGGGCCGAGGCAGAGGCAGTTAGGGGTGATCAGGCAGGCAGGCAAGCAGTTAGGGGTGATCAGGCAGGCAGGCAGAGTGGTTAGGGGTGATCAGGCAGGCAGGCGAGTGGTTAGAGGCAATGAGGCAGGCAGGCAGAGGTGGTTAGGGGTGATGAGGCAGGCAGGCGAGCAGTTAGGGGCATCAGGAAGGCAGGCGAATGGTTAGGGGTGATCAGGCAGGCAAGCAGAGGGGTTAGGGGCAATCAGGCAGGCAGGCAGGTGAGTGGTTAGGGGTGATGAGGCAGGCAGGCAGAGTGGTTAGGGGTGATCAGGCAGGCAGGCAGGCAAGCAGTTAGGAGCCAGCAGTCCTGGATTGCGAGAGGGTGCAGGCCGGGCTGAGGGACACCACCCCCATGCACGAATTTCATGCATCGGGCGTCTAGTCAAAGAATAATTAAATAAATTGAGAAATATTTATTTTTCATGGATAGGAAGACTATCCATGAAAATGTTGTAAAGGTGTGGGTCCTTCCTAACTGGAAATATAATCCCAATCAAAATGCAAGCAAGTTATTTTATGGCATCAACAAATTAATTCTAAACTTTGAATACAGAGACAGAAGATCCAGAATAGCCAACATAATATTGAAGGAAAACAAAGTTGGAGGACTGATGCTATATTTCTTCAAAACCTACTGTGAAGCTACAGTACTCAAGACAGTGTGGTATTGGCCAAAGAACTGACAAATAGATCAATGGTACAGGATAGAGAGCCAAGAACTAGACCCACGTACATATAACACCAAGTGTGAACCCTAATGTAAATATGAACTTTGGATGATTACAATTGTCATTATGGGACCATCCTTTGGGGGGAAATGCACAATTCTGGTAAGTGATGCTGATAATGGGGGAGGCTATACATATGTGAGGGCAGTGAATATATGCAAATCTAATTGACTCACATATTTGGTATCTTGTCAGGGGTCACTAAAAAACTGGCTCAGCTGGGACTATCTCTGGAATGCCTACCCGTGGCCTCTCCTCCTAGTGTGAGCTTCCTCAAAGCATGGCTTCTTCAGGATAGTCAGACTTCCAGAATGGTGCTCGGGGCTCCCAGTGGAAGTACTCCAGAAAACAATTCAGAAGCTGCATGTCTTATATAACCTAGCCTTTGCGGCAACATAGTGTCATTTTTATCATTTTCTGTTGATCAAGTAGTCATAAGACTACCAAGATTCACGGGGCAGGAACCTAAAGCCCATCTCTTAATCGGAGTAGTGTCAAAGCATTCATGGCCACGTTCTGAAGCCATCACAGATTCAAAACCCTTATTCCAGATCAATATGGGATGTTTCGTCCTGGGTCTTTATCGTTTGTCATTACTGAAGCAAGTAGGACAAATGGGTAATTTATACAGACTTTTACTCCAATAAAGCCATTTTAAAATGAAAATTTATATAACTCAAAAGCATTTTCATTTGAAACCACAATGCGAACCTAATATTATTTTCAGTCAATTCCTATCAAAGCACAAAATGTTTACATAATTTTTGTTCTTAATGAGAAATGAATCTAAAATAGAAAAGTCACAGCAAAGACCTGAGATTGCTGGCATCTGAGTAACAAAAGGACAAAGAGATGATGGATGGCAGTATGTATATTAGCAAGAACCAAGCACTGTTCATAGCCACTTGCCTGCTTTGAAACTGGATTTACACCAAAGTCTTTACAAGGAGAAGAGCAAGAGTGGATAGCAAGCAGAAACCCTCAGGAGCAGAGACCAGGTTTGGAGGATTATAAATAGAGATGCCCTAAACCCTTCAACATATAAAAGTAAACCCATCAATAAAACTACGAGGAGAAGAAACAGCCTGAAAATCCCAGGGGGAAAAGGGAGCTTAGAATAAATGAAAAAACAAAAAACTCCAGGTTATTCTTCCACGTGAAGAAGACTATCTTATCAGTCATGGAGAAGGGGAATATACAAGGTATTGTTTTCATGGCCCGCTGAGTATATTTTCTTTGGGACATTAAAAAATGACTATGAAGCCAAAAAATAAAACAATCGAGGGCTGTTATTTTTTGTAACTGTAAAAGAAACAATAAAACAGGATTTAGAAAAGTTGTGATTATTAATCCAACCATCTTGAAAATAACAATATAATAATTTATAGAGCAGCGTTAGTTTTTGTCAATGAGGATGACTAGAAAAATAATCATGGCATGTAAAAAATTGTCATGTTCCAGATTTTTTATGGTTATTTTCTTATTGTATGAGCTGTAAACAACTGTTCTCAAATGAACATATTTTATAAAGAAAAAAATTGTTTATAAGATCTACTCTATCATTCAACATAAGCATGTGAATAGATATACAAAAGAGTTGCTTTATCCCAATTTTATCAGCTAGAAATCTGTACTGACTCATTCTAGTACATAGTCCAATTAAAAAAATACAGTAGAGTTGTTTATCATGATGGATGCAAAGCTCTCTAAAAGATACTACAGGGACTTCTGAGTCATCAAAATAAAAATGAGAAAAAATTGGCTGGAAAAAGATTATGGAGGACATGAAATACCAGACTAAGGCATTTAAGTTTCATTTGATGGACAAAAGGGACAACATTGAAATTATTTGAACAAGGCAATGACATTACCAAAAGAACCCTGTAGGAAAATTAATCTGGTGTACAAAGACAGTTTAGTTTTAATAAGGAATGGCTGGAGACTAGTTAGTAAGCTATTGAAATAATCTAGAGTGAAGAAAAAAAATAAGTACCTTAACTAGGTTCTGTGATCATGGAAGGGAGAGATGACGAATACGTAAGTCATAGAGGGATATAGGGTTACCAACTGTCCCCGTTTGCCTGGGACAGAGGAGTTTCCAAAAATATGAGTAGTTCAGTGTTTAAACCAGAACAGTCTGGAACCAAGCAGGATGGTTGATCACCCTAGTTAGATGTTAGGAGCAAAAGAAGACTCATTTTATGTTTACAGGGAGACAGGGCTAGAATGTCCACTTTAAAACTCCCTAATAGCTTAGAACCTTAGATTAACCAAATGCCCTCATTTACAGCCATTCCAAATCATCACAATATGGAACAAAAGATATGGACACTGTAAATGAATAGATAACTTTATAAAAGGTTTTGTTATACTTCACCTGGAGAATAGGGTGCAGCAAGACAGAAGCCAGACACCTGAATGAGATAAGTTATAAAAGAATAGAGTGCAAATGCGAAATGTAGCCTAATAGGTAAGTCAGTGGGTCAACAGGTAAGGCAGTGCTGGCTAAAGGTACTAGGATGGAGAGTTCAAGAGCTGAGTATGAGTTGGGAAGCTTAGTCAAGAAAAAGCAGAGGTGATAAAGGGACAAGAAATGGAACTTCAAGAAATGTATATGGGGGCAGTCATTGCCCAAATCTTGACCAATTTCACTCAAGTTAAAGCTTTATCCTCTCCCAGTTTTATGCTCCAAATGTGGCCCATTGCCTACTTATTTCTAATGGAAACTGCTTGAAACAGTAGGTATATTTTTCTTTGTTATAATTTACCTCTCCACCCTTTACTTACTCCTTATGCTAGCAACAATTAGATCTTCTCCATCCTCTCCCCAAAAGAAACTACTATGATAAGGTGATAAAGTGTTACCCCTTCTGTCACTTTAATTCACTAGTTCTACCTTTGTGTTGGCCAATACATCTTTTGGTTAGGACAACATTCCTCATTCATTGCCTCAATGAAGGATGACAAAACAGAATGACAGAAAAGGGTGGGTGGGATGGAGAATAACCACGTTTTTTGTTGTTGTTTCAAATGTCTAGGTATCTGGGGAAAGGAGAAGATAGATTTTGGAGAAGAAAGATGATGATGATCATGATGATGATATGTCGATGATGATGGAGGAAGAGGGGAGATGATAGATGATATAGATAGATGATAGATAGATAGATAGATAGATAGATAGATAGATAGATAGATAATAGATAGATAGATAGATAGATAGATAGATAGATAGATAGATAGATAGATAGAATCTATAAACTTCCCAGATTCTGGAATGTGAAGTTGAGAGAGGGAAAACTGCAAGGAACTGAGGAGGGAAAGGTAAGTAGACAAAGTGAGAGTCCCAGCCTCAGACCTGCAGAGATTACAATGACAAAAACAGTGTTGCATCCAGACATTTCCCAGTCTCCACTAAGGTGATCATTCTTCCAGGGCATGAGCTAGCATACATACCTCTTATTCTAGCCAGAAATCTGTGAAGAAACCTTGACTATTCTTCCTTTCACCACATACTACTCCTGTGGGTTCTATTTTCTAAATATCCCCTGAACCATCCTCACTGCCACTGCCCTAGTTAACTCAGTCCATCTCATCCAGTCCATGCCAGCCCATGTCTTGCCTATGTTATAGCAACCTCCAAACTGGCTTTTTTACTATTAAATTTATTGGGGTGACAGTTATTACTAGG
Source organism: Cnephaeus nilssonii (assembly GCF_951640355.1). Classification (NCBI taxonomy): domain Eukaryota; kingdom Metazoa; phylum Chordata; class Mammalia; order Chiroptera; family Vespertilionidae; genus Cnephaeus; species Cnephaeus nilssonii. The sequence continues at coordinate 40,201,263 of NC_137085.1, read as the reverse complement.
ATCATATTGGTTTCAAGTGTACATTTCTATGATACATGATCTGTATATTGCATTGTGTGCCCACCACCCAAAGTCAAATCATCTGCCATCATCATATATTTGTCCCTCTTTATACTTTACCCTCTACCCCAAACTGGGTGGTTTTTTTTTACTCTTATCAGTCTAAAAACCAAAACATTAGATTTTCTAATAGTCCTCATTGTTGATTGGCACACCAACTTTATGTTTACTTCATATTCAGTTTGGTTTTACTCATCCATAAATTGGGTTCAATAGTAATAACTACTGATCGGACAATTTTGTGGATTCAATGAGTCACTACCTGTAAAGTATGCTCATGTGTACCTTGTTGTCCAGAACACACAGTAAATGTTGTCTGTCGTCATTGATGTTATGTTATATAACAATAATAATATTAAATATTTTCCTACCACTCACCTGTCAAAGGCCAAAGTACAAAATAAACTTAAGAAGAGGGTTTGGTTGAATCTATTCAAGGTGAGCTAACTTAAACCAAAAGGGACTCTCCAGAGGTTCTAGACCAAAGTACCACTGGCTTCACAGACTCCCAGAATGAGAGTCTGGGAAGGATTGGGATCCAAAGTGGCTGCCTTCCTTTTTAAAAATATAGTCTTTTTATTTCAGAGAGGGAGAGAGAGATAGAAACATCAACGATGAGAGAGAATCATTGATTGACAGCTTCCTGCATGCCCACCACTGAGAATCGAGCCTACAACCCAGGCATGTGCCGGATCTGGAATCAAACCATGACCTCCTTGTCCACAGGTCAATGCTCAACCACTGAGCCACACCAGCTGGGCTGCCTTCCTTTTTTATTATTTTTCCCACGCCCACATTGATTTTTGTTTCCACTTCTCATCTGTTTCATTCTCTCTCTCTGAAGACTGGCTTTCTCTGCTGATTTTACATACTTATAAAAGCAAAGAGCTATCCCAAGATTTCCTACATATCTTCTCAATTCAAAATCCCAACAGAAACAGTTTTCAAAATGTTTGTGAGCCTGGAAATGACTGGTCATCTTGGGGAAGCTGAGAGTCTGATAAAGGCTATAGGAAGGGCAGACAGCCTGATGAATGAATGGGCCTGTTGATTATGACTCCAAACTATGTTTCGAACCATGTCTCCTATCACTTCCCTGCAAAGTAGATGCTTCAGCCATGCTGAATTCTCAGTTCCCACAATTACTATAATCTGTGGTGATTCTACGCCCTTCCACATTGTTCCTTTCATCTGAATGCCCCTTACCAGCTCTCACCTAACCAACTTCTACTTATCCTTCCAAGTCAACACACACACACACACACACACACACACACACACACACACAGCTAATACTTTCACTTCCCATTACTGCAGATGACTTTGTATATTTTCATATTGTCCAATTATAGCTCCTCACACAATGTATAAACTTATATATCTTTTCTCTGAGCTTCTTTAGGGCAGGGATTCTTAATTTTAATTCATCTTCATATCTTTAGCATCTACACAATTTGTTGATTGAACACTTACATGAAAATTAATTGTAATTTTTATTATAAAATTACATTCACCCAGTCTATTTAGGAGAATCAGTCTGAGCTTATGAAAAATCTAAATTAATAAATATTTTAAAGTAATGCTTTTTAAAAATACACCTTTTCAGCATACACAGTAGTAAAACTAAAGTAACAATTTATTAAAGAATGAGTATTCTGATAGATCTGTCTTAATTAATAAGAACCGTTAGATGTAACTGTATTTATTTCATATAAATAGACATTGCCAAAATGGTTTTACATTGTGTGGGAATAGATTGTTTCATGTAAACTAATCATTGTCTTGGCTTTCAAATCACCATATACTTTATTACATGAATAATCTATCTTTTCCAGAAATGATGCAAGAGTAACTGGTTTGTGCCTGAATACATCTGAATATTGAACGCACATAAGTCCATGTTAATAACTGTACTCTGTCTCTATTTGTGATGAAGTTAAATACACATGGTATTTTTAAAATCATTTCTATTGAGAATAACTCTTTTAGTGTTATTGCATTTTAGTCCTTAGAACTGCCTTGTTTTTTCCTTCTCCTTTTCCCCTTTCTATTCTTCATCTCATTCTATTTCTTCTGAAATATGACTAAAGTCTAGCAACGCCCCCTGTTTGATTCTTCTAGTCTGCTGACCTAAACAGTTTTTATTCTTTCCCCTATGTCGTGTACTCTGAAATATAGTGGTACTTTAAGTCTTCCACAAATATTTGTTCACCTTCTGACCCAGTGAGTACACTTTCCCACTTCAATGAAACTTGACCTCGTCACTTGCTTTATAATGAAATATTAACAGATGTGCTTGAATGGCTTATTTGACTTCTTGTGCCTGATAATCCACCACAAGAAGATCTGATCCCAGGTAAATGCTGCTCCTTCTGATTGGGCCCCAGATCAGACACATTGAGCCAACTTGAGCTTAATACACAACCTGGAGCTGAACCCACTGACCTTGCTGCCTAAATAAGACCTGCACAGATGAGTCTATCATAATCAGATCTACCTGTTGACCTGCAGACCCGAGAGCATGGCAATAAATCCCCACTGTTGTCAATTACTACATTTTGAGATCATGTGTTATATAGCATTATTGTGGCAAGAACTGGCTATTATAAAATTCTTCCTAACATCACCACACTGATTCTAAAACATAAGGGGGGAAAAGCCTCAATTTTATTAAATATAGGCATCATTCACATGACAAGACTTATATAGGCAATTAAGAGCTAAAAGAGCTGATTTTGGATTATGACCAAGCACCTAATATATACCAGGCATTTTTATGTGCATTATTTCTAATCCACCATTTTACAGGTAATAAAACTGATACAGAAAATTTAGGTAACTTTCTCAAGGCCATGATGCTAATAAGTGGTAGGACTGACATGCAAACCTAGGTTTGTACCTTCTCCTCTCTTACACTGCACATTATCACTTATGCTGTCAGTTAAAGTGAGATAATAATTAATGCAGTCCCCAGAATTGAGGTCACATTCAGATATACTTCCTGTTTATTATTGACTAGAGGTCTGGTGCACAAATTCGTGCACAGGTGGGGTCCAGCCAGCCCGCACCAATGAGGGCCGATTGGGGCTGGGCCGGCGGAGGGGAGGGGCCAGGGGAGGTTGAGAGGTGCAATCAGGGCCCTGATCAAGCCAGTTGGCCACCACAGTGCACGTCATAGTAACCGGTCATTCCAGTTGTTCCGGTTGCTTAGCTTTTATATATATATATAGACTAGAGGCCCAGTGCATGAAATTTTTGGGGTAAGATCCCTAGGGCCTAGCCTTCTGTGATCAGGGCCATCTTCTGCCCATTTGCCAGTCCCCAGGCTGAACACTGCCTCCACCACAAGGCTGTCAGGCCATTGGGATTGGGATCACCAGCTCATTCCCAGCTGCTTGGGGGCTCAGGCCTGCAGGAAAGCAGGTGCCGTCGACTTCACCTCCATGTGCGTGCACGAGGCTGGGCACTAATGGAATGCGCTGCCCACTCAGGGCCACTCATGCAGACGCTGCAGCCGCTGACAGAAGCTATGGGGCATGCCCGCAACCTACCCGCCCCGTCATCAGCGGCCCCGAGCTGGCAGCGTGTTCCATCAGCGGCCGGCCCGGTGCATGCACGTGGAGGTGAAGTCATTGGTGCCTGCTTTCCTGCAGGCCTGAGCCCCAGAGCAGCCAGGGATGAGCTGGTGATCCCAACAGCCTGACAGACAGCCTGGTCCTCCCTCCACCCATCCTGATTCCCCTGTTCACCATCGCTGATCCATCAGAGCCTGTAGGCTGGGGGCAGGGACCAAGAGGTCAGCCATTCAGCCCACTTGCCAGTCCCCAATCCTGCCCTGCCCTGCTTGCAGGCCAGGGTGGGGGAGGGACCAAGAGGTGCTCAATGCACCTCATGGTGACCGGTCATTTGGTCGTCACAGACACTGGCTTTTTGTATATATAGATATTTGATGGGTAGCAAATAATTTAGGCTCCCTTCATATCTATATTAATAAAAGGGTAATATGCTAATTAGACTGGAAGACTTTCTGGGAGACCTTCCAGACATCCTTCTGGCCAAAGCCACGGTGGCAGGGCCGAGGCAGAGGCAGTTAGGGGTGATCAGGCCAGGTGGGGAAGGCAGTTGGGGTGATCAGGCAGGCGGCGGGGGGCAGGGGGGTAATTGGGGGCAAGCAGGCCGGCAGAGGGGGGCAGTTGGGGGTGAGCAGGCCAACAGGGGGGGGGGCAGTTGGGGGCAATCAGGCTGGCAGGCAGAGTGGTTAGAGGCAATCAGGCAGGCAGGTAGGTGAGCAGTTAGGAGCCAGTGGTCCCGGATTGCGAGACAGATGTCTGACTGCCGGTTTAGGCACGTCAGACATTCCCCAAGGGGTCCCAGATTGGAGAGGGTGCAGGCTGGGCTGAGGGACATGTTTCCCCTCCCCCCCCATGCACGAATTTTGTGCACTGGGCCACTAGTAAAAAGATAAAATATTTAAACATTTTAAGTATGTACATAGTGTAATTTAACATTTTTTAAATTTAGAAATTCAAGCTATTGTGTAAGTTGTCAGAGCAGGTGCAGAAGATGGTTTTTATTTATAGTATTACAAAGATACTGAGTGTTTAAAAATAAATTTATCATTCTGTGCCTTTCCCATATCATGTTCAGTGATTGACAATTCTGTGAGTGTACAAAAATCAACTCAGATTTGAAAAAGACCAAATGACTGTTATTTTACCATTATAAAGAAAAAAATGTTTGCAAATATGACATAAAAATACTTCAAACAACAACTTAGTAGAATTATAGTTGAAAGATACCAATTTGAAGTACTTTCACTCTTTGATTTTTAGTCCTTTTTACCATCCAAACAAAAACTTCTGCTTTGGATGTTTTGTGTTGATTTGTTTTTATTCAGGCATGTTTTACAAATATCATGGCTTTTCTAATACAGAGAATATCTGGAGAAAAGGAAGGCAGAAATGTTTCTAACTCAAACAGCAGGTTGCTGACTGTTCTGATAGGCCACAGAGCAGTTATGTACCAAATATAAAATATACTAGTATAACCACTGTGAGCAACAATGAGAAGAAAGACTTCACAAGAGTAGTACAATATTGTGATGGTCTTGCTTCATCCCATCTTGATGTGCCAAGAGGACCATCTTAAATACCAATATTCTGATATTACACTAGGTTTATTAACATGTCAAAATCTTAGATACTTAAGGTGTCAAAGTTTAGACATTTATGGTGTCAGAAGTTGAAATTTGAAATAAGAATAAAAATCAAAGTTAGCAGTGGAATCATGAATTAGGCTTGATGCAGAACGCAATTCAGATTTACTGAGGGATGGGAGAATTCCAGGAAACTGAATAAAAAATGAGTATTGTTTTCTGTCTTAACACGTGGTCTATCCTGGAATATATTCCCTATGCATTGAAAATAATGTATATTCTGCTGATTTTGGTTGAAATGTTCTGAAAATATCAATTCAGTCTTTCTGGTCTAGTGTATAAATTAAGGCTGCTGTTCCCTTGGTGATATTCTATCTAGAAGATCTATCCATTGATGTCAATGAAGTGTTTAAATCCCCTACTATGACTATTTCTGTCAATCTCTCCATTTATGTTCATAAAGATTTGCTTCATAAATTTGAGTGCTCCTTTGTTGGGTGTATAAATGTTTACAAGGGTTATATCCTCTTGTTGGATATCTTTCTTCGTCTCTTATTATACAATTTGTTTTAAAAGTAAGATATTTGTATTACTACCCAAGCTTCATTTTTTTCATTTTCATTTTCATGAAATATCCTTTTTTTATCCCTTTACTTTCATTCAGTCTGCATGTGTCCTTCATTCTTAGGTAGGTCTCTTGTAGAAAAGCATATATATGGGTATTGTATCCTTATCCATTCAGCTACTCTGTCTTTGGATTAAAGTGTTTAATCCATTTATATTTGAAATGATTATTGACAGGTATGTATTTATTGCTATTTTAGTCATTATAACTATGTTAATGGTTTTTTTTCTTTGTTTTCTTTAACATTTCTTGTACTGCTGTTTAAGAGGCAATGAACTCTTTAGCTTTTTCTTATCTGGGAAGCTCTTTATTTCTTCTTTAATTTTTAATAATAGCCTGGCAGCCTCAGACCCAGTGGGCTTGGCAGGGCTTGAGGCCCCTGGAGCAGCTGCCGGTCACTGTCATTGCAGAGCTCAACCCAGGTCATGAAGGAGCAGCAGCTGGTCCATGAAGACCTCAGCCCCACCTTCACCATTGAGGGGCAGGTGGGCCATACTACTGAGGGCCAGAGCAGGCCCGAAGTGAATATGGCCAGCTGGGGGTCTGGGGAGCCAGGGCGCTTGAGTGACCAGAGATGGACTCCTCCCCAGAAGCCACCCAGGCTCCTCAAGCCTCCAACCTGGAAGCCGCTCAGTCAGCAAAGGCAGATCCCAATTTTCCGCTCCCTCCTGGAGCCCCCCAGGCTCCTCAGGAGGTTCCCAATGTGTGATGCCTACCTGGAGCACCAGGCCCATGTAAATCACACCAGGCCAGAGGACCTGCAGCCCAAGGAGGCAGGGCCCAAGTGTGAGAAAGTGGAGGAGATGGGGGTGGGATGGGGGGTGGAGGTGAATGTGAGTTTATGGGGAGGGCTCAGTGCCAGACACACAGGGAGCACCCCCAGAGGCTGGCCAGGGGCAAAGCTCAGCCTCAGACCACCCACCTGCTGGGCTGCCTGCGGAAAGGACGTCCTATAACGGATCCTGGGCTGTGGCCATGTTCTGTGTTTGGGGGGGTTACATGGAAAAGCAGGCACATGGGTGATCTTTTCTCCTCTCACAATCCCAACACCAGCCCAGGAGGCAGAGGAGGCTCCTGTGTTAAGACCTGAAGTCCATCTAGAGGAGCCTGAGACAGAGCTGGAGGTGTGGGCACCTCCAGAGGTCCTGCCACCTCCAGCAGCCACTCCAGCTGCAGCTGTGGAGCCAGGGCCAGCCTGGGAAGCACCTGCTGACATGACCGAGACCCCACCAGCCCTGGATGAGGAGCCCTCCCTGGAACCTGCCCTGGGTCCTGCCTCAGAGGAGGAGCTGCCTCCTGAAAACCCAGCCGGGCCAGCTCCAGACCACTGACTGACACTGCTCACTATCTCCCCTCAGAAGAACTTGTGCTACCCGCCTCCCCTTCGTTGACCTTGTTCTTCTTTTGGGGAGCTATTTTGGGGTCTTTTTCTTTTTCTCTGTTCTTTTTTTCTTCTTCTATGCTTTGTTTCTCCATGGGGTGATTCAATTAAATAAATCCTATATAATAAAACCCTAATATGCAAATAGACCAAACGGTGGAACAACCAGTTGCTATGACACACACTGACCACCAGGGGCAGATGCTCAACACAGGAGCTGCCCCCTGGTGGTCAGTGCGCTCCCACAGGGGGAGCACCGCTCAGCCAGAAGCCAGGCTCATGGCTGGCGGGTGCAGCGGTGGTGGTGGGAGCCTCTCCCGCCTCCTTGGCAGCACTAAGGACCCCTTGGGGGATGTTCGCTTGTCAGCTTAGGAAGTGTGTTTGCCCTTTGTCCCCCGAGGGGTCCCAGACTGCAAGAGGGCGCAGGCAGGGCTGAGGGACTGCCCCTCTCCTCCTCCCCCATGGCACAATTGTCATGCACCCGGCCTCTAGTAAATAAATAAAATTACTGTTTGTATTTTAAATGGTGTCATTCCTGAGCATGAAGGACATTCACGATGCTGGGTAAGCATCACCACCGTCTAGTTGCAGGTTGTTCCATCCCCCAGAAGGAAACCCTGCACCAACAGTACTCACTCCCCACTCCTCCAGTCCCTAGAATCCCCTGCTTTGCTCCTTTACCTGTTCTGTAGGTTCCTTATAAATTGAATCTTACAATAGGTGCCTTTTTGTGCCTGCTCACATATTTTTGTTTGTTTTTATCTGAAATATCATTTTTTGTTATTTGAAAGGGAAATCCCAGATGGATTAGAGATGAGATTTAAAAAAAAAAAAAAAAGGAATCTCTTTTAGTAGTGTGTGCATAATCTCGGGATAGAGACCACTGTGCTAAGTGTGACCCCAGGGCCGGAAGCCAGTCAGGCAATGACTGACTCTTTCTGTGCCCAAAACAGAAATGAGGAAAATGCAGAAATCTGGAAAGACAAAACACAAGCTGCAAAGCATTCCCCACAACGAAAGGCCAGAGAAACGTTTAAAATCCCTGTGGTGCAGAACACTCTAGAAAGTCAGTGTTTTCTAAAGGGACAAAGGGCAAACACACTTCCAACAAGAGTCAGTGCACACGCCTCTCCATGTCAGAGATGCCCCTCCCTGATGGGGACATACACACTGTCAACACTGGGAAGAGGGCACTGTCATCATCAGACTCACAGGCTTCTGGGCTGGTGGCGACCAGCTCTGGGACAAAGTGAGGCAGCAGAGGTCCCAGCAGGTCCCCTGGGGAGAAGGGGAAAGGCCACCCTCTGGGAGAACAGTGTGCAGCACCTGCCAAAGCTCCACAGGGCACACCCGCACCTGGCAGTGCTCCCCCTAGGGGTCACCCCACAGAAATCCTTGCACAATTGTTCAGAGATGGAATTTAGACCACCCATCAGAGCACTGATGAAATAGCTTGGAATTGTAGAAACCACTAATGTCCATGGAGAGGGTATGGGTTCCACCAATCCTGGTCCACATGGAGGAGGGAAACTGAGCAGCTGCTCAAGTGGGTGCAGGGGTCTCTACGTGCCCAGAGATAAGGACCCCAGGGATCCTCTCATGTGACCAACTGCCTATATCCAGGATCCCACCTGTTAGACTACATATATGCGATTTTAACAAGCAGACACGCATATGTGAGAATGAGTCTGCCTATGACAGGGACAGACAAACTGAAAGAGGCAGAGTCTGAGAGGGACCCACCAAGCCACTTTTGGAGTGGCACTTGCAAATCTGTTATCTTCTCCTTGATGTCTAAATATTTTTATAATGCATGTATGACTGATAGTTCTAAAAATATTAGTCATATGTTCAATATTATCCATTTATAACTTATCTATATAGCAAAGTGTATTATTTCGTTTTTGTTCTTAAAGGAGTTAGGACAAGAAACAAGGTTTTTTACGGTACAATAATGAATACCAAAATGATTCAGAATCAAGTAAAGAACAAAGTCCTCCCAGGGAGGAGAGCCCTGACAGGGGTGCTCCCTCTTCCAGTCCTTTTCCTGCATGTGTACATGTTGTGTCCTCATGTGCATGTGTGTTTACCTGTGTTCCCACACTCATGCATACATGTGTGGGTGCCTATGTGTGTTCACATGTGCATGTGTGTGTTCACTTATAGGTGTTGGGCTGTGAGGATACCTGGGCCTGTGCCCTTCTGGAACCTCATTTCCCTAGGGGTGGACCCTGCCAGTCGGTCCTCGTCCTCCTTGGCATTTTCTGTGTCCCCACATCAGAATCTCTGAAGCCCCTGCTGTGGAACACGAGCCATTTCTGATTTCTCACTCCCATCATCCTGCTGAAGGGAACATCTGTGTCTATAAATCTTTATTTATTTTGGAAGTGTCTCTAGAAGTGGAAATTCTCAGTCTAGTGTAGGCACAATTTTAAGGTGTTGGGGGTAGTTCCCTACATTTGAGTTCACCTTGTCTACTTTGAGCCTTGTTTGGGAAAACAGGGGTACCAATACTGAAAGGAGAGGGGGAGCGGGTAGAGAGGAGGAGAAGGGGCTGGTAAAGGGGGAGATGAAGTTACCTGAGAGTGACACACCTAGCTGGAAGGTAAAAATCTTTGTCTTATCCATAGTCAAATTTCAAGCTTTGTTGAGCAAGTGGTAAAATAATTTTTGAGCATTTGACATTTCCTTCCAGAAGTTTGTGCCTACTCCTCCTTTGCATATATAATCTTCCACTCTATAATCTTTCATGATTATGACAGAATTTATACACTCCCTTCTGTAGGGTACTTAATAGAGCATTTATACAACAACAAGCAAACAAATTGAAAATTAAGGAAACAATAAAATCATGATTTAAATCATTTACAAGAGAAAACCTGAAAAATACAAACACATAGGGCTAAAAAACAATGAATGGGTTAACAAGGAGAAATAATAGATACCTTGAGACAAATAAACATGAAAAAACAACAACCCAAAGTCTACGGGACACAGTGAAAAGCAGTCCTCAGATGGAAATTCATGATAGCATAGGCCTATCTCAAGAAACAAGAAAAACCTCAAATGAATAACCTAACCTCACATCTAAAGGAACTAGAAAAAGAACAGCAAACAAACCCAGAAGTGAGTAGAAGAAAGGAAATAATAAAGATCAGAGTAGAAATAAACAAAATAGCCATTAAAAAAAAAAAAAGAAAAAGCAATATAGTCTGGCCAGTGTGGCTCAGTGGTTGAGTGTTAACCTATGAACTAGGGGGTCACAGTTTGATTCCTGGTCAGTGCACATGACTAGGTTGTAGGCTCAATTCCCAGTAGGGGGCATGCAGGAGGCAGCTAATCAAGTTTTCTCTCTCATCATTGATGTTTCTATCTCTCTCTCCCTCTTCCTTCCTTGCTAAAATCAATAAAAATGTATTTTTTAAAAATGCAAAAGTTTAATGACACTAAGAGCTGGTTCTTTGAGAGGAGCAAGCATTCTCCAGGCAAAGGCTTTTGAGCCTGAGCAGGGGTGGTGGCACCAGAGAATGCTATCTTCCCCCAAGCCTGCCCATCTGTCCCTCCCTGGTTTTCCTTTAGTTTCTCTGGTTCTGTTTTGTTCATTGGCCACTATGTCCATCCCAAGGGGTGAACTTTTCTTTTCATCCTTTGGGGCATGGGTAGGTGTGTCCTGCCCTGGCCCGTGGCCCAGAGCAGTGTCTCCTGCCTGAGCCCAGACACACAGGGAGGGACCTGCCTGGGAGCACACCCTTGGGCCCTCCTTGTGTTGCCAATTTATTAACAACAAATAAACCAATAAAATGGAAGCTATAAAAATAAACTGTTGTTCTGAGCTGAAATGTAAAGGTCTTTAGGTGAAAGATTTGGATTCAGCTACTTTGGATTAAGACCGTGGTCGGCAAACTGCGGCTCTTTGGCTCCCTGAGTGTGGCTCTTCCACAAAATACCACAGCCTGGGCGAGTCTATTTTGAGGAAGTGGCATTAGAAGTTTAAGTTTAAAAAATTAGGCTCTCAAAAGAAATTTCAATCGTTGTACTGTTGATATTTGGCTCTGTTGACTAATGAGTTTGCCGACCACTGGATTAAGAGAAAAAAAGAGTTTCTTCTTATGCTATGAAAGAGAATATTTTATGGGTTTTTTTTTTAAATTTCACTACTGCCAGCAGAAAGCCAGCAATGAAGAAAATTAAAACCTAAAATTATAAAAATAGATTTTAAAAATAATCTTATTAACAATTATTTTTCTACTTTATTATTTCTTTCCAAAATAAAATCTCTGAACATCCAATACCAAATCCTTACCTACTTCTATCAAATTTTGCCTTGCTTGGTCTTCTTCAAAATCTTTCTTTCACATATCTGCATTTCCCCAAATGTGAATAATGTTCAAAGTTTTCGCATACACTACATTTTTTAAGGTATGGTGATTATTGAGTTTTACACTGTTATTTATTTACTAAAATCTATTGATTTATCTCCTTACTCTAAGAAATGGTATGAGAGAATATTCCTTGAAATCAGAGGAACTAACATTTATTTAAGAAAAAAAATTAAAATCATTTTAATATTATAACTGCCTGTTCCAAGGCCTAGACCTAGCATTTTTTTAAATTTCTTTATTGATTAAGGTATCACATATTTGTCTTCATCCCCCCATTCCCATCCCAAACCCCTCCCCAAGTATGCCCCCACCCCCCTGTTGTCCGTGACCACTGCTTAGGCTTACATGCATACATACAAGTCCTTTGGTTGATCTCTCTCCCTTTTCCCCATAGACCTAGCATTTTAATGAAAAATGTAAATGTTTAGGTAATCATGCCCCCAGTATAAATAATACTATCTGTGAATAAAATATTAAAATATTATTTGCATTTAATTAGCTTTGAAAGAAAATGATGGCAAATTATAAAAACATTCTTGAATCACTAATGTTATTTGTTTTTATGTTCATCATCTTAAAAAGTAAACATTCATTTGAAACTTAGAACTGAAAATAATGGAATAGTGGAGAAGAGTCAACAAGGAAATAGTGTCACTGAATATTTTAATAAACTAGACTGCTAATAACTCAAAAATAGTAATACTTACAAATGGGATGAAGCATGGTAGTAATGGCTTTGTGATTTAGAGAATAATGGCTTTAGAATGGACAACTGTCAAGTTGGTTTTGTCCAAGAGTTGCTTTAATACTTTGGTATAACTCTTGGCATAAACCAAAATTTAGCTACAACATGGTTATGGCCAATTATTACTCTGGGCCCTCCTGAGAAACAGAACCAATATGAGAGAGAAAGAGAGAGAGAGAGAGAGAGAGAGAGAGAGAGAGAGAGAGAGAGAGAGAGAGAATAGATAGATGATAGATAGATAGATAGATAGATAGATAGATAGAAGATAAGAGATTTATTATACAAACTGCCTCATGTAGTAATAAATGCCAAGAAGTCCCACAACCTGCCTTTTGCAAGCTGGAGAAGCAGAAAAGCTGGTTATGTAATTCAGCCCAAGTTCAAAGGCTGGAAAATCAGGGGACCAATGGTGTAAATCTCAGTCAGGGTCAGAAAGCCCAGGAACCAGTAGCACCAATGTCTAAGGGGAGAAGAACATAGATGTCTCAGCTCAAGCACACAGAGAGAATTTGCCCTTCTTCTGCCTTTTTGCTCCATTTAGATCCTCAGTGGACTGAATGATTCCCATCTGCATTATGGAGGGCAATCTTTGTTACTCAGTCAGACGCTCATCTCTTTCAGAAACACCCTCACTGCCAAAACCGGTGTGGCTCAGTGGATAGAGTGTTGGCCTGCGGACTGAAAGGTCCCAGGTTCGATTCCGGTCAAGGGCATGTACCTTGGTTGTGGGCACATCCCCGGTGGGGGCTGTGCAGGAGGCAGCTGGTCGGTGTTTCCCTCTCATTGATGTTTCTAGCTCTCTATCCCTTTCCCTTCCTCTCTGTGAAAAATCAGTAAAATATATTTTTTTAAAAAAGAAAAGAAACACCCTCACTGAGACACCCAGAAACAATGCTTTGCCATCTATCTGAGCATCCTTTAGTTGAGTCGACACATAAAATCAATCATCAAAGCCAATGACTGGAAAATATTTGTTACAGGCACAAATGAGAAACTGACCTTGTTAGTAGAAAATTCTACAAATTAATTGCAACCAGAAAATGACTGCGTTAGCAAACCTAACCCAGAGCTGAACTCCCAAACTTTGGTGTATGCAATTCCCAGTAATCACAGCCAGGGAAGGAGATGTTGCTTCCTGCTCAGTCCCAGTTCAGGGCATAGTTTCCAGGTTGCCCCTTCCCCAGTGGACACTCCAGGACAGCAGGAGTGGGGCATGATGCAAATAGGATATTACGGAAAAGAAGAAAAAAAGGTAACTTTATGATTTACTAGGACATTCAGATCCACTTGCAGAGCCAGATATAAATAATGAAAATCCAGACCATAAAGGGCACAGTTTTGTGGCTTCCAGTCAAGAGAGCAGATTCAGTAAATACGGTCCTTGAATCCTTCACAACCACATCAAAATGACAACTAACCTACAGAACAGCCATCATTCGGAACCATCTGAAATCTATCCGAATGGAAGTCCTGCAACCAAAGATATACAAAAGCAGCCATGTTGAGACTGGTAGGATGGGTAGCTGCAGAGGTGCCCCCCCCCCCCCCGAGGAACAAGGGGTCCCAGCCCCACATCAGCCCCTCCAGCCCAGGGTTCCAGTCCAGGAAGAGAAGTTCCCAGGACTTCTAGCTGTGAAAACCAGCAGAGATTGTGGCTAAGACAGAGGGTTGCTGGAGTCCTTCTTAAAGAGCCTGCACACTGACTTACTCAGATCACTCCCTGAGCTCCAGCGATGAGTCACCAGGGACACACGGGGGAGGAACTGAATTGTCTGTCTTCAGGTCAGGCTGGATGGGCCAACTTTCTTCCAGACGGAAGTGCAGGCAGACGAATTTTCCTTTTCTGAGTCCTTCCCACACAGAGCCGGCGGGCGAACACCATCAGTCTCCATCAACCTAGCAAACACCAATTGCCATGCCCAGGTGATTCCCTGAGACCATGCCCCACCCAACTTTCAGGCACACCCAAGCTGCTTTCAGCGGCTTTTCCATACAAACAGCTTGCCTTGGCTCATGCTGCAGACTTCCCTAAAATCTCCCAAACAAGCAGCATCTGGTCTCAGCAGGCAGTGGCTGATCTTGGCCTGCACCTCCCGGGAGGCCCCAGAGTCAGTGCGCCCCGTGGACAGCTTCATACCACACTGGAGCACCACCCAACCACCTCCACTCAAAGGGAGGACTCATCAGGCACCAAAGTCCCACTAACGAGAATCCTGCTCCGTGGCGTTGGCCCCTGTACAGTTGCTTCTCCCTATAGTCTCAGCCCATCCTTACAGGTGATTAGCCTGAGGGTAAATCCCTCCCTTTGATTTGCCAACAGCAATCAAGGCTCAACTATAATGGGAGGGTGCATACAGCCTATACTCGGGTACACCACAGAGAATATAGTCAATAATATTGTGATAACTATTTTGTGCCAGATGGGTACTAGATTTACCGGGGTGATCACTTCATAAGTTACATAAATATCTAATCACTGGATTGTACACCTGAAACTAATATAATATTGAAACAGGAATTTTGGGGGGTGAAAAAGACAGGTTTTAGTAAATTTTGGAAATTAAGGGGACCATGGAGGAAGCACAGGGCTGCAGAGCAGCAGAAGGTATATTTCCATACAATGGGGGAGCTGAAAAGCTACAACAGGTACATTTCCACAGAGTGAGGGAGCTGGGAACAGCAAAAGGTCTATATTTACAAAATAAAGGAAGGCCTTCATCCAGAAGGAGAAGAAGAAAGCCCAAAAGGAATAGAAAAACAATAAAGAAGGAGGGGGCAGGGGGAGAACCTCACATGTCCCATGTGAGATTCAACCTTTGAGACCAGGATGAACCAGTCCAAGGGAATAGTGACCCATCAGAGGGGATATCAAAGCACCAGGATCTGCAGCCTTTATAAGCCATAGGCTGGGGAAAGGAACTCAGTGGGACCCTTTCCCCCTCCCTATATGGGATCCATTCTGTGGGACTCTTTCTCCCTCCCCATATGGGAGTCTGTACTTGTTCTTTAATAAATTTCCACCTTTGCTATACCATCTTCTGTCCGTGGATTCATTCTTCGACTCCAGTGGACAAAGAATCCAGGTTCCAGTCCAAAAATTCCGTTTCAGTATGGTACATCAATTGTAATTTAAAAATGGGCAGAAGAACTCTTCTCCAAAGAGGACATACAAATGGCTAATACATGTGAAAAAGTGCTCAATGTCACTAATCATCAGAGATGCAAATTCAAACAATGCAGTACCACCTCACACCTGCCAGAATGGCTATCATCAATAAATCAACAAACAAAAAGTGCTGGCAAGGATGTGGAGTAAAAGAAACCCTCGTGCACTGCTGGAGGAATGCAGACTGGTATAAGATTATGGAAAGCAGTGTGGAGATTCCTCAAAAAATTAAAAATAGAACTGCCATTTGATCCAGTGATCCCACTTCTGGGAATATATCCTAAGAAGTCAGAAACATTGGTCAATACACCCCTACGTTCATAACAGTGTTATTTACAATAGCGAAGACCTGGAAACAACCCTAGGGGATAATGGAGGGAGACGGGGAGGACATCTGTAATACTTTCAACAATAAAGATAAATTGTAAAAAAGAAGGTGGAAAAAATATAAAATAAAAGGAGGCCCCTGGGGGGGAAAATAAATATATATATATATTTTTTAAAAAAGGTAGGTTTTTTGCAGTTCACCTTCTTTCTCATTCTAGTTCCAAAAAGGGAGTGAACTCCCAGATGCCAGTATTTTGCTGCCAGCTGTTACCCAGCTGATATTTTCCGTAATGGCCAACCAATGAGACAAATATTTCATTAAGGCAATTTTGCAGTGTGCATGTCAATCATTGTTTTTAAGAATGAAAACAAACTCCACAGTGGAAGAGTAAATCAGAAGATTCATTTAGTTAGTGAATCAGTAACAAATGTTTACTATGCATTTATTCTATACTATTCTAAAGACCAGAATACAATAGTGAACAAGACTGGTTTCCTTTGATGGAGTTACAACTTAGGGGAAGGAGACAACAAATAAATAAGTAAACTAATAATTAAATAATTAAATTTCTAATAATGATGAGTGCTATGAAGACAATGTCTTTCTAACATGCAGTGGGATAAAGAGTATGAGGAAACAGGAAGGCAAGTTGGGAAAGGTCTCTTGCAAATGGGCTACCTTTGAACAGAGACCTGAAGGATGAAAGTACATTCATCTTGGAGAAAGTACATTCCAGGCAGAGGGACAGTGTCTGTGAAGGCCCTAGACAGGAGCAAATTCAGCATGTTCAGGGAACATACAGAAGGGAGGACAGCAACTAGGATACAAAGATCAAGATGGGGAGCCCTAAGATGAGGTCAATGAGGAAGGCAGGAGTCTTCACCGTCCTGGTGAGGAGTGAATAATCTATTCTAGCACAAAGAGAAACATGAGAAAATTTTTCAAAGTAAGATCAATCAAAGGACCTATTCTACATTTTTATAAGATCTCTCTGACTGCCAGGGAGTATATTGTATAATAAAGAGGTAATATGCAAATTGACTGTCACACCCTTGCACAAGATGGCTGCCCCCATGTGGTCACAAGATGGCCACCACAAGATGGCCGACAGGGGTGGGCAGTTGTGGGCAATCAGGCCAGCAGGGGAGGGTAGTTGGGGGTGACCAGGCCTACAGGGGAGGGCAGTTAGGGGTGACCAGGCCAGCAGGGGAGTGCAGTTAGGGGTGATTGGGCCAGCAGGAGAGGACAGTTGGATGTGATCGGGCTGGCAGGGGAGCAGTTAGGCGTTGATCAGGCTGGCAGGAGAGTGGTTAGGGGGTAATCAGGCTGGCAGGCAGAAGCAGTTAGGGGCAATCAGGCAGACAGGCAGGCAAGCAGTTGGGAGCCAAAAGTCCCAGATTGTGAGAGTGATGTCCAACTACCGGCAGTCAGACATCCCCCAAGGGGTCCCAAATTGGAGAGGGTGCAGGCTGGGCTGAGAGACCCTCCCCCCCACCAGTGCACGAATTTCATGCACTGGGCCTCTAGTGAATTAATTATAAAGGACTGTAGTGGAAACAAAGAGACCCTAAGCATGAGATTTTCAATTCAGATCACATGATCTTTCTTCAGGCCTTTATCTAATGTAAGCAAAGCCTAATATTGGCCAAACTCAATGTAAGAATTTATATGAACATATTTATTTAACATTTTTTAATTTACAAAGTATTTTTACTGACCAGCCAAAGGTGTTTTACAAACTTATAATTTTCTGATGATCAAAGGAAGCATGCCAGCATGAGGTATTTCTCTGTTCTGTTCCTACTGTTAGCAGAGTAACATTTCCTCTGTGAGATTTTGGAAGAGCTTAAAACAGATTTTGTAAATTGGGGGGGGGGGGGGGGGGGAGAAAAACCTACCTCTACTTGCCTTACTGACCTTAACATTCCTTATTTGATGTACTTTTCATTACTGAGAAGCTTTTAATTCAGGGTGAAATAACTCCATAAATATCTTACTTGTAAATAAGTAAGATTTGTAAGATCCAACTCACTAAACAAACAAAAATGTACAGTACATGAAAGAGCAATAAATTACACAGGAGGTATGATGGAAATGGGCACTAAATTATACAAAAGGTTTCCAGGATACCCTCTAAATATGATTTTCCTGTTCTTTATTTTCTTGGCTAAATGTTCTTCCTCTTGAACCTTTGTATTAGAACATCACTGGAATTTAGCTTATATACATCAGTGGAAATGACATTGAAGCAATTAATTATATTGAAACACATCCAATTCTTTGCCTTCTCTGCTTCCCAATAGTAGAGGCTAGCATGGATGGCAAGTACTCTAAAACCAGAAGTATAAAAAGAACTTCTGACTATGGAGATACAAAAAAAAAAAAAAAAAAAAACAACTATCCAAGGGACTAAGTTTAAAGTGTTATATGGATTCTTTTTTCACAACTCCCCTTACACTGTCTCTGCCTTTAAAAATGGAAGAGGCAATTTTCAACCATACCTACCTAGTCTTGCTTTGACACATTTTTCTTGGAGGAAAATATCCTAGAGACAATTCAAAGCATTGTCTTCAGTTGAGAAAGGATGACATAGATGACTTTCATTTACTTTTTCAAAACCAAGATTAATCAAGAAATTGTGTGGCATTACCATTACTAAACTTCTTTCATTCCTATTTTTTAAATTTATGCAAACAAATTTTTTCAGTGCCTATCTTAAGATAAAAGATAAAACAAACATAAAATAGATTCTGAACTCTGCCTTATTCTGTCAATAAGAGTCATCCATAGATGCATGATTTTGCTTAGAAAAACAAATTTCTATGCAATTCATTAAGGAATACACTTCAAATAACACAGCTTTTATATGTAATGATTATTATCAAAATGTATAATATGTAGATATGTATATATAGTGGTCAATTATGTACTAAAATAACTAAAATAACTATAATGATAACTTAATTCAGAGAAGTAATATTTTTAAATTTATTTTGTTGTGATAAAATAAATAAAATAACAAATCCTAAAAATCAATTGTCTATTCCTCTAACCTCATCCTCTACAATTCACACATCATCTCTGGGCTCCAATCATATTGGTCTTTTTCTATTCCTTAAATATACTAAGCTTGTCCCACCAGAAGGCCTTTGTACTTGCTGTTTCTGGGTCTGGAATGCTCTTTCCAAAGATTTTCAGATGACTGACTCCTTGTTCTCAATATGCTTCACTTCAAATATCTATAGTGGGGCTTTCAATGACCACCAACCCTAAATTAGTATTCCCCCTATCAACCCAGCCATTCTCTATCTTAAATCACCTCCCTCATTTGTTTCTACTTGTCTTTTATCTCCCACTAGACTGGAAGCACCATGAGAACAGGGGTCTTGTCTGTCTTGCTCCCTATTTTGTCAGTCAGGACAGGCTAAGTTTGGCTTTAGTGAAACACAAGTCCAAAATCTCACTAGTTTAAACAACTAAAGATTACTTATCACTCATTCTATATGCCCTTAGCAGCTTGGCTGGGGTTTACTCTAGAACACAGGCTGGTATAACAGCTACTATCTGGAACATTGACAATCTTCCTGGTAAAGAAAAAAGAGCACTTGAGGGTCTCAAACTGGCATTCAATTGCTATAGCCCAGAAATGACATGTCAGTTTCAGTGACAACCCATTGGCCAAATACTTTTGGCTCTATCCAACTACAAAGGCACCAGAAATTGTATCCTTCTCAATATCTATGAAGTTCTGAGAGGCGGAAAGATTTGAGTACTAGTGCAAATGACCACAGCCATCACATTCCCATTCCCTAAAACAGAACTTCAATATTGTAGGTACTTAGTAAATACCAAATTAATGAACTAATAAATTCTGATACTGGACAGCTCTGCCAGTAACTGAGCTACTGCATGGTCTGTCACTCAGAAACAGGACAATGTTATCACAAAGTGGATGACTTTGATTTGCATAATTTATAACTAGAAGAGAGAAAAAAAGATTTTTATCTAAGCCCATCAGTTTTATAGAAACTATGGCCCAGAGGATATAAACTTACTGTGATGTATTGTGCTGTAGAAGTTTTTCCACATTTCCACTGTTAGTTTTTCAATAGTGAAAATCTGACCAAAATATGGAGTCTTTGCATCGCATTGATGACCTATAAATTGTTGTACACTATTTAACTCACTTTACTTTGTTTTTAAATCTAAGTCATTATCACTTTAACCACAATACAAACCACATTAGAATCGTCAAATATTCTACATTCCACTATTAGACGAACTTCTTGCTAGTCAACCTTCAATCAAAGGCATCATAGAAAAATCTCACACTATTAAAGCAACATGTAGGCCCTTGTCAGAGCACCATGTTATAGGAGAAACCAGACTATTGGATGTGAACTTGACCCACTTGACTCTGAATGCTTTTATGTGACAACTAGAGGCCCAGGGCATGGGTTCATTCACCAGTGGGGTTTCTTGGCCTGGCTTGCACCCTCTCGCAATCTGGGACCCCTCAGGGGATGTTGGACTGCCAGTTTCAGCCCAATCCCCACAGGTCAGGCCGAGGGACCCCATCAGTGCATGAATCTGTGCACCGGGCCTCTAATACGCATATAAGATCTTTGGTTAACCTTTTCCCTCCCCTGTTCCCTCTGAGATTCATCAGTCTGTGCCATGTTTCCATGCCTATGCATTGAGCATCTGCCCCCTGGTGGTCAGTGTGCATCATAGCTACCGATCGAATGGTCCAACGGTCGCTTAGGCTTTTATATATATAGATAAGTCATATTGTGCTTAAACACCAATATATCACTAGATATAATTTGCTGAACATTTTTTCTAGTACACTGAAAATTTATCAGAGTTTCTATTTTAAGAGTTATTAAAGTAGCAAAAAGGCTAAATGTATTATCCCTGAATTAGTGAGCAGCTGAGCTTCAGCATGAATATTAAGACATAGTGTAAGCTTTTGAGTGCTTAGTGACTTAGACCAGGTCTTTATCTACTTCTTCCATCTCCACCAGGCTCACCACCAAAATGTGCTTCCATATTCCTCCAAAACACAGTGCTTTTCTTGGCTCCACATGTTTGCTGATAATGGTTTTCTCTGCCTGTGTAATTTTTTTTTTCTTTTCTTCAAGTCCTGGTTCATATGTTATTCTCTCAGAAAGCTTGCTCTGATCTCCTTTGTCTATGGAGATTGGGCACCTACTTTATGACACACAAAAGTGTCACTACCAATTCTGACAGGCCAGAGATATAGTGCATTTAAGAAAATGCCTGTCCCATGAAAGAGTTTCTAGAAATAAGAATTCAAAAATTTATTGATTAAAGAATTGCTATCTCTTGATTGCTATGTTATAGTGGATTAATTGCTTGACATTTTTTTCTGTCTCTCCCATTAGATAACATTTTCCTTAAAGGCAGGGACCCTGTAGTATTCATTTATCACTGAATCAGTACCAGTCTTGGGAGTCAGCATAAAGATGTTCTGTAAATACCCGCTAAACTGGATCTAAATTGCACAGATGTACCATGAAGTAAAGGCTCTTAATTTATGAAATCCTCACAGTAATGTTTAAGAAGGAATAGATTTGAACCAAGGCAAATCTAAAAACCATTTGTGAAGCAAAACATTTTGTTCACCAAGGGAATTTAACAGTTCAAATGTGTTTTTTGTTGAAATGTTTACTGTACTAGCAGGCATTTCTAAAATGTGCTTTTGCCGTTGAGACTGAAAACATTTGTTTTAAGGGCATTGGGACATCTAGTGTTAAAAACGTATCTAGCCCTTACTTAAACTAGAAAAGTGATTGTCAGTAGAAATGTTTGCAGGCAAATTTTCAGCTTCACATATTTTTAAAAACGTTTCCTTGAGTGAAATGTACTTAGAGATACTTTAATTGAAGGAATTTTGTTTGCTAGCTTAGCTATAAACATCATTTCATTAATATAAAAGCAATTGCATTGTTGGAAAGTAAAAATAATACTGATTCCACACAATAACAGTACAAAAAAATAAAAATTAACTTGAACATAAAGATGAAAATAACAAATATGAAAGAAACTTATTACCCATTCTTTAAGTTTACTCATCAATCAAAAAGCACTATAAGGGCAATATTAAATTTTCAAATGCAACTTGTAGAATAGCATATACAATATGATGTAATTTATAGTTTCCTCAGATGTTATATACACACAACAATGTTCAAAAGATACCCAACAGCACATATCAACATACAAATCAATAGATAGGTTCCTTCAGGGAGGTATGAAAGAATAGGGAACTTCAGTGTTATCCATAATATTTACATTTTACACAGAATATACATATTTCTATTATATGTAGCATTAGAAAATCCTATTTAAATGTATTTTAATGGTGAAGTCTTAGTAAGAGTTAAAATATAAGATGAGTCATTACACTAGGTAATTTTTAACATCATTTCCATCTAAAATTAAATAATTTTATTGATTTTATACTTCTGGAGGGAATTTAAATGGAATTCAGTTAGTAGAGTAAACAAAATAAAGTATTCTTTTTATTTTTACATGTTTTAAAGTCAAATGCTTTATGCAAAGCAAAAAAAGACAAAATATAATTCTGACTTAATGGTATTTTGTTCTAAAATTAGTTTTATCATAATTTTATCTAGATTTTCTTACATGATGTGAAAAAGTGACTTCCTTAGTATTTTTTCTTGTGTGTGTTTTTTTTTCCAATTTCTAAATGTACATCTGAAATGTAGAAAATAAGATGATAAACTTTGAATTATATTGTCAAAACATTTACCTAATTTAAAACATTTCTATCACTGGGAGAATAGTGGCAAATTACTGAGTATTCATAGAGAAATATTTGAGTAAATTCCCACAAATCCCTGCCAAGTAATATTATACTACCATCACAGACAATTAGTCAAACCTATATAAATCAATTTGAACAGATTTTGATCACGTATTGTTAAGTTAGAAAAATCATATTTAGAGAAATGTGTTCTATCATCTATTGCTGCATAAAAATTATTCCCACGCTTAGTGGTTTAAAGCAACAGCAGTCATTATCTCAGAGTTCTCTTGGTCTAGAAATCCAGCCATAAAGTCCTCCACCCAGGGTCTCTCACAAGGTTGCAATCAAGGTGTTGGCCAGGGTTGCATTTGTCTGAAGGTTCAACTGGGGCAGGATCTGCTTATAAGCCCACTCAGTAGTTATTCCCAGGATCCCTTGCAGGCTGTTGGACTAAGAACCTCAATTCCCTACTGTTACCCATGACCACCCTCAGTTCCTTGCCACTTGAACTTCTTCAAAAGGCAGCTCACAATATGGCACCTGGCTTCTTCAAAGTGAGTGAGCAGGAGAGAGTGCCAGTGAGACAGAAACTAGCCTTATAGGACCTAATCTTGGAATTGATATACCATCCTGTTTGCCATACTCACTAGAAGCAAAGCATAGCTCCAGCCCACATTCAAGGGCAAGAACTGAGCCAAGGACATTAATACCAAGAGGAGTGATCACTGGGAGCCATTTTTAAAGGTTTTCCTTGTACATGTTTAATATGATACCATTTTTATTAAACAAATAAGAACAAAATCCACCTTTAATTATACACAATTATACAAACCTTACAGACATATTATGAGCATGGAGAAAATTAGAAAAATATATATATATTCCACAAGTTAACACAGGAAATCTAACCAAACAGGATTGAAAACTAAGCTCTGGATAGGATTAAATGAGTCTGTAGAATTGTACACTTTTGGTTAAACATTTCCCATTGTTCCTTAGGAAAGAGTCTTTAGTTAGGTCCCCTAAGGGTTTGGTATCCTGGAATCACTCAAAGTTCATGGTTATTTATCAGTTTCAGCTGGTTGAACCCAATTGTGCAGAAATATAAAATTTCGCTTTGTTTTCTCAATGCTCTGAAATGGAAACTTTTTCTTTTTTTAATCAGAAAAAAATTAAGCTAGTTGTAGAGAAATGTGTACAAAATGGTTCTATTTCAATAAAAGCAAAAGAAAACAAACCGCCTACATTTATGATATATGTTTGTATATAATGGTTTAAGCATCATGCTGTGAGAGGATGGGAAGGTAGCCTAGTGAAAGGATTATTTTTTCATTTATATTGTATTATGGGTTGCTTGCTGGTAAGATGACAAACTGTTCCAGTTTGCCTAGAACTGAGAGATTCCTTGGGACATAGGACTTTCAATGCTAAAGCCAGGAAAATCCCAGGCACCCAATTTCTTGGTAATGACAAGTATGCATTCCTTCTGAACTTTACAGACATCAAAGAAATCAGTAAAATCTCTCTGACTAGATTTAATGACTTGGAAATGTTCTGAGAAAAGAATCTTAGCTCCTTTAAAAAAAAAAAAACTATTAGTGGGCAGTAATGTCCTCTTGAAGTTCAAGGATGTTGAGTCAATGCAGGTAGTTTGAGAAGATAACAAAAAGGAGTGGTCATCTGTAAAAGGAAACAGTGAGTTGATGGGGGACATGAGATTGGCTAGCTGAGGTCCTATTGTGGTTTGAAGTTGTGAACTTAAAGTGAGGCCAGTCTGAATGGATATGTCCTTTTCCCCAGTTATGTCCAAATGCATAGGCAGAGCATCTGGGCAGCCAGAGATGGGTTTATCTAGGGTTGGATTTTTGCTAGGAGGGTGATAAAGGAAGAGAGGGGAAAGGTGATTGGGAATCTATGCAAAGGAGGGAGCATGAGGATAGTCCATGGATTGCATATAACCTGAATGAGGACATGAATTTAGATGAGACACAGTGCAAAGGTAGTGGAATCAAAGGGGGTGTCGCAGCAGAATTTTGGAAGGTGGGCAACTAAAGGGAGTGAGCCAGAAAGTAAGCAGTGGTGGTCAGAGTGAGAGTGAACATTGTAGTGTCTTGAAACAGAACACTTGGTTTCTGGAAGTTGGGGCTCCAGATCGTAGCCATTCTGGTGACATGTACAGATAATAACAGGCGGCTCTTCACTCTGTCAAGTCACCAGTTCACTTGATTGAGAGTGAAATGATGTAACGACATAATTGCTGGTGATGATAAGGATGCAGAGCATGTGGAGAAGAGGTGAAGGAGCTGAGAGGCCTGTTCCTTATGTCAATACTAAAATTACCCAGAATTATAATAAGCGGTAGGGAAACTAACAAAACACTCTGGCTGAAGCTGTTCAAAATACAAATACAAAATAAATCTAATAACAGAACAAGTGAGATAAAGTGACTCAATGTTTCAGGAATAATTCAAGGTATCATTTGAAAACGGTAGTTTTGAACCACTAAAAGCATAAAACAAAATTAAGAGCAATGAGCTCTCACAAAGGAAAAAGAATATTTTAGAGGTTATTTGTACCCTCATTTGAATGGCTGTCAAAAAACAAATATGGATCAATATGGGGCCAGGGGTTATGAAGAAGACAGAGATGCCTATAGATGATAGCAGCCAAAATGATAGAGGAGCGACATGAATACCATTAAGATAAGCAAAGTCACCCAATGAGTCAGTTGTTACCTTTTTTGCATCTAAACTCATGACCTACCAGTAACAGAGCACTGAGAAATGTACCAAATACATAGCAAACGCAGGAATGCCAATTTCACGGTCAAGTGCCATCTTGTAGAGTAAACACATTTGGGTTCTTTTTGCTTGATGACAAAACACTATTAATCCATGTTTCAGGAAAACCTCCTCGGTAACTCTAAAAGGGGGATCCGCCTGACAGACACTGCCTACCCAAAGTGCAGCTTTAAATTCATTAACCCACCTTCAGCAGGCCCATTGCCCGTCTTAACTTTTGGTGTGTGAGCGATGAAACAGCTCAGAAACACGGACCAAACTCATTCAATCTCTTCAAAAATTCTAAAAAGTTACGATGTCTTGAAACAGAACACTGGTTGGGCTTCTTTTTCAGAGAATCCAGTTGGGACTCTAGGTTGTAGCCATCCTGATAACATGGACAAATAATAACAGAGCGGCTCCTTACCCTGTCGAATCGCCAGCACTAAATTTAGAGACCCAGATTTCCCACAGGGAACATTCAAAGACCCTGTAACATTTGGAGGCCTTCTGTAACATCTTATTTTTCTTGAAAGAAAAGGTACAAAGAGGAAAGATACATTAACCAAAATAATAATAATAATAACAATGTGCTCTGAAGAATACAAATTGTTATTTAGCCAGAGGGTGAAAATCTCCAAGGAAGCTCCTTAAAGGAAATGTTTACATTCATTTTTTTTTTTATATAAAAGGATTCAGCTAACAATGTATTCCAAACAAAGCCCACAACACTGTTGATGATCTCAGCTGGAGTGAAAGGATAGAATGCAGACCAATTTATTGCCAACTGGTTTAAAGGAGTTACAGGCCGCGAGATCCAGGGAGAAAGGAAAAGGGGATGGGTGTAGGGCATTCGATGTAGGAAACACATTTTTCTGATCATCAAATATGAACAGACTTTGAGCTTGGCGTTTACAGGAAGTTTCTTATTTAATCCTAAAACTAACTTTATGGTAAATAAACGGAGTATGCTTTGAAAGAAAGGGAAGCTCAGTGAGCTCAGCAAATTGTTCAAGGTGGCACAGATCCCAGAAGGTAGGTCTTTGTTTATCTGGCTTCAAAGCCAGTGAGGGACACATCAAGAAATTCACCAGAGTATTTTTATATCTTCTTTTTTTCCAAACGCGTAAGTGGAAATAGTCATTTTAATGCTCTATTCCCTGCCCCTACATATTTACTTACATAATAATTCACAAAGGCTAAATACACCAACCCTATGCTTCAACCTAAAGTCAGTTTAGGTCATTAGGCTCATGAATGCCTTACCTATGCTCTTTTTGACCCTGAACTATATTTCTGACCCTGAACTTTTATTTACACCAAGTTTAACACTGCTAGCAGTTCACAGTCAGACAACCAAATGAGAGAATTAAAAAAAAAAACCAAAAACCTGAAAATATATTACACTAACAATTAAGAGCAAATACCTGACAACACACGTGGTGTGGCCCAGGATTGATGTGCTTTCACTTCCATCCCATAATGTCTCACTGCGTTCCCTCAGCAACGCAAATAGTACCGGGCCCTCCGGTCCTCACCCTCTGTGCTTCCACCACACATGCACCTTGGGTATAAATGTTAAAACAAATCGAAAAGAACCCAAATCATATGTTTTAGGACTAAGTTCTGTCAACTGCCATAAAATATCCAGATTTATTTTTGTAAAGTGGGTTTGACATTTCAACCCCCTGAAAAAGTCTTAAGGATTAAGTGCACTAATTGTAAAAGCTAAAGGATTAACCTCAGTGTTTATAGATCGGTAGCTAGTGGACCAAATAGAGCCCTCAGACCTGTTTTCTGCGGCCAGAATTGGGTTTGAATTTGACAAAGTCTGCAGTCTCTAGTTTGCCACAGGCTTTGCTTTCCTTCTCCCTGTGATCTTAAACGCAGTCAGATTGGTATATTTTTGTTACCTGCCTGGCCCTCGGAGGCAACGGAGTCTGTAATCCCCCGGTGCTGTGCTGCAGAAAGTTGCTTGCAGCTCTCTTACTCTAAGATTATTTGATTTAGAATTACTGAAATATGTACCCGGAGCTGTCGGGATTCTAACTCATAATTTGATAGGAAGAAAAAGAATCATTTTAAAGGGAAAAGGCTTTCTGATCTTTGGAAGACATCAGTATTTATGGAAAGGGAACATGGGTATGTGGTGTGTCCTTAGCATTTAACTGTAGTGAAATCTGTGTATATTAATCACATATCAAGCAATCCCTGAATGTGTCTGTTAGGCATCCACAATGTGCGTGGCACTAAGCTAGACACTGAGAAATATACAAAGAGGCATAACTCATGGCGATCATCCAAGAGGAAGATTTCATTTAGTTTATGAACTAGCAATACATTAGCCTTTAAAGGTATTGTGTGCCTGGGTCTCTGAAAAATGGCAGATAGTTTTTAAAACGCTCAATCACAATTATGTTTCCCTAAGAAATAAATAAAACCAAGGAGATTTATTTGGGAAAGTTAAAAAAAAATTGCCAGGCATGTCCCGTTTGGCCATACTGAATTAAATGAATAGCAAAATAGATGAGAAAAGAGGGTGTTTTCAAGTTTATTTATGAAATAAAGTCATTCACTGTTTCCCACAGGCTCAGAGGAGTCGAGCATGCGATCATTACCTGTCTCATCCTCCCTCTTCTCTCTGTTATAAGAACTCTTGCCCAAAAAGTTACATTCTCTTCTAGATTCCAAATGTAATACTCTCCTAATTTTGATGGTATCAGGCAAGATTTGTCTGTCCTGTCACCAGGGTAAAGCCTGTGACCAAGGCCTGTAATCTTTTGATAATGTGCCTGACAACTACTACCAACACACTGATATAAGCTTCTAGGACAATGACCAATGCGTAGTAAATGCTCAACAAATACTAAATGTTTATAAGTTTTATAGTCGTCATCATCATCATTATTTTAGCTCTTATTATAAGAGCCTACTTCTTTATTAGGAGGCTCCTAATGCTGTTAACCAATATGTTTCAGTATGAATTCACTTTATAGTTAAAATAAATACTTGGGAAATATCTAAGTTCACAGGGGGGAAAAGGCTCCAAATAATGTGTCAAAAGAAGTTGACACCGGCCAAGAAGATGGTTTGTGTTACTTACAGCATAGCACTCTACCCATTTAACTTGTCCCTGACAACTGAACTGCACAGCTACCACCCGGCCTTACATATACAGTGCTCAGTTTAAATCTATCGTTGTAAAATTAGCAAATAGCTCACAAAACCATTAGAAAGTGTTAATTTTTTCATTTATCCCCCAAATGGGAATACTTAAATATTAAATAAGTTGGGAAGCAGGTAAAAAGCTAGAATGTGGTTACAGATATGGAGTGGGGGAGAAGCAGGTGTTTACAAATGGAATTGTGTTTCAAAACCAGTTGTTATTTGTTGATTGCTCCCATAGCCCCTCGTGCTTCCATATGTTATCACCACTACTGTTACTCACGTTCATTTTCTGCCTTCCCCACTGTTCTGTTAGCAACCTGGCTGTAATTTTGCTCACTGTGAGGCCTCAGGCCTTGCAGAGATGCTAGCACATAATGGGCTAGTGGTACATCATTGTTGAGTAAATAAATGAACGAAATTGCAAATGGTGTGTTCACTCTTTAACTGTGAATCTGACTGACCTTGTGAAAATTCATCAAGGCGGAAATAGTTTCATGACCTCAACTTCACTCTTCAACAAGAAAGCCCTTGATATTTTTTATATCTCTCCTTTTATTCAAATCATCAGTTATGTGCCCTGACTCTGAAAAGTTCTCTGCACATTAATTCCTTGGAAGACATTTACTACAAAATTCTCATTTGGATTATTGTAGGCAATAAGTCTTATTGTAGAGTCAAAGTCAGAAGGGAGCGTCTGACACATGCAAGGCCCTTGCTTCATGTGTTACTTTCTTTTTTTTTTTTCATCCTCACAGCTACCCCCTAAGGAAAGCTGTATGATCCCATTGTGCAGATGAGTAAACTGTGGCTCAGAGTGGTCAAGTTAGTCTGAGGTTAAATAGTTGGTATGCAAAATGGCTGGACTTCAAACCAGATCTCTCTGGTTCCAAAGTCCATCCTTGTTTCATGATAACTTGCTAAATAAGCAAATAAATTTCAAATGAAAATATATTAGTGCAAGTTTATAAGTTTTTTTAAAGAGGGAATTCTAATAAACATGTAATCTAATGGTTTAAAATTAAGGCCCAGTCTTAGAGTACAAAATCCATTGGCTTTAATTAAAATTATTAGCGCTAAATAACCTCATTGGCAAAGTGAAAGTATTTTTCCACCATTTACAAAGCCCAAATCTGTAATAGAGATCAATATGATGCACTGCATGGGTGTTTTTTTTTTTCTATAAGAAACTGAAAATTATTCTCCCCACGTTTGTATTCTAAAAAGAATCTCTTCATAAGGATAGAAAAGGAAATGACCTTGTATTATGTTTTAGGTGTAATAAATCAGATATCATAATTTCACACTGCCGATATTTACTTCAAAATAAGGACAGAAAATCATTTCCTAGGATATGCTCTCCCTGAAACAATTTCGATTTCCCAAGTGGGAAGTAAAAAGGAGTTTTTAAAAGGTTGGAAGGAGGGGCTTGAAGAATTACAGGGCACTAATGTTAACTATGTACCCAGTGTTTGGATAAAGATGCTACATCTGCAGAAAGATGGGAGTTGCAACTATAATAATTATTGGGAGATGTCTATCACCTTCTACACCCGAGAATCCTCTATTGAAATCCTGTTCAGAGAGTTGTCTGTGTTCAATCCCCCTACCCTCGAGGATTCCTACAGCTATATTTCTACAGAAGGCAATATTGTGCTTACCCATGGGGAGGAGGAAGTTAATCTGCTGAGCTGTTGTCCTGTTCTTTAAAAATACCAAATCACTGACAGTATTGATTTTTGGCTCTTTATAAAACTTGAACTCTTTAGAATTTAATATGGAGACATTAATGTTGAAAAAATAAAGACTTTTTTTTTTTTTGGACAACCTCAGTGTTTGAAGGGTAAACAAGTATTTTGTAAATTGGTCCACTGAATGACAAGCCAACCGGTTTGAAGCCAGCTGTCACATTTTATTAGTCACACCCATAAATCTAGCCTGGAACTGGGAGGGTTCCCAGTGCCCCTACATCACAGACAGGGTCTTACAGCGAGCCCATGGAGGGGGGTGGCATTTCCTTCTTTTTCGAGCTTTTTCTTTGGAAGTCTGAGCAGCCGCCTGTGTTCTGTGGATTGATCTCGTTGGCAAATTTTCATAAGAAGAAATTGATGACATGTATTATTTTTCGTTCCCTCTCTCAAGCCGTCGCCCTTCGATCCTATCATTAGACACCAGTCCCGACCAACACTTTACATCTAAAATTCATCAGCCCCCATCAGTACGATACTCCTGTTTTGTCCCTCCTCCCGCAAATGAATTCTACCTTCGCGCTAATAGATCTCACAGGCTCGCAACATTACTAAATAAAGTGTAATAACCATAGCAGAGCCTTTATGCTCTGCCATCAATATGAATTTTAAAAGAGAGTCATCGGGAAAACCATCTTCAAAGGTATTCCCTTGCACGCGGAAGCACTGCTGCGGAGATGAGACTGGATGGATGACTGCCTAGGCTCGGCCATCCTGGGCTTTTTGGTGTTCTGATGCTTTCCCCGCTGCAGAGCCAGGGAATTGAACACTCAGATTGGCTCTGACAGGCTGACAACCAATATCACACGACCACAGCTAAGAGTGGCTTATTACTTTTAGTGGGATTTATTTAATTCAGTCTCACAGCCTGAGGGTGGGGTAAAGATTTAACTTGAAATTAAATTCCAGCAGGAGACCTTTTAATATAAGAAAAATGGGCAGGAGGATAAATGACATGCTCAATTGCCATGATTTTTTTAAAGCCTATAGTTAACATAGAGGGAAAAAGTCGCACAAAATCATTTCAGTTGTTTGACAGATATGGAGAGAAAAATTGCAGATGAACCAGTAATAAGGATAGAACTTAAAAGAGAATAATCTAAAGGAAAGTGTTTGACACTCTGGAATTTCTTCAATCTATCCAGGGAAAAAAATTTTTCCCGTTTATGAATGCTTTCTGTCAATGTCTGGATAAGCTGATAAGAAATCCCAAGTGTTCTTCTATTGGTTACCATTAAAGTAGTATACAATAATTCTGGGTGAAATACCAGAATTTAAGCAAAGCCATGGCGAGAAATTACTCTAATTTTTAACCTGAACACAGGCAATGTTTACACCCAAAAGTTGGTACATGACAGTAGTAGTCATTTGTATTATGAGGCCAAGAAAGGGGGAGCTATATCCTAACACCATGGTCGGCAAACTGCGGCTCAGGAGCCACATGCGGCTCTTTGGCCCCTTGAGTGTGGCTCTTCCACAAAATACCACGGCCTGGGCGAGTCTATTTTGAAGAAGTGGCGTTAGAAGAAGTTTAAGTTTAAAAAATTTGGCTCTCAAAAGAAATTTCAATCGTTGTACTGTTGATATTTGGCTCTGTTGACTAATGAGTTTGCTGACCACTATCCTAACACATAACCCAGACAGAGCCTTGCCAATTGAGATACTTAAAGCGTAAGACGATCATGGGCCTCTGATATCACATACATGGAGAAAAGGAGGTACTTTGTGGTTAATACATAGTTGAATAACAATGATATACTTTGTTTTTGGTGGTATTATTTTGTTGGCTTGGACTTCCTCTTATAAGGAAAAATAACTTTCATACAAGTGTAAAATGCTTTCTATTAAAGGCATATGTCTAATCTTGAGGCTTTGGGGAAAGTAATGCCAAAGAAAGAATAGAATAAACAGAATAGTCATTTGCCTCACTGTGTGTTTAAAAACAGTCCATGCTTCAGAAATGTGATTCCAGATCACATCAAACCCAGCATCCATCAGCATAGTAACAAGCATGGCCCTGGACAAAATTACTCAAGTCATGACCGTTTTGTTGACTAACCTCATTCACCGTTTGCCCCTCTCCTCTCTTCCAGAATCTGAAGTTTTCAGCGCTCTTCAGGAAGCCTTCTAGAAACCTATACCTGTTGCTAAAAAGTTGTTCTGCTTTTCTGTACCTCATGAAAACCTGTGTCATTTTCATTGGATTAACAAATAAGTGATAATAGCTGAATGCAGGAGGTCCTATATTATCTTGGTTTATGGCATCCTTACTTGTCTCAGTAATTGTTTCATAGCATCCTTGGGCCAAAAAAAAAAAAAAAGCAAAATACTTTATAGTCCCATTTACTAAATACTTAGGCCCAAGCATCTTAACTGGCATTTATGTTTTAAAAACTTAGCATCTATTGACACTACACAACCCTCTCCAAATGTGGGATCAAATTGGACTGCATCACTCTCATTGAAAAAAAAACACAAAGCAATCAATGTTAAAAGTATTAACTACCTTGAGCTAATAGTCCCCATGATGTCCAACGGATGTTACTTGCTTTTCCTGAATTTTAAAATATCCTGCAGTGCCTCTTTGAATTCGCACTGGGGCCTTAGGTGACCTCAGTGCTCAGTTTGAGAACTATAGGCTTAACATGTTATCTCTGTTTACTCTGCATTTCACCAGAGATACTCATTCTTTATGGACTGACAATTGGTGCCAATGTCATGTAAAATAGTAGACTCAGCTAGGAAAGATGGAGACAGTGATTTCTTGGTACCTCTGATCTCACCACCCACCACTTTTCTAATCCATAGATTGATGACATAACCCTAGTCGAAGCTATCGCATTCTTACTGGTTTATCCAAAGTCCTAAGACCTCAATAATTTGACAGACTGACTTTCAGTTATTAACTCTTTTGTTTATAATTCTTCTGTAATTTATCAATTATTTTTTTCTTTAGAAAGAATGAAAGCAGTGATAGTCAAACCTCTCACCCAGGGTATTAATCAGCCCTCCTTAGTAGGTAAAACACACAAAAAATGGCCATGACCATTTGGAGGACAAATATTCACCTGTCTCTGGCTCCCAGTATTCCTCTTCCTACTTTTGCCTACCCATTTAATCTGGATATATAGGATACAGTGCAATGAGCACCTTCTCTTGCTAGGACCTATGTTTCTATGGGATTTTTTGTCCCTCAATTTCCCACAGTATGGTCCCTCTACCAGTGTCCTTGTCTAGAATCTTGCATGTATGAATTTGAATGCCTTCGGCTCTATGTTAATGTGACACAAAGTTGCCTCAATCCAACGGTTCTTCATTTTTGCATGAGCTTTTGTCTTGTCTTCCTAGGTGAGCTTTACCTTCACAGTGGTATCTGTAATGCCTATTGTGACACTAGTCCTCATGGCTATAATCAATAATTCCCAGAAGAAGAGAGAATTACTCCAAAAGCTCTCCCAAGAGAATGAGGAAGAACTTTCTCAAAAGCCCCCTAGCTAACTTCTTATATCTCATTTTTTCATTCTTTTTTTTTTTGTACAATGACTTTTTCACGCAAAAATATACTAAATAAACACACTCAGTGATATTTCAGACAGAAGGTGTTTCCTTGCTTACTAATATTTTAAGTGCACATTTCGTATGGGGTAAGCATCAGCCAGTCCCCAAACAGATTAAAGTCCCTTCAAAGGATGTCCCTTCCCACCTCTTCTCACCCACCACCAACCACTTGGAAGTCTCATCTCTTTGGTGAATTACTGCATTGCATTTAAGGTTCAAAGTATAGTTATTTGCATTTAACTGACTATTTCCTACTTATGTAAACTTGGTTTCATTGTTCAAAGATGTTTGCTTCTATTTGTGTTTTGAGATGGAACTCTTCATAAATTTTCCTATTATAATTAATAGAATTTTTTTTTCACTTAACAGCTTTTTACTTAGTGGCAGATCTTTTCAGAAAAGAGTTAAATTCATTAAACAAGGGATAGGTGTATACTCAAAGCAATTTACTTCTTAGGTGATTTGATAATTGAGATATCACCATATTTTTTTCTTCAGTGAAGTTAAACTAAAGGCCCATCTGCTGATGAAAAGCATAACCAGATTTTAGGTTAATTAGCTCCCGAGGGCCCTGTATATATTTATACCATCAATAGATCAAAAGGTACACATTTGAGTGTGCCCGAAACCAGAGCTTTCTTCTCCTAAAATCAAGTGTATGCATTTTACTAAGCCTCTTCTCTGCCAAGTAACAGTCAAATGGCAAGATGTGCTTTCAGAAAGACATCTTTCAGCACGAGGATTTTCGTGCTGCAAGTTATTGGTGAGGAATGTGTTAAATATGTTTTCTTATCTTCAAATTCCTGCAATGATGTTTATTTCTTCTAAAAATGTTTATTTATTCTAAATATTGAAATACACAAGAACATACGCTATTTGGGTGATGGCAATGCATCTTATAAAAAGAATGTGAATCTCAGACTGAAGATTATAATATGCAAAACAATTTTCTTTTTGACTTATAATTCAACTCAACTTCTCTTGTTTTTCAAGGCCCCTTGCAAACAAACAGGAGGGAAGTTTTGATTTTATTTCTGTCCCCAGGATTGCGTCAGGGTTTTTTGGGAGTCGGGGGCGAGGGGGCAGTTATTCAGTGCCAGGACATTGGGAGGAAGGGACAGATTGTAGATTGTGTCCCTGAGTCATCTCACCATACATTTCCATCGTCATCATCCCACTCCGGGAGCTTCTTCACTCTGCCACGCTGAGGGGCACGGGAATCTTTCTGCAAGGATATGACATCCCCAGGCCCCTTGCTACTTACCTGAAATCATCTTTCCCATCTGGTGGCTGATGTTTGAAAACGCCTCTGCGGAAGGCTTGCCACATGGCTTAAGACTGAACTCTAGTGACAATGCAAATAGACTTACTGGAGAGAACGCTGCACAGAGGCAGCCATTTTCTTATGGTGTGAGTTAGTGTTAGAGTTTTTCCTAGGAACATGCTCAGACAAGGAAATAATGCAATGTCATGTTTCTGTGCATAAAAGGAAGCTGCCCCAAAGTGCAGGGCTTCCCACATACCACACTTCTCATCCTCCTGGTTTTTAATGCACAACTTAGGATTTTTATTTAAAGCCTAATTAACTGGCAAATGGGATTGTTCCATGTCCTATTGTCTTTATGTATGTTTCTAACAGAATGTTCTTAACTTAGAAGTTTCTAAATTTAATTCATATGGGTATTTTGGTATAATCAATTCTTAAGGAAGCCCAGTCATTCAAATACAGTAATAAATAATGAGCCTCATTAATACTAATTTCAGTAGAATATTATTTCTAGATTTTTTCCAAGGGCGTTTTATTCCCTTATGAAAGGAATAAAATTACACACACACACACACTTTTCTCCTCCACTCTTCTCTCTCTCTCTCTCTCTCTCTCTCTCTCTCTGAAGCCATAAACTAAGAGACTAAGAATTAACCATGTGGAGATAAATGTGAACATGTTCATTTTATAAAGGAGCTGAAGCAAAGAGAATAAATAAGTTATGTATTTCAATTTGCTTTCACTAATGGAAAATTTTTTTTTTTTACTAAAAACAGAGAGCAAGTTGTCTAGGGTACTAGTTGTAATTGGAATCCAGTGGAAATCCATTTTGAGTGAGTCATCAGAAAAAGTAGAACAATGTACAAAAATAATTTGTGTCTTAATGTAATATCTGCATTTACCTACGTTTTGCAACTCATACCAGCTCTATACATTTTTAAGATAACCTGAAAAGACTATTTAAGTCGCATGGTTCCCTCTGCCATAGGTTATCTACCTTCGAAGCAGCACTTGGCCAAAGCATGTAGGCCAGAGGGGTGGGCATCCTCAGAATGAGCAGCGAGGGAGATCTGTTTTATCTCAGTGCTTTAAGGATTGCTATTGATTTCAATTTTTTTTCTTCTCTTGCCTCACTTTTGCAGCCCAAAGATTCTTTATAGCTTCTAAGCTACTTGCCCATGAGCTGTAAATTTAAGTTAAGTCAATAATTATTTTCTACATTCCCCTTATACAGTTTCACTTGAATCTTGTCTCAGATTTCTCTATTTTTCTTGGGATTAGGAAAATGGATGAAGATTGTGGAGCTATGTTAGAAAGTAATCTTAAAAGTAGCCACTCTCTGATTGTGGCTCTTTTGTGGTGCTCCCTTGGCTGAACTAAAATCCTAGGCAACATTCCCTACTGAGGGATAGGTTGGTTGAAAACCGGATTCAGACTCTTCTGTGGAACACCAGGCAGCAGAACATTATGTGAGAGTGTGTTTACTTCATTGGACTAGAGCTATAGCTTGAAAGGTTCATTACCTTACTGGTCAGTTAAAATTCAAATATCCCAGGAACATAAAAGTAATAGTAAAGATGAGCAAGATTTATTTTCAACATGATGGCTAGGTCAAAGGAGGGCTCTGTCTACAAAAATGTTGGTGAGAGAAGGGGATGTTATAGTGTAAGGACCATGGAGGAAAGGCATGTTCCGATAAGATGCTAGAATAGAGAGCTGTGTAAATACCAGTACACAGGGCACTGAGGTTCGGAAAGG
This sequence comes from Cnephaeus nilssonii, assembly GCF_951640355.1. Lineage (NCBI taxonomy): Eukaryota > Metazoa > Chordata > Mammalia > Chiroptera > Vespertilionidae > Cnephaeus > Cnephaeus nilssonii. Next base: position 40,164,349 of record NC_137085.1, on the reverse strand, counting down.
AGAGGCAGAAGATACAATTATGGATAAGCTGGACTGAATGGCCTGAAGTGTCACAAGATAAAAGTCCGTGTCTACCCAATTTCTTCATTTTTTGTGCTGCTTTTTTAAGCATGCCTGGTACCATTGATGGCCTTCACTGGAACGTCTATTAGCTGAATCCTTGATCTAGCCTTAGTCTTCCCCAGTCCACCAGCTTGAATACAATGAATTAACTTTTTCCCCAATTTTCTTTCTAGTGTATAATGGCAAAGTGCTTGCCACTTCAAACTGAGCATATCATTATAGTAAAATCAGACCATGTCAATCCAAACTTACACCAAGAGTGGCAGGGTTTGAAGACTGGAAGAGAGTCTTTCCCCTCAATCTAACTGCTACTCAGAATTTTCCTAGTAATGACATTCTTCCAATAACCTAGGAAAGAAACCTTGTAGTTTTTTCTTTTCTTTCTGTCTCACCTTCTACTTTTGAATCTAACTTCCCAATATGTCTTACTTTTGTCATCACTTTGCCATTTCCACTGATTGTACTCTGGTTTAATTAACAACTCATTCCTAGATACATGCCTTGCTTGGTGAAAGATTAAGTTCTTCGGAATTAAGAAAATTGGGGTGAAATCCCAACTCTTCCACTTGCTAGGTGTGTGATATTGGGCAAGTTGTTAATCAGTCCAAAGTTAAATACCCTCATCTATAAAATGGGACTAATATTTTCTTATAGCATTGTTAAATTAAATAGCTTATAAAAACTATCGGGAATGTAATCAGTGCTCAATGTATGTTAAATATCTTCTGGAGTGGATCTTAAAATACTGCATTCATTTTATTATTTCCTTGTTCAAATATATGGCATTATTCCTAAATCCTTGAAATAGCCTCCAAAGTTCCTCCCTTGCCACCCTACATCCCCTAGAAAACATTCCCACTTTCAAAGTTAAGGTAAACTCCATTTATTATCCTATATGAGCCTTCAGCTACAATCAAAGGAGAGTTCTTGATGCCTCCTATTTCAACAGCCTCGATCTATGAAAGCCCATTGTTATATGACAATTGAATGAAAAAAACTAGATCCCATAAACTGATGAACAAAAACAGATCCAGAAACAGAGAAGCATCGACCAGATGCTCAAACCTCAGAGGAAAGGTAGGAGAAGGTGGGGGTAAGGGGGAGAGATCAACCAAAGGACTTGTATGCATGAATATAAGCATAACCAATGGACACAGACACCAGGGAGGTGAGGGCATGAGCGGGGGGCGGTGGTCATGGGAGGATAAGGACACATATGTAATACCTTAATCAATCAATAAAGAAAAACTAGAATCCTCTGTAGCATTATGAATAAATCTTAAAAACAAATTTCAAAATGATGCATATGGCCTAACACCAATTATGTAAAATTTAGAAACAAAATAGTTCTTGGCACACAAATATGCAGTAAAATGTAAAATACAGTAAAAAAGAACACATACCAGCTTAATAATAGTGGTTATCTGAAGGGGAAAGGATACTGGATTGAAGAGAAGTTGAAAATACCTAAGATTCCACATGATATGTAATCATATGCAAAGGTTAATATTTGCTAATACTGGGTATAAAGCAATTTGTTACAATCCTTCTCTGTGGTTTTCTCCACATTTAAAATGTATCACTAAAAATAATTTAAAAGACATGAATTGATTTTTGGAAAAAAATGTTATTCACAATTTATTTATTTACTCATTCATGTATTTGTACCCTATCTTGTTCAAAGGGTATTTAAGGAAGCTGATACATAACAAAAATTTATATTTTATATATCATATTATATTTTATAAAACAAATCATGTGGAATCTTATCCATTTTGAAGAAAAAAATCAATAAAACAGCCCCAATTGATAGTGTATTGTGAAAATATTTATGATAATAATTAAATAATTGAAAATGATGATATTAGCATTATTATTAATATTAATAATTATTATTATAACTAGTTATTCTTTTGAAGCAGTTTCCTAAAGATAAGAGGGGAGAGGAAGAATCACAGATGGAATGCCTAAACTTTAAATTACATTATTAATACAGAGATAAGTTTAAAGAGTCTTCTAAAATATAAGGCTGTTTGTGGTTTCTTTAAATTATTCAACAGCCAATTGACTGAATGGAAACTCTGACAGAAGATAAGTTAAACTTGAAATCACTGACATATACTTGAAACACATGTTTTTATCAGTGATTGGGGGAAGACCTGAAGGCTATAGATACCAAGTGTGTCAATGGCAAATAGGATTGTTTTAAAGCTCTGTTATATCCTTACTTTACTGTTGTGGATAGTGAGAAGTAAGGGCATCAAACCTTTGAAGAAATGGGTAAATTTGCCAATTTTCCTAATGATACTGAAGCCTTTACTATTTCTTTAGAAAGGGTTAAACTTACAAACTCTTTCTATGTAGTGTGTGTCTTAGGAAGCTAATCTACGTACGTCATCAATAATGGCTGTGACTCATTGCTGTGACACTAAAGTGCATATTCTGTTATTCATAGTCCTTTTAAAATACGAATAAGAACTCATTAATTTTCTCAATTATAGCTATATCAATTGCATTATGCCAATTTCATTTGAGAATACAATTTAGTGAACTGTTCTAGGCTGGCAGAATCAGCGGTTCACCACAAAGTACTTAGTCATTTCTATTAACAATTTGTTTACTGGCATCCTGGAGACCTGGTCAATGAGAGATTTTTTCAGTGTTAGGCATCCGCTTTTCCCACAGAAAAGAAAAAAAAATCTCATTAGACATGGCATTTTAATTAAAAGCTATTAAGTATCAGTTCCTTCTAACTGAAGCAATAATTTTTAGAAAAAAAAATTTATTAAGGGATGACTTCTTACTTAGCTTGAAATGAAGCCACATTCAGCTACTAATGATAACAAATCACTGTTTAACTTCATTAAAGACCATTTACTTTTATATTATATTCTGAATCAATGCTACTTGTTTGTTTTGTTTTGTTTTAAACATCTGTGAGACTGCTGGCAACATTCATCAGCCAAATGTTTTTAGTGTTTTTCACAATTAATCATTGCCGGCCCCCCTTTTTTCCTACCCAGAAACTAGTGGGACCTTTCTACTGCTTTTGCATTTCATTCCAAAATTCTAACTCAGCAGAAAGCATGGCAGATCCACAACGGGGTATTTAACCCACACTGCAAATGGAGATCGGAAGGGAGTTTGGATTGCAAGTACAAACATGAAAATGCTTCTATTGCTTTTATGTTAACTTGTCCATTAATTAAAGTCAGCCTATTGCTATGAATTCATTTCCTCGTTGCAAGCGGCAGGGATATTACCAGACAGAATCCGGTGTAAATCCCATGCAAATGATTTTTATTGAACATGTACTGTGCACATTTTAGGGACTGTATTCTACCTAAATAATGCAGGAGCATGTGATGCCTGCCAAATCCCACACAATGTTGAAACCCCAGTTAGTGTTTCATCTTTAAAGAGCGAGCTCTGCATCCTTCTGGCAGCTGATGAGTTCAGATAGAAAACATGCCAGCCGTGTGGACCGATGCATTATCACGCGCACACCCCTGCCTCGTCACATGCCATAACATTGGCAAGCAGAGCCCAGAGCTCTTTAAGAACAAGAAGCTCATAAATAATGGTTGAACCACACAAGAGATAATTAAATGAGACAACTGAATGCCAATGGACTCCCCAGCAGTAAACACTCTTCAGTGAGGATCATTCCTGCCTCTCCTTCCTCTCTTTTTTTCTTTCTCAGTTTTAGTTCTGAAGAACAGTTCATTACTCTAGCTACTTTTCGAATGGGGGTGTTTTAAAAGATTGTCAAACTCTGCAAAACATTTCAGACATTTTCCTATTTAGGAACATTGCTTCAAAGTATCTAAACATATAGACATATTCCTATTTTTTTATTTAGCTTTAATCTCATCCTAATGACATATACCTGTTTGACAAACCAACCACAGATAACACTCCTGAAAAGCAAAAGGAGAAAATTCCATAATGTGTAGCATCTCACTGAGCTGTGCCTCCTGCGATGTGAGTGGAATCCATTCATTCCCTTCCTTTAGGATAAGCACACATCGATGTTGTAGCTGCCTCCTCATTCTTAAAAAATGAGATTCACAACGAATTTCAATGTTTCTTCCCCAACTTCCTCCGAACTCTTTTTCAGAAATGCTTAATGTTTCTGGCTTGACAGCTTTGTGCTCAAGGTTGACAGGATATTTTTAGTATCCCAAGTATTTTAAAGGCTTGAAAAAATCTAGCTCTGGTTTGCTTGTTTATGAAATATATTTAGCAGACAATTATAGTTGGTTTAATATGCATTTATTGCTGTCTGAGGGAAAATAAATGCCTTCAGCATTGTTGGCAAAATGAAGAGAAATATGCATTCTGCTACACTGAGGCCTCTCAGAATAGGGCATGCTCGCTGCTCACTGAGGATTGTGCATCTCACAACAATAAAAGGAAGGGACTAAACCTAGAATGGAGGTCAACCCAGCTTAGCTCTACTTTTTGATCAATACAAGGAGTCTGGGGTCCCCTTCTTGACCCATTTTAATTTAGTAGCAACAAGATGATCATGGCAATGAAAAGTTATGTGAAAATCCACTGTGTCACTTCAGTCAGTCCTCCAATATTTATTTAGCACCTATAATATGCTGGGCCCTGTAGTCAGTTCTGAAGCTAAAATTGTAAATAGAATGATACTTGTCACTGCCCTCTTGGTGACTAGTATCCATCAGGGAGAACAGACATAAAGAAATAAGTAAAAGATCAAAGGTATCCCTGGCACAACACAATATCACTTATGCATTATTCCAGCCAGAAGTACAACACATAAGTCTAACTATGATGAAACATCAGGCAAAACCCAAATAATATCAGCTTTAGTTTTTAAAAAGTGAACTGTATTTTTTTAAAATATCCATTTCTTAATAGACAAAAGAAAAGCTGTGGAAATTTTCTGAATTAAAAAAGACTAAAGAGAACTAAATGAGCCTGCACTGCATCCTGTCCTAGTAGGTGAATTAATGAAAATGGTAGGTAGATGGTCTCATGGGAAAACCTCAGTCTTCCAACTTCTGGATGGGAAAAACATAGCTCTTCCCTACTATGTCCTTCTTTCCTGGGAGTCTTCTTTCCTACTCATACAAACCACTTCTTGTTGGTCACCAAATGTATGGAGGTTTTCCCCACACCACCCAGCAATTCTCCACCTCAGCAGTTTTCCTAATGATACTGAAGTGTCCAAGAATTCAACTAAATTCTGACACTGTGTTCCTGGAGAAAGCATCAGATTCCACAGGTTAAGGGCTCAGTCAAGACTCCCAAAATTCCACCTCCCTCTCCCCACAACACACACACTTCAGACACAAATTGCAAGCCCAGGATGTAATCACCTGTGCTTCAATCAACTGGCTATAGATTGAGGGTTCCAACAATGCCCTCCTTGGGTTCAATTAATTTGCTGCAGTGGCTCACCAAACTCCTGGAAACACATTTACCAGTTTACCAGAGGACATGATAAAGGATACAGATAAACAACCAGAAGAAAGAGATGCGTAGGGCAAGGTGTAAGGGAAGCGGGAAGGAGCGTTCACGCCCTGGCCAGGTGTACCACTCGCCCAGCACCTCTATATGTTCACCAACCTGGAAGCTCTCTGAACTCCGTACTTTTGGGATTTTATGAAGGCTTCATTGTGTAGGCATGATTGATCATAAACTCCATTTTCAGGTCTTCTCCCTTTCCAAGAGAATGAAGGATAGGGCTGAAAATCCCAAGCTTCCAATTATCACTTAGTTTTTTGTTGTTGTTGTTGTTTTTAATAAATCTTTATTGTTCAGATTATTACAGGTGTTCCTCTTTTTTCCCCCCATACCTCCCCTCCACCTGATTCCCCACCCCACCCCATGGCTTTACCCCCACCACTGTCTTCATCCACAGGTGTAAGATTTTTGTCCAATCTCTTCCCGCACCCCTCGCACCCGCTTCCCTCTGACTGATTTCTCAACAGAAACTATACAGGCCATATGGGAGTGGCAAGAAATATTCAAAGTGATGAAGAGCAAGAACCTACAACCAAGATTACTCTATCCAGCAAAGCTATCACTCAGAATTGAAGGTCAGATAAAGAGCTTCACAGACAAGAAAAAGCTGAAGGAGTTCATCACCACCAAACCATGATTACATGAAATGCTGAAGGGTATTCTTTAAGAAGAGGAAGAAGAAGAAAAAGGTAAAGATAAAAATTATGAACAACAAAATGACATCGAATACATACCTACCAACAAGTGAATCTAAAAATCAAGTGAATAAAAAATCTGATGAACAGAATGGACTGATGAATATAATAGAATCAGGGACATAGAAAGGGAGTGGACTGACAATCACTTAGTTTTTTTCAGTGACTAGCCTTCATCCAAGAGCCCACCCAGAATAATCTCATTAAAACAAAAGATACTCCTATCACCAGGAAATTACAAGGGTTTCAGGAGCTATATCAGGAGCAAAGGTGAAAGACCAATATTAGAACAAGAGATGCTCCTAGTGTTCTTACCACATAGGAAATCACCAAGTGTTTTAGGAACTCTGTGTCAGGAACTATGGGAAGAGACCAATATCTACTTTCTATCATTTCCCAGATGGTAATTAAATAAAAGTAATATATATCAATGATAAGCTTACTAAAGCTGATAACTCTACTGTGATTATGAAAGGAAATAACCCGATTCTTAGGAAAGACACTCCCAAGTATTTAGGAATAAAAAGATATGATGTATGCAACTTACACTCAGAAAAATAACATGTATGTGTGTGTGAGAGAGAGAGAATACAAATGATGAAGCTAATGGGCAAAAATATTAACAATTGGTAAACCTGGGTAAAGAATGTTCTATTTACTATTATTGCAAGTTTGATTAAGTTTGAAATGATAAGCTATAATAAACATAATGAAATAATAAACAATCAAAAGTTTTTTAAAAATATCTTTGCTGCAAAGGAGTTACATAGGATGCAATGAACACATACAGAGTAATATAGATTCGTTTCTAAGGGGGTTTGCCTCAGAACGCAGCATTTGAGATGATTCTTGAAATAGAAAGAGGGGTCTGGAGGGAAGTGAGGTGTCAGGAAATCATTCTAGGCACAAACTGATGAAGGCCTTTAGGTGGATAAGTGTTCAAAACTAGCAAAATCTAATATAGCTAGAGCACAGAGGTGGCAGGGAAATGAACTGAGAGAAGGGGTAGCAGGGACCTGATTATATAGAGTCTCATAAACCAACTCAGAAGAACTGGTAAGTCCAGAAATGGCATGATAAATAGTGTGGTGTAATTCACCTGAGGAAAGAAACAAAGCAATTATTTTAGCATAAGAAAGAATAGGAAAGATAAAGGTGAAGGTTTTCAAAGGGCAAAGGTTTATTTTTGTGAATCCAACCTGAGACCTGGAATGATAAGGGTCCAAACACAATCCCCTCCTCCTTTCTCAGGATCCAAGGGACTCAACTCTCTTCCCGCCTCATCCTTCAGCAAAACCTAAAGTAAGAAGAGCCCTTATGCCAGAGCTGGTTGGAAGGGTCATTAGAGGAGGGGATGCTAATGAGCAGTTGATTGGAACCAACTATCTGAGGAAGAGAGAAGAGCTGGAAGAAGCTACAGGAAGGATGTTCTCAGCAAACTACAAACCTCCACTGTGTCTCCTCAGAGAATTAAGGCTTAAGGTTACAAGCCCAGGTAGTGTTTACCTTAGGGGAAAGTCAGAAAGAATAAGGAAGCTTCTCTTAAATTGCGGGGACCCTCTCTAAGTTTGACTGCATCACCTGAATGTGAAAGACTGACGGAAACCTTTCTTAGTGTTCAGGTGTGTTTCACCACCAGAGCTAAGACCTTTCTATGTGTCAATTTTTTTCTTCCATGGTGACAGGTTTAGATTGAAATTACAGGTATTTTACAGAGATGTCTTGACCAGAGTGAGAAAAATGCATTGTAATGGGAGAGGAGAGGCGGTAAGGAAATGAAGGAAAAGGATGACTTCTGGGAAACAAATCCGAGGGCTGCTGGATTAGCCAGGTGATAGCTATCCATGGATAGCTAAATTTCACCCATTGAGGCATCCCAATGTGATTATTTTGTAAGTCTTATTCACTTAAATATTTTGGGGAATAATCTGCTTTCACATTTTGAAGTTGCTTAAAATAAGATGCACTTGTTAATTAACATCCTAACCTCTTGGATTTTAATACCCTGCAGCAACTTTACCGAGGTACAATGTTATATAGGTAATCTAGATCCCAAAAGCATTCTGCTAGCTAGGATTTCCCCCTTGCTGGAGCAAAAATGAATAGCCTGAACTATCTAAGCAATTATGTTGTCAAGCCCAGAGCCTCCTAGAACCTACCTATTACATATGTTGCTTTCCTTAAGGATACAAAAGGGACCTCAAGATGAAGAAGTTGGCATGGAACTACTAGGAATTAAAATGACCTTGACATCTTTTAAATTTTCTATGTATTACACCAGGTATTGACTTTAGATGAAGCTCATTAAACTCAAAACAAGTATTACATTGACAATCCCTTTCTTTGATTTTTAGTAAACATACTGTTATTTTTGGTTCATTTGTCTGTAGTGAAAAAATCAATTCTCCTAAAAATGTTGTTTTGATTTATAAAACAAAAAAAACTATACCTTTTTGAAGTAAAAATTAATGCTAGGGCATAAGTAAATGGAAGTACTCCATGTTCTCCAAAGTTAAATCTAAGAATCATAGTAAACTTTATACAGTTATTCTCATGACAGGTATGAAATATTAGCATAATTGGGAGGAAAAAAATTTATATATGATTCTCTAAGATTCATATACTTACTGTTAATTAGTATGGGAAGTTGAAATAAACACATAAAACAAATATTCAAATTATCAATTAATCTTTACATTGTCTTCACAGTTGCATTAAATAAGAAAAACACAAGTCAAAAACCTATTTCAAGAGGTCAAGCATTTTTCTCCAACAAATTTGAAATGGCCTGCAAATTGTTCAATTCATCCTCACACCTTGCCATTGAGACAGCTACAGATGATAACTTTGATTGCAAGGACAGAGGCACAATGTGATAGAGAAATTGGGAACAGAATAGCAGAGCTGTCATTGAAGAAAGGTAAAAGCCCAATTCTACACATTTTCTTCTTTAATTTCCATTACTGGACTTTGGTAACACTAACATGAAATATCACTCTTTTTAAAAATATATATTTTTTATTGATTTTTTACAGAGAGGAAGGAAGAGGGATAGAGAGTTAGAAACATCAATGAGAGAGAAGCATCGATCAGCTGCCTCCTGCACACTCCCTACTGGGACTATGCCCGCAACCAAGGTACATGCCCTTGACCAGAATCGAACCTGGGACTCTTGCGTCCGCAGGCCGACGCTCTATCCACTGAGCCAAACCAGTTAGGGCAAAATATCGCTCTTGTAACTAGAACCTCACCTCTGCCCTGTCTTGTAAGAAGATCACGCCCATTCCATGCAGGCTCACACCCTTCTCCCACCTGTCACCAAACCAGCTCATCCTTTCCCTTGGAAACTTTTCAGTTGCTCTATCTGACTATCCTGAGAACTGGCGTCTACTGTGGGTAACCTAGGTAATCTGAAGCTGGTCAGCAACTCTAGGAAGGGGCTAGCCTGCTGCGACTATACTACATGTATCTGTGGGAATCTACATTTTTAAAAAACAAAATATCAAAAAATAAAAACCTAAATCATAGCATTGCATCTACCATAATAATTTTTGGCTCAGGCAAGAAACCCAATGGGTGTGGAAATGTTGGGGAATAAGATATTCACTGTGTCAAAATATCACTTTGTAGATGACATATTAATTACAATGGAAACATTTTGTAGATACCACCTGAACCAAAATGATCAAATTTAGCAATCTGTGAGACACAGAAATCATAATGTCCCCTATATAGTATTTCTGTCCCAAAAATGTTTAACCTAAATCTAACCATGAGGAAAGAATCCAAAATGAGGGCATTTTTCAACACATTAGCCAGATATTTTTTTTAAATGCCAATACGTGAAGGACTCAAAAGACTGGGAAACCATACTAGATTAAAGAGACTAGGGAGATATGACAAGTGAAATGTAACATGATTCTTAGTTGGATCTTGAATCAAAATAACACAAAAGTTATAAGAGATACCATTGGGACAGTTGGGGAAATTTGCATATGAACTACAATATATGAAAAATGATAAAATTGTCAGTGTTAAATTTACACAGTATAGTATTGAATTTTCTTTGTGGAGGAGGATGTCCTTGTTCTTTGGCAATATGTGCTGAAATATATCGGTGTATATTTAAATGCTAAAATCTCATGTGTCCTAGTCTTGATTTACTTAAGAAGTGAGATAGATGCTATACTATCAAAAATAATAAAGGCTTTGATATTTATTTTCTTGAAAGTGTCAGTCTTTTTTATGTCAAAAATCTATTGATATTCCTTTGGTTCCTTGAATTTTTCTTCTTCTTTAAAATGAAAAGTATATAAAATATGAAGGGTCTGCCACTGTTAAAACGTTCACTGTTTTAACACCATGGAGACAATGAAAATTGGGAGAACCTGTTTGTAACTGCCTCAATAAAATACATATTTCTTTTTTTTTTTACTAATTTTTTTATCTTTATTGTTCAGATTATTACAGTTGTTCCTCTTTTTCCCCCCCATAGCTCCCCTCCACCCGGTTCCCCCCCAATCCCCCCCCCCCCGCCACTGTCCTCATCCATAGGTGTACAATTTTTCTCCAGTCTCTTCCCACACTCCCCACACCCCTTTCTCCCCGAGGATTGTCAGTCCATTCCCTTTCTATGCCCCTGATTCTATTATATTCACCAGATTATTCTGTTCATCAGATTTTTTATTCACTTGATTTTTAGATTCACTTGTTGATAGATATGTATTTGTTGTTCATAATTTTTATCTTTACCTTTTTCTTCTTCTTCCTCTTCTTACAGAATACCTTTCAGCATTTCATATAATACTGGTTTGGCGGTGATGAACTCCTTTAGCTTTTTCTTATCTGTGAAGCTCTTTATCTGACCTTCAATTCTGAATGATAGCTTTGCTGGATAGAGTAATCTTGGTTGTAGGTTCTTGCTAATCATCACTTTGAATATTTCTTGCCACTCCTGTCTGGCCTGCATAGTTTCTGTTGAGAAATCAGCTGACAGTTGTATGGGTGCTCCCTTGTAGGTAACTAACTGTTTTTCTCTTGCTGCTTTTAATATTCTCTCTTTGTCTTTTGCTCTTGGCATTTTAATTATGATGTGTCTTGGTATGGTCCTCTTTGGATTCCTTTTGTTTGGGGTTCTCTACTTTGGATTCCTTTTGTTTGGATTTCTCTGCTTCCTGGACTTGTAAGTCTATTTCTTTCACCAAGTGGGGGAAGTTTTCTGTCATTATTTCTTCAAATAGGTTTTCAGTATCTTGCTCTCTTTCTTCTTCTGGCACCCCCATAATTCGGATGTTGGTATGCTTGAAGTTGTCCCAGAGGCTCCTTACACTATCTTCATATTTTTGGATTCTTTTTTCTTTTAGCTTTTCCAATTGGGTGTTTTTTGCTTCTTTGTATTTCAAATCTTTGACTTGATTCTTGTGATCCTCTAGTCTGCTGTTGGATCCCTGTATATTATTTTTTTTTATTTCAGTCAGTGTATGCTTAATTTCTAGTTGGTCCTTTTTCATATCCTCGAGGGTCTCACTAAATTTATTGGCCTTTTCTAGAAAATTCTTGAAAAACCTTATAACCGTGGTTTTGAACTCTATATCCAGTAGTTTGCTTTCCTCCATTTCTTCATTTGTGGCCTGTTTCTTTGTCTCCGCATTTTGACTGCTTCCCTGAGTTGATAGAGTGGCTTTGTGTGCTAGGTTTCCTATATGGCCCAGTGGCTCAGCCTCCCCAGTTATCTGAGGTAGACACTCTTGATGCACCCCTTTGTGGGCTGTGTGCACAGTCTTCTTGTAGTTAAGCCTTGATTGTTTTTGGTATCACTGGGAGGAATTGACCTCCAGGCCAGTTGGCTGTGAGGATCAGCTATGTCTACAATGGGAGAACTCCTGTGCTGGAGACACCCTTATGAGGCAAGACTTGCTTCAGTGGGGCTTTGGTGCTCACTGAGTCTGCCCCCTGAGTGTGTCCCTTATGGATCTGAGGAGTTGTATCTGGATGGTCCTACTCTGACCCCTGGGTAAACTGGCTTTTGGATCTCCAAGGAGGTGCTAATTTAGCCTCTGCCTGAGGCCACTGAGCAGGAGCTACAGAGGAAATACCTTTTCTGACCGCTCATTGTCTAAGCTCCCTGTATGCCACTAATAATATTCTTAGTAACTTCGGTATAAGAATCCAAAAAGGTGATCTAGGGTTTTTCCACCACACTCCTGGAGAAAAAAAATGAAAGTCCGCTGCTGGAGGGCTAAGAAATGTCATATCCTGCCCTAGCCAGTTTGGGTCAGTGGATAATGCCTAGGTTTGCTGACCGCAGGGTCCAGTTCAATTCTGATCAAGGGCATGTACCTAGGTTGCAGGCTCCTCCCTGGCTGGGGTCCAGGTCAGGGCTCATACAGGAGGCAACCAATCAAAGTGTTCCTCTCACTTTGATATTTCTCTCTGTCTTTCCCTTTCTCTTGCACATTCTCTAAAAATCAATGGAAACATATCCTCAGGTGAGTATTTAAAAAAAAAAAAGAAATAAAGAAATGTCATATCCTATGGAAGACACATCTTGAAAATGCCTAAAGAAAGTTGTCATTTTTTCATGGTGAAGGGACTGGAGTCCGTGTTGATGAAAACACCTTGGTGGCTGCGGTGACTGGCAGTGGCTGCAGCAACGGGGTGATGGGGCTGGTGCCTTCCCCTGATCAGCCCGGTCACCTCAGTAGGACATGCCCTGAGGGCTCCCAGTATGTAAGAGGGGGCAGGCTGGGCTGAGGGACCCCTCCCCCCCCCCAGTGCACGAATTTCATGCACCGGGCCCCTAGTATGAAATAATAATGATGTTCATGAGTCCATATTTACATGAAAGCCCTATATCCAGATAAGAGAGTTCAAATGTTTCCAAGGGTTTCCAGTTCTTTTGCAACAATCAACTAATTTTAATCCACTGTTTCTTTCATTAATCTACATTTGACTTTTTTCTTCTTAATATATTAAAGAATTAACAGGAACTTATCCAGATAATCACCATCAGAGCTCATCACTATTTTTTAAAAAAGAGGGAAGAGTCATGTATTTATTAACTCAATTCTTGAATACCTCCCACTGTTTTGATAAACTATACAATATTACAAACCAAATCAAAACTCTGTGGCTCAAACCAAAAGCAACCTTTTATTACCTCTCACAATTCTGCAGTATAAGCTGAACTAAGTTGGGTGGTTCTTGCATCCACATGGAACCAGCTGGTAGTGTAGTCATTATGCTCAACTGCACCACACTCAAAATGGCCCATTGACATGGCTCTGGGAAGGCTTCTTATGGACTGAAAGACCAGGCAGGGCTGCAGACCGAAATGCCTCCATTCTACTCCACTTAACCCCTCCAAGTAGTTTGGGCTCATAGCATGCTGGCTGGGCCAGGAAATTTTTAATTCTAGCCTTGGATGTATATAATGTCACTCTGGTAATCAAATAAAATTATAGGCATAGCCCAAATAAGAGAGAATTACAGAAACAAAAAAGCATAGCATTTACTATATATATATATATATATATATATATATATATATATATATATATTTCACACTCCCGACTTCTTATATGCCATTGTTGTATGTTTTATATATACATATTTATGTGTGTATATACATATGTATGTGTGTATATACAAAAAGCATTGTCTTTACTATCATATATATTTATATTCCTCCTTATATTTTGTGTATTATGCAATACACAATAGCATATAGGATGTTAGAAGATAAATATATATATAGATATAAAATACATGTATATATTATATATGTTAAAAAGTAAATACTATACTTTCTGTTCATATCATTCTCTCTGTGTGTGTATCTAACTATATTAAGATCATGAACTTCTGAGTACCAAAAGTCACCAAGAAATGAATAGGCAACTCAGAGTGGGAGAAGATATTTACAGTACCAAGAAAAGGCTTGTATCCACAATTTATAAGGAACTTCAGTCAAAGACAAACCACCTTACAGAAAAAAAAATGAGCAAAAGCCTTGAAGAGGCACTTCACAAAAGAAGACATAAAAATGACCTGTAACCGTTTGAAAGAGTCCTTAACTTTAACAGTCATCATGGAAAGGCAAATTAAAGCCACAAAAAGATGCTAGGATACCCCCACCAGAATAGCTAAAAGTAAGAAGACTGACAATGCCAAGTGTTGTTGAGAAAGAGAAGCACTTAGCACTGGGAACTATCATCAAAGACTGATGGAGAGTAAATTGATACACCCACTTGGAAAATTGTTTAGCATAATATGCTAAGGTTAAACATAGCAGAGGTTTAGATTTGTCATCTAACCAAGGCTGGGAGCTGGCCACCAAGAAAGAAATTGTTGCATCAAAGAGAATGGCCACTTTTGTAGCTCAGGTGGACGTATGCTGAATGGCAACGCAGGCTATGTGATATAATTGCCAAGCCACAATGCCACCAACAATGTGTAAGTGTACGAGTTTCACAAACGGACACGCTTACATAAGGTTATTATCATTTTGGGTTTGTTGGTGTGGTGTGTTTTTTTTGTTTGTTTGTTTGTTTGTTTTTGCTAATTTTCTGTCTTTTAGGAAATATTTAATTAATTTGTAGGACTTTACGAGATGTATGATTAATTTTCATGATTTTTAGGAGAGATTTCACTAACAAGCATTATAGAGCTATTCAACTGAACCAATCAGTTTTCATCACTGGCATCAATGGATAAGGTTCATTAATCAAAGAGTGAGACAGCACCAGAAAAACTTTTTTTTTTCTCTAAAACCTATACACTTAATCCAGAAGCTCGGGCAGCCTGCAGCTCTCCCACAAAGCGTTTGCAATTATCCACAAAACGTGCTTCCCAAGAGCATTCTGAAAACTCAAAATTGGGGGGCTATTTTCCCACTTCCCAGTGTCTTCAGGCTTTCACTGGGTATTCAATTAATGGGAAACGTGTAACAAAACAAACAGAATTTTTTTCTTATGAGAGCCTATTTGAAAGCTCATTGTGCTTTTTGACAGTAAATACCAGGTAGGAAATTCAAGGGTTTGTAATGTCAGCACTCACAATTTCTTAGTTACTCTTAAGGAGTAATTTGTTAAGGAGTTTATTTGTAGTAATGAAATATATCTAATCATCTCAAAAGCAGAATAACCACTATGAGTGATAATTATCTGACAAAAAGGATTAGGCCTTGAGAGAGAAAAAAACAGAGTTTACATAGCTTGTGCTAGACTATTTTGTGAAGTGACACTGAATATATATCGAAATATATGTGTGTGCACATGTGTGTATATGTATTGTTGCTACTGTCTGCCATCATTGCTGACCATAATATCTGTGATTATGGTTTTGATATCCCAGACATGTATAATCATACTGTGGTCGTATTTGTCATTTCTTCCATTGTGTGGAAGAGGTGTAACAAGGACCCCCTCTGTAGCTAATAACTTCCAAGTATCTTAAGAAACCCATCAGAACACTGAGCTGCTTTCCTTTTCCGTTTAAAAAGAGAGGAGAAGAAAAGAAAGGATACATGAAGTATATCATCATGCCCTCTACAATTTACGTGAAACAGCTCAACACAGTTGTCACCTGAATAATGTATGACTCTTTCTACCACTGTTAAAATAAGGCCATTTCTGGACAGTTATTTCTATTCTGTGGTAAGTTCCCTGTCATTCTTGAGAGAGCAGCACTAAGGATAAGTTTGGTTCTTAAGGCAACTCCCATCTCTTGTACTTCAAGCACGGTATTGAAGATGTTATTTACTACATCAGACAGAAACTTCCTTATAACGACCTCTTAGAACAATGTCCTTCAAGTTTTGTACCAGTAAGAATTGAGCTTCTCATTAATAACTTACTTTCATCTCACGAATGCTAGTTATACTGTAAACAAATGATTGCATTTCTCTCTTTGGCTTGGCTCACTGTCAAATTAGTAACCACCTTTGACAGATATATAAGTAGACCACACTTCATGGTTACTGTGACCCAACCTTACATATGAATTTCATTTTTTATTACTTTACTCTTTTCTTTACTCTTATTTCCTTTTAAAATTTGTATGGAAAGTATTGTAAGTTCTCTTAAATCCTTTTTGACAGTGCAGAATAGGCATAAATAGAGCAGAACCACTTAATACATTACTAATATACAGGGGTGGGCGAAAATAGGTTTGCAGGCTAGGCTTAGCTGGGTGGTTCTTCTGGTCTCAGTGGAAATGGCTTATGTCTACTCCAGCAGGCCAGCCCACACTGGCTCACAAAGTGGTCACGGGGATCAAAGAAAGTGGAAGCCTGACATACCTCTGATGGCCTAAGCTCAAAACTAGCACTTTGTCACTTTGCCACATGTTCTGGCCAAAACAAGTGGCAAGGCCAGTCCTGATTCAAGGGATGGGGAAATAGACCGCCTGATGGGAGGAGATGTAAATCACATTGTAAAGATGTGGGGTACGGGACTGGTGAGGATTATGTCCATGTTTTCAAACCACCACAAAGGTTACAAAACATTGCTTTTAAATTGATAAATGAAAACTGTATTGAGGGGAGCAACAAAACAGGCAAAGACACAGGACAGTCCTCTCCATGGGGATGTCTACGTTGCGTAATGAGAGGTGAGGATTCCTGGAAGACGTTTCAGGATTGAATGCAGTGGATGGCAAAAGGAAGGCATTGAAAACTGTCCATTGAGTGAATTAATAATTTCAGAGAATGAACTTTAAGGGCAACTAAAAAATGGTCAAAAACTAGCATATTTTTAAAATCCATAATATCCCCCAGGTGCCTAGCATTGATTTGAACAAAGAAAAATGAATTATTCCAGGTTACAAGAGTTCAGGAATATACATAATTTTTCAAAAGGCAAATGCTATACTAAAATGGGTAATGCATCTTGCATTTGCTAGAGAGGAATGGACTTACCTTAGCTTCAGGTCCTCTTGAGTATATTCCTATGACAGGATAGAGTATAGTTAATATTACTCTACTGTATATTTGAAAGTTACTAAGAAAACAGATCTTAAAAGTTCTCAATACAAGAAAAAAATATGTAACTATGTGTGGTAATATGTTAACTGAATTTATTGTGGCAATCATTTTGCAATATATACATACATCAAAGCATTATGTTGTTCACCTAAAACTAATAAAATGTCATATGTCAATTATATCTCAATTATAAAACCAAAATAAAATAAAGCAGAGTTGGTAAATTCTGCCAACACACACACACACACACACACACACACACACACACACACACACAATACAATAATAACTCAGAGGTAATTCTCAGAAGATGGTCGGTCACCTGAATGCAACCACTTTGCTCCTTTGTTAGCCAAATTACAGCGAAGACATATGTGTTTCTGCATCACTTGTGTTATTTAATTTCTTAAAGAATAAATATTGTTTTTTAAGAAAATATCAAAACTAGGTTCTCCTGTTTGCAAATATAACTGTATTTCAGTTTTGCCATTTGCTTTCTCAGGTTGCTTTCTCTGAGACTATTTACATCATCCAAACAGAGCTAATTTAACTTTTTTGGCCATATTTACAGTGAACTATTTGGATAGTATACTCTGAAGTAAGGTCAAATCTAACCCAGCTTGTGAATAGTCAAAGGGTTTTTTTTCCACCTCTTTTCTCTGCAGCCCTCTATAATTCTGGTATCTCTAGTGCTGTGTCTTCAGTTGCCAAGGCCTAGCTGTGAGTGCCAGACCAGCTCCTAGCAACCCCAAGGCCCATTGACAGCACCAGGCCAGTTCCTTGCTGCCAAGGACTCCCTTTCTCTCTCTCAGGGAGGACCGTGAGCTGGCATGCACCTTTTGCCCTCGGCCTTCCACTTGTTCCTGGTGTAATGCAATTGGTGGAGAAAATATCTTGAAATCTCCAGGGGAAAGCATGAGGACAAAAGCTATATACTGTAAGTGTCTGAAGAACTGATAGAAGACATCTGTGTCCCTGTTGGAATCATAAAAGCACTGTATTGGCCTGCTTACCTCTAATATTCATGCAAAGTTGAAAGAAAGAAAGAAAGAAAGAAAGAAAGAAAGAAAGAAAGAAAGAAAGAAAGAAAGAAAGAAAGAAAGAAAGAAAGAAAGAAAGAAAGAGAGAGAGAAAGGGAGGGACGGAGGAAGGGAGGGAGGGAGGGAGGAGGGGGAGGAGGAAGGAAGGAAGGAAGGAAGGAAGGAAGGAAGGAAGGAAGGAAGGAAGGAAGGAAGGAAGGAAGGAAGGAAGGAAGGAAGGAAGGGAGAAAGAGAACTCCCTATTTATTCTATCCATAGTCAAACTGATCTTTCTGTGGTTCACAAATACCATTCTTACTTATATAAAGCTCCAAGTAGAAATTCAGAAAAATGGGTTGGAACTAGACGAGGTAGTGAGCTGGGGAGGGAAGGCGGTGACAGCTCCTCCCTTTCCATATGGGTGACTCTCTTACAACACGTGTGGCAGCAGCAGTTGGTTCAGGAGCTCTCACTCCTCTCAGGGGAGAACAAATGGAAATAGATGTGATTTTTTCACTCTCCTTCCCGTTTTAAAAAATATATGTTTTTACTGATTTCAGAGAGGAAGGGAGATAGAAACATCAATGATGAGAGATAATCATTGATCAGCTGCCTCCTGCATGCCCCCTATTGGGGATTGAGCCCGCAACCCTGGCATGTGCCCTGACCAGGAATCGAACCGTGACCTCCTGGTTCATAGATCAACATTCAACCACTGAGCCACACTGGCCCAGCTACTCTCCTTCCCTCTTGCCATGTTCCTTGGAAAGAGGTGTCCCACCAGGAATGTGCATTTGCTATTTTGCCTGACAAACCTGGTTTTCTTTGGGGCAAGTTATTCTCTCACATAACTCTAGTGGGGCTGAAACCTCCAAGGTCTCTAAGGATATGCTCCAGACCTGCCAATCAGGCCCACATCATTCGTTCAAAGATGGGAGCATGAGGCAAGTCAAGCCCGTTAATGTCAGATCTGGGACTTTTGCTGAACTGCTAGAAGTGATTCTCTGTTTACATTGAGCTCACATAAGTGGTAGAATGAAAGCTGGAATGTCTGATCGCCATTCTCATGGGTACCTGAGAAGAAAGTCAGCACAGAATAAGGCGGATTTGAGAGATTTGAACGTGACAAGCCCGATGCTATTATGTGAGGTCCCAGATCCAACTGCGCCTCTCTGGCCATACGCCAAGAATTTCCCTGTTTTTCTCAAACCAGCACTATTTCTTGAATGTTTCAGTGCCATTTCTATCTCTTAGAACCCACAAAATCGTGGTCACACAGATATACCACAGAATGGCCCTTCCTCGACAATTAGAATTTCAATAAACCATCAACAGGGAGGAATGGATGAGAGAAGTTTGCCAAGAAAACAGATTAAGACTCAGATAATAATAAATGAATGCTGGGGGCTTTCATATATAATCTCAAAGAGTCCTGATTGATTGGTTTAACTGATGAGGAACAAGGAAGAGAAGAAGTTAACGATTGGCCTCTAACTCTAAATACTTACTCATTTCCTGACCTCATCCTTCCTCAGGCTGAGACCTGGATCCTGACCCAGTTCTTCCAGCACAGGAAAGTGCTCACAGAGCTCCTCACAACACGGGATTTTTGACAGGTCATAAAAAGTATAATATTCTAAGTAGAAACACCAAGATCACAGAGAACATATCAAAACCTTCAAAGCTCAAATTGTGCCACCTTTGAGAAGTTCTTCAAGGGAGTGGCTAGCACTGGAGCACCTCTGCTGGGCAGAGTTGGATCCCTAAAAGGCCCTTCTCTACCTTCTGGGTTCTGCACAACCACCAAATTAAATATGTTGGAGGCTCCACCAGATGAGAACATCTTGTCAGCATTGTATTACATGCTAAAATAATATCTACCTATCTATCTATCTATCTATCTATCTATCTATCTATCTATCTATCTATCATCTCCTATTGATACCAAGTGATCTCATGGCAGCAGCTCCATTATAAAATGTCTTCTATACAGACATTTCTACAAAATAGTTCTGCATTAGATTCTTGGTATCTTTAATCTACAAAAAAGAATAATAGTGCAATATTTGCATTTTCAACTCAAAAATAAATCTTTTAATTTATTTTGTTAAGAAAACTTTTTAAAACATAGCAGGACAAATGGAAGTAATCTAAATATTCAATACAGGGAAATGATTACATAAATTGTAATATATTTAGCTATTTATAATAAATTATACTAATAACTATGGATATGTTGTAATATTAAACAAACTCATCATATAAAATTACATGTACAGCCGAAACTGGTTTGGCTCGGTGGATAGAGTGTTGGCCTGCGGACTGAAAGGTCCCAGGTTCGATTCCAGTCAAGGGCATGTACATTGGTTGCGGGCACATCCCCGGTAGGGGGTGTGCAGGAGGCAGCTGGTCGATGTTTCTCTCTCATCGATGTTTCTAGCTCTCTATCCCTCTCCCTTCCTCTCTGTAAAAAATCAATAAAATATTTTTTAAAAATTACATGTACATAATGATAATTATGTAAAATCCTTATGCATTTGAAAAAATGAAGAGAACATTGGAAGGAAAATAATATAAAAATGACAATAGTTGTGCAGTTAAATATGATTATGAGAAACTTTATCCTTTTTCCAAGCTTTCTCCATTGATTGTTATATGTGTTTTATAAGTGAAAAAATTATCATTTTGGGGGTAAAAGAGCTAAAGAGACACCTCACTGATAAGATAAAGAGAGGGTAAAGAGGCATATGAAACAGTGGTCAACATCATATGTCATTAGGGAACTGCAAATTAAAACAACAATAAGATATCACTATACACTATGAGAATGGTCAAAACCCAGAAAAGTGACATCACCAAATGCTGGTAAGGATATGGAGCAACAGGAACTCTCATTTATTGTTGGTGAGAATACAAAATAGTACAGTCATTCTGTAAGACAGTTTGGCAGTTTCTTACAAAACTAAACATGCTCTTATCATATGATCCAGCAATTGCTCTCCTTGGTATTTACCCAAATGAACTGAAAACATGGAAGCAACAAGAGGTCCTTCATTAAGTAAATGAATACATAAACTATCATATATCCAGAGAGTGGAATATTATTCTGTGCTATAAAAATATCAGTTATCAAGCCATGCAAAAACATAAAGGAAACGTAAACATATATCACTACATAAAAGAAGTTGATCTGAAAAGAATACATAATGTATGATTTCAGCTCTATGACATTCTGCAACAGACAAAACTATGGAGACAATAAAAAGATCAGTGGTTACCAGAGATTCAGAGGTGGGAAAGAAGGAAGGAGAAATGAATAGATGGCACAGAAGGGATTTTTAGGATAGTGAAACTATTCTGTAATGGTGGATACATGTCATTATACATTTGTCAAAATCCATAGAGTGTACAACACAAAGAGTGAACCCTGATGTAAGCTATGGACTTTAGTTAATAAATAATGTATTAAGATTAGTTCATTAATTATAAACACACCATCTAATGCAAAATCATATTAAGAGGGAAAACTGTTGTGGGAGTGGAGGGCAAGGGTATGTGGGAACTCTGTGCATTCTGATTAATTTTTCTGTGAACTTGAAGCTGCTCTAAAAAATAAAGTCTATTAAAAATAATAATTTTAATGTGGTTCGCAAAATCATCTGTCAATAAATTCTAGTTGTGCTTTTAATTTAGGTTGCTTAAATTTTTAGTTTTGAAGTATTTCTTTCCATTTGTAAATGTATTACAAAACTTCTACCTAAATTTTAAAACAGAATTATATAAGACTAGAGGTCCAGTTCGTGCACTGGTGGGGTCCCTTGGCCTGGCCTGCACCCTCTCGCAATCCGGGACCCCTTGGGGGATGTTGGACTGTCGGTTTCAGCCTGGTCCCCGCAGGCCAGGCCAAAGGATCCCACTGGTGCATGAATCCATGCACCGGACCTCTAATTTGCATATAAGATCTTTGGTTAATCTCTTCCCTCCCTTCCCCTTCCCCTCTTCCCACTGAGATTCATCAGTCTGTTCCATGTTTCCATGCTGGTACATTGAGCATCTGCCCCCTGGTGGTCAGTGTGCATCATAGCTACCGGTCAAACAGTAGAACAGTCGGATGGTTGCTTAGGCTTTTATATATAGAGATAATGAGGTTTTAGGGTTATGTCAATCTTGAGACTATTTTATAGAAGCATTCATAATTAAGTAAATATTTGATTTTTTAACAATTCTTATTGTCTTTGTAACAGATCAGATTTACTGAAGGTTTGATCTCTGTTGAAATATATTGGTGATTGAAATAGCAGATTTTATTTAAATCCATATTCATTGAATTTTTAAATCAAGCAGAAACCTACTTGTAAATATAGCAATGACATCATAATGTCTGCTTTTTAAAAGTAATTCCTTTTTCCTCCCTTGTGTTTCATCTCAATTGTTTATAACCATATCATCTACACTTTTCTATCAAGTCCAAGATCCTTGCAGGCACTGAGGTTGCCCACTCATCACAGTCCACAGGATGAAAGCCTGCTTGCCTTTTCCTTAGGCACTTTAATGTTTCCATTTGCTGTCCTTTTGTTTTGCCAAGTTCCTTATTCCTTGAGGGAAAAAAACATTTTCTTTGCAGACTGTAGAACTTTCTGAGAGTTAGTATAATGATCTATTATTGCCCAGACAAGGTAGCTTCCCAAGGTAAAATGATAGATGTGCAACCAGGTTACTAAAGACTTACCTATTTCAACATTTAAATGAAATAAACATAGAATGAGCCAGAGAAAAAAAAACCAAAATCTATGGATAGGTAACATATAAGAAATAAAGGACATTCAGTCTATCCTTGATTGAAGGCAACTATGAAAAATTAATAGCTTATCAGTATTTCCCAGATAGCTTCTCATTCATAATGCTCTAATATAAAATTCAATTAAATAACAACTGTTAAAGCTGATAAGTATGGTTGCTTTTTTATATTTAATTTTGAGCTCAATTATCTTGAAGTTAACATATTGATTTCTGTGATCTACGACTAGCTCCCTAGTTATGGTAAGGTGCTGGCCCCTTTCATTACCATTACTTCAGTGTGGTCAGGTTCTTTGGCTCCTTCTATCCAATATAGATTTAAGGTGGCTGCTAAACCAGTCCTGCACTCCTGACACTAGCACTGCGCCCTCTGCTGGACACTGTTCTTCCATTTCCAAATCTGTTGGGACAGGAAGTGAATGCAACCCACCCCCTTGGAACCTGCAGAGAACACATGCTTATTTGTTGCCCTGAATTCTTCCACTTACTCATTTCACTTATATACCATAAGCATCTTCAGAAGCAAAGATCGTGAATAAAGAGATCTAAGCAAATCTTTACAACCACTTATCAACTTACCTTAAGTTTAAATACAAGAGATAATACTGGCCTTCTCAGGGGACACATTTGCACGTGTGTTCAGTTGTGACATGGCCAATAATTTTCAAAGCTGTATTTTTCTGCTTCAACTTTGATTCCATAACCCTTTGATATTTGTGACCAGCAATAATTAATCCTTTTAGAAAACACTTTAGTTCCTTTTTCTACTATACTTTGAGTGTGACAAACTTTCAAATGGGGGGGAAAAAAAGAAGATTCACTTACATGTATATCTTTTGTCAGTTCAATGATATTTTGAAGGAATTTTTTTCTCCCTTTTTAAGTTAATAGCTGTCCTGCCTGGCCAGTATGCCTCAGTGGTAGAGAGTCAACCTATGAACTTCCTGTGTGTTTCTACTTCTCAAATATCAACATTATTACTGGTACTAGAGGTCCGGTGCATGAAATTCATGCACGGGATGGGGGGGTCCCTCAGCCCGGCCTGCACCCTCTCACAATTCAGGACCCCTTGGGGATGACTGACTGCAGGTTTAGGTCCAATCCTGCATGGATTGGCCTAAACCGGCATTCAGACATCCTTCTCACAATCCTGGACCACTGACTCCTAACCTCTGACTTCCCTGCCTGCCTGCCTGATCGCCCCTAACCGCTCTGCCTGCCTGCCTGATCTCCCCTAACCATTCATCTGCCTGCCTGATCACCCCTAACTGCTCGCCTGCCTGCCTGATCGCCCCTAACCACTCACCTGCCTGCCTGATAGCCCCTAACCACTCTGCCTGCCTGCCTGATCACCCCTAACTGCTCACCTGCCTGTCTGATCGCCCCTCAGCACTCGCCTGCCTGCCTGATCGCCTCTCACCCCACTGCCGTGGCTTCGTCCAGAAGGATGTCCAGAATGACGGCCGGAAGGTCGTTCGGCTGTCCGGTCTAATTAGCATATTATGCTTTTATTATTATAGATATTACTAAAGATACTATCCTCTTTTCAACTCACCAAAATCAGACCTCCTTTCAGTGAGAAGAAAGATGGAGGGAGGCTGCATCTCCCATAACCACCTCTGCCATCTTCCTCCCTCTTCTGGAATTTTTGACTAAAGACATCAAAAGTTAGGTAATTCACCTGGCTGGTGTAATTCAGTGGTTGAGCATGACCTAGAACCAGGAGGTCATGGTTCGATTCCCAGTCAGGTCACATGCCCAGTTTGTGGGCTCGATCCCCAGTGGGAGGCGTGCAGGAGGCAGCAGATCTATGATTCTCTCTCATCATTAATGTTTCTCTCTCTCTCTCTCTCTTCCTCCCTAAAATCAATAAAAATCTATTTTAAAAAATATAATAGCTATAGCATAATTTTATTATTAAATTAAGGAATTACCAAATGAATAATATTGACTTTACAAAAAAAATTATAAAACTACTTAGTTGATGGCTATGTGTTTCCTTTGCAGTAAATAAAAATAAAAACAGATTCCTTTCTGAAATTTTTATTTGGGGACTATGTATTATTGGTTCCATGTTTGCATGCTGTTCATAAACAAGCAGAAAAGCTCTTGACTCCCTTTTCCCATGGTAGACCAAAGTGGTCAAGATAGGTACTGGTAGCTTAAGGGTGCTATTGTGAGAACAGCCTTGGGACTGAAATGCCAAAAATGCAAACAATAAAAAACCCAGGTACTATTCCTTAGGAAACCAATCAACTCCTGCCCCGAAGAAAGTTTCCCCTGCCCCTTGTCTCCTTCTCTTTTTTTTTTTAAATCCCTTTTATCTTCCTTTTCTTGTCTCCATCTTTGTGGCCCGGCCCAAATTTCCCTCATTCATCACAGAATGACTAATCTGAAATATCTCCCACTGAATATACAATACACCAATAGTTTTCACTCTATTAAGGACATACAGATACCTTCCCCATTTCTCTCAAGACTTTTTTAATCCCTGGATAGCCATTACATTTCTTATACTTTATTTCCTTTTTTTTCTCTCTTCCTCTTCTAAGTCATGGCTGTTGACTTGAACAGAATTTACATTCAAATAAAACCTAAAACCTTTTTTTCCAGATTTCCGTACCAGCTAACTGAGACTGTAAGTCTCCCACTAGGGAGTTCAGATATACTTGCTTAGAGTTTTTAAACAGCGAGGTGATTTCATCTGCTTCTTCCCAGTATCTCTCCAGAGAGGAGGGTGGACTATTTGAAAACTGGTTTGGACTGATAAAGAACTTTGCCCTTATTTAAATAGTTCATCTTGCATCAACAACTCTTTTCATTCACTAAAAAGATTCTGCAGCCCTCCTCATCTGAGAGAACTAGGCCTCCCATGTCTGCTTTGATCCAGAAAAATCATTAACACAATCATCTCCTGATCTCTGCCAATGCATTTTAGATTTTCAAATTATGTGTGTGCATCATTTAGCAAAATGCCACCAGGCCCCAGGTCTGCCAAGCATTGAAACTGGGCAGTCCCATGGCCTGCATGTGGACTCATCCTAAGGAAGGGGCATGGTGATTGTGATCCTGGTCCCTGAAAGAGTTGCAGTTAGCTGTGTATTCTTTATTTCAAGGAAAGAAATGCTGTAGTGAGTTCCAAGAAGGGGGTCTCACATCTTAAGAAGCAAAATTTAGATTCCCATCTACTCCTTTGAGCAATAGAAAAGATGAAAACAAAATTTTATACTGAAAAAAGGTCTGATTTTGGTGAGTTGAAAAGAGGATAGTAATATTTTAAACATGGGGCCATATACCAGTAACAATGTTGATATTTGGGGAAGAAACGCACAGGAAGTTCTTAAAGCTTAAGGAAAAGTTCCCTGGGTAGAGCTGGTCCATGTATACTAGTATGCCTTTCAATAAATATTTTTTTAAACTCAAATCTTCAAATAGTCTTAACCTCTGTTTTCTCTGTCCATTCTAATCTTTTCTGAAACAGAGAAAAGATAAACACCACCATTAAAAGTAGCATGTAGATCATCCACATACTCTATAATTATAAAATGTGTCAGAATTTCAATTAAAAATTCTGGAGAATAAATATACTATATATATATATATATCCAACAAATATTGAAACTATCAAACATAGACTTTAAAGTAACTATGTACTTATATGTTCAAGAAGATAGATGACAAGGTGGAGGATTTTGCCAGATAACTGGAGCTTATTAAAAAATGGAAATTCTAGGACTGAAAAATATGATAACTGAAATGTGTATCTTAATAGATACACATTTGTTGAACAACAGACTTGAAGACTTTACATAGATGAGTAAAGGATGAGAGAACTATAAGTTAGGTAAGAACAAAATAACCTGATGGAAGTCTGGAAAGCAAAAAGGATATAAACTACATATAAGAGTGAAAGAGTCATATGGGACACTGGAAAATTCTAACACACACATAACACCATCTCCCTTCAGAAGGGGAAAAGAGAGTTTGTGAGTAGAGCAAGGGTAATACTTAAGCATCAGTGACAAGAACTTTCCAAGTGATGAAAGATATGAAGTCCTAGATTCAAGAGGTGCTCTAAACGCCAGAAAGGGCAATTGAAAAGAAAATCACACCTATGTACCTCACAGTAAAACAGCTGGAAGACAAAGACAAGGAGAAAATCACATAAGGATCCAAGAAAGCTACATTATTTTCAAAGGAACAACCATAAAACTAAGAACTAAATCTTCAATAGAAAAGATGTTAGAAAGAAGACCATGATATGAATAGGATGTGGGGGAAAACAATCTGGCCACTAGTGAAATTACCTTTCAAAAGTGAAGCAACATAGACATTTCTAGACCACCAGAGGCGAAGTATAGTCATCAGCAGCAGCAGACATGAAAGGGCATGCTAAAAGTAGTTCTTCAGGCAGAAGGAAAATTACCTCAAAGGGAAATATAAAAAAAGCAGGAAAAAATTATATGGGCTAACTTGGGGGCAAATCTGAATAAATGCTCACTATAAATAATAATATTTTAATGGATTTAAATATATGTTGAGTTGAAATGCATGACAATAATAACACTAATGGCACCTGGATGATGGGGAATGTCAATAGAGTTCAATGTCCTGAAGTCTTAACTTTGACTGAAATGTGGTAAAAGTACTGATATTTATTAATTGTAATAATCCAAGAACCCATGTTTAATCTGTAGGGGAATTATTAAAAGAATAATGAAAGAATGTGTGACCAGCATGCCAACAGAAGAAAAATAAATGAAACTAAAATTGATTAGTTCAAGAGAATAAAAACGAAAAAAGGAGGAGGT
This sequence comes from Cnephaeus nilssonii, assembly GCF_951640355.1. Classification (NCBI taxonomy): domain Eukaryota; kingdom Metazoa; phylum Chordata; class Mammalia; order Chiroptera; family Vespertilionidae; genus Cnephaeus; species Cnephaeus nilssonii. The sequence continues at coordinate 40,136,481 of NC_137085.1, read as the reverse complement.
CATAAAGCAATTGGGATAAATCAAATTGAAAAGAGCTAATAATGTGGTAAATGTTAAGTTAGCTTATATTTTGTGATCGATCGATTGTTCAGAGTAGCCGGGAATTATGATGGGCAAACAAAATTTTATTTACCTGAACTGAAAAATTTATCTGTTGAATTTTTTTAAAAAGCTATTGCTTATTCATTAGACAAATTTTCTATAAATAATAAAAATAATCAAAGATTGATGATTTTTGCATGATTATGATATGCTAAGCATTATTTTAGCATATCTCGTTAAAAAGGTTTATTAGTCCTATTTTACATATTTTTAGTAAATGTCAGGCAGGTTAAGTAACTGCTTACATTGAAAATAGATCTACAAACAGAAAATAACTTTTCTTTGTTTTTGTTGTTTTGTTTCATTGGTACATTTAATTATAACTATGTCAACTGTCTTAAAAAGAAAAACATAATATTCCATGGATTTTTTAAATATGGCAATAATTAGACATGGAGTCATCTTAGCCAATGTGTGAAACAAGTTTTCAGAAAGAAAACAAAAGGAGTTGTTTACATTGCTCAAATTCTAGCAATTAGTCCAAGTTATCAATTTATTGAACAAACTTTTATAAGACATGTGCTATATGTTAGGCATCATACTGGGCCCTGAAGATATAATACAAAACAAATAAAGATGTGGTCCCTGACCCATGGGGCAAATAATAATCCTACCTAATAATAGACAAATATGCAAATTGACCACACCTTCGCTACACCCAAGCCATGCCCGCCATCCAAGCCACGCCCATCAACCAATCAGGATGAGTATTCAAATTATCCCAACCAAGATGGTAGCTAATTTGCATATCAAGACAGTGTAGAAAGAAGCCAAGAGCTGCAGAAGGGAGCAAAGCTGCGGAGAAGCAAGCAAGCCGGGGGGAGGAGAAGGGAGGAGCGGAGGCGGGGCTGGGGGAGAAGGAAGGAGAGCAGGCAGCTGGTGGAGAAGGGAGAAAAGCAGGCGGGCTGGCGGAGAAGGCGGGGCGGGGGAGAAGGGAGGAGAGCAGGCAGGGCGGGGTAGAGTGCAACAGGAAACCCTATTGCAGGATTTTTTCCTGCAACGGGAATGCTAGTATTAATTATAAATTGATTTCCTTTATTAGATAATAACAAGAGAAGACAAGCAAATAAATCATCATAAATTCTCATATGTGAATGAGTACTCTTTTATGTGGTATAATGAGAGACAATTTCTCTGAGAACTTAACCTTTAAGCCAGCAGAGCTTTACAATCAGGATAACTATATTATGTATTTCTCAGACTGGAACACTTTTGAGAATGAAAGGGGGCATATCTACTAGTTAAGCAGGGTGTCAGGCCGAACCAGAATTCATCCTCCTTCTGAGCCAAAACAAGGATGGGTTATTTTCTAAATGCAACCAGAAGACATTAAAATGTTTCAGCAGGGAGTATTTACTGTCTAGTTGACATTTTTAACAGACCTCTCTAACTGCCCACTGGAACATGTGTAGGGTAATGAGCAAAAATGAAGGTAGAGAGACAAATTCTAAGAACAGGGTACCCATCTAGGTAGGAGAGGGACAGTAGTTTGGATTGATGAGGGAAGGATGTAGAGTAAAGTAGCCAATTCAAGATAAAACTTGCAGTGTTATACCAAAATTATACAAAGTATTACCGTATTTTCTGGCGTATAAGACGACTTTTTAACCCAGGAAAATCTTCTATATGCCCAGTCGTCTTATATGCCGGAAAATACAGTACATTTTCGTTTTAACTTATATTTTAATAAACACAAAAGAAATTACCTAAAATGTTTGTCATGTAATCTGGAGAGGTGATTTTTAGTAGCACTAACAGACACATAAACATGGAGAAATTTTTTATGTGTAGCAAAAACCACCAAGGGTTAACAAAAAAAAGTTATCCAATAAACAGCTCCCCTTTCCCTACCAACTCTATTTTTGAGCTTTCATCCAATTCTTATCAGTTTGTAAGTTCATATACATCTTACCTAATAATAGACAAACATGTAAATTGACCGTACCTCCACTACACCATCAGCCAATCAAGAGTGATATGCAAATTAACCCAACAAAGATGGCAGTTAATTTGCATACTCAGCCGCTGAGTGACAGGGGCGGGACACAGGCATTCTGCCCCATCCCTGGTCTCTCAGGGCCTCTGGCAGCGTGGGAAGGAGGGGCCGGAGCGGAAAGAGGCGGCTCCCAGAGCGGAAAGAGGCGGCTCCAGGGCCTGAACAGAAAGGGGCTGGGCCAGAGTGGAAAGGTGGTGCCAGCAGCCAGGGAAAGGAAAGCCCATTCTAGCACAAGTCTTCATGCATTGGGCTTTTAGTTTATTTATAAAGACTATTAATTGTTTTTGCAGCAATATTTTTTCCATCCTATTGTCTACATTTTCACTTGTCTTTGGCAATTCAAAATATTTACTTTTATATTTGTATATAAGAAAATACATGTAATTTTTCTTTATAGATACAGTTACTTAATTTTTAAAAGTTTGCTTCATCCAAAACATTATATAAATACTAGAGACCCGGTGCACGAAATTCATGCACTGGAGTGGGGGCAGTGTTCCTCAGCCTGGCATGCGCCCTCTTGCAGTCCGGGAGCCCTTGAGGGATGTGGATGAGGGATGAGGCGGTGAGTGGGCCAAAGCCAGCAGGCAGACATCCCTCTTTGCAATCCGGGACCCCTCACTCCTTACCACCCACCTGCTCACCGCTCCTTAGCACTGCCACAGAGGCAGGAGAGGCTCCTGCCAACACCGCTGCACTCGCCAGCCATGAGCCCAGCTTCTGGCTGAGCGGTGCTCCCACTGTGGGAGCGCACTGACCACCAGGGGGCAGCTCCTGCATTGAGCGTCTGCCCCCTGGTGGTCAGTGTGCATCATAGTGACCAGTCATTCCAGTTGTTCCACCATAACGGTCACTTAGGCTTTTATTATACAGATACACACAAGTATAATTTTATTATTTTATATATTTACTTATATATTTCATTAAAATCTCTAATCCATCTGAAATGTACTTTTGTATATGATCTGAGATAGAAACAAGTATTCTTCATCCTATTAAGATATATCATATTTTCAAATTTGAACTGAAATTCTACTTCAGTTTTTATATAAAGTCCTTAAATCTTAAATCAATATCTGTATGCTCTGATATACTCTACTATTTATCTATTTCTGTACTCATATATTCTTTTTTTTTTTTTGGAGTAACTTTTGAGTAAGTTTTGGTAAGGGAAGTCTCTGTAGTAATCTTTTATTTCCCCTTGTGGTCCTCCTGAAAATACTTTTTCATCACTTACACACAGACACGCACACATAGTAATATCTATTCTTATAAATAAATCAAACAATATAAAATATATGACACATGTTATAATTCTCAACCTCTCCTGATCTGATTCTTCTAGTTAACCACTATAAAATGTATTTTCTTGGTAAGAAATTCATTCTAGACTAATATCATTTTTTAGTAATTTCATTAGCTATTCAGACACTTATTCTTCTAAAGAAACTTTAAAATATTTCAATCTAGTCCATAAAATGAAGCACAAGTCCTTTTACCAGTGTCTGGAACACACTGGCAGCCAGTAGATCTGTAGATATTTTTTTTTAATCAGCCTGTTTTAGTAGAGCTTGTGGGGCTACAAGGAAAATAAATCTACTCAATCTAGCTGATGAAAATGGGGATTTGTCAACTCTAAGTCTTCAAGGCCATGATAAAAAGTGGAAGGGAGTTTGCCAAAATATAATAACAGGACAAGCACTAAACTAAGACAGAGTTTCACTAATGATTCATCTCTCAAATTGAAGTAAATTGTTTAACAACCAGTTTAGAGGTGCTGGATACCAAAATGAAAATGACAGAATTACTATCCTTGTGATGCTCACTGTCTAATGGGGAAAGTGGGAAGCAGAAATAATGTGACTTGTATGGTGTCACACAGGTAATTCAACTGCCACCTGAAACTTAAACCTCAATACTTCCCTTCTACATGTGCCTCCAAACCCTGTTAACTTTACAAAGTTGCTCTGTCTTTATCTATTCATTCTGTTGCTTGATTTCAGTCCCAGAAGAAAAGGGGACCTTCTTATCAAAGCTAACCTATGACTCTTAATCTCATTTATCCCAACTCTCTCTTTTTATATTTAAAAGTGTCATTCTTTTAATTCTAAAATTTATATAAAAGAAAAAAATTGTGTGCGTGTGGGGGAGAGAGAGAGTGAACTCAATGACCCTTGACTTCTCTGTCTATCTGACACTGTTAAATTCCTTCTTTCTTGAAACTCTTCCTACCTTGACTTCTCTGATAAAATACTATCATAGTTTACTCCTTTCCTCTTCCATTCATCCACTCATGCAATGGCATAGCATCCATCTCCTACTCTATAAAAGACATATTTGTTTTCTTCTCATATTATTTCTGGTCTCCTTAGTGTTTCTGAATGTCTCATAAATCTTTACTTTCACCTCTTACCGAACCATCTGTTAGACATTGTTGCCAATACTCACCAAAACTGAAAATCTCAAGATTTCCCCCTATTTAATCAAGAACATGCTCCTCCTTACTTATTTCTATTGATGATATATTTATTCTACCAATCTCCTATTCATGAAGCTTTGGCTTGACTTCTCCCTCGCCTTTACCAACCCCTGCCTACCAGCACCACCATCCAATCATTCACTAGATTTTGTAGCTTCTGCCTGAAAAATGTCTTGCATCCAACCTTTTCTCTTTTTTTATTTTTTGTTTTTACTGGCCCCAATTTAATCCAGGCCCACAGTATCTATTACCTGGAATATTTATTACAAAAGTATTTCTAGACTCCATGATGGACTGGAATTCAGTTATAGAGTGTGTGGCATGTAATACTGTGTGGACAAGAGTTCAAATGTCTACTTACTTATTCCCAAGTATATTTTAAGCACCAACAAGTTGCCAGGTTCTAGATTCTGGAGATTCAGCACTGAAAAAAATAAAATCAAGAATGTCCGTGAACTCATGGAACTTATATTTTAGTGGCTATATCTGGGTTTGAATCTTGGATCTAACATTTTTAGATTTATGATCTAACCTTTCTAAGCCTATGTAATTTTATCTGTTTAAAAACAGGGTGTAGAGAGGGCAAGGGATATATTTACATACAATGCAGGCTCTTTCAAGATATAGAAATTAGATAGGCTAATAGTTCATGTAATTCATCCAATATGCATTAGCTCTTTTTTCTGACATGTATATTTTGTTCTTTCATAAGCTTGCTTTACTCACCTCTCATCCCACATATTAGGGTTCATTTTGTTTTGGTCCATAACCTCTTTCCAATCTTTATATATAAAAGGCTAATATGCAAAGTGTCCCGTGGGAGTTCAACTGGTAGACCAGGAGTTCTATCGCTCACTATGATGTGTGCTAACCACCAGGGGATGGCACAGAATGAAGGAGAGCCCTGGCTGGCAGCCGGCAAGGCAACTGGCGAAGGGAGGCCCCAGCCAGCAGCCAGAAGGAAGGCCCTAGCCGGCAGCCAGAAGGCCCCAATTGGCCCAGATCACTGGTCCAGCCTAGGGACCCTACCCGTGCACAAATTTCATGCACCAGGCCTCTAGTTTATTACATAAAGTACAAGCTACACAATTTTAGTATTTGCTCTCTTTTGTCATTCTGAAAAGTTTTTGAATTTGTATCCATACTTTTTAAAGTATGAATCAGAACTTAAAACATGAAAGATATAAAGATTCTTCATCTTGGAATAAATTAAGAATAGTAATAAATATGAAAATAACTAGATTTCACTTTTCTTTGTAACTTTTTTATCCAAACTCAAATATGTTTTTCCTCCCCAAATTAAAAGTTTTAAAATGAAAAACAAAAAATCTCTCTCAACTCGCTCTCGCTCTCACTTTCACTCTCTCTTTCTCCATTAGAAACTAAGAAGAAAGGATCTTATTCAGATCTTTACTATATTTCTGGTTCATATCCAGTGGACAAGCGTAGAAAGCATTCATCCAACCAATAATTATTGAACGACTATGAAGTATCAGATACTCTTCCAAACTCTAGGGAAGTCCTGGCTCCTGCTCTTGTGAAGCTTGCATTCCAAGGTATGAAGCACTAGCTCTGTTGTAGCTACTGGGGTTGTGATAGTAGCCTACGTGTGAATACAGATGTTACAGAAGATATTAGAGGTGATCTAGACAGTGTTCAGCCTAGTAGAGAAATCTCTATACTTGTCTTTCATTCCACCTTTTCTTTTTCTTTTTCCAAATATGTTTTTATTGATTTCAGAGAGAGGGAAAGGGAGAGAGAGATAGAAACATCAATTATGAGAAAGAATCATAGATTGGCTGCCTCCTGCACACCCCCTACTGGGCATGGAGCCCACAAGCAGGTCATGTACCCTGACCTAGAATTGAACCGTGATCTTCTGGTTCATGGGTCAACGCTCAACCACTGGCCAGGCAATTCCACCCTTTTTTGGATGCCTTCAGCAACAAGGCACTCAGTATTTCACCCTTTCCATTTTTAATAGGTTCCAACATTAAAAGTTCTTATATTTTTTCTGGCTTTTCCAGAAAGGTATTTAAAGGTAGCTTTATACCTTTTCTTCAACTTTCACAGTGACACACCCATAAATTGAGCTAAAAACCCCTAAATTGAGCTAAAAACATTCAATCTTTTATTTATTCTAAATGTAATATTGTTATCAATATTGCCAATGTGACTCCAAGATCCATAACTATTTAAAATGGTTTCTATATATAGACTGGCTCAAAATATAGTGAACTATTTCTTCCTACTTTGGTTCAAGCATTTCATGGTTGAAATAATCCTAAATGCCTTGGTCATCTTAACTATTTGCTTCATATTAAACCTTTGTGTCCACAGAATGTTTCTGGTCATTATTACTCTATGGCCTTACAGCTAAATCTGAGGGATGGTGAAAGCAGGTTAAGCCGGCAAACCCTTCTGATTTTATACTATTTCTTGAGATTAAGTACAGAGTGACATGACTTAATGATTTGCATTTTAATTTATCAAAATTTAGAACGTCCTTCAAGCCCAGAGCCAAAAGTGGAGTTACAAGCTTACAGGAAACCAAGCAGTTCTATAATCATTCAAATAAAATTGCTGGCACTGTACTCATGTGAACAAGAACATTATATTAATATATTATTGTTATGCCATTTGAAATATGGATGTTTCCTGGCAGGTAGGTTACAAAAACAACAGGTTATACCTAAATATTTTACGACTTCTTGGGGAAAGCTGACTTCTTTCATTTACATCCTGAATATTTGTTTTATATAAATAAACTTTTATTTCATTCAGTTGAAATAATTTGGAAGTTATTGGAAATGCTGAAGAACTTGGTTTCTAAACGTTTAGAATGATCCAAAAAGTCTCAGATCACCACATTATAATCAATGATCAACATTTATTCATTATAAAAGAGAATACAAATACTTTGTACCACTATATATATATATATTATCATGTAATATATATACTCCTTGGAAAAATTATAAAACATAATTAAGTCTTTATTTCTAATTACATTTTTTTCAAAAGTAGGGGGGTTAGAAAATATGTGATATGGTTCTAGGTAAAATTATGCCATTGTTGAACCCACAAAGCAAAGGACATATAACAATGTACAGAAGAAGGAAAAAGTAGTTTCATATATGCATGACTATCTATTTAAGAATTACAAATATAACAGCAGTCAAAAGAAATTTTAAAATTCAATAAATGTTTAGAAACTTAAGACAATTAATGAGTTTAAATTTTTGAATTTTGAAATGAGAAATAAAACACTAAAATAATGACAATATTAATTATAGTGTTTACAAAGGCTTTGGAATTTTAAATATGCCTGGGTCTTCTTGAAGCACATAAAATTAAAATAATGCAGTCACAATTTGTTTCTTAACTGTTTTATATTCAGTAATTTTTAATGAAGCAACTAAATTAGGCATAACTTAGTATAGCTTTAATGCAGTTATGATGAATCTATTTTACTTGATTAAAAATGATAAAACCAGGGAGCCTTAAATATTATCTTAAAAGATTAACTACTGTGTCAATTACAAATCTAGGGGAAAGGTATTTATAAGGGAATAACTATTCTGAACAGTAACTTCCTTTTGTTCATTTCATTTAATTAAAGACTCAATCAACTTTCATTCTTAATACTAAAATTTTCCTAAATTACACATTGGCCAGGCTAAGTCAGTTTAACACTAGTGAAGCTTCAGCAAGTAATCCATTTTTTATTTAATCGGGGTAGGTAATGAACTACTTAGCAGTTTAGAGTGATCTGATTAACTATATAATCACCAATTCTACATTGCATTTTGTGTTACATGACATAATATGAATAAATAGCAGTAAAAATCAAATTATATGGGAACCTAAATGATGATGAGGCCTGCTCTGCTAACAGGTACATTGAGTAGAAGCCTCAATTCCTTAAGACTGAGTCCATGAAGCAAATATTTTTATCTGTCTTTTAGGATGACCAATTCACCAAAGTATTTACAAAGTTTCCAATTGTAGAAAGTAGATGTGATCATCTGTACATGTTTATTTTGTCCAATGAAAGGGGAAAACTTGCAAAGGAACAGTTTTTAATACAAATAACTTTACCTACATTTAATTGCCAATCTCCTCTAAATTGGTAAATGTCTTCTCGGAGCAATTATAACGAACTATTCCTCCCTCCTAAAGCCCCTGCACCATGATCAAATAAACAGCACCACATGATCATACCTTCTGGCCTCAGCCTTTTGCCTTCTCACTAAGGTGGCTACACCTGCAGACTGGGGCTATTATCCTTGAGTTATGTAGCCCAACACCAGGAGATTCTCCAAATGCTAATACCAATCTCTTTCTTTGATAAAAAGAAAGCATTAACATTTTCAATTATCTTTAAAAAACACAAGAGATCTCAGTATTTTGGTTTTGCTTGTTTTTAAGTTTGGGAGCAGGAAGCCTCTGAAAAGTGGTTTTAAAGGAAGCGGACTGGTACTTGCATAGGACTGCACTTTGGTGGAGCTCAAAGGGACGAGAGTTGATTTGCATTATGCTACCACTATAACCGAAGCGTCCTGCCCTGGAAACCCTCGCCAGACTGGAGGAGTTCACAGAAAAAGGACTCTGCAGAGCGCTACCATAAATTCAAAACTAACTCTCCGAGGCCCGCAGGCTTTGCCAAAGAGGGACGCAACGTGGGACCTGGAGAGTCCCGCGTCTCCCGCCTCTGCAGGACCGGTCAGCGTCCTCTCCCTCCTCCTGGAATCGTAAGTGAATGTCACCTGCACATCTGCCCGACTCGCTCTGTGCGTCCTTCCCGTCCTCTGCACGGTTAGGACAGACTCTAATGCCCATTTCCAGCCTCGGCCGCCTTCAGCTCCAGCGTCCTGAACCCCCGCCCCTCGCCACCAATCTGGTCCCCGCCCCCGTGGTCCCAGCCCCTCCGAGCACTACCGGGCGCTGATTGGCCATGGCGCTGACAGGAGGCGGGGCCTGGGAGTCCCGGCCAAACCCGCCCCCGCGTATAAGCCCCTTCTGGGCTCTCTCTCTTTCCATCTCTCTCCTCTCTCTTTCTCTCTCGCTCCCTTCCTCCCTCTAACTGAACAGTGAAAATTCACGTTGTGGATCCGCTAACAGGCACAGATGTCATGTGAAAACGCACATGCTCTGCCATCCACACCTCCTTTCTTTTCTTTCTGTTTCCTCTTTTTTTCCCCCCTTGATTCTTCTCCCGGGTCTTTGTAACTAACAAAACCACCACCACCAACTCCTCCTCCCGCTGCTGCCCTTCCTCCTCCTCCTCCTCAGTCCAAGTGATCACAAAAGAAATCTTCTGAGCCGGAGGCGGTGGCATTTTTAAAAAGCAAGCACATTGGAGAGAAAGAAAAAAAGAAAAAGAAAAAGAAAAGCAAAACAAAACCCAGGCACCAGCCAGGCAGCACGTTTGTGTTTTTTTTTCACCCTTCCTGAAAACAAACAAACAACCAAACAACCATCCAAACAGTCATCACCACCACCATCAAAACTGTTAACCAAGCGGCGGCGGCGGCGGCGGCGGCAAACGTCTCCCTCCGGCCACGGCGTCCGCCTAAATGGTTTTCTCAGCGGAGCAGCTCTTCACCGACCACCGTCTGCACTCGTGCTGAGCGGGATTTTTGGGCTCTCCGGGGTTCGGGCTGGGAGCAGCTTCATGCCTACGCGGAGCGGGACAGCGGCCACACCATGCGAGGTAAGCGAGCCCGCGGCCACTGAGGCTCCGCGGGCACCGAGGCTCCGCGGGTCCGGCCAACTCCAGCCAGATGGGGAGCCGGGCTAGGGGGGTGCACCCAGCCGAAGGGTACGAGGTCGGCGGGACGCAGCCCGGACTCCGTGTTCTCAGGTGGGCTGCAAATGGCCTGGGCGTGGAAAGTTGTGGGGAGGCGGTTGTTGCCTCCTGGGAGTTCTGGAGGGTCGCGGGAGGGCGCTTTTTTGGAGAGAGGGGCGACTCGAGTTGCTTCTTCCCAGCCCTTGAGTTGCTCTGAACATGTTTGCTAGTAGCTCTCGGGGCGGAAGCGGACGCGGGATGGAGGGAGAGCCGGGAGAGGGTAGGTTCTCACCCGAAGCCGATGGAAGCGCCCCGGCGCGCGGCGGTCACGGGCCGGGGCTGGACGCGCGGGGCGCACCCGCGGCTGGTGGGGCGGGAGCGCGCGGACACACAGCCTCTCTAGGTGACGAAGCCCACCGGCGACCCGGGCGGCTGAGGCGTCCCTTGGGGGGAGTGGTAGGCAGAGGGGTGGTGTCGCGGGGCCGGACGCGGATTCGGGGATGGTACCCCAGCGCGCGTCTGTCGTGCCGGCGCTGCGCCCAGGCCAGGTCCGCGTGCCCGAGCTCGCGCAGACCAGGGACGAGCGCCACCCCGAAAAAAAGTTCTGCAGAGAAAGTTCCAGAGGATAGGAGAGCCCGCGTCACCCACGGCGGGAAAGGCTCTTCGTCCGAGGCCCGCTGCGGGAGTTGGCGCTGCGGCAGTGCTGGGGCCAAGACCCCCGGCCGCGACCCGGGCCGCAGGACCCCTGGGGCGAGCAGGCGGCGCGCTGGGAACAGAGGCGAGACACCCGCTCCGGCTGCACTTGGGGCTGCTCGGGCGGCTCGCCTGGCCGGCTTTCGGGAGTCACTGTGTTCGCCTCCTCCCCTGCGGTGACGGGCCTTCAGGTTTTCTGCGCGGGGTGTCCGGACCCACTCTCTTCCACGTTCCACTTGGCCACAACTTCCCTCTTTTCTTGGCGAGCAGGACGGGTGCCCGCGTGCTGCGGGGATCTGTGCAGCTCCGACTGGTCCCTAGAACCTGGGGCATACAAGCCCCAATCCCCCCCAGTTTTTCTCTCTGGCCACTCTTGGGTTCTTTGGAAAGGAGAGGGGTAATCTCTTCGCCCCTGCCCTCGTCCCTCCTGGTCCTGGCAACAGAAAGTTGGAAAAGGTCAACTTGGGACCTTCCCACTTCCCTGACCCCGCGGCAGGTGGGGTAGGCAGGAAGGTCTTGGGAGAGTTCATCTGTAAACACTCATCGCTTCCCACTTGACTGTGTTCGCCTGCCACCCATTTCCCCCAACACCTCTCTAAAAGAGCACTGAGGGGCTGTGTGCACGCCCCCCCTCCCCCCCCCCCCCCCACACACACACACACCCCGCATGGGGTGAGCCCAGGCCTGGACGCTTAGGGCAGAGAGTGGGCTAGCCCTCTGTGGCCAGCAAGGAAAAGAGGAGGAACGGAGAGGTTGTCTAGGGAGGTGAGTGGGAGGGAGGTAGCTGAAGATAAGAACCAGGGATGTCCTAGCGGGATGGTCTTGACTGATTCCCCCACTGGGAGTGGGGGGGGGGGGGGGCATGAGTGCGAACTCGTTCTAGTTTAGTGCCCCAGTTGGGGGCTTGGACACATGTTCCACTGTCCAAATTCTTTCAGAAAACGAGTCTTTTTTTTTCTTTTTTCTGTCCCATCTTATCACCATCCCCTCTCCTTTAGTTTTCTCTGCTGGGGTCCGGGACCGCTAGTTCGCCCCTCCGGTACTCCTCCCCTTCCAACACTCCTCCCGCGGCTGGGTTCTGATGTTCGGAAGGAAGGTCCAAAAACCACGCGCCACCTCAGCTCCGACTGGGTCCTAGGACCTGGGGCAGACAAGCCACTCACTCTCCCCTCAAATTGCAGAAAACAGGAGTGCCGGACGGGCGCGGATGTAGCTGGATCGCGCTGCTCCTGAAGGAGCACTCGGCCAGGGAGGATCTGGGTCCAACACGGCTTCCCTTGGGGGACTAAGCAGCCTGGAGGGTTGAAAGCTAGGCGCTAGCCTCATGCTGGCCAGGAGGACCCAGTCTCAGCCCTCACCTGCGTTCTAGAGGGCGCCACCCTGGCCAGGTGCCCAGGAGCGCTTTCAGGTTCTAACTTAAGGCGGCTCTCCGGCGGCTTGGTGGCAAGCGATGGCGGTAGAAACAAGCCTAAATAAAAGGTGGCGGGATCTTTCTCTCGCCCTCCTGGCCTCTCCTTCTTTGACCCCTTAACGCCTCTCCTCTGCCATCGCTGTGTATGTCCTGCGGACCTTGCCCTCCTGCGTCATCGGGGTTTGTTCTTTAAGGATGGGTTGAGAAAAGGTCCAGACTACTCAGACGTCTTGTGGGAATCAGGGGTTGAACTTGAGGGTGAACTTGAGAAGTGAGAGCGGAAACGAGTCCGCTTTCTCTTGTGCCTGGGCTGCTCAGCGGCCTGTATTGGGGGGAGAAGGGCGGTTTTGAGTTCAGCTTGACGGTGTGCCCACCCCATTTCCCCAATACTCAACACCACACACACAAGCGCGCGCGCACACACGCTCCCCATCCCCAGGGCGTCCCCATCCCCAGTCAGAGCCTCGGCCTGGGCTCCACGGCTGGCAATTGGCGACTATTCTGAGTTAGGCAGCGGGTCGCAAACTTGGTCCTGGACTGAGTGGTGGCCTGCTCTCCGGACCAACTCAGCAAACCCACCCCCTACCTCCACCCAGCCACCTCTCCAAGTCTAGGATACTTAAGAGACTTTATCCTGAGGAACGCGCTGGGGCGTTTATCCTAAGGAGCGCTGATCTTTGAGGTCATTGTCCTGCTCCACAGAGGAACTGAGTCCCGGCCGGCCGGCGCTTTGGCTCACTCCGGGCTGGCCTGGGGCGGAGGAGGTTGTATTTGGTGGCGCACAAAGCATTTCCCCCTTTGTCTGCTAGAGGGTACCGCATCCGTTCCATACACGCTGCTTCTTCGTAGATTGCATTTTGGGGAACTTCCGAAGGCGGAAGGGGGGACTTGTAATTGGGTCCATCCATAGGTGAGAAAGGAGTAAGCCACTCTCCTTCCTGAGAGTCCTGTCAGCTGTTTATGCTACAGGGGGGCCAAGATGGTAGGATTTCCCAGCCCTGCCTGAGCAGAAAACCCTGCTTCCAAACACAAGGGCACAGATGTCGTGACAATCAATAGGTGATTGTGGCTCCCAGGATTAGAAATCTGGTTTTATGCTTGCTGTAAACAAGGATGGGGCTTGGTTTTTCTAAAGCCCAGATTTCATCTGTGCTATTCAGGGGGTTAATTTTTATTAATTGCTAACTTTAGGGGAAGGGGGGAAGGACGCTTGCTTTCCGAGGTATGGCAGCCCTTCTGAAACCGGGAGCTCAGAATGTCCTGCTGGCCAGGCCTTTAGATCCCCTGACAAGTTCTGCATGTCCTCCACCTATCCCAATTAAATGTCTCTAACAAACATTCCACCCCCCACAGTTAAAACACGTTATTGGAAGGACATCTCTGACAGTAGACCATTAATAATAGTTCATTAAGTAATCATCAGTAAGCTGCCTTTATTCCAAGAAAGATAAACATTCAAACAGTTTAAAGAAAAATCCTAAGGCTATATTTCAAGTATTGTTGAAAAATATAGAGCCAAAAACATCCCGGGTGAGTAATAAGTACATAGTATGACACATAAGTACCTGACATCCTGGGCTTCTGGAATACATATAACACCCACCTAGCCTTTTTACTTTTCTGTATTTTCAGAAAATCAGAAATTGGGAAACCAGGATGGAATATAAAGGAAGAAATTTTGAGAAGCAGGCCTCATAAACATGAAGAATAAAGATTGAACTCCTTTGTTAGCATTCATTTAAAACTTAGAAGTGGATTTTCCATCAACAACAGGATAGGTTTTGATCATTAGAACACCCTTAAAAGATGGTTTCTTGTATCATTATTAAAGTGGCTGATGTGAGGTTTTACTTTAACTTAAATAACATTTATTTTATACTCAATCAAATAATGAGTGTTAACACTTATTTTGGTAACAATTTGTTAAATACCAAACCATTAGCAGCCTTAAAAGTCCTCATCCAGGTGTGTGTTTGCGTTTATTGTATTTTAAATGTGTTTCAGAGTCATGAGACCAAATTGTACAGCACCAAAGATTTTATAGCACTAAGTAGATGTGAAGGTTTAGGGTCTGTCTTCATGAAAATGACATCCAAAGAGTGTAATAATAATACTTTTTTCTAAAAGCAGCATATGCAGAATTGTCCCATAAGTGTTTCTAAGTGATTCAACATAAGAAGTTTTTCCTAGATAAAAATACAAGTAAAACTTTTTTCAGCTATTAGTTCACATTTTATAAACTTGTATCCACCTTTTAGAAATATCATGTGGCCTGTGTCATTTTTATAGTTTTGCTACATTAGCCCTAAAAATAAAAGTGTGACTCGCGACAGATTAACTAGATTTTTTTCACCGCAATAATGATATACTTCTAATTTAAAGTACATTGTATAGCATTCAACTAATACGGAGGTAAAAATTATTCTAGTAAATTATTAAGTTTAAAAATTCTATATGCGTGGGTCTACTGGTACTCTGCAAATTTAATAAAGTGAGGTTTAAAATTGTGAACAATACCATCAATGCCACTGTACACTGGTGAAATACAAGCCTTACAGATAACTATACGAGGAGATAGGAGAATTAATGCCAAAGTTAGACCATCAAATTCTAGACAGATTGAAACAAATCAAAAGTTATGAGCGCGTACGTTATTAGTGACGAAGTTATTCATGATTGAGGTGACTTAAAATATACTTTATATCATTCTAATATTATGAAGAGAATTTATTGATTAAATAATTTCTGTATCCTATACAAACAAAAAAACATGGACTCTAAATAACATTGCTATTAATGTAACTGATATTAACAAATCATTTTATTGATATGTTAAAAATATACAGAAAAGGAAGTATTAGTAATGGACATTGGGCTTAGTAATTAATGTGTTTTATTATTCTACATGTATTTTTACTATCTCATTCATTATTATCTAAAGGATAAAGTAAACAAATGAAATAAGCCTTTTTGTAACGTAATGAATGGTGACTGTTGGTAAAATGAGCACTTTACACATAAAGTATTATTCCTGTAATTTTGTAATCATCTTCCAATTACAACTCCTTGCAAATATTTGTCTTACTTTGAATAAAATCTCTGACTTAACAGAATCTCTAGCAGATAATAGTATGTTTTGGAGGCGTCTGTTGATATACACTGATACACAATATGTATATGTATGTGCCTATAACCACCCACTCAGGCAAGAAGAATGAATATTTGAAAGAGGAAATCATTCTTATCTTTGCTTTCACAATCCAGACTTCCAAATTCAAACATATTTAGAGAAACACAAGCAACTTTCCAGAACATTCAAAAAGAAGAAATGAATACATGTGATACTTGAGTCGCATAAAAAAGAAACTGTTAATAGCATCTATTTATAAATAATCTACACAAAATTCCATTATACTACCTAATGATAATTAGAAGGAAAAAGAAATCAAAGAATTCAGGTCCGCCAAATAAATGAAATATTCCCTCCCAAATTAAGCAACAAATTCATAGATAACAAGGCTTATGCCATGATTTTGAAGGATGTCTCCTTTGTAGCACAAGACAAAGGGAGCATAGAGGAATAAATATTGATTGAACTAATCATCTGATGAATAGAAACGAGATTTACCAGTGCACCAATATAATAGGCTATGTTAACTAGTTCTTTCATAGCGCATATGCTGCCCTTTCAACCCCTGACCCCATCCATTCACTTCTTAATGAGGGAAACCACAGGTGTTATAACGGCATTTATAGTGAATCAAGCTAAATATAATAACAATGTGGTTAACTAATGGCATGGGGGGTAGATTCTTATGAAAGGAAATATTGTGATAACAGTGTCACAAAATTATTATGCATTGCAGTCCACTTAGAATTTTGGCTTGCTCAGTTTATCTTTTAAAATATAGCTAAGAGGCCATCAATAAATTTTAAATCCTAGATTTGTTGTCTCCATAATAAGTACAAGTTTATTAGTGCTTATATAAGGAGTTAAAATGCTATTCGACATATATTTTACCTACATTGTCTAATATCTTGCATAGTAAGCATCAGGCACATTTAAAAATAACACAGAAGGTATAATATTTTTATACTTAATATAACATGCCATTTTTCTTCACTAGTTGTTATTTATAAATATTGGAAATAAAATATAACTTTATAATAATTACATGATAAATTTTGTTTTAAAATTAAATTGGGATATTCTTGGCTTAAGCATGTGCCACCAAATGAATGTGTCACCTTTTGCAAAAACATGAGGGCAAACAGTTGTTCAAAACACGCTTTTATAAAGGGGCAAAAGTAATTTGCTTTGACTTAAATGTGTTCACCTCTGCTTAGTGAATATTTTATTAACTGGTTGGGTATGCTGACTTTGTAAATTACTTTACTAGACAAGGTTTTAGTTGATGACATTTTTTTGTATGATTAGTTATCATATCATGTGGTCCAGGGTTATATTTTTCTAATCACAGAAATCACAGATATAAGCAAAGAAAGAGCAAATTGATCTGATTGTTTACCAAATTATTTTTTTTGGTACTAGCCTACAATATTTTATACTCATGTAAATCCAACATCCTGGCATTGTGGCACATAAGAAAGATTTGGGATGCTTAAAGGAAAATGCTAGATAGGTTTTATCTCAGAACAAAGCTTTTTTCCAATGCATATTACGACAAGTCAATTTTAAATCATATTTTAAAAATTTGTTAAGCATTCTCCTTTTTACATGAATTTCATTACAATTATATTGTTATCATGTAACAACAGCAGTTACATACCATTTTAATTTCAGATTAGAAGTGCAAAGGTTCTCTCTGATTTGGACATAAAATTATCTTTAAAAAAGAAACATCAAAAGCTTTTTTAAAAGGCCTTGGCATTTATAACCATTACTTGGCATGAAATAAATGAGTATTAGTGTTGCAAAAACATTTGCAGAATATTGTTCTATTTTAGTAGTCTGACTAGTCTATAAAAATATTTTCAATTACAAATTTTTCTCCTTCTTATTTGGAACCAAGTTTGATTCTCCCCTGTTCAGAAAACTTTGTCAAATTCATTGATCAACTTATTTCTAGGAGCCCAAATTAAAATATACTCTTGAATATGTGAGAATAAGATTATCTCAATGTTTCTATTTTCAGTTTTAATTTAAAAAGAAATAAACTCAAAGATTTCATCTTTTGGATATATATATATATCCAAATAGAAATATATGTGACTCATATTTATTTATTCATAATATATTTATCTATCTACTCAAAGCCAGGCACAGACCTGGGCTCAAGTTGCTAAAGTATAGTCAACTGGTGAGGCTCTGACAGCTATAATCAAAGTAAGAGCAGAACAAAATACAGTGGGACATTATCAGAAGGTCAGAACAGCTCTCACAGGAGATGGGCCTCTAAGGATGAGGAGAAGTCCATCTTTTGATTAATTTATCATAAATGAGGTTGTTTAAATTATAGTTTGTTGTATTCCTCAGTTGCCTTTCATAGTTGGTATTATGTGAAAGTTTATTGGCATAGAACCATTCCAAAAAAAGCATATTCTGACGTAGAGAAAGTAGTGGTATTGTTCTCAAATGAAACTTTTACTAGCAAAATAATTTGAAAGCCACAATTTTAAAAAATCTCTAAGGTAGTTCTTAAATTACAAAAAATAAAAAATAAAAAATGTACCAAAAGGAGACGAATATTGGTGTAAGGAAGAGAGTAACTTGTAAAAAAATTAAAAAGTATCACCAGCAAAAAAAAGGAAAAAGGAAAAATACTTTATAATAGCCCTATATGCTTGTTTTTTATAAAAGAAATTCCTATTTTTGTAAAAATAAGAAAATGGCTGATATATATTGAGTTTCTTGCTCTTTAACATTTAAGGTATTACCTAAAAATAGCGATATCTGCTCCAGAGAGTATCTTAGATTACTAGATATCAGGAAGAATAAAATTCGTGGGAGTAACAGGGTGCGTTGGCAGTGTCTGAGGGCCACACTAATATTCTTCAAACTCTTACATTCCAAGAACTTGGATAAAGGTTGAACTATGAATATTAAACTATAAAATCAACACATAATGGTCTTACAGACTTTTGAGCTATTCTCTCTCTCAAGCATCTTTAAGGAAGGAAAATCCTGGACTCCTAGACAGTAACAAAAATGTGAGTGTGAAAAGCAACTCTTGGCCGTGTTCATCCCAGCATTATCTATGGGTAAAATCACTGATCGGCCAAAAAAATAACCACTACAATTCATAATTGGGCTCTTCATTTTGAAGTGATAATTTGGCATTCTAGTTTTGAATGTTAGTTCTTGCAAGTTTAGTTCACCTGAATCCTCAGACTAAGGTCTAATCCACTCTGAAACACTGGCAAGATCAAGTTTCTGAACCTACAAAGCTGAAAACCAGATCTTGGGCTGGGGAGAAGTCACAGGAGTAAATGTCACCGTTTGAGACATCCAGGCAGCCAAGTGTCACTCTTAGTCATAACCCTCTACTTTAGCATGAGCCTCATCTTCAAATTTCTACATGGTGAGTCACGGAGTCATGTATTTTCAGTCTTGAAAAATAGATATATGTTTTTTAATGCTGATTATTAATTAGAATTTATTAGGCCAATGAGGCTTCTCTTCTGTTGTAACACATCCTGATACTAAAATGGCTATGGTGCTTGATCTGTTTACTTCTTGGACCTGGAAGAATTTAAGAAGTGGCTGAATAACCCCATTTCTTGGGGCTTTTTTTTTAAAAAGTGAGAGGTTAAAAGAGAGGGTACTAACTTTGAAAAGCTTTGATTGAACAGTTATTTAATAAGGCCACTGGTTTTCTGGATGCCTCTTCCCTCACCTGCTATTGTAATTCCTCCGGTGCTCTCATGTTATATGAATGGACACATACACCACTTCTTGTTATGCCTGGGCCAGTGTGCTCCTCTGTGTGGTAAATGGAGACTGAACTTTGGGAGAAAAGTGGTTTTATTTAACATGCTATATATAATAGACATCTAGATTTTTACTCTAGTTTGTATGAAAATCGGCCTACTACTTAGTAAATATTAAACCACTATTTTGATCTTTCCATTACAAAGACTTTTCAAAGTCAGTCTTATTACATAGGGTCAGAATGTGTTGTTGCTTGTAATTCTGAGAATATACAATTCAGACAGTAATAGTATTTTTATTTGTCTAAATAATGTAATAAAAATAATTAAAACTAATTACTTACCAAACTACATTTAAAAGATATTTAATTTCACCTGTCCAAGGCATGGTTCTCAAAAGTGTTTCATGTGCATTCTATCCGACTAAAATGAAAACCCATATTCTAAGTTTCTCAAGTAAAAATTTCATGTTATAGCTTGAGACAGAATGAACACGCAAGTCATATTTTATCATCCAGCAGCTGCTAGCTTCTAGATTCCAGAATCAAACAATAACATCCAAGTTTAAAGAACTTAGACATGTTGAGTTTCTAATGGATAATTGGCTGTGATTATCATTGTCAGGTCAAATAATAAAATTACTATATAGAACATTTTCTTGTATATAAGTTGTGCCTGGCACACAGTGAAGGAATTAAACTCTTTTCTTTTTAAAAAAGAAAAAAGAAACCTTGTCCAAATTTCCACAGTTTTTAAATATGAGCAAATGCTACACAGTCTGGTTGAATATAGTAACATTTGTTCAGAAAAACACATCACATCATTAAGGTGCAGTGTTTTATGGCAATAATTTGTTTTTGTTTTTGTTTGTTACAGAAACAAAATATTTCAGATAAATTTATGTAGGGATTTTTGTTTGCGGTACAATTAAATTTAAAGCAGACCAATATTCTGGATGGTGTTGTTTCCCCCCCCCTTCCCCCCCCCCCCCCCCGCTTTAAATACTGACTACCACTTAAAAGGCTTAATTCTAAGCACTTTTACCCTTGGAAATATATTTTCATTCTTGTGATTTAAGAAAAATTTCAGTACAAAAGAACAGGGCTTTTGGCCTACCTTTCCAAGAGAAACTCAGAAATATCAATAGTATGCTAATAAGGTAGCATTAACACCTTCCAGTTGTGTTTTTGTTTTATTTTGTTTACTAATATTACTAAAGGTTAATCTGATTGCCACCCCTGTCACAATAAATAGAAGTTTATTTTATTGGTTTTAGAAAGTGTTTTTTTGGTAATGAAATAAGTTTCTGAATTTCTTTCCACCGAAATTTCATTTATGATCTTGGAAAGGTTATCTAACATGGTTGACATGAGTACTGATTTAGAGTCAAAGATAGACACTCTTTTTATCATTTTACATGGCAGGGTTGCAGGTGACAAACCTCCTCTCCTCCCCCCATAGTGGATCAGGTTTAAATGTGATTCAACAGATCTTGATTATTGAGGACTTACTATGTAGAAGAGGCGATGCCTTCTTCTAAGACAATAGTCTCAAGCACAACAAAAGGGGTTTCTTGTAAAATTCTAAGGAATTTCTTAGATAATTTTTGTTTCACTTGAATTTCTTAAGTGGCCAGTGTTTTTAATCTCTTTTTTTCCTAAATGGGAAAAAATAGATGAATGACTTGTCCTGAATTATTTGTTAAAAGAAGTGGAGACCAGAATTTGACTTCAATCAGGGGCTTCTGACTCTGAGTCCAGTTCTATTTTCATTACTCTCTGCTTTCTCCCTTAGGCTGTACTATTTTTTGTCACCCCTACACCCACAGCAGACATCACTAATCAATCATGACATTAATACTTGCTAAGTCCAGATGCAGCCTCCATGATCATTTGGCCAGCATTGGCCCTCAGGTAAAACTTTTTACCAAAACTCTCAAGAGTGTTTTGACCATATGTAGAAATAAATAATTTTGTAGTAAAGCCATTATTATTCAATCACGTGATCCCCTTAAGCAAACCATAGTTCTCCATCGTTTTTACTCCTAAAATAATAGACATTTACCAATTCCAGAAAAAAATTAAAATAAATATTGTAGAAAATCTACAGATTCTGAATAGAAACTGGCCAGTAAAAATAATAACTAAGTTAAAGTATATACACTAAAATTTTTGTTACCATAATTATCCCCTCAGAGTTTTTAAAATATGATTTCATAAACTCAAATATGCCTTCATTTAAAGAGATTTCAAGTTTTTAGTAAAATTGCATATTTATAGAGGATTCTTCCACTAAGATCCTAATGTATCTGCATCTGCTATAAGGAAGGAAACAATGTTAGAAGAAATAGCTATAAAGACTGTTATGTCTCAATATAACATTCTTCTTCATTCAGTAAGCAACATGCACTTACCTCATAGTTTATAATGTTAATCCACTCATTTGTCTCTCAGCTTGTCAATTCTCTCCTCTGGTTTTTATGTTTGTCAAGAGGGAGATTATCTATCCTTGGGCATATTTCAAGTCAAACAATGGGTTGAATATACTACCATACCACCATTTACCTACCTGGGTTTAACTGATTCTGTCTGATTGGGATTGAAAGTCTCATCAGCACACCATTTTATCAAAGGCTTATTATCATCCTATTCAATTTTATGTTTTGTACAAGCATAAAACATTTTCTTAAGGAAAGAACCTTGACAACATTAAAAAGGTGCCATGTCTAATTGTGCCTAGCAATATAAAGAAAAAATGCAATTACATTTGACATTAATTCTAAATAAATGCAGAACTCTGCTCCTCCCTGACAATATTGCAATTTAATGTGTTTTGCATTTTGGCTGAAACATAATATTCCTTACATCAAACTATTATTTACATGGTTAAATTTTATGCTTTCAAATTAAGTCCATTCACATTTCCTTAAAAGTACATTTATTAGTTCACTGTTATTGATTTTTCAGGCCTCTTCAGCATATTCCATGCTATACAGACATAGCTAGAAACACCATCCTACCCCATCATTTATTTTCCAGCACTCAAATTGATCTTATTATATAATGGTCCTGACTCCCACAACTCAACTGACCACAGACACTATTAAGAAAGAAAATGGATTGCATCAGAATCTGCATTGGATTGTCTTCATCTTATACTAAGCAATCCTGTATGTTTAATAATATCACATTGGGGGGAAAAAAAAGAAGTAAGGTTGTCTCAGGTGATTCTCTTTGTTTTACCTCTTATAAAATACCTTCTTTGCTTGGTCTGTCTTTTAGAAATTGCAGTATATTTCTTCAGACTCATTAATTCTGTCAGTCTTTGTACTGTGACTGCTTTTAAGGAAAATTCTGAAAACATTTTTAAAAGAAACTCAGTAAACTTGAGAGGAGCTGACAGATGCAGTCTCATCTTTTTACAAATGTAATAGCAGGGAAAATTAATAATAATATCTTCTCTGTGTTTAGTGCTCTATAGTTCTCAGTGAGCTGCCGTAGATGCCCTCTGGGTAATCCATACAGCATCCTTGTAAGCTATGCAGGATAGGTATGAATAGCAATGTGCCCTGGGTGGCTAAGCCCAAGGAAACCCCAAAATAGAAAGAGTGCTTTTTAAGAGTTTAAAAATGCAGTCTCAACACCTTAAAAAACAGTCCCAAAATAAAAAAGCAAACACTTGTTTTATAAAAAGAGGAAATATAAATGGCTAATAAATAATTGGAAAGGTAGAGCTCAACTTCACTTATTAAAGAAATTAAAACACCTGTCAAATTATGGAATGTTGTGATGAATTGGACACCCTTGTGTTCTAGAGTAGGGGTTTATATTGGTACAGTCATTGAGCCTATACCCTTAAAAATGACCATATTCTTTCGCCCAGTAATTCACACTCTAGGAATCTTTCTAAGAAAATAAACCAAAGTAGCAAAAGCATATACCTAAAAGCACTATAGCCTCATTATGATATTTGCAACAATATAGGAACACTTTGGTTTACTGTTCTTTATGGCACATTTTGATTTAGTAGGTACTCACTGTTAAACCACTATATATTCACTGTGTATGTAATATATGTCACTAGTATTAAATGTTTATATGAACCTGACAATGTGTTTTAGTTTCTAGGGTTAAAATGGTGATCAAGAAAGATATCATCCCTGACCTCACTAAACCTAAAGACTAATATAAAGGTTGGAATGCAAAATTACACATTCTGTCTGATCTAAATTATACAAAATGCACAAAAATTTGAAGAAGACATACAATTTTTAAAATCACCTTGGGATCTTAAGATATCAGGTATCTGGTTTTCTTATTTATTACCATTTCTGTTCTTCCCAAATTTTCTACACATTCTCTGTAGATTAATCCTAAATGTCAAAGTAAGTGCTCCAAATAGTAGTAAGGCTATTCTTTATCCACAACTTATTGTTTTTTAGCTCATCCATTTCCCTGAGGTCAGCTGGCATGATAATAAGGTTAAGGTTGAAAGTTTAATGGCTCATAGAGAAAATTAACTTATTTAATATTTACACAACTATTCACTCATTCATTACGAAACATTTATCAAGGACCTTTTATGCACCAGGCACTACCTTATGTATTAAAGATACAGGGTGAATATGTTTCAGTTCTATCCTCTAAAGAGCTTAAGAGTCTAGTCTTCTTGGAAGCCATATGCTGTAATTCATAATGAATAGTGAAAATAGCAATATAAAATAATAATAATAATAATAATAATAATAATAATAATATACAGTTTAAAAAACTTTCTCCATCATTAGGAAAAGAAGCGTTCTGCCTGATTAATTTCTTAAGGGTAGGTTAATATTGCCTTTTTTGTCTCTGAAGGCTCATTTTGATTTGAGAAATATATTGCTTCAAATGTTGAAGGAAAGATGAGAATAGGATACTCATATAGAAAAATTAATCAACTTTCCTTCATTTTACCTCAATTAAACTAGCCCATATCTAGCCCCTGACAACACTGTGGGGCTTTGCAATCCTTAGAGATGTTAAAGAACACCAGCACAGACACACTTAGACCTCAAAATATAAGAATATGGAGGATGCATTGATTCCTTTTGGTGGGATTGTGGGAAATTTTAAAATATTGCTATGCTTTAAGGTAGATGAGGAATCTGATTTGCCCTGAAGGCTATTGGAAACTTGTTGCTACTTAGTAGAGCAGAATTCAAGTATGATGTTCATTGCTCAGGTGGTCTTCATTCCTGGGCACTCATACACCTAAGTCAATGGTTCGAAACAGGTGCTGATTTTGTCCCTACCATTTTGACAGTTTGTCCTAAATTTATTGGGGTGACATTGGTTAATAAAATTATATAGGTTTCGTGTGTACAATTATATAGTACATCAACTGTATATTGTATTGTGTGTTCACCACCCAAAATCAAATCTCCTTCCATCACCATGCTATACTCTCTTCTGTCTTCTCCCACCCCTTCTCCTCTATAATCATCATGCTGTTGTCTGTATCTATGAGGTTTGTTTTTGGTGTGGTATTTTTTTTTCTTAATCCCTTCACTTTTTAAACCCAGCCCTGCAATACTCCCCACCCCCCGACATCTGTCAGTCTGTTCTCTATCTATGAGTCTCTTTCTATTTTGTTTTTAGTTTATTTTGTTCATTAGATGTCACATATGAGTGAAATCATATGGTACTTATCTTTCTCAGACTGGCTTATTTCACTTAGCATAATGCTCTCCAGATCCATCCATGCTACTACAACGGGTAAAAGTTCCTTCTTTTTTTTTACGGCCAAGTAGTATTCCATTGTGTAAATGTACCACAGTTTTTTTATCCATTCATCTACTGATGGGCACTTGGGCTGCTTCCAAATCTTGCCTTTTGTAAATAATACTACAATGAACATAGGGGTGCATATATTCTTTCAGATTTGTGTTTCAGGTTTCTTTGGATATATTCCCAAAAGTGGAATTGCTGGGATATAGGTCATTTTGACACATTTGGCAATGTCAAGAGCCATTCTTGGTTGTCACAATTAGGAAGATGCTGCTGGCATCCAGTAGGCAGAGGTCAGGAATGCTGCTAAACATTCCACAATGTACAGGACAGCTCCCCCAAACAAATTCTTCTGCCCCAAAAATATTCATAGTGCTAAGATAAAGAAACACTGTCCTAGGAGTAGATGAAGGCTTTCTAAATGCAATCACGTTACAGATCATCAGTTTTCTGACATATTCTCTGAGAAACCTGGTTCCTTTTTTTCACCTTCCCTTTCATAATAACTCCACTTCCACTGCACAAAAGAGAGACCAAACTCTCACTCATTTCAAATAATTTCAATATGTACATGGTTCCCAAGATGGAAAAAAGTTCCATTGCACTAAAACCCAGGGACAATTTGAAATATTGATTTTCATACTGAGAAAGGGAATGATTCTAATTAGTGGGTAAATATTTTTGTAAATCGGGAAGTTTCCATGTCTTTACTTTCAACAAAAATTAAAGACCTAATAGACTTGGCAGTTATAAATCATTAAAAATTGTTTGGATGATAGAATGCTATGTGATTTGAGACATATACTTCAGAAGGAGTTTAAAGAAGTGAGTTAAGTTGCTATGGCAAAATTAGTTCCACTTGCATGTACATAGTTGTGCAAATACGTTTTTCAATACTTAAATTTCTGAAACCAAAAATAGGAAAAGAAGTGATGCTAAACTCCATTACAGTCTAGTAGTAACTAATAGACAAGTATAGGTAGTAGAACTAACTGGAAGAAAAATAGAGCCCCATCTGGCTTATTAAGAGTTGAATTTCCTTTAAATTTATGTTTAGTAAATATAGAATTTATAATATATTTGTGTAATTCTTATCAATTGTGATTTAGTGATAATGATAACAATAAATCAATCCAGAAGAAATGTTAACACTTAGGATTCATGTCTGCAGGGGGGGGGGAGGGAATGTTATATATAAATATAAATACACATTTTTATTGCAGAGAAGTATAACTAGGTGATTAATAAAAGACTTTCAAATATAAAAATTTTGATTTAGAATAAAATTGTGTGTAAGGAGTGAAATGAAAATATGAATTTAAGGAGAAAATATATATAGTAAAATTTCTATTACAGAAGTCCTTATTTATGATTTTCTTTTCAAATGTATCATATGGATGTCAAAACACTTTGAGATTTAGATTCCATTAATATATTTAAAGAGTGATTAGTCAGTTTTATTATAAAACATATAATCTAAAATGCCTCAGAATTGCATCCTTTTGCAGTGGTATAGTATATATTATATAGTCTGCTTTTACAAGAGTTCTAGGTTGAAGGGGAATGCTCCAAGACCACAATTCCTAGTTCATGGTGGTTTGCCCAGTTTTTGTTTGTTTGTTTTTTTCTGGTCCTAATTGCTGGCATCCTAATTGCTTCGGAACTGCATTAGATTGAGTACCTAGGTAACAACTGTTTCAAACTCTAAGAAGAACCAAGTATAATAAGCTGTTCTCTATGAACTTCTCTGAGATGACGAGGCACAGTCATACCTGAGAGACTTGGACAATAATCAACTGTCCATTTCACCCATGTTTCTAAAGTGGCAGTGGTCTGTAGAAATTCTAGATGACCACCAATCTCAGAATCAGTGGTATAAAAGCAATATTGTCCTCAAAAAAGAGGTACTTCAGGACATTCCACTAAATCAGGAGTCTGCAAACTTTTTCTGTAAAGCCCAGATAGGAATGTTTTAGACTTTATGGCCCATGTGGTCTCTGTTGCAACTACTCAATTTTGATGTAGTAACACCAAAGCAGCCATAGTCAGTATGTAAATGAACAATCATGACTGTGTTAATAAAACTTCATTTACAAAAACAGATGGCGGGCAAACTGTGGTGGGCAGTTGCTTGCTGACCTCATACTGGACTGTCAATTCCCTGAGGACAGAATCCATGTCTTGTTGAGCTTTGTATTCCCATCACCCAGCACAAAATCTGACATCCAATAAATGTTAAGTAACTGAATGAAAGTTTTAAGACTTAAGAGGATAATATATATAAAAAATATGCTGAAATACCACAAAGGAGAATAAGCAAAGAATTATAAACCTCATAGAGCTTAGATATTAGCCAAGGAGATCTATTTCTAGAAGTACTAGGCAGCTTGGCCACAATTAATAGAATGAGTCTGTAGTATATTATTTATACACATACCTATGTTGACTAATTAGTTAATATTCAAGTATAACTTCTTACATATTTATCTTCTCTATATTTTTAACTCCTTGAGGTCAGACATCTTTGAAGGCCCAGCTCTAAATTCTATATCTTATCCACACACACTAGGTTGTTGAAACTTAAAATTAATTATGGATGAGGAAAGGTAACCCCAAAAAATGGCCAATTAGCTAATTGGTCAACAAATATTTGGTGTTTCTAGTATGTTCTAAACATTATGTAGTTGTTGGAGAAAATTCAATGAAGAAAATATATTTATTAGAAAAATAAATACTACATTGTGCTTATTATGTGGCATACCCAGGTCTAATTTCTAATAAATGTTAACTCAGTTAATCCTCACAGCAAACTTGTGATAAAATAGTGCTTATTATTAAGTTTATTTGATAGGTGAGGAAACTGAGATACAGAAAGGTTAAGTAACTTATCCAAAATCACTCATCTAGTAAATGGCAAAACTGGGATTCAGGCCCAGGCAGGCCACCTCCTGAGTCTGTGTTCTTAACCATTGCAGAATGCTGTCACTTTCTTAAAGAAGTAAACTCCTGAGGTTTCTAAAGGACAGATGTGAATTGTTAACTAATACAACGCAATATGCAATTGTCCAAGGACCTCTGTAACTGATAAAATCTAGATGAGTTAAGAAGTGAGAGGGTCAATGTTACAGTGATAGGATGAACTTTGTGGGAAGTCGCATTGAACCAAACCTTCACATTGGGCAGAATTTTATCAGCAAGGAACCTTAAGAAGCTTTTCAGGTGGAAGGACAGAGTGAACAGAAGTTTGGGGACAACATTGTAAGGCAGAATGTGTATAGCACCCCAAATGAAACAAAGTGTAAAAGAAGAAACTGACTTTTACTCCACCCTTACTATGTGTCAGATTATGTCCTTGAACACAGAGGGGGCTATTTACAATCCCAGACATGAAAGTGAGACTGTCAGGTTTCAATCCAGCCTTTACTACTGTGTGGGTGGATCTGGGCAATTTACTTAACTTCTCTGAGTCTCAATTTTTTGTAAAATGAAGATAAATACCTGCATCATGGGGTCATTGTAAGGGTTGAATTACATGAAATAACAGTATGAAGTATTTACATAGTGCCTTGGTATTTAATCCTCATTAAGTGCTTTATTTTTGTTCCTTAATATTTATTGTCACAAAACAATGTGAAGTGTTGTCTCTATGATGCAAATGAAAAAAACTAAGGTTCAGAGAGTCCGAGACCAACATCTACAACATATGTTTAATTTTTCAAGTAGAATGGGCTTCCCAGAGAGTTCTCATTGGGAAGTAGAGATTTGGTTAAATAGAGAAAAGAATTGAGAGGTGCTGAAATGTCAAATTAAAAGCTTTGTTGTACTAAGATGAATTTAGAATGTTGAGGCGCTAATGTTTGAACTTTGGAAAAAAATTAAATATATGACTATACCTTGTTTAAAATTTGCATTTAACAATATAGGGGTCACTGGATAAAAAGAGGAGTCAAGCAAAAGTAGAGAGAGGGGGTCTGGAGACTTGGTCTGGCGTATGCCCGCGTCACAGGTTTAGCTGATCTCTCAGTTGCCCCCTTAGACCTGTCTCATAGTAAGTGTCCTCACTTTCACCTAACAGGTTTAATGAACCTGTCAACTTGATTTTAAAACATTGAGTACAGCAATGCATCCAATTACAGAGAAGAAACTCAAGATTGTTATGATAGTTTGGTGTGTTTTTTTCTTACATTTATTTACATTTGTTCAGCGAGATCTGGTTGAAAAGCTTATAGACTCAACATTTACCAGATATAAATTGCAATGTTTCCCCACATTCCATCCCACTGAATATTATTATACTCATCAAGTATTTTTGTGTAATAGGTTTTTTTTTTGGGGGGGGGGGGTTGTTTCTTTGTTTTTGTGAATGTTGATCTGTTCTTTTTGGGGAGCTCACCACCTTTCAAATGGAAACTATCTAATATTTCATTTTACTATACTTTGCACACAAACTTTAAAGATCCCACCAAAATTTTTTTTCTTTCTTTCCTCTTCTTCCCACTAAAAATTAAAACTTCCATTAGAAAGACTCCTCAAACATTTCATTTGAATCTACTTTCAAATATACACCACAAAATGCATGTACGGTTTAAAAAAAAACCAACCCTCAAGTTCTCCATTACTATATCTTATGACAAACAAATGCATGTATTCATCATTTAATTTTTAGGATTCCTATTGGGGGTTCATAATTTCAATGGTACTTTCTGCCATAATGGAAGATACTGACATTAGGAGATCTAAATTGTTAAACTTATGTAACTTGTATTATACTCAGCCCAGCATCTTATGGTCTAATTAAATACAAACCAAGTCAGTTGGCAGAAAAATAGTGTTATGGTGCAGATATTAGCACCTTGTTAGCAGTCCAAAACCTGCTTTCTCAGGCAGAACCTATTTCTGAGTGCAAAGTTTTATATAGATAAAACCTGTAATGTTTGGAAGGCATTTGATGAATTTATATTTGAATGGGGGGAAAAGTATTTTCTACTGGACATTTTAAGTTAAAACAAACAAAAACCCAGTCCAGTATTCTTAAACACAGTGGGCATAGTCCCAAACCATTACTTTTTAGGTTCCAATTTCTAGAAAAAGTAAAGAAATTTATTAATTCATGCCACTATATGATAACTGATTATATGAAATACATTGTAAATGTGTTATATAAATGTCTTTTAAGGTTTATGTTCCCCTCGTATAGATCTGTATTTTTTCATCATCATCCCTAATTTTTATTGATCACTTATTATGTGCTGGGCACTGTTTTGCCTACTTCATATTAATTACCTTAGTCAATAATTTTAAAAAACTCCTTGAAATTGGTGGTAGGTTTTCTTGCACATTTCACAGCTAAGGAAAATGAAGCATGGAGAGGTTAAGTAACTTGTCCAAGGTCACCCGGCTAGCACCTGGAGGAGCCAGGATTTGAACATCAGTTTTTAACAGCTGTGCTGTCTCCTCCTCGCACTCACTTATGGTCCAAGGATGCTGCAAGCTGATTTCCTCCTCGTGTTCTGTCTTGTCTATCTCAGAGGCCCTTCCTGGGGTACACGACCTACAGACACCTCTCTGACTCTGCCCAACCCCAAGCTAGGTGAATGGTCTGGGGAAATGATCCGTCCATCTTCCTCTTTAAGCCATGCACAATATTAAAACATCCCTCTTTGGCACCATTAATGAAACATCTGCAATGAGAGGCTGATTATTCAAAATCACTCAAAAGCATGTCTGTCTGTTATAAATGTGCATTTAGAAAAATTGCCACCAATGACCATACACTGCACCTGGCCCTGAATCAGCCTGCCTTAATTTGAGTACGTGTGGCTCACACCCAAGTGCAAGCAGTATCCAACACAATGATAATTTGCTGTCTCACAAAAGACAGGCTGTCTCCTGGGGATTCAGAGGAAAATGTTCTAGATTTTAAACCAGGAGGCATTTCGCTGCCCCTAACTGACTGTACCCTTGGCAAGTCACCTCTGTGGCCCCGCCTCCTCATCTCTAAATAAGATGGTCTCTCGGGTCCCTCCAGCTTTCAGAGTGCATGGGCTCATGCCTTGGAGGATAATACTTAGACACATTGTTACCAGGGTTGTTTCTTGGTTTGCTTTAGTTAGAAAAGAAATGGAGGCTTTCACAGATAAGGTAACCAGTCTAAAACCAAATAGGTATAGGGTGTGCACAGTGGGATTCCAACTCAGAGCCACATGACTCCAAAATCCTAACCTGGGCTGTCCTTTGTGATTCTAAAATCCCTACAACATGCCTGGTCTCCAATTTATTAGAATTATAGTGAGCCCAGCCAGAGTGGCTCAGTGGTTGGGCGCCAACCTATGAACCAGGAGGTCTGGGTTCGATTCCCAGTCAGGGTTGCGGGCTTGATCCCCAGTGTGGGGTGTGCAGGAGGCAGCCGATCAATGATTCTCTCTCATCATTGATGTTTCTCTCTCTCTCCTCCCCCTTCCTCTCTGAAATATATATATATATATATATATATATATATATATATATATATATATATATATTTTTTTTTTTTAAACAAGTGTAATGAATGTCCATGTAGTCCCATAATCTTACAATACACCAAACAATACAATATTCATTGGGGCTATAGTAAAGGTCACAGATATCAAAAGAAAAGTCTGATTGTTCTTGAATTCTATTTTAAGGCATATCACTGAGAAATTTAGCCTCAGTCGCATTGATTCCCTGGTAAAGGAGTTTACCGAATCCTTTCCCAAGAGCACGTTCTTCCCCAAGATATACAGAGAGACCTCAAGGGCCTGAAAACGTGGAAGCTGCATTTCCTGGAGACAGAGGAGAGGCAGGCCCAGAAAGGCGGCGGGTGTGAGTGGTACCCTACCTCCTGCACAGCTTTGCTGGCGGCTGGTCCGTGAGCGTGTGCTGCGCGGGGAAGTATTTAGAGAAGCCAGGGCGGGTCGCCTGTGTGGGAGATGGGAGAGTTCAGCGAAGGGAGATACTTTAGCCTTTCCTTCAAGTACACCTCCCTCCTGAGTACATTTACTTCCATCACAATGGACGAGAAGAGATCCTTGCTTAGTGGTGCGGAACCCTTGAGACCTAATTTAGCTTTTATAGGAAATTCAAAAAGAGAGAGAGAGAGACGGCACCAGAGCCAGAGAACAGAACAAAGATATGAGCTTGTACAGGGAATATTGATACTTCTGGACTGCCTCTGTAACTCTTCGGAAACGAAATTTTCTAAGTAAATGCTGACTTGGACGTTTCTGTGGGTGGAAGGCCCGAGCTCCTCCCGCGGAACAATGCGCTGCCCTAATCATCTTTACAATTCCCGGCAGTCTGTCGTCTCGGGAGCTCGGTTCATTGGTTTTTATGCTGTGAAGGTCAGCAAACATTTTTGGAAAAATAAATTTTCCCTTTTTGAGTTCTTAAATGTGCCTTTATTCACAAGGAAAGTTACATAAATGCAGATTTAAAATGCAAGCTGTGCCTGATGGTACCGTTGATCTTTTTTTTTTACTCACATTTCAGAGGAATTTCCAAGAACTTCACCGCATCCTTTGTTAACTACATATCAATTAAAATACCTCTGAGAGGCAGGTACAATATCGCACTCTTTGTTATCCTTCTCCAACAGCGAAAGGCCCACTTTCAGGTAGAAAGAGGGAGATGGGGGGAAATAGTCTGCCCTTAAGGATTTCACAGAAGATGAAGAAAGACTCTTTTTCCCAGTGCTGTAGGGGGGGGGGGGGGGGGAAATTAGAGGTTTAACCAGGCAATCAGTGGGAAGATAAGACCAGAACATAGATATTCTTATACTTCTCTCCTATTGTAGCCACGAAGTCTAATAAATTATCATGCACAAGCAATTTTGCCACACAAATATAAAGTTGTTAGTGCAAAGAGCCCAAATTATTTTTGTGGAGGCAGACTGTTTTTAAAAAGAAGAGAAAGCGGGCGGGCGGGGGGGGGGGGGGGCGAGGAAAACACTGAGCTTTGAAATGAAGCATCTTCCTACCCTGTTTACTTTCTGAGTCAGCTGGGATCCTCTTCCTACCCCTCTGGGTCTCCGTTTTCTCACCTGTCCAATAAGAGACTGAGACCTCCTTCACTGGATAGGTACAAGAATGAAAGAGGCAATAAATGTCAAATATAGCAGATACTTCATTAGTAATATTATTATTTCCTGATAGATAGCAATCATATGT
Source organism: Cnephaeus nilssonii (assembly GCF_951640355.1). Lineage (NCBI taxonomy): Eukaryota > Metazoa > Chordata > Mammalia > Chiroptera > Vespertilionidae > Cnephaeus > Cnephaeus nilssonii. The sequence continues at coordinate 40,103,167 of NC_137085.1, read as the reverse complement.
AATGTTTGCACTTTTGAAAGTTAGAGATTAACCGGGGAACTTACATGCATGGATGCATAACCCATGGACACAGACAATAGTGTGGTGAAGGCCTGGGAGGGGCAGGTACAGGGAGGAGGAGGTCAATGGGGAAAAAGGGAACATCTGTAATACTTTCAACAATAAAGACAACTTAAAAAAAAAAAGTTAGCCTTAAGTAGTTCCACTGCATTTGACATGCCACTCGTATTTGTAGGACTGGCTTGCTTTTTGCTTTTCTGGATACTGTGAACCTGTCTGTGGCTCTGTCAGTCTTGCATCCTGTCTGATAACAAGCTCAAGCATTATCATTAACCTTAGAGTCTTTCACATCCTTTAGTCTATTTACTATCTTTAGCTCCACATCACTTTAGGTATGCTAGATATGAATACAAAATACATGTATAGATAAATTTTTATATAGGTAAATATATGTTATATATAATTTATATAAAAAATCATAAATTCTGTGATTTAACCAATTAATTAACCAGGCCAAGATGTTAAATTGAGGCAATAATCACACATAAATAACAACATATTTCATTTATTGGGCAACTGGGTGCTAACTGGCATTTCCTGCCAGCTAGAAAAATGCATCAAGATAACAACTTCCCAGTTTCCAATACCTGCTGTTAACAACAACATGGTTTACCACTAATGCATTAATCACCAATCGTAGAAGTCTGGAAGCTGAAAGAAAGGAGAGGTCCTCTTGTGTTTATTCTGGAAAGATGATTTATTCAAAATAATGTTTTCACTTAGGGGTCTAGTGATTCAGATGGTGAAGTCCAGCTGTAACAACAACAGTATCATGTAGAAAAATAACCACATGTATACTGAATCCCTTGAAAGTTTTCCATAACAGATCTAGGGATGATAAATCATGCACTCATTCTATAATTAATTAAAGTGGTCCTTTTCCTTCACCATAATCCAAAAGGATTAGCCCATGACCTTTAGTTGGATAAATCAGGGGGCCATATTTACTCTGCTGTGCAGAAGTAAATTCAGATTGTAAAATCTGACCACCCCTCCTCCCCCAAAATTCCAAACACACCCACAAGGGAGCCCTTTCAGAAACTTTAGAAGAAAACTTCACAGCAAATAACAAATTCAACAATAAACAATATCTCTATACTAAACAGCACAGATTTCAATCATCTATTTTAGAAACTTTCCTTAGGAATCTCCTGAAACTTCATGGTCATGTCATCTGGTTATTGAGTTGGGAAGATAGGAAAGCCAAGAGAGCCAGCCTTCTACAGTTTATCCCTAATCTCAGATTGTCATGAGACTGATTTTTCATCATTGTGTCCCAATTGCCCAACACCGTACCTGTCACATGGGCGTCTCTTGAATAAAGGCATCCTGGGAATGCAACCACACCTCGTTTCACTATGTGTAATAGTATAAAAGTAGTTAACCTCCTTCAAATGGCTTACTATGAAATTATAAGGACTGCTAAAGCAACATTGTGCAATACTCCAACCTTTCATAAATATGCTCCTTGTATATTACCTCCAATATTCTTGCTCCTGGCTGCAAGAAACCCTCGTTCTATTCCTGCCTGGCTTTTGTTTTCTGTTGTCATTCTCCTGATGCATTCAATAAAAATTTATTGAGCAATCACTTAAGATCTTTTTTCAACAAAGCAGAAGATGGATGAATGAATGGATAAATGGGTGGACAGATAACTTTCTTTTCAGAGAACAGTTATAGTCGCTGAATTTTAGCAGCACGCTTTTAATTTCAGTTTTACATTTTCAGCTCTCTTAAGATGTTTATTGTCTTTGGAGAATTGCATTGTGCTGAACTTATTGATTTCCACTCAGCATGTTGAAAACGCCCATTACTTGATACATCCTTAATATAATAATTGATATCAAGCATTTTTAGATTCAAAGTAACTGACATAGAAATATCACAAGCCATTATAATAATAGAAGGTAGAATTCACCACATGGATTTTATCACATTATTTTCTGAATTATCAGAAAAATAATTTCTGATAATTCAGAAAATAATGTGATAAAGGCCAGGAAATTGAGTTCTCATTATTAACCCAAGTGCTGATCATGAATTGGTGACACAGCAGTGGATTCAGTGTTTACTCCAATAAGGGCAAAGTCTCATTCTTTCACTTTGCTAAGATAAATCATATAATTTGGTGCATTGTCTGTGAGTTTTTTCCCCAAGAGGATGGTGTTGATATTCAGTTTTTAACTGGTTACTAAAAAGAGGAACAGCATAAATCAGAATCTGTGTAGGTTATTCTTCACAAGGAACAACCTGTAAGCTGAAGTCATTGTTTGGCTTTCCATTGTACCCAGGTAATAAACTAAAGAATGGAAGAAAATGTTTTGATGAATAGGGACATCACTGCAAATCACTATTAACCTACAAAAAGGAAAAGAAGAAGGAGAATACAAGAGGCCAGTGAGCATCTCTTTCCTGGCATCTAGTTCTAGCAAGTCCTTATTTAACCTAACACATCACATTGATTTATAGGGTGGGGATGGTACCATTGAGTTTAGGTGTTTCACAAGCAGTAAAGATTTGGTTGGTATTTCTTGAAGTTTCACTTGAGTTGTTAGCTGTTGATTCAAATTTTCTTTCCTATAATCCTCTTTAATTTGCTATCATCTTGTGTTTTCACCTTACATTCTCTTAACATTTATATCTTTTTGTTCCCTGTCATTTCTCAGTTTTTTCATCATCTCATAACTCTCCTCCTGGGGATTGATTCCTTTGCTCTCTCATTTTGTCATATTCTCTTCCACTTTTTCTTCTTTTTTTCCATTTCCATTCACTTTATCTCAATAGTCTTCTAGGATTTTTTATTTTGTTTTGTTTTCCTAGTTTGCTTGACCCATATTCTCATCCTTTTTTCCTTAATCTTCCCATTTTCAGTTATTGCTTTAAACACCTCTACCTTTGGCAAAAGTTTATCAAAAGTGCCATTAGATTACAGAAGAAAAGATCTCAAAATCTCTTTCTTGTATCTTTTCAAACTGGGTTAAAAGCATAAATCCATATTTACAGGCCATGGCACTGACACAAAAGTATGTTCGTCTGTATTGTTAACATTTCACAACTAGAAAGCTCCAGCCAGAGCTTAAAAAAAATTTTTGAGCCTAATTGTCAGTGTCTCATAATCAAAAGTTAAAAGAAAATATCACCTGTGATGTCGATATTTTCAAAATTAGTTTTCTAGCTAAACTCTTTGTCGTGGAGTCTATAAAACCAAACACTTTTTAAACTTAATTATTTTAACAAGGATAAGTAAGCTGTTGTTTCCTGTTGAATCTTCCTTCTACAATTAATATTAAGTGTGGCCTGACAGTTTTGATGAATTACTTATAGAGCTGCTTGGGTTTATGCTCAGTCTTTAATTCCTGAGTTCTGAAAAACTCGAGACTACCTCAATGGTATTCCATCCCAGAGCTAACAGCATGAAAATTATTGTCATGACGTCATTCATTGGGTCAATCACAAATTTTTTAGCAAATATTGTGTGCCCAGACTTGTGCTTGATTCTGAAAGAGGAATAAAGTGAAACTCTCATCAGATACTGAGCCAGGTACACAACCAAGCAGTAATGACAGTATAGAGCAATAGGCCAGAATAGAGTTTTACATAAAGGGCTCTGAGGTCATAGGAGAGGGGACTTAATCTGCCTTAGGTCTGGGAAGGCCTGAAGAAAGGTGGGATTCCTTCACAGGGAGGAACAGTTAAGGTCAACACAAGCAAGAGAAATATCCAAAAAAGAATTCAGTTTTATTAGATATGATGGAAAACAAAATTGGGGAAAAGCTCGCTATGATGATTGATACTACAGCTGTATCATTATTATCTCATAGATACTAAGTCTTAAGAGATCTTGAAAGAAATCCAAAGGTCTTGACTTCTACTAAAAAGCTAATTAACTTTATTTTTTGCTGACCTTTTCATTTCCTTCCCATGAGATGAGCTGGTGATTTAAATACATGCATGAAAAGGTTCCACTAATTTATAGAAGATAACGTTTAAATATTTATTCTATTGTTTGCTCAAACTATTCCTGCGGTCTCCTCTCTATTTGCATAATGTAAATACCTTTTTTACAACAACATAATTCTTTCCATCCCTGATAATCATGGCTTAGATCAACCATCATAGTTCAAATATGAAAAGCAGAAATTCAAAAAATATATAATACTTGTCTTTATTTTATACTTAAATAATAAAAAAGAAAAAATAGTGTTATATATCCTGTAAAGATCATATATGGAAACCTAATGATCTTTTAAAAACTTTTTTTAAAATATGTGTTTGATTCTAATTAGATATAATGAGGGAGGGAAATTGTTTGTTTTACCCTGGAATTGCTATAGCACAAAGCTAAGGGTATACAAGGTATTCAAAAATTACTCATTAAGTAATATTTAATTTTACTTAAAGCTGAATCTACTAAATGATCTACATCCCAAATGCTGATAAATAAACACAAAGGATTAATCCAAACCATATCATCTTTAGATCAAGAATGAGGATTTTAAACTCCTGGTTTTCAGAAAACAAGCAATATTTCATTTTGTCAACTGAATGGAGAAAGAAGAGTGTGCTTACGCGCTATAATCCCTACTGTGACTGATTAAATCATTTGTAAGTAAAATGTAGACGTTATAAAGAGTTGGAGGTCATACTGATTTTTCCTTACTAGCTAAAGGCTTGCATGCCATATAAAATGAATCTAACATCAAGGCAGGGAGAAGTTGTGCTGCCGAGATCCTTTTTAAGAAATCCGTAGGAAACCGAACAGTTGTATAGTCTAGTTCATAAAGTCAGGCCATAGGGTAATGGAACTTTATTTTTACTCTTTCTTAGAGAAAGCTAGATATTTATCTTTATAATTGGTCAAATAATCTTTAGGTTTCCATCTTGCATTTCACTTGTTATTAGACCAGTCAGGTTTTCTTCCTGTGCCCCTCTTCAAAGGACAAGAGGCTACCACACCCACAATTAGATTTTCACTCTGTCAACGCAGCAAGTCGGCAGGTATGTGGGAAACCTGATTTATGTTCAGATGTTCCCATGGGCTGATGAATAAATGTACCTGTTTCAATTTTTATAGTGAGTGTAGAATTCTACTGTTTTTGTCTTGAACCCCCATTCTAGCAGCACCCTCATGAATGTTCATATGTGCTTTCTGAAACCTATAATTAAATCAGAATCTCTTATTAAAAGTATCCCAAGTAGCCCAGCCAGTGTGGCTCAGTTGGTTGGGCGTCGGCCAGTGCACCACAGGATTGCCAATTGGAGTCTCAATGGGGGCGTGAGATGGATGTCTCCCTCTCACATCCATGTTTCTCTCTCTCTTCCTCTCCCTTCCTCTCTCTCCAAAAATCAATAAAAAATATATTTTTAAAAGTATCTCAAGTAATTTTAACACAGAACCAGGACTAAGAGACATTGAGGAAACAAATGCAAACATAATTGCAAAAACACTGCTTAGAAATACATATGTGATATAGTAAGTTAAAAACAAAATGATGGCTCCTAATTTATAGCTTCTTCGTGCACATTCATTTTCACAATAAGAAAACCAAAATGGATGATAAAATACTCACCTACTTTGGAATCACCCAAGTTGGGATCAGCCCCGTGGTTGCATCAGATTGACTGGGGAATTTATTTAAAATGCAGACTACTAAATTAAAATCTCTAACCGAGGGGCCCAATAATGTAACAAATACCTACTTTAACAAAGACCCTCAAATGTAGTCCACACTACAGCTGAAAATCCATACCCTAGCTAACTCACACACTTTCCCCTTAGGAAAACAAAGGCTTGCATTTAATTTTGAAGTTTGCCCTAACCCCTGTGTGGGTCAGTGGTTAGAGCATCAGCTCCTGCAATGAAGGGTTGTGAGTTCTATTATCAGTCAAGGGCATGTACCTGGGATGCAGGTTCGATCCCCAACCCCAGAAGTCTGCCATGACTTCTGTGTTTTTTTTTAATTATGTAATTATAATCAATTTCAGAATACACATCTGCAATAATATCAAAGAGACACTTAGGGCAAAGTAGGAGACTCGCGGCTAACCAAGAAAAAATCAGGTAAATATGCATTTCAGAAATTTATGCTTTAACATTCCCAAAACAAACAAGACAATAAATACCAACAATAAATAATAATAACCAATTCCAACCCCCCAAAAAACAATAAAAATTAAATGTTAAAGAAGAGACATTCTGGGACACACTGGTAGAACCAGGACTAATGAGTCGAAGTTATTAAAAAGCAAATTTCCATTCATAAAAAGAAATACTTTGTCTAAGAGAGCTGAGTTGAGCTCTGTCATTGACATACTCAAGCAAAGCTTGGCATGGTTGATTTTTACAAACATAAGCTTCACTGAATGCAAGACTGGAATTAAAGATCAAAATTCCATTCCAGTGCTAATATTCTATGTTGATATATTTACAGCCATTCACAAAAGGCAATTTGGGAAAGACACCCTAATTAATTAAAGCTATCCATAAAGCTTATGATTTGGACCTATAAACCATAAGCATAAGCAGTTGACCATTATCTTGTTACTAGCAATATAAGTTTCAATGTGAAAAAGATTTGATTATTATTTAACTTTTAAATTAGAAATTTATTTTCAAACATTTGTTAGATAGGATGGAAGGAGAAGCTTTAATTACAGTACTCTACCGGAGAAAACAGGATGCTAAATTACGAACGGTTATAAGACTCATTCATTCTATAAGTATTTATTGAGTACCTATTATGTGTCAGTCACTGTTCTAAGATCTGGGAATACAGCCATGAATAAATGAGACCAAAATCCCTACCCCAATGAAACCTACATCCCAGAAGGAGATAATTATAATTGTATTAAGCTCTACAAGAGAATTGTATTAAGCTCTACAAGAGAAATGTATTAAGCGCTACAATAGAAAATAAAATAAGGAAGGTGGATAGAGGAACTATCATAACAAGAATTTGCAGGAATTATTATTTTTCTGTCTATATAATAAAGGCATAGCCATGTTTATTATTGCCAAGAATAATTTTAGATTTCACAGACACAGTGTCATAGAGTTTAATCTTCTGGCCTTACAGAAAAGAGAACAAAGCCCACAGAAGCTCATGTTTTGTCTAAGATTTCCAAGATCTGAGTTCAAATCCCTCTCTCACAGGCCAGCACTGTATGCAATGTATCATATGTACTTCTTCAAAGTTTAGAAATTGTCCTTCAAATACATTTTGTCACTGCAAACGAGTCCACACTTTGACTAAGAATATTTTCACTCTTCCAAAATATTTCTCTATGTGTATCTCTCTCCAGCAGCATGTTGATAGGGGAGCCAGTTGACTTCCATGCACTTGAAGATAGATGGCTGTTAGCACCATGTTGTGAGTAACTTCACATGATTTCCAAATGGAGTTTCAGAGCTACTCTTCCAAGACTAAGATCTATGCAGACTATCAACAGATGACCAGAAATATAGTTTGCTATATTTTATTTTTAAACTATCTATATGCTTTTAAAAGACACTCCCAATCTGTCACTTTCTTTTCCCTACACTTCAGTCACATAAAATGAGAGAAGATCATTGTTCTCTGAGGCAAGGACCAGAGAGACCTTGAAGGAAGAGGCGAGCAAGAAACTACCCTACTTGAGTAAATCGGCAATCTACATAAAGAGAGTGGGGGATTCTTATAGTCCAAGTGTTGAAAACACTTTTAAAGTGCCGTTATTACTAGAAGTAACTGTGAAAATGCTGTTCTCCTCGTGCAGCTGCTCCCTTCATATTTGCTTTACTGAAAAAGAAAAATGTTTACTATGGTTAGTAATGCAAGCCTCAGGCATCCGTGTCTCAAGTGTCTCCTAATCTCTCCTCCCAGAGGCGTGTGTCTGACGGAGGGAAAGGCAGCAGCCCTAGATGTTTCAATCCAGGATTTAGTGTGCAGGCCCCTGTCTGCTTCCCTTTCCACCTGTGAACTGTGAACAAATGAGAGAATGAAGGAGACAGACTGTGAATGGACCTAAAGTAGATTTTACAGTCTCGCTGTGGGTAGAATTGGGTCTTCAATATTATTTGGGGACAAACTGGACATTATTTTTTCTGAACATAATGTGTTCTTTTTCGTGACATTACTGAAATGATTTTCTTCGTCGTTGGTCAGCCTGCACTGGCATGTATTGAAGAGCTGCTAGGTGCTGGTTCTTAGTCTGTGTTCTATGCTTTGCTTCAAGTTTTACTGCACTAGCAGGAATCTATACTAATAAAAGCCTAGGTGGTCATCACGCCCTCACACGACATCACCACAAGATGGCCACCACAAGATGGCCACAAGCACAGCGGAGGCAGGGCCCGGCAGCCACTCTGTGCAGTGCGGAGGAGGCTGGTCCCAGAGTCTCCACCGCCTCACATGGAGGAGGCAGCAGGGGAGGGCATTTGGGGGTGATTGGACCAGCAGGGGAGGGCAGTTGGGGACGATTGGACTGGCAGGGTAGTGGTTAGGGGCAATCAGGCAGCCAGGGAGGTGAGCGGTTAGGAGCCAGCAGTCCCGGATTGTGAGAGGGATGTCCGACTGCCGGTTTAGGCCAATCCCTGTGGAATTGGGCCTAAACCGGCATTTGGACATCCCCCGAGGGGTCCCAGATTGGAGAGGGTCCAGGCCAGGCTGAGGGACACCCCCCCACACCTGCACGAATTTCGTACACTGGGCCACTAGTTTCTATGATAAAAACCCTGTGGTCATGACGCCGTCACGACGGAACAAGCAAAGACTGGTCACCAGGAGGCTGAGTGTGTGGGCACCAGCAGAGACTTGACGATGGCATGGGTGGGCTGGTCTGTGAGCGCTGTGAGGCACATGCGGGTGGGCGGGGCCGCACGATTTCATGCGCTGAGCTCCTAGTAGTAATAATATTTCTTATGTGCCTACTCCATCCTAGGCACTGTCTTAAGAGCTTTGTTATCTCATTTCATTCTCACAATTCCATGGATACTGTTATTACTGCCATGTTTTAGAAGAGGAAAGGAAGCCAAGGGAGTTTGAATAACATTCCCAAAGTTGCCTACTTAGTGGTGGAGCTGGGACTCCAGACCAGCAGGATTCACCATCATGAAGCCTCTTTTGCCCAAGTGTTGACTGAACTCTTTATTTGACCACTTTCTCAAAGGAGAGTGCCGTATTTTCTATCCACGAAAATGGTTAAGGAATGGAGGAGGTGTTTTTGCAAATCTCAAATATTTCAAAATTAAGAAAATGTCTTCATGCTGTTAGAGAATTTGGGAGCATTGGCTTTTAGACAATAATATTTTTTCTTCATAAACGGAAGAAACATTGAAACCCAAGGACTCCTGAAGGTTGACTTGTTACTGGAAAATTAAGGAAGAAAGGGAAGAAGGTAGTTTGTAGTGGCAAGAGGATTGAACAAAAGAATAAAGAAGATAAATAAGGAACTAACTAGCCAAGAATAGTTAATGCAAAGCTAGAAAAAATATAAAACTAAGATTAGATGTAACTATTTAGTTGTTAACCATAAAAAATCAAACAAAAATAAAATATTTAAAAAAAAAAAAAAAACAACACCTCTAAGTCTTGTTAAGAAAAATATTTGAGGCAAAAAGTCATCCTAAAAGAAAGGGTTTATTGAGCCTTATGCTGGCCTGGAGAAGGACCAGGTCCTGGGGCATGCAATCTAAATCACCCGCAGCAGGGCTAGATGGAGAAGACGTGGGTCTAATAGGGCCCCTTTATGCAATGGGTTGGGGGAGAAAGATGTTAAGTCCTTTTGAAAGGATTTACATTGGCTACAGATAAAAGGGGTGGAAAAGGGTGAAGCAGGGCCAGTTCTAGGGTAGGTGCACAGTCCGTAAGGAGGAAATATTTCTTACTTCTGGATAAATCCTGACCAACAGTCCAGAAAGCTCATGCATAAGCAGGATGCTGTGGCATCTGGTGGTCAGCTATTTTTTTACTTAGCCGCCTGGAAGTTAATTCCAAGTTTTAGCATACATTTTGAAATGTGAGCAGTCTTTTGTTGGTTTTAACCAGTGGCTCTGTTAACTGATTAACCTCTCACCTCTTCCGCCCACCCTCCAGCCTGCCATAATTTAATTTAGGACATCTCAGAATTTTTCTCTTCTTATTCTCTGCTCCTTATCGAATCACTGCATACTTCCTCAATATTTAAATCTTTGGAAGTTCAGGCTTTCTTTGACTGAACTTCTTGTCTATAAAATGGGCATAATAATAGTAGCACCTGGCTCAGTGACTAGTTGTGAGAATTAATATAGCAAATGCATCTAAAAGAACAAATACAAAGTATTTTTTAAAGTGCTTTTAACAGTTTTAGTACATAGTGAACACTCAAGTATTGGGTTCTGTGAAGTTTCATGATTACATATTAATATGTAAAAGAGTATAATACATGAGGAATTAAAACTAATTCACAAGTTTCTGTTTTAAGTATGAGGACATATTATGAGCTGGTGTATTATTTAATTTAGCAACGCTCCAGAGCTGTGTCAAATGGGAGTGGGTCAGATCGCAGGCGTGGCCAGGCTATGTGCTGCAGTGTAAACATTCTGTCTCTCAACCCAAACATAGGAACATGCCATGTCTCTTCTGAAAACTGATCTCTCCTTTCTGTTTCTGCAAATCTCTGAAATAAATCCGAATTCCAGCCCAAATATGATGAACAATTGTGCACGTGACCAAAGCATTTCCCAAATAGAAGTAAAAATTTATTCCTTTACATTCTGGTGGTTGAGTAAGAAAACATGATTCTGTTCACTTCCTCTGAGAGTGGACTGAAAATTCTCTACTTTTTCATTAGGATAGAAAAAGCAAAGCGATCATAACTGTTAATACGCTGAATTTGCAGCTAAATAAAGCCTCAACAATTAAAGTGAAGCCCATCTCTTTAAGGGTGACACCAACCCAGTTATGGATGCTGCTGGGAAATCTTCGCATAGCTTTCTGCAAGTAAAATTGGCCATATGGCCACCTGAAGAGGAAATTTGATCTTTCTTGTCATGTAGATCCGGGCCTTTGAACCAAGCAGAGGAGAAATTGTCAAACTATGCCATTTATGCTGGTAATCAAAAGGCACTCATCTACAAGTCAGACCAGAACACTCAAGAGCTTGTGGCCTGAAATCACTCATTTTCCTTTAGCTCTCTCCTCCCTATAGGTATAAATTAAGGACATCAGTCCTTCTTCCCTGGCCTCAAGGTGACTTTGCTTCTAATACAGGCTAATTGTTTATTTCCCAGTGAATACTTGAGACATTTTTTAAAGGCATCTTCCTTCTTATCATTCCCATTTATTTTTTTTAAATAAATATTTTTTATTTCAGAGAGGAAGGGAGAGGGAGAGATAGAAACATCAATGATGAGAGAGGATCATTGATCTGCTGCCTACTGCACATACCCCACCAGGGATCGAGCCCACAACCTGGGATTTACCCTGACCGAGAACTGAACCATGACTTCCTGGTTCATAGGTAGATGCTCAACCACTGAGCCACTCAGGCCGGGCTTATCATTCCCATTTATTAAATGTGACTCATCCCAGAAATTAGTTTATTGTAATCCTTCATTTTCCTTTGTTGTTTCATAAGATACCAGACTATTATATTGTTAATCTCAACATTTCTCCTGCAACAGGAGAATTGTGCTCCCCTAATAACACTATTCGTCTCAGGAAGAGACTCAATGCACGAGAACACTTTGCTAGGGAGGTAGTTTACTAAGAAGTAGAGTTACTGATGTGAATTGGGGTGAGTGAGTTCACATTTTGTTAAAGATGTAAAGTGACAACCTAAACCCTTGGGTTTCTCTGATTATTGTATCAACATGACAATGGCTGATCGAGATAGAATGCTAATTTAAGCTTTCTGCTTTGTAGGATGCAGCCTTAATCCCAAAGTGTCCCAGCTCCTATGAGTACAGGACTCCACCTTCAGACCAGGGCCATGTGCACAGCCAAATCAAAAGTGCCCCCAAAGTTCCCAGTTGTCTACATATTACATCCAGGTATATAGTGAAGATCCAGAGGTACTGGGGGAGCTGAATTCCCCTCCCTGAGTGAATGGCATTCCCATTTTGGAAATGCCAAACTTGGGGTTTAGACTATTTCATCCCTCTGTAGACTATAATTCTATTTATGAGATCCATTTATAAGGCTCAGACATCTTAGGTTCAGACATCTGAACGTCACATAGGTATAACCACTGCATAATTGCCTTCTTTAAATAGAATGACAATCAAGTTTTATTGTTATTTGATTTCTTTAATATACAAGAGAGAGAAAAATAAGCCCTTCATTTTTATCTTCTTTTGAAAGAAAAGTAAATATAAGTCAACTCAGAACAGCTTTTCTCTCTCCACTCTTCCCCATTAAAATTTGAGTGTAAACATGCTAAACCTTGCCTGAGAATTATTTTTGGTAAAGACTGCAAAGCCTTCTTGCATATGAGGTGCAGTTTATATGGAGGGGTGATGAATTCCTAGTCTAGAAATTCACAGTGTCAAAATTATTGCCATTTAAAGTCATGTCTTGAATTTTCTTTCATCAAAATTAATGCTATGTGATGTTTGAAGCCCATGAAAAGCCTTCTGTGTTTCTTTTCATCTAAGCTGACACATGTCACTGCGGGTAAAAATTTTAAAAACATACAGTGCTGTGAATTGTTTGCAATCAGAAATTTGCTTTCAAGCTTACCTATCATTGATCAATTATCCATGACCTTTACAGTCAATATCAGTTTCTAAGAATCAAAACCTGAATATTTCTGTTGGCAGGGGAATGGCACCAGGTGTTAGACGGGTGGAGTCAGACCCAACCTGGGTTCAGCAACCTTGGTATTTGAGTTCTGACTAAGAAAGGATTCAGAGCCAAGACTCAAACTACAGGAGAAAGTTTATTTAGAAAGTCACAGAAGTAGTTGAAGTGAGCTGTAGAAGAAATGGGCTCAGGAAACAAGTTACAGAGGCTAAAGAAGGGCCCTTGGAGCTTAGGAGAAAGAGAGAGGCAAGAAAAATGCGCCTGGGGCAAGGAGGTGGGGAAAGGTCTCCATTCCTTTAAGAGCTGCACTGGGTTCTCTTTGTTCAGAGTATTCATCTGGAGGCCTCAGGGAGGATCCTAGTAGAATATTCATCAGCTTTCCAGGTGTGTCCCTTGCAGCTCTCGCCTGGCTCTTTTTTCCATTCCCCCTTTAAGATGTCTCACCCCGTGGTCGGCAAACTGCGGCTCGCGAGCCACATGCGGCTCTTTGGCCCCTTGAGTGTGGCTCTTCCACAAAATACCACGGCCTGGGCGAGTCTATTTTGAAGAAGTGGCGTTAGAAGAAGTTTAAGTTTAAAAAATTTGGCTCTCAAAAGAAATTTCAATTGTTGTACTGTTGATATTTGGCTCTGTTGACTAATGAGTTTGACGACCACTGGTCTAACCCACAGGACTAGCAACATGCCAGGGGAGGGTCCGAACTGCATGACCAGTGATATGAAAGGTCAGGGGGTCTAATTCATATGACCAGTGAGTGATATGCTAGGGGAGGAAAGTTACCCTGGGAGTGAGGTCCTTATTTTCCCAGTTTTGCCCATTGCTAGGCACCCGGGACCTTCTGCCCTGGTGACATTCCATCCTTGGCCTACTGTCCTGCTCTGCTCCTGCCTGTCTGCCTACCATATTTCTATAATTCTTTCTTGTGCTATTCTACACATAAGAAAATGACCAAATGTAAATGCAATCCTATTTCATCTACTGTGAAGATCATACAAAATCTAACAGATTCTCCACCCTACCCCTCTTTTTCCCTTTTCCTTGGTGGTCAGATCTAATATTCACCCCCAAAGCAACACTCTAAGCTTAGTTTTTATTTTCTCTCTTCAGTCTCATTGACTCCTCCTGCTCTTTATTCTTCAAAAAGTCACATTTACTCTTATCTTTATCATGTAGAAGAAAGAGCCCAATGTTTACTGTCTTTTGCAGTACAGTTGGAGAGCTGCTTTCTTTACTTGGTTCAGCTCCCCAAGTACACATCATACTCTTTAAGAGTATAACCCAGGCCCCAGAAGGTGTGGCTCAGTGGTTGAGCATCGACCCATTAAACTAGGAGGTCACATTTCAATTCCCAGTGAGGGCATATGCCCAGGTTGTGGGCTCCATCCCCAGGGGGTGTGCAGGAGGAGGAGGCAGCCAATTAATGATAATGTCTCATCATTGATGTTTCTATCTCTCTCTCCCTCTTCCTTCCTCTCTGAAATCAATTTAAAAAAAAAAAGGCACTTCTTTTTTAAAAGAGTAAAACCCTATGTTTCTCAGAGCATCAATATTGAACGTTATAGTCAGGAGACTCAATAAATATGGATAGCGGGGTGACAAACTCCATAAATTACAAATGACAGCAGAAGTGATGAATCCCACCAGCATTTTTATTATTATTATTATTATTTTGGTTAGTTTATAGTTGGGCTCATTTTGAATAAATGCCCTTATTTTAAAAGCAGGACACTTTACAAAAATCCAGATTTCCAGTTTCTCTGTAAAAAATGTCAGCAGCTTTAGGCCTCCATTCTCCCCAGGGCAGCTCCTGAAGCCCAGAAGGGGCCCCCCTCTTCAGATGGGCTGCACTCTGTTCCCTGTGCCCACTGGCCTTGCTTCACGCATTGCACGGGCTGCCCAGCCATTTGAGTTTGCTACCTCTGCTCTGCACCAACATTGCTCAAACACTTTCTAATCTATTTTACGGAATTATCTCACGAATGCAATTTCCCCGTGAGGCCAAATGATAGATGCTTTCCTCTGATAGAATCCGGCCAGTGTCAAAATGTTGTTCCTGTGGCTTTCCTCATATGTATGCAAAATTTTGCAGGACTTTCCTTTACAGTTCTACAGGAGTCCTCCTTCAGCTGCCCCTACCCTGGGAATATGATGAGATTTTTGAAACGTTCTGTAAAATGTCCTGAAAAATTACTAGCAGTGGCAGTGACAGCAACATCCCTCCCTCCCTAGCATGGTTACTTCTGGCGAGAGGACGGGAACGGTTCGACCTCTTTGTTTTTCATCACAATGCAGTTCTCCAAGGGTTAACAGGCTCTGCTGCTTATTATTTTGTTTTGTTTTTAATCTACCCCCTAACTTTTCAAAAATTCATTTAATCTGGATGGGCCTGTCAAGCTTATTTAAATTGATTGCGGGGCTGAATGTCAGTCCAGGGAGATAATGGCGCCAGTTCTCCCAAGTTTGGCTTTGTTATCACATCCATGAGCTCCAGTGGCTATGCTTCTTTAATTAGGAGGAACCCGGGAAATGTTTTTATTTCTTTACAATGTATGCCTTGTTGAAATATTAGACTTAGGAATATTGATTTTTTTTCTCTTATGGAAAAAAGACGACGACATTCTGGGGTGGGGGGAAGAGGGATTGCCCAATGAGTTTAAGTAGAGGCCCCATTAAAAAATGGAGACTTTAACATCGACTCACCGATTTAGTCATGTAGTGGGGAGGACGGTAATCTTTCCAAATAGTGGATGGCCACTGTGGTCCCTGGATTGCTGATTTGTTGACAAAATTACCCATCTCTCCCTTGGGTGTTCTCCAACAGACTGAGCCCACATGTGACTTTTCTAATGAAGCTCCTCCTTCTATTTCCTAAGTGTCCCTTTCCTGCACTTGCTGTTTTCTTCCTCCTGTTAAAATGGCCAGGTTCTAAGGGGTAAAGAATCAACAAAAATGCCTTTTAGCACTCTCTTAGGGAGTGAAGAGCCTTCCGAGAAAGAAGTTCCTCTCAGATTTGAATGCTGAATGGAAGTTGATTGTCAAGTGGCACCGGTTAAATATGATTGATAATGGCTTGATATTATTTCTTTGATCTTATTTTCTTTTTTCTCTCTTTAATCCACATGAATAGTAATGAGCACAGCTGAGTGAATGAATACAAAAGCAGATAAGCTACTGTGCGCGTTTTATACGCTCCAATCTAATGAGCACATTGTCTTTCACATCATTAATGAGTTTTGCAAAATCTGTAATATTTTCATACAACACTCTGGCAGCTTGTTTAAGGGTCATTTGACCATATTTTGCCCCTGGCACTAGAGTGATGGCTTAATTTTTAATTACAAATGCTAATTCTAATTAGCAGGCCTGGAAAAAGTCAGATTGAGTTCTGTGTGACCCTGTCCACCCACTTACACCCCAATGCTAACTTGAACCCCAAAGCCACAATATATGAACTCTCTCTGTGGCGCCTGAGAAAAGATGCTGCAGTTGCTGCTGCACCCCCCCAAGGTGGGAATGGTGCCAGAGAATATTTTGATATAATGATTACAATAATATTTTCACTCGGCAGTTACTCTACCCAAAAGTGGCTATGTCAGGACATCATTTCTTCTTTTTCTGTTTTCTCAACCACAAAACCAGTCTCACAATTGGATTTGGCAGCTGCCGAGCTACCCTAATATAGCAGCAGACGAATCCAGGCAAAGAACAGATCTATCACTGTATCTGACTGATCTTTCTGCTTATGCACAGTGACAAATTCTCACCCTCCATATAGATCAGCAGGCTCTGTAACTAGTCAGTCACGCATAAGTTGTGACAGCGCATCACAAGACTGGCATTTGGGAGCCCTGAGAACAAGGTGAATTGTGAATTGTGCAGTTATTTCACATGAAAACTGCAGTCTTTCCCAGAGCAACATAGGAGAGAGAGAGCGTGTGTGTGTGTGTGTGTGTGTGTGTGTGTGTGTGTGTGTGTGGTACATGTTACAGAAAAAAGCATAGTATTCCATTCACTTTATTAAAGTACATAAAAAATGAGGAGCTAAAAAAACAAATCTTTGTGCTACAGAAGAGGAATTTGCATTGTCATTGTATAAAGATTGCCCAGATTTCTTTTCCCACCTGCTTCTGAGTTACTCAAAGTGGCTGAATAACCGGAGCCTCTGGCTAATGAGAATATGTATTCAGTCTGGGATTCCAGTACTATGCTCAGGATAACAGAGGAAAAGAAATGTTTGGATAAATTTTCCAATCTTTCCCCTCCTATTCCCAGGAAAATGCACTCTCAGGAGGCTTGTGTTTACCTTCATAAACTCAAAACCTGCCACTTTACCTCTCCACTTAAAAACTTTTAAGAAATAGCGCCCGGCTGGTGTGGCTCAGAGGTTGATCATTGACCTATGAACCAGAAGGTCATGATTCAATTCCTGGTCAGAGGACATGCCCAGGTTTCAGGCTTGATTCCCCATGGGGAGCAGCCGATAGATGATTCTCTCTCATCATTGATGTTTCTGTCTTTCTCTACCTCTCCCTTCCTGTCTAAAATCAATAAAAATATATTTTAAAAAGCTTTAAAAATAGTTTTGGAATTTACATAGATTTTAGAGAAACCCCCTTGTCATTTCACAACAAACATATTCACAGAATCAAAAGCCTGGCTTCTGAAATGGTTCAAGATCTGAGGCAGAAATCACTCCCATAAGATGATCTACTGGCTAATAAATCTATTAATGATGTGTATATGCTGGAATTTATAGCTTTGAGGTATACAAATCAAATGTCTTCACATTAGTCATTTATAGGCAGCTAAATCTGAAAAAAATGGCTCAATAAAATAATATATGATTTTAGGATTGTTGGTGATTATCTATACGTTATAGGTAGAAGAGATAGTGAGTCACAGTCTTAGGACAATCTCGGGTTATTGACGCAACAGATACTCCCAAAATAGAAGCAACAAAATCATATCTAAAAACTCAATTTATTACAAAATCTCATAAAAAATAACAAAAATCTCTGCTTACATAAAGTATTAAATTCTTCCATTAAATTTACTTCCACTAAGAAAGGACAAGACCTTATTCAGACTGTGGTTTATTTTGGTTCGATGGTTAAAAATAACATCTTGTTTGTAGGTTTAAAAAAGGGGGGAGTCAGTTGTTATATTTTCTGTGCTTAAAAAAAACTAAAACACTACATTAAAATTGAGTAGGAATTCAGTAGATGATGATGGTGGTGGTGGTGGTGGTGGAAGAGGAGGAGGAGGAAGGCAAAAGGAAGTACAAGAGGAGATTAGGGAAATTATATTAACTGTCCTATTTCTGTGGAATAATGGATAAAGAGGACACTATGTCAGCAAACTAGTTCTTTAATTCAAAGTCCTTGGAAATACATTAAATAAAATCCTTTACCTCTTTGGGAACAGTAAAGTACCATATGTTCAAATATTTGGTCAATTAAGATTATAAACAACTCAAAAATCTCCCTTTCACTCTCTATAGCAAACTCAATTGCCTATATTATTTCAAACCTATTGCTCACTCTGACTGTCCTGACCAAGTCAGTAACTTCAAGTTTCCAAAAATGGACTGTGTAGCTGGAGTCATTTGTTAAATTATTCTCAGAGCATGAAAAAGAAAAAAAAAATCTGAAATCCTGAAGATGTGAAAATTACAAAGAGGAAATATCAGCTGACTAGCCCAAGGTCACCTGGTGAAACAGGGACAAAGACAGCAGCTTAATATCTGTCATTCCAAAAACTTTCAACTTGCATAGAAAAGGACAGATTTTTACTAGTAAGCTTCCCTAAAATGTGTGAACATTCCCATGACCCACATAAGGAAGAAGTCTCTCTGATATTGATACTGAGCTTTTATTCTCTGCACATGCAGTTCACCTATCTGAGTTGATCCCCCATCTATTTGGTGTGATCTACAAAAGACCCATTTTACAAGTAAGGAAACTGAGCCCCAAGAGGTTAAATGACTCCCTGCAAGTTATAGAACCAGTTAGGAACAGAGCTGGAAGTAGAATACAGACCTTTATTCTCCTAGTCTAAAGTTTTCTAGAATGTCACAGTGCCTCCCTCGTCGTTACCTTTCCCAAATGCTTCCCGGCACACAAATCTGGTTTTGTTTGGGAGACTTGAAGAATAAAGACTGTACATTATCTTACTTATGTAGTAAACAGAGGTAAATGAAGCATTAATGTATTAAGCATCGGAAAGCAAGCAAAGACATTTTTCTGTATGCGGCTTGCTAGTTCTTAAAAGGTTTATTTTTTTTCTCTTACTTTCCTCTTCTCAAAAGAAAGTCCCCATTGCATCTCATGAAACTTGAAAAGGCTAATTTGTTTCCTCCACAGGAAACCCTCAACTGTTTAAATATAAGAAATCTTCAAGCAGGTGTTTGTTTTCTTAAAAACAAGAATGACATTTTAACTTGATTCAGTCTGTTTCCAAAGCAAGCATTTTATTCATTAGCTCAAATGAAACATTTTCAAAGAGCTTCATTGCTGACTAGTTTCATGCCATTTGAAGTTATAAATGTCATTTGATGAGTGTTAGCAGGACAGAGTAGAAACAATAAAAAGACTTTGGTTAATTGATGAAACACACAACATTCTTCTCAAGATATGGATAATTTTAAAATAGAGGAAAGCAATGTTATCACTGTAGAAATGTGAGTTCGCTCACTGTTCACCCCTCCATTAAAAAATTAAAGAAGAATAAAAGAAAATGAAACTCAGAGAAAACGTTTTCACAAGACCAACTATTTGGCACAACTTATTGTGAAAATGCTTCCTCTGTTAGTGTTTTGCTTCAGCAATACTATTATCAATACTTCGGACTTTAATTATTATTTCAATTATTTATTAATACTAATAATTATTCAATTAGTATGCAAATAAAATTATAGAATTTAGGAAGGCATTTATATATGTTTGTCTGCATGTATTTTTTGTTATGCATGACCTACTTCATAAAATAATTTTGAATAGCTTACAATAAAAACAAGATTCAATCAGTAAATAAACAGGGTTAAAAGAAGAGTTAAATAATAAAAGGGAAGTGGTCCAGTTGTAATTAGGAGCATGGACTTTGGAGTCAGATAAAACTGAGTTTAAATCCAAGCTTAGCTGATGACTAGTCTGACCTTGGACAATTTATCCAAATTCCCTGATTCCCAGTTCTTTGAGCTATAAAACAGAAATAATAATGACCACCTCAATGAAAATAATGGTAACTGCTGTTGTTTTTATTCCTGAAATGTCTTTACTGGGCTTTATTGCAACTAAACACAAAAACAAAATTCTGACCTACACTCTCTGCCTCTATTCATGATTATATAGCAATGTAAAAACAAATGATGCACTAACATTTATTGCAATTAAACACAAAAACAAAATTCTGACCTACACTCTCTGCCTCTATTCATGATTATATAGAAATGTAAAAACAAATGATGCACTAACATTTATTTCCCCATGAGGTTAGAAAGATCAAATAGTAAAAAAAATTCTGTAGAATGGCCTTCATGAATACATTTCAAATGTTAATACCTACAAAAGTAAGCAATCAATTAAGAACCATAGTAGAACATCTTAAGCAAATATCAGAGATACCCACATACATTTATTCTTACAGTTCTAGGTCTTTTTGCATTAGTTTTCATTCAGATGTTACTGGTTTCTCTTTGTAACACCCCTGAAATGCAATATTTTTAGAGAAACTAATTCCAGAATACATTGAAAATGAATGCACAGCATTCCAAGATTCATTGCTGTTTGGATGAGAACAAATAAAGGAAACAGAAAATGATGTCAAAAACTGCTCACTTTGAATATGTATATATTTAGACAGATTAAACTGGGACTTTTTCTATTAATAACTTCAATAAATATTTATTGAAAGGGGCCACTGTTTCTAAGTGTACTGGGCTACAGCATCAGTAAGCCAGACGAGGTTCTTGCCCTCATAAAGCATTTTATTCATTAGTTCAGTGAGGAAGACAGACCAAAATCAAATAAATGTGACAATAAAAATTACACAAATGGCAGTGGTTGATAAATGCCATGAACTAAAATAAAGCAGGGTAAAGGAACAAAGGGTGGCAGGCAACCAGAAGCAGTGAGATGGGGCCATCTTTTACTATGAATTCCATGTGTGGATGAAAATAAAATCTCATTTTAAACACAATTCCAGAAAATCTTGAGTTTTGTGGTTAAATTACCTGGTCACCTATCCACCCCAACCTCTCAGGGAAAAAAAAGAACTTTCTTAAGAAAAACAAAGTAAATTTGCTTCTTGCTTCAGCCTTTAAATCATCTCCTGGACACAAAATCAGCTATCATATTCTAATTTAAAATGGTAAAAGAAAGAGCGCTTTATTTGAACGAAGATTTCCTTTTGTCAGTGTGACAGAAAGGCAAGGCTGGAATAAACAGGATTTACAAACTACCATTTGCAACTTCCTCTTCCAGCAATATAGCAAACAAATACCTTACACTGAAAACAACTACAAATGCTGGGCACTTTAAAATATATATACCCCCACGAATGTGGCTCAGTGGTTGAGTGTCAACCTATGAACCAGGAAATCACAGTTCGATTTCAGGTCAGGGCACATGTCCAAGTGGCAGGCTCGATTCCCAGTGTGGGGCATGAAGGAGGCAGCCGATCAATGATTCTCTGCATCTATCTCTCTCTCCCTCTTCCTTCCTCTCTGAAAGCAATAAAAATATAGCTATATATATATATATATATATATATATATATATATATATATATATATAGTGTGTGTGTGTGTGTGTGTGTGTGTGTGTGTAGAGAGAGAGAGAGAAGAGAGAGAATTCACAGATACCTTTTTCCTGCCTGCCCCATTGACTCCCACTGTACAGCAACCTGCCTCCTCTAGCTAATCATTTGTATTAGTTTCCTGTGTATCCTTCTACTTCCTAGCTCTATGACCTTGAATATGTTATTTAACCTCTCTATGCTTTAATTTCTTCATCTGCAAAAGTGGAGATAATAAAATCCATCCAAAGTGTCTTAAACTAGGGTGAACTGGGTTGATATTCATAAAAATCCAAAGGGTCCCTCCCTGACTTGCGATGGTTGGTTTGCCTTATAATTTTCCTACTTTATGATGGTGACTTTAGGATGGTACAAAAAAGTGATACATTCGGTAGAGATGTAGTTCAAATTTTGGATTTTGATCTTTTCCCATGCTAGTGATAGGCTGTAGGATACTATCTTGTGATACTGGGCAGTGGCAGAGAGTGAAGTTCCCAGTCAGACACACAATCACAAGGGTAAACAACCTATACTCCATAGTGTATTATTAAATGCATTTTCTACTTAAGATATTTTCAATTTATCAGGACCTAACCTCATTGTAAGTCAAGGAGTATCTGTACATAGAAGAATTCCTGACAAATGAAAAGTGTTAAGTACATGTATGTTAAGTAATACATACATACATACATACATACAGCAAATAAATTAGTAATATCCTTCTTTATTATATAATTGGTGGGATATACTATACTCTATTTTGTAATTTGGCTTTATAAACTTAGTATAAAATATTTCATTATTAGTACAGAGAACTTCCTTATTTTTTTATAGCTGCACTAGAGGCCCGATGCACGAAATTCGTGCAAGAGTAGGCCTTCCTTCCCCTGGCTGCCAGCACCGGCTTCCCTCTGGCACCCAGGACCCAGACTTCCCTCGCAGCCCTGGCTTCGTCCAGAAGGTCATCCAGAAGGACATGTGGTCTAATTAGCATATTATGCTTTTATTATTATAGATAGTATTCTATTGAATAGATGTGCCAGGCGTGGTTTAACTATTTTGCCATTGCTGATCATTTGGGATACTCCCAGCTTTTACCTTTATAAGCCTTTATAAACAGTGTTTCCATGAACAACCTCATAAATATATCACTTTGTAGGTGTTCAGGTAAATCTGTAGGACAAATTTTCAGAAGTGACATGCCTGAATCAAAGGGTAAATGCATTTATTATTTTATAAGTATTCCCAAATTTCTCTCTGTCATAGTTGAACCATGTTGTACCCCCACCAAAAATCTGTGAGAGTGCCTGAGAAAACATCTTTTTAAAATACTTTGTCGAGGCTCTAGCTGGTTTGGCTAAGTGGATAGAGCATCGGCCTGTGGACCTGGGTTGGATTCCAGTAAAGAGCATGTACCTTGGTTGCAGGCTGCTCCCTGGGCCTGGTGCCTGGTCAGGGCTTATGCAGGAGGCAACCAGTTGATGTGTTTCTCTCACATCGATGTTTCTCTCTGTCTTTCCCTCTCTCTTCCACTCTCCCTAAAAATCAATGGAAAAAATATCCTCAGGTGAGGATTAAAAATTAAAAACATTGTCAAGTCAAAAATCAAAAGACTTCTGAGAGGAAAAAAGTGCAAGTCAGATTGAAAAGTAGTGGAGTCAATTATTATACTACTAGAGGCCCAGTGCACAAAATTCATGCACGGGGGTGGGGGGGGGGGGAGGTCCCTCAGCCCAGCCTGAACCTTCTCCAATCTGGGACTCCTTGAGGGATGTCCGGTGGGATCGAGCCTAAATGGGCGGTCAGACATCCCTCTCACAATCCAAGACTGCTGACTCCCTACCGCTTGCCTGCCTCAACCTGATTGCCCCTAACTGCTTCTGCCTGCCAGCTAGATCACCCCCTAACCACTCCACTGCCAGCCTGATCAACACCTAACTGCTCCCCGGCCAGCCCGATTGCCCCTAATTGCCTTCCCCTGCCGGCCTGGTCACCCCTAACTGCCCTCCCCTGCCAGTCTGATCGCCCCTAACTGTCCTCCCCTGCAGGCCTGGTCACCCCCAACTGCCCTCCCCTGCAGGCCTGGTCCCCCCCAACTACCCTCCCC
Organism: Cnephaeus nilssonii; assembly: GCF_951640355.1. Taxonomy (NCBI): domain Eukaryota; kingdom Metazoa; phylum Chordata; class Mammalia; order Chiroptera; family Vespertilionidae; genus Cnephaeus; species Cnephaeus nilssonii. Next base: position 40,079,446 of record NC_137085.1, on the reverse strand, counting down.
TGCAGGCCTGGTCTCCCCACAACTGCTCTCCCCTGTAGACTTGGTCCCCCACAACTGCTCTCCCATGCAGGCCTGGTCCCCCCTCAACTGCCCTCTCCTGCAGGCCTGGGTCCCCCCCAACTGCTCTCCTTTGCTAGCCTGGTCTCCCCCAACTGCCCTCCTCTGCCGGCCTGGTCACCCACAACTGCCTTCCCCTGCCAGCCATCTTGTGGTGGCCATCTTGTGTCCACATGGGGGCAACCATCTTTGGCCACATGGGGGCAGCCATCTTGTGTCTTGGAGTGATGGTCAATTTGCATATTACTCTTTTATTAGATAGGACTAGAGGCCCAGTGCACAAAATTCATGCACGGGGAGGGTCCCTAGGCCTGGTCAGCGATCAGGGCCCTTCAGGGCCTTCCAGCTGCCAGCTGGGGCCTTCCTTCCCCCACTGCCAGCTGCCAGCCAGGGCCTTCCTTCATTCCACGCTGCCCCTGGTGGTCAGCACACATCATAGCAAGCAGTTGAACTGCTGGTCAGTTGAACTCCTGAGGGGAAAATTTGCATATTAGCCTTTTATTATATATAGGATTATGTTTTTTTAAATAGTTTTAAATGATAAGACAATTTATATACTAAAAATTTAGAGTGACGTACACAGTAAAGAGGACAATCCCCTCTTTAAGTAACCATCCTATCCTCTAACCTGTCTCACATTTTCTTAAACTGAGTCTATTCAACCTGTGATTTACTTTTTTTCCTAAACTCTATATTGGAGTTTTTAGTGGTGATGTTGTTCTAGAAAATGGGAATTTTTAATTTTGAACTATAAAGTTTTGTGTAGAAAATATACTTTCCCTTCAGTAAATTCATAAACATACATAATCCCAAACAAGAGAGGGAGAAAGCATGTAAGCTGTCTTTTCTCTCTGATCCATCTGCCAACCCTCATGAGCTTCCATTTTGATGAATTCACACAAAGTGCTAAGGAACATAAGTTAACAATCAAAAATGACCAAAACACTAAAGAAAATAAGATATTCTGACATAAACACTAGACTTCAGTTATTAGAATCATGAGACTCAAAATATAAAATATGTATATTAACTATGTTTCAGGAGATTAAAGGGGATACATACTATGGAAATAATGAATAGGAGACAATAAGACCTATCATATTGGGGTGGAGGGGGAGGTAAAAAACTTATAGAAATGAAAAATATATTGATTCAGAAGTTCAAGGAATTCTGGTTTAAAAATAAAAACCTTAGCTTGATGATGGAGGAAGCAAAGAAGTTGGAACTTTTGAAATGACGCATATATGTTCAAATAAAAACAAATTGAGTCAGTAAATAATATCTCCCTAATCACTTGTATAAAAATCTAATATAATCCTCTATCGATGATCTTTAAAAGGGAGTTGGAAGATGTTTTCCTTTGTAGTAATGCAAAGGAAATTAATATCACTTCATCAGAACATGAAAGGAAATTACTGAGAAATACAGTCTCAGCTAAATGCATATAAAATGAAGCCTAGTTTCATCTATATGTATAAACTAGGATGTGATGTGGGCTTGCAATTTAATTTAACACCTTGAAGCTAGACTTAAACTGCTGGAGAGTTTTGTTTCTAGTCCCTGGACTTAAGGCTTAAATTGGATAAAATTTTTCAGGATATTGTGCCAGGAATTCTCTTTGGTGAAGAGCCAGTGAATGTACTGTCAGCAGACACAATACCTTTTCGCTTTCTTATTTTGTCTTCATTACTGGGCCTCCCCGCCCCCCACCCTCACCCCACGCCCTGCCTCCTCCAAACACTCAGGCTCACCATTTGCCTGCCTCCTTCTGTTTGCTCCATTCTCTGTCATTATCCTTCTGATTTGAAGACACAGCTATTGATGTTGATTGCTATCTGGGCACATACTGGAGGCAAAAGAGGCCTACACCTGTACAGTAAGCCCTTTCTCTCTCTCTCTCTCTCTCTTTCTCTCTCTCTCTCTCTCTCTCTCTCTCTCTCTCTCACACACACACACACACACACACACACACACACACACACACCACAAAGACTATTCTTTAGTTTCCAGCGACCCCAGGATGTCTATGCACACTTGCACAATTCCATGCTGCAAAATTGTTAAAACCAAAGATAGGGGGAAGGGATTTGCTCTACTGATTGCCTTATAATTTCCTAATTTGCATACCATGGCTCTAAATAAATAAATCCACTAAGGGATGTGGTCCTGATTTAGAGGGCTAGTTCTGTGCTAAATGAGCATTCATCCTCAGAGCCCGAATCTCTCCTCCCACCTCCCTCCAGGCTGATTTTCCTCTCTTGCCCATCACGAGTTCTCCTCTGGGTTCTTTCTCAGGCACCTCCTGGCAGAGACAGGCACAGAGATTCCCCTCTCCTCAATGTGCACAGGGATCCTGAGGGAGGAGGGCTTCCCCCAGCCAGCCAGCTTGATCAGCTGAGTCAACCCCAGCCTGCAGAAGGATGACAGATGTCACAGCCAGGTCCTCATCATCAGAGGAGTAAATATAAGCTTTGAAAACTGAGCTTTAGAATTTGCATTCAGCATGACCATTAACTAGGGGGGATGAGAGGGCCATTTAACTCTTCAGAAACTCATCCACTTCATCTTAAAAACTGGGATTAATAAAACAGGATATCGTGGCACTTAAATGTGGAACTGTATTGAAAGTTCTTTGGAAATTGTGATGTGCTGCACAAATGTGAGTCATTCCTCTTCTTCCATTGCCACAGGATATTTTGCAGCACTAATTGTGGGGGTCCTTTCCGCTGCTTCTCAAAGTGATAACTAGCCAGTGTTAGGTTAGACGAAGCTCATAGTTGAATATACTGTTTTGCATTAAATGGTATTACCTTAATTGAGATAACAGCCTACTTTTTTTATATATATATTTCACAACTGCAGCTTGAAACAGCAATTTCTGTGGGCTGAGAAGTATAAAAAATATATACGTTCAAGATAATACAGGGACAAACCATATAGTGGAAATGAGCTTTCTGCTTAGAACGCCAACTCTGGGCTCTATACTTACTTCCTGGTTCCTTCTCACTCTAAACAAGCTTTATTCTGTGGCTCCAGCCAATCCAACTTTACCTGTTTTGTTTTCTATTCTTTTTCCTATAAAAACTTCCTGCTTCTGCCCCATTTTGCAGTTGTCCACTTCATGAAGTGTTAGTTTGCTTGTATCACCTAAGTTGTCTTGAATCATTTTCTTAAACACCAACCCGCAGTTAACAAAGGACAGAGGATCTTTTGCTAACAGTGAAGGAGACACAATTAGGATTGGGAAAACAAGATTGGAGAAAGTTTGTCGCAGCTGATTTGGGAAATTCTAATAGTAGACCCAAGAGGCTTGCGATTTTAAATAGAATTGTCAGGGAGACCTCACTGAAATGGTGACGTTTGTGCCAATATTTCAAGTTGGTGAGGGAGTGAAGAAAGTGGACATCTGCTGAAGAGCATGCCAATCTGAGGGAGCAGCGAGTGCAAAGGCCCTGAGGTAGGACATCACCAGATGTGTTCAATGAATGGCAGTGAGCAAGGAGATAAGGTCAGAGGATTAGTAGAAGGAGGAGAGGTAGTGACTTTTATAATCCATGATTACATAAGACCTTATAATAAAGAATATAGTTTTATCTTATATAAAACTAGAGGCCCGATGCACGAAATTCATGCACGAGTAAGATCCCTAGGCCTGGCCAGCCATCAGGGCCGATCTGTGGGGCAACCGGCAGGGCAATTTGGGGACCCCCACTTGCACCTGCCTTGGCTGGCCTGGGGCCTGCAGGCTGGGGGCAGCTCCTGCGTTGAGCATCTGCCCCCTGGTGGTCAGTGCACATCATAGTGACCGGTGGTCCCATCAGTTGGTAGATTTGCATATTAGGCTTTTATTATATAGGATGGGAACCCATTCTAGGGAGGGACAGGTGACACGAACCAATCTGAGAATGGTTTAACTTTTTTATGTTGAGTTGTCAATATACTTTTAAATAAATCAAGAAGATTACTTGAAGGATTGAATGTAGGACCTGAGACATCAGGCAAGGATGACTCAACACTTTTTTAGCATAAGCGCTCAGGGCAATAATGGGATGATGATGGTGGAGAGGGTCGGGGAGGGGGACAGATGAGCTAACCTGTGTGTTTGCTGTTGTTACTGTGACTTTTCTTCTTATCACTTTCTCTATCTCAGACATTACTTTGTGCATTAAATGCTGATACTTTCATTGAAATAACAGGTTGCTTTTGGGACAAACCATATACTGAAAATGAGCTTTCTGGTTAGAAAAGATTTTTTTATCCCATGGAATTCAGTTTTCTGGTTTGTTTGTTTGTTTTGTTTTGTTTTTTGGTGGCTTTTTTTTTTTTTTTGGTCCAGATTAATTCTTTTTAGTGTTTCTTATTTTGCAATTTATTTTTTTTTTTAGAATAAGTGGATTTACAACATAATCTGAGCTGCTGCTTCCAGCTATGCCAAAAGCACCTGCTCAACTCCAGGGCCACCATTGACATGGTGGCTTCCTGCTCCCTGGAGGCACAAGGCTACTCCTCTGAAAGCAGCATGAGCTTCAAACGTAGTAGCTATCAATGCAGAGAATGTGAACAATGCAGGAACACGTAAAGAAAACCATTATCAGAAATTAATTAACACTTTGAAACATATGGGTGAATTTTCTTCCAGATTTTTTTCTATGCCTATGTGTAAATATATAGTTTTATTTTTCAGATTTGAGATCATTCTGTAAACAAATTTAGTATCCTACTTACTATCTTCTTTCCCATTTAAACATTCTAAGGATTTTTCCATGACCTTAGTTACTTTTCATAACCTTGCATGATGGCCCATAATATGGATAATGGATATATCATATTTGTTAAAAATTGCACCATTATTGGATATTTGTGTTCTTTCAAAAAAATTCTACTACATATAACACTATTCCAGGCCTTTATTTAAATTTCAAATTCTTTACTTAAATCTTTAACTTGGACCAGAGACATAGAATCACAGCACAGACTGTTGAACCTCAGAGGGAAGGCAGAGGTGGGTGGGTGGGAAGAGATCAACCAAAGAACTTGTATCCATATATGCATAACCCACGGACACTGACAATAGGGTGGTGAAGGCCTAGGGCAGAGGGCAGAGGTGAGCTGGAAGAGGTCAATGAGGGGAAAAAAGGACATATGTAATACTTTCAACAATAAAAATTTTTAAAAAGGAAAAAAAAGAAATAGGCTCATTTTGAAGTAGTTAAAATCTTATCAGTGAAAATGATCAAGCATAAAAGAGGTAGTCATTTGGCATGGATTTTTTGGGCAAGGGGTGATTTATCTTAAGTGCATCCGTAATATATGGTTAAGACAACAAACTCTTAAAACAGACAACCTGGGCTTGAATCCTGACCATGTGCTTACTGGGTGTTTTTTACTTTAAACAAGTCAATTAATTTCTCTCTGCTTCAGTGTCCTCATTTGTAAAATATGGAATATGATGATGGTACTACATCTTAAGTTTGCTCTGAGAAGTAAATGTTAATATATTAATAAATAAAGCACTTCCGCAAGTCCCTAGCATGGAGTATGCATAATATGTGTTTAGCTAGTTTAATGTAGGCTCATGTTTCTCTACAAAGCAAAAGGATGTCTCTCATATCATGTTTATAATATCATTTATTCATTCATTCAACAGATGAATCTATTAAACACATTTCAAGAAAAAGAGCCAGTAGCAAGTGCTGTGCATTTGACATAGGATGAAGTGATAGAGAATGACTGGGCAGTCATGGAAGATTTCTCTGAAAATCAGAATCAAAGGAAGGACTGGGCCCAGAGAGCATTTCAGACAGAAGAGGGTGTTGGTGCAAAGGCCCTGAGGAGGAAACGAACTTGGCAAGGATCAGCTATCCAAGGATCAAAATGAAGGTCACTGTAGAGTTTAGGAAGACTACCTAGAATAGGTGGGGTTGCAGAAGAGAAGGAGTCTTGATATGGAATTTGGCTTTTAGTCTGAGAGCAGTGAGAAGGCATTAGAGGATTTTACCCTGAGAGATGGGGAGTGGAAGCAGAACCAGGAAGGCCAATTCTGGGTAGTCTTGGTGAGGCAAGATGGTTTCAGCAATTTCTTTCTCTCTAAATGTAGAACTACCAGATGAGACTTATGTAGTTTGCCTCCTTTTTACTTTATATTTTGGTTCTGAAACAGATCTACGTGTAATGCACTTAGATATTTGGAGATTTAGAATGATGATCAAATACTAGTATTGTCAACTCTAGGCAAGAATGCTCACATTTTATAGATAAGAATTTTGAGACCTAGAGTAGTGAAATGACTTCTCTAGAATCACATTTGGTCAATAATAGAACTAAAACCAGAATTAACGTCACATAATTTGCAATGACTACACAGACCAGCACTTATTCACCAAGAACTAGAGCCACATTCTTAACAGTGAGGTGAAATTTATGTAACAAACATGGCTTTATTTTTTTAATTTTTTAAAATGTTCCAGTATGTATTGACATAAAATATTGTATAAGTTTAACATATACAATGTGTTGCTTTTAATACATTTATATATTACAAAATGATTATCCCATAGCATTAGCTAACACCTGCATCACGTCACATAATTACTATTTCTTTTTTGAGATAAGAACATTTAAGATCTCTCTTAGCAACTTTCAAGTACATAAGGCATTATTATTAACTCCAAGAAATAAACACATACAAAGAGAAAGCACAAATTCTACTAATGTGAATTTATCAACAAGTGGATTTCCAGCTATGTCTTTGCAGGTCAGTTTGTACAACGATTAATACATTGCTTATGTATATCATCCTGTACTTTCATGTAGACACTTGTCATCACTTTCTATTTTAATTATCAAACGAATGACTTCAAAGAAAACTGGAATCATGATTTTTCTACTGAAACAATAGGAGGCTGAGTTATGGCCACCCCTCAGTTCTCTTGACCCAGACATAAACAACATACAAGAGTCTAAGTTAATGTAAAATGATATGTAGCACTGAGAACTCACGGACCCTTTGGAAATCATCTGGTTCAGTAGTTCTAACTGAATGTCCCCTGACCTGCAGCGTCACCATCATCTGGGAAGTGGTTAGAAATGCAAATTCCCAGGCCTTGTCACAGACCGCTGAGTCAGAAACCTTGGGGATGACGCCCAGGAATGTGTGCTTTAGCAAGACCTGAACGAGATTGCTCTTGACTTACACGTCATTTTGAGAACCACTGATCTAGTTCAAATTCTTTATTGCACCGGTGAGGCAACTGAGAACCAGAGGAGTAAAGTGATTTGCTTGAGTTGACCCTGGTTAGCATCACAACCAGGACTAGAACCTGGGCCCCCAGATCTTGAACTGGACTTCCTTCCATTCTCTGCAGTTGCAACCTGAGAAGCCCAAGTTGGGCCCAGTCGTCATTGCTTTTTGTCTCTGCCCTCCTATCCTCCATCAGGGAAAGGTATGCTTCACCGAAGCGCCTGGGTTCTTTCGTTTCTTTTTGGACCGGTGCAGGAGTTTGTTGTTTGGAAGCTGCATAAATAATGAGCAGGCCTGGCCAGCCCTGTTTAGCCACGGCTAAACCTTAGAAGGGAGTGTAGAGCTACCCAGTGTCCAGCCTCTTCCAGATGCAATTTGAATAACTTAAAAAAAAAAAAAAAGAATGGAGGTTCACTATCTATTTTCACAAGCATTTATCTGATCAGCGCTTCAATACAAGCTTTCTGTTTGTTTGTTTGTTGAGGAATGAATTAATACAAAGGTCCCAGTAGAAGTGGAAAGATAGTTGAAACACTAGCCTGAAAATTCAGATGTGCAGTGACTATTTGGTAGCACCCGGCCATAGCAGTGTAGCCCCTGCTTTCTTTGCTAGGAAGATGGTATTACGAATTCAGTCCCTGCTAAAAAAGAGATCTTGTCATCCTAGAACTTTACCTGGCATCTCCTTTCTATAGTTGTTAATATAGCCAAACACGATACAGTTACTCCAGTGGTTGGGTGGTGTTTCTGGCGGGTGTGATTGTGAGTGTGTCTGTGTGCAGGAGAGGTGAGCAAAGAAGCAGTTGGAGAGACGAACGTGCAAAGGAGCAAATCAGCACTGGGAATTGGCTATCTGAGGAAATCAGTCATTAAAACTAGGCACATGCTAATTGCGCAGCCTGACCCCCACTCATCCTCCCTCATGGCCCCTTCCCAATCCAGTTTATCCTCCTAAGCACTGAGGCCACAGCCCGCTGGCCTCTTATGTAAGTCTGAAATCAGATCTGGCGTGCGATTTGTTTTAGCCTGTCACAGACGCAGGCCACTGTGTTGCCCTGACAAGGCTGTTCAGCATAGCATATGACTATAAATCTTCTTTTTCGCGCACCACAGTGGGGACCTTTGTCCTAGCAGTGATTTAGCAGCTTTTATTAGCCTGAGAAGCAGCCAGGAATCAGGAAACATTTAAAGAGGGAGCTTGCTCATTGAGATGGAGAAGAATCCGGAAACCCACAGCTTTTTATTTTTTTTAATTACTTTTGATTTAAGAAAAAAAATAAGGCCTTAAAAACTAAGTCTATGGTATGTTTTCATTTTAAATCTATGATTGCTCAAACTGATCCACACATAATTTAGCAAAGACTTGAACTCACAACTGTTGAAGTGTCTTTAAAACGTTGCATTTGTCAAATCCTGAGGCATGGGAGTTTAACTTGGAGATTTTAGAATGATGCATTTTGAAAGATTGTAGTTCCTGTGTATGCTATTCAGATCCTGGAATATCTACTACTTTTAAATTCACTGTGATTCCAATTAGAGTTTGGGCTCAGGGGTTGGCAGCAGCTGCAAATGAGAACTAATAACATTTCATTCCACTACTTATGTATTCTGCAAATGCGTTCTTGACATGGTCGTTTGCATATGATGTCAGCGTGGGAAAATAAGAAGGTATTAGCATCTGTAAGCCCCGCAGAAATTTCTCAGAGAAGTCACCTCTCAAGCTCTTACAGCTGATTCCACAATTTAGGCAGTGTTCGCATTTTTCAAAATGTATTTGGTGATTTTTTTCATTTACTGAGCCATAAAATAGCAATGGCTCTTTATTTGCAAATTTTTATTTCACTTTCATTGAGATTAAATGTTCTCAATGAAACATACTAAGACTACAAATCAGTGGTCTTATTACTATCTGCCACTGTAATTTTTATACAAATATAAAATAATTATTCTCAGAAATTTAAACACATCTGTATGGCCATCAATCTGGAGGTTTTTGTTGAAGTGCTTTCTATCAGTTCCTGAAACTATCTGTGGGAAGACGGAAGCATTATAGGCATTCAATTCATTTATATCTTATACTTATTATTGACATATACTATTGTAGAAACACAAGGGCCTCTGCTGTAGGTCTTAGGACCCTCTGGGAGAGTGAAAGAGTGTCATATGACACTAAGAGAGGGAAATGAGCCTTTCAAAAGGAACTTTGCTTTTAAAATGTGGCATAAATGATCTTATCTCTATAGCAAAGAGTTTGATCCTGATTCACAAAGAGCTGGAGTTATGCAGCCAAAGAAAAGTGGAGGCCTATCCATTTATCTGAGGATTTGGGGACCATCCACAGCGACCAGGCAGGTTGTTCAGGAAACAAAGCCCACCCTTCCCGGCATTATCTGATGGCATAGATGGTCTTATATTTCCCAGATAATTGCACCACACACTGTTTTGCTTTGCTGGGTCATAGCAATAGGCTGATCTGCCATGAGATAAAGGGGGGGAGGGTTGAAATTCACCAGGAAAGTCATTCCTTTAAAAGTATTTACCTATAAGCTGTTGTGGGCGCTTTGTGTGCTGGGGAGCAGGCCGCCAGGATTGGGGGGATGGGGGAGAGGCAGGGAATGAGTAACAATCTGATAATGGGACTGAATGGGACCATAGAATTATTTTTACACCAGCTTGCTATGGCTGCAATAACTGAAACCCAGAAATGTTGCGACTTTCTTCAGTCAAATGGTTTGTTAATGCCAACCACTCGAATAGATTCTGGGTGTCCTGACTCATATCTTGATAATTTTTCCCCCAATATGAATATACTACCATGTAGTACGTACTGTTCCTTGCTAACTAGTATTTATTGGCCCTTTTTCTTCTATTTACTAGAAACCCACCCACCCAACCTCCCACCTTCTCTCTCCCCCTAGGAACAAACTCTTTCCCCATGTAGTACCTAAGACCCAGGCACAATTGATTCTAGTCCCAGCTAGAGTCTAAATCCAGGCAATCCCGCCCAACCGTGCCTTGCCTGGGATTGGTTCTGGAAACCAAGCTGAAGCCAGTCATCACAAGGCATTCTCAAACATCACTATTGGCCCAAATAAAGTGATGGGAAGGACTTTTATCCCATTCTTGGGTCAGTAACATCAATAAGGAGGCAGGCAGGCGGCCCCAGTTGCTGCTGGCAGGCATCTTGAACCACACGGAAAGCCAACTTGAGGAACATGCCTCACAACACGGCAGTCAGAATACTAACGGTACCGTCCCTTGAACTAGTCTGGCCTCTGGATGTTTTAAATGACTTAAATTTTCAATCAATTCAGCCAATTTGAGTTCTAGTTTCTGTGACTTGCAGTTGAAAATATCCCACCTCGTAGGCACTAATGTGTTTAGATATGTGAATACACCCGTACCTGTGATGGGGCCTCAGGAAACCATTGGGCTTTGACAGAAGATCCCCCTCTCACTAAGACAACCTTCCAGAACTTTGGCCTCAATTGTGGTCATGGCAGAGAACTCCTTGTGATGTTCCTCACAACTCCCGTAGCCTGGGATCCTGTCTTTTCTCCTTTATTTTAGTTGTGGCTTTGACTCCCTAACAAGGAGAAAACACTATGTTTGATTTCTTTTAGGTTGTTCATATGCAGAACACTTATTGGCTTATGTTGTATTTACCTATGAACTTTAAGTTTCTAGAACTTGAGCTTGATGGCCAATTATAATATAAAATTTAAAAATGATAAAATAAGAAGAGAATAAAAATGATCTATCATATTCCCAGCTTCCAAAGCAAACCGTTGTTGGGAAATGGTCAGATTTGCTTCTATTCTCCTATCAAGGCACATATGTTTTCTTTAATATTCATGGTTTACTTATCTAAATATTTATATAAATGTTATAATAATTATATTAATGCTATTTTGTTTTTTTTTATATAATGTGACATCTTGACTAATGTTATATTCCATTTGCATTATAACATCCCACAAAGCTACTTCTCCTTTTGTGCTGCTCCTCAGGTAGCAGCATCGAGCTGAGTGCCTATGGATTGAAGGAAGTCAATTAGGCCTCCACAGGACCGGGTGACTGTTGGAGCTGGGAGTGCTGTTCCTCAGCCTTGAGAATCTGCTGTCCTCAGGGGGCCCCTCTTGGAGACATGCCCATCACCTCTGTCAGTTTTCCAGCTTTCTTTACCTTTTTATCTTAGCTCTCATCCCCACTTTAAGACTACATTAAATAGATACATGTTGATTTTAGAAGACTAACGAACAAAAGATGGACTTTTTGTCATAAACAGAATTCACTCACTCACTCTGCACACCCTCGCCTGGAGTGAATGGATCGGAGTACCTTATCTCCGCGGTTGCCAGTCTCCTGGGGGAGACAGACTAGGAAAGAACCATGGCAATACACTCTGAGGAAGGAGAGAATGCAGGGCTGAGAAGACACAGAAGGGGGAACAACTGAACTCTGCAAGCCCCGCTTCCTTTTAGGAGATGCTCACGTTTGTGTTACAGAGTCACTTTGCATAAGGCCTAAGGCTGGTTAGTTGCCAGTTATCCTGAGACTTTACCCCTAGAAAGATACAGAGAAAGACAAATACCATGTGATCTCACTTATATGTACTAGTAACATCTAAAACAAAACAACATAGAAAAGCTCAGACATACTGAGAACAAACTGGTGAATGGGTGAAGGGGTCGAAAGGTACAAACTTGCAATTACAAAATAAATAAGTCATAGGGATGTAATGTATAGCATGGTGATTATACTGTGTTAATAATACCATGTAGCATATTTGAAGGTTGCTAAGAGAGTAAATCTCATCACAAGGAAAAAAATTGACTAACTATGTGTGGTGATAGATGTTAACTAGACTTATTGCGGTGATCATTTTGCATTACTGGTACATACAAATATTGAATTATTATGTTGTACCCCTGAAGCTAATATAATGTTATATGTAGATTATACCTCAATTTAAAAAATGACTGCTTATCCTGGGCTTTTCACTCTTGAAGAGATCTGAGCACTTATCTGCTATAATAAAATTCGCCTTGGAGAGGGTTCATTAAAAGCAGACACATGTAAATGGTCATTATTAGCAACAATTATGAAAATAAATTCTAGAGAGAGTGTGACTGACCCATTTAACTAAGACTTCAATCTCTTGAATTGGTATGTGGTTGTCAACTTCAAAAATGTCCCATTTGGTAGCCCTATTTTCCAAACTCAGGGCATAGGACTTGATAACCACTGTGGGCTAGTGGGGCAGAATATATGAAATCACTACTATATCGACAAATCCAAGGCACTGGATCTCTGTAAACCATATTGCCTTACATATTTGTGTATATTGAACAAGTCACTTGATTTACCCTCTATACTAGAATGCCAAGTAGTGGCATTTAAACTCTGAAAGAGGTAGAGTGAGTCTTTACATATTGGCTCCCCAGCTCCAAGGTACAGAAATTACCGGAAGATGGACACTTCAGAGCTGCTCCTGCCAGAATGTGAGCAGGAGGCTGGAACTGTGTGTGGTTACTGGGTGCCTCTGGCCCGTGAAACTCTTCCCCAGATCCTCAGCCACCATCTTTCCTTGCCTGTTTTTCTGTCTGTGAGTTATTTTTTCTTTTTAATATTAGCGACAGCTTCATCTTTGACTTTGCACGTTACTGACAGAAAGTTGATGAAATTTTAAAACAAATCCAGATTTTCAGACTGAAATTTTATATGCAAAGACAGGAAGTTTGGAACAGGCTAGATGGGATAATAATGGTAATATTCTAGTTTTCTATGACATCCTCCCACCAAAGAGATGAATGCACCTTGATAACAATATTGAAATATTCATAAAATGTCCATAAGTAAATGTAATGCCACCTTATTTATGAAAAAACCAGGCCTGCTTTTCTTTTTTTTTTTAAATTTTTTATTGATTTCAGAGAGTAAGTGGAGAGAGATATATATAGTAACATCAATGATGAGAGAGAATCATTGATTGGCTGCCTCCTGCATGCCCAACACTGGGAATCGAGTCCGTAACCTGGACATGTGCCCTGACTGGGAATTGAACCGTGACCTTTTGGCTCACAGGTCAACACTCAACCACTGAGCCACACCGGCTGGGCAAGGCCTGCCTCTTTTGAAGGCACTTTTCAAGGCTGAACAGAAAGTGGCTAAGTTGGAACTTTCAGGGTCTTTAAAACAGGGACACCGAGGAAAGATTTAAGAATTCTATGTAACTATCATACAACCACATTATGAACCATTTACAAAATCCCATTTAAATGTATTGACATTGAATAGTCATAGGGAGCAAATCCTGCTTGAATCATGTATCTTAAAAAATAACTATAGCAAATGTATTTGGAAAACGTTAAGAGATTGGAGCATTTGTTTCCTTTACAGTTCACCCATTTCTATTATTCTTCTTCAGTGACATGTGGAAACCTCATGGTTCTCCTAGGATGTGTAATTTAAGAGGAAAAATCTATCTCTAGAAGCATCCTTTGGCTATTCCCCTTCACGAAGTTCAAATTGCAGTTCACAACTTCAAGTGCAAGATATTTTTAATCTATTTCTGTGCTTGTGGTGGAGTGTAATGAAAACATTCAGAATCCAAGGTTGGGCATAAGGCACGTTGTGGCACAATCCCTGAAGTCCTCTAGCAACGTAAGAATGTTATCCTACACAAAGCGTGTCAAAGAGCGCTGTGGCTCCATGTACTAACAATCGCTGTGCCCTGGTCGCCACCAACTCTAAAGCAGCTTGTTGAACTGAAAATATTAGGGGAGAAAGTATGACTGCAGTTGTTGATTCATAGATTTAAGAAAAAGTATATATTCTCAGAAGTTTTTGGCTTTAGTAAAAACATTTGAGACTTTTCCAAAGAGAAATGGAGGCTGTTGGGTTAAATCTTAAAGCAGATTCAAAAGATTTTTGTCAACCTTTTGAAATTTATCTAATACCTAGAGGCCCGATGCACGAAATTCATGCAAGGGCCTTGGCCTCGGCCCCCTCCCGCTGCCGCCTCTGCCTCCGCCCCCACCCCCTGCGGCTTTGTCCAGAAGGAAGGACGTCTGGTCTAATGAGCATATTACACTTTTATTATTATAGATATGTGAATTTAACCTAAACATCTTTTAATATTGATAAGATGCTATTAATGATGAGCACAACTCACCTATAATTTCAAAATTACTTGCTTCACTAAAAAATCAAAAGCAAGACACATAAATGGTTCTTTCCTTCAAGTAGGTGGGCTTCAGTTTCTCTTACACGATCCTCTCAGAGTCCTGTAAATGTGCACTATTTGCCATGATTCTATCTAAAATTACGTTATCATAATTAGGCCTGAGACCTAGTATGAGGAAGGGGTCTTAGCTTCCCATCTGTGGAATAGACATGAAACTGTTACTCCTCAGTCTCTGAGCAAAATTAAAGATGATGTTACCTACAATAGATGCAACATCCCCTCCATTCTTGTGTAAGAGAATTAGTCATGCTCTTCCTCACACTCCCAGTGGATAGAACCAGAAGAAATATTAGAACCAAATTGCAGCACTGAAAGTTTCCAACTCCCTGGGATGCCTTCATTGAATCTTTTCTAGAACCATGAAGAATGGGCTATTTTTGCTCATTACCATTCCCAGCATTATATGTTTCTCTAGCTCTTGTCCTAAATGGCAATCAAAAAGAGGATTGAAATGTCAGGGGACAGCCCTAGCCGGTTTGGCTTAGTGGATAAAGCGTTGGCCTGCGGACTGAAGGGCACATGCCCGGGTTGCAGGCTCGATCCCTAGTGGAAAGCGTGCAGGAGGCAGCCAATCAATGATTCTCTCTCATCATTGGTGTTTCTGTCTCTCTCTTCTTCTCCCTTCCTCTCTGAAATAATAAAGAAAAAAAGAAAGAAAATTGTTCCAGCTAAATAAATAAAAAATTTTTTAAAAAAGAAATATTTGGGGACATCTTGGATAAAGTACCACATTCCCTTGAAAGATACTCAAAGTAAATATTTTTTCATAAATGCTATGAGCCTAAAGAATCATACATACTTTGACATCTGTCTATAAGTACCGACTAAATGAATACCAGTTTAACATTTGAAACCTTTTAAGTTGGGTACAAAATAACATTTTAAGACTTAATGTGCCATGTCTATGCACAAAATTGGAAACATTCAAAACAACATTGTAATAGTTTTATATTCCAGAATGAATATCTGGTAATATTTTTTCTATTTGAAATAATTTTAGACTTAAAGAAAGGTGCAAAAATAGTACAGAGAGTTCACATACACCCGTCACTTGACTTCCTCTAATGTTAACAATTTATATAACCACAGTACTGTGATCAAAAGCAGGAAATTTACATTGGTACAATATTATTAACTAAATTACAGACTTTATTCAAAATTTACCAATTTGTCCTCTAATGACCTTTTTCTTTTCCAGGATCCAATCCAGAAGTCCACATTTTATTTTGTTGATGTGCCTCTCTAATCTGTGAGAGTCTCTCACACTTTCTTATCTTTAACATTTTCGATAACTGCTGGTTGAGTATTTCATAGAATGTCACTCAACTCAGTTTGGCTTTGTCTGATGTTTTTCATGAATAGATTGATGATATGCATTTTTTACCAGAATATCGTAAAAGTGATGTTGTGTCCTTTCAATGCATTATATCAGGGGCTGGCGCATGATGTCAATATGTCATATTGCTCATGGTGATTACCGGGATCGTTTGGTTCAGGTGGTGTCTTCGAAATCAATAGTAATCTTGACTCTGCTATCCTTGAGCCAGTGAAACTGTACCCAAATTCAAACCTTCTAACATACTGCATATTCAAATCTGCTCTCGTGTTGTGCACCCAATTACAGGTTGGGTGTGACTCCACATCTTACCTGAGAGGACATGCTGAAATATTACTCTTGGTATCTCAAAGCTAGATTTAGGGAAGCAGAACTTAAGTCAACTTCATCATGTACTCTGACCCCTGCCAACGTCTCAGAATGTGCATATATACATTTTTATAGATTTAATGTGTGACATTATTTGATATATTTTATGTCAAGATTATCAAGTAAGTTATAAATTTGCATTTGTGAATCCCATCTGAGAGCAGAGTTAGGGCTCCGAGTGCTCTGGGAGGCACCCTGATCACCCTCCTTCTGGTTTACCCCCCATTAGACCTGGTCAGCTAGGCGGCCATCTTTTCTTCTCCCCCAGCCCTTATCGCGATGCCTCATGTGGCTCTGACGCAATCAAAGGGTCAAATAGCAGGATCGTCATTCTTAGTAGACAGCAGCTAACATGGTGATTCAAATCCTTATCAGTGAAAGTCCTGGCAGAAATTAGACAACACACTCAGCTTGAATTTTTGGAAACTCTTTTTAAATTATTTTTATTTTTTGACTTTGGAAAAGTTTCCAATTTGCACAAAAGTTGCAGCAATAATACAAAACACTCCTATATACACTCCACCCAGATTTCCCAGTTGTTAACACTTTATCACTATTGCTTTCTCGTTCCTTCTCCCTCTCTCTCTTTCTCCCCGCTCCTTCTCACTCTTCTATATACACACCTTTTTTCCTGTTCCACTTGAAAGTCAGGTGAAGATGTTCCTCTACTTTCCTAAACATTTTAATGTGCATTCCTAGCAATAAGGACATTATCTCATATAACCACAGTACAATCATCAAAATCAAGAGATCAGCAATGATACATTACTATTACCTAATGCACAGGCCTTACTTACTGGTATAGTTCACCTATTTTCCCAATAATGTTCTTAACAGAAAAAAAGTAATACTCTTATCTGGAGTCCAATCTGGGATCACATGTTGCATTTGGGTGCCGTGTCTCTTTAGTCTCCTTTAATATGGAAATTTCCCCAGTCTGCTTTTTTTCTTTCATGGCATTGACATTTTAAAGTATAAAGGCCAGTTATTTCGTAGACAGTCCCTTAATTTGGTTTTGTCTGATAAATCCTTGTGATTAGATTGAAGTGCATTTTTGGCAGTGATGTGTCTTGAAGAGACTCATACTGAAGGGACAATGTACATAAGGATGGGAAGGATTAAGGAAACCATCAAGGGATGCAGAGGGACTTAGAACTAGCAAAAGAGGAAGTGGTTACATACCTGCAGGGAACTGTTATGAGCTAGAGTTGGAACCTTGTGGGGATGGATTGGGGGCAGGAGGAGGGGAGTTGAGAAGAGCAATAATCTTAGAGGGAGGTAGATACTGCGAGAGCTGTGGGAGTGGAAGTGGGTGCCTCTCAATGTCTGAATTCCACAAGAAGCTGTCAGGCAAGGAAGTCCGGTGATGTAGTTCATGAATGCCAGCCCCCTGAGACCCAAAACAAGGCAAAGAAAAACAGAATGGATCCGGTAGGCAAATAGAGAATAGCCACTGCAAAATTTCAGATTCATAGTTCTCATTCCTCCTCTTACAATCAACGCATTCCATCAAGATGCAATACATAACGTTCTAGACAATAAACTATAAAGGATTTCAAACTATGAATCAGAAGACTTGGGCTCAGTTGCTAGCATCACATCTTTCTGGCATGTCACCCTAGGCCAGATGCTTATCTCTTCTGAGTCTCTGTAAAAATCAGCATCTTAACATCTGTCTCTCTATTTCATGGTGTCATTGCAAAGATTATTATCAAGATATATAATAGGTGTAGGCCTATGAAGTTAGCCACAAGTTGTTAACTTAGAGCAAACGTAAATGAAGCACAATAATTTTTGTTTATGCCTCATGTTTAAAGCGAGAATGCCTTACCTCTTTATTACTAGTAGACTTGTGTTCTAAGGAAACCATTTTCTCCCGCGGATGCCTTTCTTGGATTTATCATATTACTGCTTCCCTGTGAGTAAAAAGCTGTAACTTGGAAGCGCACCATTTTCTCCCATGTGGGGATATTACTGAAAAGAATTGAACTTGTTGTGACTGCTCTATCTCTTGTTTTCTGTTCTTTTTTGCCCTTTTGCATTTCTGCAGTCATTCCTTTGTGTAGTTGACTATGATTCTTTCAATAGTCAGTAGACATACAATTGCTGGAAGGTAGAAAGAATGAATGTAAACATGAATTTTATGTAAGTATGCTTTTTAAAAACAGCATCCACTGGGATTTACAAGGAGAACTTAGAAATAAAAAAAGAAGATTTTTTTAAATGAAGTGGAAAAACAGAATTAAAAATGGGATGGGTCAAAGCACTGAGAGGTTGAGATTTAAAGGATCTCAATCTCAGTTCTAGAGCTCTTCTTAAGGGTGGGAAGCTGCCAGGAGTTTAGGCTTGGAATGCTGGCATAGAGAAAGTGTGGCTTTTTGAGAGGCAGCAAACATTCAGAACATCTTCTCAGTGAATATTAGTTCACTGACATCTCAGAGCAGTGATGACTCTCAAAAGAATATATCTTTAATGTAATGGGCACTGGTCATTAAGGCATATCTTTAAATTTTCCTATTTTATTGTTAAATGTCTTTCAGTGGTATTACCTATTTTCTGTTACTTAAATCTGGTATTCAGGACGTAACAACATAAATACCAGATATCAGTATAATTCTCACCCGAAAGCACCCACCCTTTGCAAAGACATACCACAAATTTGTGCAAATACAATTACTGTTTGAGAATTTCTGGAGAGAACAAATGGGTTGCTCTTACCGGTTTCTTCTTTGATTTAATATTTAGCATCCTTGGGTAGGATGAATTTTTGAGACATCAAAAATTCAAACTCAGAAAGTTGATTAAAATCACATAAATGAATTTGGCCACTGTTTATTTCTCAGCTTTTGCTTTAGCCGGCCAACACAAGAATCAGGTTTTAGCATAAGCAATCTATATCTTAGAGATCAGTGTGATTTTATTTTTAAAGGTATCCCGCTTTGTGGGCACTCACATGACCCATCAGCAATAAAATTTAGAGAATGTGAATTCAAGATAAAGATTATTTACCTTTACGTTTCTTCAAAAAGTGGAATCTAACAACTTGTCAATAGCTTTAAAACATGCCTTTCCTTTAAAAGCACCTTCTTTTTCCTACATTTTCATTTAAACTTTGTTACTTGTGTGTTGGCAAAATAAGTCTCCATCAGGTTATATGCGACTGCCCTGTGGATATTCTGTCAGTGAGGTCAAATTTTATCATTCACACTTCTGCATAAGTCACAGTCCCCTTCATGACATCCTCTAGCATGAATATCACAATTGCCTAATTCGAATGAAACTGCCCTGATTAGAGACAAGTGCTTTTTGAATAAGATGTTCTGATGATCTCTAATCCTCAAATTCCCCGCTAAAAAGGTTCTAAAACTACTTCATGCATTGTAATCTTGCTCTCAAGCACTGACCGCGTATTAATGAAAAAGACCATAGTCATCTATCTATTTACCTCCTGAGAGAGGTGGAATAGTGCCAACCCAGGGATAAATCTGTTCTCTTTTTCTTCTGTCCCCTATTCCCTCAAATGCTGAAAGGAGGAGTGAGGAGGTGATAATATTCAAGACCAGGGAGATGCATTAGCCAAAATAGTCTCTCCATTAATGCCTTCCATCAAAAGTTTTTACAACGCTTTGACTTTTTCTGGCTTTATGAAATCTAAATTTTTAAAGTTAAAGTCTCAAAATAATCCTGCTTCATACAGCTGTTGGGAAGTTATGAGATAATGTATATATTATTTATGTTTTCTCCATTATTTTATTTGTAGTGTTAGTTTTATTAACTTGCCTATACTATTATTAACAGTTTTCTGTTTCTATAGTTACATTCCTTATAACTTTCTCCCCAATATTCATCTTTGATAAGTCTTCGAGGCTTCTGATGACCCTTTCCTAAGTTAACTGGGGAAAGTGGGGTGAGATGTAAGGCTAATAGCCCCGATTAAATCAGAGAAGTCATCAATATTTCAGTAAGTCGGCCATATTGATATTGTCACTTGATATGAATTATCTTCCTATGTGGGAACCTAAAATCCCCCAGAAGCTTCTGCTTACAGGAGTATGGTCTCTGTGTTATTTTGGCTTTCCAAAACGCTGCTGCTTACCTGCCTCATTTGGGACAGAGGTGCCCTCTATCTGACAGTACCCTCTTGTCCGAGAAAAGCTGGGTAGGTTTCAAGGGAAGGGAAGCAAAGATTCATTTGAGACAAAATTAAATTGGACCTTCGCATTTTTTATTGGTAATTAAGCCCACATAACCAAGATAGGAAAAAGAAGTCAGAGCAGGTAATGGCAAGGAATGAAAAGTAGATCTCCTCAATGCCATAGCTCTGAGGAACAGGCACATGATAAGTGTGGGGGGAAATGATGACAAGGATCTCCACAGAAACCATAATGTTGATGGGTACCCCCTTTGCAAAGCAATGGCACATAGCGGATTTAATTCAGCACCATAACATCTCCCTCTCCCCATTCTGAAACGTGGCTGCTAGCTTTAAGGGAAAAACATTTCCTCCCATGAAATACAAAGGCTCAGCAGTCCTGTTTTCAACATTCTAAAACAGCACATCTCTTTCCTTGAGCGAGTGGATGCTTTTATACAAATGTATTGGAAAGACCCGTGCTTCCTTGGAATGGAGTGTCATGAAAGAAAACACATTTTGACCAACTACAGAGCAAACATCAGGAACTGTCAGATGACTTGTCATTGAGGTTTTTAAGCCTGGTGTCATTTCATTTTTATAACCCACGGTTTTCCCAGCTCAGAAGGCTTTCTATGTGTTCATTAACCACAAATCTGTAATTTAAATGTACAAATATCTCCTGTTTCATAATCTCTTACATCGTTTCCATTAAATAGTTTCCATTTCTTTCTGCTCTCAACACTCCAGATAGAATCTAAATATACCAAACTCTTATAATACCTTTCACATGTTAAAAGTGTGCGGTTTTGCTGAACAAAACAAAATAAAATAAAATTCAGCACTGGACAGCACTCCCCAAAGCTGCCTGATTCAGGTGAAAAGGATTGTTTCCATATTGGCCTGCAGGATATATTTATGTAAATGTTCTGAAAATAGAAACCCAGCAATATTACTGTGAGGTATTTTTTTTAGGTCATTACATTGGGGATAGAGAGATGTCACCTAATAATGATGAAAACTAGCAAAATAAATATGACTATGAGATTAGCAATAATTTTCCCCAGAAAAATGAACCAGAAACTTATCTTTAAAAATGTTAGGATAATTTGAACTAGTATTTTTAACTAGAGTGAATGAGCAGTTAAAATATAACTCTAAAATTGTGTTTCTAAATGTAAATATATATTTTAAATAATTTGTAGTTTCATCAGAATATTTATAGTGTCACATTCTACAGCTATGAAAATCCATCTTTTACCAAATATTGAAAATCATAAGCCTCAAAAAGTCCTCATTATAAGAAATACTCTCTTAAGAACACATAAGAAATACACTCCCAGTTAGACATTACAGTGAATGGCCTTTGTTAGTTGAAGAGGTTGTTCCTAGAATGGATATAAACTATTGAGAAGTTATTGTGTAACTAAAGCATATATCAATCTACCTCAGTCACAGCACACAAGTGGAAAAGAATTTTAATGGACCACAATAAAGTGAAATTACTAGTATAGTCTAATTTTTCTTGATTTCATTAATGAATGCAATGACCTGCTCACCATTATTTCAAGCTTTAGCTTGTAAAGCTTATTCATATTTTTCTGAGTTTTTATAAATATGTAAGATCCATTTCTTGTTATTGTTAAAAGGGCCATGTCAAAGGCATTAAGAATGTATATATATTAAAGTGTATACTATAGCCATAGTCAAGGTTTATTAGAAATGTCAGTGCTATTTTTTGCTGAAGTTCATTCTAATGACAGTTTAAAAAGTGAGACCAATTCCAGAGTGTTTATTACATACAGAAAATGGTAATAACTTTGTAGGAAAGTAACATTGTACTTTATGGTGTCACTGGGAAGAAGATTGTTTCATAAATGTGACATGTTACATTAAAATAGCATGTAGAAACCAGATGGAGATACCTTACTCAAAGGTGAAACATTGCTGTTGGTGTGAGCCCCTAGTCATCCTTGAAATAGCCTGGAAACTACAAAAACGGTCTACAAAATTAAGAAGTTTTTATATTCTTGTTTATAAATAATTTAAAATACCTCAGGGAACTTATAAAGAGAAAACTATACACTACATTTTTCACAAACGTGACTCCGTGACAGCTGCAATGCAAATGCAAGTGTCTCTCTTTGGCTGTATATACAGGGTGGGCAAAAGTAGGTTTACATTTGTGAGTACAGGAAACATAGTTTATTCTTGTATTATTATCTATTAACTATTAGGTTATTTTCCATATGCACAACTGTAAACCTACTTTTGCTCACTCTGTAAATAAAGCCAAATATCCAGCATGTTTAATTAAAAATTCAGCTCTGTGTTTTCTCCACCAAATATTTGGAAACATTCAAAAATTTTATTCCATTGTTTTCCAGACCTCATTAAAGTGTTTATTAAGAGCATCATTTTTGTTCTTCCTCTCTCCCATATGCCCTAAAAAGGAACAGCATATACATATATTCCAATCATTTATAACTTCAGTTGATATTTTTTTAGGGCTAATAAAATTATATCAGTCTTATGAACACTGAAATCCTTTCTTTCCATTAAGTTTTTTTTTTTTAGGAATGATAGAATAATCAACAAAATAAATATAATTCCTTAGAACTTAAGGTTATTTTTAATAAAAGGAATTTCTTTATAAGCTTTTGTCAGATAGCTTTGTTGTATACTTTCTCACTTTATAATGTATCATTACATGCTATTATTTGTTAAATTAATAGAATTCTGCATGTAGGCATATATGTGCTGAATGTCTAAATAAATATGCATTAGTCATCTTTAATGTATTTTAATTTGGCTGATATACCCTTAAAAAGCTTCCAGCATATTTGCATAATTAAGCATACTATTATGATAAACCATTTCAAGGAAATGGTTTGGTCTTATCATCATAATACATTTATTTATTTGACCCTGTATATTTAGAGTATATTTGTGAGAGGAATTGAGGATAGAAAAGACCAGCTCTGGTTCATGAAGAGAGGTGAAATGTTATTTTAATTAATCTTGTGTTATGCCAAAATAGAGTAATTATATAATAAATATTAAACATGACTGGTACAATTTTGAGGAGCAAGATTATCCTCTACTTTCTAGCTTTCACATAAAAAAAGATTTCTAGCAGGTGGTATTGATTGGGATTGCAGTATGCTACAGCTGTGTGTGTGTGTGTGTGTGTGTGTGTGTGTGTGTGTGTGTGTGTTATAAATGTGTCTATTTCTGCAATTCACCATGAGCCTCATAGATAGTGTTCAAACCATATCCTTTGATTAGTTCTTACTCTCCCTCCGAATTATGTCACCATAACATAGGTGAAGGTTAATAAGCAAAAGGATCTTTTGAAAGGATATTTAAAATTTTTATTATTAATATTTTAAAAATAAACAGGAATGTGTAAATTCTGGGAATCCCTATACTGGTAAATTAATAATAAATAATAATATAGTGATAGATTAATGTTAAATGCTAATGTTTTTTAGCTTGATGGATAGAAAGAAAATTCATGAACAAACTAGAAAATAATTTAACCTTTGGGGAAATGCATGCATTAAAGTTTACCCCCAGGCTCTAAGTCAGTACTGTAGTTGTTGGTGACATCGTGTGGTTGGTATTGGTATCGACAACAAAGGCAGAGAGTTTCCTAAAAACAATTGAATTACTCTGCTGGCAAATTTTAATTATACCGTGCAACTATATCAACTATGTTACACATTGCATCCTCAGATCTTATTTATCTAATAAATGAATGATTGTACCCTTTTACTAACACCTCCCTATTCCCCTTTTTTCTCCCTTCCCCACCCAGCCCCTGGCAACCACTTTTCTATTCTCTATTTCTATGATTTAACTTACATGTTCTCACACATACACACAAAAAATAAGTATGTGAGGTAATGGGTGTGTTAACTTGATAAACAGAACCTTTTCATATTGTATATGAAATTATCACATTATACACTTTAAACCTCTTACAGTTTCATTTGTCAATTATTCTCAATAAAGCTGGGAAAACATACTGTTCAGTGCAGTAAAAGGTCTTAAATAGATATTGCCTAAATTAAATTTGAAACAAAGCACTTTACCTAAGTCAAGACTATTAATTTGTCCCTCAAATGATAGACTTCTTATAGAATAACATGCAGACGCTTGTGAGAATTGATGAGTCATAGTACTACATGCAGAATACACAGGGGACATTATTTATATTGCAGCACTTGCTCCTTTTCATTTAAAAAAGCTAACATTTTAAGTTACTACTAGAGTTGGGTACTAGATCTCCTCAAAATTCCATACATGAGCGTGCTGGCGTCTAAAGTAACTTCCACGTCGGCGATGCCATGCTGCTGCACGCAGTTTGATGAGAGGGGAGGGCGCTGACGTTCATCAGCCCGTTCTCCCGGAGGAAGGGCAGGGCTGAGGCGCAGGGTGGTCAGCACAGGTCACAAGGGCTCACTGAGCCATCTTCCTGCCACACCGCAAAGAGGTGCTGATTCCTTCAGTCAGCATTCCTGGGGCTGTTCCCATCTCTGCACCTCTTCCTCCCACCTGCAGCTCTTACCTGGTTCCCACCTTACATTATCTATAATAATAAAAGCGTAATATGCTAATTAGACCGGACAGCCGAACGGCCGTCCGGACAACCTTCCTGATGAAGCTGGGGCTGTGAGGGCCAAGCCCCTTGCACGAATTTCGTGCATCGGGCCTCTAGTGTTGTATAATACAGGGCCCCCTAGGGACCCTTCTGTCCCTACCCGGGGAAGGATTTTTAATTCGACCACATCTCCACCTGAGATATCCATTTGCGACTTTTGCCAGGGTTTAGTGAATGCACGTTCCCTAGAGGAACTCTCATTGTGCCACGCGATACCAAATGAAAAGCTTCCCTTCTCTCTTTCCCTCTTTCAAATCCAGGCCTCTGGATTCAATGGGATGGGGAAGCACAGATAACATTTACTTACATAGGCTGGTTGCAAAGGAAAATGGAAGTGATGGGTACTTTAGCATTCAAGAAAATGGGGTTGTCAGCCATGTCTCAAGGCCACGTCACAGAAACACAATCTTTACTTGGCTACGAAAGTTCCTTAAAGAAAGCACAGGGATGAAGAGCCTTTTCCCCGAGCTGGGGTGACTGAGGAAACCTGGGCTGCGCCTGGGACTGCAGTGCAGGCTATTTTTGGAGAGAGCCGAGACCTGTGGTTGCTTCTCGTCAGGGAAGATGCCCCACAGCGATAGCCGGTTATTGAACTGGTGGCATTGGCAATTGATGAGGCGATGGTATCATCCTTTAAGTGCAGGTCACAGGAGGGAAAAAAGGGTGATCTTGAGGGCAATGAGATACAAAACCAGCGGGAATCACACTGCCATTGCCCAGAGCTAAATTAAAAGCGGTAAGGAAATACCCCTTGGAATATTTTTCCTTCCACCCTTGGGGCCAGCCTTGGGACAAACCAGCTAAATTCCACTGAAATCCCCTTTTTCCTCACTAGGTTTCATTGAATTACTACTTCATATGTTTCCAGGTGTAACACGACCAGGTTAAGTTCAAACAAGTCCCAGTGCCACTTTGTCAAATACATTTCTAATTTTCCCCCTTGTGTGTGGCACAACGGATGAGAGCTTCTAGAATGCCAGGAACTGACTTACCGAAGGACTTCTCAAATCAGCAAATTGTAGCTGAATTTGAAAGGGTAATTTTAACCCTTCAGAGTCTTTTGATTGCAGCTAACCAACACCTCCCCTCTTTTATATTCAATTGGGTAATTCATCCAGGAACCCCACTTTCCCAACCTATTAACATATTTAACAGGAAGCAAAAGTAATTTAAAAAAAATTTTTTTAATGTGTATTTCGACTACTAGAAAGATTGGCAAGTTTTTAAATGTGCTTTTTCCACATCTTAACTCTCTCGGTTTTACTTTCTCAAACTGAGTAGGTGGCGCCATTTCGGACATTTAATTAGCTGGTACATCTTACAGGGAACGCAAACATGATCTGTAATGGCTCTGAAGGGGCTAAAACATCAGGCGCTGACGAGGCGCCAATCAGCCGCTTGTGAGTGCCATTTGTACAAGTGGATTTTCCCATTCGATTCTGGTTCCACTCTAAGTGATGACTTCAGCGCTTGGGCTTGTTCCACGGACGGCCAGGAAAGCACCGTGTCCTCTGAGTTCGATTTGCGACAACCTTCAGCCAAAGGGAGGGCTTTTGTTGTGAGGGAAAAAAAACTGGGCTTAATGATCGCAGCAAGCAGGACGGGGGTTTTATTGGTGTACTCTATGTGACTGTGACAGTGTTGACATTAAATCAAATTCAATTAGCATGGGCCTGCTAATGACTTACACTGCTTCCAAAAGTAGCAAGGACAAAGCACTTGGCAAAAAAAAAAAAAAAAAAAAAAAAAAATCTCCTGGTTACAGTCTGGTTTCCAACTCCTTCTGCTTGACCAGCGTGTCCCCTAAAGAACTTCGCTAATGAAACACTTAGTATCTGTGTGTGATGAGAGGGAAGGAGCAGGGAGGGCAGGGGGACTCCTGTCCTCAGGTGCTCTCGAAGCAATTTCGAAAACCACGGTGGAGCACATCGAGAGAAACAGCAACTGCGTCCCTAGAGGATAACTTGGCTGGACAGGGTATCAAAGCTGCGAGGGGAAATAAGGTCTGTGGTCAGGGTAGGGTTTCAGTAAAGCTAGAGGCACCCTCTCGGAATGCGTGGGAGGCCAGGCCATTATCTGAACAGCATTTTAAAGGAACAGAGGAGCCATTATGATCCCTGCACCACCCCAGCACGACCAAGACGATGTCCGTTCCAGATAGCCACAGCTTTGATTGACTGCCTCCCCATTGTTTCATCCCTGAGCGACTGGCACTCTCATTATCATACCCACCCACCCCCACGGGGCAAGGACAGCTTGGATCACATAGACACCTCCCCCTATGCTATCAGCCAGCAGTCCCAGCCCTGAGTCAGTTTCAGCAGTGCTCTGCAAACACAATGCTGAATACCTAAAATATGATCTTAATTTAGAGAAAGAATTTATGGAGAAAAAGCCAATATCCTGCCATACTGTTATGTCATTTTAATACTTCAAGCTGGTTCCTTGAATGTTTATCCTCAAATTATCTTCTCCCTTTCACCTCATAGATAATTTCCCTTAATGTCTCTTTTCCATTCACTTAAATATACTGTTAATAACAATTGCATAAAAGAACTAGCATTAAAGAGCTCCAAAAAGGAAATAAAATAAAGCATGGCATCCGATGAGAACATGCACATCTGTTTAATTCTTTAGGCATACAGCATGATGCTGTAGTGCCACCAGGTTATTGCGAAAGAACTAAGCTTATGAAGTGGACACTGGGCAAAACCTTCAGCTCTCTCAAAACATTTGTATCTGATAGAGAAACTGGAACTTGGAAATGCCAGTAAAAAGCCCCAAGCTAGCCATACAATTGAGAATTCAAGTCTACAGTGAGGCAATTTTGACATTAGCAAAGAAAGGGAGAAATCATTCCATTCCAGTGACTTCTAAGGTTATAAACAAAGAGGAAATGGCAGGGAGCGATGCCCCTGAAAGAAGTGTTCATGGTAAGGGGACCTCCCCCCCATACCCCACCCCACCTCAGATCACCAGTCAGCCATGCTGCTCGGGACTAGGCTTACCCGGGACTGAAGCCTGGATTGGTTGGGGGCAAAGGAGTATTTTGTTCAGGAGGAATACGGATGTAAAGAATTATAAGGCATTCAAATTGCTCTGTGTCCCCCAATCCCTTTAAAAGTTGGTTGAGCCACATGGAAAATTAGTCTGAATGCCTCAAACATATGGCCTGGTGCAGAACGGGCAGTGTGCCCCTCTCTTAATAACAACAACTACAAGCTGGCCTCTACTATGGAAGAATCACCTTATTTACCCTTTAAAAGTACCCTGTAAAATAGGCATTATTCCTCTCTTTTTACATATGAGGAAACTGAGGCTCAATCTCCAGGGCGGCTCTAGAATTTCTCAGTGGAAATGTCCACTTGGAAGAGGCAGTTCAAGGAGAACGGGGAAGAGGGAGGCCCAGTTAGGGCTGCACTGGCTTGGCAGTCACACTCTGCTCACTTACATAGACTGTGCCTTCGTATGGCTTAGCCCTGCTACCTCTAAACCAGAGAAGGCGAGAAATTTTTTCAAAGTCTACCCAGTAGTGGTAGAGCCAGGATGATTTGAATCCATCTGCCTGACATCAAAGCTTGTACTCCTATAGGCTGCTTGCAAAATGTTCCATCAGTGGTAACTGTATTCACGGTTACAGGCATCCAGTACCACTGTGCATGCCTGGACATTCATCCAGGAAATAACTACTCCAGCTCACAAGGCTATGGACACACACATACAAAGTCACACACTTTCCTGTCTACAAGTCAGGAATTTGCCTCCTGAAATTTTGCACAAAAGTCCTAAAAGCAAAGAAATAAAGAGCAGTCTCCCCACCGAATGGAACAGGGAAATGTTATAGTCCACAGAGTAGGAAGGGCAGATTGGACACAGAATTTTGTGAAGATCAAATGAGATAATGTATGTGGAAGCACTTTGTAAATGAAAAGGCACTGTGAGATGTAGGCTTGCGTTATTAATAACATCATCACACAGGATTTCTCTGCCTCCGTTCTTAATGAAATAATGATCTTCTTCAAGGTCCCTGGAAGCCAAGCCAAAGGAATGTTTCGTTTCCAGAGAAACAAAATGTAAAGATGAATTGTGGATGTTCAATAAATATTAAACAGCCTCGCTATTTGTGGGAAGCTTCAAGTGCATGATTAAGTTGCAGGTGATGGTAAAGGAAACCAGCGTGATCTTTAATTATAAAATACTTCTTAGGTTTGATTCCAGTAAAATGCAATTACCTTGAGACTTCCGGTTATATCTCACAAGAGGTTATGTTCTCAAGATGAAAGCTTTTGTGGTTGAATGTTAGACCCCATTGTTTGGGACCATCTACACCGGTCCTGGCTCCTGTCTGCAGCAGCTAATCACCATTAACTTGGCGAGCCTCACAGGAATTCCCAGTTGTGTGCCAGCCATTCTGTGGCCCGCCTTGAAGTATGGAAACATCACAGAAGTGGGGATAAGGGCAACAGTGGCAGACCAGAGCATTAGTTAGGCTTAGGGAGAAAAGGACTTAAAGGGAATTCAAGATTTCATAGTGGACAAAGAAAGCTCAGTAGGAGGGACAAAATGGAATTGTCCTTGTACATGTCACCATGGTTATAATGCAAACATGTATTTTTTAAAGACTAGCAAGAAAAATGATTTCATTTAGGAAAGTGATCCCTCAGTCAGTATAGCTTCATTTTAAAATTGAAATTTTTAATCAGTGTCTATTTTTTTTTAACCTGCCCATGGAAGCAATTGATGGGCTAAGAAAATGCTATTTTGAAAGCCTTTTTTAGTTTCATACTGGTAAGGTTCCTTTCTTATATAATAATAATAGCTAGCATTTAGCTGGTGCTTGCGACGTGCCGTGTATGGGCAAGTGCTTTATACATGCTCACTCAATACTCATAGTGAACCCATGGGGAAACTGAGGCACACTAATGCTAATTAACTCGTCTCCAGTTACACAGTCTATAATGGGAGGAGTCGGCTGCTGTGTCCCCGAGGTCTGGATACGGAATCCATGGTCCTACCCACTGCACCTTCCTACCACACAGGCTAGTGCCACAGAGGTTTCAGATGCATACAGGTTATGAGAAAGGCTACATGTCTGTGTGTCTATGTGGTCTGTGTGTTTTGTACGCTGAAGCAATTGAATTGTTCTGATTTCTTCTCTCATGTTCTTCAGCTTCTTCCTGTACAATTGGTTCGATCACATGGGTTTAGTTTCCTCACTAATGTCAAAATGGTTCTGTAGGAGAGTTCCATCTTCCCGTTAAGAATGGACTTGGTGTTTTTTCCTTTCCCTTCTAAATTATTACTGCCTTCAGTTAGAGTAAGGAGCTTAAATGCAGGGTGACCGTCCCTCTACTTTTAGAAATCTACCTGGTTTCATTTGCTCATCTACATTTGCTCTAGGGGGCATTAACACTGACTGTAGGTTTGCCATCGGAACTGAATAATAACCTGCATGAAGTGCCTGGCATGCAGTAGCTGACTAATTAATTATAGTGCCAAGCAATGAATTGTTTCTCTTTAATGGGTCTCTTTAAGTTGTGACCCTCCTTGGGAATGACTCTAACTTAAAGAATTTTAAAAATCTCCAAATGTTATCTGGTCTAGCCAGAAAAAGCATTAATCCCTACCCACTCTCCCATTATACAGATAAGGAAACTAAGGACCTGAAAGGGTAAGTGACTTGCTCAAGGTCATATATCTAGCAAGTGATGAGGGTAAAACTGGAACTAAACACTCTGCCTCCTTCTGGGGCATTTTTTATTACGCTTGCCACTTTTTTTTTCTGTACTGAAAGTCTTAGGCCAGTAGGGGTCAGCGAAGAGCAATTCTAGTTATAAATGTTTACCCTAGTTTCCAATGATCACCAAGATTATAAGATAAAAATAGGGGTTCTAAGAAGGGTAGAGAAAATATAGGTTATATTAGGCCATCAAATGCTCATGTAAGAAAGAGAACAGTAACAGTTTACAGAGAACACAATTAAGAGTCAAACTGAACATATTCTCTGGGGAGGGTCCTTTTGCCTCACTATTTGGCTAGGTGAAGTGTGTTCAGGCCCAGGGTCTGAAGGACTC
This sequence comes from Cnephaeus nilssonii, assembly GCF_951640355.1. Taxonomy (NCBI): domain Eukaryota; kingdom Metazoa; phylum Chordata; class Mammalia; order Chiroptera; family Vespertilionidae; genus Cnephaeus; species Cnephaeus nilssonii. The sequence goes on along the minus strand of NC_137085.1, from coordinate 40,048,323 downwards.
TGAGAAGTCAGTTATGACAATCAAGTGATACAAGTGTCTTGTGAACGGATTTATAAAACGGTTCGTGCCATAAAATGCAGTAAATGTTTTATTTTGAATATTAAAAGTTTGTTTAAAGTAATAGATTCTTTTAGATATACCTTATCAATGTTATATCCCATTGACTTAACTGAAATGATACAAGCCCTTTTTATTTTCTATACCACTATTTCCATGTGAAGTCTATTATGGTAAAAAACAAAACAAAACAAAACAAAAAAACACCTTTGGAGTTCTGTCTTTCCTCCGAAGGCTGCCTAACTCATTTGCACAAGTTCTGATTGCCAATCAGGTCCTCTGCCAGTTGATGTTGCGTCTTAGCATGTCCTTATCCCGTTCCTTCTGCCTGTCCTGCCCTACTTCAGCTCAGCAGTCAGCGATTCTCTGTATGTGAAAGAGAGCTCTTGATTTTATATAGATGAGTAAATGCATCCCTCTTTGAAGCAAATCAGACTATACACGATATTCATTAAATATATACATATTATCTGTAATGAATATTTTATCTGATCATTACGTTATCTTTTTGTGATTTTCTAATGCTTATTCTATTATTTCCTCATCTAGATTAATAAATAATAATCCAGTGCATAATATTTTAGTTTTAAAAGATATTTTTAGTTTTGACTTTCAGCAAGTCAAGCATAGGGACATGGAACTTAAAACTAGACAGATATTAAATTCTGGGCAATAATAAAACTCTTTATTTATATATTAATAATGATTTACACATTGCAGACTGTACTTCCGTTGTTTTTCTTTTTCAGTTTCTTTCTTTGGTTTATTTTAAGTTGCTGGCAGCATTTATTAATATTGTTAAAGGGCTGAATTCCCAAAGGCTTTCCTCCTTCAATCAGAGCAGGGCTAACTGAACTCTGAGGGATAGGCCATTCCTTTTCTTATTAAAAGCTACCAAGAGCCTGGCCAGTGCTGCTCAGTGGCTGAGCATGGACCTATGAACCAGGAGGTCACGGTTTGATTCCAGGTCAGAACACATGCCTGGGTTGTGGGCTTAATCCCTAGTAGGGGGTGTGCAGGAGGCAGCTAATCAATGATTCTCTCTCATCATTGATGTTTCTATCTCTCTCTTCCTCTCCCTTCCTCTCTGAAATCAATGAAAAAAATATATATTTTTTTAAAAAGCTGCCAAGAGTTGGATTTGCACACAAGAGTAAAATATAGATGGTAAATAAGTGGGAGATAGAAAAGAAGTTTTATTTGTCTAAGAATGTAAGTTGCAATCCTGAACTTCAGGTCTTTTCCTATCATGTCAAGTTCACCACAGTGGAAGGAAGCAGCTTATAAAACACCAACTGTAAGAATTTGGAAATACTAGATTTTTTTTAATGTTTTTATTGATTTCAGAGAGAGGAAGGGTAGGAGAGAGATAAGAACATCAATGATGAGAGAGAATCATTGATCAGCTGCCTCCTACATGTCCCCTTCTGGGGATCGAGCCCACAACCCAGGCATGTGCTCTGATCGGAAATCGAATCATGACCTCCTAGTTCATAAGTTGATGCTCAATTACTGAGCCATGCTGGCTGGGCTGAAAATAATAGATTTTTATTTCAGTTTGTGCTAGTTACCCTTGACTCTCCGTGTCAATGGACAGTTTGTGTTCCTTTTAGGTGGACTTATTTGTCCAGAGAACATTGGAAGGCATTTGGCAGTAGTTTTAGAAGACTTTTATTTAGGAGAAGGTAAAATTTGGAAAAGGCCTATAAAACGTAGTAAGCTTCAACACTAGTGTAACTGGAGGGATAAGGAAATTATCAGACAGTTTAAGATAAAATTCCCTGTCACACAAAGTGTCTCCAAAATATACATGAACTGCATTTGAATGTTTTTCTATGTTAATTTGCTAAGGCGATAGATATTACTTCTTGCCAAAATCTGCATGAATATAAAAAAATGTGAATGGGTTCTGAGCCATTTTTCTAATATCAGTGACACCTTCCACTCGTCCATTTTCCCTCTCAGCTAAATTCTTTTTTGTACACATAGAAAAAGCCAGCTGAAATTGATATTAGAGACAAATAGGGAGAAAATGACCCTAGACTGGTTAACAGGCTCATAATTTCAACCCCTAAAGCTTGATCTTGTTAATATCATAGCCTAATCAACTAAGAAAACCAGTCTTAAACTTTCCCCACTCCACTTAAAATATAATGCTATTTTGAGTGTTATTTCTTCTGACAGAATGCAATATTTCATCCATGCTGCTAAGTTCAAGAAGAGACATAAATAGACACTGAATAGATGATAGAATATTTATATTGTCACCACAAATCCAAGGAATCCGATTTTTCTTTGAACTGATTGATATGGGTGAGAATTCTTTATTTCACTTCATGAGTACAGACTTTAAGAACTAAAATAACAATGCTTTTTTTTAATGTAAAGTAACAACCTACTCATATAAAAAGTGTATAGCAGGTGTCTTTGCATTTCTAAAGCTCTAGAGAAATAGTGGCATAAAATATATAATGAATTAATCCATCAGAAGAATGTCTGTGTTCTAAAGCCTACTGGTAGTCATGAATTCAATATCAAATGGTGTTTGGCTCTTGGAGGGGGTTCACTTCATTAGGAGAGAATTTCATTGCAGGATACACAGACTGGGGTCTTTGAATAGACAGATGCAGATACACTTGTAAAGAGAGTGGAATATTTGAAGAGAATGTAGGCTCACATTTTATGGTTAATGCCTCTTGCTCCTTTGTATTTTAGCTTGAGGTCTACCAACTTTTCCCTCTCATTTCCTGTCATTTTGGCAAGGTTGTGAAGACAATCAATTCATTGATGGCAAACCTTGCTTGCTAATAGAAGCCTTCTCTTAATGTTAAGTTTCTGGGATACGAGATAAAAAACAAAATAAGTCTGGTTTCCTTAGTAAATGATCTCTTCCCATCTCTATCCTGAAACTAGTCTTAGTTTTATTAATCAGCCTATGTAGGAGTGGAGCACATAGAAAATGTTTGTTTACAGCTCAAGGAAAAGCAGACCTTCTGGGTCCTATTTCATGCCCTCCTCATTGACCATGCTAAATACTCCCTCAATATCGCTTTCTTTTTTACCCTGGAGTGTTTTTAAAAACACCTGAATTAGTTACCTGCATTAAAGATTGAAAGATATCACACAAAAATCTGGGTTGTCCCTTGTGCCTACATTCTTGTTTAGCAACAGTCATTTGGATCTGAGCAGTCGCCTAGATCTGAGTTTAATGGGAAAAGTTGAGTAGGAAACATACATAACCTCAGAAGGTGCTTGAGCTTAAAACCTTCTAAACTTCTTGTATGCGCAAGTTAAACAGTTGTAGGATCTGAGTCATTGATCTTTTTAAAATAACAGATCCATTCATTTGATAGGTATCAAAATTTTCTTTGAAAGGGTAGAAAAACGAGAGCGGCTGTATCTTTAAGAGAAGAGTCAAGAACTTGTACCATTGTGGTTCTCTTGCTCAGGTCTCTGCATGGGATTGTATGTTCTAAGGGCTCTACTCGTGCATAAGGCAGCTGGCTGTGTGGCATGCAGACTGGGCTCTGGTGTGCACAAATGGAAGGGTATGGAATGCATATCTAGCTTCTTGCACACATCCCCTTCCTCCCCAAGAGTCTTCAAAGCTAACCACTTCCAAGACTGACACAAACCTGATTTTTAATCCATAGAACTGAATCTAGGACTTATGTGGGTGTTTCTCTCCAGTAATTTAGTATTGCCTAAATAGATAGTTTACAAAGCAGCTATGGGCTGAAGAAGAACTGGCATGCACTCACACAGGCAGTTCCCAAAGCTGGACAAGCCTCAGGCATCTTCTCTGAGCATCCAGACAGTTTCTATGGGTCCATTGATCCATTTCCTATACACAGTCCTGGTAATTCTGGTTTATTTACTTTTCCAGGATTGTTTATATTTCCAAAACTGGTGATACGTTTTATTTTGTTCACTAATTCTATAGGTAAATATTTATTTACCAGATGATTGTTTTGTCTAGTCAAATAGACTTCCAAAAGTTTCCCACAGGTTGATGATCTACTAGTTACAGAAGATAAGCAGGTCAGACCACAAGCCAGCTTCATCTTTCCTGATGTGTGGGCATTGACCTGTGGATGAGGTTTAGCATCTAAGAAGTCAATACCACTTAGCACTAAAGCCTTTGACTTTTTGAGACTCTGATGGCTGAATCCATGTTAGTTCTGGTTTGTGGTCTACAAGCTAAGGATGTCTCTTCTCTCTAAAAGGCAGAAGTCAGCCTTTCCCTAGCCAGAAGCTAAACTCACTGGGAAACAGCTCCGAACTTTAATTGTGTTGTTTACGTTTATGCAAATATTGTCTCTATGTAGAACTGGTTCAAAGTGAAACTTTTCTGCAAGGACTCTTAGGGTGGTGGGGAAACATTTCAGAGGACTTGGCTTTTGTGTGCCCATTGTGTCAGCCATAAACATTCTCTCCAAACCTGAGACTCTGTCTGAACAGGCTGAGAATTAAAGACCACTAAAATCATTAAATGGGCTATTACTGGTAGGCTCAGTGTAGCAAACCATACACACTGTATTCCCATCTCCTGTGCAGTCTTAACAATTACATGAGTTTTGTCTTTTTTTTTTAATACTGTTGTGTCACTTAAGCAGCACTCTATGATGAAGCGGTGGAGAGATTTTATGGAGCCAGTCTGTCTGGAGTTGTACTGGCAACTAGAACTTGGACAAAAATTTATCTTGTCTATGTCTTAGTTTCCTTATGTAAAACAGGTATTATAATAATATATCCACTCATAAGGTTATATCAGTAGTATGAATAGATGCAAAAGTTGGGTAGTGAAGAAGACTTATGGGGAAAAAAAATGATTCATTTGACATGTCATGTTGGATGAGAGCTCTACTGATACTCTGGATCACAAGGAAGACGAATAAGTGAGTCCAAGAGAAAATTAAGTCTGAAATATTGTTAAGAGGCAAAAATGACAAAACTGAAGCTGCCTTACTTCAGGCACATCATGAGAAGGCAGGGTTCTTGGGAAAAGACAATAATGCTAGGAAAAACAGAAGGCAGCAGGACCAAATATGAGATGGATTGACTCCATAAAAGAAGCCATAGGCTGAGCAGGGCTGTTGAGGACAGGAGATTGTAGACATCACTTAGTCATAGAGTCATCAGGAGTTGGAACTGACCCAATGGCATGTAACACAGGATTGTTGTAATAATTAAATGAGATAATATATGAAACAAGACTTGTTGCAATGATTGGCATATAGTAAGCACTCATTTAAGAGTTGATTTCTTATTACTTCTCCAAAAGGTGTAGTGTGCTAGGCTCTGAAGAGTAGTCTGGGACTTTTACAGTGCCATTCATTGCATTGGAAAGGTTGTCTATTGATTTAAGAGTCTACTTTCTTCACATCAGGTCAGTATCACAGAGGACAGTAGCCATTAAGAACACACTTAGCTAGACATTATTTTATTTAAAATCATTGTTCAGTGGTAATAGAGACACATCTTTGCAAAAGTGTTATTCTCCCTTCAGTGACTATTGTCAGAGACTCTCAGACTAATGTTTCTATAAACAAAGGGAGGTAGAAGCATAATGAGTCTGGGGGCTGCCTTCAGAGAGATATACCTGTTGGTACTGGAAATGGCCATCAATGGTTGTGAAGTTTGTTTGTAGCATAGGAAAAAAGCATATATAGATAAATGCTATGGAACATGCTGAAAGTGGCACTGCTCATATCAACTCTTTCCTGACCACCTCTCAGTGACTAAATTCTATATTAAAAGTTACTGTTATATGAGAAATTCTATTGACTATAAGAATGAGAGAATTTAAATAGTTTTAAATTCTGAAATGATTTAAGAATTGTCGAACTGCATGGATAAACCCGGAATCATCCACTTGCCTATTTTAACATTCTGTTTTTCAGTCATATGCTTTATTTTTTTAAAAAATTTTTTTCTTAATCCTCACCCAAGGATACTTTTTCCCATTGCTTTTTAGAGAGAATGGAAGGGAAGGAAGAGAGGGATGAAGAGGGAAGGGGGGGGGAGGGAGGGAGGGAGAGAGAGAGAGAGAGAGAGACATTCATGTGAGAGAGACATATCGATTGGTTGCTTCCCACATGCATCCCAACCAGGGTAGAGATCAAACCTGCAACCGAGGTATGGCCCTTGCCTGGAAATCAAACTTGTGATCCTTCTGTGCACGGGCTGATGCTCTAACCACTGAGAAACACCGACCAGGGCTCAATCATATGCTTTAACTCCAAAATAATGTATGATCATAATAATGTATATCCAAATATATCAGTTAGCTTTACTGCCTAAAAAGCTCCTACAAAACTTGGGGACTTACAAAAATAAACATATATCATTAATCATGATTCTGTGGGTCAGCTAGGTGGGTTTTCTTTCTGAGCCAGTTTAGCTGATCTCTGATGTCAGCTGAAGACTCAGCTAGGGATGGATGGCCCTGGATGGCCTTACTCATCTGTCTAGTGGTTGGCAGGATGGTGGTCAGGGGCCTTAGCTGGAATGATCTATCTTCTAGTAGGCTAGCCTGGGTTCCTTCACATGTGGCTTTTGGGTTCCAAATACCAACAAGAGAGGGCAAGCCCCAAGGTATATGCACACGTCAACCCTCTGCTTCTGTCAAATTTGCTCTTGTTCTGTTGGCCAAAGCAAGTCACATGATCAAGACCAGAGTCAATGTAGACGGCACTATCCAAATTTGTGGACACAGGGAGATATGTAACATTGTGGGCTTTTACAGCAACAATCTACCAGACCAAGCCAGCATGAGAATTCTGTTCAGTCAATGAGCTTTCTTTTTCTGTGTTTTACTGAAAAATCACCCCAATATAATTCTGCATAATTTGTCTCTAGATTCTGGTCATTTCTGTCTTTTTACACAGGGCTCATTGGTTACAGGACTTTATGTTGCTCATGGGGATTTTATTTAAAATAAGGTTTCTCTGGATTTAGAAAACAATGTTCATAATATCTAATGAGGGCAGGGGGATATAGTGGCAAGAACATTAGACTAAATCTAAGTAGGTGTGCTTTTCCACCAGCATGATGTTGGGCAAGTAGGATAATTAGGGCAAGTTCCTCCCTTTCAGCAAGAATCAATTTTCTCACCTGGAAAATAAGGGATTTGAGTTAAGCTTTGTCCTGACTCTGATATTCTACAGCTATAAGATGTCCAGAATATGTTTAACAGTACAAAATTGATTCTGTGTTTCAATAAACATATGGATGTATTGCTCTATGAGGAAAACATTAACCTTGGCAAATCCAGGTCAATAAATTTTGATGGTTGGCTCAAAAGAAATCAATACCCACTTTTTTATCTACACATGAAATAATGCTTTTAAGAGCCAAAGCCAGTGATGAAAATTAGTTTACCTCTCATCCTAATAAATGCATCATATACAGTGTAATATTATTATAGATAATCATTCATTATAGTTTGGTATTCTTTGATTTAGAACAAGGGTATAATACTCTTAATTCATCATTTAGTTAACTTTTCCTCTGAAGGAAAGATAAAAAAAAACATTTCTCATTCTTTTCAGGCCATTAGTACATGAAATAGTACATTCATTACATAAGAACACTCGGAGCTTTTAAGCTATCAATGGAATCTTGTTTAGTCAGCTAAAGTACATGTATTACCTTGTTGTATGGGTACAAAGTGATTCAGAGCAAGATATCTTTTAATCCTCTGAGGAAAACAGTTGTATATTTCCCTGGCCTGCTTTCACTGTTAACGTTTCTTATTTCTTGTTTTCCTTTGGATTTGGCTCTGACCATTAGATGAGACTTTTTTTAAAACAAGAACCCAGAAAGAAGTGAAGGCTTTACATGCACACTTGGTGAAATAATGATTCTAACTGTAATTTTTCTTTAAAATGAAACAGAGTGTTAACATTCACAGAACAGTACAGGGAGGACTCGGTATGGGTTGGACATCCTGTCAGAGAGCATCTCAAAAGCATCTTTCTAAAAATTTTCCGCATTTGAGGTCAGAATATTCCTTAGAGTCATTTGTCCACAGATTCAATCTAAGTCATGACAAAACATGACTTTGTCACCTACTTGCTATGGGACTTTGGGCAAGTCACTTTGTAAGCCTCAATTTTCTCATTCTTTAAATGGTGACAAGACCTATCTCACATGACACATATGGGAATTAAAAAATCATTTATTGTATGGGATGAGTCTAGCAAGTACCCAACTCAAAAAATGTTTTCTTTTTCATGCCTTCCTTCCTCCTCTCCATATCTGTGCAACCAAATTTGAAAGGAAATGGAAAAAACAATCATAGGAGGAAAACATCACAGGGGTGTCTCCCTTGCCCTCCTACATATCCTGCTCTCTGCTCTCTCAAGGACCTGTTGAGTGGACTCCCTCTGCACTTCACCCCAAACCGCAAGTCTCAGGTCTTCCTCAGAGAAATATTGTCCAACTCAGAGACTAGTTTGGTTCTCCAGCCATGCACTCCCTCTTCTTCTTTGCTGCAATTTGCACACTTGCTATTCATTCATCCACTGTAATGACTGGCTTTCTGTGGTGGCTAAGAACATGGACTTTGGAGTTAGACTGCCTAGATTCAAGGTCCACCTCCTCCACTTACTATTTGTATGACCTTAAGCAAGTTACTTAATATTTCTGTGTCTTAGTTTCCTCATCTGTAACCTAAGGATAACAATACTCCCTGCCTCAAGAAGGTAATATATATAGAGAGAGAGCATTTAAAATCCTGCCTGACACATAGTAAGCTCCAAGCGGTAGTTGTAATAATAGTAGTAGAATTAGTACTAATACGTAGTAGTAGTAGTAGTACATAGTAGCAATATTAGTACTAAGGGTACCAGGAGTAACAGCACCCCTTACTGGACTGGAATGCAAGGAGGGCTGCTACTCCTGGTTTTTTGTTTACCACTCTATCCTCAGAATTAGGCTTGTGCCTGGCACATAGTAGATTTATGGATCAATTATGAGTACTTCTAAAATGTAATATAAATTATTTTATCAGTTCCATATAACAGTATTTGCTATTAGCCTGGGTGATAGTCTAAGAGTTACCGTGCTTCAGTCTATACTCTGATGTCAGCTGGACCTTAGTTCTCAAGTCCTGATTCTACCACTTAATGCAGTGTGTGACTTTGGGAAATTTACTTAACTTTCATCATCTTCTGTTTCTTCCCTTGAAATTGAAATTGTCATGAGGATTAAATAAGATAATACACATGAAATGATAAGCATATTGGCTTACTCACAGTAAGTGCTTTCCATGACTGGCTGTCGGGTTGAATGAGACCTCTGGCCCACCCAGCTTTGTATTCGATCTCTCACAAGGCACCAAAGGGTATTTTGTGAGCGTACGTTATTGCTCTTTGGTATTTATGTGTATTTTCACTTTGGAAAACTTCCTAATCTGAGCAATGTGATTATTTTTAAGGGAAATTTCTGAGCTAAATGAATTGCAGTGAAAAGGGGAAAATACTAAAAAGCATAAAAGTTACACACACTCCAGCTACAAAGAAAAGGAAACCAGCAAACAACATAAGTAAAACAAAGCTATAAACATTCTAATTTAAGGTGGATAGCTGATACTAAGTGGACAGCGCCTAGAATGATATGCTTGAAATAATAAACAGGTGCTTTCATGAAATTTAGAATTGTTTTTCACATAAAACATGTTTTTCTCAAAGCTGGATTTACCTAAATTCACTGACAGCTGGAAGCCAAGTGTATTCACATTAAATTATTTACATCGCAGGGATTCCAGCAGATAGATTAAGTACATTTCATTTATTAATGCACAAGTAGAAGAGACCCTAACTCCTATATCTAACCAAATATATCTCTCATAATTTCTATTGTTTAAAATGTTACTGAGGGCAGGGGGAAGAGAGATGTAGCATGAGATGATGGTTGATTTTTGGTTTTGACAGTGTATCATTTTATGTTTGGTTCCTGTCTGGTTTTGCAAAATATAAAATGAATTACTATCTACAATTACCCAGATTTTGATAGTTCACAAACTGACCATAATTATTCATATTTGCTTTCCCTGGAATCCTCATCTCCTGCTTCAGCATTCACACATACCTGGAAAATAAACAGTGAGAATGCACACTTCAAGATGACAAGACAAGGGTTTGCTAGAGAATGTGTAGTACCTGGAGTAGAAGAAATAATTAGAAATGCAGACTCTCAAGCCCCCTCACAGATCTACTGCACCAGCATCTGCATTTACAAAAGCAATTTGCACATACATTAAAGCTTAGGAAACACTACCCTGGGTAGTTTTTCATGCTGCTGGCTCCTCCAACACCCAGGTTCTTTGGAGTATCCCCATGATATTGCTGTAGAATTTATAGAGTTAGAGAACTGGAAATGGACAAGGGTGTTGAGAAAATGTTTCTGTTACCACTCACTGTCTGGATAATACTTTTTTCAGATTACATGACGTAAGGGCTGGTGAAAGGTACATGGAGAGGACTCAGCGGGGAAGCAGACACTACCTGTATGGAATCTGAGAAGCCTGACCCAGGTTGGATAGCAGTCAGTAACAGTCTCAAAGCCCAATGGATAACAGGAAGCACTGAGAGTCTGTCAGAGACATCCCAAAAACCACAAGTTAGGGGTGAAGAGAGAGAGAAAACTAGGGGCTGTTGTTAGTGACAAGTCTGTGAGGAGTTCCCTGCACCTGAGGAAGGCCTTCCTTGTGTCTGTAGACTGTTCCTTGGGTGAATGATAGTCACAGCAGCTTTCTATCCATGATATCTTCAAGAACTCAGTCAGCTTCTTACAGTGACCAGTTATAGCCCTTCGACCATAACTCTGGCAATGTCATTCCCCCGGATGCACATCAGAAATTTAATTCAAGTCAACCTATTGATGGTATGCATCAGGCACCATTACTATGATTCACTTTTTAAAAATTAAAAAGAAAAAAGCATCTCCAAATAACCAAAATAGGCAAAGAAGTTCATTGCTAAAGCTCATCAGTCTTCCATGAATAATCAGAATAGGACCAATTCTGAGTCTACTTTTATTTACCTATTTCATTGTACTTTATACACAATCCCAGAAAACTTGGTTGTCTGATTTCCAAGTCCTCCATAGAAGGTCCCTAATTTATATTATATACCTTTAGCATGAATATGGCTGTACACTTATGAACATTCCATAGCATTTGTCTGTGACATATCTGAGGACTGAGCTGCCAACACACCCTTCTCATATTTCAACCCCCAGTTCCATGTTCTTGAGGGTTATTTCATTTAAACCTCCTAGGAAGTTCCAAAAAAAAAGGACCATGACCCTTATTTGTCTGCTCCTTAAGGAATATTCAAAAAATAGGGATAACTGGGTAAAGTAGTATAGAAATTGTATATTTAAACTATATGTAATATGTGTATTGATATAGTATACTTAATACAAATATATATTTTTATATTATATTATCACACATATACGAGAGAGAGAGAGAGAGAGAGAGAGAGAGAGAGAGAGAGAGAGAGAGAGAGAGAGTATTTGGGAATACACCAGGAAAAAGTTCCTTAAGAAAATACTCTAAATGCTTAACAGTGTTTTTTCTCTGGGGAATATAATTATTTGTTCCTTACTTTGTTCTGTGTATCTCTGCATTCTATGAACTTTTTGCAAAGAACACACACACACACACACATATATAATACCAATATTTTCATTTAGAAAATAAGGAAGAAGAAAGGAGGGAGGGAAAGAGGGAGGCAGGAAGAAAAGAAGTAAAGGAAGGCAGGCCCTGGCCCGAGAGCTTAGATGGCCAGTGCATTGTTCCCTACTCCAAAAGGTTTTGGACTCAATTCCGGGTCAGGGCATATATGTACCCAGGTTTGGGGTTCCATCCCTGGTCAGAGTGCAAGCAGGAGGCAATCAATCAATGCTTCCTTCTTACATCGATCTTTCTCTCTTTCTCTCTCTAAAAATCAATACAAACAACATATCCTCTGGTGAGGATTAATAGAAGAAGAAGTCAAAGAAAGGAAAGAAGGGAATAGGAAGGGAAAGAGGGAAGTTGGTTCACTGATCTCCCAATGCCACTTAGCCTGTCAGCTTCCCTTCATCCTTATCTTTTTATTTTTAATCCTCACCCGAGGATATGTCTTTTTTATTATTATTAATTTTGGAGACAGAAGAGGTGGGGGGAGAGGGAGAGAGACAGAGAGAGATCCATTGTCTCCCATACACTCCTCCACTGGGGATGGAACCCACAACCTAGGTATGTGCCCTGACTGGGGACCAAACCTGCAACCTTTTGGTGTACAGGATGATGCTCCAACCAGCTGAGCCACCCAGCCAAGGCCCTCCTTCTCCTTTTTATTGCATGGTGCTTCCTCATCACTGCCATTGATTATTCTACACACCCAGTGCTTGAAGAGGCCCCTTGTTGGTGGATGATAAAACCCCAAAACTAAGGCTAATTCCAGCCTGAAGCCACAAAGCCAGTCCTGGGTACAGCCAAAGATTGGGGATGCTCCCCCAGTTGGGTCTCTGTGATTCTCTTCTTCTGCTCCATATGTAGTCTGGTCATCTTCCTATTCAGAAACACGTTGTGGGAACCTTAATCTGTCAGTGTCTGCCAGATGCCCAAGGCCACTCTGAGCATGGGAATCCTAATCCGGGTGTTCAAGGCTAATGTGCTATACACAGGTGCAAAAGCAAGGATGCAGCAAGCTATACACTGCGCAGGCGTGCCCTTCTATAACCCAAAAGACTGAAGCCTCTTTTGTCTAAGTTAGTATAGAGTATGTTACTGACCAGCCAGTGGGAGGCTGCTGTTATGTGAGGCTACTTGGTATGGCTCCTGTGTTTTGCTACTGTGTTTTGCAATGACTGCTATGTTAGCAGCGGCTACTGTGTGAGGCTCCTTCAAAGAACTGCTTTGTCTGATGGCTCCTAGTAGCAATGACTACTTGGCCTACAATAAAGACTCTCCTCTGTGGCTATAGTGGAGCAGGATTCAAGGAGTGAGTATTCCAGCAGTTGCGCAGTGAGCAGGGTCAAGGAGAAGCTTACTCCCCACACACATGTAAGAACCAAAAGACAACTCTTGGCTCAGAATGACAGCCACCTGTCACAGGTTGGTACAAACTGGGACAGCTGGGGAAAAAGACGACCTTGGGTACAGGCGGCCTCTCATGTGAGAAACCTTTCCTGAAGCCTATTCATCATTCTCCAGAGCAATCAGGGCATAAGTCCTCTAAAGAGATAGTTTTATTTTTTTCTCTCCTAAACATGCCCTTTCTTTTTATGCTGTTTAAGACTAAGCAGCATAAAACGGGATTGACATTATGTAATTACTTGCCTTTTACACTGTGCTAACTTAATTTGCTTTTCATTCTCAGGTATTTAAGAGACCATTATTCTCCCATCAGACTTTACTGTCTGCCAATTAAGGCGTTAGATGGATGAGGTAGAGAGAGGCCATTGTTCAGGAAGGTTTCAGGTGGATATATCGAAAACAGCAGCTTTGTATCACTTTCCTTTTGTCAAAGACGGATTTTTTTTTTTTTTTTGCCAGTTTACCAATTTATGTGATACTCTCTGTGCACAATATGTTGGTTTTTGGTTCGCTTACAAATAAAAACGGCATGGCCATCCTATAAGTTCTAGCATTTACAACTAAGTGCAAACTGAGTCTCCTCTCTATGGGAAGAGTAAGCTGAAGGGATCAGGTTTAGAAACTAGAGTTGTTTTGAGGTCATGCTTACCCTCTGGGGTGCACCCCTAAGTTACAAAGAGTGTGTGATGGGCTCAGTGGTTTCACAGAGCTGAGTCCCTCTGTTCTGCCCAGTAAATTTCATCAGGAGCCACATCCCAGTTCCAGAGAGCCTCCTTCCATCACATGACCAAATACGACTCATGTCCAGGGAAACATGGAGGTTGAGTCGGTTTAAGTGAGGTGTGATGACCCGAACAAAAAATGCAAGTCACTTCTCTTTTTACCCACCCTCATTTTAAATAATAACCATGTGGCACTGAGGTTTTTCCACCTTGGACCTTGAAACCCAGCCATTTTCTTTTTCTCTGTGTTATTATGGAAAATGCCTATACTTTGGAATTGCAAGAAATTGCTCAAAGACTGTGGCAGGAGAAAAAGTCCAGGGCAAAGGTAAAGACATGTGTCAGCTCCAGAAAGCACTTTTTAGAAAAGAGAATGAACAAAACAAAACAAAAAGTCGTCATAAACACAGCCAGATAGCCTGTACCATTAAAAAAAATTAATAGACTGTCAGTTATGATAACTCAAGGGCCAAAGGAAGAGAACAGCTTGTGCATTCATTAATTACGAATGTGATTACTGCGTGTCGTGGCCTCCTTGTCAGTATTCGTGGTTCTACTCCTGACCTGGAAAAGTAAGTCCCTGGGTCTTGATCAGGCCGTGGGGCTACAGGTTGTTTTGATTACCCTAATCCTGCACTTGGAACACACGCCGGCTCAGTGAATCCGCCTCCACCTCGCCTCCACCTGTTCCAAGAGAGTAGCCCTGGAGAAGACAGGGCTGCCACCTATCAGGTTCCACCTCTGAGTTAACTCTGAACTCACTCCAGGTTTGCAGTTACTGAACCCCAGGCCTGCCTTTAACAGAGGCTCATTCGATAACCACTAGCCACATGCCGCTATCTACATTTAAACTTAAGGCCATTAAAATTAAATTGGCATCTAAAACTTAGCTCTGTTTTTACACAAGTGGTGAACAGTGAGGTGGCTAGTGGCTACCACATTGGACGGTGCGGATATTGAATATCTCCATTGTCAAATGACGTTCCATTGGATGGCACTGCAGAATTAGAAGCTCTTGTTCTCTTGGCATCCCGACCCCAAGAAACAGCCTTTAGACCCAGGGCAGCCGTTTTCCAACTTGAGCATGCAAGTTGGAATCGCCAGGACAGTTGCTTGAACAGATTGCTGGGCCCACACCTCCACGTTTCTCACGCAGATTTATGAGGAATCCCTCAGATTTGGGTTAATAACAAGTTCCTGGTAGATACAGATGCTCCCTGTCACGGACCACACTCTTAAGAACCACTGCTCAGCAAGAAGTAGGGGTAATACCAGCGTAAGTGCAGGGGTGCAAATATCAAGCCCTGATTCAGTAACTGAATAGGAATATTACCTAGAGCTGCACTGTCCAATATAGTGGGCACCAGCCACATGTGGCTAGGAAGCACTCAAAATATGCACTGAAGGAACTGAACCTTTAATACAATTTAATTTTAATTAATTATATTTAAATTAAATATTTAAATATTAAAACAATGTGAAATATTTTTGCCATTTAATCACAACTATGCTGTTTTGGCAGGACTAGCTATCATGGAACTATTGAAAATTTAACATTCAAACTGAGATGTAAGTGTAACATACATATACATCCAATTTTAAAAATTTAGTATGAAAAAAGAAAGTAAAATATTAATAATCTTTATGTTCATTACAGGCTGAAATAATACTTGGTATATATTAGGTTAAATAAAATATCTTATTGCAATTATGTTCACCTGTTTCTTTTACTTTTTTTAATGTGGTTACTAGAAAAGCTTAAACCATGTATGTGGTCTTTATTATATTTCTCTTCTACTGTGCTGATCTGGAACTTAACTTCACTCTCGTGGCTTGTCAATTGCCCATCAGTCAACGTAGGTCCCAGGTTGGAAGTGAGGAGTGGTCGATTAGTGATCTCTGAAGGCCCTGTATGGCTGTAATAGTCTCTAACTCCTACACGACCAACTGCTAGGAGCTAATTTGCCTTTTTTTCTGCTTTTCATCCAAACATTGGGCAAACCTGCCAAATATTTCCCTTTGAAGGCCGTGACAGCTCACTCTCCATCAGCAGCTTAGAGAAAAAGATGATTGACTCCCCCTTAAGCCACAGAGGACTATATGTCAGGCCTAGATATTAATAACACACTTTTCTAACTGGGCTGCCCTTCTGAAACATATCCCTGCATAATGAGAATGAGACTTGTTTTTGTTGTGTATAATAAAACATTGGGTTCCAACTTCAGACATCATGACACAAAAATGCCATGAATTGAAATGCCAGCAATTATTCAACAGCCTCCAAGATAAAATATATAGATATATGAAATTTACTTCTACCATATACAAATGACATTTTTAAAAGTTAAAGCAATATGCCCACATTTCTAGAAGCATTATTCACAATAGCCAAAAGGTGGAAGTAACCCAAGTGTCCATCACTGGGTGATGGATAAACAAAGTATAGTATATACATAATGGAATATTATTTAGCCTTTAAAAGGAAGGAAATGCTGACACATGCTGTAATGTGGATGGACTTTGGAGACATTATGCCAAGTAAAGTAAGTCGGTCACAAGAGGACAAATGGTGTATGATTCCACTTATAAAAGTACCCAAAGTGGTCAAATTTAGAGATACAGAAAGACTGGTGGCCCTGGCTGGGTGGCTCAGTTGGTTGGAGTGTTTGCTTCCAGGTCAGGGCATATACCTACGTTTCAGGTTTGACCCACCAGTTGGCACATGAGGGAGGCATCCAATGGATGTCTGTCTATCTATCTATCTATCTATCTATCTATCTATCTATCTTCCCCCACCCCCACCCCAACCCCATCCCTCTCTCTCTCTCTCCCTTCCTCTCTTTCTAAAAATCAATTTTTTAAAAAAAGAGAAAAGCATGGTGGTTTCCAGAGATTCAAGGAAGGAAGGACTGGGAAGGTAACAAAATTCCAGACACAGGAAAGGCCAGAAATGAGATATTCTCAGACTTTCTGTGGTGTCCTTAGTCAAATTAAGGAAACAACTGTCTATCTATAGATGAAAGGAATGTGCAAAGTGAATTCAGGTAAACCTCCTGTTCACCACTGAGACGCTTTGGCCTTCTTTCCAAAAGGATGTAGAAACCCTCACAAAGTCCCTTCTGAGGGCAGTGGGTGTCCCTTGGATCATTAATGGGCCATGTGGCCGATCATTCATAATCATTATTTCAGATCGTCCTCTCATCCATGGCTAGTCCCAAACCTGTCATTTGGTACAACATGAGGTGAGGGTCTCATGATGGCTGTGATATAGTTTTTCTTACTGTGATAGACTCACATATCAAGACAGCAAATGACTTCGGTGACTTTGTAAGGTATATGATGTTGAATCACTATGCCGTACTCTGAAATTAATATAATAGTGTATGTCAACTGTATTTTAATTTTTAAAAGGTAGAAAAAAGCCCTCGCTGGTTTGGCTCAGTGGATAGAGCATCGACCTGGACTAAAGGGTCCCAGATTCGATTCTGGTCAAGGACACATGCCCAGGTTTCGGGCTTGATCCCCAGTGGGGAGCATGCGGGAGGCAGCCAATCAATGATTCTCTCTCATCATTGATGTTTCTATCTCTCTCTCCCTCTTCCTTCCTCTCTGAAATTAATAAAAATATATTTAAAAATAAATAAATAGCTAGAAAAAGATGAATTTCAGAGCTGGAAACATTCATTAACAAATCAAAATCTTTTATTGAAATACAAATCCTATTTTATCAATACAATATCTTCTGCATTGACCATAACTCTGTCATTCATCCAGTGCAGAACAAAAACTGCAAATTTTACCAAAATTATGGGAAACCTAAAGACTATTTCTACCCAGGGCTGAGTAGATTTTCCTTTAAAATCATAATTACCTAATGCTTTTGTTAATTTTTATCCCACAGATACAAAACATAAGAAGCAAAAATTTATGTTAAGTGGCAGATAGAAGCCAATCCAGGGTAAATATGTTGTCATATTTTAACATTTAACATATCAAGAGTACATTTTTCACCTATTATATTAGCACTTACTATTTTTTTTAAATAATAGTGTGAGGAAGAGTACAATGAGTCAGACAGGCTCATAACATGCTCAATGCTTTGTAAAACTTTTAAAATAATTACACCCTTTTTCTTAGCTATCCCTTTTTATAATAGGCAAAGGAGTCTTAGAAACAACTTAAATATCCACTGATGATGAAATTGAATAAATTAAGGCAAATCACATGAGGAAATATGACATATTTACTAAAAGTAACATTTCTTTGAGAATATTTTAAAATCTTTTATTTTAAATTTTAATTTAATTTTGCATAGGGAATATCTGAATAATATATATAATATTTATTGGTTCAAAAGGTATTTAATTAAATGTTTCCCTCTTACCTCTAATCATCTCCCTAGAGACAAACAGTATTATCAGTTTCTTGTTAGTCATGTCAGAGATATTTTATGCACATACAAGTTCTAACATCCTATCTAATAAAAGAGTAATATGCAAATTAACCATCACTCCAACACACAAGATGGCCACCCCCATGTGGTCAAAGATGGCTGCCCCATGTGGACACAAGATGGCCGCCACAAGATGGCCAGCAGGGGAGGGCAGTTGTGGGTGATCAGGCCAGCAGGGGAGGGCAGTTGGGAGGATCAGGCCAGCAGGGGAGGGCAGTTGGGAGGACCAGGCCTGCAAGGGAGGGCAGTTGTGGGCGATCAGGCCTGTAGGGGAGGGCAGTTGGGAGGGACCAGGACTGCAGGGGAGGGCAGTTAGAGGTGCCTGGGCTGGCAGAGGAGGGCAGTTGGGGGTGACCAGGCCTGCAGAGGAGGGCAGTTGGGGGGAACCAGGCCTGCAAGGGAGGGCAGTTGTGGGCGATCAGGCCAACAGGGGAGGGCAGTTGAGAGGGACCAGGATGCAGGGGAGGGCAGTTAGGAGTGACCTGGCCGTCAGAGGAGGGCAGTTGGGGGTAACCAGGCTGGCAGGAGAGGGCAGTTTTGGGGGACCAAGTCAGCAGAGGAGAGCAGTTAGGGGGGACCAGGCCTGCAGGGGAGGGCAGTTGGGAGGGACCAGGCCTGCAAGGGAGGGCAGTTGTGGGTGATCAGGCCAGCAGGGGAGGGCAGTTGAGAGGGATCAGGACTGCAGGGGAGGGCAGTTAGGGGGACCCAGGCCTGCAGGGGAGGACAGTTGGAGGGGACCAGGCCTGCAGGGGAGGGCAGTTGGAGGGGACCAAGTCAACAGGGGAGAGCAGTTAGGGGTGACCAGGCCTACAGGGGAGAACAGTTAGGGGTGACCAGGCCTGCAGGGGAGGGCAGTTGGGGGTGACCAGGCTGGCGGGGAGGGCAGTTAGGTGTTACCGGGCCAGCAGGGGAGGGCAGTTGGAGGCGACCAGGCCAGCAGGGGAGGGAAGTTAAGGACGACCAGGCTGGCAGTGGAGGGCAGTTAGGGGTGACCAGGCCGGCAGGGGAGGGCAGTTAGGGGCAATCAAGCTTGCAGGGGAGCAGTTAGGCGTCGATCAGGCTGGCAAGGGAGTGGTTAGGGGATGATCAGGCTGGCATGCAGAAACAGTTAGGGGCAATCAGGCAGGCAGGCAGGAGAGCAGTTGGGAGCCAGCAGTCCTGGGTTGTGAGAGGGATGTCTGACTTCCTATTTAGGCCCAATCCCCGGGATCAGGCCTAAACAGGCAGTCGGACATCCCTTGAGGGGTCCCAGATTGGAGAGGGTGCAGGCTGGGCTGAGGGACACACCTCCTCTCCCCCACCCCACCCCACCCCCCCGTGCATGAATTTCATGCACCGGGCCTCTAGTGTGTGAATAAAATGCTTGTTTTTTTCCTTGAGGATGCTCATATTAAATTTGTAGCTTTACAAGAAATTACTATTCAATCCTAAGTATCTAATTTTTCACTGTGAAGTTTCCTATGAGATTTCTAAAATATTTATGGTAGAAGAAGGACCTGTATCATGTAACATTGCCAGAAATCCTATTTACCATTTGTCTATAGAAGCCTTTTGACTAAGAGCAAAACAAATAAGGAGTTGTAGCCATGTGGGCACTTTCCCTCCAAACTCCTAATAACCTATTATAATTTGGCGAGTGAATGGGAGTGAATGTTTTCCTCTCCCTAAGCCTAGATTATAGTCATTAGGAGATTATACTCCTAATATAAATGTCCAGAACAAGCCAAGTAACACCCCCAGTCTTGTCACAAGCTACAGTGAAAAAGGAAACCCACATTCTCACCTTAAAAGCAAGACTAGACCTTGAACTTAGCTTAGCTCATGGTCAGCAGAAATTTACACTGTCCACCCAGCACCAGCTATGCCTGCTCTCCATCATGCTGAGGCCAGGTATCTAGCTCTATCATCACGGTGCATATAACCCCCAACCTGGCCATCAATGTGCTTAGAGGAAACCACCCTCCGTGAGCTTAGAGGAAACTTTGCAGGCCCTGACGAGCGACCCTCACCTGCTGTCTCCCCAGGCAGAATAAGATCTCTTCCACCTGGCATTTGTTCTGAGATGCTGTGCTTTTTCCTCAGATTAAAGTCATAAGATATAAAATTTGTTACATAGAATATTTATTGAATTTCTGGATCTGATACATCAGCACTCAATAATTTTTCAAAGAGATGCCTAAGTGAATGCATTCGGTATTGTTGTTTCAAAGGATATTTTTTTGAAGATGCATGTAGTGCATATTGTATTAAATAAAAACAGCGCAGGTGGAAGCCTGGTGGTGAGGAAATACTGGGAGGAGTTGTGCTTGAGACAGGTTTGCTGCAGCGTTTGGTCCTGAGGCACCAATGACGACAGGATACATGACATGACAAGTGGTGTTCTGCCCTCTGTGGCCGGCCTTGCTAACAGACTGCTATGTCCCTAAGCCATTTTGTCTGAACTGAACCATACACACAGAATAGAGAAAAACATTAATGATCTTTGAATTGCATAGCACCTTTTCTTTTTCTGATGAACTCCAATGTTTGCTTGGTCAGCAATTCTTTTCCCCATATCTGGTTATTTAATCCCTTTCCTTATGTTCTGTCAAGAAATGCTTCACTATGTAAATCGATTTCACTTATAACTGGTAAACATTTTTTTAATTATAAAATGTGCATGGAAACGTACATAAAATGTGTTAGGTAAAATATTATTACTTATAACTATTGTTGCCATTATAACTTATACAGAGGGTATTATTACTTATAACTATTGTTGCCATTATAACTTATACAGAGGGTGCAGGCCGGGCTGAGGGACACCCCCTCCCTTCCCCACCCCCTCCGTGCACGAATTTTGTGCACCGGGTCTCTACTTGTTTATAATGTTCTCTCAGAGTAACAGGCAACTGTCAGTTGGATAACCAGTGAGTATAAATATTATTTGAATCTTTTCCTGTTTTAAGGTATCCTAACAATTGTGCCTTTTTCATACCTTAAGCAATATAAACTCCTCAGCAAGACCAGTTAGTCTCTCTTCAGAAAACCAGAATAAACACTTTTCTGAAACATACCTAAGGAGGCTGCTCCTCAAACACATCCCCACCAACTACCTTTAGCAAACAACAAATAACTTTTAGGTTCCGAGCATTAACTATCCTTGGACCCACTAGTTGCAAGGGCACATGGGTAAATTGGGTTTTTCACTCTATGAGTGTCTCTGTCAGAGTCGAAGATACATATTGTGCTTTCTTTATTGAGATGTTCCTGCAGCATTCATGGTCGACTCATCTGAAAAATTTCAATATTTATTCCTCCAGATCATCCAATTATTATTTGCTAGTGAGTGTTATGGCTTCAAATAGCAATTATTTCTACTTGGCGATTTTATCTCAGCACAACGGGGGGAAATTGTCTAAATAGGGTAGGAAAAGTCGTCTTTTAAGTCTGTGAAATGACATTTATCACTGAAAATTCCCCAGGCTTTGTTGACCTCCAAAGCAGCAATATTTTGATAATGCTTTTAAGCGGTTTGAAAATAACTGGAATTCACCACTCAACATGCTTAAGACAGTGACTTGAACACCTAGTAAGTATTAAGAAGCAAAACAAAATACAAATAAAATAGAAGGGCAGATGCTACTACATTCACTAAATTGTATCCACATTCAGCATCTTACCCTTTGTTCTGACAAAATAGGGTAAGCCTACGAGTTTTATACCGTAACCCTTTAATCCTAGGAAGCAAAGGGAGAGGTCATCGTAAACATGTATTTCTTTGTTCCGCCTTCCTTTCTTTAAGGAAACCGAAGTTTAAATCTTTCATTCAGCCCTAAAGTAACAGTCTGCATGAAGTATAGCAAAGGTACTAATGATAATGAGTAAAAATAGTAAACATGAAAATGACAACCCAGCCAATGTTTAAAAGATAGAAAGAGAAGATAAGTGCCAATTATTTTCTTATTCAGACGCACAGATTGATGGCAGGTAATCAGATTCCACGGGAGTTAAAAGGATCATAGATCGCCTTTAGAACCACAAACTCACGGTACTGTTTGTGGGTAAGTGAACCCCAAGAGAAATATGCTGTGGATTTTTAACCCCAGCAACAGTGGCATGCTCCATTTTCCACGGTATGAGCGGCAGTCACCAAATTGCCCCGGCGAGGAAGTAGCCCAGTGTCTGTCCACTCCTTAGAAAGAGACAGGGAAATGCTTGCACAATATGCATTTTATCCTTGTTGGCAGGGATCCTCTAGCCCTGCTCAAACCACTGGGGCTGGAAACACAGGCCTTCAGCACTTCTTAAAATAAGAGAAACAAACAAAACCTACTTAGCAAAGAGGATGTGTGTCCTGAAGTACTCCTCAGTGTTTCTCACTTTTGTGAACAAGTCTCTAATATCTTGTATCTAATTTAAATGGGCTTAAATGCCGAAACAGACATGATCAAAGCCACTGTTCTCAGACTTTAGCAGTCATTGGAATCAGCTGGACGGCTTCTTAAAGCACAGAGTGCAATGATGTTCAGTCCTAGTCTGGACCACACCTCAGCATATCTGATCTGTGCCAGAGAATTCACATATCAAACCAGTAGATGGAGCGGGTCGTGATACTGGTGTTGCTCATCGGTGGACCACATATTGAGATGACCACTGTTAGTTTCCATTCCTTAGACCTGTTGTGCCTCAGTTTCTTCACCAGTTACTTGAGAGTACAAACACCCACTTCCCAGAGTTGTTGTGGTAAATAAACAAGGTAATGCATTGAAGCTTTTAACACAGAGCCTGGCACATACCAAGTTCTCAATCCGTGCTAACTGTTTAATTCTGTGGACTCGGGAGGATTTTCAAGTGAAAACAGTAAATGGCTTGATACATTTGCCTTTAATTGCTTCTCAGGTTTTCCTGCTTTTAACTTTGGATCAAACTCAACTCCTGTTTTCACTTTTGAGTTATAAATGAAAGATTTTGTTCTTCGAGGATAATAAATCTACATTTGTTTGGCAACACGTGATTTATGTGGTTTTACACTCTCCATTTGTTTCTTATTCCGTTCAGCAAAATATTGACAATTTTGGTTGGCTGTAAGATGCTGTAAGATGTCCCAGGACGAGTGTGTGTGTGTGTGTGTGTGTGTGTGTGTGTGTGTGTGTGTGTGTGTGAAGACTGTGCATAGTTCTCTGTTGTAAGATACTTCAGGGGCAGATTTCTTTCTACTAATGCAAATGTGGACTGCACACAGAGATAATGCTACCGTTTTTGGACTTTCTACACTTTTAAGTAAATTTACTGTATCTGGTTGTTAAGTTGTCTCTTGGTGAATATGTTCTTTAGAAAATAACACATAAAAAACTCAACCCTCTTACTGAGTTTGTTTAGCACTAATGACTTCACCTGAATTCTTTCTGACAGAATTGCCTGGTTCTCGTGTAAAATAGGATATGTTGTTGTTGCCTTTATACAGAAAGAAAAGAAAGGAATTTGATCAATAGCAATAAATGACAGAAACTGGAGGTCTAAGGTTTAAAAAAATCACCGATGTTTATAAAAGTTATTCTTTTTATTTGACTGCCACAAAGGAGGAAGGCCAGACTCTTGGGAAGTGGAAATGGTTTTGCTGTAAAATTCTGAGCTAGCCTGGATGAAGCCCATGAAGAGTGTGTAATCCTACAGGTCCCAGGTGCAGCAGAACGTAGTCATGTGTCCTGGATCAAAATACTTAAAGCTCATCCTGTAATGTCACATATTTAGCATCCTCAGATGTTGCACATGCAAAATCACTCTGTCTCCCATGATACCAGATAATAGTGGTCTTATTATATATAGGCTTAGAAAGGACCTTAGGGAAAGATATTTAACTCAGTTACTAGAATATTGTTTGCATTCAACAAACATGTATTTCCTGAATGAACAAATGTCAAATTCAACATGACTGACTGGGTTTCAGCCATTTTTTAATGTTCAAGTCTTAACTCTTAATAGCTATATTTCTGCAAAACTAAACACTATTGAGTGAAATGGTGTTTGCTTAATCTCAAAATATCAAAGGCAAAACAATGGAGACAATTAAAAAAAATCAGTGGTTGTTGGGGGAAGAGGAAGAGGGAAAGATGAATAGACAGAGCACAGAGGATTTTAAGACTGTGAAAATACCCTGTATGATATTATAATGGTCAATGCATGTCATTATAGATTTGTCCAAATCCATAGAATGTACACCACCAAAGGGAAACCCTAATGTAAACTATGGGCTTTGGGTGATAATGATGTGTCAATGTAAGTTCATCCTTGTTTAAAAAAATTCTGATGATGATGATAATGGGGAGGCTGTGCATGTGTGTGAGCAGGACTTAACATGGAAAACCTCTATATTCCAATGTTGTTGTAAGACTGCTCTAAAAATTTAGTCTTTAAAAATATTCAGCACTTTTTAATGTAAATAAAAAAATGATTGTTCCCCCCAATCTACCTTACATATTTTATCAACCTCATAACTCATATAATAAAAGGAATCTACTTTACATGATACTGGGAAGTTACTCTTGTTCATTTTCTTACAATTTAAAACCTGTGTCAGAAGGAAGCATTAGGAATGTGTTAGAAAATAAGGGCTCAGGATTTCTGCCCTTTGAATTTGGTTATACTACGAATGTCAACCAGTAAGAATATTACCAGTCTCTTTGTTTTCCATTTTGTTGTTGAATATTTCTTTCCCTTGAGTGGAAAATAAGTAGGAGCACTGCTGGATAAAATGTTTGGAAATGTAAATGGTTTTTATAATACGGGTTTGTACCAAAGTTTAAATATTTGCAAGCTCAGTCACCACAATAATTTAGCTAGTGATTAAAGCAATAATCACTACTCTACACTGCATCAAAATTAAGCTGCTAAAGTTTCTTAAATGGATTGTACAAAGTAAGTGTCCTCCAGGGTATATTTAGAAATATTTGGAAACATTTTTAGTTGTCACAGTTAGTGGATAGAAGCCAAAGATGTTTACAATTTTGCTGTTGAGCAATAGCATAAATGATGCATTTACATACTAAGAACCAGTTATGATTAAATTTATTATTACTATAAATAATATGTTTAGTTTTGACAACATTAATATATTTAATTTTACTAAGTACCCTTCAGAAACCTAATTTTTCAAATGCAATTTTGGCAGGATAAAATATTATTGTGACTAGAGAAACCCTTTTAACTGCTTACTTGTCAATTTAGATGAATTATGCCATTCAAAGTCTATATTCATGAAGATAGGGACAATGCCCACCTTTGTTTCCTACTATGCTCTCATCAATTATGACTGTAAGGGAATTAAATCTTTACTGAGTGCCTTCTGTATACCAGGATATTGGCTTATAAGCTTTCACATGTATGATATAATTTTTATAACATGTACATGAAACAGTAATTATTTTCCCTCTTGACAAAGGAAGAAACAGTGGTTCTGAGAGGTTGTCACTTCCTAAAGGCGCACAGCTAGAAAAGGGTGGAAGCAGAACTCGGTTCTGATTCTGACATCCCCTTGATCTTCTCCAACACCAGCTGTAGACCCTAAGATGTACTAGTATGTGAGTATTTAGTTATTCTGATGTATTACTCGAAGAAGAAATTGATGAATGGATAAGAACTTCTTTGTAAAGACTTTAAAAGTTATCCCATGGGTGTGGAATCAATATAAGACTAACATCTATCTATCTATCTATCCATCAATTATCCATCAAGGAGAGCTAGCATTTACTGTCTTAATCATTTATTTGGTGACTTATAACTAACAAAAATGTATTTCTCATAGTTCTGGAGGCTGAAAGTCCAATATCGGTAATGGCAAAGTTGGAAAATCCTATTTTAGAATCTACATTTTAGTATTTCTCTGTACTTTTCTACTATTAAGTTGGGGCAAAATCATGGAAATAATGAATTCAATATCTGGCATTACTGATGATTAATTCTTATCTGCATTTAATCTCACACCTCTTTTTCCTGGTAATGCTGATTTTAATATATAACAAAAGTATATTATTCTGTACTTCAGAGTTATTTTGTCTTTTATAAAAAAAAAAAAAATTCTTGGTCTTCCAAAAATTCTCACTGAATTGGTCTATGCATATCTCTTGGGAATCAGATATTTTAAAATCTCACTTTAAATTTTTCAACACTTCCATCATGTAGGTATTCTTATGGCCGTTCTACAAATAATGAAACAGAGGCATCAGTAGATAAAATAATTTGTCCAGATAACCATACAACCAGTATGTGAGAGCTGCAAATTAACTGTAGCTTCTCCTGATTGGAAAACCCAAGCTGTAAACCAGTGGCTGTGAAATATGACTGCGTCAGAGCCAACTGGAGGGTGAAAATGTAGACTGCTGGACACACACACACCCCATACACACACTCACACACATACACACACATATACATGCACCCACATCAGTTTCTGATTCAGAAGGCCTCAGATGGGGCCGGAAATTTGCATTTCTAACAAGTTCCCAGGTGATGCTGCTGATCCAACTATTCTGAGGAACTAGACTTGGAGAACCACTGTGCTAAACAGGGACAGTTTCCTATAATTCAAGCTATCTCTCGTTTAAGACACTTCATGAAGAAGCTTCATCTTTCATTTGCCCCCAAATCTTAGGAGGTTTTCTAAAAGAACTTTTTGTCCCACTAGCTAATGTATTGTGGTACCAGGGACAGTCTAAGTACTATGTTGGTGTGACAAGTGTTTAATTGCCACTACTTACAGTGGAACAGGGTCAAGGGAGAGCTATCAACCCCCCCTTGCCTCTAATGATAATACTCCCAACCAGAGAAAAAGAAATCTCCCTACTAGACAGAGAAAAGACCTAAACCAATGGGACAAGACTCCAAAGTGGCAATTAAATGCCAAACAAACGGGGTAAAAAGAAAGCTTGTTAGTTGATGAAGGGAAAATGGGAGCTCAAGAGAAGTTTTTTTGTTTCAACCTCCTTGTTCCTATACTGAGAACCAGTTATGACTAAATAAAGAGCAAAAGGAGGCAGGCCCTTTTTTTTCTTAACCTTCTCTCATCTCCACTAAGTAGCAGCAAGCAAATAAGCTTGCATGTCCCAAAGATGAGCTATCAGAGTGAAATGCAAGTGAAAGGAAATGGTGGAAGTAGGTGATGGGATTTATCTGTTGTCCCCAGAGCTACAGTCATTCAGCAGGTACACCATCACCCACTAATCAACTCCATACATGTTATTGACTCTCTATGCCAGACACTGGGAGACACACAAAGATATGATTTTATCCCTAAGGAGCTTACAGTCAAGGTGAAAGGTAAGCATGTAAAGAGGATTAATGAAGAACACCAGGACCAATGAATGGTCGGTTACCCAGGGTAACCCTGCAGATGGAGTGTTCAGGGGATGCTTTTCAGAAGTGGTAGGAGTTGAGCTAGCTTTTCAAAAGTTGGCCAGATGTGGGTAGTTGGAGCAGATTGGAGTGAGGCCTTCAGGAGGGCCAAGGAGAACAGAGAAGTGAAAAAAGGTAGAGAAGTAAGGAACTGGGGGAAGAATCTGAAGGTAGATGGCTGCCTTTGGCCCTGGATCACAGGGTGAGTACCTGCAAACGCAGGCTGTGAAAAGCCAGGCCCAGGAGGAGATTAGGTTTATCTTGTGAATCACAGAGAGGGGCTGAAAAGTTTTGAGAAGGACAGTGATACGATAAAACTGTAACTCTAGAGAAATCCCAACCATTTCTTCCTTCTTCCTAACTATAGGCCGGATCCCAGCCCCAAGCAGGTGCTCCTATCTCCAACCCTGCCTGCCCTTTGCTTCCAGGAGAATGAGCATGCTCTGTGCATTAAGATGCCAATGAGTCTGTTTTGATATCCTTGGTGCCCACTTCCTTTGGCCAGAGCAGGAGCTGGGTATTTTTCAAGGCTTAGGAGGCATGAGGAGATATAACTTTCTAAACCTGAGATTTGGCTTCCAGCACCCTATGACTGGTGCCTATAAATTTAATGCCTCACTGTGCCGCGCCGGCACAGCCATGGGTGAACCTGAGAGGGGGCGGTGAAGGATTTAGAAAACACAGACAAGAGAATAAAGCTGGGGCTAGATGGGACACTGCTGTCTCTGATGGAGAAACAGCGCCACAGCCTGCAAGCCGAGTCTTTATTTTATAGCCAGATTCCATGAGGCAAAGTAGGGGCGTGGTCAAGATGTTTACAACATTCTCATGGGTTTCGAATCTACTTAATGACATGCACCTGATCAAGCTTTGTTTACTAGCTGCACCTCCTGCAGCCTATATCACTTAGCCACATGGGACCACGGGTTCAGACAATATGTTCAAGCTTACATATGGCTATAATTGTGCTGGGAGGGCTTTACCCTCCAAGCTGGGACTTGCACGTGGCTTTGCCACGAGAGGACCATGCCCTCTCATTAGTCCAAGGCCGGAACCTGTCCAAACGCTGTAGCCGCTCTTCACACCTCACTAGTATTAAATACCCTTTAAAGAGTTCACAGAGAATAATTCTGTCTCCTTATTTAAACTATAACACACGAAACATCTGCTATCCCCCAAACCTGTTTACTTTCTGACCAAGGAAAGTTTTTAAATGACCTTCCTACTCCTCATTACCAAAAAGGTCTTCTAAAAATATTATTTCCAGCCGTTGTGGCTCAAGGGTTGAGCACCGACCCATGAACCAAGAGGCCACTGGTTCAATTCTCAGTCAGAGCACATGCCCAGGTTGCAGGCTTGATCCCCAGTAGGGAGCATACAGGAGGCAACTGATCAATGATTCTCTCTCATCATTGATGCTTCTATTTCTCTCCCATCTCCCTTCCTTTCTATCTAAAAATCTAAAAAACAAAAGTATTTAAGAAAAATATATATTATTTCTAGTATTATACAGAAAACTCACAATCACAATGGAAGAATTTAAATAGGTTTAAATTTATAGGTTTTCAATACACATGAACTGTGAGCTCCATAATACTTATTTCTCAGTGCCTGGTACAAATAATATTTATTATTAATTAATTAGTTGTATTAACCGAATAAACAAAGTCAAGAGCCAAAATGCATGCTTTCATAAGCAAAGGTAGGCAGATTTATTTTTAAGTAGACTTCCAATTTGTACTAGGCTCTGTGCTAAGGATTTTCACATTTACTCCTCACACAACTCTAGCGGATAGGTGTTATGATCTTATTTTAGAGGTATACAACCTGAGGCACAGAAAATGTTAAGTAGCTTACCCAAGAATTCAAAACCAAATACTCTAATTCAAAGTCCAAGCTCCTATCACAGCAAACACCTGTGCTTATTACTATAGCTCTCCAGGCCCCTCCTCAAAGCATTCTGACTCAGTAGTTGGTGGGGGCAGGAACCTATACGTTTAACACATGTCTCTGGTGGTTCTGAGAAACATTCGGGGGGTCTTCAATCCTGGTTGCCCATTCGAATTACTTTGGAAATGTTTCAAATCCCAAATCAATGGGAGGTAAGAGAGAAATCTCTGGGCATCAATATTTTTAAATTCTCCAGATTATTTCAATGGGCATCCATTGGGCTCAGCTCTACCATGTTGACAATCATATTTAATGGATTTACTCAGCCTCCCCTAACCACTTCTCCACCCCTTGCCTTTGTGTCCAAGGAAAAGTAGTTCTACTCCAATGTGAACCAGGAAAAAGCAAAGATGTCTAAGGGAGAGAGAAACAGAAGGGAGAAGATCAAGAAACCATTTGTGACAAGGGATTACTGAATAGAAAATGAGAGCTGCCAAATGTGGTAGAGAGGTGAGGGGTAAAGAGCAAGGTTTGAGATTTATCCTTGAAACAATTTAGTAACTCTAAGCAAAAGTTAAATAAAGCTGATATTCATGTGAGCATTTTGCTCTCACAGAAAGGTCATGCATTTTATATGGCAGTCAAAGCAATTTTTATATATTTATCCTTCTTGGTGACAGGAGTTCAGGATCAGAAATTTCAGTCCGTGTGTCTTTATCATTCTTATTTTATAAGTGCGAGCACTGAGGCATGCTGGGAGAATGAAATCGCCTTAGACCTCAAGGTTGGGGCCAAGTGGCCCGCTAGCATGAAGTCCCAAACTGGTTCCCAGGCTTTGTTGACGCTGCAGCTATAAGGGATGCACACTTTCTTTGACTTTAAAATACTAGTGTGCTTAGACAACTTTGATCCGATATTTGGGGGGACAGAACTTGGTAATACTTTTATGTAATCCCTCACCTGGACCTCAATAGAGGGTCCAAAATAAATGGAGCAAGCCAATCCTGAAGGAAATTTATGTTATTTATTTATAATCACAGACGACTCTCACCTGGCATATGCCTATTCCAACAGATGAAAAAGAATTGCAGTGCAAAAATTATAAGTGTCTAAGTGTCTATACAATGGGGGGGGGGGTGTTTTTAAACTGCTGATTGCGATTTAGCAAACTCTGCATTCTTCTCCAAAAAGAAAAGCCAGTCTTCTCCCTCCGCCGTGCTTGCCTGGGCAGCCCTTCACCCTTACTTAATGAAATGGAACAGTTGATGCCTTTAACTCCTCTTTCATTTAATCTCATTAATGCAGTCTGTTGGGATTCTAGTTGTGAGGTAACATAGGAGCAGTAGTCAGACCTCTAGTGAAAAGTGCAATATTTTTCAGTTAGATTTTTAATTGCAACGTCAAAATGTGTGAGAACGAGCTAAAGTCTAAAGCTGACGCCACTGGTGAGTTTTACATTTTCTTCTCTCTGTGACACGTAGCTGTATGTATGAATTGTTCTCAAGGCAAGACAGTAAGCATGTATAAGCTCTCAGTGAAATAAATTAATGGCTAGGTGTGGGAACAATAAAATACTTTTCTGACTCAAGAATGTACATAATAAAAAGTCACTCAGGCTTTATTTTATACTGGAGAACATATTTATATATAAATATTATCATATCCGGAAGTGAATTACTGAATGTGTAAGATTTGAGGCTGAATTTAAATAGTCATCTGCCACATTACAAAAACACTGCAGTTAACAGTATGAACAACCTCGTCACAATTTTGCATCTTGATTTTAGTCATTGGCATTGCTATCATTTAAACGTTTCTAATATTTTTAAAATTCAGGTTATGAATATATTATACCAAACACAATCCTATGTAAGAAATCTATTTTCAAAAGAAGTCTATTTCATTGAATGATGATTAACAATTAGATGAATTATGTTTCTGTATTTTTTCTCCTAAGTTTACTTGGTGTAAGTTAGTGCATAATTCCTTAAACATACATTATTTCATAGCATGGGCAGGCTCTGAGCATGGTTTTAAAATGGCAATAAATCATACTGCATTATTTATTACCATTTTTTGCTAACACTACATAGCAATGAACATTTGACAATATTAAGATATGAATTGATATATAATTCTTTCAAATAACATAAAACTTACAATTGTTCAAAAAAAGTTACTAATCAAACTGAAGCTTCTTTAGATAGTATATAAACTTAGAATTACATCTTTCCACAATGCTTAAAGCTTCCTAGTGCTAGTATTTTTAGAAAAGAATAGGTATTGTTTCAATGCAATTTTACACTGGCTTCAAAATCTATGTATATAAAGATTTTATTGGTGAGATAAATGATTACCAGGAGGTTGCAGTTCTGACATCAAGGGAATCTTCAAACAACTATTTATCCTTACAACTGACAGATTATTGTTGCTATTGTTGTTCAGAAATTAATAACACTGGACATATTAACGTCTATGTACTTAATCCTCTTTGGGCTTGAATTACAATTAGCAAAGGCTGACAGGTGAACATAAATGTTCTTGTCTCCACTGACTTGGTGATAAGGGGAAAAAACAACCATGAATTTTCCTTCTCTTGTAAAACTACCTAAAACACAGCGTTTGATTTTAAGAACTTATCTGTGCACACGCACAACTCATTTTTTAAGTAAGCTGTATGAATAAACGTGTCTTTACATTTTGCAAAGAGAAGCAGGTATTTTGCTTTCCTCTTAAATTTTAGGGGAATTAAAAGGAATACTCGAAATTAAAGCTACAGCTTTTTAAATATTTTTTTTATTGATTTCAGAGAGGAAGGGAGAGGAAGAGAGAGAGAGAAACATCAATGATGAGAAAGAATTATTGGTCGGCTGCCTCCTTGCACACCCCTCAGTGGGGATCGAGCCCGCAACCTGGGCATGTGCCCTTGACCTGAATCGAACCCAGGACCCTTCCGTGTGCAAGCCGACGTTCTATCCACTGAGCCAAACAGGCTAGGACAAAGCTACAGCTTTTTTTAAGTTACTACAGTAGAATATTTGGTGCTATGGGTAGCAATTTCTGGTTTTCACCAGTCTTTTTCCTCTATTATTATTTTTCCCAAGATAAATATCTCTGCTGCTTTAGAAGTATTTCAAACCTCTAAAGCAGTGGTTCCCAACCTTTCTTTGGCCATGCCCCACCTAAGCATGTCTAAAATCCTGATGCCCCACCCCCCGTGACATATTAATTCTTATTATTCAAAAAGTGAACTCCTATTCACGTGGAGAAAGCCTAAACGGCTATTAACTTGGTCTAAACAAGCTTCCAAAGAGCATGGCATTCATGAAAGAGAAAAATAAAAGAACAAAAGGACAGTTGAAGTACTGAGGAAGAAATCACTAAGGAACTGTTAAAAAATAATAATAATATGAAGTGATATGAAAAATAGTAAATAACGTTTCAACACGTATAATAGAGAACTGAAATGCATAAATATGTCACAATATATATATTTAAATACTGTATATGAGGCCTGTAGAACCATAAGAAATACAAAAAACCCACTGTTAACAATTCATTCTCAGATTGCCCCCCTTAAGAATCAAATTGACCCCCCTGTGGGGCCTGTGCCCCACACTGGGAACCACTGCTCTGAAGAAACGACAAAAAGCAAAACCAAAATGCACATTTTCTCCTACCAATGTAGTCCACCTGCATCCAAATGTCTTTGGTAAAAAGTCATGTATAAGAAACACAGCTAGCAAAGGACAACCACAAACATCTCCATGCGAATGTTATTATAAAGTATCAAACAATGACTGTGAATTGTCTGCTCGTAGAAAAAGAATGTTCAAAAGGAGGAAACTTGCTAAAATGGAATTTGAACATCACAGTATCTATTCTTACTACTTTGTCATTGTGTTCCTACTACTCCTTCACCAGCTTACATAAACGCTGAATAAAGCTGTTAGGGATTATGTGCAGCATGCTGGATCTGATGAGCTCAAAAATAAGATAGCTCGGGTCCTATAATATTTAGGATTATGCTGTTAATCTCTTTAGGGGAAGTGTGCAGTATCAGCAGAACAGGCACTTCAGACTTCCAGGGAGCCATGCACTACTAATCCCACATTTTTCCAGTGGCTAAAACCACTACCTGCATTGATATGCTGGTGTTGTTTAGCATAGGGTGACATTATAAGAGGAAGCTTCTAGAGTGAAATCTTAAAATTATTTCACCCCTAAAATAATTGCTGGTGCTGTGTGCAGATGAGAATACTTTTCTTTAAAATGCTCTATGTCCCCTTTTTTTTGAAAAAGGCCATCTTATGTAAGGATGAACTGAACCCAAATATTCCTTTCTCTAACCTCTGAACTCATACTTGTCTTTAAAGATGAAGTACAAATTAAGATGATCTCTTCAATCCTATCATTTCTTCGTATTTCAAGATTCAGCGCTGAAGCTATGGGGGCTGAATTGCAAGTTTGGCCCCACCCCGACAGATACAATTTCCCCTGTTATTAATATCTTGCATTAGTGTGGCATACTTGTTATAATTAATGAACCAGTACTAATACATTATTTTTAACTATAATTCATAGTTTACATTAAGGTTCATTCTTTGTGTGGTACCTTATCAGTTTTGACAAACTCATAGACATGCATCCATAATTGCACTGTTGTACAGATTAGTTGCATTACTGTGCCAAGCTGGCCCCAGGTTCCCATACTCAGCCCCACATTGGGCATCATATGTGCCAAGCCAGCTTGACCATGGGTGAACCTGAGAGGGGGCGGTGAAGGACTGAGAAAAGACAGGCAAGAGAATAAAGCTGGGTGCTAGGTGGAACACTGCTCTGATAGAGAGACAGTGCCACAGCCTGCAAGCCTAGTCTTCATTTTATAGCCAGATTCCACAAGGCAAAGTGAGGGCATGGTCAAGATGTTTACAACGTTCTCGCAGGTTTCGAATCTACTCAATTACATGCACCTGATCAAACTTTGTTTACTTGCTGCACATCCCGCAGCCTATATCACTCAGCCACGTGGGACCACAGGTTCGGACCAAGAGGTCAAGCTTACTATAGCCTTTGGCTATCATTGTGCTGGGACTTGCAGGTGGCTTTGCCACAGGAGGATCGTGCCCTCTCCTTAGTCCCAGGCTTGAACCTGTCCAAACGCTGTAGCCGCTCTCCACACATTACCTTAATGATTCTCTGTGTTTTACCTATTTCTCCCACCTCCCTCCCTAGAACCTATGGCAACCATTCATTTTTTTTCACTGTCTTTAAAGTTTTGCCTTTTCCAAAATTTCATACAGTTGGAATCATATATAGCTTGTTAAGACTGGCTTCTTACACCTTGCAGCATGCATATGAAGTTCCTCCATGTCTTTTTCATGGCTTAATAGCCCATTTCTTTTTATCACTGAATAATATTTCATTGTCTGGATGTATCACTGGTAGTTTATCCACTCACCTATTGAAGGATACTTATTTTTTCAAAGTTTGGGGCAATTATGAATAAAGTTGCCATAAACGCATTCCCTTTGCTCTGCATCCTCGCCAGCACTTGGTATTGTCAGGTTTTGGGTGTGTTGTGTGTGTGTGTGTGTGTTTTAATTTTAGTCATTCTAAGATATAGTGGCATTGCATTGTTGTTTGAGTTTTTAATTCTCTAATGACATACAATGTCGAGCATCATTTCATAGGCTGATTTGCCATCCATGTTTTCTTTGGTGTCTGTTTTGATTTTTTACCATTTCTTTGAATTTAAAGAGCTCTTTGAATATTTTGGTTACAAGTCTTATCAGATGTGTTTTACAATATTTTTTCTGTAAATATAAGTCACTCTGTGACTTGTTTCTTCATTCTCTTCATGCAACTTGAATTTTTAACATAAAACGGCTGTATTTTTTCATCTCCTGAAAAGAGGCTTTTTTTTTTTTTTTTGCTCTTTTTTGAATTTTCCCCAAGGGCATGAACTCTGCCTGGTCACTGTGAATCACACGTGTGACCTGGCGTGTGGAGTCCCATCCCTGCTCTCCTTCAGTGGAAATAGTGCTGTGGAAACGAGCTTCCTGTGGAAGGTTTCAGCAAAATGGAGATGAGAGAAGGAGGCTCAGAAACAAACTAAGGAAGTAAGGAGAGACAGGGTTTTTTTCACTGAAGCAAAATAATTGCTGTTTCCTTCTTTTTATAACTGGGAAAAATAGCTATCAAGTGGAGTGCATGTCTTCTTTTGTATATAAAGTTCTCTGTACAGAGAGTTGAGTTTGGGGCAGAAGCCCAGAGAGTTAAATTGTAGAATGTCTTCCCTTTCTCTCCTCCAGATTGTCTCAAACTTTACTACCTATGTGCGTCACGGAGACACTGTTACAATGAAGATTCAGATTCCGTTGGTCTCGGGTAGGACCTAAGTGCTTGCGTATCTATCCAGCGCCCAGATAATAGGAACCCCACTTTGAGACAAGCATTGTAACAGATGAGAGCACTGCAACGAGTATGGGCATGATGGCTCCCCGACTCTGTGTTAACTAAGCTGCACCCAGGAGGTGGGGCAGCTTTCCAAATATTTCCAGAATTAACACGAATAGCTGAAATGAGTTCATTTCTGTTTCAAATATTGCTTGACCCCCCGACCGCCACCAAAAGAAGGAGACTTGGTGCAATTCCATTTTTAAAATAGAAAAACTATTTTTAAACATCTTTTCAAGAGAGGCTCTTTTGCACTCAGCATCCAGAGTTAGTGGCTGTGCCGAGCTGGCACGGCCATGGGTGAACCTGAGAGGGGGCGGTGAAGGATTGAGAAAAGACAGAGAAAAAAATCTGGGCCTGGGTGAGACGCTGTCCTCTCTGATGGAGAGCTAGCGACAGCGCCACGGCCTATAAGCCGAGTCTTTATTTTATAGCCAGATTCCACGAGGCAAAGTAGGGGCGTGGTCAAGATGTTTACAACGTTCTCTTGGGTTTCGAATCTACTCAATGACATGCACCTGATCAAGCTTTGTTTACTTGCTGCACCTCCCGCAGCCTATATCACTCAGCCACGTGGGACCACAGGTTCGGACCATCAGGTCAAGCTTACAACTATAGCCTTTGGCTATACTTGTGCTGGGAGGGCTTTGCCCTCCAAGCTAGGACTTGCACGTGGCTTTGCCAAGAAAGGACCGTGCCCTCTCATTAGTCCGAGGCTTGAATCTGTCCAAACACTGTCTCAGAATGTGAAGATGTAGGCACAGCTGACAACAGTTAAATATGCAAAGGAAACTGGGTATACTGGGTGTTCATTACAATCATGCAAGATGTTTCTGGGAATAGACTGGCTTCTCTTTCTTCTGCCTGGTCAATTAATGACCAGAGTTTTTTGTAAACAATCCTTCAATTGTCTTACTGCCTTTTGCACAAAACAGAAATGCAAAAAAAAAAAAAAAAATAGCAGAAACTACTTTTCTAGAATCCTGTGAAGTTTTTAACTTCCACTAGTGCCAGAGAAATTAAAAATGCCTTCAGTTCTCACTTAGGGTAGCTACAGCTGAATTACCTGGGCATCACAGAACATTTGTTCTCAAACTCCAATGCTGTCCTGGGGACCTTGTTAAACAGCAAATTCTGAGTCGATTGGTCTTGACTAAGTCTTTTTTTTAAAAAAATAGAGAGGAAGGGAGAGGGATAGAGAGATAGAAACATCGATGATGAGAGAGAATCATTAATCGGCTGCCTCCTGCATGCCCCACTCTGAGGATAGGATCGAGCCTGCAACCTAGGCATGTGCCCTGACCGGGAATCGAACCGTGACCTCCTGGTTCATAGGTTGATGCTCAACCATTGAGCCACACCAGCCGGGCTTGAATAAGGCTGGAAGGTCTGCATTTCTTTCATGCTTCCATGCCAGGGCCATAGTATCCGGACCACAATGTGAGTGGTCACAGAAGACATTAATTAATTGCTTTCAATCTGAAGGATGTCAGGTTTTACACACACATTATCACATTAGAATTAAAACTTTTACAGGACAAGAGGTATTTAATGGGAATTCATAAATTATGAGTTTAAAACCACTATGATTTATAAAAGTGATTTGCTTTGTTTCCGAAGGAGATATTTAACTTGTTATCAGTAATTGCCACTAATGATGATCCTAATCACTGACATTGTTCTTTGTGGGTTATATTCTCTGTTATTTAAGTCTTCTGGGGAGTGAGAGTAGGCAAGCACTTCAGGGGAAAATGTTCTTGTGGAAAAGATAAATCAACTCTCTTCATGATAATCCTACAAATTGTGCCTTTGAAAAAGTCATTCTTTTGCCACACCATACGATAGTAATTTTTTTTCTTACTCTAGTTTCCAACGATACATAGGTTAGGAAATTATAATGTTGTAAAAACAAATGTTACCTTTAGGTCATTTAGGAGCTCTCTACTGAATGGAATAGACAGCTCATACAGACCACCACCCAGATTATTACAGAGAAGAGTGTGAGAAGAAAGGGAGACCCCAAATGCTGATAGATGTGAGGGCATTCTAGTAGGAATTAGAGTGCACTGAATTTCATGAGCTATGTTTGGTATTTAAGCAGGAAGCTGGGATTAAGATGTTGTGTGCCTGATGAGATATACGACCCAACAACAGGAATCCTTTACAATCATCATATATTATGATTTAAGGCAGGGGTCCTCAAACTTTTTAAACAGGGGGCCAGTTCACTGTCCCTCAGACCGTTGGAGGGCCGGACTATAGTTTAAAAAAAAAACTATGAACAAATTCCTATGCACACTGCACATATCTTATTTTGAAGTAAAAAAAAACAAAACGGCAAAAACACCCGCATGTGGCCCGCGGGCCGTAGTTTGAGGACGCCTGATTTAAGGGCTAAGCTCAAAGACTTAACTTTTTCCTGAGGGTTTCATTTTCCCACGCCTCCATCCCATTCCAGTCTTAGGGTTATTTTCTGATAAATCAAAGTTAAGTGGAACCAGATCTTAGGAATACTGACTTCATTCTTTAGATTTGCTGGCATGTGACAGCGGAAGGTTTTATACCTGATAAAGGTAGACACTTACCAGTCTGTCCGTGAGAAAAAGAATGAGTACAGACAGTGATTTTTAACTTGGATTTGCCACAAATGATAAATGAGATGCAATTTGAGTAGAAGAGATGCAGCCTGGGCTACTGAGACCACCTGCAAAAGGATTTTCGACCAAAATAGTCATCTTTATTGGAGTTTTTGTATGTGTAAATTGTGCTTTACTCAGACATTAAGAGTTTTTCCTTCACTACCTGCTTTTAGCACAGCTGTAAAATTCTCAAAAACAGAAACTGAGAGGCAAATCCAGTGGTCTGGAATGGGAGTTATTATAGACTGGGTAGATGCTTCTTCTTCTTAAAGGAAAAAAGCAGCGGGGGGGGGGGGGGGGGGCCCAGAAAACAGAAGATGCCACAAGTATAGCCCCAAACCAAAGGTTAGGAAACAGAGAACGAATTACTAGTCACTCCTAAGTATTTTCAGATTCTAGCCTTGTACCAGGTTTTACTTCTTTACAGATGGTTTACCTGCTACGGAGATTTCCTACTTAATAACTTGTTTCACTGAATACTCAGTGGGGCCTTATCATATCATATCAGAATCACCTAGGGGCCTATTCCAAAGTATGCATCCACCCCAACCTCAAGATTCTGATTTTTCTCTCCTCACCTCATATATGGAAAATCAGTGTTGCTTAAAGCCTCTTTTATAGAAGGGAATATGTCAATTTTTTTGGTTGTACTAAAAGAAAAACAATTTTAGGACCACTGCTTTAAAGAGTTATAAAAATTCTCTTTTGGGCTCCACAGAAAATATAACAAAGAAATAAACCTGGACTCTGTCCTCAATGGACTTGGAATGCCCAGAATATAAAAATGGCCAGGTTGAGTTGTAAGAGATGGAATGGTAGGAACTGAGAGTCACAAGAGCACACACAGTAAAAATACTTTCACCAGCCAGAAAGTATCTGAACAGCCCATTCTTACTACCATTC
The DNA here is from genome assembly GCF_951640355.1 of Cnephaeus nilssonii. Taxonomy (NCBI): domain Eukaryota; kingdom Metazoa; phylum Chordata; class Mammalia; order Chiroptera; family Vespertilionidae; genus Cnephaeus; species Cnephaeus nilssonii. Next base: position 40,008,735 of record NC_137085.1, on the reverse strand, counting down.
CTGATGGTTGCTTTTAAAAGTTCAGGTATTTGTATGCATATGCGTAACACGTGGACATAGATAATAGGGTGGTGAAGGCTTGGGATGTGGGGGTGGAGGTGGATTAGAAGAAGTCAATGGGGGAGAAGGGGAACATATGTAATACTTTCAACAATAAAGTTTTTTTTAATGAGAAAAAAACGTTAAGGTAATTTTATGGATCACAGCAATACATTTTCTAATTAACTCAATAGTTTAGATTGGTTAATCTAACTTAATACCTGTCTCCACAGGCAGGGGGATCTAAGGGAGCAGAAGGAAAGATAAGCAGAAAGGATTCAACACATGGTGGCTTTGTTGGATGGGAAGGTGCTCTGAGCAAGGACAGACCCTGCCATCTTCAAACAAGAGACAAATTTTGACTACTCTGTAACTATTACATAACTCTGCCAAACTATGGGTATTAAATTATTTATAGTTCAAAAATGGTTCTAATATAAGGTAAACCATGAAATAAGTTTAAGTATATCATGACTTTCTTTGACATTGTAAGAATCATTTCAAAAAACTATCTGATTGCTTTTATAAACAAAAAATTAACTGGTAAATAAACTTTTAAGTAGTCTCTACAAAGGATTACCAACAGAAAAATAAAAGTGAGAGGAAGAAAAAAGAAATGAAAAAAGATCAGCATATCTCGGTGCCGAGCCGGCACGGCCATGGTTGAACCTGAGAGGGGGTGGTGAAGGACTGAGAAAAGACAGACAAGAGAATAAATCTGGGCGCTAGGTGGGACACTGCTCTCTGATGGAGAGACAGTGCCACAGCCTGCAAGCCTAGTCTTCATTTTATAGCCAGATTCCACGAGGCAAAGTGAAGGCGTGGTCAAGATGTTTACAACGTTCTCGAAGATTTCGAATTTACTCAATTACATGCATCTGATCAAACTTTGTTTACTTGCTGCACATCCCGCAGCCTATATCACTCAGCCATGTGGGACCACAGGTTTGGACCATAAGGTCAAGCTTACAACTATAGCCTTTGGCTATCATTGTGCTGGGACTTGCAGGTGGCTTTGCCACAGGAGGATCGTGCCCTCTCATTGGTCCCAGGCTTGAACCTGTCCAAACGCTGTAGCCGCTCTCCACATATCTCAAGCCATCTCTCAGAGCATTTCAGCTCCTCTATGTTTATCTGTCAGAGAAGGCTATTTTTTAATTAATCCATGAGTCAAGCAAAAGTATGAAAGTTGAACTCTCTCCTCAGTTTCCTTATCACACCATCATTGCAACAGGTGATGAGGTCCAAGCCAGCAAATCCTCCGTAGATGCTCAGTTTGAAACCATGATAGATAGCATGTCAGTGGATCTGTATGCACTGCAAGTCAGTTATATTGGAGAGAATGGCTGGTATAGTGGTGAGACATTTAGACATGGCAAACATTGGAGCAATCACATGACCTGTTGTCTTAACCAGTGTCTGAAATACTCTGTCTTGAAGATGTGCTTTATAAAATACATAGTAAAGCCCAGCTGGTATGGCCTAGTGGTTGAGCGTCAACCTATGAACCAGGAGATCACAGTTCAATTTCAGGTCAGGGCACATGCCAGGGTTTGGGGCTCGATCCCCAGTAAGGGGTGTGCAAGAGGCAGCCCATCAATATTTCTATCTCTCTGCCCTTCTCCATTCCTCTCACTCTAAAATCAATTTTAAAAACATATAAAAAATACATAGTATGAATTATCAAGTTGTGGCTCAGAAGCAGTTTATTTTAAATGAGACAAAAGGATTAGTGACTTTAATTTATCTTCATCTATAATAGACCTCAGATTATCTATTCTGCCATAATAAGTAAAAATAGTCATAGGTTTTCCAAACCATTGATCCCTTCCTACACACAGCAACACACATATACCCTTAAGTGGCTTCTTTCTCTTTAAAAAATACTATTCTAATGTTTATGGTTCTTCAGGATTACATGTTGAGCTAGGATTATAAATATGTATAAATATGCAGATGCTCTATCAAATCATTTCTTATCCCATTTGTATTTCCGAAGTTGTGTAAGATAACCTTTGTGGCTTTCAAAAACATCTTCTCACTTCCCAGGGGGCAAATTACCTCTATTTTCATTTCCTTTAGAGTTAGATCATTTTATAATTAAGAACTTATTGAAGCAGATTCGCCCCATGTGTAAGTTACTCCCTGAGGAGTAATTTATGCAAAGAGCCCCCCTGACTTAATATCATATAAGACTAACAACTGTACAATGGATACCTGCGATTCTTAGTCAATTTTGTAATCATTGTAAGGAATTTACTGTTCAAAAGGTTATCACTGTCAAAAATAGTATAAATAACAAATTTTTATTCATTTGGTATTTTTAATAAAATAAGATTTTTAATAAAAGAATAATGATGTGGCTTATCATATTTCTTGTCCAAAAGCATTAAAAATACCAGTTAACAATGATGCTGCTGCTGATGAAGAAGACTGACATTATACAACTCTGCTACTTACAAGGCACTTCTACATACAATATCTTATTTAACCCTCACAAATCAATGAAGCTTGTCAGCTGAGCTTTATAAAGCAGAAAACAAGATCAGAGATTTTATTTTTGCCATGGCCTCAATCATTAACAGATTAGGGACTGGAATCAAGGAGAACAGAACAGAGTAGAATGACATAAAATCTCTCTTTTTTTTTTCCACATCACTAAATCTTGAAAACAAATACTAGTTCATGTAATCTGAAAGCTAAAAGAAAAGAAGCTAATAAAATAGTTTAATAAGCATTTTAGTCAACTTTGTCTTTTCTGATGTTTTTATCAATATCTCTATGGCTGGTGCTCCTGGGATAATATAGGAATTCAAAATTGTATTCATATTTTATCTTTGCGGGAGGCCGAGAAAGGGTTACTGAATGAAGTATCAGGAAAACTGGCTAATTTCTGGTTGCCATCTCCTTAGTCAACTCAAGGCATCATTAGCCACCTTGAGCCTCAGTTTTCTCATAGAACACAACACTGAATTTCTTTGCTTATAAAGATGATTTTGTTGCAGAATTTACCAGGCAACCAGAAAATATACAAGGAGTACTCGGAGATTCAGGAAAAACCCTTTATTTAAAGCAGCGCTGTTGGCTCAGGGAATTCGAAGATCCAAAGCCTGAACAGTTAATACAATGAGACCACCCCTTATATATTCCTAAGTTTCTTTGTTTCCTATCTGTTTCCTAACTAACAGGCTCTTGTGGTGGGCTTTCACATCCCCTCCTGTGTCAGTGAGACTGGGGAAGTTAGATTGTATCTAAATGCCTGGCCTGGGTGGCGCCAGCGACCCCCCACCCCTCCACCCCTCGGCCAAGCTGCCAAATTCCTGGCCCATGGCCCCTGCAAACTGGGAGCACCCAGGAAAACAGATTATTGCCTAAGGAAGGGGCAGTGACTTAATTACAGACTAACAAGAATGTGCACTAGGACACTGGTCACTGGCACAGATTCAGATTGCTAGCCATCACCCCCGTGCCCCCCCCCCAGGTTTCCCCCTATATTCCTCCTCAATTTAAACTTACTATGAAATACTTAATTGCAAAAAATGTAAAGTGGTATCATTTTTAAGGTGGAACAATAAGGTAAAGAGGTTTATGTCTTGCTTGCATTTATTTATTTTGTATATTTAAAGGTCAGAAATTGTAGAAAAGCATCCACGTGGCACATTCATATACAAAGCATTTTGAAGCATATTTTGCATATTTTAATTTGGGTGTAGGAAAAGCAAATCTTCCTAGTGTGTATATTGTATCTTATGTAAACAACATTTATTATTTTAGTGGACATATAGAGTATGCTCAGTAAATATTTGACTGATTTATCATCGGCATTTTCACAAGTAAACATTCAGCCACATAATGTATAAAATCAGCACCACCCCCTCCAGTTTTGCTTTACTTGCCTATTTTAAAAATTATTGAAATCAGGCAATGTGATAGCTCTTCTTAACCTAATGTTTGAAGTGCAAAATAAGAAAACCAAAGCCTCAGGTCCAAGGGATTTTTGACTCACATTATTTCAAGGTCAAGTTTATAAAGGAGAAAATGATGAAGGCAAGAGTTTACAAAACATCTGTTTTCTGGTTATATTCTTTAGTTTGAGGGAAAAAAGCAAGTTAGATGCCCCCCCGCCCTTTCAATTAGAAGGGGCTTAGGGAGGCCATTCCAATAGTAGTAGATCACACCACACGACACCTCTACTCCCACGCCAGTGTCTTCAAGCACCAAGGTCATGGCAGGGAGGGGTGGAGAGGAAGGTAGGGGGGTGAAAGTAAGAAGACAACTCTGTGAGCTCAAAATGTCTGTTTTCCCTTTTCAGCACAAATTGAAGTGATACCATGCAAAATTTGTGGCGATAAGTCCTCCGGGATCCACTACGGAGTCATCACGTGTGAAGGCTGCAAGGTATGGGGCTTTAACACAGCACTGCCCACAGCATCCGTGTTTGCCTCAGGCACCTGTGTACCTCAGGATGCATGTGGTGACACCGTTTTAAAGAAGGCCTGCTATAGCATTCGTGTGCCTGCTGCTGACATTCGGGGATTCTTGCTTGATTGGTGGGTGGGTTTTCCATGCCTTGGCCTTTCACCTTTTTGCTATTGTCTAACTGGTCAGCAGATGCTTAAAAACAGATTGTTACGTAAAAGCTTGAATTATTCACATTTACAGAGATATAAATGCTGATTCTTCCCTTTTTAAATCAGTATTATCTCCAATAAATTCTAGGGCATTTATTACTATATGAAGAAACTAAAGGTGAAAATAAAGATTATAAGCTAATGGGCCTACATTTATTTATCTGCTTGAGTAAGAAGTCAAAGGAAGAGTTGCATTTATGCATATAGCCATCCTTTATTCTCACATTCCAGAAAAATGTAAAAAAACAAACAAACCTGGAAGCATGAAATGTTAGACGTAAACCAGATAATCTCTAAATTAATTAAAAAGCATCTGCCTAACCTCCTCATTTTTCAATGAGGTCCTGAGGTATAAACAAGATTATGTCATTTGACCAATGTCACTGATCTGGCTAGCGAGAGAACATGGCCAACAACATGGGTGTTTTCATTCTTGGTTCAATGTCCCCCTCCAGGACAGATTCACCATTCCTTGCAAAACAAATGGACAAGTTGCTTTTAAAATACAAAGCTGAGAGAGAGAGAGAGAGAGAGAGAGAGAGAGAGAGAGAGAGAGAGAGAGAGAGAGAGAGAGAAGAGAAAGAGAAAGAGAGAAAGTAAGTTGGTGGGTATAGTGGTTAACACAGACCTAATCTGAAATGAGAGAAATTTGAAACTTAATAGTACATTTGTTGACTTAATCTTTAGAAGAAAAGAAAGACTACATATCAAGGGGGAAATACTAGTAAAAGCAGTTCTACAACTAATTTTAAAGGGTAACGTGGAACCAGAACAAATAAAATCAGCTGTAGTCTGGTAAGGAAAAGAGATATGCTGGCAAAGTTACTGATAAAAGCAATTATATTTTTGATAAAAAATGCAAGAGAGTAAATCATTAATTTAAGGTTGGTTCTAAGAATCTTGAGAGACTTTCAAATATAAATAAAACAAAACATTCTATATCTGTCAAGTAGTAGTATGAAAAATTGGCAATGTCTTATCATAGTCTCAAAAACACACACAAAAAAACCATGATTCCTGGAATTAAAACTGGAGGTAAGGAAAAAAAGAAATATATGAAAATAAAATTGGGGAGGGATGCAGAAAAGGGAAAATAACATTAATATAAGAACCCATTGATATACTGACTTTCTTTCAAAGTGATTTGAACATCATGAGATGTGCTTTTCATTCTTCTGCAGACCCACAATTAAGAACTGCATATTAGCCCAGATGGTGTGGCTCAGTGGTTGAGCATTGACCTATGAATGAGGAGGTCACAGTTCAATTCCCAGTCAGGGCACATGCCTAAGTTGCAGGCTCAATCCCCAGTAGGGGGCATGCAGGAGGAAGCCGATTGGTGATTCTCTCTTATCATTGATGTTTCCATTCTCTCTCCCTCTCCCTTCCTCTCTGAAATCCATAAAAAAAGTTTTTTTTAAAAAAAAGAACTGCATGTTATCCACTTTCATGCAATTTTTTCAACTCATCATAAGGAACAATAAGGCAAAAGTACAAATCAGCAATTTTTTACCCTCCCAGAATGTTATCACTACTGTTGGGCAGGTAGATGGTTTTCTTCACAAATGCTAATAATTTTGGAATCAGAACCCACTCTAGTGAAAGCTGGTCTAGTTTACATAGTGTACACACACACACACACACACACACACACACATGCTTTTTAGACTAGTTTCAAAGCAGAAATGTATTGTGTTTCATTGCATAAGCTCTAATGGAAAATATCTGATATCAAAAGATAAGGATATGTTCATGTTAAGGAGCAAAACATTTGAAACAGTAATTCCCAAAAGATTTAACTACTGAACAAATATATCCCAACAGGTCAATAGCCAGGGACAAGTGTTTAGGCTCCTGTCATTTCTTCTATTTAAAGGAGGAATCCACAATCAAAGAAATTAGGTTGCTATTCTGAAGCACACACTGAGGTTTTAGTCAAAATGACATTGTACACCACACTGGTGTTGTTGTTTTTTTTAATTCCATGGGAAAACCCACAGTTGTAAATATGCTACGTTTTTCTTGAAACAGAACACTCAAGAAATTCTGTTTAGAACAAGATGTCAGTGTCAGCACATCTAGTAGCAACCTCTGAGCTTTCATAATACTGTTTCCCAGTCAACATAAACAACCCATTTTAAACAACATCAAGTCAGCTTGTGCACTTATTCGAATTTCTAGTCAATTTTTTACAATAATGAGCAACAGATACATAAGTAATGCCTCACAATTAATGTCAAATTGGCCTTAAATTAGGCTTGGAGCCATGACGTCAGAAGGGTCTTTTCTGCCCATTCATTTAAGTAAGTGGCCCTAGAGAGTATCCAAAAATTCAAAACCGCCCAATTCTTCCCTAAATTGTAAATTCCCAAGGTATCTTTAGTCAGTTCCGATGGGCTGAGGTTATGCTTTCTGACAGCTTTTGCAGAATATGAAATACATCATTTCAATCCCTGGGGGCTTGGTTGGTTATGATCTCCATTTTAAGGGGCATGAATTCGTTAGAACTGGGCCATCAGATACCGCGTTCTGCCACCATTGGTCCATTAAATAAATAATACACATGTATTTGTGGGGATGAAACTAGTCTTTGTTGTTGAAAGGCTTGGGGGTTACACCACAAAACCAGCTGGCCCGCTCTCTCTATGAAGATCCTGGGCCGCGCATCCATTTCTGAGGTTTTTCACCAGGCCCGCCAACCTCTCTTTACAGTGCCATGCCGGGCCATATGGGAGCCTGAAACAAAGGGCAATCGCTAATCTTGATCTTGTCTTTAGTTAAACAGCTGGAAGATTTTTTGCATTAGTGTTGATTTTTAATATACTGTGTTATTATATGACTTATCTTGTTTACCAAGTTTTTGGGTGATCCTTACATTTTGGGGCCAAGGTAACTGCCTCATGAGCCTCACCTTAGTCCCAGCCCCACCCCATCTCCTGTTGAGGACACACACACCCTTTTGACAGAAGTCAGGGGACCTATTCCAGGCCTCTCAGCAAGATGGGTATTGGGTTTACCACCTGGAACTTCTCTAGCTTTCCTCTTGCAAAACATATTACTGTGGGTTATCTTTTCCTAAAATTTCTCCTGGTAAATCTGTAGACTACCACTTTGTTGCACTTGGCTCTTTGGCTATATTGCAATGCAAGAGTGAAGAGTGATTAGGGAAACTGATTAAATAGGTGAATGACACTTTTGTATCTCTAGAGAAAATGTTGATTTCCTGGTAGGGTCTTCTATAAGATAACTAAGGCAAGTGGTATCCAAAAAGTAAAAAATTAATAAACTCAGCTGTGGTTTATTCAGGAGGGCAATGTATGGTCCATGGCAGTTCATGGTGTACCAAAAAGAACCAAACTTATTTACATAAAAACTTCCTACATCAGTATAGCCTGAGGCCAAGCAGAGAGCATTAATTCAGCTTTTACTTATTGCTTATGTTTTATTGAACAGTTAATATACTATGGTTTCTTATTCAACGATGTGATTGATTAAAAGTACATCACTGGTTCAAAAAACAACCTTCCACATACATTCTGGCCAAATTCAAAAATTTTCAAATGGCAAAAATGCATCTTAGAAACTAGGAAGATAGTAGTATATACCGAGCCCAAACTCCTCAATACTGCTGTTTCAACCAATACCCCAGTCCCTCACCCCCACTGCACTTGACATAAGCCTCTGTTATCATCCCCATCAAGTTTTGTCATATTTGGCTTAGCAGTGACACTTCCCTCTGCCACTCCTTTCCCACTGTTCTTTTAGGGCAGGAGCTCTGTTCTGGTTTTCTTTGCATAAAGCAGCATAGCTCGCAAATGTCTTTAGTAAACATTGATTGAATGAAGGAATGAATGCTACTTTCCTATCTCTATAGATAGCACATATTTTCCCTGGTAGAAACATCCTTAAGCATCCAAAGAATTTTAAAAATCAAACGCAGTTATGTTCACTGGAGAAAATGTAGCAAATATATATATGTTAATAGTCTCTGTTCCCATTCTTATGTCTCTATCTCCCTCCCATTCTTTTTCTCCCCTCCAGGGATTCTTCAGGAGGAGCCAGCAGAACAATGCCTCTTACTCCTGCCCAAGGCAGAGAAACTGTTTAATTGACAGAACCAACAGAAACCGTTGCCAACACTGCCGACTGCAGAAGTGTCTTGCCCTAGGAATGTCAAGAGATGGTAAGGCATTGCCTTCCTATTTCTTACATAAAGGCTTTCAAATGAAGGCTTTCCTGGAATCTATTTAAGCCACTGGAAGAATTCTAGACAAAGGGAATTGGAAATAAGAAGGAAAAAAAGCATGTGCTGGTAGTGCATTAAAAGGAAAAGTAAGAACATACAAAAATATAGTATTGCCGATGAAACAGGAAGCAAGGAAAGGCTTTACTGTAGCTTTTGGAGCAACCTGTGCTAACTAAGTGGGGTGAAAGCCACATAGTCCTAGACTGAAGGTGACCACCTGTCTAGGTTTGCCTGAAAATGAGGGGTTGGTTTCCTAGAACATGAGATTTTCAGAGCTAAAACTGGGAAGTCCTGGGAAAATAGAACCATTTGGTTGCAGGGTAAGTCTTACTGGTGCGCAGGTTGCTTAATATGTGGAGATGCTAAGGAACAGAACATGTTTCTATAGGAAGCCCAGAAGCTCGTTGGCCCGTCACAGCTCCTCAGATAAGGATGTAGACTATCCTGAGCCATGATGAAAATCCCAAATGCCAGAGCAGCAGTCCAGGTCTTAGAAGGGTTGTGTAGGTAGTGTCCTTCTCAGAATATGACTCAAGTGTGCACTCCACCTTCATGCCCAACCCAACTGGGTGGCTTGACTCAACAGGTGAACTTAGATTAATGAAAGAGGACAAATAAATTCAAACAAAAAAATTTTCATGTAGCTTTTCTTCCATTTTTAAGCATTCATCTAAACTAATTATTTTCCCACTGGCATGGACCACAGCACTGCTGTATCAGATTGTGAGCAGTCCTGAGTCTTGGGGCCATTTCTGTCTTGTTCCCACTGTATCGTCAGGGTATGCTTAAAAGCAGCCACCTAGATGTTTGTTTAATGAACCATGGCATTCTCTTTTACCCAGAGCCTGAGACACAGTGCCCTGATATTTATTCTCTTTATATGAAGCACTGTAGATTCTGTGCCCCTGGTCACACTGCCTCTAATGCAGTTCAAGGTGGTGAAGACCCAACCCCCTCAAAAGAAAAAAAATAAATACTTCCAAATTATTTTTTAAATGGATAATTGGCATGTATTGTCCCTTGGTATAAAGGGATTTTATGAATTATTAAATTAAATGTGGGCCTTTTAGTCATTTGGATAAATTCAACTCCACATAGGTCTTGATATCTAAGCATACAAACTGCTTACTTCTTAGCTTGCATTCTCCAACCCGTTATATCTTGAATTTTTGTTTACGTTTTCTCTAATTTTTAACCCACCTAAACTTGTCTTACACAAAAGTACACATATGAGATAAATTTGATCAAAAAATAAAAAGAAGAAAAAGAATCTGACCTTGAGCCCTTTAGTTTACAGGTAAGCTTCCAAAGATGCAGAACTGTAAGTTTCCAAAATTTTTCTATTTATTACCTGATTTTTTTGTTTATTTGTTTTTCTAGACTTGTTAACCTCATAGATATACTCCTAGGGTAAACTTTCAGCACTTGTAGTTCTACATACTAAAGTGAAGAAAAATGGGAGATTGGGGTTAAGTGGTTTTCAAGATTTATTTAGTAAAATTTTAAGGTGGAAGTATGCATTTATATGTGTGTGTGAATTAATAGCATGTATATGCCCACTGCATCTTCTCTACCATTTTATTGCTTTTTAACTGGACCCTTAAAATAATGATAGTTGCAGAAATCTTCAATGTTTCCAATTGTACTACTATACTGGTAAACAAACAAACAAAAAATAGAAAAATGTTTGCATCAGTAGGAAGATATTGAGCTCCAAAGAGAAAACATGACACCCATCTTGCAGTAATTAAGTCTGTGTCCTCCTTAATGACATTCCTCTATGAAAAACTAGAAGCTGTCCTACAAGGTAGTAAGTAGATGTCTTTGAAGAAGCAATAACTTTGTTTCATTGTTACTCCAGAAACTTTCATTCCATTTAGAATCCCACAATCCAAATAAATATAAAAAGATTTCCGATATTTTGTGAAAATTGTTCTTTGCTAGTGTGGGATCAACATGAGGGTTAAGAGCTTATCATGAGCAAATACCATCATCACTGAATATTTATGAAGCACTTGCAATGTATACAGAATTGTGCTAGTTTCTTTGAGAGCTAGAGGTTTAACAAGAGACTGCCTCTATACTCAAGTGAATCTCATTAGCAGAATAATTCCAGTTTGAGAGGGGCAAACACTCAAAATATGTGCCATTCTGATTAATGGTTAGTGGTGAGAAGAATGCTAATATTTGAAACTATAATAGTAATACAGCCTTTGTTGAAATAGGCCTATGGATACAACAAATGTATTGACAAAGAGTGACAAGGAATTATTTATATGTTAGGAAAGTTCAGTGGATTTACTTTTGCCATTTACTGTAATTTTCCCCAAATATGTCACTACATTTATTATAGGAAGGGGCATAAAACTGAAACACTGGCTCATGAGTATTTCTGAAATAAATGGGAAATTCTTTCTAAAGTAGTACTATAGCAATTGTCAGTAAAGTCCACAATTTAGGATAAAGCCTGATAATTCCAAAAGGTAGTAGGGCTTTAAGTTGCCTCTCTGAAAATATTTCAGCTTGCTCAGTGACCTGATAAGTTAATTTCCTGGAAAGGGCATAATTATTCATCACTGAGTTTTCAGATGTTCACCAGGGCACAGGTCTTGACTGCATACTTATTTGACACTGTTAGCTTTGATTTTGAGATCAAAAGCAGAATTCTGAACCTAAAATTATTAAATATGGGGTCTTGACTGAGCTCATTCATTCGTCTTCTATCAGCTACAAGTTACTCTGTGCCTCTATTGATTATAGATGGCTTTGTCTGGGATAACTGAGGTGACTCGACTCTACCTCACATATCTTATCCTCCAGCAAGCTAGGTGAGGCCTGTCCTTTTCATGGTGTGATACGCAATCACATAAGCATTTTGGAAGCCTCTATTTGCATCACATATGTCAATATCCCATTGGCCAGAGCAGGCCACATGACCCCGAGTAAGAATGCCTACACAGATAAAAGGGCCCTGTAAATTTACACGAGGAAGAAATGGAAGTAGGTAAGAAAAATCAGGGTCATTAATAAATTCAATCAACCACAATGTATAATTCACCTAAATACAGTGTGAATTATACATTGTGGTTGATTGAAATGCAGAAATCTAAAACAAGGATTGAATGGAAAGTTTTAAAAGAGACACTGCATTTCTACCTTCATGTTAAAAGAGCTTCTCATTATCCTTTTTTTCTCCCTATAAATTTTAAGCGAACAAATGCAAAACTATTCTACTAAAGTAAGTCAGAAAGTAAACATACTCGAACCAGAACAAAAACTTAATCTATAGCAATAGATACAAAGTTGGTCTTCACCACCACAGCTCTGTAACAAAGAGCTGTCCGAAGCCTACATGAATGCAACAAACAGAGGCTCAGCAAATAAAAAAGCATGTCACATTACTTTCCTGGGGGGGAAGGTTCTTTCTGAATCCAAATGTGTCATGATTTATTTTATCTTATACAAAATAATTTTTTTCACTAGAGAATTAAATGATGTATAAAGATATAATATAAAGATACAGAGAACACTTTCCCTAAAAGTCACTATAGAATTCTGTCCATGGACAAACTACAAATATCACAAAAATTAGTAAGCAAATAAATTTGTCTTTGAGAAGCAGAGTCTAATAAAGACAGTGTCTCTACAAACAAAGTTAAATACAATTATCTAAATGATTCAAGACCCTACAGAAATGACAGTTGAGCTGGAAAGAGGAATTTGGTCTAAATTAACCAGATTAATTTTCTTCATTCAGAAAAATTACTGGATAATTGCTACTATGTTTTCCAACTTAGGCAGCATCAGAAAGCAAAAACATAGGATTAAAGAGACATAGGAAGGGTCTGGGCTGCTCCAAGTCCACCCCTCACATCCACAGTCCTGCAGGCAGGCAGGAGGAAAATTACATGCTTGTCACCGGAAAGTGTACACAGTTACTCAGAACTTAATCTCCTAGTCACACTCGGCAGTGACAGAGGTTGGGAAACGTGGTCTCTGTTCTGAACAGCTGATGCTTAGATAAAATTCGGTAGCTCTGTAACCAGCACATGGAGAAAATGAACTGAAGAACTGTGGGGGATGAGTGGCAGCTCCTTCACAGCAGGGATCTCTTCCGCAGGCCCTTCGTGCCGGGCTGGAGAGTTAGTTCTTAAGCACGTCCCTGTTTAGTTATTCTCAGAAGTTATGCTCATCAACCCTAATGACCGAATCAGGGGTTGAACCAGTTTCTTGCCTCCACTTTATTCTTTCTACATTCTCTGAGCTCCCAACACCATCAGGTGACGGGAACACTGTCACAAAGGAAAACAGAGACTCAGAGAGGAGCCTCCAAGTTTGTCACAGTTCCCACTGTTAACATGAGTTGAACGACATACAGCTGGATGATTCAGACAAGGGAGCCCCTGGACTCAGGATGTTCACAGCCTAAAGTGGGAGTTGACAGCTGGTGAGGAAAACATCACTACCTATGACAGTTCAGGAGATTAATCTCTGTAAGTTATGAAACAATGCATTCAGCCCGGCCGGCATGGCTCAGTGGTTGAGTGTTGACCTATGAACCTGGAGGTCACGGTTTGATTCCCAGTCAGGGCACATGCCTGGGTTGTGGGCTTGATCCCCAGTGTGGGGCATGCAGGAGGCAGCCGATCAATGATTCTCTCATCATTGATGTTTCTATCTCTCTCTCCCTCTCCCTTCCTCTCTGAAATCAATAAAAATATATTATTTAAAAAGAAACAATGCATTCAGATGAAAGCATCCTCATATCACTCTATGACCACTTCCAGAGCCTCTTCCTCCTTTTTCCTCAGAATGGCTAAGGCTTTTGGCAGAAGAGATGGGCAATACAAAACTCGGGAGGGGGACTGTGGAATGAGGGAGGAGGGGTTACTGTTGGATCACTTGCTGGCCACTAAATGCACAAACTTCTTCCAAAGATCCATTTCATTTGCCCCAAAAGCCAACTGAAGGCAAATGATGTGGTTTACTTAAAACTATGTTTATCACCCTGCCCCACATTCTTGTTCTTACCCAACACACTAGAAAATAGTGAAATTATAAGGTCCTAGTCAACAATCTAATAATCCTAATGCTTAAGAGAGGAAGTTAACAATGAGTTTAGGTTGACATCTTCATAGCAGGTACTATTTGGTAGTTTGTATTATTTATGATTTTTTTTCCCCACAAGTAAAAAAGAACAAGAAAATATGCTTTCTAACTTCACATCAATAAGAAATACATAAGTTTTCACATTTCTTCCTAGCTTAGATTTAATTCTCCCCATGCATATAAACCAGTAAGGACACCCATGAATATAAATTTTACCAAATACGGAGTGCAAATGAATGGGCTCTTGGGCTATGGTGCTAGGAGTCCATGCATTTGCTATTGAGGGGACAGCCATCCATGACCCGCTGGACTTGAGGTGGTCAGCGAGAATGATAACCGCACGCGCTGTTCTCTGCTTTTCTCTCCGACCCAGCTGTGAAGTTTGGGAGGATGTCCAAGAAGCAGAGGGACAGCCTGTATGCCGAGGTGCAGAAGCACCAGCAGCGGCTGCAGGAGCAGCGGCAGCAGCAGAGCGGGGAGGCGGAAGCCCTCGCCAGGGTGTACAGCAGCAGCATCAGCAACAGCCTCAGCAATCTGAACAACGAGGCCGGCGGCACTTATGCCAATGGACACGTCATTGACCTGCCCAAATCCGAGGGTTACTACAGCGTGGATTCCGGCCAGCCGTCCCCCGATCAGTCAGGACTTGACATGACTGGGATCAAACAGATAAAGCAAGAACCCATCTATGACCTCACATCCGTGTCCAACTTGTTTACCTATAGCTCTTTCAACAACGGGCAGCTAGCACCAGGGATAACAATGACTGAAATCGGTAAGTGGGAGTCTCCCCCCTCATTTTTGGAAATTCTGCTTTGAAGGTGCCTTGGTCCTATCTCTGGGGTCATTTTCTCAGTTTGTTGAATTGCTTGCATTCATGGCTTCTAGGGAGAAAAGTAATTGATTTTAAAATATTTTCTAATAACTGTCGCTGTTTCCCTATCCAATAAAAATCTGTCCCAAGCAAAGGAAGAAATTATACATAGAAAGATGCTATCTGTAAAGAACAGATGCTATCTGTTAAATTTGGGTTCGTCACCGAAAGAAAAATATGATGGTTATAAACAGGAAACTTTCAGCAAGGGGCTATTACACGTGAAATAACTAAGGGATCCAGACACAGTATGTAAGAATTGAATGAACAGGGCTCCAACTCTCCCTCTAAGATAACAGAAGCAAATGGCACCTCAGTTTCCTTCTTAGTAAAGGCAGCGGGGTAGACCAGGAGACCTCTAAGCCTCTTGCAGATCTGAATTCAAGAATTCTACATGGGAATAAAATCTGAATTACTGGCAATGAAAGCGTCTAGTCTGGAGTGTGGCAGAACCTAAGAGCAACAAACTAGCTCTGGTGAGGAGGGCTAGTCACAAGCGTGATGATCAGTAACCCAGTCCTCCTTCTGCTGTGATGTTCTTTGAGTCCTAAGGAGTGGTCTTCAAGAGTGTCCTACCCTAGGATGCTCTTCTTACCTGTCACAACTGTGTCTGACCCTGTGAAGCTCAGGAGCCTATGAAATGTTTAACCAGTTGATCTCACTAACTAATTGCCATAAAAATACCAATGTGGGTTTGACACATTACCCTCCTGGAGTTGCATGCTAACAGTAGCCTAGAAGAGCTAAACAAACAGTGGCTACCAGGACTCAGTGTACTGGGGAAAGCAATGTGGAGCTCAGAAACCGCTGAGGCCTCCTCACAGCCCACCCTGACAGACGGCAGGGCAAGCATGTTTAAGAACCAGGCCACCTGCGTTTCAACCCCGACTCTGTGGCTTAGTATTTGAGCTGGAGCAAGTTTCTCAATCCCAGTTTACTCATCTTTTTTTTCTCATCTTTAAAAAGAGAAAAAACATTAGTTTGTAGAGCACATGGTGGTTGTAAGAATTACGTGAGTTAATACTTGTAAAACAGAGCAATGTTTGGAACTCAGCAAATGCCTAATAACGCTTGGCGGATATTGCTGCATGCCACGTGCTCAGGCACCTTCTCTGTCTGCAGCCTAAAGCCTACGAGTGTTTTAAATAAAGTTGATGTGAACACATAATGAAGTACATGCCATATGTATCTTGGCTACTTCCACCATCTGGTGGAGGGAGGAGCAATGTTACACAGTTATAAAACCCGGAACATTCTTTCTCTCTTTTAGCAATTCAGGATGCAGCAGTGAGTAAAGAAGTTGTTGACAAAACATCTGAAATGACATACACTGAGAGATGTAGAAAACTAAACATCAGCTATAATACAAAATATTAGTTACTATTGCCATCCTTAACCTTGCTTTTTAACTATGTCACAGGCACTTTGTACCCACTTCATTTTCACGAGCATCTTATAAGTACAAATATTATTCCCATTTTACAGATGAGGAAACAGAGGTTTAGGGAAGTCTCCTGATTTTCCCAGATTCCTTTAGTTACTAAGTGATAGAGCCAGTTTCCACCCTAGGCAGTCTGATTCCAGAGCCCTTTTTCTTATCCATTATTCTGTTACCTGTTGTGGATTTAATATTCACACACTGCATTGTCAACAAATAGGGACAGTCTTTTTAAATGAAGTCACTTAAATCTTTCCAAGAGAGCATGTTATGGGAGAAGAGAGAGAGAGAGAGAGAGAGAGAGAGAGAGAGAGAGAGAGAGAGAGAAAGTCAGCACCATTTTTCACTTTTATCCTACTTAATATCTAAGTGCAAGAGTCTGCTATTGATTTGGAACACATGTTCAAAACCTAATGAAACAAAACTCACAATTCTTGGGCAGCATTCTTCCCCATACCCAGAAAATAAAGTCTTGTAAGAATTCAAAAATCATAGTTTTCTTGTCATCTAGAATCACTAGAAGTATGGAAAAAGAAATACAGCCAAAACCATCAGGCCTGGGTCACCGTAGGCAAGTCACTTTTCCTCTCTGGCCTTCAGTTTATTATTCTCAGAACTGCTGCCTTTGGACTAGATAATCTCAAAATTCATCCAGATGTTTTACATAGAAAGTGATACCCAAAATGGACTGGCATATATTTTTTAATTATTTCAAGATACCATTAGTCTTTAGAATAGCTCTAGATATTCTTAAACTTTGGAGACCTCTTTCATCAGACATTTAGGGGTGCGATTAGATTGTCCTGCTAATGCTCCCATATTTAGCAGGCTCTTAAACCTAAATATTGACTTGGTTCACATTTATTTAAAACAGCAATGCCATCTAGTGGACACAAACTCCTTCAATGGGTGTAGGCACCTATGACAAGCCACAGTGATTGGACGTGCTATTCTTTCCTGCACCGTGCAAAAAACTGCCACTCATTTCACTAAAACCTAAGTCCACAACAGTGTTGGTGAGAAGGCATCAGAGGTATAGCATTGATGGTTAAGAACTCTGGTTCTGGGGTCAGATTGCCTGAGTTCAAAGCCCGGTGGGCCTTTTCCCGTAAGCAATTTATCTAACCTCTGGGTCTCAGTTGTAAACCTGGGAAAATAATAGTCCCTACCTGTGTGTGTTGATTAAATGAGTTAATATTTGTAAGTTCTTAAGACAATCTGTCATGCATAAGCCTTATTATTATTAATATAATTGATATTATAAGTTATTCATTTCATTATTACTCAATAACATTACTAGTTATTACAGGTCATATTATTACCTTTCATTGAGCACCTGCACTTGCTGAGCAATGTCCTTTATTTAATTCTCATAACAATCCTATTATGCCTGTTATATACATATTTGTATGTCCATTTTACAGATGGAAAATTGAGACTCAGAAGTTACAAAATTTGTCAAAATCAAAGTAAGCACATAAGCCCAGGTCTGAGTAACATCAAAACCCATTCTCTTAACCATCATACTACTAGTATATATTTATCCCGTCAACAAAGGGAGCCCCTCAAGCTAATTGGCATTCCCACCGCAAAACATGTTTGGTGTTTGTTGCCTGCCTGATGACCTTCTAGGTGCTACAAAGGAGCTCACAGTGTGAACATGCTGACATTTTGACTTGATTTGATGAATGAGCATCTGTATAATCGGGCTAGTGGCAAGCTGTCAGGGAGAGAACCCTGTGCAGACAAAATACAAAATCAAGTTTTAGCCCCATTGCACTAGGTGAATTCAAGGCTCTATCACACTAAAGAATTGTTTTACATCACTCCTGGCGACGAGAAGTCCTGATGTACTTCCTCTGGTTTCTGAGAGAGCAATGAAATGTGTACAGCCAGGTCATTATTCTGATACTGGGTCATCTTAAAAGCAGTTGTTTCTTAAAACCAGTTTTGTTTTTTTATTATTCCACGGAGATTATAGTCTTACAATTTGAAAAAATTTTTAATTAAAACATAAAGCAACTATATAAGCAACAGTGTGAAGATCCCAAAAAGTCAGTCATATGAATGTTATCAGAGTCAGGAATATTCCCCCAGAAAAACCAAACTTGTCTTTCTAAAAGTGCAGCAAAGAAACTACACACTTTCTAGGTTAAGGAACCTAGTAATAGTATTTTATAGAGAGAAAAACAGAGACAGACCTTTTATGCATGTTAGTCAATTTGAGCCTCTCACCAGTACCTTCAGTTGGGCAGTGAACCCCATGGTGCAGATGAAGAAATTAAGGTTCAGAAACAGTCAGTGATTTTCCTAGACCACATAGTAGGTGGTGAAGCCTAAATTCTAAGGTGGGGTTATTCTACTACCTTAGACTGCCAGGCATTCCTTCAAAAGCATATTTTAGAAATGTGCCAAACACTCAAGGCAAGCAGACTATGGTTCCTGACCTCACTGTCTAGGATCCAGACATGAAAATAAATAATTGCAATTCAGTATCATATAATATAAGTCCTGGGCATGATACAAACCTTCCGGGAGGTGAGGGGGGTAGGGGCTATTGCTTACTCTGAGCCACATCTCTTATTTAGAACTAGTGGCCCGATGCACGAAGATTCGTGCAAGAATAGGCCTTCCTTCCCCGGGCTGCCGGCACCGCCTTCGCTCCAGCCTGGAGCTCCCTTTCCGCCTTCGCTACAGCCAGAGCCGCCTTCCGCATCTCACCTTGTCACATCAATTTGCATATTCCCTCCTTATTGGTTGTGGGCGCCACCATCATTGTCACAGAGTTATGGTCAATTTGCATATTCTGTCTTTATTAGATAGGATAATTTATTCCCATCATTTAATGAATAGAAAACAAAATGTATGTAAGCAGACAGAAATATATGAAACATTTCAAAAATTATATCCTGGGGTTTCTCAAAATCCCATAGGAGGAAAAGACATGAAATAAGAGAAGGGTCAATGGAAGCTTCAACTTAATATTTAGGCAGCAGTATTAACTGTGTTTGGCTGGAATTTTCCTTCAAGCTGACATAGTAGATGTGTTATATCTCTGGAAGTAAAATTTCACAGTCATTGGGGCACCCAAGGATACTCAGCACACAAGCAGAGAAGGAAAGTGGATGTTCATGTTTTTCCTTCCCAACTCTGGCCCTCGGATGGTTTGGGAGATTCTGCAGAACTAATACTCTTAGCAAAAGCTCATTTAGGCTCAGAGATGATTGACAATGTATCTATGAGGTACCAGACAACAAGACAATTCAAACTGCCAAACATGCCCTAGCTAGTGGATAGAGCATTGGGTCGTGGACTAAAGGGCCCCAAGTTTGATTCCCTTAAAAGGCATCTACCTTGATTGCAGGCTTGATCCCAAAATGGGCATGTACGGGAGACAACCAATCAATGTGTTTTTCTCACATCAATGTTTCCGTCTCTCCCCCTCCTTCCACTCTCTCTAAAAAACAAAATCAATGAAAAAAATATTTTCAGGTGGAGATTAACAAAACAAAACTGCCAAACAACATGCTTTTAAAATCAGGAAGAAAAAACAACAACAACACATCCAGTTAGCTGTGATGGTAAGGGGATAAATCACCTTTTACACACATCACCTGAGTTTACTGTTCTAGTCAGTAATTTCCTTTCCAGATAAAGACAATGAAATGTAAATTCATTGCTCTCTCCTATACAATCTTAAACATTGATTTACTTTCAGATTCCTTTTGTGTTCTATTTATGGAACCTGGAATTTTAAGCATCACAAATAGAAATTTAAAAGTGCACCTATAGTGGAAGCTGAGGATTAAAGAGAGGGGATTGGCCTAAAAGTGATCTATTTCCTGTAGTGTACTACTTTATTCTGTCAAGTCTATATAGAAACATAAAGATAGACCAGTGCTGTTTTATTTTGAGGAATTCTATAAAAGTTGGTGATATTTCAACTGTTACTTATTAAGAACCCCAAGTGGGTACTGTGGTCTTAAGGTAGCACCTTTAATGACACGCTTCTATAGATAAATATTTTATAACTAGAGGCCCGATGCATGAAATTCGTGCAAGAGTAGGCCTTCCTTCCCCCTGCTGTCGGCACCAGCTTCCCTCTGGCACCTGGGACCTGAGCTTCCCTGCGGCCACCGGCAGGCACCCGGGACCTGGGCTTCATTCCAGCCACTGGCAGGCACCTGGGACTTGGGATTTGCTCTGACTGCCAGCAGACACCCGGGACCCAGGCTTCGCTCTGCCCCGGCTTCGTCCGGAATCACGTCAGGAATGACATCCGGTCTAATTAGCATATTGCACTTTTATCATTATAGATTGCTTTAATCTGTCTATGCATATTTGTATGTATATTAGATAAATATGCATTTCTCTGTCTATACATATTTAACTACTCATTCAGAAATAGCACAGAGAATAGAATTTAACTCTAACTATGTACTTTCTATGTCCTCTGATCACACCTGTATCAAACATAAATAGGCATTTGATTTAGGAACAACTGCCTAGTTAGTCATTAAAATGAATGAAAGTAGACTAAACTGTGAGAAAAATCATTATGCAGCGTGGGGAAAGGAAAATCCGGTGTCTTTAGTTCCTCCTTTCTTGCTTTGAGGGATGACATCTTGTGAACTGCCACAGTCATCTAACCCCCTCCCACCCTCAGCCCAACCAACCTCTGCAGGCAGCTCAGGAAAAGGACATCGAAAAGGAGAGTCCTGACTGCATGTAGGAGCCTCATGAACACGCTCCAAATTAGTTTAGCTTTCCGAGGCTCAGTCTCTTCATCTGAAAAATAAGGTGGTTGAACTAAATGACTTTGAAGGATTATTGTTCTCCCAAGTCCTGGTGGGAGCTTTGGCCATGTGAACAAATATTCCCTTTGTTCCAGCCACTTTCCAAGGAGAAGGACAGCGTGGCGGAGAGGAGATTTGCAGGCAGCCAGGAAATTCTGAATGAGGCTGAAGCACTCCCTGTGGCAGCAGCCAGCCACACCTCCCTCCCAAGGAGCAGGACCACATGGGGCACTTTCCATGGGGCTGAAAAACCCTGTCACATATACAGTTAATAACCACAATCAAACCAGAATTGTGCACCAGACTCTTCTCTCCAACCACCCTCCTGAAAACAAGCAAACAAAACAAGATATCTGGAATCAAGGACAA
This sequence comes from Cnephaeus nilssonii, assembly GCF_951640355.1. Classification (NCBI taxonomy): domain Eukaryota; kingdom Metazoa; phylum Chordata; class Mammalia; order Chiroptera; family Vespertilionidae; genus Cnephaeus; species Cnephaeus nilssonii. The sequence goes on along the minus strand of NC_137085.1, from coordinate 39,987,233 downwards.
TCAGAGGCAGCTCAAGGAGAGGGTGGTGGCCAATCCCAAAATACCCCAAGTTCATGTATAATCAGTGTAAAGAATGAGCTGCTATACCGATATACAGCTTCAGGGCAAACCCCCCTGTCCTCTCTGGCACACTCCAACCTGATTACCTTCCCGCACCCCTTTTAAGAGAAAATGGGAAACTATAAAATGAAGATACATCTTGACTACTAAGGACCAGCCTTAGCCCCAGACCTACATGGGTCATCTTGGTCACTAAAGAGGGACTTGCTTGACTTCTCTGAAATTTTAGCACCACCTTGTTCTTTGCCACCCAAATAATATCTCTCCAGTACCTTGCCCTCTATCTAAGAATTCCCTGAGGACAGGGACTGAGCTAATCAACTTGATTTGTCACCAGTTCATGGCCATGAATTATTCTAGAGCATCCCAAGATAAAGAACCCTATAGTTCTTTGCTAGGGTCATTCAAGTCCATATCTTTCTAGCTATCTTTTAATAACCTCACAAAGATAATCTAAAAATCACCTAGCAATATGTTGTAATAACCCTACTGTCATGCTCAGGCAGTCTTTACCCACAAGCGGAGTAAAAGGCATAATGTAGACAAAAGCACTTTGTGACCAGCAAGGCTCTAAACAAATATAAAGATGCGATACACACATACTAGTACATGCTAATTCAAGTGCTTACACATACCTGTTTATAGTACTTGTATACATATTAGTCACTACATGCTTAGACCACTGATAATACAGCTTTCCTAATGTGCTAGCATTCACTAGATTAGGTAAATCTTCTAAATCACCTTTTCTATTTTGAGTTGAAATTGTGCAAATTTGATCTTCATCGGTGGACTTCCTCTAGAGATACTAGTTTGGGATTAAATTTTTGCTCAGAATTCAGAATATCATAAGAAGATTCTAAAATCCACCTACCTGGGGGCTTGGTGGCGGGGGGGAAGCTCTTGAGAAGCTATTGGAAAACCAATTCCATTTTATACACTCAATTTCAAAAGCCAGAGTAGATATGAAATACTCTGCAGTAAGGAGGAGGAAAGCAGATTTCATGCGGTTCTGTCTGTGACTTATCGAGGGAGGGAATGTTTATGCTTATAAGGTAGCCTCTGAAACAGACCCCACTGTTGAATAGCATTTCAACTCGTTGCAAGCTTTGATACTGGTCTCGGACAACGCTCTGAGTCACTTTTCCTCTGTTAGGTTGGATATGGCCTTAGCCTCAGCGTTAAGCAGTATTTGGGGAAGAGCTGGCTAGGGTTAAAATGCCATATAGGCCATGGAATACAGAAATGTCGAGTGATGACCAGGTTTCTGGAATAATAGTTTGGTGTTATTAGCTTAGTATACAACTGACTTATCAGGCTCTCTCTACCAACCAGTATAGGATTTATTTATATGATGGATACAAAATTGGGGAAACCTCTTGGAAATGTTCCTAACTAGAAAGACTTTGTGTTTACTTGTTTTATTTCATTTTTATTTTAGGTTATAAAGTTTTCTTTAAAAATATACCCTCGATACTGAGGAGAAAGAATTTACTATTTAAATTTGAACCATTTTTATGAAGTCTATTATAGAACTGCTATTTGGTTTTCAGATAGGTTTATTCTAGGACAATGTTGTGCTAGACTATTTAGAAAATGCTTATTTTAAAACATTAGTTGATTAAATAAGATAATCAAGTTTTTAATTTTATTTTAGATCAAATGTTAGAAAATGTAAAATTTACCTCCAAATATTTCCTCTGAATTAGTTGTTCTAAAGGTCAGAAATACATTGACTAAATTTCCAAAGAAGGGGAGGAGTTGCTTGTGTTTAAATTAACAGTCAATCCATATGTCAACAAAACCCAAATAGTAAAGGTCAATCCTAATGATGGCCCTGAGCAATTTTCATAATTAGATTTTCATCCTCTGTGACTCACTAATTGTGCTTCTGGTAGTGTGTGGAGGTGGTTTTTGAAAGTGAGTAGGGCAAGATTTGAATGGGCTCTGGATTATATACTTTTTATTTGCTCTATCAAGACTCTTCAAGTGCTTTTAGGACTGTGAGCTGTACTCTCAACCTCTGTAACTATAAGACCTCTCCTCCAAGAGCCAAAACAGGGAAATTCCTGGGAAGACCCTCACACTCAAGTTGCCATGCTTCATAGAGCCCTTAGAAAATGTCTCTGCTGCCAAATCCTCTGTAGATAGAAAATCAAATCCAGAGGAACTAAGACTTTAAGATGTTAAGTGATTTTCCAAAGGGCTCAAGTAAAAGTCTGAATGGGGGCATATTGGCTTCCTCATCTTACAACTCACCAAGTCCAGGACATTGAAGTAAGCTGATCTTCGCTGATCTTTTACTATGAAAGCTGATTTTGAAATGAAATGTTTTCATAATAGATTCTTTCTCAATTTTCTTAGCTAGCTTAAAGAAAGGGAACTGTAATTTTTCAAACATTAGGCATGCACTATTGCAATAAAATGAAAACACTTGTGATCCTAAACAGCTTTTCATTATTAAATTATTAAGAAGCCACCCTCTTAGTTCATTTGTTTTGCTGCCTGTGATGTTTTTTCCCTTTGCATACACCCTGCTGAAACACAAATGCTATATAGATTCTTTCAGTTTTTCTTTCTGCTTTACTTTCTGCTTTCTCACCTTCTCTTAAAATGCAGAATCTCAGAGGTGGGGGAGGGTGGGTAGGTGGGAAGAGATCAATGAAAGAATGTGTATGCATATATGCATAACCCATAGGGTGGTGAAGGGACATATCAAGATTCCTCAGAATCTTTATGTCCCATTTAAAGATACACTCAACTTTCCCCACTCCCAGGATTTGGGACTCTAATGAAAGGCAAAAGTTTTTTTAAATGCTCTTACCTAAGCTTTCTGAAATTTGAGAAAATATTAACTTTTTTATTAACTTATTCATTCATTCTTTGTCCAGATATTATTATTAACTGTATTAATCTGATTTTTTCATTGTCTTTCTCTATGTTTATATTTCATTGAACTGTGTTTTATCACATTTTCATTATTATTTTTTATAGTTAATATCATAGTCTTATATTTTATTAATATATTTTATTGAAGAACTCTAAGAACACTTTGGCTCAGGTCTCCACAAAGTAAAAATCAATTATTTTATTCTCTGATACAATAATTGGCAATAGAATTTGTATGAAAAGAAGACCAGAAGCTACCCTAATTCATTGGTGAGAGAGTTATGAGTGGTTGGACCATGAAACTGAGCCAACAAATGAGTTATAGGTTATTTTTGTCCCCAACTCTTTCTTAAAAGAATTTGAGGAACTTAAATGCTAAAAAAACTACTTTTTTATTGAAGATGTAGATTACTAAGAGATGGCTGTTTTAAGCTTAAATTGTGTTCTTAAGCTGACAGCACAATTCTATTTGTGCTAAAAAACTAATGATCTCTAAATAGAGATTAGAAAAATCAGAAAGGTCTTGAAATTGACATTGTCCTTTCTGACATTTGTTGCCTATTACACTGTAACCAGTAGACTTGTTTTACTAAATAATAGAAAACTTATAAAACTAGAGGTCTATTGTCAAAAAGGCAAAATGCACACTTGGTTAAGTGGTTCACCTTTTAACCAGTTGTTATAGTTACTGCCTCAGAGCGTGGATTCTGAGGAATCTTGATATTCTGAAAACCTAATGCAGGCACTTAAAATTTGCCTTGAGCAAGTCCGTAGAGATATCCTGGCATTAATTTAAAGCGAATCCCCTAAGAATTCCACTTTCACACTAGTAGTATAAACTAAACAGAGAATTGAGCGGTTCTCTAGATCCTTAAGGCAAGTGAAAAATTAAAAATGCATTAATCATTTTGATTGAGGCTGAGGTATAGTATTTTAGGAAGAATACTTCCAAGTTTAAAAAAAAAAAACCTTTGGGGAGAAAAATGAATAGGGGGTATGTAGTTCACCAAGGAGAAACCATCGTTTCTCATTTTAAAAAATCAGGGAAATAAAAGAGGGGGAGGAGAAAGAATTGGGAAGTTCAATGCAACCCCCTCTAATGCTATCTATAGCCTTGAGTCTCAGCTTTCTCACCTATAGTTGGGCCTTGGGTGCCCTTGGTAATAACACTAAAAGCAGCAGTTTTTAAAGATACACTCAACTTTCCCCACTCCCAGGATGTGGAATTCTAATGCAATCACCCTCACAGTCCGTGGCTGTCTGAGACACTGTAGCCTTTGGGAGCACCTTTTGCTGAAATGTCTAGTGAGAGCTAAAATAAGCCCCTTTGGTGGGAAAACCCGCTGAGTGGTTGAAATCAGAGCTGCAGAAGGTCACTTGCTATTTTAGTAGTTGCAAGCTGGTCCTCATTTTATAACATTACAGTTATAAACAAGAAGTTGTCACCTTGCTTGTCAGTTTACTTATTTCTCACGGAAATAACCAGATGTCGCCTCTTTCCCTACGTGGAATTAGGTAATTTGAATGACTTGTTTCCAAACTTTGCTTTACTGTTTGGATCAATATGTAAGGTGTGTGTGTGTGTGTGTGTGTGTGTGTGTGTGTGTGTGTGTGTGTACACACATATATATCTTTAAGCATTACTTCAAAATATAATTTTTCCACTGTCTGATGCGATTCACCTTTAAAACTCCATTTACCAGTGAGAACTTGATCATATGCATCTCAACTATCTGTAAATGCCTTAAGGGGGATTTCTTTCCTACTTATTTCAATAGATCACAATGAAGATTGATGAGGACTGGGGAGAGATGTGGAAGTCCATAGAAAAGAACCCAACCAGCTTCTGGAATTTAGATACAGTCCATTTGGAAATAGAGAAAGGAAGTTAGTTTCAGCCCCAGGGTCCTATGATTTATGCACACACTATTGAAAATTACCACTAATTTTATTCCATTTTCCCTTCAAAATTTTATTTCTCTCTTCTTAGAATTGCCCATATTATAAGTGTATTTAAGATTAACCTTAAGTGGGTTTAAGATTACACTTCTAGGGAAGAGAGACAATTTTAATAATATTTTAAAATATTTTTATCAAAAATGATAAAGCATCACAGGGTTGTAAAGTACACATATGAAATATAGTCAATAACATTGTAATAATTATGTATGCTGTCAGATGGGTACTGGAAATATCAGGAGGAACACTTTGTAAGGTATATGACTGTCTACCCACTATGTTGTACACCTGAAACTAATACAAAATAATATTGAAAAAATTACAAAGCATATTTACCTATATCAATTATTTTTAAACCTCTTCATCAGGGTATTAATTGATATACAAAAAAACTATATATTATTTAATGTGTGTAATTTAATGAATTTGATGATAAATACCCATGAAGCCAGCACCACCATCTCTGCCATAAACATATCCCTGTATCAATTATTTTAAAGATTTCTGGGACGATCCTTTCACTTGAATCCCACATTATCATTTCTATTTCATAAAGAGGGTTATTTAATACATGAAGTTACAAATGTTATTAATTGGTTATAAGTCTTGAGTTCCAATATGCCTTCCTTCAAGAAAAGCATCAGGGTCAAAGTCTAAAAACAAAGCAATTTTATTTTTTTTAAGTTGTACACATTTATATGGGGAAATAGAAGAGAAAGTGAGACGCTATTCTTCATGAAATTAACAAATAGAAAATAGGGATCATGGACTTAATATTAACCTGTAATTACACACCCAACTTTCCCTTGCCAGCATCAATATTTACATTTTATCCATCATGATTGAAAGAAGTGACTGGACTGAGCATGTCAAACTATTTTTCTCGGTCCTTGATATCATTTTATTAATTACCAAAGCAGCCCACATACTCTGAGTTGGACAAACCTCTGTATACAGAATATTAACTGCTGAGAAGAAGTTAACTGCATTTTATTTTCCACTTAAGAAATCTCCAGCCTCATCCCTGGTTTTAGGAAGGGCAGAGTGTAGGGTCCATGGGCATCGCCTCTGCAGGTGGTAGAATTTCCCATAGTCAGTCATGTGGGCCCTGTTCCTGTCGGACCCATTATCCCAGCACAGTCCGTGCTGACTCCAACGTGTGCCTCCTGCAGCCCAAGTCAAAGAATCCGACAAAAACTGGGCTCTGAGCGCAACTGCAATCCAAGTCGGGGAAACGGATGAAGGGGATGTGATTGCCCAGAAAGATTCCACATCCTCTGCTCTTTTACCTCAGTCTCTTTGTCTGGACTTTCTCATGTGGTCTGTCCCTGGAGATGGTAGCGTTTACTATTACCTTTTCTATTTTTCCAGGCAAGGACTCTTAAAAGTTCCTTTGGCTCCCAGCAGGAACTTTGCATACTGTATTCATTGTCTCTCCCTTTGTCCCTTCTTTTTTAATCTTTCTCCCCTTTTCACAACCGCAGACTCTCTAGTTCAAGCAAACTGTCTTCTCGGTTGTGCATCTTTCTAATTGACAGAGTGAACCCTTGGGCCTTGCTCCTATGGGACCAAGTCTAGCTTTACTTTGTGGCTTATTGACCTGAGCTTTGAGAGGGTCAAGTTGGGTTTTTGCACGTGGCTCACCTTTGCACTGCAGACTCACTGAAGGAAGTAGAGGGGGACTGCTTCGCAACTGTGTCTGAGCTTTCATTGATATTTACAAGTCTTATGTCAAAAAGAGATTTGCCTTTTACTTCTCCCCACAAGAGTATGGGAAATAATTATGCATGTTTAATGTTTGACTTCAAAGCCATTGTGAATGCTTCGGTTTTAAAATCATTAAATGAAGACTCAATCTAAGCTTTCTAAAATCCTTTGGGAAATAAAGCAGAAAATGGAAGGATGATGGATGGATGATGGATGGGCAGATGGATGAACATTTTCAACATTATTTTACTAAGTCAACATTGGCTGAACACCTACTATGTAAATGTTCTCACCCTCACTTTTCTGTCTTGAATCTAGCCCCTCCATTGTATCTCTGTCAGTCTTACCTAGTCCAGAACCCCCTCACATCTTGCCTGAATTTTCACAACTACCTGATGAATCTCACATACTCTCTAATGCCATCTCCCCTTCTTTGCCATGACCAGGACCACCTTTCTAACACAAAAACCACATCACTCTCCTGCTTCACAGCTTCCACAAACTCCCAGACGCCTACAAAATCCAAATTCCTTTCTCAGCTCCTCAGTTGCTAGTCACAATTTCCATCCCTAGTCTTATTTATCTCCTTATCTCCTCCATGCACTCTATGTTGCAAACACTATAGAATTCTTGCTGGAAAAGACAGACTCAATTTCAAAACACTATTTGCTAGCCCTGTAAAAATGGCTCTAGAGTCACTCACTTTGAACCTCATATTTTTCCGAAGTAAAAGGGAAATTGATTCTAAAAGGTAAGGGTTGTGCCCCACTGGCGCAGCTCAGTGATTGGGCTTCGAGCTATGAACCAGGAGGTCATGATTCAATTCCCAGTCAGGGCACATGCCCGGGTTACGGGCTCGATCCCCAGTGTGGGGTGTGCAGGAGGCAGCCTATCAATGATTCTCTCTCATCATTGATGTCTCTATCTCTCACTCCCTCTCCCTTCCTCTCTGAAATTAAAAATATATATTTTTTAAAATAAAAGGTAAGGGTTGTAAAAATGTAAAACATAATGTTATAAATTATCAAGTCAGTTTTTCTATCTGTGCCTTTGTAATGTCATTCCCTCTACCTGAGGTTCATCTTTCTCTTCTTCATGTAACAGACAAACTCCTACTCAGACCCAGGGCAACCGGCATCTTCTCCACGGTTGTTTTCCGTCTCCCCCAGACTGAGTTAGACACTTTCTTCTTTGGGCTCCCACAATAACTCAGGACATTCATTACATAATGATATGATAGGATATTATTGTAAGATCCTAAAAATAACATCTTTTTAAAAATCTGTACCTTAACCTGGCTTAGGATAGTTTCTCAAAAAGTACCTGTTGAGTGAATATATGAAGGCACTACGCTGGGCTCTGCAGTCTAGTTCTCGAAGAGCTCACACGCTTGAAGGACAGGGAACAAACAGAATCTACACAAATAACCACAATGTGTGGCTGCCTAGATTAAGGGTTTAATTGGAGGTAGAATCAAAGTGCAATGGTAGCTGTACGAGGACACAGAGAAGCAGGAAACCTCCACCAGAAATGGACATCTGAGCTGAGTCCTAAAGCATGCATGTGGATTTAACTTCTAATTTTGCTTAACCTGCCCATCTGATTAGGTCCACTCCTCCTCATACACCATAAAACCCTAAGCTTTGGTGGTGTAAGACTAAATAATTCTAAAACTTTGGCCAACAATTCCTAGGATGTGCCATAAAGGAATAGATAAAGAGTTTTTCATAATGCAATTTTGAGCAGCAATTGTAATTTTGCTTATTAACCCTGAAGCCTGTAAATGTTAGCTAACAAATCAGCATATCTTTGAAGATGAAAACAAACTATGCCAAGAAGATAAAGGTTTGAAAACTAAAGAGCTATAAAAAAAATCTATGTTTTCATTATATACCTGCTGAGGAATAGATACGTGTTTTTTTAGACTCTAAGTAATTAAACTGCCCAAGTGAAATTGAAAAATGATGAACCATGATATACCAATCTATTTTAATATTATGTATAGAGTTGTTCCTGCCCTTTTTTATAATATAAAAAGATATTCAATAAAATTTTGAATATAGGATTTTTAAAGAAAGTATTTTATAAGATAATAAGCAGTGAAAGTCTAAAAATGCTTAATGCTGAATCCGATAGAGCATTAAATACTACAAATGCTAACTCATAGTTCTGATTGAAAAAAATCTAGTAAATATTGAAATATCTTCCTTCAGTGCAGCAGTGGTTCCAAAACTAAAGTTCTCTGCTTTGTTTCCATTGCAGTCATCACACTGCTTGCTTCCCTGATGACAAACTATATAACATGTCCTAAGAATGGTAATTTACTTATTCAGTGTTTGTAATGTGCCAGGAAATGGGCTATATGATTTTTTTTTTAATTTGGGAAGTTCATTAGGAGTTTCTCTCTCCATCACTAAAACTCTATTTCACACCATATATACCAGAAGCTTAGCAAGGCCAAAGAAGTTACCTAAGTACTGCTTTGAGAGTTATCTTGGAGAAATTAAAAAATAGCTATTTAGAAAAACAAACTGTCATAGAAGAAATTATATTTGAAATGGCACAACCTGAAACACAAGAAAAATGCCATTTCTGTATGAGCCAAGAACAGTCAACAGGCTGAAAACCAGTTATCTTCACTTTGCTCACACCCAATATACAGAATTCCCATGTAATTTGGACAGTATTCTAAGATATTGCCTTGTTCATGTGTTCCAACAGCAGATGGAATTATGAGGAAACCTCTTAACAGCTCTGTCCAACCTCAGGGGTTTGATAACAGGTTTTTAAGGAGAGCTCTTCTGTCTGTTTTTTTTTTTACTCAAATTTCATATCTCCAAACCCCAAATCATCAGTATTTAAAATACAATACCAATTACAACTCACTTGGAATAAATGGCCCCAAAGACTGACTATGTTTGTTACTACCTTTTTTTATGAATATAGTTATTTTATCTTTTTTAACTCTTTTAAAGAAACATTTCATCATATAAAAAATTAGAAAGAATATAATGCCCCCATGACCCAATGTCAATAATTATCAACCCATGAGTCCTGAAATTATCAACCCATTTCATCTATAACATCTCTCCTGTTTTAAATTATGTAAGATATCTACATGGTTCCAAAGTCAAATCCACAAAATAATGTCATCAGAGAAGTCTAGCTTCTATCCCTGTCCCTCTACACTATTCTCCTTCCTCCATAGAAAACTGTTGTTTTATTTTAGATTATTGCTTAATCCTCTCCTTTTTAAAATATGAGCAAATATATTTATTAATTCCCCCTTTCTGAGCTAAACAATGGGAGGTCCACAATTTTCAAATATTTTAAAGTATTTAGAGTGTAAATGTCAAGACTGTTAGTGGAATTTTAAGCCTAAAGCAAGAGACATAATAATTTGTATTTATTCTTTAAATAACTGATTATTTGAACACTTTACAACTTGTAAGACCCAGGTGTGTGATCAATCAGAGAAGGAAAAGGCAGTACATTTTGATTAAAAGGCTGAAAATTAAAAATAGGCAATAAAGAGTTTGTCTGAAGATTTTAAAATAGAGTGTAGTGTTAAAAACGCTCTCATACGATTGGAGTACCTCCCAAAGGCATTCCAATTGTCAACACATTAAGAGCAGGTTCCTTTGAGCAGAGTGGAATTTCATTTGCAAACCCTCAAATCAATTGATATCCTTTCTCATAGATCGAATTGCACAGAACATCATTAAGTCCCACTTGGAGACATGTCAATACACCATGGAGGAGCTACACCAGCTGGCGTGGCAGACCCACACCTATGAAGAAATTAAAGCGTATCAAAGCAAGGTACTCTGGAAAACTACAGGGAAGTTTTCCTGTAGTTTCTCTATTTCTGGCTTTCTCAACTTCACAAGTACTGACATTTTGGGCTGGACAGTTCTTTGCTGTAGGGACTGTCCTGTGCATTGTAGGATGTTTAGCAGCATCCCTAGTCTCTACCCACAGAGCACCCCCTCGCACAAGAGTATGACAACCGAAATGTCTTTGAGATTGAGATCCTCAATTATAAGATCTACCAATAAATGAAATTTTAATTAAATGTAGAAATCTTCCTGTTTCTAAATATTTGACTATAATATATATTGGAACAATGAAATCTTATCACTTTTATATAAATAAGAAGACAAAAGTATAGTTATGCTCAATGAAAACCGGAATTAACACAGTCAGATTTATGTTTCCCATTCCAAAGTAAATAACCCAGAGTTCAAAATACATTTCTGGGATTCTATATTAGTTAAGAGAGCAATTTGATTTGATATATTTTCCCTTAAAATTAATTTTATACCCCCCAAAAAATCACTGTAAGTTCTGGGAAAAGAACACAAAAAAAACAATATTACAAGTTTAGACTCCATCAAGTATACATGAAAATAAGGCTTTTATAACCTTATAAAAGCCTGTGGATGAAATTGGTATTCCTCAGTGCAAGAGTTTGTTTTTACAAATTGGACTAAGTGCTTGAGTTCATTTAGGTGAGATGATGGAGGACAAGGAGGGGGAAAGGATAAAGAAACTATAAATATCTTTACATGCTCTGGCAATGTTTCCATGATTCTAGGCTCAGTACTTGGATAACTGTGGCATATCAAGGTTCAAACAGGTCAAAATAATATCTTAGAAAATATTGCCCACCTCTTTTAAAGGAATCCAGTAAATTCCCCCCTTGGTCCCTAAGTGACAGATAAGCACAGTAGGGCAACCCTGAGTATTTCACTGACTCTCCCAGTTGCCCTTTATTCCACATACATTCTGTCTTTTCTCTCTTGAAGTCCAGGGAAGCACTATGGCAGCAATGTGCCATCCAGATCACTCACGCCATCCAGTACGTGGTAGAGTTTGCAAAGCGGATAACAGGCTTCATGGAACTCTGTCAAAACGATCAGATTCTACTTCTGAAGTCAGGTAAGCAAGGCAGAAATGGGGTGGGCCTATTTTAGACCAGGATGTGGTCGACCCTGAGCTCAATGTTGGTTCTAGAAAATCCTCCTTCTAACATATACCTCGTTTTTACCACCCACACTGTCAGCCAACTCCCAAAGGAAACTCTCAGCAATAAAAATGCCCTGATACTCACTCAGTTCCCCGTTTGAAGTCAAATACAATTTTGCTTATTGAAAGTAGAGCTATTAATTGCAAAGGTTGAGATACCCAGCTTGACAGGCAGTGCAAGTAATTAGTGTGTCAAGGTGGCTGAATTGCTGAGCTGGCTCTAAAATGTACTATTTGCCTTCTGCTGGGGGAACATGGTGGGGGGGATCCAGGCTAGCTGAGCTCTGCCTCTGTGGTCATTTCCAATCATTTTAATGAGGATAGCCTGCAGCCAGAATACACCGGGAGAATCTCCACTGTGCTCTCATCATTCCCTCCTCCTTCTCTCACTTACTCTGACACACACACAATGAGGAGGTAGCTTAAGAAACTGCACATGATTGACTTTGCAGATACTATTACCCAAACAGGAAAAAAATTATTTGTCATTCTTGGCCCTATTTGAAAATAGAAGATAAGAACCACCATGGTGTATATATTAACATTCGTGGTCTCTAGACCATAGTAATAATAATGTACTCTTATATCTATAACTAGAGGCCTGGTGCACGAAATTTGTACATGGGGCGGGGGAGGAGGGTCCCTCAGTCTGACCTGCACCCTCTCCAATCTGGGAGCTAGTTGGACATCCCTCTCACAATCTGGGACCTCTGGCTCCTAACTGCTCACCTGCCTGCCTGCCCTAACCACTCTGCCTCCCTGCCTGATCCCCCTAACTGCCCTGCCCTGCCGGCCTGATCTCCCTAACTTCCCTCCCCTGTCGGCCTGGTCGCCCCTATTAACTTTTTTTTTTTTTAATCTTATTCCCTTCACACACAATTGTATTTGACTTCCTTAATGGCTTCTCCCTCTCACACAATTTTTCTCTCTCCTTTATATAACACTTTTTCCTACTGACTCATCATTTATAAACTTTTCTTTCCTCCTTATTTCCTACTTCTGTGCCATCATCCTTCCCATCATTCTCCTACCCTCCCTCCCTCCCCAATTCCTTCTTTCCTTTATTTTTACCCCTGCCCTTCCCTCCCCTTTTCCTTCCTTCCCACCTTAATATTTTTCTTCACTTCCTCCCTCGGACCTGCTTTGCTCCCTCCCCCATTTCTTCCTTCTTCCCATTCTCCTCTTAAGCTCTACCCGCTCCCCTTTAAAACTTTTCTTCCCTCCCTCTTTCTCTCTCATCCTACCTTTCCCATACATTCTTCTCTACTTACTTCCACTGTTTTAATATCTATATATCTACCTGCCTAATTATTCACTATCATTTATCTTTTTTCTTTTCTGACTCCTACTTTTAAAATCTGTCCCAAGTACACAACTATGCTTGACTTTCATTATAGCTTCTACAGTTCACTCACACATCCTCTTTCCTTCTTTAACTCTGCTCTCTACTGACTCCTTTATAAAGTTCTTCCCTCCCTCCCCTCTTTTTTTTTTTTTTCCCTATGTTTCTGATCTGGGCACTACTGGGGGCACTTGTTGCCCGGGTCAGTGAATCAAGACCAGCAGATTCTCTCCAAGAACTCTAGGACACCAGGGACAATAGCTGTCAATACCTCCCTCCCTTCTTAAAGCTTCTGTTCAGGGGGGCGTTAACCCCCAGCCCAGGGCTCAGCCCCAGCCAGGTGTTTGCTGCCCCCCTCCTTCCCCGGCCTCCCCGCTGCTGTCCTGATCCCATTCCCTGCCTGGGTCACCCGGCCTAGCGAGGGTGGCCGAGGCCTGTGTAGCCCGGGTGCTGCTGCCGCGAAGCAGAAGGGCCCCACCCAGAAGGCCTCGGACCGTCCACCACTCCGTCCCAGACCCATGGGTGCCTCCCCGCCAACGGCCCGCATCTGGGGCCACCGCCCTCCTCCCGTGTCTGGGCAGGGTGCCCCACTCTGCGCCACCTGCGCCCCACCCCTCGCTGGGTGCACCTGCTCCACCCCACCCCCACGGTCGCCACCCCCTCCCGTGTGCACCACCCCCTCCCAAGTGGTAGTCCCACGTTTCCTTCCCTTTTCCATTCCTGCGTCTTTTTCCTGTTCCCTTTCTGTATTTCTGTTTCTCCTCTCGGCCTGTCTGCATGCAGGCCTGCCTTCCTCTCCCTCTCCGTTCTTATCCCCTCCTATTGTATTCTATCCTACCCCGGGCCTTGCAGCTGCCTGAGCAGAGGGTGGGGACACAGCCTACTGATCGGTTGTGACATGACACTATAATAGACAATTTGCATATTCCTCTATTATTACATAGGATAGCATACATATATATGTTTATGCTTACCTATGACATTTAATCTTATGAGGTCAGTATTATTTCCATTTTATAGAAGAGGAAGTGAAGGTTTATAGAAGTGAAGGCTCAATATGACTCAAGTGTTCAATATCACAAAGCCAATATACAGCAAAGTTGTTGCTTCTTTACCAAATGGTACAGGTTGATGTAAACCTTGGCTCGAACATTAACTTGATTACCCTATTGCTGTGTAAAAACAACCCCAAAACTAGTTCAAATGACAACAATCATTTATTTGGCTCTCCCAAAGCTACAATTTGAGCAAGGCTCAGCAGGGATGGCTTGTCCTGCTCACTGAGGCAACTTGATGGGGGGCAGTGAGGGAATCCATTTTCAAATTGGCTAACTCACATGGCTGGCAATTTGTGCTGGTTGACAGCCCAGAATTCAACCAAGGCTCTGGGCTGGGCGCCTCAGTTCTTATCCACGTGAGCCTTTCCACAGACTGCTTGGACTTTCTCACAGCCTGGTTACTGGGTTCCAAAAGCTAGCATTCCAAGAGAACAAGACAGAAGTACCTAGCATTTCTCTGACTTGGCTTCAGAAGGCATTACTGGAGTCAGTCATGAAGGCCCACCTGGGTTCAAGGGTAGGAGACACAGATTCTACTTCTTGATGGGGGAGTGGTAAGGTTCTAGAAAAGCATGTGGAATGGAAGATATTTTCATGGCTTTCTTTGAAAAATAAAATCCACCACAGTTGACATGTGACCTCGAGGTAACCTCTCTAGATGAAAGCTTCCTTGTTTGTAAAGTAAAGAGACTGACCAGAAGGAATGGATTCTAAAGCTGGAATTGCATGCACAGTGTCAGAGGAGCTTACTGACTGTTCTGAGTCAAGGACATCATCTGAGGCCCATGAAATCAGAATCTCCTAGAGGGGAATCCAATCCATTGTATTTTTTAGAAAGTCTCAGATATAACTGGTCCATGGACTGACATTTGGGAACCATTGGACCATATAATTTTTATCATCTCTGCCTGCTGTAAAAATGTTGACTTAAATATAAAAGGCAGAGTATTTAACCTCTTTGAGCCTCCTGTAACTTATCCATAGAAAGGAGCTAATAAAGCTTACTTGAGCCCTATCTGATTTGGCTCAGTGGATAGAGCTTTGGCCTGTGGAACCAAGGGTCCTGGGTTCCATTCCAGTCAAGGTACAACCAAGGGTTCCATACCTTGGTTGCAGGCTCCTCCCCAGCCCAGGCCCTGGTCAGGGCACGTGCAGGATGTGTTTCTCTCACATCGATGTTGTTCTCTGTCTTTCCCGATGCTTCTGTCTGTCTTTCCCATTCTCTTCCACTCTCTCTAAAAGATCCTTGGGAAAATATCCTCGGGTGAGGATTAACAACAACAACAACAATTTTTTAAAAAAAACTTACCTGACATGGTATTGTAAGGGACAAATAAAATAATGCATGTTCCACATTGTAGATATTCGATAAGTGGTACCTATTGTTTTTGTTAGAAAAGCAATGCTTCGATTAACATTTGCAAAACCCCTCTTATGTGCAAGCCCCTATTCCAGGTGACCTATGAGGGACAGCGAAGAGAAATCAGCAGAACCAAAGAAACAGAACACAGGCATAGATATAAAGCAGCCGCATAAGAAAGGCACCATGGGTGCCCTTGGGTACACCACTGAGAGGGGCCAAATCACCCAGATGGTGCCCTCATGCAAATCTGTGGCTTCTGAGTCTGGCTGTCACCTTCCAAGGTCTACGGGGCAAAATCCCATTTCTCCCAAATGTGGAGAAACTGCAGCAATATAGTTCCTCAGGATGCCAATAAATTTGGGGGGGGGGGTTGAGGGGGGCGCTAAAGGTAGTAAACTAATTCATTCAATAAATATGTATTAAGCAACTTTTATGTGCCAGAGACTTTTTAGGTCATGGAAATATATGAGTGAATAAAATAACCGCCGCTGCCTATGGCTGCAGACAAGGGTCCACTCCTCAGTGGGCTAGCAGTGACGTCAGAGAAATTTCGAGGTCCCTCAAGGTTGAACAAGGTCCTTCATGCTGGGATGTTCCCAAACCTTTGATCTGTGATTGTTCAGACTCATTCCTTCTATAACCCATTTATCTCTGGAGAGAGAAAATATTCAGCGTTTTGCCAAAACTTATTTGACCAAAGAAACCCTCATTTCAAAGAACATCAGATATAATGGTGCCCCAAGCAACACACTGAGGGAGTCCCTGCTTAAAGTCATCATGTGCTAAAATATACATGGAGTATGCAAAAACGGAAGCAGACAGCTAGTCTTCCCAATATCAAAACTGGTACAACAGTTAACAGCCTCGGCTTGGCTGCCGCAAAGCTCCTTTCCAGGTCACTTACCATCACTTGTGAATTCAAGAATTGAAACCAACTTCAATATTAGTCAAAAAATAGAAAGAAATATAGCTTTAAAAAATGTTGTTTCTTCCCTCCATTTCAGCCACCTTTTAAGCGTATTTTATCTTTAATTCCTCACATAGTGTCAAGAGAGCTATATTTCAAAAATAGGTATTTTTTTACTTGGGAAGGAATCTTGAAGGATTTCTGTATATGTATCTATATGTCTTGGTGTTTTAAAGTTTTTGAAAAGTCTCTTGACCTATATGCAGTAACAACCTCTTTATGACTACATATATTATACATAGTTGTTGTTTTTTCTCATAGGTTGCTTAGAAGTGGTTTTAGTGAGAATGTGCCGTGCCTTCAACCCATTAAACAACACTGTTCTGTTTGAAGGAAAATATGGAGGAATGCAAATGTTCAAAGCCTTAGGTAAGTTTACCTTTGATGATGACACAATTTTATTAGCTACCAACCATTTCTCTACTAAGCTTGCAGTTGGTAAATCAAATACCTTCTTTAATGTGAACTAGTATCTCACTTTCTTTTCTTAAAATATATTTTTACTGATTTCAGAGAAGAAGGGAGAGGGAGAGAGAGATAGAAACATCAATGATGAGAGTCAATCATTGATCGGCTGCCTGCCCCACACTAGGGATCACAACCAGGGAATATGGCCTGACCCGGAATCAAACTGAGACCTCCAGGTTCATAGGTCAATGCTCAACCACTGAGCCACACTGGCTGGCCATAGTATCCCACTTCTGATAAGTGTTGGACTAGGTGAGCCTCCAATGTTTTATTTAACTCTTGAGATCTTATAACTATGCATCCAAATATGAAAGGAAGGAGAAAACCATGGACCTATTGAGACTGACCAGGACTCATTCAGAAATCAATGAAGACTCTTTCTAAAAGATCTGGACTGCATTATAGGTCATTCTTTATAGAATCAGCCTTTCTTTTACCTTCTAGCTTACTGCTTCACAAAGTATATTATGTAGACCACTGGTGATCCATGGGTGACCTCTTACATTTTAATGTAGAGTCATAATCATTACTTAAGATACTTAAGAGAGGAGCTCCTTCATTTGTTTCTCACTCCGAGAAGTAACACTCGTCCTGTTAATTTATGAAGTCTGGGACCACAGGTAGCGTGGGTATCAACCTGCCCAAAATGACCACCAGACCCGGCTCATGAGAGGGCAAGATCAGAGTTAGCCTCTGGAAGTCTGTGTATAATTCACATCCAGTCATCAGTGCATGGTATGGATAAGAAGAACGTTAGCAAAGATGGGCTAATGCCAGGAAAGGTTTGAACGATTGACAGTACCATTTGTTCCACATCCTGCCCACGGACATCCAAGAAGGCCACTGCCCTTTGACCTGTTGTGCTGTTAGGTGATATGGTAGGCAGCAGCACCATCAGGGCTGGCAGTGTTTCCTTCTGCAGCTGATACACGTCCATATCATCTCCAAGGCTAGATTTTCAAGAAAGGAGGAAAAGCCTTGGCAAGCAACTTGGGGATATTTCCATCTTCATAAAATAAACATTTACCCAGGGTCAGTGTAGGGATGAAGCATTATTTTGCCAAAATTCACAATGGCTAACAACTGACCTGCAAATCATTCATTAGAAGATTTTTTAAAAATGCTTATTCCTCAATCAAATTTCCAGGGAAGTTACCAAATTGAAAGATACCTCATCTCTGTTCTATTGGTTTTTAACATCTCAGTTCAAGGCCCCTGCTCACCGTATATTACCAGGTTCAAGTGCCACCATGACTGATAGCCCTCAGCCCATTATACATAATGTTTTAGATTTTCTATGAATGCTCTAGCTATACTAAAGGAGCCCAAAATCACTTACTTAAATTGTTTTAGTTGAAACTAATTTCAAGCTTATACAATTAGACTCAGGCCATGTATTCGCACTTGGATATTACAATGGGCACACACCATTTCCAACTGCCCCTCACTGGTAATATTAACTTTCATTACCTGGTCCAAGATGTTGCCTGGATTCCTCATCTATAATTACTACTAAATCACTTTTTATGGGTAGAAACTTGGAAATATTTTTTTCTATGTGCCTACTAGGTAAAATGTTGAATAACTTTTCTTACTATTGCCCATTCCAATCAAGTATTTTCATTGATTTGCCTTCTTTTATAGGTTCTGATGACCTAGTGAATGAAGCATTTGACTTTGCAAAGAATCTGTGCTCCTTGCAGCTGACTGAGGAGGAGATTGCTTTGTTCTCATCTGCTGTTCTGATATCTCCAGGTAGGGAAGGCTGAGGTCTTTACCTTTTCTTTTTAACCTGTTTTATTATCTTTCACATGGATGGCACCTACCTCAGCCAAGGTGCTCAAGAGAAACTTTAAAAGAACCATATTTTCTTTAGCAAGCTTGTGATATTTTTAGACAACCCAAAGGAAAGTAGTTTGAAGTTAAATCAAATGGCCGGTTTTGTCTCAAAAATAAGAGTAGAGCATGTGGTAAGCGTTATTCCAGATTCAAACGAGCCAAATTATTCTTTAACAGGCAAATAAAAACTGATAGTGACTTGTTATAACTAAGTTCCATTTTGATTTTTAAAATAAAGGACATGGTTGAAAAATTGTCCAGTAAGATGAAACTCAGCAGAAATATATTTAATGAAG
This sequence comes from Cnephaeus nilssonii, assembly GCF_951640355.1. NCBI lineage: Eukaryota > Metazoa > Chordata > Mammalia > Chiroptera > Vespertilionidae > Cnephaeus > Cnephaeus nilssonii. The sequence goes on along the minus strand of NC_137085.1, from coordinate 39,968,257 downwards.
GGTCCAGCGTTAAGTACAGCATACACTTTCTCCTCTTAAAATACCATTTTCTCTGGCTTATCTACCCATGGTAAGCGGGTGTGCTCATTGCAAGCAAATGATGGTTCCTTTTCTTTCTTTTTTTCTTTTTTCTTTGCCACATTGGAGAATTTAAAAGAAGGTGAGGACAGCAGAGTAAAAATGGGTCCTATTAAGACCAGAAAAGGAAGAATCTCTGATGTGGCAGTAGACATTCTAGTATAGGCTCTGCCACCAATATCTGTGTGACCTTGTACACTTGCCCTCTCAGAGTCTCAGTTTCCTCATCTATAAAGTAAGAGGATTGGGCTTCATAATAATAAAGACCTCATATACCTCTAAAATGCAATAACATGGAAAAAATTTTTCAAAGAAGGTAAAGTGTAATATTTATAGATCACATAGAACTGTAGAAATTGAGATTCTTTTTAAAAATATATGCCAGATAGAATCCTAATCCATACCTGGCTTCTTCTTCAACGGGAATGAGAATTCAGAGTCACTCATTCAGCTGCCTGTACAGTTAGATTTGGATAGTAGTGTTGTTGATAGTTCTCTACTGAAAGAAAGACACATTCCTGCTAACTTTTACTGTCAAGAGACTCATTCCTTCAATAACCCATTTATTTCTAGAGACTAGATCTCTTTTCTTATACCCTAATGTATTTTCTCAGAGAGGCAGGAAAAAAATCAGTCTTTCCTATGAAGGTACACTTTGACACATCATTCTAGCTATACCTACCGATAATACCAGCCTCTATACTTTTTATCCATTAAGGCTTATTTATTTCTTTTTTAAATGGAAAAAGTGACAAATATTTACTTCTGGTAGCAAACAAATGCCAAATAGTTTTCCTCCTACCATTTACTCACTGCATTTGATTATTCCCATAGAGTGTATTAATTCTAAGCCTGTGGGTCTATGATGAGGGAGGTGGTTTTACCTCTGATGCCTGCTTGCTGGAAGGAAGGGTTACAGAACTCACTGTCCTCTTTTGGTATGTTTGTGGCAAGTAGAGTAAATTCCTAACAGCAAATACTTAAGACATGATTTATCAATCCTTAAAGATAACTCTTCCAGAGGAAGGCAAGCCTGTACCTTATGAGTTAGGAGGCAACTGAACCATGGGCCGTTCTCTAGAATGGCCATCAAATTCTGCTGAGCTTGGAAGCACAATATTTGGCTTACTCTACCTAGTGGGGAATCTTCCAACCCTGGTAACAGACCCACACTCAGAGGCTTTAGCTACTCAAAATACCTTGTTTGCCACTCTGGCCCAGTGCCATAATAAAAAAGAGAGAAGATAGATTTCCAGACTATGAAGGCTCCATCTCGTGCCAGACCCCCTCCCCCCACACACAAGGTTCTTGCCATAATGACCACTGTCTATTCAGCTCCAGAGAGTTTAGAGAGGGGAGAGGGAGAGAGACTTAATTTATTCTGATTGACAATTGTCAACTGAAGGCTTTTGTGCTCACTTACGTAAGGGTTTGCTTCACTGTTGGCTAGACTTGTTCTTGCCCTGTCTAGGATTACAGAATCGAGTTTCTCACCTGACTTGAACTGTGTTCAGAAGGATCATGCCCAGGTTCTTTTCCATGAGTATTTTTCAGCATTTGGAGATTCCAGGTGTCTCTCCATTGAAGTTCCAACCTAAGGCATTGATGCTGGGCTGAATTTTGTCACCAGTGTCTAGAGCTTCTAGGAAGGAAGGAGGGCGAGAGGGAGGGGGAGAGGGAGGGATGAATGGAATGAAAAGAGGGAGGAAGAAGAGTAAAAAGGAAGGAAAGGAGCAAGAGAGGGCTTTTCCTATTCACCTTTTAGAATTTCATTTTAGAAAAAGAGGACTCAGGATTAAATTTTTAAAATTGATTTTATGCTTATGTGAGGATTAAATGAGACAATACAAACCGCCTTTCCCTTTTATAAGTGATGTTATCATTCTGTAACACTTCCTTCCAGCAAGCAGGCATCAGAGGTAAAACCATCTCCCTCATCATAGACCCACAGGCTTAGAATTAATATTCCATCGTACTACACTCTATGGGAATAATCAAATGCAGTGAGTAAATGGTAGGAGGAAAACTATTTGGAATTTGTTTGCTACCAGAAGTAAATATTTGTCACTTTTTCCATTTAAAAAAGAAATAAATAAGCCTTAATGGATAAAAAGTGTAGAGGCTGGTATTATTGGTAGGTATAGCTAGAATGACATGTCAAAGTGTACCTTCATAGGCAAGACTGAAGTTTATTTAATCATTGGGTTCTTAGTGCATTCTGATTTCCTATGTCAATGTATTGTGCATTCCTGTCATCATGGAATTGCTTATAAGATATTTATGTTCACTATCAAAAATTACATGACTTCAGAAGCAATTTAGAACAAATTTGAAATGCGTCTGAAACTCAGCACTTGTATACACAGGTGAAATAAAGCAAAGCTTACATTCCCACCCCTTCTTACCCATTCTTTTCCTCTGTCAGACCGAGCCTGGCTGATAGAACCAAGGAAGGTCCAGAAGCTTCAGGAAAAGATTTATTTTGCACTTCAACATGTGATTCAGAAGAATCACCTGGATGATGAGACCTTGGCAAAGGTAGGTCCTCAGACCACAGACCCCTTGTCACTGAAAGAGAGTGAAATGAGCTAAAGGGCGCTGGGTGTATAAAGCAAGAGATATTTCTTGGCAACAATGATTTCTGAAAGTTACCAAAGGTGCATAAATTTTGAGGTGCACATTTAAAAGGGAGACAAGTAAATTATAATAGATGGAAAGGAGAATGACACCCCTTAGGAAAGGGCGAAATTGATGGACCTGAAACCCAGGTACAGGAAAACAAATGAAAGAAACTGAGGCATGTCATCTGAAAAACAAAAGTTTGAAGCAGAAAATCAAGTCTTCAGAACTCATATGTGGCACAAGAGGAGACTTTGTGCCACACAGGAGTCAGGTCCGGGCAAAAGTTAAAAGGAGGTAGATTTTTACTCAAAATATGGAATAAATATAAAATGATGAGGGTTGCTGAAAGGAAGGGTAGACCACTGTGTGAAGTAGTGAGCTCCCTGTCATTGGCCATATTCTAATAGATACTGCTTGGTTTCCTCTCAGATATATTGTAAATGACAGTACTACCCAGAATAGAAGATTAGACTGATTCATTGTAAAACTCCCTTCAACTCTAATCTCTTCACTCAAGACTTGCCCTGGGGGGTCTTTCAAAATGACAAGTGTCTCATGGGCAAAAGCAGGCAACACACTATCAATTTCTTGATTCAGTTTAAGAATAGTGATGTTTAAGAAGAGAACTAAGAAAAGTTGTTTACCAACGTAAAATTATCATAAAAAGAATTTTCTAATAATTGATATTTAGCACTATTTTAGATTTTAAAGTATCTCTAATTTCTTACAAATTGTAATATTTTTGAGGGCCAGAATTACTTTAGATTTCTAAGTACCTTTGCTCTCTTAAAAACTGGATTTTTGTGGGATGAGGGAAGGTGGAGGAGCGATGAATGGTGATAGTCAGAGACTTGACTTGGGGTGGTGAACACACAATATGGAGTATAGATGATGTGTTTTTAAAAAATTGGAATTTTTTTACAGGGTAAGCAACTAAGAAATGGCGCTTATTCATGGTAAAGATGTTAGAAATCCCGCTCTTTGTGTTGTTGTTGTTTTTTATTAAAACGCTGTCATTCTCCTCTTGAAATTCTTTATTTTAAAAAGGGGGAAAGACTCTATCAGGGATACTATCAGAATTTACTTTGCACATAAAGAGCATTGTTATAAAAAAAATGAGTTAAATATGCTGCTTCATTATGGTAACATTGTGTTAAAATTAACACAATTTAGGAAGAACATTTTCACAATGTGGAGGGCTAGTTCTCTTTGGTATAACTTTGCACTTAGTGGGAAAAGACAAAGCACCTTCTCTCTGCTCCTGTTTTCTCCCAGTTAAGAGCAAAACTACATGCTTTCAGATAACCTGAAAGAAAAGATGGTAATGTGAATATATACATCTGTCGCTTATAATTGCATATATAACTAGCAAAATGCATAAATATATCTAGTTAATTAATTGGGGGTCCTGCATTTGGGATCTCCCAAAGACTGTGGTCCCCATATTTACCAAACTAAAATAAAGGTTGATAAAATCCAGAGTTAGAAAAAAGTTGTTGCTATTCTGCTCAGGGGGATTGTCTGCTTTTCAGAAAACTCTAGTTTCATCATGTGTAAAATGAAAATTATAATTCCTGGCTCCTGTATAGATGTGCTTTAGGTTCAAATGAGATATTTGCACAACATGGATTCTAACACACTGTGACACTGTGATTATTACTATCCTAGGAGAGTAAAACTCTCATACTTACACCATCTTTTACCTTCTGGTGTCCTGGTGCTGGTGATCTGAGGTACTGAGATAGAAAGGAGACAGGGAAAATGAAGAATGAAAGGTATTTAGTGGCAAGAAAAAAATTAGAACACAGATAGTAGGTCAGTTTCTCCTTTTTCCATCTTTGGTTAGAAAAGTACACAAGTCAATTCTTTTTAAAGATTTTTAGATATAATTGGCATATGATACTATATAGTTTGGGATGCATAATAGTAGTATAATGATTTAACACTTGTTTATAATACATTGCAAAATGATCACCACAATAAGTCTAGTTAACAGCCACTCAGTTTTCTTATAGTAACAATGTTGCAAAGCTGGGGACCAGAGAAAGTATTAGAAGAGGGTAATCCTATCTAATAAAGAGTAATATGCAAATTGACCATACCTCTGCTACACCCACAAGCCATGCCCACCAGCCAATCAGGAGTGAGTATGCAAATTAACCCAACCAAGATGGCTGCGGCCACAGAGCGAGCAGGAGGCTTGGGTTTCCCTGGCAATGGAGGAAGCCAAGCTTCCTGCACACCCTGGCCAGCCCAGGCCTCTGCTCAAGGCTACAAAGTTTCAATTATAGAAGATAAATAAATCCCAACAAAAATGTCTGCGGCCACAGAGTGAGCAGGAGGCTTGGGTTTCCCCGGTGATGGAGGAAGCCAAACTTTCTGGCTGGCCCAGCCTCCACTCAAGGCTACAAAGTTTCAATTATAGAAGATAAATAAATCCCAGATCTCAGGGCCTCTGCTTGGGTCACCGGGGGGCATGGGCAGCCTAAAAACCACCACAGGCCCCTCGCCCAGGCTGCCCCACACCCCAAGGGAACCCCCACCCTGATCCGGGACACCCTTCAGGGCAAACCCCCCGGCCCCCACCCGTGCACCAGGCATCTACCCTATCTAATAAAAGAGTAATGTGCAAATTGACCGTCACTCCAACACACAAGATGGCTGCCCCCATGTGGACACAAGATGGCCAGCAGGGGAGAGCAGTTGGGAGGGACCAGGCCTGCAAGGGAGGGCAGTTGTGGGCGATCAGGCCAGCAGGGGAGGGCAGTTAGGGGTGACCAGGCTGGCAGAGGAGGGAAGTTGGGGTGACTGGGCCTGCAGAGAAGGGAAGTTGGGGGGGGGGGACCCAGGCCTGCAGGGGAGGGCAGTTAGGGGTGACCAGGCTGGCAGAGGAGGGAAGTTGGGGTGACCGGGCCTACAGAAAAGGGAAGTTGGGGGGGGACCCAGGCCTGCAGGGGAGAGCAGTTGGGGGAACCAGGCCTGCAGGGGAGGGCAGTTGGGGGGAACCAGGCCTGCAGGGGAGGGCAGTTAGGTGTGAACAGGCCTGCAGGGGAAGGCAGTTAGGGGTGACCAGGCCTGCAGGGGAGGGCAGTTAGGGGCAAACAGGCTGGCAGGGGAGCAGTTAGGCATCAATAAGGCTGGCAGGGGAGTGGTTAGGGGGTGATCAGGCTGGCAGGCAGAAGTGGTTAGGGGCAATCAGGAAGGCAGGCAGGCGAGCAGTTGGGAGCCAGCAGTCCTGGATTGTGCGAGGGATGTCCGGCTGCCCGTTTAGGCCCGATCCTACCTGGATCGGGCCTAAACGGGCAGTCAGACATCCCTCGAAGGGTCTCAGATTGGAGAGGGTGCAGGCTGGGCTGAGGGACACACACACACCCTGTGCATGAATTTCATGACCAGGCCTCTAGTTTCTTGTATAAAATTCCCTGGAACCAGATGACAAAGCATTGCTTCCATGGGTCTTGTGTGGATGTTGGGTTTTTGTGTGGACCCTTCTTTGTAACTGTCATCATTTTAATAGGATGTAATTTGAACAAATGTGGAGGGATCATGAAAGAGAATGAAAGAGACTCTCATTTATCCCAGCTCTGAACTGTGTGGCTTTGGATAAGTCATTCCATTTATCGAAGACAGGTTCACCAGCTGTCGGATGCTGGGGGAGGGATGGCTACATCTCTAGAGGTCCTGAGCTTGAATGCTTTAAGGACAATGGCACCATCAACATTATAGGGACACCCCCTCATCAAACCCACACTCTCCAAAAGGAATAAATGTTTTGTTTAAATCTGAGAAAACAATTCTACCCTACCACAGAGTCTTCTCATCCTTTCAGAAATGTCCCTCTTGAAACAGTGACGACCATTCTTATGAATGCTATTTATAGACTCCTTGGGGAATCTGGCAAACATTATGAAACCTATCTCTAGAAAAATGCACACAGACTCAACCGTTGTATGCAAGTCCAGGGCTCGGGTTAAATCCCCAGTAGGTGGGGCAGATCTGCCTGCTGTGTACTGTGCAACGACAATTTCTACCCTGAACAGGTGTAGCAGATGTCAGGTAAGAGGTGCAGGACTCACCCACAGTCAGTGGACTTTGTCCTGAAAGAACAGTCTCCAGCACACTTTCTACATGCCCGCCTCCTGAAATTAAATTCAAGTAACAGTGTCATATTTTTAACCAAATTTGGACCAAGAGAAGGTTTGAAAATTCAGGAAGTCTGTGCTCATTAGCTAAGTGGTTTTAATCTTTATATATTAATCAGTTTTCATTTATTTGTTTGTCTAAAAAAATACCCTATTAAAAATCTAGTTTTCTTTGCTCATCAGCATAGTGATAATATACAGCATATTTATAATAAACCATCAAAAACACTTCCTAGCTGAGTGACCCTGGACAAGTGACTTAACCTCCCTGTGCCTCGGTTTCCTCATTTGTAAAATGTGACTACAAATAGTATCAATCTCATTTGGTTATTTTAAGGACTAAATGAGATCAAATATAAGCAAGCTGCATGGTTCATAACAGGTAGTTTGTAAGTGTTGTTATAGTTGTGGACAAAATAAATTTTATTTGGCAGAGAATTTTTTTTGTCCAGGAGATGGTATATTTGAGCTAATCACCAATGAATGAAAACTATCTCAAAAGATGGAAGTTGGGGGAGGAGGTGAAGAGGTGGAGTATGGCATTCCAAGAGATGGGGGACAGGATGTGGAGGTAAGAAAGTATGAGGTATATTTTGAGCTATGAATAATAGTTAGATTTGGCTGGATCTGGACTTGAGAAGCCAGGAATGAGATGACACTGATCACTTTCACTAAAGCTCATGGAAAAAAAATACACATGTGTACTTATAAAATACATATATATTTTGTAAGCCCCATCTGACTAGGGGAGGCAGCTCATCTGTTCTCTGGGCTATACTTTTCTTGTCTGGGAAATGAGTAGGTTGCACTGGAATGGTCATTTAATCCCTTCGGCATAATATTCTTTTACTGAAAAAGAGGAAAACAAAGGTTTCTCCTTAAGATCTTTCTTCTGCCCTCCCATGCTCTTCTCCAGTGCAGCCCTTCCTGCTGTGTCTCCTGGGTGATTAGAGTCATCGAATATTATTAGGTAGCATATAGTCTTTTCCCAGCATTCCTTCAAATATGTGCAAAACTCCTGAAGGTATAGTCTCACCCAGAGCTGGACTGAGAAGTTTAAAAGTAGCAAACTCAATAATAACACATCATATATCCAATGGGAAGGCATGGAGAACTCCTGGTGTGACTCGGCCCACAGAGCCCACTCACCTCGCCATATGCAGAGCCCAGAGGAAGAGTCATTTTTGTTACCCCATCTGGAACACTTCAGTGAGTGCCATGCCTTCAACTCGCTTCTCAAAACAGTGTGCAAATGCCTGTGCTTTGACATGTGCTAGAAATGCAACCTTTCCAGGAATCACAGGCCATACCACCCTCGGGTGTTCCAGTGATGGGCAACCTTTTGAGCTTGGTGTGTCAAACTTTGCCAAAAAACTGAGCATAACTCAGGTAGTGTGTCACTTTGATGAAAAAACTAACTCCAAGACTCTAGTCGCAAATGTTTCATCCTCAGGAGCAGCAAATGTTTCATCCTCAGCATGCAGCCGCGTGTCATATTTTGCTGAAGCTCAGAATCTCTGTCACTCCTCTCTTTTCCCCTATCCCTAGCTGGCCAGAAGTTACCTGCCCCCCATTCAGCTCTCTCTTTTCCATTATTATACAAAATATTATCCCTTCAAGGAGAGAAAACAGCAATACTATTATTTTCTTTTTCTATTAGTATTAGTCAGTCTTGTTAAAGCTTTTGCTGTCCATGAAGATGCCACACAGCATCCCTTCCTCCATAGGTATTAGCCTAAAGTTATGCCATGTTAACAAAAACACAATGGAGATCTTGGGTTGGCCATGGGGAGAGAATGACCTGGACAAGAATGGCTGTACCACATGGTGACGAGTCTGTTCTTTGAGGTTCATCTCCTCCTCGGGTCTGGAAGTCTTCAGCCTTCCCAGGGGGGACTGTGATAGATCAAGCTGGGAGAGGTACAAAACCACAGGCTCACTAACTTTTTCATTCCTAAGTCCATTTCTAGCATAACAATAACAAAACTGCATCATCAATATAGAGACGGAAGTCTGTCTTTCTATTATCATAGTGCCAAGCTACTAAATAAAAGCTCAAAGGTGAATGAACAAGTGAAATGGATGTATTTAGCCTCACTTGTGCCCCTTTTTTATCAGCGCTTCTGGAGCTTCTTACACTTTGATCAAACCCTTGTCGGCTTCCTGCGTCAGTCAGGTTGGAGAGCATTTGGTGGCCTGGGAGCCCTTATGAACAAGATCACTAGTTTTACACTCTTCAGGTTTCATGTTTTCAACACCAAATGTGCCAGTCATAAAATTATGCATTTTCCTCATAAGACTACCCTCTGGAAAGAGGCATAGGATTATTATCTCTTCTCGAGCAGCTGCCTTTTCTTCTTGCAGACCCAGTAGGTATAAGCTAAAGCTTCCTTCTTATAAAAATGGCTTCTATAAGAAAGAGATGAGTGTGAAAACGCCTTTTTATAGACCCTCTGTCTATCCCCGCTATGGGGATTACTTAAGCATGAAGAAATTTCATGATGATTTGAAATTGACTACCCCCTTCATCTCCAAGTGCTTCGGGATCACCTCCCCAGCTGTTTAAAAAGTTGTTGAGCCATTAACTGCTGCTGAGGCTGCTCCGAGCTCCCTTTGAAATGGGGGTCCCCCAGCGGTAGTACATAATATTGATGAACAATAAGTGACTGCCAGCTGCTTCCTCCACCAGGCCTTGCTGGGCGCTGACAAGCGCTACTGCTGCCTGTGTGGCCTCCTGGCCCACCATGCTCCAGAGTGATGGATGCCCCTGTCAGCACTTCTGTTTCCACAGCTGATTGGACGCCTTTACACCAGCCTCTTCCGAGAGCACAGAGATTGGGGAAGCTCTTTGCCTTTCTCGGTGATCCTCGTTCGAGTGGTCCCAGTGTTCTTTTACCAAAAGCAAGTCTCGCCATTCAGCCCATTCTCCAGATGAGCAACAGGGAAGAATCCAAGTCCCATAGGAGGGGGGAGAATGAGTTTCTGAATCAGATGCCTCTTAAATCCAGTTTTAGGCAGGAGAGAAGCAAGAGTCCATATTCCCTTTCCAAAACCGAACACATGGTCAAATAATTCTGGTGCAAGTGAGTAAGGGTTTCAGTCCTTGTCTCATACATTTGATTTCCCACCCCCATACTCCTTCTCTAAAGGAACAAAAAACTGCTTGAAGAATCGTAGCACCTAGGATTCGATTTTATGGATCACAGTTTATTAAATGAGCAACTTATTTTAATTGCTACAAGAAAATGAAAACTAATATGTTGCTTTTTTATTTCAATAGAAGTAAGTGGCTGATTTTGTATGCACGCATGATATACAAAGATTCGATTTTTGGTGCTTGGTTGAGGGCTAAGCTGGTTTCTTGCCTTGTGTCTCATTTGACTAAACAAGTGTGGTCTTGACTAGATATTTCTCTCCTTGAAGGAAGCATTATATGGGAATGGAAGCATGACACCTAACATATATGTTGACACACATATATTATGCTAGGCTCTGCTACAGACAATACATATATTAAATGTATTGTCTCATTTAATCCTCACAACAATGCTCTGAGATAGGGACTGCCATGATTGCCACCTGGTAGATAAGTGAGCTGAGAGGTTCAGTGACTTGCCCAAGATCACATAGCTAGAAATAGCAGATGCAGGATTCAGTCAGGCCTCAAACCCATATGTCATTTTTGTTTTTAGTCATTCGGCTACTCCTTCTTGTGCAGTATTTGTGTCATAGGGGACTCGGGAATTTCATGACTTGTCCCTCACCAAACTAATAGGACTAAGCACACGGACTCTTTCCTCTCTAAATATAGTTGCTTGTCTGTCTCCTGAAAAGGAGCCAACTTTACACTCAGCTACCAGGACTGTTTCAAACATAACAAGAATTTACTTTTCAATTGTGAAAAACAGTTGTAAATGTATACGATTTGAACCTCTGAAACAAGTGTTTCTCAAACTCTCTCTCGTGGACCCACTACATCAGTATCCCCACGGAATGTTCATTTCAAACATGGGGTCTGAGCTCCACCTAGACTTACAGAAAAACACAATCCCCAGGGGTAGATCCCAGGAACCTGCATTTGCGGGAAGCACCCCAGTGACTCACACACACTAAAGATCGACAAGCATTCCTGAGTTGCTTGTGGAAGTTTCAGGAGCTCTGCACATCATCCATTCGACTGCAATGACTGTAGGAAGCTTTCACAGCCTTTCTGCATTCGGTAGCAATTTCTGGGAGAACTGCAACTGTTCTCACACTGTTAGAGTCTCCTCCTGTGTGGACCAGCTGGTTAAGAGAGCCTGAATAATTTCCCAAGGAACTCTAGTTAAGTGGACACTCACACGCTCTTTGCCTATGAAAGCATAGAAAAGATGCAGTTTTCCATCCTGGACCCAAAGTGAAACCTTTCAGAATGGGCTTCTGGTCATCTTTCTCTTTTGCTCAAAACCCTTACAAAGACCTTAACGTAACTGAGACCTTGTGTCATCTGGCCAACCCCATCTCCAGCTTTATCCTTGGACATGCTCACCCACTGCTCCGGCGACACTGAACTTCCTTCAGTTGCTTCCAGCGCCCCAAAACACCACAGCACCTTTGCATACGATCCTGGGGCACAGTCTGTAACCTCGGCCCCAGCAGCTGGTTAGATCTCACCCTTGTTTCAGATCCTAGTATACATGACACTTTCTGCCAGTCAGGGAAAAGTAAGTATCACGTGATACCACTCATATGTGTAATCTAATGAACAAAATAAACTGATGAACAGAATAGATCCAGAAACACAGAAGCATGGAACACAGACTGTCGAACCTCAGAAAGCGGGGAGGGGGAGAGGGGAGAGAATTTGTATGCATATTTGCATGGACACAGACAACAGGATAATGAAGGGCCTGTGGTGGAGGGTGGGGGTGGCTAGACGAGGTCAATAGCGGAGAAAAGGGGACATATGTAACACATTCAACAAAAAGGTGTTTTTTTTTTAATGGCACTTTCTGCGGAAAGCCATCCTGGCCTGCCAGAGGAAGCCAGAATGTCCTAATAGCCACCACTTCCAGCATCATTCCTCCACAGCATTCACCACAGGTTTTCACTTGCTTTTGTCTGTGTGGCAACTTGATTCATATCTGTCTTTCCAAGTTGATTATTAGCAAGAACCAGTCTGTTTTGAAGTAACTCATAGTGTTGGACAGAAAGTCTTGGCTCTCAGTCTAAAATTTAACATTCATTTGATAGACAAAGGTTCCACATGTTTCATTTCTAGCCCTATCAGTAAACAGCAGCGGAAAGGGGAAGTCTGAACACCAGACTTCTTCATGTGTTCTAGATCCCTTTAATAAATATGTCAACAGCTCTCACCATAACGCTATTTTTAAATTGTTCATAGTATGACAATATCGTCATCAGTTGTTTAAAGGAAAGTTAATGAAAGAGTGGAAATTTCGGAAAGCCACAAAGTACCTAATTATCTATTTCCTCTTGTACTTCAAAGAGTGCAATGGTTTCTTATGATTAAGTAGGGTGGGGAGCACAGTGAGCCTACTTGGTGATTAGATAGGTTTTATTAAATTTTATTTTATCATCACTTTCAAGTGAGCTATATGAACGATCAAGCTTATCTTTTGTAAAACTATTCTCTATATGAGAACATACCTCCTTCCCACAGTAATTGGACCACAATCAGATTTGGGTTTAAGCTAATGTTGACATTAAATGATAGATTCTAAGTATACCTAAGTTACAAGTATGTTAAAAGTTAGAATTGCTCATCTCCTAAGACTTCTGTACCATTTGGCAAACTGTGGACATTATTACAAAAGCATGGTCTTCTTATTATTTGAACTCAAAATTACACCCTATGTTATATATGTAATTCAAAACCTAGCAATTATAAGTGGATATTCTCACCCAGGTTTTTAAAACATCTTCCTGAGGGAGCTAATTGGCAGTGACCTCCCAAATTTCCCCTTGATTAAATATAGTTTCATTTTGTGCATTACAGCAGAAAGGGGTTTGAGAGATGTAGGCAGGCTAGTGAGCCTGACAGCAAAGCAGCCCAGGTAATTATGAACCACACCTCATATGGCTTAGGGTACCCCTTCCTAACTTCTTCACCTTCCCAAACTAAAAACCTAATACTCACATCCCAAACGTCTGTGGGAAATAATAGAAAATAATATTAGCTAACAATTGTGTTTCCTGCCTGCAGTGTTCCTAACACTTTGGTATAATTACCTCATTCAGTCCACACAACAACCCAGTGAAGCAGGTACTGTGCCCATTTTACAACTGAGAAGACTGAAGCATTGCGAGTGTCACAGCCACACAGCCAATTAGCTGCTTTGGAACCAGGATTCCAAACTCGGTCAGCCGGCCTGCAGAGCGCCCACTCCTAAGGCTTAAACTAGACTGCCTCCCATACATACTTTATTTAAGAACAATGAATCAGGAAGCTTGGTCCAGCTCTCCTTCTCTGTATTTTCCCTTTAGAGGATGGTGGGGTGGGGGGTAGGAGGAGCAGTTTGTTTTGTTTTGTTCTAAAGGAAAAGCCGAAAGTGAGCCTTCTGTCTTTCTGAACATCTTTTTCCAAAGCCATTTCCCTTCATCTGGGGCCAAGAAGGACACTGATTCAGAAGACAGAGCACTAATGAGCTTCCCCCTTTGTCTCCTTCCCTGCCCCTCCATTCTGCAGTTAATAGCCAAGATACCGACCATCACGGCGGTTTGCAACTTGCACGGGGAGAAGCTGCAGGTATTTAAGCAATCGCATCCAGACATAGTGAATACACTCTTTCCTCCGTTATACAAGGAGCTCTTTAATCCTGACTGTGCCACCGTCTGCAAATGAAGGCAGCGACAGAACTGTCTCATAGTCCTGGAATGCATCACCATTAACACAAAAGCAATGTGTTCATGAAGACTTAAGGAAAATGTCACTACTGCAACATTAGGAATGTCCTGCACTTAATAGAATTATTTTTCACCGCTACAGATTGAAGAATGTAAATATGCACCTGAGTGGGGCTCTTTTATTTGTTTGTTTGTTTTTGAAATGACCATAAATATACAAATATAGGACACTGGGTGTTATCTCTTTTTTTTTTTTTTTTGTAATTTTATTCGGGTATGTTTTGGGAGATAATTGTTTATAGAATTTTATTGTAGATATATACGAGAACAGAGCGGTACTTTACATGATTACTTTTCCTGTTGATTGTTCAAATATAATTTAAGAAAATTCCACTGAATAGGTTTTCCTATTTCTATGTTTTTAGATAGTTGATGCATGTGTAAATTTGTAGCTGTCTTGGAAAGCATTGTGCATAATGTAATAAGTATATAATATCTGAGAATATTATATATGACAATTACTTATACATGCACATGCACTGTGGCTTAAAATATCATACCAACTATCAAAGGGGGTTCATTCAGACTCTCTTATATTATTTACCTTCTGTGTTATATGTTACCTTTATGTTAGACAATCGGGATTTTGTTTTCCCAACCAGAGTGTTCATCCATAGTCAATGGCAAGATAGTACCAATTCAGAAATAAGTCTGCAAAGGAAGAATTTTAATGCATGGCCTCTGTATAAAAACTCTGTTTCTATCGATGACATCAAAGCCTTGTCAAGATGGTACATATTGGAGGGGAAATATAAGTATTTGGAGCCATTTTCCTGTTTTAAGAATCAGGCCACAGGTAATATTGTGGAGGCCAGGACATTTTTGACCAAACAATAGATTTTCACCAGGACACACAAAACACTTTTTTTCTTTGGATTTCAGGTTATGAAGGAAACTTTACTTTGGTGCTTACTGTGTCTTCAACAGAGAAATACAGTCTGTAGATTAAAATCACCAGCAATTTTTTCTAATGAAATTGGAGTAAATCAGAAGCTAGGGTCCCAATGCCATTTCATGTAAACATTTTCTCTCTAACCGTTTTTCTTTTTGGCAAAGAAGAAGTAGAAAGAAAATATACAAAGTAAAGAAGTAGTTCTTTATGTCCATTTTCTTTAATAAGTTTGTTAGAAAAAGCAGCAATAAAGGGAAGGCAGGACTTTATATGTCCTTTAATCAGGAGCCTCTAGTTTTTTCCAATTCCCAAACCCTGCATTATAAAAATATAGCAAAAACTTGACAGATTGGAAAAAATTATCTGAGTTATTATATAAAAGAAATACACCCCAAAGCCAAACTCTTTCCTAGGCAGTTTGAAATTACATTCTCCATCTAGCCTGAGGTTATTTTCTTAGCATCTTTTAAAAGTACAGATCGAAAGAGGTAAAATAAGGATTAGAGAGTTTAGGCTTCCTAGTACAAATTCTCACTTCTCCACCTGCTCTTCAATCAAACTGATCACCAGGAAAAAAAAAAAAAACACACATAAATTCTATGGAGTTTGTTCTACTTGTGGTCTGAGGCCTTATGCCTCTGGACTTATTTCATCCACAATGGGGTTTTTTAAAAGGAAGGGAGAGGAGAGCTTTATGTATAAAACAATGAAAATCATGGTTTCCTGTAAGTATAGCCCAGCCCCTTTTCCTTTCAAACACACACACGCATGCACAGGCACGCACACCTGCTTTGTAAAGTTCCCATCAGTGGAAGCTTTGAGTTCTTGGTTCATCTCTTATGCTTTCCTGAGTTACATGGTTGAGAGCCCTCTCCGCGAGGCCACAGAACTCCTCACTGGTGATCAAACAGAAGTGCAGCCTTTTCTTTTAGAAAACAGAGTCTTTTCCACCTCATGATTGATGAATTCCAAACCAATGGGGAAAAACAAAAAGGCTTTAAAATAATGAATCTCTTTCTCAACTACTGTTATATTCAATTAATTTAACTACATTGGACCAAATTAACTTCAGTGTCTAAGAAGACAGCTGTAGACTGCTTATTATGCTGCTACAGGGACTCAATTCTTTTTGGTGTAAATGTCACTCCTGCTAGCTCTTTGTATAAAGAATTAATTCCAAGAGTCATATTTCCTTCTAATGGAAAGATTACTTTACTGATTGCTAGGAAAACAGGGTAATGGAAGGCACTCAATTAAACCAAGCCGTTTCCAAATGCAATGTATGTTTTATGATTGGCTTGTGATAGGCGACATTTAATGTGTCTACTTGGTGTTTCCCTTTGAGCTTTGAACTTATGTCAAAGTTTGTTTTCATTGTTCTGTTGGCCTAGTGTTTTCCATTGTCAGCCTGTAATTCCTGCTCAGTTGCAAAGGGGATGGTTTGTTTCCTCCAATTTACCTTGGAGGATTTAAATTGGCCCAATTGATGAAGTGGCTGAGAATTTTTTCCTCCCTTGTCCCATGGGTGATGTAGGAAAAAGATTGCTCCCCACATTTGCCTCAGGAGGTACTGGATTTGAATTTGTGTCGTTTCCACTAGTGCAGGCATTTAATTGGGACGGCATGAACCTTTTGAAGCGAGGGGATAGGAAACAGCTAGAGACTGAACCGAAACAGAGCAGTGGAAACCAGTATGCGCTCAGGCCACTTCGGTTGAGAAACGAGATTTCCGTTCTTCCCCACAGTTGCCAAATCGGTCCCTTAAAAGAGAACCAAGACATACTTTCAATGGTAACAAAGCACTTTTACAAGCTGCCCTTTAAACATCTGCTGTGACTCCCTCTCGAGGTATTTTGAAAGTTGGGTAAGAACAACTTCCCTTACCACATGCGATCCTCGTCCCTTCCCCGTGAACACTCACAAATGTTCACAACACATTCATGGCAAAGTGTGCACTGGAAAAAATTACCCGTGAGCCCTACTTTTCACTCCATGCTTCGTAAATGACAATCACTGCTTGATGCAGATGTTGCACTGTATCCACTCAGGGATGTTTTATTTCAAAAATAAAATAAAAAGGTACATCCAGAAGGAGGGGGAGGGAAAAAAAAACACACAGGAAAATGACAACAAAATGGAAATGGCATCAATTAAATATGCCAATGAGAGAACCTCTGACAAGGCTTTCAGACCAACGAGCAGTGACTTCATGTTGTAAACGGAGCTCACTTTTACTATTTGGACTTGCTGACAAGTTGCTCACGAGTAAGGATAACTTAGTCTCATTTTCTAAAATCTGACAAGAGCCCAATAATCCAGCTGCTCCATTTACAGGAATATGTATCTCCCAGTGAACCCAAGCTTCCTATACAAGTCCCGAGCAAGGGAAATACAGACATCTGGGCCGCATTAGATGAACCCGATAGGGAGGTGAAGCTGCACTTGTGGTCTGTGAAAGGAAAGGCAAATTTTGGAGGGAACGGAAGAGAAAAGGGGATCCCAAATCCATCTAACATCTCACATAGAGCCCTACTGCCCGTGACTCAGGTCATCTTTGTGCCCCTTTTTCTGCAGTTCTTTTATCCCCAGAGCCTGAAAGCTGAAGGTGGAGATGTACTACACAAACATTCCCTGCCTGGATTCTCCTTGTTTTAATACTGTCTTCTAGGCTTTGGACTAAAAGGCCACTGATTTGGTAAAAACAGAGAATACAGTGGTCTCGTGGGTAATTAGACCTTTTTGACAGAATCTAAGAGACTCTAAATTATAATGAACGCTGAATATTAATGAGAGGTGCCAGGGAGGCATCAGTCCACTTTCTATCATAGCTGCCTTGTTCGACACATAACTTCACAGCAGTCCAGCTGAACTGTTTGTGGCAAATCACACACATGGGCAGTCAACTCACGCTCACTGTCTACCACCCCATGTGTACCTGGTTTGAATGCAGAAACAATTCTTGTGTCCCAAGTACAACCTAAAATATAACCAGGTTTTTTGCAAAAACATCAGATGCAAGGGATGCGAGTTTGTTCTATGTTCTTCGTTTTCACTTATTATGGACGCAAGAAAAATTCTGCTTCTATTGGCAATTAGAAGAAATAATGTTTCCTGACACTTTTTTCTCTGTAAACTTTGGTTTCCAACGAAGTTAGTACTATTGGCAGTAAACTCAGGCAAGGGTGTCTGTGCCGGACAGCACCACCATTCAATGGAACAGCAATATCTTTAAAATGTGCGTCTGAAGTGAGACTTTGCACAGAGTTCCCTGTATTAAGAAGAGAAAAAAGCCCACCATCTGCTTTAGACGATGTGGTATTTGATTTTCTGTTTCTAACTGTCAGTACAAGCAGCAACCTGATATAGGAAAACCATGTGGGTCTTTAGTTAAGAGTTGGCCACCATTTTGGGATGAGGGAGGATCATTGAGACCAGAGATACAAGTTCATTTAAAGCAAGGGTTAACATTCAGAAGCCGGAAAGGGCCAGGGAGTTTATGCAAATGAGTGAAGCAGGCCAGTGGGGAGCTGGCAAGGAAATGCCCCATCCGAAAAGGGCCAACCGATAGTCTGCTGAAGCTCAAGTGTGGCTAACGCTTCTGAACCTTAGACGATCTCTTGAGCTGTAAATGATGTCAGCTGATTCAGAGCGTAGTGCAGTCCAAACAAACACATCTCTGAGCAGAAGAGGGCTCACAGTTTGCAACCTCTAGTTTTAAAGCATAGTCACATTTAGGGGCCGATTTGGCTGGAGAAGTCTGGCCAGGTACAACTCTGAATGATATGAGGGTGGAGATCTTGTCCTTCTGATACTCATTTGGTTTCCACATCTGACTGTCACTACTAGAGGATATAATAGAGGTCAGTTGAAAAAATAGGAATCTAAACATGAAAACAATCTAATGATATTATAAAAGACACTTCTCTTTTTCTTGCCCCAATTCCCAGCTTCATAGAGCCAGGTGGCTAGATTTTTTTGCCACTCTTTTTCCAAAAGTCAAATGCACAAGTATTACGCTTTGGGGATTTGCAATCAGTCTTTATTTTCCCTTAGTTGTATCTAAAGAACTTATTCAAGAGTCTGATCATGAGTCCTCTATTGTTCTGAAGTGCAGGACCATGGATTCCTATGCAGCAGGCGGGGCTGGCTGGCTGTGCACTTTTTTCCTAAGCTGCTGGAATTCCTGCAAAGTGACTGGCCATAGTGATCATGCCTCTGGCATGACTGTGAGCACAACCTCCAGTGGATCAGAAAAAGCAGCTCAGTGATTGTCTCATGGCCAGAAATAAAGCACAAGGTTACGGGAATTGAATAAACCCAGTTGAGGGACGTGCAGGGTACCTGTACCCCAGCTGGGCAGCATGATCCTTATCTCCAACTATACCCTTCCGGCAGTGGCTGGTGGAGAGCATGTGCGTGCCTCTGTCACGACTGCATGCAGACACACACTAGGTATATCTGAAAAGCTACAGATGCCACATCCAAGCACAGTACCGTCCGCTTCATCTGATTAACACACACACAAGAATGGAAACCACACCCACAGAAAACTGAGTATGTATTGTAGAAATGTAGAGGAAAAATAAAAATATTTTTTCAAATGTAATTACTTTTAATATATGCTTGTGGAAGGTCTAATACGATGTATGCTGTCTCTGTAATTTTTGCTGTAAATAACTGGAGACAGTGGATACACTGATTTTTCTATGTCTCTGTTTAAGCATAAGACTTTGTAACAATTTTTTTAGAGGGGGAAAAACCAACAAAGAGCAAATATGTACTTGCTTCCTTTCTGCGTGTTATGTGCTTCTCAGAACTGGTTGTAACAGTTTAAGCATCCTGACGGGTCATTGGTGTTAACTGTACGCTTCTTTGTGTAATACAGCTGAGGAAGGGACAGGGCTGTCAATTATATCTGCTCCAAAGAATTTGCATTGAAGATCGGCCCCAAACCTCAAACTCTACCTGAACCAGACAATATGACAAAGGAAAGTTAAAAAAAAGAGAGAGAAAAAAAAGAAATGTTGCCCGAGTAAGTCATCTTTCCTTGTAGCAATGGTTTTGTCTAAATCCTCTCTGCATGAAATAGCTTAAGGAAAACAAACTCTGCTTTCTGATGAACGAAATATTTTTGTACACGTTTATTTCTTATTAATAACCTGGGGTCAGACTACTCATTCGCTGAAGCCATAACTGACCTTCACCAAATAAATGCCGTCAAGAACCCGGGGAGGGCCGGGGAGAGACTGAGAGGGAGGAAGATCGCAGGTGTCGTGAGCTGTAACAGCACAGGCAGGAGCAAGTCTGATGAACCTGATGCTTTTCCTGCATCCCAAATATGACTTTAAAAGGCTAGTATTTTATGATGATCAATTTATAATAAAAGAAAAGATATTTAGATTTAAATGAGACTTTCCAGTATTTTTGAATTCCCTGACAATGCTTCCTTGCTTTTAGGATTGAGAGAAATGATTTTCATATACTTCCAGCTTTCGGAGACGTAATGTTTTTACCTTAGCTCCAGCCTACACGTGGAGAGGGAAGAGCCACGCCAAGCCCTCCAGCGGTTGAAACCACGGGCTGTTGTGGGCGTGGCTGTACCTACCAATCACAACTGTACCCTGAGGGGCCATGTGTGAGCGTGCAGCTGGCCTCTCGTATTAGCATGCACATCATGTTGGCAATGCACAGCAGTTGCATTGCCAAACGTATGTAACATGAAAGTATTCACGCTAAAAAGCATAATAATTATACTTTTTAAAAAAGAATAATGCCTTGTAGAGTCACCATTGATTTTTCTGGAGCTTAATTACATTATTATCATGTATTCTGATTGCCCTATAGAGGCAAAAGGCAAACTACAAAAAAACCCAGTGACATCTTTAGTTTTAAAATCTACAATTTTCTGATCTCTCTCTCCTTGTTTAATATATAAGCCCTAATTTCTGTGTACGTAAGTAAAACTGCAGCCTGAGTCATTTAGGAAGTAAGCATTGAGTTTTTTTAATTATAAATATACTAGAGTAAAACAGCACTCCCTAACAATTAAAAAAAAGAGTTTTATATTACTTTAGAATGTAATAGGTTTTGTCCTTATTTTATGTCCTGTAAATTATTAGTTGAATACTGTTAGCATTCCCTGATAATGCACACATGATTTCTGAATGTTTTCTGTAAATGACAATCAATGTTTATGAAGTTCCCTCCTTTAATGCTGAAGAAAATTAAAAGAAGAAAAAAAAAAAGTCTTGCCTAATTGTTTTCTTTTCCCACATACAGAACAAGGACTGGATGAAGAAGTTAGATTCGGCTTTGAAATATATTATCCTATTACCTATACAGTTGCCCTTTTCTGACTAAGTAATGGAAAATAAATTCTTCTGTCCTCATGGACCTGGCCTGAGTTAGAAATGCTCATTGAGAAAAGAACCAGACTTCATTCTAGCCAAAGAGCTTACCAATTAAAATGAGAGCAACATCTCTCAAAGATAATAGTTCTCTTTTTCTGGAGCTTTCATAAAACTGAAGCCCCAGCTAGCAGAGCCGTAAGCAACACCTCTGTAAAAACTTGGTTTAAATAAGTTGCAGCAGGTTTGAAATAGGTGTGACAACCCCTTCATCTGATGAAAGTTTTCAATAATTAATGATTAAGTCCCTAGATCTGTTTGGTTTTTTTGTTTGTTTGTTTTTAACAAAGCATCACCAAGCTGCTCCACCACCCAAATCAATGCTCACCAACATATGAATGCTCTGAAGCTGTGGCAGGAAGCAGTAGAGGACAATCACACACTCAGTGATGTTGACAAAGGCAGTTCTAGGAGAGGCCTGCAAGCTTTCAGGTGCTTGGAAGTTATTGCAGGTTAGAGTCCCTAGAGATGAAATGCTTCAAGAATAGAAGTTTAAGCGTAGCCCTGGCCAGTTGTGGCTCAGTGGCAGAGCGTCGGCCTGTGCACAGAAGGGTCGGAGGTTTAATTCCCAGTCATGGGCACATACTTGGGTTGCAGGTTGATCCCAGGCCCCGTTTGGGCCAAGTGTGGGAGGTGGGAGGCAACCAATCATCTCACATGGATGTTTCTTTCTCTTTGTTTCTCCCTCTCCGCCCTCTCCTTCCCTTCCACTCTCTCTGAAAATCAATGGAAAAAATATCCTCGGGCAACAATTAACAAAAAAACTAACACCTTTTAAAACTAACCCATATGACAGAATGAGACTTATAAACCCTTCTGTAAAGCTCCTCCCAACTCCAGTCTTTGGAAACAGTGAAACTCTTCCAGTATGTTTCAAGTGCTGTCTGTATTCAAGACATCCAGACCCCACGTGACCTGCTCAGAGGACACAGAAGCAGAGAACTGCCCTGACCTGTCTGTTAGAGCACCCTTCATGTCCTTTGGTTTCTAATCAGGTCTTCAAATGCCTAGTCAGAGACAGCCAATACATTATCACAATCTATCGTGGGCTCGTGTCAGCTGTCACCAGCAACTGACCACAGAACTCTTTATTGTAAAACCATCTCAAGTCTTCTTTCAGAAGCCTAGATCTAGGCAGCTTTGAAATGAAAGATGAAACTTACCAATTTAAAATTCAGGTTGGACCATACAGAATGACAATTATTAACCTTTGATAGCATTACCAAAAATCAGAAATTAAACCCTTTTTGTGCACAAAGCCTTGTTCCATTCATAGACCCTCTTTTGTCAGAGGAAGAACTGGCAACATGTACCCATAATCACACCAGGCTAGGGTGATAAGGCATTTCTAGTTATCAAAGAAGTCGCTGGGGTTGGGCCTCCTACTCCAAGTGGCAGCAGCCCCTTGACCCAATTAAAAAAGAGGGAGAAGTGTGTCACAGATTATCAAGGCACGATGCTGTAAATGTTTTCTCTCACTGTTTTCAGAACTTGGTTGAATAACTATCATTCTAAGACAGGCGACCTCAAACTATGCCCCGCGGGCCACATGCGGGTGTTTTTGCCATTTTGTTTTTTTTCCTTCAAAATAAGATATGTGCAGTGTGCATAGGAATTTGTTCATAGTTTTTTTAAACTATAGTCCGGCCCTCCAACGGTCTGAGGGACAGTGAACTGGCCCCCTGTTTAAAAAGTTTGAGGACCCCTGTTCTAAGAAATGATAAAATTCCTCACAGCGCTGTCTCATAGGTCTTTAACTCTCCCAAGTTCTTGGAGCAGGGCATGGCACAGTGTAAGCATTCAATAGATGTGTCTACTACATGTATTGAAGTCCATTCTCCTTTTGTAATTTGAGCTGCCCAACTATCTACTTGCTGTCATTTCACTGATTTTGCCCTGGAGCAAATCACGCCCTAGCAGAGAAGTCAGATACAGACATGCTTTTTACCAGGAGCAATGAGAAGTGGAAATAACCGTCCATTGTCAATGACATTGAAAGAAGGCTCTTACCCTTCCTTTCTCCAAAGATTTAACCAAAAACAATAAGAGAGGGAGCCAGAATGGCTATCAGAGGTGAGACATATCTTCCCAGATGTTCACAGAAGACTCAGCTGAGCAGGAAACAAACAAATAAAACAAACAAACAAAAAACAGAGAGACCAAGGAACCTAATTTTGTAAAACAAATTAGACATAAAAGCCTGGTCTTGGCATGTCCTTCTCAAATCCCTCAACCTAAATTGATCAAATCTCAAAGTCTCAGAAAGAAGAGAATCATATCTGATGAACAAAATAAACTAACAAACAAAATAGACCCAGAGTCATAGATATAGATGATGCATTACAGAATTGTACCCCTGAACGCTATTATAATTTTATTAACCAATGTCACCCCAATAAATTCAATTTCTTTAAAAAAAAGAATCTGGAGAAGTTACTACTTCTGAGCTATATCATTGCACAAGTAATAAATTTTAGAGAAGATCCTACTTTTTATGAGATGAAAACCATGATAGCTGCAATCATGCTTCCCTGATGCAGCAGTCAACACAGTAGGCCAAATGCCATCTGAGATGTCATCTTAATCACCGGATACTCTGCATGGGGCCAAAGATGGGGGAAGCAAGCAGAGCATGCAGGATTACACAGTAGGTTTGAATGGGCTAGACCTACCCACATTCCACCAATCAGAATCACTCCCATGGCACACATAACAGCAGAGGTGATGGGAGATGTAGTCAATGTGTGAGAGAACTGGGTTTGGGAAACACTTAATAGCCCTGATACAAATGTAAAAGAACTCCAAGAAAGTCTCTAATTTGATTTCCCATCAGATACCAAGACAAACATTTATTCAACAAATACTTATTTCCACTACTATTTGCCAGGCACTGTTCATTGGGAATACAATAGTGAAATGTGACAGATACAGAGTCTGCCCTAGGAATCTATGATCTAGGTTCAAGAAAGGTGGATATACAAGAGTACAAAGACATAATATAAATATAAAAGATAAACTTTATTACAACTGTTACACTAGCTACAAGAAAATTACAGGGTGCTCCTACAGATGGTCAGTTATTCTCTGCTTAATTTGACTCTTGAACTTATTATCATCCATCATAGCCCATTTTTTAAACAATGTTAATTGTTCGATTAATTTCTTAATAGTGAAACAAAAATCCTTTATCCCTGGTTATCGCTAGTTCTGACTCATTGAGATTAAACATAACAAGTGTATGTCCAAACCTATCTTTGTCATCAACACCTTAAGTAAAATGGATACATCTTTCACTCCTCATTCCCAAGCTTATCTTTTTCCCCACATTAAAAATTCTCAGATATCCCAAACATTTCTCACAATGTGATAGGCTCAAAAAGTCAAGTGTTGTTCATTTGAAGAATCTCATCAGAACCACCAATAACACAGGTCAGTGACATGGGGACGAATCAGGGACCCTGTCTACATCAATGATACACTTTTAGAACAAGTGGCTTTTACAGACACTTGTGTTTTAAAATGTAGGTTTTATTATCATTCAAACATGGTAAGGCCAAGAGATCAGGAGATGATCACCATGGAAAAGATAGTTTGTTACTGAGTGCCTTAGAGGTGTGCCACGTCATGTCACGCAGGGCCACGTGTGAAAGCACCAGGGCCGGGGGGAAGCAGGAGTGAGGGGGAAACCTGGGAAAGAACATTAATTGTGGTTTCTATGGGAAAGAGAGATAAGGCTGGATAAGCAGACTTTGAATTGGTTTGTTTGTAGGGACTGTCTCTAGTTGCCTGGTACCTGGTCCTGGGGTGAGTAAGCGGGGGAGATAGTGATGCCTAGTGTGAGAGCCTAATACAGGAGGGGGTTGGAGCATAGGCTCTGGATTGGTTGGTTTGCATTTGAAAGGGGCACTCCCAGGCTAGACGTGACTATCTCTAGAAATTGGCTGATCTTGGGAGAGGCGGTCTTTAGTCTTTCTAGGATCAGCAAGTCCCCAAATATCAAAACACCAGAATAAAAAGACATGCTTAATACAAATTGATTTGTACATATTGACCCATGGGGGGAAATATCTGGTCCTAAACCTTATGTGTGAAGAATAGAGAAGGCTCTAGCTCGTTTGCTCAGTGGATAGAGCTTTGGCCTGCGGACTGAAGGGTCTGGGGTTCAATTCTGGTCAAGGGTACATGCTCAGATTGCGGGCTTGATCCCCAGTGTGGAGCATGCAGGAGGGTGTGAGGATTCTCTCTCATCATTGATGTTTCTATCTCTCTCTCCCTCTCCCTTCTCTGAAATCAATAAAAATATATATTTTTTTTAAAAATAGAGCAGTTTCTATTTATCGTGGAAGGCCATTTTATGAGCTATTCATCTGTTTTTCCCTATCTTCCCTCCTCTGGGTTCCAACTCACACCTTGGGCTCCTCATTACTTCAATTTTTTTACAAGGTAGAAAGCTAAGCCCCAGGTTTCCAAGGTCCCTGCTCCAGCAAAGATTACTCTGTCTCACACAGGGCACCAAAGAAGAGAGTTTTCTATCTTCAAGGTTTGGATCATGAATATGCAGTGATTCTGAGGACTAGAATACAGAAGCCTCCCATGGTGTGGAGGGGGGGGGGGAACCTCCATTCACTAATCCAATCAGCTCCTGTTTATTAAGCGTCTACTCTGGCCAGACATTGTGCCAATCATTAGTATATTAGTTTGCTAGGGCTGCTATAATAAATGCCACAACTGAGTAGCTTAATAGCAGGAAGTTATTGCCTCACATTTCTGGAGCTTAGAATCCAAGATCAAGGTATTGGCAGGGTTGGTTCCTTTTGAGAGCTTGAAGAAGCATCAGGTCCATGCCTCTCCCCTAGCCTTAGGGGTGTGCTCGCAATCTTTTGTATTCCTTGGTTTGTAGCAATATCACCCCAATCTCTGCCTTCATCTTCACGTGGTGTTCTCCCTGCATGCATGTCTGTGTCCAAATCTCCCCTTTTTATAAGGACACTTATCATACTGGATTAGGGCCCACCTTAATGACCTCATTTTAACTTGGTTACTACTGTAAAGGGCCTATCTCTAAGTAAGGTCACATTCTTAAGTATCAGGGATTAAGTTGCCAACATATGTTTTGGGGGGGACACAATTCAACTCATAAAAATGAGGGAGAAGGTAATGAACAAACAATTTCCTCCTCTTGTATAGTGTACAATCCAGTAATATTTTGTAGCTTTCCATCCATTCAATGAGATGAGAGCACGCCAAATTGATTTCAAGAAAATAAAGATATTCCTTGAACATCTATGTTTATGAACTGAGCATCAATCCACAAAACACACCACCTGTTCCTAATGCAATGGAGAAGGGTCAAAGCAACATCAGGACAGAGGGAAGAGATGAAGTCATTTGAAGAAAGCTACAAGAGGTAAGTGGATTAAGTGGGAATTCGGAGATTCCAATATAGCTAGCCAATCCCAAATACCCCCTCCCTGTTCCGGGCACTTTCCCAGAGATCAAACATGAACTAAGAGGATGGAGAGGGAATTAACAATTCCTTTACAGCTCCAAGTGGCAGCGAAAGGGATTTATCAAATGTCAGAGTTTTATCGGAGCTGTGATCCATACTGAGCTACCACTTAGTATCCACAATAATACTTTCTTAACAACTTTCTCCTCAGTACTTTCCATCCTCACCACATCTTACAAAGTTGTGCAGATAGATATCTAACATGCTCAGGTAAAATGCCATTTGGATTCTCCTCTTTGGAAAGAAAAAACATTATTTTTAAGATGGGGTGGAGCTGACTGATGGGTAGGAGTAGGTGGGTGGGGAAAGCAAAGTCAAGAAAAACTTTCCCAAAATAAATACTAATTCTCATGATGCAGAAATTTCCCCTCCTCAAATCCCACATCCATATTATCGGTCCAGGAATTCTTGTTCATTACATGGTGAAATTCCCTGTGCATGTGCGAGGCAAGATAAAAACATGACATTCATGGAAACTGCTGATTTTTGTGTGTCTTGTGCTTAAAACAATCGCATCCTAAGATGTTCCTCGTCTTGAAAGAAAGTTATAAAAATGTGAGCTATTAAAATAATCCCTTGGCACACATCTTAATTCTATATCATCCAACTAAAAGAAAATCTTTAACTTTATTATTTTTGTATTAAAACTAATAATTTCAGGCTACTAAGGGGGAGAAGTGTTCTCTCCCCTAAGGTCTCTGTCTCTTGAGTTCTTCTTTCTGAAACACCGTTCCTCCCTGAAATAAGGAATTAAATTCTTAAAAGGAATTTTATCTTAACTTGTGGAAACTCAACTCTCAGATGGTTAAATGGCACTATTCTAGAAGAAACACTCATCTATTTCCTAGCAAAATTTAAATCTCTTATCCAGACAGGTTCAAGGTAGCAGTCATATCGCTCTTTCTAATTCACATTCCAGAGAGGAGTCCCAGATGCCACTTAGATAGTTCCATCCAACTTCAAGCTTTCACCTCTCACACATCTCCCTTCTCCTCAACAACAATGAATGCCTGCCCAAGTGCCCTCAGTGGACTGTGCAGCAAACAGCGCTTTAAAAATAGACTCTTCCAAGAAAGAGCCCAGACATTTGTTCAAAACAACCAGTAATTTTTTTTTCACACTAATTTTTCACATAGATTGTATCAGCCATTTTTTCTGCTTGTCCCCAAAGGTCAGGGATAATTTCCAAAAGGCAAGGCATTGTGGTCAAATGTAAAAGAAAAATCTCAGAGGTAAAGCGGAAGGGAGAACTGAGCTCAAGCCTCACATCTTGGAGTTATGTCTGTTTCCCTCATCCATTCAATAAATATTGAGTGCGTACTATGTGCTAGGCATATGTCAGGTCCTGAGGATAAAAACATGCTCAACATGGTTCCTTCCCTTGAAGTCTTCATAGTGTAGCAAGGCAGGCAGACCAGCAAACAAATGCAGTCACACATGTTGGAAGAGGTATTCGGAGAGAGGACTCTGGGAACTATAAAGGTGTGATTACATCTATTTGAAGAGAGAGTGGGGAAAACTAGAGAAATGGTGCCATTTGTATTGAGCCCTGAAGAATGACAAGATGTTTATCAGAAGAAAGAGTATTCCTAACAGTGGAAGAAGCATCAGAAAGAGACAGAGTCTAGAATATGGAACAACTGGCAGCTTACATTCCAGACATTACCTATCCCCAGACATGTTTGGTTTGGCTTACACTTATTTAGTAAATTCCATACAAAATCAGAATCTCCAGATTCTTTTATAAAAAATAGATCTGGAAACATTGTTTCCAAATTCTAATATGGAAAAATTGACTAGTGCCCAGTCAAAGCTGTCCCTTTTAGGCAATTCATGTTTTCTTTCATTTTCCTCTTTACTCATTTCCTACTAGCCTGACTCCTTAGACAACTGAGTACATGGTGAGCAATGATGGGAGATGAGTAGAGAAGTCAAAAGTAGGCTGGTTATAAAGACTCTGAAATGCGTACCTGAGAAGCTTATTTTTAGCTCAATGTTTTGATAACCATGACCTCACAGAACTGGCCATCCACAAACAGGATCAAATCTTTTTTAAAACATTGGGTCTAACTGCCACCCATCTAAATTGCTGTGGGGGGGTGGGGAGGGGATACTTGTTATTTATAATCACAACTACCTGCTCAGGAAGACAGTTTCTATTAAATAGAAAACCCTCAGTTCTGTTGAGACTTAATAGTTTAGGTTTACAAATTCTGGAGAAGAATTCTGAGTTTCCAAGACTCCTCAAGAGGAAGGAGTGCCTCAGGTAAGAAGGGAGGCAACACCAAGAAGGAAGACAATGAGATCATGAAGCTTGGGACTGATGGGCCAAAGGATCAACAAGAAAATCTCAGCCCCACGATGTTCCAAAGGAGTTTAAGAACAGGGATGACAAAGGTATGGTTTTAGGTTGTCTGCTGCTCAATGAACAACATGGTACCCCACCCCACAGTGACTCCTGATTTTCAGTAAAATCAACCTCAAAATGGTTTGTGTGACCTTGAGGATTTAAATACCCAGAAACTTACAGAAATCTTTAGGAGAGGTTTAGACTTTCACAGGGCATGGAATTGTGTGCTTAAACTAGATCTCACAGGACAGGAAAGCCCTGGCTAGCATTATGTTTACACTAGACTTTAATCACTGACAAAATAATATTTCAAAAAATTATTTATTAAATTATTTCATGACTAATCTTAGTATTTGATAGTAGTGTATTCTTCTTCCCCCCCTCCCCATAATGAGCAACATGACTCCCAAGAGCTCTGACATTTGAACGCATTTGATGAGCACAAAGCTGGGCAAGACTTCCTGAGGCTCTCCAGTTCTCTACTTGGGAAGTGGTCCATGGAACTTAACCTGGGAGAAACCAGAAGGTATTTTCTCCAAGTCCCCACCTGCCTCCTGGGACGATAGTGTCCTTATAGGCAAAGACCCCGGCAAGGCCTATGCCAGCTCACCTGATTGCCCTTTGTTAATGAACACAACTGGACCTGCATTGGATTTGAATTGCAAAGTCTCACCAGCTGGTGAAACAGCTTTGGTCTATAATTCACCTCCTGGCTCCTGGTCCTTATGCCTGATAGATGCAAATCCCCAAGATTCCCATTTCAAATGGTGCCTATAGGAAAGCTTGGGTCTCACAGTAAATCATCAACTCATAATTCTGCCTTCAGCTGGAATGAAATGTGTCCCTTGGATTGCCCAGTCTGGAGACTCTTGCCAAGACAACAAAGGCCTGCCAGGTGGTTGAGGCTCAGCAAGCATCTGCTTGGCTTCGTGTTAGACCCAAATGACCACTGGGATGCATGTATTCCATGTGTTGTCAGAATCAGCAGCAAAAAATGACCCCAACATCTGCCTTTAAAAGTAAGCTGTATGTTGTAATTCATTTCTAAATAAATAATCCCCACACATCCACTATGTCTCTGGGCACAGGATCTCATATCCCTTTTGAAAGGGCATAGATAATTGCAAAAGCAAATATGAGGTGAAGATGGCCAAGTTAGGTGTCAAATCAAATTAACATATGCTGATTGTCACCCACTCTAATAATAGTGACTAGCCATTGTAGAGTTCTTTACATCTTACAATGTCTTTCATATAGATTCTTCATTTGAGCATCACAACAGCCCGCTATAGGAAAAACAGGTATTAGAGAAATCACCAATATTTGCAAGTGGTATTTTCAAAATTCAACTATAGATACAATTCCCCACCATAAAATTAAGTAAAGTATAACTGAGAAATTGAAGGAATTCCTTCCGATCTTAAGAGATTTAAGACTAAGGTGATTCATAAAGCTATTAAAATAAATTTTACCACTAAAATAAATTATATGTCAAATTACATTATTACTATATTAATATTACCCTTTTTAAAAAATGTGTTTTTATTGATTTTAGATAGAGAAAGGGAGAGAAACATTGATGTGAAAGCACAACATTGATCAGCTACCTCCTGCAAGTCGTCTACTGGGAATTGGGACCCCGCAAACCTGGGCGTGTGCCCTGACTGGGAATCGAACCAGCAGCCTCTTGGTGCATGAAACAACACTCAACCAACTGAACCACACTAGCCAGGGCAATATTACCCCCTTTTTTTACATGTGTCAGCAGTGCCAAAACAATGCTTCTTAAAAGCTATACACTAAATGTCACACCTAATAAGTTTCAAATAAATGTTATACTAGAATAAATTAAAGGAGAAACATTTACAGCTTTACTAATAGCTATCAAAAAGACATTTACAATAATAACTCTAATATCTGAATAGAAGAAAACCATGTATACCTGATAAAGAGATTTAGATAACGAGTATAAATATTAGGGGGAAAGAAACAAAATCATCTTTATATTTTAAATAACATAATTGCATATCTAGAAAATCCAAAAACTACTTTTCAAAAATCCATTCAAATTAAAAAGGTAATTTAATTAGATAGCTGCACGGATGATAATTATGCAAAAATCTACATTTTAAAATATTATCTCAGTAAAAAGTAAAATGAAAAAAAATATCATTCATTACAGTAATCTATATATATAAAAAGGCAGTGACTGTGACAACCAAAACAACCGGTCTACCGAATAGCAGGCTGCGTGGGGTGACCAGGCTGGCAGGGGGATCAGTGAGGGGTGACCAAACAACCGAACAGCAGGCTGCGGGGGCGACCAGGCTGACAGAGGGGGCAGTGAGGGGTGACCAGGCTGGTGTGGGGGGGCAGTTGGGGGTTACCAGGCTGGTGGGGGGCAGTTGGGGGAGACCAGGCTGGCAGGGGGAGCAGCTGGGGGCAAACAGGCCATTGGGGGGGGTTATTGGGGGTGACCAGGCTGTCAGGGGAGCAGTGAGGGGCAACCAGGCCGGCAGGAGGGGGGCAGTTAGAGGTGACCAGGCCAGCAGGGGGAGCAGGTGGGGGTGAGCAGGCTATTGGGGGGGCCATTGGGGGTGACCAGGCTGTCAGGGGAGCAGTGAGGGGCAACCAGGCCGGTAGGGGGGGGGGCAGTTAGGGGTGACCAGGCCGGCAGGGGGAGCAGTTGGGGGCAACCAGGCCATTGGGGATCTATTGGGGGTGACCAGACTGTGAGGGGAGCAGTGAGGGGTGACCAGGCCGGCGGGGGGGGGGGGGGCAGTTGGGGGTGACCAGGCCATTGGGGGGGCCATTGGGGGTGACCAGGCTGTCAGGGGAGCAGTGAGAGGCAACCAGGCCGGCAAGGGGGGGGGCAGTTAGGGGTGACCAGGCCGGCAGGGGGGGCCGGTTAGGGCAATCAGGCCTGCAGGCAGAGACAGTTAGGGGTGATCAGGCTAGCGGGGGGGGGGGGGCAGTTAGGGGCTATCAGGCCGGCAGGCAGGTGAGCAGTTAGGAGCCAGCGGTCCAGGATTGTGAGAGGGATGTCCAACTGCCGGTTTAGGCCTGATCCCCGGGATTGGGCCTAAACCGGCAGTCAGACATTCCCTGAGGGGTCCCAGATTGGAGAGGGTGCAGGCTGGGTTGAGGGGACCCCCCCCATGCATGAATTTCATGCACCGGGCCTCTAGTCTATATATAAAAAGCCAGTGTTCATGACAACCAGGACGACCAAACAACCAGTCACCATGAGGTGCATTGAGCACCTCTTGGTCCCTCCCCCACAGCCCACAGGCTCATATCACAGCAAGGCAGGCATCAGGCGGGCAGGGCAGTGAGCGTGGTGGGCGGGTGGGCGGGGCTGCGAGCAGCGGCAGGCTACCGAGCGAGATTTCGCGTGCTGGGCCTCTAGTAAATACTACAAAATTCTAGTGAACAAATTTAACAATAAAAATCAGAATCCATATGTACAAAATCATAAATTCTTACTAATAAGAAACAAAAATAAAAAGATTCAATGCATTACATTACTGGAGGAAAAAGGAGAAAAAGAAACAGTAGAAAACATAGTAAAATGATTCAAAAATAAGTTTATGCATACTGATAATTTGTAACAGATATGTAAAGATAGAGGCACAAGTCAGGTTTGATACAAATTTAAACATATAATGTTTTTTAAAAGAGCCTTAAAACAAACTGACAGTTAAAAATAAAAAAGTGAAAAGAGCTGCTCTAGATAAATGCTAACAAAAAGATTTATTTTTTAGTATGTCGAAATAGTAATCAGACAAAATGAAATTCAAGAAAATTATAATATGGACTATTTAGTGTTTGTTTTTTTCATTATAAATCCACTTGGAAGATTTCATAGTCATCTACTTTTATGTACCTAACAATGTAGCTTTGAAATATAAAGCAAAATCAGAGTTCCAAGGAGAAACTGAAAAAGCCACAGTGGACAAAAATCACACAGAGCTCAGATCCCAGAAGATCAAACAGGTGTTTTTTTTTTTTTTTTTTTCTCTAGAAAATTTAGGGAAGATTTTAATAACACAGTTAACAAGTTTGATCTCAAGAGATAAATATTTAACTCTGTACCCAATAAACAAAGAATGCACATTATTTCCAAACACATGGAACATTCATAAAAATTGACTCTGTATTGAATTACAAAGAAACTCTCAATAAAATCCCAAAAGAAGTTACTCACCACAATGGAAAAATTTAGAAATAAAGCAACAAAATAAAGATCCCCAAGCACCATGAAAAAAATAAATAAATAAATAAAAGATTAAAGCACCTAGAAAATTTTAAATAAACTTCTAAGTAATTCCTGGATGAAAGAGGAAGTCGGAACTTAAATTACAAACGACTTAGAAACAAAAATCATGTGAACACTCAACACCAACACTTACGGGACGCAAGCAAGTGGAACTCTGTGGCATATATATGTTTTAGAAAATAAGACTAAACATTCGGCTCAAGAAATTAAAATAAGATCAACAAAAATAAAATTGAGACTGCCCTCTCCATGGGATCTTCCCTCCAACACCTCTTCCCCTCCTCTCCCTCTCCCCCTCCCAACAATCATGAGTAAAGGTCACCTCTTCCTCTTCCGGGGTCACCTCTTCCTCTTCCGGTGCCACCAGAGCCAACCGTCACTGCCAGCAGCGTAACACCTGAGAACCCGTCTCCGGCCATACTGGTAGGGTCCCCCAGAGACATTTCGAGGTCCCCACCGCTGACTCAGCTTTCAGCTGCCCTCATCCACCGCCATGGGAATGATCCGCCCCCGGAGAAGCCACCGCCTTCGCCCGCGCCGCTGCCCACCCCGCAGCCCGCCCCTCAGCCCTCGCCATGAGGCTCTGATGACCTTCTTGGCCGGAGGGCCACCCCCGGAAAACCTGTTACCTATGCTGGCGGCCATTGCCCCTGCGCCTCCGCCCATGCTTCTTGCGCCTCCAGTGGTGGTGCCGAGGCCCATCTCCCAAGTGCGCCAGAATTACCACAACAACTGCGAGGCCTCTATCAACCACCAGATCCACTTGGAGCTGCACGCTTCCTACGTGTACCTGTCCATTGCCTTCTATTTCGACCGCCAGGACCAGGCCCTGCAGCACTTCGCTACCTTCTTCCTGTGGCAGTCGAGGGAGGAGTGGAAGCACGCCCAGACGCTGATGAAGCTGCAGAACCGGCGAGGGGGTCGGATCCGCCTGCGAGATATCAGGGGGCCTGACCACAACCAGTGGGAGAGCGGCCTGAAAGCCATGAAAAGCGCCTTGCAAATGGCGAGGATGGTGAACCAGAGCCTGCGCAACCTGCACCAGCTGGCCACCAACAAGAACGACGCCCACCTGCGCGATTTCCTGGCGCATCACTTCCTGCGCCAGGATGTGCAGTTCATCTACAACCTGGGAGCCAGTATCAGCGAGCTGCGCAAGCTGGGAGCCCCGACGTCCAGCCTGGCAGAGTACCTCTTTGACAAGCTCACTCTGGGTGCCAGCAAGAAGAACTGAGCCTGGACTGCCTTCCTGATAGCCACGGGTGACTTCCCCTGGTCACCGTGCCCAGCATGCCTGTTGCCATATTGCCCTTGCAGAACGTTCAGTTAAGTTTTTATGTTCAAGTTTTACCATTTCTTCAAATACAGTTATTGGTTCTTAAATTTAAAAAAATAAATAAATAAAATTGAAAGAAATAATGTAGACAAAAGCGCAATTAGTCAAAATTAAGTAGAGTTGATCAATAAGCAAAAAGCTGCCTTTTAAAAACCAACTATAAAGTGAACAAACTTCTGACAGGTTGGATTCTGGGAGGTGGTGAGGTAAGGAGAGCTACAAATGTCAGCAGTTAGTAGGAGAATTTAACTACATATACCTCTGCGCTGTCATTTTATCCATTTCTCCCAGGGACTCTCACCTCTGCCCTTCACTATTGCATTAGTCTTCTAACCAAGCTCCCTGCTCTGCTCTTGCTCCCGGCAGACTATTCTCCCCGCAGGGCCAAGACCCAACCTTTCACAACCCAAGCCATGCATGCCTTTCCTCTGCTCAAATCTTTCTAGTGGCTTCCCATCTCCTTGAGAGTGAAAATCCAAAATATACAAGGAACTATAGGATCTGCCTTTCTCCCGCCTCTTACCTTCTCTCCTGCCACTCACCACCTTCTCCACCACCCCCCACCCCAACCCCCAATGCCTACACACTGGGCTCACCCATCTTAACTAAAATGACTTCCTTCCTGCTCCTTCCCAACTATGTGCCTGCTCAGGGCCTTTTATCTTACAGTTCCCTGTCGTGCAATGCTCTTCCCCAAATGTCCACATGACTGACACCCACTCTTCCTCCGGGCTTCAGGAGACGCCTTCCCTGCCACCCTCTACAAGAGGAACCACCTCCACCTCCCTCTATCCCCCTTACTCTGCTTCATAATTCTTCATGACATTTGTTGTATATTAATTGGTGTGTGGTAAAGAAATAACCTCACCCAAAGAGAGGTCTGGATTTTGTCCTTGGCTACTGAGATGATCTCCCGGCCCCTGGAATGTCCTTCCTGATGGAAGTATCTTTGCCTGCAGGCTTTGGTCACTAGGCAGTCTAACCATATGATTGATGCTGGGGGCTTTGGGCTATGCCGAATCAGGCTGACTTCTGAAGGGACTGGAGACTAAAGGTATTAGACCAGCCTCCCAGAGGGGCTGGAGACTTAAGTCAGCTAGGCGACAGTATGTGATTGAGCCCAGTAAGCACAGGACACCAACAGCTTAGGTGAGCTTTCGTGATTGTCATCATACATGCGTACTGTCATACACCATGGTCAGGGGGAGATAATGCCACCATGATGCCGAGGGGAGAGGCAATGGAAACTTCCCATTTAGACCTCTCTAAGACTGTACCCTGTGCATCTCTTCCTTTGTCTGGTCCTGGTCTTTTCCTATAATAAACCATAGCCATGGGTATAATAGCCTTTAGCTTCTAGCAAATTATCAAATCTGAGAGTGGTTTTGAGTGTACCCCAAACTTACAATTGGAGTCAGAAGTGAAGGCAGTCTTCTGGGAACTGTTCCCTCAGACCTTGGCGGTTAGTTAACTCAGGGTAATGGGTTATTGTCTTTCCCCCACCTCCACCCCAATTAGTTCATCCGCTTCACAAGGTTTGGTTCACTGCTATATACCTAGAGCATAGAACTATATCTTATACAAAGAACCAGCATAATACATTTTTATTGGATTAATTAATCCAAAAAGATAAAACACTTTCAAGGACAAAAGTTGCCTTGAATTTTGCAGCAATACATGCTAGAAGACAATAAAATGCTATTTATCAGCTTTCAGGGAAAAAAATTAAAAACTATTACCCAAGAATCATATAACCCCCCAATGTCTTATTCCTAAGTGAAAATGCAAAAAAAAAAAAACCCACAAAAAACCACATAGCCAAAGATGCAAGATTGCAAAAGAATAGCAACTTATACCTTTCCTGGATAAAGAAGACACTTTTCAAAGACATTTACCAAAACACTGAAGGATGAACCAAACACAAAAGAGAAAATCTACCTAATAAAAGAGTAACATGCTAATTGACTGTACCTTCGAAACGCCCGCCAGCCAATCAGGAGTATGCAAATTAACCCAACAAAGATGCCAGGTTAATTTGCATATGCAGCCGAGTGGCTGGGGGTGGGGCAGGACACAGGCATTCCGCACCACCCCAGCCACTCTGGGCCTCTGGGAAGCGTGGGAAGGCGGGAAGGCAGCTCCAGCCAGAGCAAAGGCGGTGCCAGCAGCCAGGGAAAGGAAGGCGCATTCTTGCACGAATCTTCGTGCACCGGGCTTCTAGTAATAATAATAGTTAATAGTGCTTGCTATATGCTGGACACTCTCCTGAGTGTTCATTTAAATCTTGTGCAAACCAATGAAATAGCTGCCATTATTATTCCTCATTTCCAGTGAGGCAGGTGAGACATAGAGAAGTCCACTTTCCTGCTAAGAATCATACAGCCAGTAAAAGGTGGCCCCAGGATTTGAACCCCAGCATTCTGGCTCCAAATCTCACACTCTCAGCCTTTATACTACACTGCCTTCAATAAACCCTGAAACATAATCACAAATGTTAACTGATTAATCTAAATAATTACTGCACTTATTACAAAATTGAACACTAAAAAGAAGTTCTATTTTAAATAATACCCCCCAAAAAATTAATGAAGTTTAAAGTAGAGAATATATCTTTAAAGCAAAGATACTAAGCTCATCATCTACAAATAAGAATCAAAGTTAATGGCTTTAATTTTGATATTATTAATTAGATAAATATAGGCATAAAATGTTCTTTTTAAAAGTTGTAATGTAACCTACCACTCATAAAATATTTAAAAGAATATCTTTGATTCAAATCTAATTTCCATGAAAACCTAGCTAGTTAGTTGGCAGAGCAGTAGTATTAAAAAAAACACATACCCTTTTTCAGAAAAAGCCCTTTGGCCCAGGACACCTGGAACATGGGGACCAACCAGCCTGCCCTGCCTGTCCCCTGCCTTGGCCTCCGGGGAAGCAGAAAAAACATTAAAATAAATCACTTGGAGC
Organism: Cnephaeus nilssonii; assembly: GCF_951640355.1. NCBI lineage: Eukaryota > Metazoa > Chordata > Mammalia > Chiroptera > Vespertilionidae > Cnephaeus > Cnephaeus nilssonii. The sequence goes on along the minus strand of NC_137085.1, from coordinate 39,930,769 downwards.
TCCAATCCAAAATGGTGACCTAGGAGTCTCCTGCCCTGCTGTCCTCCCGTGGACATATCAAATGCACACAATTCCTTCTGAGAGACATCTAGAACGGAGCTGAGTGACACCTGCACACCAGACAAATGAGAAAATAGCCACAAGCAGGGGTTGACTGCCATCCTCCCCAGAGCCCAGGGGAGCCAGCGGTGCCTCCTTTGTCTTCTCTCCCAGCCCCTCCAAATCACCAGTGCCACCTGGAAGGAGCTTGAACATACATCTGTGCCCAGTCTTTGCAGCTGGGCTAGGCGCTGGGCTCTCCTGGCTTTGAGAACCAATGGGGTTTGCATTCATGAGTCCCACAGGACTGTGGCAAACAAAGAAGCAGTTCTTAGGGTGCAGGATCCCCCTCTCCCCCCTACAGCTATAAACCCAGGCCAAGCACAGACAGAGTAGGCAAAAACACTCATCTCACAGTTTCTCCTGGGAAGGGGCTTACCTGAGTACTTTCCCTGCTATTGCGTGAGGGTCCAGCTTCCAACCAGCCAGCATCTGCGATCCTCCCCTTCAGGACACTGGCAGCTCTGACACACCCTCACCTACTGGGAGGCACCAGAACAAATGTGGCTTGGACAATCACAAAGCTTTGAGAGCCAAGAGCTCAGGCCAGACTGATTGATGAGGTTCATCTCCTCCGTGAGGTCATCTGCTTTATCTAATGCATAGAAACCAACTTGCCTAAAGGTCATGATGTTTATTTTCTGTTTGCTCATCATCGTTCCCAACTGAATGAATGAGCTGGAGCATGAGAATGAACAATTACAAAGCACCTACTGTGTGTCAGACTGTTGCTAGTTACTTAATGTGAATTGTCTTAATCTATGTGACAGCCCCAGGAGGTAGATATTATTAGCTCTACTTTACAGATGAAGAAACCAAGAGACTCAGAAAATAAGAGTAAATTTTCTAAGGCCACGCAGCTGGTAACCATCACAACTAGGATTCAAATACAGACCAATCTGGCTTTCACTGTCTGCTCTTTCCAAAACACCTGTCACATTTTTGAAGGACATAAAAACATGTGGCATTTCTAAAATGTATTGTTTCATTCAAATTGCCTGCAGGAGTTAGGGAGACCAATACAAATGTGATTGTAATAGACCAGGTGAGCAGTGATGGTACTGGAGATGGTGAGAGTGATCGTGTTCTGAATACATTTTGTAGGCAGGCCTGAGAGGACTTGTGAATAAACTGGATATGGAGTCAAATAAGAGGAATCCAAATGATTCCAAATTTTTGGCCTTAGCAATAAAAAGGATGGGTAGCATTGATTGATATGGGAGACTGTGGGAGAAGTAGATTTGGGGGACATCAGAAGCATAGTTATTTTTTAAAATATACTTTTATTGATTTCAGAGAGGAAAAGGAGGGGAGAGGGAGATAGAAACATCAATGATAAAAGAGAATCATTGTTTGGCTGCCTCCTGCACACCCACAACTAGGCATGTGCCCTTGATCGGAATCAAATCTGGGACCCTTCAGTCTGCAGGCCAATGCTCTATCCACTGAGCCAAACCAGCTAGGGAAGAAGCATAGGTATTAAATTGTCTGATATGTCTGCTTGACTTTAAGTCTATCTGTCAATGTCCAGCAAGCATGTGAACATTCCAGAGAGTTTTCTGTTTAAATGTGTGTGTGTGCTCATTTTCCATACTGTTCTAACAACATTTAAATTTGCTTAAAGATGGCAAAATGAATGAATGAAGCAATCAATCAGTGTATATTTACAGACTGAGATGCCTGGATAAGTTTTAATAATAGGGGGTCTCTAAGTGGTAACATAGTGGGTGAATTGTACCTTCTTTTGGGTTCTTCACTGATTTTTTATAGTGAGCACTCATTGCATTGCTCTTCCAAATGCGATAGCAGTATTTTGAAAGGATGTCAGAGGAAATTCATTTTACATATAAAGCCTGAAAGTGAACGTGTGCTCTGACATAGAAAGTGTACAATAACAAAACGTTAGCGCCTGTCTTCAGTTTCACACAAAGAGCTGAAGTGAATACATACTGACATTAGGTTTGAGCATTACAAGTCACTCGCTCTCTGGTTATGCCTGGACCAGATGCCCTTTGTTGACGATACTCGTTGAGCCTGAACCTGTCTGCAACCCGGTGCATATGTGTGTTATGTGAGTGTATATGTGTGTCTGCAACCTGCATCCGGGCTTGACAGGTGCCTCCTGCACCCGTGCTATGAGAATCCAATGGGAGGGGGGAAAATTGGGACACTGCCTAGTTCCATCGTGTTAAATGAAAATAACATTCAGAGCTGAGTTAATCTGATTGCATGGGATCTATTTTCCCCCTTGCTGCAAATCAGAGCCGTTTTCAGCTAACAAGGATGGGTGCCCTACTTGAATGGGCAGCGGGCACTGCTGCTAGTCAGAGCGGCACTTAGCATGGCATTGCCATCATTACATCCCCAGGTTCAAGGCAATGAAACTCCAGGAGTGGCAAAGTCAAATCAGTTCAATTGTCTGATTGTTCATACTCATAAAGTGGGGAAGCTGGCAGGGGTCCGGCATACAACTTAGAGTTGTGCAGTGAAGCTCCTTTAAGGTAATTCATTGCCCTCTGCAGAAACTTAAATCAGAGGGGCCAGCATGGTCACAGTAAATGCAGCTCCCCACACTGCTTGAGAGCAATAGTGCAGACAGCCGGCTGCTATGCCAGATGTCAAAGGTGCACTTGTGTGTGATCTGCCCCATTCCCGAGAAGTACAATGGATGGGCCTTTAAGCACCGCCATAAAAAACGATGGTGATTAACAAAGCAGCACAACTTAATAAACCAAGTTGACTCCCGCTTCCTTCTCCTAGGCATTTTCACTGTCCACAAAGCAGTTCTTTTACTTAGCAGCAGGGACATGTAAAATGTTAATCATCAATCTGTGTGCCATTAAAGAAGTTGCTTTCCCTTTCTCAACTTGAAAACCAAGGGGGCAAGATAATAGGTTTGGTTAACAGAGCCGTGCACATAATGGAAATGTGCGGAGGAAAGCTTTGATAGAGTCAGCGTGGGAGCCCTGAACACTAATCCATCCTGCTCTCGGGACTGCGAGTTCAAATCCTAGCTGGGGCTGGGAGGCTTGGGGTGGAGGCTGGGGTGAGTGTCTTGATCTGGCTGAGCCAGTGGGAGGTCACTCTGCCTGAGTGGGGCCAAAATAAGGTGAGAAGGGCTGGCAGCTTTCCCTGTCAGAAGAGAGGGACCAGTGCGAAAGGTACTGCCTGATCTTACCTAGTCGTCTTCTTCCCAGAGAAAAGGACCAAGGCAGCTTTCTCAGGCAGGCCAGTGGCCATGAGGGGAGCCCCGGGCCCCCTCTTTTGCCCAGAGACAAATCCAGTTTTTAGCTAACTTAGCTAATGAAACACTTTCTCTGCACAAGTCAAAACAAAGGTATGTCACTCAGAGATACATAATTTATATTTTTACTCAGGATTCAGGAATTGCTTTGGGCAGGGGCAGGAGTCAGAGACACACAGATCAGGCACATGGCCCACAAATATTTGATATGGTCAATCCATTAATATCCATCGGCAGGCACAGAAACACTCCTGGAGGACAGTGTCAAGTTAGGACATTGTGAATTGTCCATGGTTAGGGAATTTGATGCTAAAATTAGGAACAATTCTTGCTGCATCTCTTTTCACTCTTTAAAAAAAAAACACACACAAAACAAAAACAAAAAACTAAGGTCTAGTCTTGCCTTGGTTAAAAAAAAAAAAAAAAAAACTTAGACTGTGCCATGGCCAGAGCAAGTATGAAGAAATGCCCCCACTCCTACCTACAGCGAGTGTGTGCCTGACGACCCCAGTGAAGCAAGGCCAATGGTGGATGGCACTTTGAGAAACTGACTGGTCAGCTGAAATTCTATTTCCCTGCTAGAACCTTTAACCTTCAGTTTTCATTGCTTCCTCTAAAAATTAAATGGGGGGGCAAGGACCATTTTCCAAAATCATGCATGCTTACATTTTTCATGTTTTCGCTCAGCATGCTTCTCCTAAGACCCCAAGTTCAGACCCTCAGGTCCAATAAAAATTGGTCTCTTACTAACCTGGGTGGTCCATTTGATCTGGGAGAAATCAACCAGGCTCAAAAATGCGGACTCTGGCCAAAGAACTATTTGGCAGTTTATATTGGGATCATGATTTTTATTGTTTTATGAGATTTCCTGGAGCAAGAACATGAACTTATGAGAGCTAGGCCGAGTCAACAAAAGTGGGCTTCCTTTCTCTCCCCACAGCTCACTTCAACCCACTAGATGGTTATCACGGAACAGATGTTGGTCAAGTGAGCCTAAACACTTTCTTCAACACCTTTTATTCATCAAGGTGACCATTCCATTCTCCAACCTTCAGCCCCCAACCTCTCCTCCACAGAGCAAGCACAGCAGTCTGTCTGCAGCACTTGAAACACACTCCAGTCAAGCCAAACCTTACTCGCTCCTGTTAACTGGCAAATCCTCTGCTAGAAATGCCCTTCCCCATCCTCTATCCCAAAGCCTTCTCATTCCCTATGACTCCACATCAGCCTGAGCTCCTCCAGGAAGCCTCCTCTCGCCACACACATTAAGTGCCCTCAAGAGCACCTCTGCATGTCCCTTCTGCACATGCCACCTTGTGCTATAACAACTGATTTGGGTCTGTGGGTCCCCCTGCACACACCTGGCAGAGCGCCTTGCCTCAGTAAAACCATCATTGTTGCCTGTTCCAGACATCCTATACAGGGTAGGCGTGGGGAGGGAGCTGTCTGATTGAAAGAGAGGACTAGGGATATTTTCTTGCTTGTATACGAAGGACATTTTTTTTATATAGGTTTTATGTTATATATCAACTAGTGGCCTGGTGCATGAAATTTGTGCACATTAAAAGGGGATTAATTAGAGGAAATAATTTAATATTGCTATTTGCCCTTTCTCTATAATAGAAGTGTCAGAGATGAAAGAAAATTAGTAAAATGTATATGAAAACCTTCCTCCTGTCAGAGTCTGGGGCGCACCACGGGACCCAGAGTCAAGTCCCCGACCACCCACATGTGCCTCAAAATCGCATAAGACCCAGACCCGGCCGCGCCCCTCCCCCCCCAATTGGGCTAGATCCAGACCCAGCCAGTCCCACCCTTGTCAAGCCCCGCCGGGCAGGAGACATAGCCTCAGGTCCCCTGGCCTGGCGCCAGGACGGGGGGGCGTGGCCTGAGGTCCCCCAGCCCATACCAGGGAGGGGGGTGTGTCTTGAGGTCCCCCGTCTAGCCCTGCTGGGTGGGAGCATGGCCTGAGGTCCTCCATCAAGCCCTGCCAGGCAGGGGGGGGGGTGCAGCCTCTAGTCCCCTGGCCCAGCACCAGGAGGGGGGTGCAGCCTCAGGTCCCCCGTCAAGCTCCGCTGGGCGAGGGGTGTGGTCTGAGGTCCCCCGGCCTGGTGCCAGGGTAGGGGGCACAGCCTGAAGTCCTCTGTCAAGCCCCACCTGGTGGGGGGCGCGGCCTGAGGTCCCCCAGCCTGGCGCTGGGGCTGGGGGGAGCATCCTGAGGTCCCCTAGCCCAGCACCAGGATGGGAAGTGCACCTTGAGGTCCCCCATCAAGCCCCGCTGGGGGGTGGGGGGGCATGGCCTCAGGTCCCCCAGCCTGACGCCAGGGCAGGGGACACGGCCTGAGGTCCCCTGTCAAGCCCCATGGGGGCAGGGGCGGGCATAGCCTCAGGTCCCTGCTGATTGCTCATTAAGGCTCCTTATGGGAACTTGGCCTCAGCTGTGAGTGCAGCCATCTTTGTGACTGAGTGATGGTCCATTAGGATATTCCCTCCTTATTAGATAGGATAAAATGGCATTATTTGCCAAAACATACTTAACCTAAGATTGAGGCCCAGCCAGTGACCTATGAGCCAGAAAGTCACGGTTAGATTTTCGGTTGGGGCACATGCCTGGGTTGCGGGCTCAATCCCCAGCAGGGGCATGCAGGGGGCAGCCAATCAATGATTCTCTCTCATCACTGATGTTTCTACCTCTCTCTCCCTCTCTCTTCCTCTCTGAAATCAATAAAAAAAAATTTTTTTTTAAAAAAAGATTGAGGAAACTTCCATCAGCTACATCAAAGACAATGATGATGATACGAAGTGAATTTGGAACAGGTTGATGGTAGGAGCAATTAAAGTCCTCCAAAACCCTTAGGGCCACCTCTACTGGTTGTAATCACTCAACAAACTGCAAATTCCCTATGGGCTGGTCCTACATCATATTATGTTATACTTCTAAGATCAAGCAGTTTATACTCAACAAATGTTTTCTGAATTATTTTTAAAACAGTTCCTCACCTCCCTAGCTTGCATAATAAAACTTAAGTTCTAAGAGTTATGTGAAAGGCTTTTAACAAATTTACCCAGTCTTCCCTTCTTTATTTCTTGCTGCCTCCTGCCTTAGCCTCTCAATATGTGTCCTAGGAACTAGCCACACAACTACTCCCCAGTCCCCAAACTTCACTCCCAGCTGCTATTCCCTCCACGAGGTAAATTCCTTTTTGTCATTCTGTGTGAAGCTTTTCCTTCCCTCTTGAGAAAGGGACTACCTCCTTCCCTGAACTTCAAAAGCATTTTTGCAAATGCCTCAATTGTAGCTTTTGGGGCAATCAGGTTGTTTTACATGCCTGTCTTCCCAGGACCTGTGAGTACCCACCTTGCTAATCTTGACACTGTGCATGGCAAATGCTAGGCACTTAAATCTTAGTTAAATTAATACATCAATGAATGAATCAATAAAGTAATTGTGCAGCCTCTGGGGGGTTGGGGGGAGTACAAAAAGATCACATGTTCTGTCTAGTCTGCCTATGCTCTGTCGGCCATGATTCTTAAGGAGCTTAAAAAGGAGCAGATTATAAACTTCATAATAGTACTCTAGAAATGTCTTAAATTATAAATTTTGATAAATTGAGATATAGGGTACCCCAAAAAATGTATACACACTTAACAGCTGATTGCTCAATTGATGTTTCTTTCTTTTCAGATTTAATCCATCGGAATTAATAACTATTCAAAGTGTGTACACATTTCTTTTGGGGGACATCCTGTATTTCATTAATATGTTTCAACTCCTCCAACCACTGCCTTTCAAAAAATAATCCAAGATAACTCTTAAAAATCATTTTCAAGTTTATGTATCCAAGCTTTAAAGTTGGAGTGCCCCTTAACATCTACTTTGTGGGAAAGGTACATAACTCTCTTTATAAAATTTAGTCAACATCCATCTCTTATGTACATCCAAGTTTTTCCCTCCATCTTAGCTCTTGCCATGTTGAAATGTTACAGTGATCATGGCCATTCAGTGTAGAAAATGAATTAACATTTTCCACAGGACTCATTTATATAGTATATTAATAGGCTCTTTGTGTAAATGTCTCCACTTACCTCATTGCTTAGATGCCTGATAGCTGGTTGTATGCAATTTAGAAATGAGGGCAAGAAATTTTTTATTTCACATGATAATTAGACAAATGGTGAGGGAGGGAGAAATCCATGGGAGTCAAACATGGAGAGGAAAGTTATATTTGTCACCAAACTAACAATGCTCAATAGAGCCAACTCTCATTCCAGTTAGATTTGACTTCCTGTGTCCAGATTTTACCAATATAAATAAATTATGGGAAGGTAAAAGAGAATATATCTGATGATATCTTGGAAATGTCTTGTGAGAGATATGGAGAGTAATGCAAAAGGATACCATATCCTAAATAAGAGAACATTTTATTAAAGACTAGAGGCCCGGTGCACGAAATTCATGCACGGAGGGGGGTTGTCCCTCAGCCCAGCCTGTACCCTCTCCAACCTGGGACCCCTCGAGGGATGTCCGACTGCCCGTTTAGGCCCGATCCTGGTGGGATCGGGCCTAAACGGGCAGCCGGACATCCCTCTCACAATCCAGGACTGCTGGCTCCCAACTGCTTGCCTGCCTGCCTGCCTTCCTGATTGACCCTAACCGCTTCTGCCTGCCAGCTTGATCACCCCCTAACCACTCTGCTGCCAGCCTGTTTGCCCCCAACTTCCCTCCTCTGCCAGCCTGGTCACCCCTAACTGCCCTCTCCTGCAGGGTTGATCACCTCCAACTGCCCTCCCTTGCAGGCCTGGTCCTTCTCAACTGCCCTCCCTTGCAGGCCGGGTGCCTCCCAACTGCCCTCTCCTGCTGGCCATCTTGTGGTGGCCATCTTGTGTCCACATGGGGGCAGGATCTTTGACCACATGGGGGCAGCTATATTGTGTGTTGCAGTGATGATCAATCTGCATAGTACTCTTTTATTAGATAGGATAAAGGCCTGGTACAGGGGTGGGGGCCAGCTGGTTTGCCCTGAAGGGCGTCCCAGATCAGGTGGGGGTTCCCTTGGGGTGTGGGGCGGCCTGAGCAAGGGGCCTGTGGTGGTTTGCAGGTGGGCCAAGCCCCCTGGCAACGCAAGCGGAGGCCCTGGTATCTGAAATTTATTTTCCTTCTACAATTGAAACTTTGTAGCCTGGAGCAGAGCCAATCCTGGGGCTCCCTCTGAGGCCGGCAGCCATTTGTGTTGGGGTTATAATTGAAACTTTGTTGCCTTAAGCGGGTGGGCCCGGCCAGGGTGTGCAGAAAGCTTTGCTTCCCCTGTTGCTGGCGGCAACCCTGGCCTGCTCTCTCAAGCTCCATTCTGCCACCATTTGTTTGAATTTGTTTACCTTCTATAATTGAAACTTTGTAGCTTGAGTGGAGGCTTAGGCCTGGCAAGGGCAGGCAGAAAGCTTGGCTTCCTCTGTTACCTAGGAAACCTTGTTCTCTGTGGCTGTAACCATCTTGGTTTGGGTTAATTTGCATACTTGCTCTGATTGGATGGTGGGCGTGGCTTGTGGGTGTGGCTTGTGGGTGTGTCGGATGTATGGTCAATTTGCATATTTGTCTATTATTAGTTAGATTTCTAACCCTAGCCGGTTTGGCTCAGTGGATAAAGCATCGGCCTGCGAACTGAAAGGTCCCAGGTTCAATTCCAGTCAAGGGCACATGCCCAGGTTGTGGGCTCGATCCCCAGTGAGGGACTTGCAGGAGGCAGCCGATCCATGATTCTCTCTCATCATGGATGTTTCTATCTCTCTCTCCCTCTTCCTTCCTCTCTAAAATCAATAAAAATATTTTTTTGGCCGAAACCGGTTTGGCTCAGTGGATAGAGCGTCGGCCTGTGGACTCAAGGGTCCCAGGTTCGATTCTGGTCAAGGGCATGTACCTTGGTTGCGGGCACATCCCCAGTAGGGGATGTGCAGGAGGCAGCTGATCGATGTTTTTCTCTCATCGATGTTTCTAACTCTCTATCCCTCTCTCTTACTCTCTGTAAAAAATCAATAAAATATATTTTTAAAAAATATATATTTTTTGCCTAAATCGGTTTGGCTCAGTGGATGGAGCGTCGGCCTGCGGACTCAACGGTCCCAGGTTCGATTCAGGTCAGGGGCATGTGCCTTGGTTGCGGGCACATCCCTGGTGGGGGGTGTGCAGGAGGCAGCTGATTGATGTTTCTCTCTCATCGATGTTTCTAACTCTCTGTCCCTCTCTCTTCCTCTCTGTAAAAAATCAATTAAAAAAAATAAAAATAAATATATATATTTTTTAAAAGAGATTTCTATACAAAAAAACAAACAAACTCTCCAAAGCCATACCAAAGAATACTCTTCCACTTTGCACAGCTACAGTCAGAGGAACTGGACCAGAATAGATAATCCCTAATTTAACAGAGATTGCTAGCTGTTCAACAAACTCCTTTTACTCTCTCTTGCACATATTGCTAGACTGCATTTCCCAGCCTCTTTTGCATATAGGCGTGACCTTGTTATTAACTGAGTTCCAGCCAATGCTATATGAACAAAAGGATGAGTGTGTTCCTTTCCCCCGCTTCTGGTGACAGGGCTGCAGATCCCCAAGAGCAACCTCAGCATCCTTCTGTTACAGAGGGCAGAACCCCCATCAGCCTACGTCACAGAAAGGCTATAAAGCAAATAACCCAATTAGTCACCCAAGACTGTCCTAGACTGCAGAGTAAGCAAGAAATAAATGTCTATCACATTTTGGTGTCTATTTATGGTTGTTGTCCAGCCTCCCCTAATATAGGACCCTTTCAATTCTGGCATTCTAGAATGTCATTAATTATTAGTCCTTTGAAAAGAGAAGCAAATGGAGAAGACTATGCAGGTAGGGGGCAGGGAGTATAGGGGAAATCTCTGTACCTTCCATTCAATTTTGCTGTGAACCTCAAATTGCTCTAAAAATAATTTCTTTACTGGTAAAAGCAGATCCAGCTCCACCAATCTTAGACTGAAGATTGTTTTGGCCATGAAATAGAAGTATCTTAAGTAATGATCTATAATAATAAAAGCATAATATGCTAATTAGGCCAGACGTCCTTCCGAACGACCTTCCAGACGAAGCCAGGGCTACCGGGTCCCGGGTGCCTGCTGGTGGCAGGATGGAAGCCCCGGTCCTGGGTGTCAGAGGAAAGCTGGTGCTGGCAGCCAAGGGAAGGAAGGCCTACTCTTGCACAAATTTCATGCATCGGGCCTCTAGTTATTAATAATTTATCAGCATGCCTATTGTGTGCCAGAAACTGTTCTAAGTGCTCTATGTACATTATCTTGTATTTTGAGACTAATCCTGCATGGTAGACATTAGGTTCCAGAAATGAATTTGCTCTACCACACTTGGGTACAAGAAATGGCACATTACCTTATTGTTCTAAATCTAGATAAAGGTCCGTTCTCTTTAAAATAAGAGAGTCAACCTCAGTAACATTTTCAGTTAGAAAACATGTAAGAACAAAGGTAGTTCACTGAGTGCTTGGAAGCAGAGAAGGGCTTCTAACCTTTAGGCCATCAGACCCCTGGTCCCAAAGCCTATGTGATCCATTCAAAGGCAGGAGCCTCCATTTGATGCCTGACCAGCCTGGTTATGTATTGCTCCCTGTGACTTCTCAGGCCATAGCTCTTAGTCCTTCTGATATCCATGAACTTGCCCTTCACAAGCCCTGCACCTCTTATGCAAAACACCATCATCTTCCCTACCTTCAGGAGTGATATTCTCTTCTCTTTCCCACAGTAGGCTTCCCCTGCCTCATCAACTCCAAGTTCCAGCCCCCATCAATTTTCCAGAAGTCTTGGTGGGCTTTGCAACTTCTGCAATAAGTCATTAACATCCTGAGGCAAAGACATCTACGTACCTTCTTGGGATAGAGAACATGTCAATATAATGACAGATTATCTTGCCATGTTTAGACGATAAACTGGGTTCAGAGAGGTTAAACAAGTTGACCAAGGTCACAAACTATTCAATAGCAGAGCTTCAGTTCAAACCTAAATCGATCTGGCTCCAAGGTCTAGCAAATTTTCTACCATCCCATGTAGGCCTGTCTGGGAAAATTCAAGGCAAGCCACAGGACTAAGAAGCTTTTTGTGACAATAGGCTATAATCATAAATCATCTTGAATAACATGAAATATCTGAAACACTCACTGAAATCCAAGTCTTACAGAGTCTTTTCATTTGAGATCTTCAAAGTTCAAAGTTGGTATTCAAATAGCTACATTCCATTTATACATACACACATTTATACATATGTACATATAAATAAGCAAAGAGAATTATTAAAATCATAAATTTGTAATAACATTTTGCAACTAGAATTCTGAAATCACATATCTAATGAATTATCCTCATTGAAAAGCACAATTAAATCTTATTTGACCCATCTTAATGACAGCTTATAAAACTTCCAAATTAACATTGTAGTCACAGAAACATCTAAATATTTTTTAAGATGGAGGATTTTAATACAATAAGAAGAGATTATTTGTCCTAACACAAAAATCAAGTCATTATTAAGATAAATGATGGTCACTTAGAGGGCCTGAGTTCTAGCCCCTCCTCTGATACTAATTATATTAACTTTGGATGAAGCATATCTATTTGAAAGGAAGGGAGGGAGGGAGAAAGGAAGGAATCAAGGAAGAAAGAAAGGAATTAAGGAAGGAAAGAAGGACAAGGGAGGGAGGATGGAAGAGAAAAATATTTTCTCAATATGGTCCATACTTTTCAAGGCTGGCCTAAGAGTCACTTGAAATCCTGTTGCATCCTTTGGAATCAGTCTGGAATATTGCGCTTTGGTTATTCCACTCCCACTGGAGAAAATGGGATGAAACAGCCTGACACCATTAAATACTAGATTTATCTAAATCTCTTTGTTCTGATTCCATGCACTTCAAGCAACCCTCTGATTATAATCCAGCTTCCAAGGCCTCCAGGGACACAGTATGATGATTAGGCTGATAAATTTTTATAGTTTGCATAGATTCTATTTTTCAATATAAATTGACAACTGGAATGACACTTGATGCTATCAAATAGCTAGTTTGTCACGTGGACCACAAATATCTAATTATCTAGGAAGTCAATAAAAAGAAGGCAGAAATGCCAGTGGAGGCAGAAAATTCACTGGCAGATAGTGTTAGACTCATAACAATCCACCCATCATCTTGCACTTACCTTGTGATGATGTCAAGGAGTGGCTTCACCGTGGACCAATCATCTATAAATGCCATTAACTATGCAGGGAAGATTTCCTTGACATTGACAGATGCAAGGAGGACACGAGGTAACATTCCTCAGATGCCAGTTTGAATTTTCTCTTCCTCTGGCCTAGGTTAGGTCCCGTCCCGACTTTCAAATCTGCATTTCAAAGCATCATAGGGATTCATGCTCTAGTAATCCTAAGTGTGCTGGATAGTATTGCCTAGGCTCTACATCATTGATTTGATCAAGCTTTAAGTCCTGGCTCCTCCTCAGGCAGCTGACTTAAGTCACTTAACTTATAAATGGCATTTTCAAATCTTTGCAATGGACATAATAGACCTAGCCCATCCGGTTGGTTTTCAGATAAGTGAAATTATATATAGCACATATTTATCTCTAGAACATAATGAGTGCTCAATATATGTTGCCTGTAATCCAATATAATAAAAGGCTAATATGCAAATTGTACCCTGGACCGGGAGTTTGACCAGGGGGCAGGGCCGGCTGGCCAACCTCCTGCATCCCCTCCCCCTGGCTGGCCCCATCAGCCCGATTGGGGTGGGCCACCCAGACCACACCGATGCACGAACTCATGCACCGGGCCTCTAGTAATAATATAAAAGTTATCATTATAATCATTATTGTTGCTGGGCAATGATGGATCAGCATATTGTAAACTCCATATTTGTCTTGGAGATCCTTGAAGTTTATCTAATAAGTCTAACCTTAGTGTCCGGGTGTAACACATGGTAAGGCTCAATAAATATTTCTTGAACAGTATATACACTGAACAGCTGTACAAAACCAAGGACTATACCTCCAATAATCTCTGCACCTCTCTTCCTGCCCTGTCCCTTAAGAGGTCCCGGAAGTCCTTTAGCAGTAGACAAACCTCCCCTCTCATGAAGCCCAGCCCACGCTTCTTTTAACCTGCAGCATGCATGTGATCTTCCAGAGCACACCACTCTCTACTCCCACAAGAAAATAATCCACAGTCCTGCAACCATTCCAGGCTCTCTGTCCTCACCCACAGCAGATGACTGCACATCTCTCCTCCTCCTCTCCATTGTTGTCACCAGCACCTCTGCTCCCCAAGTCGCCACCTACAAAATTTCCGAGGGAAGTAGGGAATCCAAAATGTGGCAACACTAACTGTGTGAGCTTACTAGGGCTTCCATAAAGTAATACAGACTAGGTGACTTAAACAAGACAAATATATTTCCTCACAGTTCTGGAGGCTGGGAGTTCAAGATCCCGGTGTTGGCATGTCTGGTTTCTTCTGAGGCATTTCACTTTGGCTTACAGACAGCCACCTTCTTTCTGTGTCTTCACATTATCCTCTCTCTGTACCTGTGTGTATCCTACTTGCCTCGTCTTTTAAGGAGAACAGTCTTATTGGATCGGGGCCCACCCTAGTGACTTCACTTAACCTTAATCATCTTCAAAGACCTTATCTCCAGATATGGTCATATTCTGGGAGTTAGGATTTCAACACATCAATAACGGAAGAACATGATTCAGTCTGTAACACACACTAAGGGTTTATTTTGGTAGCAAAGCATCCCAAGGTTCTGTGACCTCTTACTTGGTGACCAATAGGACACGGAAAAAGATTCATTAGAAGCCAAAGTGCAACCACATGATGCCATGATGACTGATTCCCCCAAACCCCTCTAATGAAGGCAATTGTTAGGTCCACGTTTGGACAGTCATTAATCTACCATAATACCTGCAAAGACTTAGTGACAGATTCGGAAAATAAAATTTCTATAGGTTTACAATGCAAAACAATCACAAGGAGAAGATAAGAATTCTAAAGGAAGTTGGTTGCTGAAAGACGCTGACAATCTATAGGCCAAAATTTTCTTATCACTAATTATTTTGTCAGCCCTATAATGACAAAATATAACTCTCCATTCACATTTTTGTAAAACATCAAGCTTTACAGGCATCAAGATTTTAAACCTGCTCTCTTTTCATATCCCAAAATGTCACCAATGATGGCACAAACTTTGGGCTTTACTTCGTCTAGAAGACTTTCTTTGGGCAGACGATGGCAAAAGAAATTAGCTGGGAAAACCTAAATCCATCAAATAAATAAATAAATAAAAAGAGACACCATGAAATGGTGAACTTTCTGATTTTGAACTATTTAATTAGCTTCAAAACAGAAAGGGAAAAACAAGCTTATTCCCCTCGGAAAGGAAGAAATAGCAGAAACTACTTTTGTGTTTATACTGAAACAGGTCCACTGAGCATCCTCTGGAAACATTAAATAATGATCACATAGTATCAAAAATGAAAGCCCTTATTATTTATTGAACTGGATCCCATGCTCACAAGAAGCCTCTTAAATGAGATTCTCAAAGGACTTTATAAATGCTCTCTTATTATTGTTCACTTTTGTTTGAAAAGGTAAGTGTCTCATCTCCATTTCAGAGTTAGGGGTAAGAGAAAGGTTAAATGAATTATATAACATTATACCAACATCTGCCAAGGGTAGAGATGGCATTTGCTATCCCTTGAGGACCAAAAGTCTCTCTTTGAAAATTAAGCAATTTAACTAATTATTTTTAGGAGCAAGCGTCACAAAAATATATTTTATCTGTGCATCATAGTCAAGAAAGAGGAGTCAAAATTAATAACTGTGCTAAATTTTAAAAAATCAGTGTGGTTTTCAGAATCCCTTCTATTCTGTGTACCTACCCATGTGGCTGGATATTTGAAATGCTATTTAAGTCTCATTTTTCTTCAGAAGCTAACCTCTATGGAATAAAATACTGTTAAGGAAAAAAAAATCTTTTCTGTCATTTGACTTTAACTTATGATAAATTAGCTTCAACTTGTTTCTTAGAAAATTGCCCAAGAAATGACTACAGAAAATTAAATACCAAGACTTCAAAGAGGCAAACACACAGCCTTCAAATTCCGACCTCAGAGAATAATCCTCCCCTTCTCATGCTTTGGAGAGATGTGAGTAAAGAAATCGAAAGAGAGCATGGTAATTAACCATCTTTCAAATGACTTTTCTATCAATCTTCTTTTCAAAGGGTAACACAGTGATGATTATTTCTAGGCAGTTTCTGGGAAGTTATCGTCTCATTTCAATCGTCACCAGCAAAAAGGACTGTACTGTGGTATTATCACCACGATGATAAGGGCAAAAACTGGTTGAGAATTCAATAGACAAGGTGTAGGCTGTAAAAAGCTATTTCTTGGAAAATTAAAACAGAGAGATCAAAAGAATTGTGTTGGGTCTCAAGGAATGGTAATCACTCCCTGCTGGATTAGAAATACAAATCTGATTTATTACCTAGTGAATGAAGTTTATTATCATTTGAAGATTTTATTATTCCAACAAATAGTGTTAAAAGCTTATTATGTGCCATGCTTTGTGCTGGATTCTGGTGACTGATGGCAAAAGGTCATGACTTTCAGAACCATCTAAAGCAACAACAACAACAAGAAAAGAAATTTTAAACATTGACTAAATTATTTGGGAGGAAGTGTAAGTCATCAAGTACATTTTTTTTTTTAAACAAAACCACAGAAAGTAACAACAGGGCAAGAAACACCCAAAGCTGTATGTGATTTCATTCCCTAGAGCTGTCAGAACTCGAGCATATCCTGGGGCAGAAGTCACTTCAGGGAATGTTCCACCTGGTGAGAAGAAACACCTGTGCACAGGACTCTCCAGAAAGCACTCTGAGAACCTGGCTGCTGCCCTGGTCCCGATTCAGATCCCACCTGAGAAATGGGCTTTGTGCTCATACAAGGGGTGTGCAGTCCATTTTCTTCTGTGGTCCTTAAAAATACCCATTTACTTTATCTTCTTATTTGCCCTAATTCTCTTATCCCAGCCTGAAAATACAGCCCACTGGCAGACAGGGTACAGGATACACCTTAAGATTCAACATTTGTCCAGAAGTCAAAATTTGTTAGCACTAACTCAAAATCTAAACTTGCAAGACAGGGGGAGGGGAAGGGGAAGATGGAAGGGGGAGGGGGAGGGAGGCATAAACCTTTTGGGGGCAAACAAATGCTATGTTTACTGCATCTTCATCACTCACATGACACAGAGAAGGCAATAAATATTCTTTGAATAAAACTAACCAAATGAATGAATGAATACATCACCCTTTTGTGACCATGAACACTCCAAGTCAAGATAATCACATTAGCATTTGCATGCAAGCAAACCCACAGTGAGCAGTTCATCTTTTTAAATGTTATTCTGGTGATTTTTCTTATTTTAAAAGAAAAGAAAAAGGCACAACACAAAAATTTGAAATCAAAATGTATTTGTTTTCAAGTTCCATTCCAGGTAACAAACAGCTGACCATTGAATCAATGTCTTTACTTTGGCCCTTGGACAGGCAAGCTGACTCTTTCCATAGTTGAACACAGCACTGAACTGAGTACCAATAGATCCCTGTTGATTTGCAGAATAGGATAAAGCAGTTAAGCCCTGAAAAGGGCATTAACATTTTATCCCCATTGCCAATCAAGAAACCACCCAATTTCCTGCCTCCCACCACCCCCAAGATAAAAATAAAATGGATATAAATTAGCCCTTGTGCAACTCACACTTACAAGAATCAGACATGATCCTTGACAAACTAAATCCTTGGCTTTACATCCCCCTATGCCTAGGCAAGGTTTCCCCTGAAGGATAACCTAAGAATGCAGGAGTGTTGATCTAAAAAGCAAGCTGGCCAATATAAGGCCTAATGATTAAGGTGAATTTTCTCAAACTGAGGTTTGTTGCTGGTCAGTTGGAACACTCTATATAAAGGAAAAGGAGATGCAGCGGGGCGAAGAGAGAGGATCCCAGCCTTCGTCTCCTCCTTGTGTGAAAGGCTCATGCTTGTTCTGAGGTAGGGCAACCCTGACAGTGCAGAAGGGAAATGACTGATCCCCCAAATGTGCTATAAGGTGTAGCTTCTAAGGACCCCTCCCTCAGGCCTCCAAAATGATTACATGTTCTCAGGCCAGCCTTAAAATATACCTAGCACTCATTAAGCCACCGGAACTCTACGCTGGAGCGAAGCAAATACCTCAAAGCGTATTTTCAATCAGAAAACCATCTTTCCTCATAGGATTTTTCCCCATAGGAAACCCATCTTTCCCCATAATGGAGAATAAGTTAACCTTTAATATTATGCATACAGCTTTAGAAAAGGGAGTGGTGTTTTAGAGGCTGGCTTAGTCAATTCTCTAACTAATAGTACCCCTGAGCTTAAGGGAAGGGAAAACATTTCTTAATAATATCTAGTTTTGCATATCCCATTCCCCTTTTAAAAAAAGAAAGAAGATGCAAGGACATTTGTTTATTTCCCTTTCCCCTTCTTTCAGAGAAACCTGAAATGCCCAGGCATCATATATGATTCCCTGACAATACTTCCACCCATCAAGACTTCACCAGAACACTAACTTTTTGCTGGTTGGGCAGTGCAGGAGTGTGCTTCAATCTGTGCAAATACACCCTCATTCCATGGTGTTCCTTATTGTTGTTGTTCAAAGCCCCACACTGCGGGAGAGGAGAAGGGAGGAAGTCCAATAACTTTTTTATGTACATCTATCTACAGAAATACAATATGTTGGTGAGGTGATGAACAGCAGTGGGGGTTACAGTGTGCACACATAGTGAGAAAATAAATTAAATTCATCTCCCTGACTCTTTACTGCCAGCATTCTGCTCCAAGGGATCTTCGAGACCAGCTAAAGCAATGCGGTGTGAAGGAGCAGTAATCCCAGCTGGCTCCGCCAGGTGTCTTCCCATGGAATCTGAGGATGACATACGCAGCACCCTGCACGCAGGTCAACATCTAGGAGGACCCATTCTTCCCACACAAATGAGGTCTTTAGGCAAAAGGAGGCATGAGGCTCAGGAGGCATGTCCCTCAGGGCAAGGCCATCCTGACAGCTCTGACGTACAGTGTTATGTCAATCAACCTCTGTCACCATAGAGTCAGTTTACGGGAGGGAGGGCAGGGGCGTCATCTTCTTACTTCTCCCCTTTTTACAATCGAGTGAGGTCTTCCGAAGGATTACCACCCCTTTCCCTTGCTGGAGGCCCCTCACCTGGTTCTACTTTGCTTTCAAGTCCAAAGGTGGGATTTATCCTTCCAGGGGAATAGTCGTTCCTTTTTAAATCTGCAAGGAAGACAATTAAGATGGTCATGTGGATCCTCAAAAGCATGGTGCTCACACACGTCAACTGAAATGGAAGCTTTCCTCAGTACTCAGCACAGAGCTTCCTCAGGCCACCAATATGTGAAATTCAAACCATCGACCACGTCCGAACCACCTGCCCCGTGCCCACGTGTGACTCGAACCCCCCAATGCTGTTCTGGGCTTGTGCTCACGGGGGCCAGGGAGGAAAGGTTTGGTTGCTTGATGCAATGAAATGCCCTCTAAGGCACAGCCTGGCTAGAGTTCAGTGAGGCCAAACTGGAAACCGGGCATTGCACCGTTGAACAAGGGGCAAGGAGTTCAGCCCAAACGGTGATCTCAAGATTTCAGTAGTCAGCTTTCTACAACAAAGCTGTGCTCGGGGTGACGGTGGCTCTGAAAGCTTCAGCCAGTTGTTGGATCCTGTGCTTCCTAAAGCCTCCTTCTCCCATTTGAAAAGGAAATAAGCAAAAGGAAATATCAATAGGGGGTAATCTTTGGGGAGAAATGTCAGGAAGAAAATGGGCTTTCAATGTCTATGTACCATTTTGTGTTATATTAAATCTGTTAGCTTTAAACATATCTTCTGTGTATTTTTAATTAAATAGGGATTATTTGGCCCGGCCAGAACGGCTCAGTTGGTTGAGCATCATCCCAAAAGGCTGCCCATTCAGTTCCCAGGGAGCACGTATGGAAGACAACTGATCTCTCTCTCTCTCTCTCTCTCTCTCTCTCTCTCTCTCTCTCTCTCTTTTTCTCTATCTCTTCCTCTCTCTAAGTATGTCCTCAGGTCAGGGTTTTTTAAAATGGGGATTATCTATATATATAAAAGCCTAAGTGACCATCACAACTGAATGGATGACTGAACAGACTGTGTGGGGTGACTAGGCTGGCAGGGGGGTTAGTGAGGGGCAACCAAACGACTGAGCAGCAGGCTGCGTGGGGTGACCAGGTCGGCAGGGGGGTTAGTGAGGGGCAACCAAATGACTGAGCAGCAGGCTGCGTGGGGTGACCAGGCCGGCAGGAGGGTTAGTGAGGGACGACCAAATGACTGAGCAGAAGGCTGCATGGGGAGACCAGGCCAGCAGCGGGGGCAGTAAGGGACGACCAGGCCAGCAGGGGGGCAGTTGGGCGTGACTAGGCCGGCAACGGGGACAGTTGGGGGTGACCAGGCCAGCGGGGGGGGGGGGGCAGTTAGGGGCGATCAGGCAGGCAGGTGAGGAGTTAGGAGCCAGTGGTCCCGATTGTGAGAGGGATGTCTGACGGCCAATCGGGCCTAAGACATCCCCCGAGGGGTCCCGGATTGGAGAGAGTGCAGGCTGGGCTGAGGGGACCGCCCCCCCCCCCTGCCCCATGCACGAATTTCGTGCACTGGGCCTCTAGTCTGGACATAAAAATAGTTAGAGTTTAATAATAACCAAAATTTATTGACATATCCATATATTACCTCATTCCTCACACCACCTTTATGAGATTGATGCTATTATCCCCAGTGTATGGATGAGGAAATTGAATCCCCCTTGTAAGAAGCAGAACTGGAATGTGAGCTCAAACTATCCAGCCCGCGTTCTTATACACTATCCTAAACTCTGTCTTTAAAAATAAGTAGATATGTAGCTAGATAAACGGTTATCGAGCAAAAAGAAAAACCATTCCTAATCCTGTATTCCAGACTAAACTTTTTTAATTCAAATAACCAAATAATTCAGTAACTGAAGATGTTCCTTATATTCACTTAAAATGTGCTAAATGAGGTTTTAAAAAGAACCACGGATAAAGTCTAGAGATGGAGGAATTATTGAGTTACTCAAAACTCACCAGTGTAGGTTTTTAAGAAATGATCTCCACCTTAATCACACAGAACAGCTAACTGGGCTCAGGGGGGGGAGCGGTGAGTGATGCCTCAAATCTCCCTTTTCCTGGCTGATCAGATGTAGCCGCTATGTCTCCAAGAATGAGAGGTACCTGGTCCAGGGTACAACGAATCAGACCTGGGAAGAGGCCAGCGCCTGAGGTACTGACGTAATGGGCCAGACTCCAGCCTGCAATCATGGGCGACTCAGATACATGTCAGCACCTGCCTCCCACAGGACCCTCAGTCCAGCCCAGATCATTCCTGGGTTCCTTCTGACCAGAGAGGATACCACCGGGCAGCTCAGCCAACGTGCTGGGGACTGATCTCTTTGCCCAGGTCTGCTGTGTAGTTTGTGAGAGCAAGTCCTGGGCAGCTAGAAGATGAGAGTGACCGCCGTCCCCGCTTTGCTGCTCCCGTCTGACCTCCCCACCCCATGTATAGCCCTGACCACCACCTCTGTCTGACAGGCTACTTCTCACCGGAACCGGAAGCCTGCTCCCAATCCCAGTCCTTTGCTATGTCTTGCCCAAAAGAGCATCTCGACAATGTTCTACTTCTAACACTAAGAAGATTAGAAATTGCCCTTTTTTGTTGTAAATTTACACCCACTCCATCCCAAGTTATAATGGACGATGATCTTTTACTGATTTCCAATTCAGGATATGACCATTTATTAGCAGGCAGGAAGGGATACTCTGCTTAAAATATGTGAAATTCCATTTTAAGGGCGAGTTTGGTCTGATCTAAGGAAAACAGTGAGCAAGCTGAGACAGACATCAAGTGTCCCTTCTGAGATAAAAGGAAAGAATGAAACCGAGCTGAGGCTGCCCACGTGGGGAGCCCAGACCTCCAGCTGCTTGCTTTTATGTGAGGCATACTTTCTGTGGTGACTATATTGGTTTCAGAAAAAGTGTGTTATATTAGCAAATCATTTAAAATATAGACATGTGTGTTTAAAGTGGCAGGTTTTTGTAGTGAAAGGCACTATTTTAATTGACAGCTGTGTTTCCCTCCATTCCCCACCCTCCCAGCGTCCGATGAGTAAGTAAAAATAGAACAGAAATCCTGTGGGCACCACCCAGGACCCAAGGGTGGGGAGTGGTGCAAAGACCTGCCTCAGTCCACTTGTTCCCCAATTTGTCTGTAGAACTTCCCCCTTGGACAGACCATGACAAATGTTGGGCCCAGTGTTTTATCGCATTTTGGCAGAACCTGAAGTAAATCCCTGTCCTTTTAATCCCTTTAGAGACTTGAAAAAAAATCTACAGTCAGAAAGTCAGGCCTCAAGGAGATAAAAATGTGATTAAGATTTTCTACTCTATCCCTGGTTACAATGGCCGCTGTTCTATGAAAGCTCTCCTTAGAAAAAAAGTAGAATTGTCTGGGGCATACCCGGGAGTTTGAGCTTCCGGCAGCAGGCGTTGCAACGATGTTTTGCAATGAAGTTTCTAATTGCATCTTCCCCTAAGTTGGCTGGTCCAAACACCATTCCTCTGGATCTGGAGGAAATAATCAGAATATCAATTAGATCACAGCTAAGAAAAAGGAGCCCAGCTAGGATTCTCGGAGGTACCGAACAGTATCCCCTAGTAACCCGGCAAACTTGAGGGAGCCAACAAAGAACAGCGCACTTGGAGGAAACAACAGCGTTAGGTTTGCAAATTTAAAATTCAAATGCACTTAAATCTGTGTACTCAACCCCAAGACCTACTGTGAAATTCATTTTAGCACTAATCTGATAGAAGAGTGAATTCTTCTACGTACCACGCCAAACCAAAATACCCGGAGACCCCTTTTAATGCGTATGGGGTGATGGAATGACAGTGATTGCCCCATGTTCTACTAGAATACCAAAAGGTAAGGTATAAAGTTTATTTGCTATTGAAACACACCTTCTAAAAGGATTCACATATATTCTTTCAAACCCAAATACCTTTCTAAATATGACCACGTCCTGGAAAACAAATGCCAGACAAAACCCTACATCAGTGCAACTGGCTCTTTCGGTATCTGCTTCCTACCCTGCAGACCGCTGTGGCTAGGCTCTTTGTGGAAAGACAAGATTGCTGTGGTTTTGTGGCAGCAAACGACATATGCTGCAGGTAGGTGACAAAAGTCACAAACAGAATCAGCACATATGTGGCACATTTTGAATGCTCTAA
This sequence comes from Cnephaeus nilssonii, assembly GCF_951640355.1. NCBI lineage: Eukaryota > Metazoa > Chordata > Mammalia > Chiroptera > Vespertilionidae > Cnephaeus > Cnephaeus nilssonii. Next base: position 39,907,992 of record NC_137085.1, on the reverse strand, counting down.
TTATAATAGACCCTCCGCAGGTCCCAGGACCAGCGCTCATCCATTGTCAGATCACCACACCCATCATTCCTCAGGCTGACAGTCGGCACGCCACGGAACACAGCACACAGAAACACTTCCAAAGGAACTTTACGAAAGCTAATATTTTATTTTAATGACATGTAGAGTGGAAAGAGCACATGTTAAAATCTGAACTTAATTACCGCTCTTAAATACCACGTCTTAAGAAGAAATAAAAGCAAACTATCACAAAAGGAAACAATAAACTTTGCTTCTAAGGAATGTGGTTTTTCAAAAAGGGACGTGGTGTAAAAATGGACTTTTTTTCCCCATCCAAGTATTGAAACATTTATCTCAATTTCCACTTCCTTTTGGCAGAATAACAGTAGCTGCTCTGAAGATGTGCCAAGCTCAGAATGAGGGCTGATGTCAGTTTGATCTCGGATTGCCTCTTTGCTCTGAGGCGAGAAGGTGGTGGGAATCTCTTGGGAAGACAAAGTGAACAGGCACCCAGGATTAATTTTCCTGGTCACTCAATCGCCCTTACAAAGGACCGCTCTGGTGGCATTTACCCGGCTGCATAAGCTTGCCTCTTGTTAACTATTCTTCTTTTTCAGTCCTTTTGGTAAAAAATAAAAAATAAACACTTCAAATAAGGTGAAACCAAATGTGGCAACAAAAAGTAGAATCACTCGATATTTAGTGCCAGAACTCTGTGAAGCCGATAAAGTGAAAAATGATGGTGGTTTCTTTCAATCATTAAAATGGAAGAATTCCTTTCATCGTCTCTCCGGCAGGACCCTGTTGGGATATTTCACTCTTGCACATTCCATACCTGCTACTGCTTTCCTCCCAGAAAAACAGGAAACCCCCCAGCTTAGACATGCAACCATGGTTCTCAGATAAAAATTATAAACTAAATCATTTTCCTCTATAAGCTCTGTGAAAGGTAAGGCAAAAGAATCAAAATTACCATACATGTATCTATCAGGAATTGGCTCCCTGTGCCGGCGAGGGGGGTCCTGAAGGAGGGTTGTTAGAACATTCATTTCGTCTACACCCTAAAGCATATTTATAACTTTGTAATCTCAGATAATGGAGGGTTTTTTTTAAATATATTGGTATTGATTTCAGAGAGGAAGGGGGAGAGAGAGATAGAAACATCAATGATGAGAGAGAATCATTGATCGGCTGCACCGAGCCCGCAACCCAGGCACGTGCCCTTGACCGGAATTGAACCTGGGACCCTTCAGTCCCCAGGCCGACATTCTATCCACTGAGCCAAACCAGCTAGGGCTCAGATAATGGAGTTTTAAAAATAATAAAATAAATACAGCAGCTTTCCAGATTTTTCACAGCACAGGAAAAGCAGGTGGTGGCTTAGTTCCACGTGTGAGGAAACGCTAATTAGTGCCGTGTACGCACAGATTTACATTGTCAAATGCCCAAATGCATCAAGGCAGTAAGTGGAAAGATGCAGTCCCAAACTACCAACACCTGAGGCAGCCTTCACTGCAGCTCATGACCTGAGAAACGAAAAGAAGTGGCTAGAGAGAATGAGGGGGGGGGCAGGGAGTGGAGGAGGCCTGATGAGTTTGTCTTCACGTGCAAAAGGTTGGGGACAGCTAAGAGGCAGCAAAGACAGTATCAGAATCTGCCCCACAAGAACATCTTCTCTTTCATGGACCCTCCTCCTGGTGGGCAAGGTGCCATCTTCGCTGAGCTTCAGTGAACTGGGATGGAAGCTGCTGACCTCCGACCATGTTGTTAAGGGTAAAATGAACAACATGTCAAAGCACCTGCTTACACTGGGGCTTCCCAAACTCTAATTGCAGTAAATCAGAGCAGCTCCCTATTGCTGGAGAAGAAAAGTGCCCCGGATGCTTTCAGGATTGATTCATTCAAAAAAGGAAGTAATAGAAACATACTCAACATACAAAAGTCTTGTGAAGAAAATGAAGGAAAACCACAGAACACGCCAAAGGCCGGGGAAGACCACCCTTCAGAAGATGCGCACAGGAGGCAGAAGGAAACCTGGGAAGCGGGCTGACGTGGCAGCACTGAAAGAGGACACTCCTGCTAGGCATTTGGACCCTGAGGAAGTGCTAAGAGGAGGAGATGAGATGGAAAGGCTTCGGGAAGAAATAAGAAGAGTAAGAAACAAGTTTGTGATGATGCACTGGAAGCAAAGACATTCACGCAGACGACCTTATCCTGTGTGCTTGAGGCCTTGAGTTCCTTTTTTTATCTGATAGTAAAACCTGGCCCCTGCTTTCTGTTAGCATATTCTGATGTATCTTTTATCTCCCTTTTCCTTTATTTTTTTTATCGATTTCAGAGAGGAAGCGAGAGGTAGAGAGAGATAGAAACATCAATGATGAGAGAGAATCATTGATCGGCTGCCTCCTGCATGCCCCACACTGGAGATGGATCCCGCAATCCAGGCATGAGCCCTTGACCGGAATCAAACCCGGGACCCCTCAGTCTGCAGGTCAACGCTCTATCCACTGAGCCAAACCAGCTAGGTGACCTTCATTTTACTTTTAATCATCTGGTAGAATTTTGTTTTAGCTAATTTCCTTGTTAACCAGCATCTTCCTGGATTTTGTATTTTGACCTATTCTCTAGGTCTATTTTTCATATGTATACACAAATGCATGAAAATATGTTCATTCCATATTGTAAAGTAACGTAAGTTGCAAAGCATAATTAGTATCAGCTCACATATGTACAACAAAAATCCCAAATTGTGTGTGTGTGCGTGCATGTGTGTATACATACATACATACATACATAAAAAAATTAACTGTGCTCATTTCTGTGTGGTATGAGTTTTCTTTTTGCTTATATGTATTTTTTAATGAACTTGTGTCACAATTAAAATTTTTTAATAAATAAGAACGAAATAATTTGCAATCAGCTTATAAGGGTAATGGGGGCACCCAAACTCTTGATGAAATAACTATTAAAATGTAAACCTCAAATCACCTCTGGACCTCATAGCCAGAGGCATAAAACTGGCAATTATTACAGAAAAACAAACAAATAAATAAGTAAATAACAGCAAATCAGCTTAGGATCTTGTGAAAATTCAGATTCAGATTCAGGAGCTCTAGGGAGGGCCTTGAGATTCTGCATTTCTCACAATGTCCCAGGTGATGCGGACGTGATTGGTCCGTGGCCCATGCTTGGTGCAGCCAAGGTTTATTAACACACCGAAGGCATCTGAAATGTGAGCCTCACTGAACTAGTTCAGTGCAATCTGCCACCGTTGCAAAAAAATAGCACTTCTAGTTACCTCTGCCATGAGGACCAACTGCACCCAAAGTTAGGTGACCCCACAAAACCAGGCATGCTACCAGGATGCTGTCCTATCAGGTTCCAGAGTTTCTGTCCTCAAGTCATAAAAAATAAAGTCTGCCATAGAAGAAGTTCCCAACCCTGATTGTCCATTAGAATCACATGAGGAACTTTTAAAGAATACAGACATCAGGGCTCTCTCTTCAGAGATCCTGATTTGATGCCAATGCTGAGCAGCTTATTTTTTAAATTTTCCCAGGTGACCTTAATAGAAATTGAGACCCACTGGCCTATAGAATGCAATTAAGTACTCGACTGTCAAGTGGGATAATATAATCTTAGCATTCTAAAAGACAGAACTATTCAGGTCATATTAAATGACATAGCCAAAGGTCAAAATTTAATAAATGACAGAGTATACAAAAACTTGGTTCATTATATGTGCAACTTTTTTTTTCACTGCAAAATTATAAAGTACTTATGGTACCAGGTTCCTACTACAAACCCTTGAGCACACAGAGCTGCTGAAGAAATAATATTCTTCGCTAAAAACACTTTCACTCTGCTAAAGCCTTTATCTGTACCCTAAAAGTCACAATATGGATGGCATGGTCAGACAGTGTAGGAATTGGATGCAGAGGAACAGCAGGTTCACCTTTATTGTCTCCAGCTCCCACCTCATACACAAAAATAGCTAATACTTTTAGATGGGCCTCTGCATGGAAGCTTACAGATCAGACCATAATTAAATATACTTTTTTACTGATTTTAGAGAGGAAGGGGGAGAGAGAGAGAGAGAGAGAGAGAGAAACATCAATGATTGAAGAGAATTGATCATTGACGTCCCCTACTGGGGATCAAGCCCAAAATCCAGGCATGTGCCCAGACAGAAATCAAACCGTGACCTCCTGGTTCATGGGTCGACACTCAACCACTGAGCCACGCTAGCTGGGTGAGACCATATTTATATTAGGTCACTCCATAAAAGAACAGAACATAAAGCAATAAATATTTACAGTATGAGGCCTATGGGAGGGAAAGTAAAATGTTCAGATCTTATTTTATAAGATTTCCCACTTACGCAATTTTATATAAATCTATTACAATCCAGAGCCAAGTATAGACCCTTGGGACAACTAAGAAATAACAATGTTGTATGTTAGCCGTTCTCCAGTGTGGTCTGGGGTCAGCTGCACCACCAGAATCATCTGGGAATTTGTTAAAATTTTTTGGCCCCACCACAAACCCACTGAATCAGAAAATGGGCTGGGGAGGCCGGAGGCTGCAATCCGTGTTTTAACAAGTTCTCCTGGTGAGTATGATGCAATCTCATGTTTGAGAACCACTGTCGCCCGCCATATTGATCAGTCCTTAATCAACACCATTACTTCTTTCTTTCTCCTCCGCCTTTAACAGAAGAACAAAGCTTCCAATCCTCTACTGCCAAGTCTTCCCAAAAATCTGGTTAGGCGGTAAAATACCACAGAAATTCAAAGGACAGGCAGATGACTCATCCCTCCATATAATTTAAACTTAGCCTTTCATTAACAGATGCTCCATATTTAAGCCCTAGTGTTCTGACCCCTTATAGACTTGCCAGTACTGAGTAGCGCACTTTATGCCCCAACCTTCGTTTTACAGGCATGTGATAGAAGACGCTGCCCATGAGAAGATGCAATGGCTCCGTTGTGCGGACAACAAAGGAAACTGTGCTTCTCCTATGACATTAATTGTTTTCATGTCAAAGCCTAGAAAGGCTGCACTAACCTGTATTTCTCTTTTGTCTGGGTCACTGGAAAACTCGGAGTCAAATCTGCAACAAAGTTTTGCCTACTGCATTGGTCTTTATAATTTCCACTTATGTGTACTAACTTAACTCCAGATTTAATCTTACATTATTTCCATATTGTCTTTTTGCCCCCATTTCCTAATCTATGCTTTCTTTAAAATCTTGTTGTATTTTAAATCTTATTGTATTTTATTGTAGTTAATATACTAGTATATACAATTATATACATACACATATATAATATAGAGAATAAAGATATGGATATGGATAAAGATATATAGATAAAAGCAGCCCCAAAATCTTTCTAGGATCTATGCAAGAAATATAAATGTTTAAAATTTATTTTTAAAAACCATGTACATTGTTAAATGCAATTTTCTAAAAGATAGCATAATAAATTAACTCACTGTTTGTCTTCAGGTTTTATAACAGATGGATCTGTCAGATTTTCTCCAACACCTCCAAGGAAGAAAGAAAATTCACTTAGCAAATGGGAATTTCATTTTCTCAGATTTCCAGAAAATAATAATCAAATTTTAATTCTTTCTTTAAACCTCTATCTATCCTGTAATAAATCAAACAACATGTGAATTAACCGTACTATAAAAATTGTCTAGGCATGTGGGAAAATCTTAGTTAATGCTGTCTCCCCCAACTTCCTCTTAGGCTACTGTAAACTTTTAGGTCCCAAGTGAATGTTTTAGGGGTGTGTTCAAAGTTACTGATAGTAACACCCATCATTCATTTACTACTTATATGTACCAGACATTCTAATTTATTTTCTCTAATTCTTAGCAATCATGAAAGAAAAGTATTAGCATCCTCATATCCTCATTTTACCAATGAGTAAGTTGATGTTCAAAGAGAATAAGCAATGTGACCGAGGTTACAGTGTCCACATGTGGTGCCAACAGGATTGAAGCTGAGCCAGAGCTTGTGCCCTCCCACCCGTGCATGGTCTCCTGGAGGAGTCCATCAGTGCTCGGCAAGGTGCAGGGCGCTGTGGGGTTCTGCAGGTACAACCTCTGCTGCATCAAAGACACCCATCAAATGCCACATATAACATTTAAAAACAGTAGGATCCAAATGCCCCCAAATGCTTGATTTGGGCTGCTAGTTACACCTGTGTTCAGTTGTTAAAATTCTTTGGGATGTATGCTTAATACTGTGGGCATGTTCCTGAATATAGTTTGTTATTCTTTTTTTCTTTTTCTTTTTTTTTTTAATCCTCACCGGAGGATATTTTTCCATTGATCTTTAGAGGGAGTGGAAAAGAGAGGGAAGACAGAGAAATATCGATGTGAGAGAAACACATCGATTGGTTGCCTACTGCACGCACCCCGACCAGGGCCCGGGCTGGGGAAGAGCCTGCAACCAAGGTACATGCCCTTGACTGGAATCGAACCTGGGACCCTTCAGTCCACAGGCCGAAGCTCTATCCACTAAGCCAAACCAGCTCAGACGGTATGTTATTCTTCAATAAAATTCACCTTTTAAAAAATGACACCAATGCATAAAACAATAACGTAAGTAACTTAAAGCTAATATTTATCCAAAGAGATCGATCAACACCCAAAGCGAATCTCTGTTATGAAAAGGGAGTGGTGAGGAAACTGATTTCCAACACAATGATGTGTCGCAGGCAAGCTGATCAGACAGACAGGTGAATGCACCTTGTGGGCACAACTCAGCGATTTCTGAGATCCTCCTTTGTGGGAAAACTATTTTTTAAATAGTATAAAATCTATAACTATTTTTTTAAAGTTTTGCTACGTTCTGTATGTTTTAGCCTATTCTAAAGCTTTCACAAGAGAACATAATCCTTACAGTTTAGTGACCTTTCCCTAAAACACCGACTTCCTTAGGAAAATAACCTATGTAAGTATGGGGTTTTAACCCTTTTTTCATCATAACCCTTCTCCCCCCTCCTTTGTTAGTCTGATGAAGCTAAGGGACTCTTTTCTCAGTATAATGTTTTTGTTTGTTTGTTTTTAAATATATTTTATTGGTTTTTTACAGAGAGGAAGGGAGAGGGATAGAGAGTTAGAAACATCAATGAGAGAGAAACATCAATCAGCTGCCTCCTGCACACCTCCCACTGGGGATGTGCCCGCAACCAAGGTACGTGCCCCTGACCGGAATCGAACCTGGGACCTTCCAGTCTGCAGGCCGACACTCTATCCACTGAGCCAAACCGGTTTTGGCAAGTATAATGTTTTAAAATGCATAATTTAAATCTATAGGACTACAAAAGAAACCAATGATACTGAAATATAGTTACCAAAATATTTTTAAATTATTGTATTGAATACATGTGCTTCTCTATTAATATGTTAAGTAACAGAATCTAGCACAAGTCTAATAACTGTTAGACCATCCAACAATAAATATGAACAGTTGTTTTGAGATATCTGCCAACACATGTGCCATGTTACTATCTGTAATTGTTCACGCTAATACCACTATTATAATGAAAGGAAATTATGAATTTCAGCTACCGGTTAGTGAAAATAAGGGTGCAATTTTGTTTCCCATCAGAGTTCACAGACCTTCTGAATTCTATACAGGGATGTTTTAGAACCCCTAGCATAGAGTCTCTTTCTACACTGATTTTGATTAGGGAAAGAGAAACTAAGGGTGAAACACAGGCTTGAGGGCAAGTGCTTTGGTGATATGAAGAGCCCAGCCTCTTCCTAAGTGCTTTTCTTTGAAAAGTCATAGGAAGAGGCTGGGCTCTTTATACTTCTCTCATTCAGGTACAAAAAGGAACAGCCCAGAGGACCCTGCTTTTTGAACTATGTGGTAAATAAACAGAAAGACAAACAGACTGATATCACACGTACCGCCAGTAGAGAGACTAAAGGCTACAAGTCCTTTCCATGTTAAACTCGGACCTAACTTTGAGCCTGAAAATTCCAGAGCTGATGAAAGCTTTAGACTGATATCTGAGTAAACTATAAATTTAAGCTGGGAATACTCACAGTGCCTAAAGAGGCATATCAACTGGGGGGAAACGGAAGCTTTATAGGGAAAAATTGTCTACCAAAATCCCATCAGTTCCTGTTTACTTTAAATCTTGTTGCTTGTTACATAGGCGGGAGGTCAAAGGATCTGGTTCCACTCACAGCCCCATCACTTTCTAGTTGGTGACCTGGTCACCCTGGTTAATGTGTCTGAATCGCAGTTTTGTCATCTGAAGTGTGAACAATATCGAGCCTTATCTTATAGGGTTACTGAAAAGATTAAATGAACTATTATACACAAACTGCTTAGCAAAGTGTCTGACCCAGAGAGTGCTAAAAACTGTCAACTGCTATTTTTATTATCTTAATTCTATAAAGACATTTTGTGAAGTAAAATTCTATTTCTTTTATCACTGCCATGTTCTAATTATCCCATTTCCCTAAAGTACTGTGTTTTCTAATGAATAAATTCCCCTGTAAGAATGAGGGTTCTATATCCTCAAAACTTTGTATCCCTACACTCAATCTGACAGTTCAAAGCTTGACAATAATATATTTGGGGGCCCCCAAATGGCAGGAAGGGCATTGCAATGTGTGACAAACAGAGAGCAGCCCAGGGAACCACTCACGCTGCACCACCTGCACCACCACCACCCACCCTGCCTCTCCCAATACACAGGAATTGCCCCAAAGGCAAATTTTAACATCGGTGCCAATCCTACCCACATAGTCTCCTAGATATTTGAAAACATGGAAGAAAATAAGACATTTTCATATTTTAAAATCCCAATGATACATCTTTACCGGCTTTAATAGAGTAAATACCCGCGTATAAGGTAATATGCAGCATGCCCTCATGAGAAACCCAGAAACTTACATTCTGATCCCAACCACCTTGGGATACATCAGCGAACCTCTACATCTGTGGAAAGAAGTTACCGTCTTTGTAGCAGCGGAATTTCATCATGATGATGTTGATGCTAATGTGGAATTATTCCAGAAACTGCTTTGTTAAATTAAAAGAAAAAAAAAAATCTAGTATCTCCAAACGTTCTTTGAAAAATACAATGAGCTTTTTAAAAAATGTTCCGGACAACTATAATTTGAAATGCAATTGTATTTAATTCCCATTGCAGGGAAAGAAAAGTTGGATTTCAAGTGTCATGATGATGATTCAGGCCCTCACATGTAGGATTTTTAAATGGAAAGAGAAAAGATGACTACAGTATAATTTCATGACTGGAAATCGATCAAGCCTCTTCTTAGAATTCAGCTTCCTGGTCTGGTGCGGCAGCTCCTGGGTTAATGATTGGTCATCCCTTGGAAGGAAGTAGGGGGGAGGGTGGAATAAACTGCCATAGTGTTCCTCATTCCTTCTTTCCCTCAAAGCAATAATAGGAAGGCACAGCAAGCTGGCCGGGGCTTCGCAAGCATGTCAAACTCACGGCTAGGTCTCTCCGCAGTACCACTGGGATCACATCGCTAAGGACAGACTATTCACAACTGAAGATTCACTTCCATTTTAAAGAGCACACACAGATCAATACTAACACAACAATACTTACAGAGGGCTTACCGTGTGTCAGGAACTTGTCTCATTTCAACCCCTTAACAATCCTATGAGTTAAGTGCATATTATTTCCTTCAATTGAATGAAGGAAGTTGGGACTCAAAGTGGTCCCCCTCTAGTCATGCAGCTGGTTTGTGGGAAAGCCAGGTGTTAGATGCTAGCACTGCAGTGACTCCAAGCTCCTCCTAACTGCTGCCATCGGCCTCTCCATCTCCATTCCCCACCGCCCAGATGATGCACATCATCTCTACAATGACTGGAAATACTCATCAACCCAACTAAACCCAAAACCATTATGACAGTTTAAGAAAATATTATGTTCTTCCCATTATTCCTTTCTATTAGAACAAAATAAGTACTTAGTAAATGTTAGCTAGTAGTACAGGTATTATAACTGCTTATAATTACTGTTTTAGGATTTGTGTTCTTCCATAAGTTCAGGCCGAACCAATTGACCAAAACTCTCCAGTAAGTATCTCAATTTCTTCACATTCAATCTATGATGTCCTCTCTTCCCTTCTTTGAAGGTCAGTGTTTTGACACAGTTTATTTGGAGTGGCCTGTTTCTGCAATTCACATAATTGCCCAGTAAAAGAATAAAGTTAATTCCCTTCTCCCCCCAAGACGACCAATGTGACATTTGTTCTGTTTAATGTCACTTTGGATTACTAAGAGACATAAAAATCCCCAAACATAAACATCGTTAAACAAAAGCCTGTTCAAGTGGAATACAAAACACACTAAAGAGTCATCATTAATTCCTTAAAGTTTTTCTTTGGTTGTTTTTTTGTTTGTTTCTTTCTTTCTTTTCTTTTTTTCTTTCAAAAACTCCACCCAAAACTCAAAGCACAGACACTTAAGTGCAGATGAAAAACATCAACCTCTCCCAAACATGAGCTACCAAAGCAGATGCCTTGGGGATGAGCATGCTGAGCTTACATGGATCATGGACTTGCTGGTTTAAAAGATGAATCATCTTGACTGTTTTAACTTTGTTTATACTGCTTCCTAAAATATTGTGTTTGAGGGTTAGAAATATAACCTGTGAACAGCATAGATCTGAAAGGACAGAAGAACTTATGTGTAGTTTAAAAAGTAGATACACACCCTTGAGCACATGGCACAATTTTAATCAAAATGGCTTTGCAGTCTTACTAGACATTGCTCACAATGCCCAGGGTTGCCCATTTCAACTGTCCCGTCTCCAAGCCTGGCCTTCAGCACAGAATCCCAGGACTGAACAGGTGGGAAAGTGAGAGAACAAGAAAAACACCCAACCCGCTTAAATGAACCATAGCACGACTAAGGATAGAATAGATGGTCAAAACAGCTTAAGTCTGCATCCTGGCTCCACCATTAAGTAGCTGTGCAACCTCGGGCAAGTTATTTAAACTTTCTGTGCTTAAATTCCCCATAATATCTACCTTGAGGTGCTGCTTCTGGGATTAAATGAGATAACTTCTATGAACGTTCCTGGTCTAAATCCCTTATTTAAAACCAAAGCCCCAGTGAGCCAAGGGACTAAACTTTGACCTTAATTCATATTTCGTCCTGTCCCCGCAAGGAAAGCCTGCCCGAGACTCTCTGTTTCATGCTGCAGGATTATAGGTCACGTGTGAGGTGTTGATAGTAAGGAGATGCGCTGATCAAAGGCTTCTTTCCATTCAATAAGAGTGCCTTACGCCTTCTCAGACTGAGTCTGTACTTTTGTGAACTGTCATGTCAAGGCACACAGCAAAGAGAGCAAGCTAAATTATAAATTGCTAAAGCAATGAGATCAAAATCATGAAAAATGCAGGGAAATTAAACTTTCCTATGTGTATAAATGCATACTTAAGTGTTCTTGTGAATGTAAGTCCAAGATAAAGCCATAAACCTAGAAAATTTGGTGAAGTCAATCTCCCTTTAGCTGTTTATGTTAGGCAAAGTTTTAGCTGTTTATGTTAGGCATCTAATCATCTGCCTATATTTTTCCCTAGATCTCGGTGGGAAACAACATATTAAGTGCTCATGGTCATCATTGTGCAATGTCTGAAATAAATGGCCCCACCTCCCTTCAAAACTAAATAGAACAACTCCATTCATTACCCATCCCGGTTCTTGCAAGATCTCTTAGGACACCTGTCTGGTTATTGCCACTTAGAACAGTTTCACAAATAATAAATAAAATCAGAAAAAAATAATCATCTTTCCGTTTTCAAATTAAAAAAAAAAAAAAAAGGAATGCCATGGAGTATCTCCATTGAAAGATCTTCACCATGGCTTTGAGTAAAGAAAGAGCTGAGGTCAAATGTAGGTAACCATGACACGGAGAAAGCAATCCCTAGTCAGTGTTTCCTGAACTTGACCTCATGCTTGTTATATGAAGTTCTAGGCTATCAATCACCTTGCAAATCTAAAACCAGCAGTTCTCCCCGCGTATACTCATAGGTCCAGTGAGAGAAAGCCAACATCAGCTCCTCCAAGGTGTTGCTGGGGGCAATTTCATCGCCATTGTTGTTGTTGTACTTCTGGAACTCCCCCATCATATACTTCTCAATGGTGAACCACTGGTTGGCGGAATAGCAGTAGATTAAGAAAACTTCTAGGAACCTACGAGGAGGCAGCAAAGGTGGGACTTACATTACTGAACAGTCAGCAGCAGGAGAGGTCCCCTAACTCTGGTCTGGTGCAGCCTCAGTGCACACACCCTTGCCTTTCTATGGAATGCAATGATTGAGGGGTTTTCCCACCTCCTTTTCTTTCAGGAAATGTCCCAACTCCTTTATGAGTACTAAACTCAACTTTCCCTACCATGTGCTATAATATTCCTTGTAAATTAAGCAATAAAACTTGGCTATAAGTCCTCAGCACTGAATTACGATCTGTCTTGCTAAATGAATGCAAGTGTATGGAGACACTCAAGTGAACATACCGTAATAACAGTTCATTCTTTAAAAGTTTTTAATTTCTATAAGATGTTAGTGAAAGAAACTATGCTTAAAACAGAAATGTTTTTCTGCCATAATGTTCCTGAACATTAGTAACTATACCCGGGATCTGCCTGTTTCACACAGAGAGGTCAGTCCTGGCCTCTGCGTGAACTTCTCACCTCCACTCACACGAGTTCAGTGATTTCTGCATCCCTGGGATGGCTAGTTCTCTTTTACCAGTCTCCAGAACTCTGGAAAGAAGAGCTCAACAATGAAGCCTTGGAGAACTCCTCTATGGGCCTTGTATTTCTCAGAAGAGGCTGAGAAGAATTGATAGAAATTCCTACTTAACATGAAGGGCCAGGGTGCTAATTATTTCCTCACCTTGGTGCATAGGGAATGGTTTGTGGTTTCACTTGGTTGAAGGTATAGATTAGTTTTTGAGCAGCTCTTTGTTGTTGAATTTCCTACAAAATAGAGAGCATTAATCAAAATATTGGTTTACTATCACTAATGATCACAGAATTACTAGAGGGCCAGCAAGTGTAATTTTCAGCCGTATTCAACTCCTATCACTCCCCACTCCAAAAGCAAAAGCTCTACAAAACAAAATTAACAAAATACCACCACCTCCAAGAAAGAATAGGCCGCCTGGTTGGTGCGGTCCAGTGGTTGAGTGTCAACCTATGAATCAGGAGGTCATAGTTCAATTCCTGGTCAGGGCACATGCCCAGGTTGCAGGCTCCATCCCCAGTAGGGGGTGTGCAGAAGGCAGCCAATCAATGATTCTCTGTCAACATTGATGTTTCTATCTCTCTTTCTCCCTCTCCTTCCCTCTCTGAAATCAATAAAAATATATTAAAAAAAAAAAAAAAAACTAGGCTATCCTTTGGGTTGAAGATAACAGCCTTTGAAGTGTAGCCAGATCTCCTTTCTTTGGCCGGTCCTTCTGGGCTCTGGGTGTCTAACTTACCCTGAGGCAGAGATGCAGCACAGTGCTCTCTTGGAAGATTTTGTGCCATGTCTGCACAACCTCAGGAAGGAAGGACTTCACAATGAAAACCTGCCCCGGCTTGAGAACATCATCCTCAGACCAAGTGCTGATGACCCTCATGGCTTTGCGGAGGCCGCCGTCCATCTCCTCTCGGGACAACACCTGGATCATTGCAGTCCTCCCGCGCTTGGACCAGGAGGACATGCTTTTACCGAGATTCAAAGGGGAACTCTCCTCCAGCCTGTAGACAGTTACTTCTTCCCCGGCTGCAAAGAGAAGTGTAGGTGAGGCATTCAGTGAGATGTCAGGCCTGTGATATGAAGGACATCCTAAAGATCAATTCAGAATCAGTTTGGTTTCCCAAATGATCAGAGGAGAATGAGAATTTCACCTATACAGGAACTGCTAGAAAATAAAGACATGGATTTGGCCATGTTGTTATGTTATTTATTGTCCAGTAAAGAGGGAGAGGGTGAGAAGGACAAAGCATCAGATGATACATAAGACTTAAGTTGTTCTTATTATAGACTATATATAGCTGGATAAAATCAAAGTAGTTAAGACAAATACTTCTAAAGAGATAGATTAACCCCATGTTTTTCATTATCTCCCTTATAAACATTATTAGACATTTTTTTCTAATTGCCCCTCCCATGACATTTTAATACCAAAGATATACTGTGTATCTGTGCTTTATACATAAAAAGAAAAGGATGTTTTTGCGCTCTTGGGGATGATATCACCCCTGTTGAGAATGCAGAGTCTAACCCAGCTGAGTTAGACGGAGTCAACATCATACCCCAGAGACACTCCCTCCTACCTTTGTTACTTGAAGCCTTACTTCCTTTATCAGTAAAATGCGAGTGAATGTAGCGTTCATCTCTTTGGGTTATAAAGATTAACTATGTTCATCTGTCTAATGTAAGCTAGAACCTCAGATACAACTCAATCCCACTTAAAAAAAATTTAGACACAAAATGCTCTTTAACTGCTATATAGCTTCCACTTTCAGGCTGTTGAACAGGTAACCAGTCTTACGCAGTCTAGAGCCCTTCTAACTGCAGTATTTAATGCTTCATAACAGAAGTAATATATCCTATACACAACTTCTGCCCAGCCTGTGTTTCATTTTCTCCTTTCACCTCTGCCGCAAATGGCTTTGTGTGTGTGTGTGTGTGTGTGTGTGTGTGTGTGAACACTGTAACTAGTTTACCAAGAAAGGAATCTATTTGTTCATTCTTGCACTAAACTGCTAACTAAAAAACATGTCTAGTCAATGCTTAGTAACGTATTTTCAATTATTTATCCTTAGTGCCCAGATAAATGCCACTTGAATATCTCTCTGGAGTTCTAAATACTGAGATGATTTAGAACAGAGTGACCGGGTTGCAAAGCCAGCCGTGGAGCCAAGGGGGAGGAGAAGGCCTCTGCCTCCACCATCAGAAGCCACCTGACCTCTCCCCGCCTGGGGACTGTGAGGAGAATCAGCGTCCAGGACAGCGTGGGGACCCTTGCTGTATTGTCGACTGGCCGGACAGAGAAACTCTGGTAGCCTTGGCTAACGTGAGCTTGTTTTTCTTTACTACTCCAGCCTTTAAAAATGATGTTTGCTCTCTGAGCTAAGAGCAATTAGTCTCCACAAAATAAAACAAATACAAAACAATATACAAAGCGTTTCTCTTCAGATGCCTGTCAGCTTTCACTGTATTGACATGTATCGCTTTCTTCCATGTTTATTACACATGGTTCGTTGGTTCTTTTCTTCCCTACTTGCTCCCAGCCTTAAATCAGTGAGTGCCAGGTGCAACACTGCTGCTTTTTTCCCAACTGCTGCTCATTAGAGGTCCCATCCCCATGGTATTAGACATTGATCCTAGATGCCAGCCAGTGGTTAACAAGAGTTTCCATTTTAGAAAATTAATCTCACTAAACTACAACCATGGGCAAAACAAACTTTTCAACTAAAGTGATGCAAGTGGTTTCCCCTTTGATTTCCTCGTGTATTATGCCTCTGCCCTTGGCATAGCCTCAAGAAGGTAGAAATGCACTCACCAAACAGTTGGATGGGTGTAAATGGTATAGTCTGAGAAAGCCTCATTAAATTGTTCCTTTCAATGGCTGCAAACAAAGACAGAGTAACTGTTTTTAGTATGCATCGGTGGGCTGAATCCACAGCAAGCCTCCACACATCAATATATTCATATAATGCCAAAGTATTTCATTTCCAAGACCCCTAATATTTACCTTTATCAAAAATATTATATAGTACTTCAAGTATGCCTTAAACAGGATATCCCCATCTTAGGAACAAATGATAGGATATTATATAACATGGTCTGTGGTAGGGCTATCACCTCCACTCTCCTGAATACCAAATCACATACTAGTTCAGACATATATGAAACTTCCTTTGAAAGCGCATTCTAATCTGCAGTCTTCAATCCCTGCTTTTTCTTTTCCGGAGCAAATCTAATGCACAGTGGACTGTGGGGACATCTACTGTTGGCTTTGCACAGTTCACCTTCTTTTCCCAGAGAGAGCTGGAGAGACCAATTTTAATTAGAAGCAAGTGATCTGCATTTTCCTGTTAAGAGCCGTATCCTAACAGATCAGAGTCAATAGGAGTTACCAGTACAGTATTCCTCACCAGAGACTTTCTTAAGTTGACAACTAGTCAAAATGATGGTCTACAGCTGAGCTGAAAGACCCAGTTATAAGGCCTGGAATGTGGAGTCTGGAATCCATCAAAGCACTATTCACCAAGTAGGGGAATTCGGGAAAAGGCAGTCTAGTACTGGACCCCAAACATAAGACCTTGACATAATAATAATAATAATGGTAATTATCACACCATTACACTCTCATTCATGTACCAAGCTTTAGACTGTGTAAAAAGCTGGCCCATTATTATCTCACCGAGTGCTGCAAGCAATGATGCCCAAAAGACCACCCAATGGCACGAGTCCTGTTGATTATTAACACTGCTTTGCATTTTTAGTGTTTCCCTCTTAATTCTCAACTAGCCCATTAGCAGATTTTTCCCCAGGAAGGTCAAGTACAATGATTCCCACTTTGAAAGAAAGACAACTGAAGCACTGTGAAGTTATGTTGCTTAAGAGAGTCAAGAGCCTTGACCCCTTACTTAATAACATCCTTGTAAGGTTGTCTCTGTTGAACTTACTCTGCGGCGTTGGCATTCATTCAGTGGTTACGTTCACTGAGGGCCCAGTGAAGGTACAAAACCCTTCCTCAAAGAGCTAGTCTCAGGCCTGTCTCTTTCCTAATCCAAAATTTGGAGAGCTCTGCCTCTGGGCTGGCTTTGAGCTTATAAGGAATTTGTCAATCTCAAGGTCATCTTTCCCCTTCACAATATAAGCCTGCCAATACCAAAAAAATTTTTTTCAAAAAATTTTTTTAAATCCAAATTCTCTTAAATCTTGTTTTCCCAAGTCAATGGCAAGGTAAGAAATCTAAATGTTCTCATCAGAGCGAACAACTCTTTGAGTTGGGAACCATATTGATGCTACAAATTTGTCAACGCTTCTGTGTACAAATGCAGAATCACAGATGTTTAGCTCAGTTGACATGTGGCTGTGCATGTGCATCCTACCTGAATAATGATGGTGAGGCTCTTGAGGGCTTTTTAAGGAGGCTGAGATTTCTGAAATTATAGAGAAGATTGGCATTTTAATTACTTGGCTGGAGATAAATACATGCTCCTGAATATATTGCCTTCAAAGTTATTATTGAACAAGTTAATCAGAATGGCTTCTCAGTATTCGAAAAAGATTGCCTAATACCCTTTAACCACATTATTGTGCATGGTATCCTGACAGCTTCCAATCATCAATGCAATATCTCCAAACATATTTATATAGGGAATTGAAGAAAGACAGGTAATATTAGCCTCAAAGATCTATTTCCTCTGAACCAATTATACCTCTGGGTTGCAGAAGGCACTCAGCTGCCCATCACACTTCACGACATCCCAGAAGAACAATTCTCTGAGCTCCCTACCAAGATGCAGTACCCATATGAAGACATTATTAATATCAAGTTATTAGCAGACTACTTCCATGACCTAAAATGACAACAAAATGATGAAAACACATTATGAGGTATAAGCAGAAACAAAGGAGTGGGTGGAGAATATGACACCAGGGATCTGTTTGGTTACAGAAGGACTGTGTGTTGGGAACACCTCCTGCAAGTTTAACTGGTCTCTATTATGTGCTCAAGTCCTAAATTACAAGACTCCAGAGAAATCCTTTGCAACAGTTTTGCCATTTCATAAAATCAAAATTAAAGTGGAGAACTTCAGTCTCATGGTGATAACTGCTTTATACCTAGTAGAATATGCAGCATAATCAGCCCAATTTCATAGATCTCTCCGGCTCCTTGTTGCTGGATAAGGAAAGGAACAAAAATCCCTTCCTTTGGGGGTGCTTGGTAAAAAGTAGGATCAGCAGAAAAGACTCTTCCTTTCCAATCTCATGTAATAATAATAATAATAATAATAATAATAATAGCATTTAGCTCCCACTGTATGTAATGCTAGGTGTGAGAAATGTGAATAAGATGTGTCTTTCACCCTAGAGAAAAGCAAATATGAAATAATGGGAGAGAAAGACATGTGAAACATAATCACAATACAGTTTGCTAAATTATATAATAGAGGTGTCTACAGAAGCTTATGGAAACTTCACAGAGAAATAATATGAAATACTTTAAAGAGTATGGGCATCTAAGTGTGATAAAGCTGAGTTTCAATCCTGGCTTTACCTCTGAAGGAACTGTGATATCTTGACTCAGTACATATTTTTTGAACACCTACTATGTACCAAACACTGGTCTATGCTCAAGAGGAATTATATTAATGAACACAGATGAAGACTTTGGCTACATTCTAGTAAAGGGAAGTAGAAAATAAACTAACAAGTAAATATATAATCTATATAGTGTATTACATATACACTGAGTGGCCAGATTATGATCTCTGAACGCATAATAATCTGGCCACTCAGTGTGTGTGTGTGTGTGTGTGTGTGTGAGTGTGTGTGTGTATTAGAGGCCCAGTGCATGAATTCGTGCATGGGTGGGGTCTGGCCAGCCTGGCCACGGGGAGGGGACATAGGCGGTTGGCCAGCCGGCCTGCTGGTCGAACTCCTGGTCGAGGGGGCAATTTGCATATTAGCCTTTTATTATATAGGATATACACTGAGTGGCCAGATTATTATGTGTTCAGAAATCATAATAATCTGGCCACTCAGTGTATATCAAGTTAAAGGTTTAGGAAGTATGGGAGATAGGGAGTTTACTATTTTACACAGGTTGGCTAGGCTAGACCTCTTTGATAAGGTGAAATTTGAACATAGGCCTAAAGAAAGAGAGGGGGAGAGTCATATGGATAAATGTAAAGCATTCGAGGCAGAGGTAACAGCAAGTGCAAACGCCCCGAGGCAGGGCCATGCTTGCTGTGTTAAGGAAGAGAAGTGTGGCCCCAGTGGACTATGCTGAGAGGAAATGAGGTTGGAGCGTTGGAGGAGGAGGAGCAGATCAATAGGCCCTTGTAGACTGGATTTTGCTTTTACAGAGTGAGATGAAACACCATTTCAACAAAAGAGTGACTCAACTTGACTTGCAGGTTAGAAGGGTTATTCTGGCTGCTCTCTGGAAACAGACAGACAGCTGTAGTTTGGAGGCCATCCTGTAAACCAGGGAAGAGATGAAGAGTGCTGTGTGGAGGTAGCAACGTGACCAGATTCTTTGAAGGACTTATTGATGGGTTAGACACGGAGATGTGAGAAAATGGGAGATAAGCAGGATGACAAGACTTTGGCCTCAGCAACCAGATGGATGGAGTTACTATTTCCTCAGATGGAGGAGAAGATAGGTGGAGCATTTTGTTTGCAGCGCCTTCTAGACACCACGTGGAGGTGTTAATAGGTGGGTGGTCATATTCTCCATGGCAGAAATATTGAATGAAAGGGCTCATGAACATGAGCCTGGAAACTGGGACTGGAGCCAGGCTGTCAAGATCACAAGGAAGACTACGCAAGTTGCAGCCTATCCTGTAGGAGGTAAAGGAAAGCATAGAAGCGATGATTTATGGCTCAGAAAGATATTTCCAGTCGGAATGTGGGCAAGTTTAAAGGGAGAGAAAACAACTACGATACTAACACAATATCAAGGGCAAAATAAAGTACACGCTTTTTATTTAGAAAAATAAACATTGGAGGCTTGAAGGCAGGAGCAGTGGGGTAGAGCAAAACAGACAGCTTCTACAGATGGAGGTGGAGGTAACAGAGTTAGAAGACAGTTGAAAGCTAAGAGCAGTGGTGTGGAAGGGCACAGTAAATGCTGAGGTTTCCAGCTTTGGTGAAGGAAGAGGAGGCTATCAGAGAGAACAAATGTCAGTCAACAAAGAAAACGAAGAAATAGAAGAACAGCCAGGGAAGAGTAGCCTCAAGGAAACTTAGGAGATGGATAAAACGGTCAACATAAATGCCACTGTTTTGATGAGGACTAAAAAGAGGTCATGTGGCTTAGCAGTTAGCACTGGACAGCAGTAGAGTGGTGGGGACAGACGCCATGGGCTGATGAGCAAATGTTAATACTGTTTCAACCCATTTGGAGGGGAGGAAAAGGAGTGGCAGCTTGAAAGCTATGTAAAATCAAGGACATGATTATTTTCTTCTTTTGTATAGAAAATGGCTTAAATTTGTTTGTAGGCAGAGGAGAAGGAATCGACTGTAAAGGGGCAGTGAAAACCCAATAAGTAGAGTGAAACAGACCATAGAAGAGAAAGATACCCAATCTGCATCAAGGGGTCAAGAATATGGAAAAGAGCTCATAGAGTGTGGTGACGTTTAAAGTTAGCTACTGAGAGTGGCTTTACCAGGGAGTTTTCTCACATGACAGCCCTACTTAGCCAGTTGGGTAAGAGTCCTACTGAAAACATGTAGGAAAGGTATCCACATAAAATCTTATGAATAGCTCTTAATGAGTAACATGTAAAAAAGTAACAGTGGTTGAGCAGTCTAAATGAGCTCCGTGGTTTTATCCTCACTCACAGAGAAAACTGGAAAATCACAGTTAAAAACAGGTGATTCAAAACTAGACATCAGTCCTGATGTACCTGGAGAAAGACATTCAACTTTCTACTTTTATGCTGAACTTTCTACTTTGCATATTAGGCAAGTCATAGATAGAATTTCAAGAACTACAAAAATCTTAAAAGAAGAGTAAATCTCATCATTGATAAGACAAAAAAATAAAATATTTAAATACAAAAACTTACTGCCAACTCCATTTGAACTTCTCAACCTGTTGAAAAATTAAAAGTTGTTTAGACAATGCTTTACATTTTTCAGTGATCAAAGGAAGGAGAAGTATGTGAAACAGTAACAATATAGAGTCTATACATATATATGTACTAGACCCTGGTGCACGAAATTTGTGCACTCAGGGGGGTCCCTCAGCCCGGCCTGCGCCCACTCACAGTCTGGGAGCCCTCCGGGGATTTCCGACTGATGGCCTACTAAGTCGTCAGTCAGACATCCTTAGCACTGCTGCGGAGACGGAAGAGGCTCCCGCCACCGCTGCTGTGATCGCCAGCTGTGAGCCCAGCTTCTGGCTGAGCAGCACTCCCACTGTGGGAGGGTACTGACCACCACAGGGCAGCTCCTGCATTGAGTGTCCCCTGGTGGTCAGTGCATGTCATAGCAACCAGTCGTTCTGCCGTCGGGCCGAAACTGGCTCTCCAACATCCCCCGAGGGGTTCTGGGTTGTGAAAGGGCACAGGCCAGGCCAAGGTACCCCACCAGTGCACGATTAGGCCTGGGGAGAGATGCAGGAGGTTGGCCAGCTGAGGAGGGACCACGGAGGGCTCCAGGGCATGTTCAGCCCATCTCGTTCAGTCCCGATCAGCTGGACCTCAGCAGCAAGCTAGTCTGCCCCCTGGTGGTCATGCACGTCATAGCAACTGGTCGACCGGTTTACTGTCTGCCCCCTGGTGGTCAGTGCACATCATGGCGAGCAGTTGAGCATCCTTAGCATATCATTAGCATATTACGCTTTGATTGGTTGAATGGCCAACCAGACAACTGGACACTTAGCATATTAGGCTTTTATTATATAGGATGTATGTGTATATATATTTCATTGACAGAAAAGTACAGTTACCTTTGACTCCTATCTTTATCAACAGAGAAATAGTTCAAATATTCATGTAATTCATCTACTATGTAGGACCTAAGCTAACTGAAAAGCAGTTGTTGGTTTTTGGTTTTAATTAGCTATGATCACACAACATATATAAGATTAACTGTGTTTGTGATGTTCTGGATCAATTGAACTAAAAGGTCCCTGAACTATGCAAAGCAGATGCCTACAAATGAGTCTGTGAATATCTCCAGACAAACCTACAAATCAGTTTCATTAGCCCACGTGGCCCCTAAATGTTCACAGGCTGAAATTAGCTTTAAATTGTTACTTGCCCTGCTCAAGTGCACAAGTGGCCATGGGCAAGTCTGAGTAAATGCATTTAAAGAATATCTCCAGTATGTAAAGTCCTTAGGGGAAAAAGTACAATTACAATTATTGTTTAATTTCATGCTGCAATAACCCACTACTCTGCATGTGCACAAACTATTGAACCTCTGGGAGAAGAAAGTCACGTGCGGTTTACGTCTAGAGAAAGGCTTGCACAGAGACCTTGATAGGAGCTCCAGCAGAAAAGGTAATCTCTGATGGAGCTGGCTACCCCCTGAAAGTCACATTCCACCTGCTTGGTAGCAGCTGGCCCTATGCAGAATAGATGGTTTTGAATTCTGCTTCTATGGCTGTATAGATAGTGAATTTGATGATATATCTGGAAAAGTCCAGAAAACACTACAAATAAAATAGAATAATCTTTGCTCGTTTCATTTTAAAATTTTATTTCTCTGACTAAATAAAATTCCAGGATTCTCAAGTCAACAACCAGGTGTCTATCACCTCCCCCTCTCTTGCCCCCCGATCTTTCTTCCTCTCTGTCTCTGTATTTCTCAAATTTGCTACCTTGACAAACACTTAAGATTTTAATGAGAAGCCAAAAATTAAAAAAGATCAACCTCATAAGCAAAAAAGAAAAAAATGTTTAAACAAGAATTATTTTTAAAACTAAAGAAAAAAAAAACATAACCAGTTCTTTAGTCTCAGTCTTTTTCTTTAGGCAAGACAGCTTCATTTCTACTCTTTAATGTAAATCCCACAATCTTACCTATCAGAAAAGATGTGGTACTCATTATTCCATGTGTGCTTTTTGACATGAAAAAGACAAATGGTTAATTTGCTGTAGTACCAGGTGCTACATTATCATCTTAAGAGGCACTGAGATGAGACCTTGTTGCCAGAAATGGGAAAACATGGAGAATAAATGATTTTCATTTGTTGCTATCAAAAGAAAAATACTGTCATTGGACAAACACTATTTTTCTCCTTTTCTGACCAAATTAAGCCTGTGTTCCCAATACAGTTAAAAATAAAAACAGAAGCCAAAGATGCTAAAGACAGACATTTAGAAATACTCACAGGGAGTTCCTATTGAGGTTGGTGCTCCAGGAATTCCACAAAGCGTTTTTACTCAGATCCTGAGCAGAAGGGAAAGGTTATTATATGTTCACCCAACATTTTCTTACCCCACGCTTCCAGGAACATGCTTGCAAAACACACTGCTTGAAAAGTATAGTCCTTCCCCCCTTCCTATAGCTCATTATTTCTCTTTTACTTAACATACTAGACCTAGGCTAGAAAGATGCATAATGTTAGCACAAAATCTGAGTAACTCAATCTGCTGATGGACTTCAACAGAATGAAATTACTTTTATGGTGACAGCAAAGAGAAAATGTAATATATAAAGGTTTTTACAGAAATGAGAGTGAAGCCCAGCTGGTGTGGGGTCAGTGGTTGAATGTCAACCTATGAACCATGTGGTCACAGTTCGATTCCCTATCAGAACACATGCCAGGGTTGCAAGCTCGATCGCCAGTCAGGGGCGAGCAGGAGGTAGCCGACCAATGATTCTCTCTCATCATTGATATTTCTATCTCTCTCCCCCTCTCCTTTCCTCTCTGAAATCAATAAAAATATATTTTAAAGGAAATTAATATTATTTTTTTAAAAAGAACAGAGAAATGAGAGTGAACATATAAAATCAAGAAGAAATGAAGGTCAACATTGACAGGAAACATCAATCATCACATCATTATGTCCTATCATCGGTAGACTTTTGTTTCAGTTGATTATTTAAAATAACCTTACCCTGAAATCATCTCATTCTTTTTCCTATTCTGATTCAACTATTATTTCTTGAAATTTAGGACACTCCAGCCATTACTCTAGGCATTTCCATTAGTGTTATTTTTGTCATCTACTACCAATAATCTCATTAGCCCCATTTTAGAGATTCAGCTCCTGAAGCTCAGAGGTTAACAGATGTATATAGCTTTGAAACCTAGGAAGTGGCAGAACCAGGATTGGACAGGGCAGGCAGATCCCTGCCTCCAATCAAAACCTTTTACTATCAAAACCTTTCACAGCCTGGCCGTGGCTCAGTGGTTGAGCATCTACCTATGAACCAGGAGGTCATGGTTGGATTCCTGGTCAGGGCACATGCTAGGTTGCGGGCTCGATCCCCAATGTGGGGTATGCAGGAGGCAGCCAACCAATGATTCTCTCTCATCATTGATGTTTCTATCTCTCTCTCCCCCTCTCCCTTCCTCTCTGAAATCAATAAAAATATATTTAAAAATAAAACCTTTCACAGGTTACATTCCTTCAAGAACATCTCAGCTGTTAGTATACATTCATACCGGTAATGTGTACATAGTTCCCACATTAGAGATAATATGCAAACCAAACCAAAATTAGATTTCTTGGTTTAGCTAACTAGATCACACTTCCCACATGGAAAGTAAAGCAGGCACGTGTTTGTGGATGGTAAAGAAAACAGACCACAAACGAGGAGAGCCTCAGTGTTGCAGAAACACTGAGGGCCCTTTACCCTGCAATGCCCAAATCCCCTCCAGCGCATCTGCAGAGGTTTGCTCAGCCTGTCTGACAAAGCACATGGAGTGAGGAACCTAGGACTTCCAGAAATAAACCATTCCATCCTTGGAAAGCTCCACTTGCTAAAAATTCCTCCTCGAATTGGGCTGAACTTTGTCTCCCAGTAGCTTCTATATGTTGATTCTAGATGTACCTGGTAAAAGCGTATTGAAAAGAGTTTGAAAAATTCCGAAGTTCTTTCTCTTTCATGCCCAAAATGCACAGGATAAATTATTGGGTGAATAGGCAAATTACATAAAGAACAAGCAAAGCATAAAATGTGGGGGTGGGAGAAAAAACTGAGCAAATATTCAAAGCAAAGATTTCAGTGTAATACACAGAAGCCAATGAAGGGACATAAAGATAAAACAGAAACACAGTCAAGGAGTTATGTTGTGTACATGAATGTTTTCTTACAAAGTATCACGGGAGAGGTTTTACCTCTGGAGACTGCTTTAGATAATCACTGACTTGTACAGCATGCCGCTCCATTCCTTTAGTTTTTGTTTTCTGGTATATGTTAGGTTCTAGACCTTGTTAAAAAGAAGAAAAAAAATTAGAGAATACATGAAAATGTGTTGCTTTCAAAAAGATCTGAACAGAGTGTATTCATCTAAATGTGAATACAGCTTTTTTTCTCTTTTGAACAAGTTTTAGAAAGATTCTTTTGTCCTTATTTTTCTCAAGTGGTTGAAAGCTATATATCCTATTTCTATTCTTCAATAGTTACCTTGACATTTATAACATTTATACTTGTCTATTAAGTCAAAAACTTAAATTATCCATAACCTGTCCTATAAAACATGCCTTCTGTATATTTTTTACACTCGCTTTCCCCTACACCCTACCATCCATGCTTTATTTTAAATATGTGAAATTTTAGTTCCAAATTGTTGGGAATCCTTCCTTAACAACTGTATCAAGCATCATTGTGGGCTACGTAAAAAAAGAAGAAAAAAGAAAAGAAAAAAAATGCCAGCAAATGGATTTAATTTTTAGACTTTTCTTTAAAAAGATGATGAGAATTAGTAGTAGTAGTATTTATACCTGATACCTACAGAGTCAATAGCATATAGCGGTTGGATTAAATCTGAGCATAATACTTACTAAGAGTCCCTGACTAAACATAGGAAGTAATAGTTGTATTTTTTTTCTAATGATTTTGTGCTGAAGGAAAGAAGTATATAAGACATACGGAAAATCTATTAGAAAAATCACAAAATTTCATATATATTTGTCAAAATATAAAATTATAATTATGGTTGCAATTGTAACAGAGTATTACAATTAAAATAAAATACCTATAGGAAAAGCTAAAAAGTATACTTTTCCTTTTCATTGTTAATTTCCTCAGAACTTTTATTTAAAGAGAGCTAACTGACAGGGCACCTCCCTACCCTCACTTATTTATTTTTAAATTATTTTTAAATTAACTCAATTTGGGCAGGTTCCAAAAAATGAAGATTCTCAACTTACGATATGCTTTAAATCACTATGTTGTATACCTAAAACTAATACAATGTTATATGTCAACTAGAGGCCCGGTGCACAAAATTCATGCGCTGGGGTGAGGGGGTGTCCCTCAGCCCAGTCTGCACCCTCTCCAATCTGGGAGCCCTCGGGGGATGTCCAACTGCTGGTTTAGGCCAGATCCCCCAACTGCCCTCCCCTGCCGGCCTGGTCGCCTCCAAATGCCCTCCCCTGCAGGCCCGGTCACCCCCAACTGCCCTTCCCTTCTGGCCTGGTCGCCTCTAAATGCCCTCCCCTGCCAGCCTGGTTGCCCCTAACTGCCTTCCCCTGCAGACCTGGATGCCCCTAACTGCCCTCCCCTGCTGGCCTGATTGCCCACAACTGTCCTCCCCTGCTGGCAATCTTGTGGCGGCCACCTTGTGACCACATGGGGGCGGCCATCTTGTGTAAGGGCATGATGGTCAATTTGCATATTACCTCTTTATTATATAGGATTATATTTCAATTAAAAAAAGAACTCAAATAAGGATGATATATAATAACCTAAATATCAGATAACTGATTAAAATATGTAATAGATACTAAATATACATTAATAAATAAAATTAATACATTTATAATTAGTCCTAGAATCATATATTTAGGTATGAGATTTGATTTATTCAAAATTATGGGCTCTAGTAAACTGTGTGATTTAAGGCAAGATAATTAAGCTCTCAAGCCATGTCTGTAAATTGAGGTTGTTCTGAATAATTTAATTTCTAATGTCTCTTTCCACTTAGAGCCCTCTTGATTCACAGTGATTTAACAGACAATTGAGTATTTTTTAAAATATAAATCAGAGTTTCTCAACTTTGACATTGACATTTTGGGCCAGATAATTACTTGTTAGGGGTGGGGCTGCCCATTGTAGGATGTTTAGCAGCATCCCTGGCCACTACCCCTTGGTTAAAAACCACCCTGTATAATAAAAGGCTAATATGCAAATTGTCCCCTCAACCGGGAGTTCAACCGGGAGTTCGACCAGGGGGCAGGGCCAGCCTGCCAACTGCCCGAGGCCCCACCCCCTGACCAGCCCAAATTCGTGCACCGGGCCTCTAGTCAACTATAAAAGCAAGCTTAAAGAAGCATAATAACATAGATTTCAAATACAATGTCTATTTATACCTTAAGTTTGGTATATTTCAAATAATTTTAAATCTTCATGAGTTCTTACTCACATAGTCCCTTCTATTTAAAAATTAGTAAATTCTCTTGTTATCTAATGCAAGAAGTTCAAAGTTCTGATCACTGCTCTCAATTCTGTTCATAGTCTGTCCTCATCTTACCTATCTAGTTTTATTTCACATTGTATGCCTGGATCATAGTCTTCATTCCTAGCTGGCTGACCCATCTTCTATCCTCACACACAACACGCTTATTAAACTTAAGGGATACTTGCCCACGGAATGAACATTATTTGTGGGCAGTTGTAAATAACCAAGTACAACTCAATCCACTGAGCTCTGTGTAAGTGTCCAAATCAATGTCACGTGAGCCTTAAGACTATAAAATTAGACAACCCCGCCCCATAAATCAGACTAAATGAACACTGAATAAAACAACTATTCAAATCCTAATTTTTCTTTTCTAGGTTCATTAAACACATAGAAATTTTGTTCCTTTCATAACAATTAAAAACAGAAAAGAGCCTTTTTCCCCAAAAGGGTGTTACCACCCTTTCATTCCCTCATCTCCACTTGAAAGAACATCAGGGGCCACCCGTGGTCTATAGATCACAGCTTGAGGAGACTCTACCAGAGGTTTGGGGATCCAAGAGGGCAGACAGTTACATACTTAACTGACTAAACTTGGACACTGTCAGCCAGTTCCTGTTGCACGCCTCTTCTTTGGAGATGTTACTTTCTCCTGGTTCTGAATTTGATTGGTCACCTTGAAAACAGGCATCGATTGTTATGACCTGGAGAGAAAGATACTCATTGGAACACAGTGACATTAATCTGAAAACACGGAGTCACATTAATAGAGGGACCCTGGTGAAGTGCCTGGTTGTTAACATTGGCTGCACATTAGAATAACCGGGAAGCTCTGTGCTCCCATCACTCATGCTGACAGTTCATGAGCATCAGGTGACTCTCCTAATTGCAGTCATGAATGAGAACGAGGGTGGGAAGCAAGGCTTCTCAAACGTAAGTGTGCATCAGAATCACCCAGGACTGTGTTAAACCACAGATCACTGGGTCCCACGCCCTGGAACTGTGATTCCATGAGGGGAGGGAGAATGTGAATTTCTAGTAAGTTTCCATGCTGCTAGGAGACCACAATTTGAGAACCACTGGTATAGAGGAAAAATAAACAAACAAGGCTGGGATCCAAAAGAACGTGTGTTGAAATTCTAGCTCTGCCACTTAGAAACTACATAAACTTCAGCAAATTATTTAATGTCTATGAGCCCCATCCCCTTTACCACTAAAATAATAGGTAGCCAATAATAATGGTGCTCTATGTATTTCTCAAGGGCAGAGAAGAAATGGAGAAAACTGATAAACTACAAAGCAATAAGCAAATGCATGTTATTAGTACTTGAACTCAGTTACAATTCCTAGTTGAAATCTGGCCATTCTTAACTTTTTCAAAAAATAAACCTACTTAAATTCTTATGTCATGGGATTTCAGCAACTCATAGCATTTTCCCGGAGTCTTTTCAGCAAGTCAATCTCTCCCCCTAAAAGGTAATTTCACATCATTTTCTCAATATTTATATTTTTGCTTCTGATTCCCAAAAGAACAGAGGTGCTTTAAAAAATGCATTAAGCCCAAGCCGGTTTGGCTCAGTGGCTAGTGCATTGGCCTGCAGATTGAAGGGTCCCAGGTTCAATTCTGGTCAAGGGCAGGTACCTTGGTTTCAGGTTCCTCCCAGCCCGGGCTCTGGTCGGGTCTCGTGCAGGAGGCAACCAATCGATGTGTTTCTCTCACATCAATATCTCTCTCTGTCTTTCCCTCTCTCTTCCACTCTCTCTAAAAATCAATGAAAAAATATCCTTGGGTGAGAATTTAAAAAATGCATCAAAAT
The DNA here is from genome assembly GCF_951640355.1 of Cnephaeus nilssonii. Classification (NCBI taxonomy): domain Eukaryota; kingdom Metazoa; phylum Chordata; class Mammalia; order Chiroptera; family Vespertilionidae; genus Cnephaeus; species Cnephaeus nilssonii. The sequence continues at coordinate 39,878,832 of NC_137085.1, read as the reverse complement.
GGATATAAAGTACACATAAGAAATATAGTCAGTAATATTTTAAAAACTATATATGGTGCCCAGTGGGTACCAGAAATATCAGGGGGAAATATATGATTGTCTAACCACTATGCAGTACACAAATACAAAATAATACTGAATGTAAACTGTACTTGAAAATAAAATGTTAAAAAATAAAAGTTATACATAATACTTAAAATGCATTGAGATTATTATTTTAAAAAAATATATGTAGAATAGAAAATTAAAGCAAGACATTAAAACCATGAAAGGTGAAGTCCTATAGAATAGCTAACTCAGATCTAAGGCTTCCAAATAATAAATAAGAAGATTCACTAAATGAAAATAAAGAATTTGTAGGATAGCTAAAACACTTATTGTAGGAAATTTTATAGCACTAACTGCCTATATTAGAAAAGAAGTCTCAAATCAATAACCAAAGTTTCTCCCTTAACAAACTACAAAAAAAGAGCAAATTAAACCCAAAGTAAACAGAACAGAGGAAATAATAAAGATAAGAGCAGAAATCAATGAACTAGAATCCAGAGAAAAATCAGTGAAAATAAGAGTTGGTTCTTTAAAAAGATCAATAAAACATAAACTGTAGCCAAACTGATCATAAGACAAAAAAGGAAAACTCAAATTTAAAATATCAGGAATGAGAAAAGTGATGTCACTACAGATCCCATAGACAGTAAAGGATAATAATATTATAAACACTTTATGTCAATTCAACAACTTCGGTGAAATGGACAGATTCCTTGAAAGATACAAACAAAGTAAATCTTACAACTTAATAACAACCCAACTTTTTTAAATGGACAAAAGATCTGAACAAGCATGTCACCAAAAAAAATATATGGATGGTCAATAAGCCCATGAAAAGATACCTAGTGCTACATCACTATGGGATGCAGATGAAACCACTATTAGATGTCACTACACACCCACTGATAAAGCTAAAATTGAAAGGACTGAGCACACTAAGGATTGGTGAAGATGTGGATTGCTGGGATGCTCATAAAGTATTACTCAGACGGGTGGGAATGTAAAATGATGCAACCACTTTAGAAAGCAGTTTGGAAGTATCTTCTACAACAACTGCTTACCATATGACTCTGACATTCCACTCCTAAATGTTTATGGGAGAGAAACTGAAGCACATACCCTCACAAAGATTTGTGTGCAAATGTTCCCAACAGCTTTGTGTGGAACAGCCAAAAACTAAAAATGAGACAAATGTCAACATGTGAGCTAATGAATTATGGCGCATCCACTCAAATGACTCTTACATTTATATCTGCACGGTGTTATTTTGTGTGTATGACACTTTAAACAAAAGAGAAAACAAGCTAAGATTGGCTGCTATCTCAATTGCCAAAAACATACACTGAGTGGCCAGATTATGATGATCTCTGAACTCATAATAATCTGGCCACTCAGTGTGTATATGTGTGTGTGTATAGATAGATAGATAGATAGATAGATAGATAGATAGATAGATAGATAGATAGATAGATAGATTAGAGGCCCGGTGCATGAATTCGTGCATGGGTGGGGTCCGGCCAGCCTGGCCACGGGGAGGGGACATGGGCAGTTGGCCGGCCTGCCTGCTGGTCGAACTCCTGGTCGAGGGGACAATTTGCATATTAGCCTTTTATTATATAGGATATACACTGAGTGGCCAGATTATTATGCGTTCAGAGATCATAATGATCTGGCCACTCAGCGTACAAGGCACTTACGGGCACCTGGAGTCCTTGTGTTTTCTTCTTTTTCTTTGACGATCTCCTCTCCTTGGTTAGCATTTTTGCTTTGATCCATGCTGACTGTCCCATCGCTGAAGATCTTGAACAATCTGCGAGGGAAATGGTTTACACGACAAAGTTGAAGATGGTATGGGAACTGTTTTGTTTTACTGGAAGGATGAGAGAATGGAGAGAATGAGAATGCAGCCAAAAGTCATAGACTTTTTAAAAATAGTAGCAATGCAAAGAATTTACACTGGGTTTTTTTTTAAGTGTTTGTGTCTTACTTGTAACCTTACAGGTCTTCAGTTTCTCCTCCTTGTGTGTTCTCAAACTCTGACTCCGAAAGAAGGGCCTGTCTCTGTGGAGAGGATTGATCCAAAAGGGTGTGTTTGGCTGGAGTCTTGGTCCCACCTCTGGGCAATCACTATGCTGGGCCCATCCTGTTGAGGTATCAGGGAGGGATCTGCCCCAGACCTGCCTCCGGCATTGTCCACTCTCATTAGAGTTACTGTTACCAGTGGAAGCCAACCAGGTTTGCCATTTTTTATTGATGCTAAACACACCAGTTTCATCACCTTCCGAGAATGCCCAGTTCACATATCCACCTCCACTTTGCACACTCTCGGCTTTCACGGGTGCAGGGGTGCAAATCAAAGTGGTTAGAACTTTCTCTCCCCTGCCTTGTCTGGCTGGTATTTGAACAATTGGCTCATACGGATGCTCCTTGTGTTCAGCCTCTGAGCTCTGGGCTGAGACAACTGGGGTCTGCCAAGTCAGATGAACAGGGACTCCATTCTGGGTGACCTGTTCAGGTGCCAGCACACCTGTACCCACTTCCACAGGTGATCTGGACAGAAGCAAGTCAGTTTCTGCAGAAAAAGGAACTTGCTTTAGATGAGAAGGGACCAGAAGAAAGTGGCCATACTTTGGGTGGGCTTGCCTGTCAGGGCAAGAAGCAACTATACTATTTTCTGTTTCTTGCTCTTCCTGGTCATTTCTTACATTTGAAGTCTCTCTGTGACGGTCTGGAATCTCAGCAAGGGGTCCCCTCTGCACTCTTGAGGGATGCTGGCCTCTGGCCAGGCTCCGCAGCAAAGAAGGCGGCATGCTGTAATACTGGTATTTCTTTTGCCCGGACAGCTCCATGTTGCCTAGAACCTCTGCACAGATGACATTGCTCCAGCTGTGGGGAAGTTTTCTGCAAGTAGGAAGCTTTCTGTTGGCCAGGAGAGCCTCATCCTCTTGCAAAGTGTCAACCGCAGAAAGGACATTTAGGGTGTCCACTGTCAGGGCAGAGAGGTCCTGCAGGTGTCCCACCTGGCTGTCCAAAGACAGTAAGGAGTCCTTTATAAAAGATACCTTTTCATTCATTTCTTTCAGTTGGAAGTACATCTCCGTAACCCTAATGGTGAAGGGAGGGAGAAAGCCAATAAACACATTAAGCCAAAGGGAATTTGCCTTATTCTCTTCGTGCCCTTCCATCCTTAGGTAGCTCCTCAGCCTAAGCTGCTTCCCAAAGTTAGGTGTGTCTTCTGCCATCTTCCATCTCCAATATATACTCTCATTGCAGGGGATCTCACCCACTCTTATAGTTCCCACTATCACCCCAATACAGAAAAATTACAAATCTACATTGGCCATTATTTCTATTATTTCAGAACCATATGTTCAGCTTCCTGTTAGTTATCCCTTCAATCATCTCGCCAATCAGCCCATTTGTAATAATTTATATATTCATTAATTTATGTGACAAACATTTGGATGTCTCCTATTGGCAAGCACTATGCTATTTTGGTAAGGAAAGGATATCCTGAGGAAGAAGTCAGAATGATAGGAACAGCATCAATAATCAAATATGCAATTAGAAAAAAAAATGTTTTATAGATATTTAAAAAAAAAAATCAAAATCTATATCTCAAATTGGTTTCCCAGGTTTCAAACAAACCCTACTTTAAAAGACCTACATCAGAGAAAACCTGAGGCAATTTTTTAAAAATTACTTTGGGCCGAAACCGGTTTGGCTCAGTGGATAGAGTGTCGGCCTGCGGACTGAAGGGTCCCAGGTTCGATTCCGGTCAAGGGCATGTACCTTGGTTGCGGGCACATCCCCAGTAGGGGGTGTGCAAGAGGCAGCTGATGGATGTTTCTCTCTCATCAATGTTTCTAACTCTCTATCTCTCTCCCTTCCTCTCTGTAAAAAATCAATAAAATATATATATATATTTTAAATTACTTTGAATACTTAAACCCAACATCATGATGTCCAGCCAATGATTCATGTCAAAGCAACACAAGACAGCTTCAGCTATGCAAGTATAAAAGTAAATTGCAAGTAGAGTCTAATTAAATGTAACAATTGATTTCATTTAGAGAGAGAGAGAGAAAATGTTGGTTAATATTTATCTGTATATATCTCGGTGTGGGGATGGGTTTTGTTTTGTGTTCCCCCGAAAGAGAGATGTTGAGCCCTAACCCCCAGTACTCCCAGAGTGTGACCTTATTTGGAAACAGGGTCTTTATGGAGGTAATCAAGTTAAAATGAGACCATTAGGGTGGGCCCTAGGTCAATATGACCGGGGGAAAAAGGAGAAATTTGGACACAGAGGGGAGATGATGTAAAGATACACGGGGAAGACTGCCCTGTGGCTGGGATGATGCATCTACAAAACCAAACCAAGGACACCAAGGGTTCCCAGCACACCTGCAGCTAGAAGAGGTAAGGAAGGACTCTCCCTGGAGCCTCTGGAAAAAGCATGGCCCTGCCGACATCTTGATTTTGGACTTCTAACCTCCAGAACTGTGAGACAATAAATTTATGTTCTTGTGAGACCCCCAGTTTTGGTACTTTGTTATGGCAACCTTGGGAAACTAACATGGTTAGTTTAAGCTTAACCAACTTGTCTAAGCTTAACAAGGAATATCATAAATTATAAAATGTCATATTTGGTTACATAAACTCAGAGATAAAAATGCAAAATTTTAAAATAAAAAATAAGTTAGAAATTATTCTAACAAGTATGATGAGGTGTCTGTATTCCTTAATAAATCAAAACTTTTACAAATTGTTGCAGAAAAAAATTTTACAAGGACTCCAAAGAACATGAACAGACAATTCACAAAAGATAAAAAATAAGGAAACATAGTAAAATATTCAACTGCATTAGGTAAGCAGACAAGGATGCAACATTGGGCATTCAATTAGGCAACATATATAAAGAATTTCACTATGCTAAAGTACACAGATATTCGTTACATTGTGAGATAAAGTATTATGAAGCCATTAAAAATCAAACTTATATTGTTGATCATTTCTTTTGGCTATTTCTAACAGTAGGGGTGGGGATGTAGATGTTAGTTATGTTCTGCAGTATATACTTTTAAATGTGGTATGAAAAACTTTGTAAGTAGAGAAAATAAAAGTTAAAATATGTTTACAAAGACTGGTTAACCATTTCAAGAAATGTTTTTGATGTATAAGGTTGAAGCGGGGTACAAAATACAAACATGTAATTTTAATTAAAAGTATAGAGAAGACGAAATGGAAAGAGACCAAAATTTTCACAGTGGACTCTGGCTTATGACATTGTTCTTTCTCCCCCTCCCTCCCATTTTATTATTTTATTTGGAGAAGGGAGTAAGCTTTCCAATTTCTCAATGATGAAAATCTTTGAGAAATCGGAATAAAGTAAAAACAGCAAGACAGGGAATCCAACCAACAGTGTCATGGCTGATATGACCCTATGCAGAAATACAAAATGGTCCCCAGTCTTATTTGGAGACTGGGAGAAGCAGTGATTAGACCATGAAGAGTTGTATCAAGTACTTCCCAAAATAGTATTACACATCCCCTCTCGAGAGCCCCTCAAGTCACATGGTTGAGAAATCTCCCATTTCTTCTCTCTGGCAGCTTTGCACATAATAAATAATAACGGGGGAGGGGGGATATTTTCCATTTTTATTATCGTCTACGTGGGTGGCACCTTCTCTTTCTTGTGTCTGCCATAGAATTCAACTTCTATAACTCAATAGAGGCTTAATAAATGCTTCCTGACCTTCTGGAACCTGCAAAACTAGAATTGGCAAGGCTGATGAAGGAGAGAGTACGAAATATATGTATATTCCCCCTCCAAATATGCTTAATTAGAGCTTCTCATCCAGTGCACTGTTTCATCTCATTCAAAACCAGTACAGTCTGAACAGCAGTAATGGAGACTCATTAAGTGCCATTAGCAGCAGCCACACCGCGTGGACACAATAGAAACCAGCAACCATTCACAGCAACAGGTAACGTGCTACAATGCAGACCTATTAGACAAATAACCTGGTCACCCTCAAATCGGGTCCTCTGGCTTTTACAGGCACTTATTTTCTAAAGCATTATGTCCTGTGAACCATATTTTAATTATGTTCCTCAACCGCGAACTACATTAACTTAATCTATCCTTTCAGTCATTCTGACACATGAAGCACATTCTTACCATTTTCATTTCCCCTGTGCAAGGTTTGAGGATGGAGGGGAGACCAGGATGGTTCTTGTTTTACGGTGGGCCTTTGGACAAGATATTTTAAAATGATATTATAACAGGTATAATTATAGTCATCGTGACAATTGTAATATTCAGTGAGTGGTCACTACGTGCCAGGCATTTTCCAAAGGCTCTACACTATTCTTTTATTTAAGCCACATGCCAACCCTATAAGGTAGGCATTACTATTATCCCTTTCATGAAAAGAGGAGAGGTCACATGGCCAGTCACGTGACCGGTGACAGAGTGAGGCTCAGACCCAGATACTCCAACTCTGTATTCAATGGCATGAACCACTGTGCCCCTGCACCTCTCAGCAACTCAGCTGGGATCTAGGCAAAGTTCTCTGGGGGCTCCTGGAGTCCCATGAAGTGCTAAGTGAATTATACCAATGTTCCCCATGCTGGGAGGCCTTTGGTCACAAACGTTCCTCAATAAGGTTTCACAGCCAAATAATGACAGACCTGCTCAGCCTGTAACTCTACTGGGTCACAATGCACTTTAGGTTAGTGTATGAACTTTTTAAAAAATGCAGCATTTCCCAAATACAATAGACCAAGCATGCTTCCTATGGAGAAATACCTAATGAACACCTTACTTCACAGCGCAGAGAGGGAAATGCTGACTTATACCACTACGTCAAAAAGCAGCCAGCATTCCTCATAGAGAAAGTAAGACATGAAACAGACCTAATATGTCCTCCTTTTCCACTTTCACAGCTCACTTCATTCTGTAAGGACAGGTCTGATCTCTGCTCTCGAGGCAGGCAAACAAGCAGATAGCCTCCTGATCTCCTTGCCCTCCCTCTGCAAATGCCTGTTCAGCTACCTGAGAAAAACATTCTTCCCTCCCTCCCACACCTCATTTTTGAGCTCCCCAAAATGACCTCAACAAAAATAACCATGTACAAGCAGGGCTGGTAAAACAGCACTATCAAGAGGGAACACTGATTAGGTGTTGAAGTTAAATTAGAGCTTCATGATTACATTGTGGAACCCTTGAAAGCATCTAGAATATTTTCCAGAAGCTACATATCCATCTACCTTCTAATCCTTCTCTATTTGATCCCAAGGGAAAAAAAAATCAAGAACCCTAGCTGGGTGGCTCAGTTGGTTGGAGCGTCGTCCCATACACTGAAAGGTTGCGGTTGGATCCCTGGTCGTAGCACATGCGGGAGGCAACCAATCATCTCTCTCTCTCTCTCTCTCTCTCTCTCTCTCTCTCTCTCTCTCTCTCTCTCTCTCTCTCTCTCTCTCCTGGTCGTAGCACATGCGGGAGGCAACCAATCATCTCTCTCTCTCTCTCTCTCTCTCTCTCTCTCTCTCTCTCTCTCTCTCTCTCTCTCTCTCTTTCTCTCTCATATCCCCCACTTGCTCCCTCCCTTCCACCCTTCCTTCTACTCTCTCTAAAAATCTCTAAAAATCTGGCCAGTGTTGTTCAGTAGTTGAGTGTCGACCTTATGAACTAGGAAGTCATGATTCAATTCCCGATCAGGGCACATGCCCTGGTTGCTGTCTCGATCCCTAATAGGGGGTGTACAGGAGGCAGCTGATTAATGATTCTCTCTCATCATTGATGTTTCTATTCCTCTCTCCCTCTCCCTTCCTCTCAGAAATCAATAAAAACATATATTTTTTAAAAATGCATGCCGTCCTCCCTATTTTAACCCACCGCTGGGTACCCACAATTAGCAGTACATCCACAATAGTTTGGATCCTACTACAGTTTCTGAATGTGTTCACTCTCTCCAACACATCTTCTCCTCTCTCCTCAAACCTCTGAATGGACTCCCTGCACTGTCCCCGCAAAGCGCACATGCCCACAGGCGCTCTCGGCTGGTCACTTTGCCATGAGGTCCGTGTTCCTAACCCGTGCGTCCCCTTCACACTGGCCACGATCTCTCCTGCCTGCTGCTCCATGAACCCCCTTCTCCAGGATTCCATGTTAGCAAATCGCCTCCTCCCTCCTCCTGCTCCCGCAGCTTCTCCTTGCTGGTGGATCATTCCCAAGACCATCCACAATTCTGTTATCACCACATGAAACAAAAGAAGCTTACTGTGTCCCCAAATCCCTCCTTGCTTCTCTTCACAGTAAACCTTTCCACAAAAGCTGGAATTGCTGCCTCCACTTCTTTTCAATTCACTGCACAACTTACTGCTGGTCAGGCGCCCTGAGATCCTCATGACTCTCCATGCCACCAGCATGGTACACTGGACCTCCTCCACACCTGCAGCCCCCACACCCTTGCTGCTGCCTCAGGCGCCTGCATTTGCTGCTCCTTCGGCCAGGCGCGCCATGCCACCACCTGTCTCTGCCTAGCCCACCGCCCTCAGTCTCCCCCCTCACCCACCTCAGAGTGACCTGCCTGCACCAGGCTACCCAAAACTGCCCAACCCATCCTCAACTCTGGCAGAGCCCTTTCCACCATTATTTTCCATTCCTTTATAATAGTACTTTAATTTTCTTCATGGCTCTTTTACTGCTGAACATTAAATTACATATTTCTTTTATGCGTTTCCTTTATTTTTTTCTCCTTCACCTCCCTTACTCCTCCGTATGCACGCACTAGAATGTAAGTCCTATGGAGGTAGCGACTCTTGTCTCTTATTCACCATTCACGTCCAGTAGCTAGATTTAATAAACATGCATTAATTACATAAACACTATATGTTACTAGAGAACATTTTAGAGAATCCAAACCTCTGTGTTTCTAAAGTAGACCTTTGTACCCTTTTAGACATTCTAGTAGAATCAGGTTTGGGTGGTAGTTTAGGGATGGAAAATACGTTCATCTTTTACCTTTCTGCTGTCACGCGGATTCGTTCCTCACAACTACAATTCAGACCTTCCATCTTCTCATGGAAATACTTTTCCACACACTGTTCTTCGAAATCGTGAAGTTTTTTCAGATCCTCCTTACTCAGGTAGAGTTCTGTGGAAATAAGTATGTTATACAAAAATAATCATGATTCACCTTTAATAGGAATCTGATACAGGGTATGAGTGGCTTTTCTTCTACTTGTGCTGTAATTTGATAAACTGTAGCTTGTATGGTAAAACTCGGCTGCCTTGTCAGACTGTATTCCTTGTGTTAATGGGGATGCAGGATATAGGAACAGCTGGAAACATATGTTTGGGGCTTTCCTTTTTGTCCTATTAACAGGCATGGGAATCTGAAGATGACTCATGGAGAGCAGACACTTCCTCTTCAATCTTTTAGTAGGTTAGAATGTTTTTACACATCAACAAAAATTCACTTCCGCTCAGTCGAAAATCCATGTATAACTTTTGACTTCTCCCAAACGGATGGTCTTTTTCTTCCCTGCCAACTGTTTTATCATTCAAAAGGACAATAAGTAAGCTACAGGTTCAAATCAAGGCTGGAAGACAAAGCCTTCTGAAATTAATCTGGTAAGTGTAAGAAAGCTTGACCTTCTTAGACCGAGTGTGCATATACTAAATTCTACTGGAAAAAGATACATTATTATCTGTCAATCACCAATGGAGGCTAACCCCCTTCCCTGACAGAAATCATAATTCAACTCATCAAAAGACGCAGACAGCATTTGGTGATGCAACTCTACGTCAAACTTCAACGGTCATTCAGTCTACAAACTTGGCTGTCACTCTGACCTAACTGGAAAATACACATTTTGAGCAAGTTTCCAGTACTTAGAAAATATAAAAATGGTGTTGAAAGGGGTAAAAGTGGAAGGTTCTCTTCCTTCAATCATTTCACTTAAACTAGGGAAACAAAGAATCATTAGAGTTCTCCAGGATTGATTAGAAGTGAAAGTGTTCCATTATTTTCCCATAAAATAAGAGACAAGCATATGAACTTTAAATTGAAAAACACAGCTAACAGAAAACAATATCCAAGTGCATGATATTTTCTGATTTCATGGTGTAGAAGATTCAAATACTAAAAAAAAAATAAATAAATACATTATCTCCCCAACTCTCAATATCTGTTTGCATTAAAGACTCTCCTATGAACAAGAACCTTTACAATTGTCATGACTTGAAACTCCTGTGCATTCCTGAGAGCAAACAATCCACAGAACAATTCCAGTGACTGGTGCCAATGGTGGCATGTGGCGCGTTCTTGGAACTGTCCGCCAGGTGGCACTGCTGCCCTATATGCACACATCTTGCTCCTCAATACAGAGGAGTGGAAGCAATCTCACAAAATTCAGGACTTTTCCAGAGCTTGGAGTGAACAGAAAATTTACTTGAGTTTTATACCAGAATCATCTGATAATCCCAGACCCAGCTGAACCCAGGTATGGTGCTAAGAAATCTGATCAAATCCTAGTTCATTCCAGCATCTCTCAAGTGGTTTACAATCTATTAGGTTGTGATAGTTCTGCAGCCAATGACTGGGATGGAGCTCTATGTAAAGCCTAAGAATTACAGTATAATCATAAGCCTTTAAATGCACTTCAATTGTCTTTGACTTCCTTACAAAGATTGAATCTCTGGTAGGGGAATGGAAAAGAAAAAGAAATCTCCAAAGTGACTCGAGAGGAAAAATACTTCACATAACCAATCACCAGGAACAAAAGAATATCACCCTGTCAACCTTGCAGTTACACCTGTCCCCCTAAGGACTCACTGAAATGAGCAACCTCCTATCTAAAACTTCTGGAACCAGGTATGTTTTAGTATTTATAATTCTGTTTCTAGTTTTAGGAAAGTAAAAAAGGCGTATATACCACAAGTGAGTAAAACCCTGAGTTAGAGCAGTCCCTGCAATCAAACACATGACTATTTTTGCAGCAAAATCGATGAATATTCACACTACATGGGGAAAAGAGAATAAGTGGGCTCACATTAGTCTTCTAAGCAACTTTTATCCAAATGAGTCTTCCCACAACCTACGAAGAAAAAAGACCTTCCATTTTCAGGGGTACTTTGGATTTGCAATTTGTGATAAAGGATTGTGGATTTACACCACCTATTTCCTCTACAGAATTATATAGAAATGGACCTGGTATCAATTGTGGGATTGCTTGAGAGGAACTGCAGAAGATCTGTAAAATCACAACAAGGAATGTTCTCTTGTGACAATTAGTATGACAGTCGTAGCATGCAGCCAAGATATGGTTAAGCAAAATGAACTAGGGAAATCTCAAAATATGTAGACTTAAGCTTTGGAGAGAGAAAGAGAGAGAGAGAGAGAGAGAGAGAGAGAGAGAGAGAGAGAGAGAGAGCCCATTCTGTATCTCCATGCTCAGAAGAACGAGAGAACTGACTGGTTAATAACTTAAACAAAATGTCTTGTTTATCGATTTTCCTTAGACCATGAATTTCCAGGTCAGCAGAGAAAACACAGGTATTCCATAAATACCTGTGTAAAAACATAAAGCATTTACACATTCAAACAGAGATTCTGTTCCTACCTATTCCATTCATTCAATGTATCAGTTAATCAAAAGGCACTATGATCACACAATGACAATGTGTTTCCCTAGGCCCAGCTCTTCAGCTGACACTCTGGTGTCAGTGAATCCCCAGAACCTTCCATCTTGTGCCCTGAATCTAACTGACAATGCTCTGGTGTGCCTACACCTTGGATCTCCACTCCCTACTCTCTTCCTTCTGTCTCATCAATAAAAACTTACTTAATCCAACATCACCCTCTTCTTGGTCACTTGGAGCTTGATGGTGGCAAAGACAGCGAAGGAAGAGGCCAACATGGCTCAGCAGGATGAAAGGTGGGGGCAGCCATGGCTTCTCGTGGTAGGTCATGATGTAGCGATAGCGATTGTATTTCCACAGTTTATTTGAAATGGATTTCATATCTACATAAACATTACTGTAAATTTTAGAAAGAGAGGGACAATTTTAGAAAGAGAATCCTGAAATAGAACAGATTTTTTTCTTTATTTTCAATCAAATTTCATGATTGATTCACCTGACATTACCAGCAGCTAGCCAATGAAAATAATATCCATTGCATTTCTAATTCTTCTTGCACCCAACAAAATACATTAATCACCTTCTACAATAAAGCATGCTAGTAAGAATCAAAAACAAAGGTAGAAAATACAATCAAAACGAAGAAAATGCTAACATTGTAAATGCAATAAAAAGAAACGGCCCTCTGGAACTTAACACTATTCATGGTTCCCATCTCTTCTCACATAAGCTCTTTTCAGTCCAAAATTCAACATTCATGGTAAACAGCTGTAATGTTCCTATATAAGCAACTTTATGAAGAGATTCTCCTAAAGTCAAATGTAAGAACTGCTAGAATAATCCTATTTAAGACACCCAAACAACACAATATTAAAAAGAAGAGTCAGAGGAAAAGCATCAATTCATCCTAAAATAAATCAATAAGTCTGTATTTAGAAGCTAGATATATTATTTAGATGAACTTTGTAATAAAAGTAACTGCTTACTGGTAGGTCACCTTGGATTATCCCTTTAATTAAATCAATTTTAATATGCAGGCAGTGCAATAAATATATTCATATTACAAAACTTTCAATGAATGTTGTAGTGGGTAGTAGTTATTCAGTTATTCTAGATAATATATCATCTTTAACTGCTTGGCTTTAAGTCTATAATGTTAGAAGGCTGTAGCACAACAGAATGTCCATCTTAACAATGCACTTAGGCTAATATAAAATTGAGTCTCTTGGGAGAAAGATGGAAAAGAAGTACTTGTGGGGCAGCCAAATTTAGTTTTAAAATATATATATGTATGTATGTATATATATATATATATATGTGTGTGTGTGTGTGTGTGTGTGTGTGTGTGTGTGTGTGTGTGTGTATAGATATACACTGGAGTAATAATAAAGAAAAGGAGAAAGCCACCTTAGGATAAGAGGATGGGGACATTTCATAAAGTTGAGTCCATATAGTAGATGAAGAAAACGGACGACTGGGTTTTAATAGTTCTCCAAGTGTGGTCCCTGAACCAGAAGCAACAGTGTCACCTAAAAACTTGTCAAAAATGTAAATTCAGGGGCCCTATTCCAGAACTATGGAATTGGGAACTCTAGCGTGAGCATCACAGCAACTTGCAGCTCAGCAAGCCCTTCTTCAGGTGATTCTCCGGCCTGATCAAGTCTGAGAACCAGCGGATTACATGCTACTGCCATTCCAGGTTTGACTACGGTCTGCCCAGCAGCAGGTAAAGATAGCCACAGTGTATTTCAGATTCTTGGTAATTAATTATAGGTACAAAGAATGTGGGAAGGGGCCCTAGACAAGTAGTCAGATCTTGGCTTTCTCAGCATACGTGGTCCTCAATTGTGTTCATCTCTAAAGTGAGAAAATTGGTTCATGTGAGGATTCTCAACCTCTCTCGACACCTGATGCTTTTGAGAAATAAAAATCTAATGCCCTTCTCTTAATATTACTTGATATATCAAAATATAGCAATAATTACTAAACACCAATAAATTTTAAAGTTCATAAAATGCTAGAGCTACAAGTGATCATAGCTATCATATAATCTTGTAAAAAGCAGGGAGGTATGTCCTCCGCATTACATGTAAGTCATTTTTTCTCATTTATTTTACCTCCCTCTAGCCTTTATCTTCTCTACTTTCTTTACGTAGATTCCATACATTGATTTCCCTTTTCTTATATTTTCAGTACTTGGGATAAATTCATAAGCAAACAAAAACACCAACTTGTCTTTGAGGAGCTTTATGTCTATCTGAGAAGACAGACATAAAAATACAATATATAAATTATAAAATATACATAAGTGGGTAAAAGAACGAAGAGTAAGGAGGAGCAGGCATGCCAAGGAGACAATTGAAGGAAAAGGGGCTGCACTTGTAAATATCATCCTTAGATTAGACCTAATTTAAAAGGGGACATTTGAGCAAAGACTTGAGAAGGGGTGAGGGAATGAACCACACTGATGCCTGGGAAGAGCATTCCAAACAGAGGGAGCAGCAAATGTAGACACACCTGTGTTGCTTGAGGAGCCAATGTGGTTGGAGAGAAATGGATGAAGGGAAGACAGTGTGATGCGTGATTTGAAAGGTGGAAGGGAAATCAAATTACATGGAGTCCTCTAGGTCGTGGTAGGAACTTCAGCTTTTACCCAGAGGGAAATGGGGAGACGTTAAAGAATTTGGAGCAGAGGAGTGACATCATTTGACGTATGTTTGTAAAGGGTCATTGTGTTGATAACAGAATATAGGGCCACCAAAGAAGCAGATAAATAAATTAGGAGACTCTACGATAGCAGTGGGGTAGTGAGAGGTGGCTGGATTGATTATCTACAGGCATTCCTGGCAGGTTACAGTTGCAAGTACTAGAAGCATTGAGAATGAATCCAAGGTTTTTGGTCTGAACAACTGAAACGATGAAACAGAACTACCTGTGGTCTTCCTCATAAATTTGGGAAAGACTACAAGTAAAATAGGTGCATGCTAGGAAAGAGGAAGATCAAGAATTGGAACATTAAAATTTTTAGAAATCTATCAGATACTTGCCTGGCCATGAAAGGGGCAGTTGGATCTACAGGACTGAAGTTCAAGGGGGGGGAAATGGGGCTAGAGATATAAATGAGGATTTGTCAGCATATGCAGGAAACTGATCAAGATCACCAAACAAAGTGTAAACAAAAGACAAGCAAGGTCTGCCCCCAGGGACCTTCTAATGTTAAAAGGTTAAGGAGAAGATGACCCAGAAAAGGACTGTAAGTGAAAAGTGATAGAAGAAAACAGAATGAGACACATTGGGAGACAAGTGAAAAAGGACATCAAGTACTCCTTAGCCATCTGTCAACCTCACCAACTGTGATTCTTCCCTGATTCGAATTATTACTTCATTACAATGCACAATTCCTTTCACTCCACTTTTATTTACTTCCATTTATTGTTTTTCTCTTCTCATGCTCTACTGCCTTCCTAAGAGTAGTTTCATGCCCGTATTTAAAATATGGGACACACAAAAACCAAAGGTTACACACTCAAAATACATGTGAATCTACCCAAAATACCTGCTCCCATTTTTATTTCAACAAAATAACCATATTTAATTAAAATAACCTTGCCGAAACCGGTTTGGCTCAGTGGATAGAGCGTCGGTCTGCGGACTGAAAGGTCCCGGGTTCGATTCCGGTCAAGGGCATGTACATTGGTTGCGGGCACATCCCCGGTAGGGGGTGTGCAGGAGGCAGCTGGTCGATGTTTCTCTCTCATCGATGTTTCTAGCTCTCTGTCCCTCTCCTTTCCTCTCTGTAAAAAGTCAATAAAATATATTTTTAAAAAAATAAATAAATAAAATAACCTACTTGAAGAAAGCAATTAACAGGTTCACCATGATGATATATTGCACAAAGAGGTAGACAGCTTGGAGAAACGGAGTAAGAAAAGAACCAGGAGGGCAGGACGGCTTGCTTGAACAAACTACAAAAAAAAAAAAAGAAATAGAATTTAAAAGAAGGAGGTAAGATGAATCACAGTCCCATGATTCTAAGTAAATATTTAGCACATTAACTTAGCAGAATACCATACTTTTTTTATATTTTTTAAGATTTAGGTGATTACTTTCCAGATTTTTATTTTACTCTGAGCATCTACAGAAGTTCAATTCTGCTGCTGATGAACTCTCCCACGCACCATCTATGTCTGATGCGTAGACTTCTCCGTACATCATCCAGTACGGCTCAAACACAATGTCCCGTGCGAGGCTCCAGGACGGGGGCTCCTTGGGCGAAAGAATGGCCTTGCGTGCCACTCCGAAGCTCAGCAGGACTATGGCCATTATGATCACAATGTAGAACATGTTTGCTGTCTGCAAAATAGTGCCGCACAACAAGAATTTTACCACAGATTTGAAATGTAAAACAAATAAAACGCTAGCAACCATCATAATTATACCTGCCAATAATAGGACTGTCTAGGCATTGACCAAAATGCCCTCGTCCACGCACAGCTGGCTTTCCTTTGGCTAAACCACTTTGTTTTTCCTGCACAGTTATGTGTTTCATGTCAATGTGGTCTATGGAGTAGCATAAATTTGCTAGTGGTAGAGAATCGTGCTTCTTTTCTTAAGAAGTAATGAAATGTGAACAGCTTGTGATTAGCTAAATATACAACTTTTCACCAATTGGGCCAGAAGTTAGAAAAAGAAAAAAAAAATAGAGTTACTCAAATTAGTAAAATATGTTTTTTTTCCTCACAATTCTCCAAAGATATTTGTTAAATACAGGTGTGGACAAAAGTAGGTTTATAGGAGATCATATAGAAAACAATACAATAATTAACAAATAATAATACGAGAATTCTGTGTATCGTATACTCATAATTGTAAACCCACTTTTGCCCCATCCTGTATAAGTTTGTGGTTATAAGAAAGCAGTGATGAAATGATCTTATTTTCTGTGCCTCCATAAGTAATTTCAAAACTTCAACTATTGAATGTGAACCATGAAAGCAGGCAAAAGCATTGAAAAGTGCACCAGAATACACAAGCAGGCAGTACTCACCATTTTTGCAATCATGGTCACATACGGACCTGCATGTTGGTTCACAGCAAAGAAGTCCAGGAGTCGTGAGAACCAGAATATGATGTCAATGCAGTAGATGAGCCTTCCCGCTGTGTGCAGAGGAGGGTCCCCCCAACGCAGGCCGAAACCAACCAAAAACAGGCCGGTAGCCACAGTTTCCATGAGGTTCCAGTACTCACTAATCCATACCTTTACCTTTTGAGTAAACTTTTCAGGTTCTGAACTACAGACCTAAAAGGAGAACAAACCGGGGAACTTAGTGCATGATATAATCAAGACTCTCATCAATATCATCTTCTTTAATGTATCAGTTGCTTCATTTAGACAGTGATTTAAATCCTTGGCCAAGAAACATCACAAGGGGATTTTGGAGACTTTAAGTTAGCCTTGGGTAATTATTTAAACAATTCTATAAATATATTTTAATGTCACTGTTAGAGTTAGCCAGCTATTTGAAACCTCAAACAGAAGGTTGTTTTTGGGTTTTTTTAAAAAAAGGTAGTGTTTCTAGCTTTCATTAATCCTAAACTAACACAGGGAAACACCTAGACATTTTAGAACTTAACACTGCAATGGATCTATATAGCTGCAATTCCATTTCATGAGGTATAGTCCAGTGCAAAGAAGACTGGTTTGAAACCAAGGAATTCTGTAATCTGGTCCTACTACTGCTCTCTAGTGAGTTGCTGAAAAATTACTCAGAATGTGATATTAGAACTCACTATTATAAGAAGTTACCCTGCAACAGAAGAGCAGACAAACTGAAATGTAAAATAGAAAACTTATTTTCCCTGAAGCATAAAAATGGTAGAATTTAGATAACGTTTTTCTCCTGAATTGTTTTCTATAACCTATAAACACAATAGTAACTAGCAGACAATCCTACCTAATAAAAGAGTGATATGCTAATTGACCATACCTTCGCTATGCCCACAGCCAATCAGGGCACTATGCAAATTAACCCAGCAAAGATGGCGGCCCCCACACGCTGCCCTGCCCCCAATCGCACGAGTCCCGCCACCTGCGCCTCCCGCCGCCCCATCGGCTGTTGCTGAGGGGGGACCAATCGGGCTGGCGGGAGGCGCGGGCAGCGGGACTCGGGGCAGCTGATCGGGCCAGTGGGAGGCAGGTGGCCAGAGCCAAGGCCTGGGTCCCCGGTGCCAGAGGAAAACTGGTGCCAGCAGCCAGGTGAAGGAAGGTCTATTGCACGAATCTTCGTGCAACGGGCCTCTAGTATAAGTATAATTACTCAGAATATATTTTCTTAGTATATAACGTTGGTCACATTAGCTCTAGGAGAAAATCAATGTATGTAAATGCATAGGCATAGAGGTACATATACACCGATATCTAAAACAGCCTGAGTCATAGCTCTATGTGATTGCAGTTATAACTGAATGGGAATATTCTCTCTCTTTTTTTAATTGACTCATTGCAAACTACAAACAAAAAAGAATTTATCTTGTTTTGTTTCTTGGACTACTTACCCCAGAAGGATTTTCAGCTTCAATTTTCAAAGGTATTTAGCAAAATCTTTCGAAAACTATAAATTAATTCTTTACCTATTGTTCAACTTTGACCATTTGTGTGCCACTCTGAAATGAACTGATAATAAGCAAGTAATGCTAGGCTATGAACAATCAATCTTACCAAAAAAAACAAACAAAAAAAACACAACACATTTTCAGGAAATCAAAAAGTTGGAGGGTCTAATAAAAATTAGATAACATCGCTCTAGGGCTGATAAACACACTAGAATATCCTTGAAAACAACTACTTTCAAAGAAGAGTAACCAAAAGAAAGTATTTGGCTAGTACAGTGGTCGGCAAACTCATTAGTCAACAGAGCCCAATATCAACAGTACAACGATTGAAATTTCTTTTGAGAGCCGAAAACCGACTTCTGCGCATGGGCCACAAAGTTTCAATCACACTGTACGTGAGTGCCCGCACGTGGTATTTTGTGGAAGAGCCACACTCAAGGGGCCAAAGAGCCGCATGTGGCTCGCGAGCCGCAGTTTGCCGACCACTGGGCTAGGACAAAGGTTTGCGATCAGAGATTTTTCCCTAAATACCCTCCCTGCAGCACACAAACCAGAATCAGCACTGTCTGTCCGCCCCTCACCCCTGACCTGTCCATGTTCATCACCAGAGCCCATAACACCTCTTGCAGAGGGATGCAGAAGGGGAGAAGGGACAGCTCACCTCCCTGACTTTCTCGATGGCGTTGGTAAAGATGTAAATGATAACGAGCCACTCCTGCACGCTGGGCTGAGGCTGCATCTCCACCAACACGGTGAAAGTGAACAGCATGAGGAACGCCAGATACACCATCTGTGAGGGGGACACACATTCCCTGGATGTGAGTCATGTGAGGAGGCCGAGCAGACATGGACTAAGCTGGGCAGATACACACATGTGACCTTCCATGAGATAACATGAAAATACAACTGGGACCACCCTCTGGTTATTGATGACCTAATATCGAGAAAAACACAAGAATCCAGTTTTCTATTCTAGGATTAAGCGACAGGCGTGAAAGTCATTGCTCTCAAATGCATGGGAAGGGGTCACTGTCTTGTCCTGTGAGCTTCTGACCAGAATTTCTGGAACACTGCACATTCCAGAATGGGCATTTTCAGGCTAACAGCAAGCCAAGACCGACTCACACACCTTCCCCTCCATTTAAATATAGAAAACGTGTGTGTACCAACCACGCCAGACAAGTACTGTCAGTAGGTGCCTATTTCCAAATATAAACAAACCATAGCATTGACTACTGCTGGGAGTTTTACTTTATGTTGATTAAAACATTCTGGTTGGTGGGAAAGTATTGTCCAGCTTTAATTACATTAAAGATTGTTGATGTTTTGATTTCAGCACTTGGCCTGACACATGGTAGACATTCAAAAATATATTTAATTACTAACTGGGTCTATTAAACATAGATTTCCAAACTCTTCAAAGAATTAAAAGACAGTAAACACACACATACATATGTACTAGTGATAATAGCTTTGTAATCTTTTCCCACATTTTACCTTCTTAATATATATTCCCAGAAGTAAAAGAGCTGAGCACACACATTTCAAACTGGCACATGTTACCAAATTGCCCACCAGAAAACTGCCATGATCACCAACAATGAGATGGGGCAGCCCTTTATATAGCTTCAGAGACAATACACAATGCTAACTGATCAACACTTATATTAAAAATCCCAGATAAGTAGAGAGAAAAATGGGTGTATGTGGGTTTTTGTTCATCTTATTTTTAACTTAATCCCTATTTCTCATATCTTTTTTAGCTCCACCTATGTTTTATCAGTCTTCTAAGTTTAGTTCTACATAAAGAACAGTTGAAACCACTTCTGATTTACAATGGTGATAGTATATACAATTGGTGGTATTTTTAGGCAGGCATGGTGGATATTACTGCCTATGAGCTAAAGAGCTGCAGTAGAAAAGCATGTAAGAAAGTTAAGGTAAAGCCTATTAATTCCATACTTCCCTGGGTCTCTGTCTCCAAGTCTGAATATGTTTGATGACCCCTTAGGGATGTAAGATAATAAATTTGTTCTATCTAGCAGTTATTTTTTACATTTTAGTCATTATTCATGGTGGTCAGACACTGTTGATTGTGATATTGGTGGTATTGCTTCTGACTCTTTTTCATCCCAGTTTTTAAAAAAGATCTGAAAATGTTTACATTTTTCATCATAACATTTATAACAAGACAGTGTTTTAATAAAGCACACAGGCTGTAATCTAGCATAGCAATGTGACAGCCAAGACTAAAATGCCCGAGCTCACCATCAGTTATGGTGGGAGGATGTGGCTGGCTTATTTGTTCTATTGGTTAGCAGTTTTTGTTGTTATTGTATTTGCTTTCTCCTGTCTCTAAGAGTTCGTAAGCTGTGAATTTCTAAGGAAAGAAATACCTGAATACTCTTTCTCCAATGATGTGACTATGGTTAAAATTCTCTCAGAGCTACTATCAGAGTCTCTGGGATATTTTATTTCATATTCACAAAAATGATGAAATATCATTTGAAAGGAGATTTGACTTCTGAAAACAGAAGAAAGTCATTCAGAGCTATGTCCTTACTCAATAATTATATAAAATCCATGTGCTGTTGAGCAAGTAAATATTTTGAAATATAACACATTCAGACAAATATCCTTTTATAGTCCCATTTCAAATGTTTTAGAAACACAAAAATGTTGGCCATGAGCAATTTACGTATAAATAAGCATTAGAAAAATAATGCTATTAAGTAAAAGTTAAAAGCAATCAATACATTTAAAGTACAGGTCAGGCTTTCTCTGTATCTCTGCCATCCATAAGAGATTCGTATCTGTTCATACAATTAACCTTCTACACTTTTACTGTTCTCTATATATTTATAAACATGTCTTGAAGGGGAAAAAAAACATACTTGCATTTTGTAGATTACACACTATTCCTACAGGGAAAAAATTTACTGAACTGCTGACTTTTTGCTCCAGTTGGGGAAAAGAATCCACCTCACCACTGTTTGTTGTTAATCTTATTGTGCCACAAAGCTTGACATGCTCAGTCCCAGCCTGCTAATGGGACGCACTCAGCACTCTAGAAAGAAGAACATGCTTGTTCCCTCACTCCCAAAGTGGGAGAGCTCTGTGCTAACTTTTACTCACCTCCCTCCAATCTTCTTTTCTACTCTTTGGTACTTCCCCCCTCCCTCCTTGCCCCCCCCCCTTTTTTTCACTGCAATTCTAGATTTTATCACAATTTGACAAATCAGGCATGTCACCAATGTTATCATTAGCGATTAACCATCAGAAATTGTTACAACAAAACCAACCGTATAAAACCAAAACTTGACGATTGGAGCGCTGTAGAACTCATAGACCTTCCTGGTCAAGGGAAGGGTCTGGGGACCACTCCTAGCAACAAAGTGATGGTTTTCATCTAGCTTCTCATCAGGGCCCCTCTCCATATCACAGTCTTTCTGTAAAATAAACAAATAATTTATTGTCAGGGGCTTATCTAAAACATGGGAATACCCAAGCATCCAAAAAATATCATAAACATATGTAATAGACATATCACAAATTAATTGGGCACCCACCTGCCAAATTATAATTTTAATCTTCAAAGGAAAGAAAAGTACATGTATTAGGTAAGTCTTTGACCAGGTAAGGAACACAGGGTATTCCTGAAATGCAATCTGAGTCTCTAATAATCAAACCTACTCAAACTTAGGGTAGCAGCAAGGATTTTTAAATGGTCCCTGATCCTGTTCCATTTTGTCTCCTTTACCAGTATTTGGATATTCATAAAATTCCCACAAAATCAATAACCAATAATATAATTATTTTCATCCTATAGGAGGGCAAAAGGGATACTCATTGATAACACATCTGTGCCAATTCCTAAGAAAGTTGGATGCTTGAGTTAGTTTTGGGATTCTGGCTTCGAGAGTTTCTCTACTCCTTTACAGCAAAGGTTCTTTCTTTCCCTGAAGATCATGGACCCTATGAACTTCATGCAAGTATTTGTGTTGTACATGCATTTTTCTAGGGAAAGCATCAAATCTTTCATCATTTTCTCAAAAGGTATGTGTCAGCCCAAAGGGATTAGCCCTGCAGGTGATGAGAAATATGTATCTGTGTGGCGGAGAAGTGTTTGCGTGAAAAGTGACTACATAGGTGCCCACACAGGAGAGCCTTTAGAAATAGGGGCAAAAAGAAATAAAAAGAAAAAAGCACCTGCAGCCTGGTTGCTTTTAAAAAGAGGAAATTCAGGGATAATGAAAAAGAAGCCAATGAGATTTCACCCCCAATTCTATAGAGTTTTGTGTGGTTTTAACATTTAAGCAGAAAATGCATTACTTTTGTGATTTTTAAAAAATTAAATAAAAAGAAATACTATCTAATGCTTCTCAGACAAGTACATTTCTTCAATCCATCCCCAAAAGATCTCTCTCTAGCGTTAGATCCGCAAGAATTTTTCAAGCTAAGAAATAAATCACGTTTTGCATGTTGTCCATATAATTGCAGGAAAATGTAATTTTGAGGCTTCAGCATCTAGAAGGGTTACGTCAATGCCTGATGTGAGTGTCATTCACGTCACTTCGGGCAGTAGAAGTAGGGTTGTGACTTAGAGGTGCAGGAGGACCTGGTTCCTACAGGTCTGAACCGGCCCACAGTTGAAATGGCTTAGAACAGATTACAAAGTCATCATTTACTATGATTTTAATGGCATCACTACCACTGCAGAAAGACCCCAGAAAGCAATTTAAATAATGACCTTGTTATTAACTTCCCTCACTGTTTTTTCCAGGAGTGTGTCATTAGGTCTTTAATTACTCTTGGCATTTTTATTAGTATGAAGTACTAATTGATCCTAAGTCTGAGCTGAATTCTAAGATGTCATCTTCTATAACAACAACAAAAACAAAAACATGGGAGTATAAATTTGAATTCAGGACCTTTTTTCCCTTAGAATAAGGTAAACACCAGGATATTTTTCTTACCTTTTATTCTACTCAAATATCTCTCTCTCTCTCTCTCTCTCTCTCTCTCTCTCACACACACACACACACACACACACACACCTCCCCATCTTCTCTCCCTCCTCTTCTCTCTCAAACAGGAATCTGATACCAGCAAATACACAGAATAAATTTATAACTACAAAAATAAGCTCCACTACAATTCGTGCCTAATTTCTACTACTAGTATATTACAATCACCATCCCCACTTAATGATGCTCTGATAAAAAAACATTATTATTCAATTTTTAAAAATACTTCTGTGATTCAGCAATATGTCTAAGACTAGGCTCATCTTTCCTCTTAAAAACCTGCTCTTTTTCCAGTCATCTCTAGATCCCTTTAAAGATGGTCTTGTTTTAACCATCAACATCTCAGTAATATCTGCTATCTCCCTCTTGCCCAGGTCCCATGTTCAGGCCCTATTTGACCCTTTGTTTAAAATCTGTCTTTTCTTCTCCATGCTCATTGCTACTAACCCTGGATAAAAACCCTTATTGCTTCTCACCTGGATGGTCACACTATCTTGTTCTCTCCCTGCATCCAGGAGTCTTCTTGCTGCATCATCCTATACACTGGAGGCAGAATAATTTTCCTAATAGATCACCTTGCCACTCTGGTCATATATGTTCACTGGCTCATCATTACCTACAGAATAAAAACCATATTCCTTCATAGGATATGCAAGAGTCTCCACGATCTAGCCTCATGCTTTCCCAGCCACACCTGCAAATATTCCCTCCTTGATCCATGTCCATCATAACCTGGACTCTAGCCACACCATACAACTTACGATGCTTGACATACGCCTTCCATTTCCTGCCTCTGGGCCCCTACTTGTAGTCTCCCTCCACTGAAATGCTTTTTTCCCTCTCCCTATCCTCAAGTCACAGTTCAAACACTACCTCAATCATGAGGCAGTCTGCAGAAATGGGATATTTTGCTTAATTATTTATGGGAGTTAATTCAGTTTATCATACATACTATACTTGGCCATTCTGTAATGTGACTGTGAAATCAATGTTAAATAAATAACCTTTGTGCATGTGTGCACTGTGTGCAGTCAATGCCATGAAAACCCAGTTTACTACGACAGTGCACTAACCATAGAAGCATTCTCCTTGGTACTGCTGGGGTTCTGGTCACCATTATGCCACGTAAACTGGAAATCCTGGGACTGGGGAACATGGGACATCTCCGCTTTGCTTTTAAATTCCAATGTCAAAATGGTGGGTGGTAAAAGGATACTTATGATGATCTTTAAAAGAAAACAAAGCAAAATACGTAGTAGGGGTTTAAAGGGGCACAGTATTATTCACATAACAAAATTAAGATTTTAGTGTATATAAAATGTCAGACCCATGACCAATTCAATTGATATCCTGATTCTATACATACTTTTTAACTCAACAATTCCAATTCTAGAAGCATCTCCTCAGAAATACTCATGAATGCATATACGGATAGGGATGTTCGTGGTAGGGTTATTTGTGATAGGAAAACACTGGTGTCAACATAAATGTACACCTATAGAGGAACAGCTGGTGTGGGACAACCTAACAGTGAAACACCATATAACCATTAAAAAGACAAAAGCAATTTTGAGTATGATGAAAAGGTATCCAAGTTATATTAGGTGAAAAAAGCAAGTTAGAGAACAATGTAGCATGATTCCATTTTTGTAAAAAAATAAATAAAAGACAAAATACATATGCATATACATATATTCATTTAAAGGTTTTAAAATACATACATAATAATCCCCCTTACCCACAGTTTCACTTTCAGTTACCCACAGCTAACCATGGTTGAAAATATTAAATGAAAAATTCCAAAAATAAACAATTTATAAGTTTTAAATAGCACACCATTCGAGTAGTGTGATGAAACCTCGAAATATCCCACTTTGTCCCACCAGGGACATGAATCATCCCTTTTTCCACATAGAATCTATGTGGAATAATCTATGATTGGCTTTTATCTTATTTCTGCAATCTCATTAGTGGAATTAAAATGTGCAAGCTCTTTTACATATTTTATATCTTATATCTTTTATTTCTTTGTGTTTTCTATAGTGTGTCCACCAAAAATATATTTTTAAGAACAGACATTCTATTTGGGACACACCGTATTTTTAAGATCTGTAGGAAGAATAAAATTAAAATATAAATTATAGTCTTACAGCATTCTTAATGCTCATGCTTTATCCCTTTTTTTCAGTTTCATAAGCACATGCATTTCTTTTTTAAAAAGCATATATTTTTGATTTCAGAAAGGAAGAGAGGAGAGAGAGATAGAAACATCAATGAGAATAATTGATCCACTGCTTCCTGCATGCCCCCTAGTGGGGATCAATCCCAAAACCAGGCATGACCAGGAATCAAACCATGACCTCCTGGTTCATAGATGGGACACTGAGCCACTGAGCCATACCGGATGGGCAGCACATGCACTTCTTAAGCTTAACCATAATCTAAAGCTGTAGGCTAAGGTTTAATGTTAAAAGTTAAGTGTCTTTAGTAGTTAAGTCATTACTCTTGATAATTAAAGATGAGAGATGAGGCCAAACTGTAATGGAACGGAAGAATTTGGAGATAGTGGTGTGAACAAGTGTATTTGAGGGCAACTTTATAAAACAGCCATTTATTCCCTGAAAGATCACATTGAATGAGCAGAATAACAGAAATTGCTAATTTTATTTAGTTTGTTATCAGTTACTATTCTTAAGCTGAGCAAAATTTCATTAAAAAAAATCTCATTTATTTCTGTTGTAATTATCAGCAACAGCAAAGTTTGCTACTAATGTAATTTTGCATGTGTTTGCATATGTTTTTAACGTCTTCTAGCTACCTATGTGAGTATGTCTTTGTGATGGGACAGAGCTGGTACGATTATCCCACTTTTTAAAAGAAACTGTGGTCATAGGAGACAAAGTAGTTGTCAGGTCTCAGCTCATCTTCAAGAATCAATGCTATTAACTGGTTTTCTGAAGATATTCTTCTGGAACAAGGGAAAAAATGAACCCAAGAGTACAGACCGTCAGACGAAACTAATACTAAGCTCTGTAAAGCAAGTGAAGGTACCTTTAACCAAGAGATCTTCCTCATTTTCAGGCGCCCCATCCACATGTCCGTCAGTAGCATTTGGGTACAAGTATGCGAAACAAAGGGCCGTAGCCCTCCGGACACGGCCAGTTTCAAACAAGTAGAATTGCTCCAGTTCTTGAGTTCGTAGGTCAGCAGCTTCATGGCCATTCTCTCATTCTGCTTGAATGCCTTTTCCAGCACGTCCAAGGCAAGCTGGCCAAACTGCCTGGAAGGACACAGTGGTGAGTGACCAAAACAGATGCAGGTGGGAAGCCCGGAAACATTCGAAAAGATAAGATCGGAGACTCAGAAAAGACTGACAGGAAAGAGCAGACAGCAATTTAATGATCTCAGTTTGCAGAAGCGATTGTAAAGGGATCGCCGCTCAGGAAATGGATTGTTGTCCCTTTCCTGAAGGAACAGAACTGGAGGGCTTACTTCCCTGTGGCAGGGAATCTGTCCACACCAGGAGTGCCTGAGCTATGCCTGGAAGAAGCCACTTCACACCACTAAACAGGCAACACAGTGCTTGGTGAGGGCTCCCTGAGAAGACCTACTAAAGAATTTTTTATGGAAAATACTGTTCAAAACTGGCTAGCAATTAAGGAAAACTGTAGAGCTACTTTTTAAAAAATATTTTATAAAATATATAGATGACAAGGAAAAAACCAAACTAGAGATATTTTTTTCTGGAATTTTCTGGAAGGTTGTTTTCACTGAAAAGTAGACGCTGTCATTCTCTGGAACTTTTTAAATCAAAATTATAAATGTGTTTCTATTAACTTCAGCTTCCATTTTTCCTCACTACTATAATGCTTTCATAATAAAAAAAAAATCAAAAAACATTTCTAACTTTTCTATCTTCTAACATCACACTCTGGTTCTTTAATATGTAATACACTTATTTGTTTTTCTGCCTGAGAGATACTTAAAGTAAACCACAAGTTTGAATTTAACTTAGTATCCAAGAGTTTGAGAGTTGAGAGGGACTTTCTAAATCATTAACTGGACATTTTGCAATGAGGAAACAAAAGTCCCAAAATCTACTCAACTGACTTGCCCAATTAGTAGACAGCTGCACTAGAATTAGAACCCAAGGCTCCTGACTTGAAGTTCCATCCCTCTTCCCTTTATTCCACAAAGCTCCTTAAAATACCTAAAAACCTTATTTATAGGTTAGTGCGTGAAATACCAGGGCGACAGGTCCACTCATCTCACAAGTTCTAAGGTGAGGGAGATAAAAGTGTCTAACCGTTCTAAGAACTGTCGATGTTTAGTATGTAGTGAAGAGAGAACTCCTACTTTGAGTAATTTTTCATCTCTTCCGAGGCATCATCCACCATGTTGCTCTCCTTAGCCTCACGGGCCATGGCTCGGTAGAGTATATAAGCAATCACCGCCTTGACCATGGCCTCCTCTCCGTGCTGCCAAAAGAACATGGCCATCTTCTGCCTTTTCATCAGCACAGCCCAAACCAGCAGGTCATTGTAAGGGTAAATAAAGCCAGTAGACTCAGGGTCATCGGATAAATTTTGTTCTTTTGACTTCTTCCTTGATTTATGAAGGACTATAGGCTTTTCCTGTTGGGAAATAAAATAGGAAAGGTTTCCAAATACTCAGGTACATGATGTTCTACCTAATGAAACAAGTCAGGTATCCTAGAGATGGAAATAATAATAATAGAACTTTAGATCCCACATATAAGTGAAATCATATTGTATTCTAAAGAACAATATAAACAAACAACAGAAACAGGCTCACAGATACAGAAAACAGAAAGATGGTTGCCAGAGGGGAGGGAGAGCTGGGGGACCAGGCAAAAAAGGTGAAGGGATTAAGAGGTGCAAATTGGTAGGTACAAAACACTCAAGAAGATGAAAAGTACAGCATAGGAAATATAGTCAATAATACTGTGATGTGTGGGGCCAGGTGGGTACTGGAAATATCAGGGAGGAACGCTTTGTAAAGTGGTTGTCTGACCACTATGCTGTACACCTGAAACTAATACAAAGTAATATTGAATGTAAACTGTAATTTAATTAATTAATTGTCAAGAGCAGTTAAAAAAAAATAATAGAACTTTATAAACCAGAAACCAAAACTTTGGCCTCTAAAGTAATCTATTGCTTGTTGTATCTAATAGTTCCAGGGTCCCTAAGCTGAGATACGCTAAGTTCATTTAATATAACTTAAAACACTACACCTTTGGAACAGAGCCATTGAATATGTGACGACTTTTAATTTCCCAAGGAAATGGATTGAAATAACAAACTGGATAAGTGGCAACTATTAAAAAAAAAAAACCACTCTAGCTCGAACTGGTTTGGCTCAGTGGATAGAGCATCGGCCTGCGGACTGAAGAGTCCCAGGTTCGATGCCGGTCAAGGGCATGTACCTTGGTTGCGGGCACATCCCCAGTAGGGAGTGTGCAGGAGGCAGCTGATTAATGTTTCTCTCTCATTGATGTTTCTAACTCTCTATCCCTCTCCCTTCCTCTCTGTAAAAAAATCGATAAAATACATTTTCTAAAAAAAAAACCTCTAACCTCACCTTACAAATGATTCATATCCCCTTAGAAAAATGTCATTAGTATTGCCAACATGCATCCAAATAGATTGGTTTTAAGTTTTCTTTCTTTATTCTGATTATATTCCTCTAGTGAGGGGAATGGGTAATGATGAAATACTATTCTCCACCTGGTAAACCCATCCTTTACAGCTCATCTCAAATGCTGCTCTCTAACCTGCCATGTTCATCTGTAACACTGTGTATGTGTCTCAATAGCAATGTCCATCATACTGCACTATGGATATTACTTTGGGGAGGGGAAGACCATTTCTCAATTATCATTATATTTTACCTAACCCACTTGCAATCCAGATTCAATCAAGCACCCAACTTAGTGCCAGGAAACTACACAAGATTCAATAATTCTTTTTTTTTTAAATGGGGGGGGGGTAATAGCAAAAATTATAACAAGCTTCCTCTATTTCTATAAATAAAGTTTGTATTCATTGATGATAATTAAGCGTAATTTTATTTTAAAAGATTTTCATTCTAGGAGCTGTGGACAGCAAATCTCTTTCAGCCAATAGAGGAACCATTTATATGGAAACTCTTGAGCAACGCATTCATCCCCAGAGGCAAGTGGGACTGACGTTGTATAGCAAGAGGGAGAATAACCAAAAAAAGAGGGAGGGGGATAACAACGTTGTGTACATGCGCGTGGGTGCACACATTATCATTTTCATACTGTAACATTAAGCTAAAAATTATTTTAAGAAAGCCTCAAAGGGGGAAAATTAAGATGCAAAAGAATAACCAAAGAGAGAAGTAGTGGAGAAGGAAGTGGTCACATCCAATTAGCCGCAGGGAAAGGGTATTAGGGTTTGGTGTTGGGTTAACAATTACATTTTTCATACCATCCCATGGACCGCCTTCCTGAGTCACCATCTGGACCAGGTGGCAGTAGGAACAAGGAAGACAGGCTGATGTGCCAACCCTGGGTTCCCAGGGCTCTGTCCGAGGCCTTTGCTCATTGTTACAAGGCAGCTCTGTTATGCTTTCATTTGCACCATCTGTTTATGGTAGTTGTAAATGGGTCCTCTATTTGTATCTCCCTTTCTCTAATTTTAAATGAAGAAATGGTCTCAGTATGCAAGAACACTTTTCTTTTCAAGCCTAAAAATAAGTAACAGTACCTTGAGTTTGTAAGGCTGGGCGGTTCTAATGAACTGGGAATGCAGCGTGCTTTCTGCAGATTCCTTTCTATTTCCTGAGGCGCATCTCCGGGGAGCAGGGGGCTGGGAAAGGCTCTGAGCAAAGCTGGTCACTCTCTGGCGTGTAGTATTTTATTTTTAAAATAAAGCAAAAAGGGAAAAAGAGGATTATAATGATGACAATTAACACTGTATTTCTAGACAGTAATAAAAACCACATATAGTAATGTGTCCTACCAAATATCCCATGGCATTCTCTCATCCGTGATTAATAAGTAATCATTAATCAGATTAATTACTCACTGACCCAAAAAGAGCCTCCCATGATCTCCTTCTTACTAAGGGCACAGTTATTTCCTAACTAACACCTTAAAAACGTGCTCTTTTGTTCCCTATTCTGGATCTGCATTCCTCCTCAGTGTGGAAATTCCATTAGAAATCAATGGATGTTCCATACCTGGAACACGCTCAGAATAGGCAATAAAGATACACAGTTCTGATAAGGAAAAGTCCCCACTCACAAACAGCTGCAAGGTTAAGGTTAAGTTAGAAAGTTATGGAATTTCTCCACGTGTTATGTAAGATCACCACTGGAATTCCAGTGGCTAGATACAACAACATAACTCACTGCGTGAACCTTTAATCAATGAGAAAGAAAAAAAAAAGAGAAGCATTGGTAAAGGGACAAATATAAAATTTATGATACAAACCCTAGGCTTTGAACTATTTTATTTTAGTTTTTGTTTTATGGATATAAATTACACATAAAAGTGATGGGGTGAAGACTTTTTAAAGATAATACTGAACTTATTATTATTGTGATAGACAATTATTTACTATCATCAGTGATAATCATGAGAATTATTATTAACAGTTACTTGATACCCTCTATGAAAAAAAATACCTAAAATATGTTTTTTTCAGATATTACTTTATTTAGTCCTTTTGATAAATTTACAAAAGGAATATTGTTATTCCCCTTTTATAGATAAGGAAACTAGCACACAGAGAAGTTAAGTTTCTTGCTCAAGGTTACACAGCTACTGAAGAGCAAAACAAAGATTCAATTCCAGATCTTTCTGACTCCAACTCATGTATTTGTAACTCCATGATCTAATTTATGAGGCAACACAATAAACTCAGTACTTCTTTACTAGAAAATAATCAGAGAAATGGGTCATTTCTAGAAAGGACACTAGGACATGTGCCTAGCCTGCTCTCCCCCCCGCCCCCCCCCCCCCCCCCCCCCCGCCCGGACTGCACTGAGGCCACAGTCAGTCCTGGTACCGGCCACTGGCAGCCACACAGCAAACTGTATTTTATTTAAATGAAGAAGCTGACACCTCAAGTGTATCCCTATGCTTTTGAAATTTCAATAAAGAACACCTTCTCTGTGCACATTGGGTTTCTTTTGGTTTTGTTATTTCATTTCCTAAAGCCAAGTTGGGCTTTCGTGTCACCAAATTCTTTATGAATAAAGGTCAAAAGAAACCTTGGGCAGCCTGATATTCACGTGACCTTAGTCCCAACTCACCTTTCCAGTCTCATCCCTCACCACCTCCTGGCACTTCCCCAATGACAAAGGTCTCCTTATCACTACAAAAACATCCCCTGACGTCCACAGCATGGGACATCCCCTGACGTCCACAGCCTTTCACTGTCTCTGTTCTTCTCAAAAATGCCCTTTTCCTTAACATTTCAATTATCCTCTAATAAAAATTAAGTCTCTTCAGTTTACTGCTCTGTAAAGGCAGTTTTAAGAAACAAGCAATGTTTTCTCTGTTAGCCAGTCTGATTTCACATTCCTAGACTTTTAAAACTATGATGAAAAATACAGTAAGTATTTTTAAGTACATTCTGCATGCATCTTTCAGTATAATCCCCACATTGGTCCCAAGTTTGTCACCTCCAGACTATGGACTACTGTGAGTTTATAAATCAAATCCTATTAAGTTTTAGACTTCTGGATTTTCAAAAGAAACAGAAAGGAAAGAACTGGTCATCCCTCCCCCTAATCTTTTTCATCACATTACTTCTATGTCAGTATAGCACATATTATAATCTGTGCTGTATCATGGCCAGTTATCCATAAATTTTTTCCCTCTATGAGTTTCTAAACTCCTAATCGTATGTCCATCCCAGGCCAGCATGCCAGCACAGTACCTCACATACAGCAAATACTCAAAAAATGTTGATGCACAGAATGCCCGTTTTAGGAGCTCTTCCCATCTGAACTTCCCAAGCCACTTTTATGAGCTATCCTTAATTTTAGGGTCTTTTCAATTGTGCTACCTTGTGTTTTCTGTAGAGATTGTAGAGGGCTCTGAAATTTTTTCTAGTGTAGCTGCTGCGATACGCTCCACCAATGAGGTACTCTATTACCAATCCAATGTCAATCAGTGTTATTCTGTAGCCTGAAAGAAGGGTATGCTGAAACGAAAACATGTAATCAGTTATAACTTTCAGTTCTCTTTCTCTACTTTTTCATGCCATTAGAGCATAACCAAATCAACTGCAAAGAGAGCCATACTTTTCAATCATCTTTACAAACTCATCAATTAATATGACCAGCTACTGATACAAACTCCTTGTTGAGATGGGAAAGGGAACTTAGCTTTAATATGGTTTTAGTTTTGTAGGCAGTGAATGTCTGCTTATATGTGCTCCTTCACTCTCTTTTTCTCTCTCTCATGCACGCACATACTTTAGAATAAAATACATTTAAGTATAGTATTAAAAGTTGTTTTTAACTGGAAATAACATACTGACTACAACAGAAGTAATATTACTGGAAGATATATTGAATGTATGTGATCAAAAATTAACAATAGGTTAAATCTTCAGCCTCTCTCTTTATGAAAATTGTTATAACACTTTGCATTGTGTTGGCAACATCATACGCAAAACAAGAATACGGAAGGAAGTAGAACACATAGAAATAAGAAACATGAAATGGCAGAACCAAATGAGATGTCCAAATATGAGGCTGTGCCAAGACAAATGTTATGGTTGGTAGGAGAGCCTAGCAACATATTTCTAAGTACCTGGATCTTAGTCTAAATGAAACTTATTTCAGCCCCTAAAAGCCCACCGTACTACCTCTTCAAAAATGTTATTGCTGAAGTGTAATTCACAGGACATTTTTAAAGGCACACAGCACACTGAACAAGCTCTCTGTGAATAACGTTCATGAGGCATTGAACAAGAAATAAGGTGATATATATATGTATTTATGTAAATGTATGAATGATTTAATTTCCCTTTTTCACATTCATAACTTATGTTTTTCAAGAAACGATAAAAATTACGCTCTTATTTGCTGCTAGGTTAGAGCCTATTTAACCTGTTCCACTCCTTTTTCTTTAGTTTACTGTGATAGAATCCGAGTTTAAGTAAATAATCCAAGGAAAAGCATTTTGATCTATCACAAATCAATGCAAACTGCATTTACATTGGCACAGACACTTTTGCTTACTACTAATTTGACAGCTAAATGTCTTCTTCTGTATGCTTCCCTCTGGCTCTCCCACCACATCAATATAACCAGAAAGCCTATACTCTCTCCATCAAGGTATTAGACATCAGAAAAATGTGGAAAGAACTTTTCAAACTCATCATGGATGGATATTAATCATGGTGACAAATAAAAGGCACTCCCAGTGTTCTGCACATGTAAATAAAAGTTCCTAGTAATTAAAAGAGAAGTAATTAAGGCGTAAACATCTGTTAAAGTTGAGAAGATTTGGTAAGTAATGGGACAGACTATTTTAAATCTAACTTCACTCAAAGTTCAATAAAAATACAATTATTAGCTTATGATACTTACTTGGTGGATCAAATATTTTAAAACACAGAGCTCAGTGAATAGAGAGTTGGCCTGCAGACTGAAGGGTCCCAGGTTCGATTCCAGTCAAGGGCATGTACCTTGGTTTCGGGCACATCCCCAGTAGGGAATGTGCAGGAGGCAGCTGATCAATGTTTCTCTCTCATCGATGTTTCTAACTCTCTATCCCTCTCCCTTCCTCTCTAAAAAAATCAATAAACTATATATTTTAAAAAAATACAATCAGCAAATTATGAGGAAGGGTACAGAGCAATGGGGTTCATCCTAGTCCCCTAGAACACTGCTTAGACTAAAAAAAGAAGTGAGGGCCTCCAAGCTATCAACCAAGGTATCATTAATAGTCAAAACAATAACAACAAAAACAATCAAAATCACATGTCCAGGAAGTGTATCTTTAACAGATATTATTATCATCATTGGCAATACTGCTGTACCACACTGAGCTCTAGTTCTGATTAGAAGTTTTTGTGTCTCTGATTGATATTTTATGAGAAAATAATTATTAGCTTATGATACTTACTTGGTGGATCAAATATTTTAAAACACAGAGTAAATTTATAAAAGTGTGCTTTGGTGATGAAATTGTTCAGTCACTAGCAAAAAGGGTAGTGGTAGGTGATTCACTAGAACCGTGGTCGGCAAACTGCAGCTCTCGAGCCACATGCGGCTCTTTGGCCCCTTGAGTGTGGCTCTTCCACAAAATACCATGGCCTGGGTGAGTCTATTTTGAAGAAGTGGCGTTAGAAGTTTAAGTTTAAAAAATTTGGCTCTCAAAAGAAATTTCAATCATTGTACTGTTGATATTTGGCTCTGTTAACTAATGAGTTTGCCGACCACTGCACTAGAAGATCCAAATCTACATTTTACAGAGCAAAATCTGGTGAAACCTCCATCAAAACCTAAGGCAATGCTTAAAGAAATGTGCACAACTCCGTAACTAGGTTACCTGTTTTACATCTCGGACAAGATGATGCAAGAGCATGTTAGTAGGTCCTTGTTTCTGTAATAAAGAACAAAAGGAAGAATTTTAATTGCCTTTTAATTACCAGGGGGTGGGGAAACCTTACTTCAGAATGCATAAATACTCCAGAATACTGAAAATTTTCTTTAACATCTTTAGGAATGCAGCTTAAGCCACATTAATTCTAAGGAAGATGTTTCCCAAGAGAAGATGTAATTAGATTGAAATACTTTTCAAAACAAGATGTTTGTGTATAGGTAGGTAATAAGGACTTACTTTATGTGACAAGGGATAGAAATTAATTTTAACTAATTTGTAACTACCCTTTAACATATATAAACCACACAATCACAAATCCCATCACATAATTCCTTTCCACCAACAAATATTTATTGAACACTTACTATGTTCAAACAAGCTTCTGAGAGAGTCAATGAAAAATATAAGTACTTTCTTTGCAGAGTTTTTACAGTCAAATAGAAAAGAATGAGTACTGCTCTAGCGGCCTGCTGACTGAAGGGTCCCGGGTTCAATTCTGGTCAAGGGCACAGGCCCAAGTTGCGGGCTCGATCCCCAGCAGGGTACGTGCAGGAGGCAACCGATCAATGATTCTCTCTCTCTCTCCCTCTCCCTTCCTCTTTGAAATCAATAAAACTGTTGTTGTTGTTTTTAAAAAAGAAAAGAATGAGTACTTACACAGAAAAATAACCAACAATATGAATATGGGTGTGCTCGAGAGTTGAAAATAATTTGTTCTATAGGGACAGGTCAAAAAGACAGGGCTTGAATAGGGCTTTAAAGAAAGGCTAAGATTCAAAGGACAAGGAAGGACATTTCAAGAAAGGTGCATGACTCAAGCAATTGGTGTTTTTACAATGAGTCAGCCAGTTTAGTTACAATAAGGGGTGCATAGAAAAGTTACAGGAACAGAATTTTAACAGTGGCCTTAAGATGCTTTGAGTAATTCAATAAAACTAATTTGTTCTTATTCACATCTGTGGCATTAATTATGGCATTACTACAATATTTTCTTGAGTTAGATTGTATCTCTATTCTGTGTAGTTAATGATGGGAAATACAAAAATATCCCTAGGATCAAATGGAATCGGTAAGACTAGTTCTTTAGTTGAAAATTCTGTCTCTCTATAAGCTATATTTACACAAGAACATTCAAGAAGACTTGAACATTCAAGCTAAATCTTAAAGTAAATTTTAAAGGAGGAGATTGATGAAATGTTCCAATACTCACTGTATTATAGAGCTCCTCCAGTCGAGGGATGGTAAGAAAGCGATGGAGGTTCACTCCGTATTCTATTAAGAGCCTCACAAAATCCACCCGATCCATCACTAAAGCATCTAGCATTGCTTGCTCCAGTGAGCCAGGCTTCAGAGGGTAAAAATAAATAAAAGATATACAGACAATTAAGAAAGTAGAAATAACTAAAAGATTACATGTATCTGAGCTCAAACCTATACCAACAGAGTAAATACAAAATACAATCTTATTTCAGCACCCGAATGAAGAAATACTGTAATGAAAAGTGAACCTGAAGACATAAAGGACATCTTGAGTGAATTTGCTCTTGGATGGGAAAACTGACTATTATAAAGATCTCAATACTTCCCAAATAAAAGTATAGGTTTCATGCAATTCTAATAAAAATCCACTTTGTGGGATTTTTTTTTATTTTTTTGTAACTTGGCACGTTTCCATTTAAACTACACCTAGCTTTTGGGTATAAACGATACCCAAAAGTATAAATGGCAATTTAAACACATCCTACCTAAAACTTCATTAAAACTACAGTAAAGGAATTTTTTTAAAGAAAGGAATCCACTAATATAAGTCGAGAGTGCAACATTCTGAAAGTTGGAAAGCAGATAGTCAAGTGGTAATTGACTTAGCAGTCTCCAGAAAGCCAGAAAGTGGAAGCCCCAGAAATTGAAACTGAAAAAAGTCCACAACCTAACAAGCCTACGCCACAGAATTCTGGCACACTAGGATGAAACAAACGCACCGATGCTGAATTTCTCATGTTGGGACCTTCCCAGTCCTCTTCCTCCACTTGACTTCCATGACACTAGCAACAAGGCTTTACCTTGGAGGCAGGGGATTGCAGGATTCTGTTCTGTTATTGTGACTAATACAAGAGAAAAGATATGAATGTGCTGACTGCTCAGGTCCACCAACAAATGGCAGCCAGATCACCCCGCTGTGAAGCTTAAACCTAAAGGCTCAGAATTTCTCATGAGCTTTCTGTCTTCCACTCTTAAGTAAAAAGTCCAGAACAAACAGACCACAAAACATCAACTAAGAGGAATCAGGCAATGAGGAAGAAGAAAACTTCTAAAGAACCATCATTAATATCCTCAGAAATAAAAGAAGATAGTTGTATTCAGGGTGCCATTAAAAAAAAACAAACAACAAAAAAAAAGGAACAATTTGCTCTTAGAAGTTAATGGCCTGCTACCAGAAACGAACAAAAAAAGCTACCTGCAAGGCATGAAAATTAAAGCTGAAGAAACATACCAAAGAAAATGCACATTAGATAAGAGAAATAAGATAAGATTAGAGAAGCCATGGTCCAACATTTAATTAATAGGAATTCCAGAAAGAAAACAGAGAAAACAGGGGAGGAAATTCCCCAGAATAGAAACACATGATTGCCAAATTGAAAGCACGTGGTCAGCATAATAGACCTAAAGACTCAAAATAACACATATATTTGTGAAATCTCAGAACACTGGAAAAACGGAAGATTTTTTTTTTAAACTTCCAGAGGAGGGAAAAATGGTCACAAAGGATCAGAAAACAGAAAGATTTTTACTTCTCAACAGCAATGCTGAGTATTAGAAGCTACACATTCAAAATTCCCTAGGAGAGTTACTTCCAATCTAGAATTAAAATATATTAAAACATGTCAGTCCTCAAAATCTTCTATACTCCCTTTCTCAGGAAGTTACTGAGTTTGGTGAATGATGCACACCACCAAAATAAAGGAGTATATTAAGAAAGAGGAAGATAAGAAATACAGAAAACAGGTGCTTGACAAAGAGGGATTCCCAAGACAATAAAGGATGACAGTCCAGCACCAGGAACCGCAGGCAACGAGTCCAGACAGCAGCAGTGAGGACCACAGGCAGAAGTGCTGAGCTGTCTCTAAAACTGATGAATCAGAAGACAGCAATATGACTCACTGTAGTAGGCAGTTAGGCATGAGCAGAGAAAGGACAGTGGACCAAGTATGGAAGGTCACCAGGGAGGAAAGTCCCAGGTGCTTAGCAACAGACTGTTGTAGGGTGGGATCTCATCCCCCAGGTAACCTTTTCTCCCCTTTCCATTTCACTGGTTATATGGGGTTCGGACCCTCCCCTGACCTTTCTTCTCCTTGCATGTCGCTAGTCAGGTGGTCCACCCCCTTAGAAGAGGAACAAGGGGGCCAGAGCATAGCCTTATCTGACCACCATTCAAGCTCTTGCATGACCACTCCCTTAAGCATTAAGACCTCAGGACAGCCCTGGCCGGGTGGCTCAGTTGGCTGGAGCACCATCCCATATACCAAGAGGTTTCGGGTTCGATAACCATTCATAGCACATACCTAGGTTGTGGTTTCAATCCCTGGTTGGGGCATGTATGAGAGGCAACTGATTAATGTTTCTCTCTCACATCAATATTTCTCTCCCCCGACCCCCTTCCTCTCTCTCCAAAAAAATCAATAAGAACATATTGTGTGAGGGTTAAAAAAAAAAAAAAGACCTCAGAACAATGAAGTTCTGACCCACATTAAATAATCTTAGGAACAAAGCCTTAGGTTTACAGACCACAGAGACCGAATTTTGGTCAAACTAGAGATAACATCTAGGATTCAGTTGTATTTCAGCTCCAGGCCCAGAAAAGCAGCAAGACCAGGTGGAGTAATACCAAGGCTTATCTCAGGACCAGTTGTGATGACTAATGACTCCCTTCCCTGGCGCTGACCAATCAGTGGAGACCACAACCCTGAAGGGACACACCTGGAAAGCTGATGAATATTCTACTGAGATCCTCCCCTGGGAACTCCCCTAAAATGCCCACCCTTAAAAGTCCTTAGAACAGAGAACCCAACTCAGCTCTCTCTTGAGCATGCCTACGCCTTTTCCCACCCCCTTATTTCCCCAGCACACTCAAATCTTTCCCCCCTTTTCCTTCCCTCAGGTACATGTATTCTTGCTTTTCTCCTAAGTTCCAAGGGCCCTTCTTTTGTCGCTGTAGTTTGTTTCCTGAGCCCATTTCGTCTACAACTCACTTCTACCTCTGTGACTTTCTAAATAAACTTTCTCTTAAAGTTTGCGTCTTGACTGAATTCTTTCTTAGCCAGAACTCAAGTACCAAGGTTGCTGAGCCAAGGTCCGATCTGACTCAACCAGTCTAACACCTGGTGCCATTCCGCCAACATTATTATTTAGAAACTAGAGACCCAATGCACGAAAATTCATGCAAGAGTAGGCCTTCCTTCCCCCGGCTACTGGCACCAGCTTCCCTCCAGCACCCGGGACCCGGGCTTCCCTCCTCTGGCCGCCATCAGGCACCTGGGACCCCGGCTGGCTTCCCCCAGGCTGCCCGCAGGCACCCGGGACCCGGCTGTTCCCTTCGGCCCCGGCTTCATCAGGAAGGACATCTGGAATGACATTCGGAAGACGCCTGGTCTAATTAGCATATTACCCTTTTATTATTATAGATATGGAGGTTTATAAGTATCAGAACAGTAAAAAATGTCAAAAGTACTTGGCTCTTGGGATTAGCAGGGGAAAGAACTACTATGTGTTTTTTAGCAGACTTTTGGTACCATTTGATGTTTTAAATAATATGTATGATTAGTTTGACCCCAAAATAATCTGCCTGTCATATGGTAACAACTGTAAATTTTAAAAAATGAAATGTTAATAGTAATTTTTATTACCACTATAGGTAATTTTTCTTCTGTTTACTATTCTCTGTTTTCATTAATTTCTACTATGAGCAATTATTACAATTTAATGCAAAAATATATAAAATAAATTTAAACCTTTAAATCCTATATAATAAAGCATAGTATGCAAATTGTCCCCTCAACCAGAGTTCTTCCAGGAGTTCGACCAGGGGTCGGGCCATCCTGGGAAAGGGAGGGAGGCCCTTGCACTTGCAGGTGGCCAGGGGAAGGGAGGGAGTACCCGGCTGGCAGCCGGCAGCCACTAGGGACCCTACCAGTGCATGAATTTCGTGCACTGGGCCTTTAATAATAATATAAAAATCTGCCCATTCAAAAAAGAAAAAAATCCTTCTAATCTGTGTTTCCCCAAACTTTGTCAGCTTCAATTAGGATGTAGAAGCCAAGGAGGGTGGGCAATATTATCAGGGAGGCAGAGTAGATGAAAGAAATGTTTTTGCGATCCCTGGGCACCTAACTACAGAGATGCTACCCCCACACCCCTCTGAAGTCAATGAATCTCCCCTCCAATTTCCTCTTTCACCCCTACCTAACAAACCAACACAAAATATTTTTTCCAAATAACTTCATTCTCATTATACCTTCCAATGTTGTCCATGTATTAGGATATGTTTCTTGGCAATGTCCATTCTATTCCAAGCCATTGCCAGATTTAATTGTTCAGATGCTGATAAATTTGTACCTAGAGTAACAGAAAGGAACAATCATATATTATATTTAAAATGTCAACATATGAAGCACAAAGTGTCATTGAATATGAAAACAGGAAGTGAGAAACAGATGTAACCCTGTCAGACACTCACCTTTTAGCAGAGCTGTTAGGATTGCTAGGTCAAGGTCTTGCAACTCCTCAGAATCAGCCTCAAATATGATAATCTATAACAGTTGAAAAACAGAAAGCCATACATTTTGGAAACTAGCAAAGAAATGCTTTCAAGAGTACCCACAAAATTCATGCTCAAGCTAATGAATTGAAGAAAACAATCTTCATTAATCCCTCAGTTTAATATATATATATATATATACATATATATATGTATATATATATATGTATATATATATATATATATATATATATATATATATATTTACTTATATAAGAGAAAATTTCTATGTAGGGCAATGGAGAATTGTGGGCATACAGGGGAAAAGAACAACTAAAAAAAAACACCATGTATCCTAGAGGAAACTTATATAAAAGAACATTACTACATTAATTTACTGTATACATGCTATAAAGAAAAGAAACTCAGTTCAGTTCCTTGTGTAAAGGAAATCATTCCTCATTTTAAAGGAATACCAAGTGAGATCCTTCTGTTCACCTCGCCTTAGAAACTAAGACTTTTGCTTTTTAATAACAAGTGAATCCTAAAAGATTTGTCATAAAATAAGTGAGGCAATTACAATGCACCCAATGAGCAAGTACAGTGGACAACACAGGCTGCCATCACAATGTCAAAGTGCCCCGTGCATCCCGGCATGCGACTAATGTTTTTAAGACAAAGAAGGACATTATTTATTACTATAAAAGGTCTCCTGATGGTAATGAATGTATCTCAGTCTTTCCAAATGAAAATATATTTGATATAGTAGAAAGGGCTGTTCAACAAAAAAGAGCCTAGATTGGCAAGTTCTAGGCCTACATATGCCACTAACTAGTCAAACTTGGGTCAACATCTTATGACCCTGAATCTGAGGTTCCTCACCCACATAATGAGAGGCACCCTAACCTCCAAGGTCTCATGAAGACAGAAAAACTATGCTTCTACAATTCAGACACTGGTTCCCTCCACCTTACAGCCCCTCTGTGTGCATGAGTAAAGTCCAACTTCAATTACAAAGGACCTGAGAACCTAGTTCCTGTAATGTGCAAACCCTTAGTAACCTTCTCTAGGTCCCTCTTAGTATTACATCACTGCTCATTGGTAATTTTCCTTGATGACAGGAAGAGGCAAATATAAGGGTAATCTCTTTAGCATGTCCTTTTCTTAAAAAGTGTATAAAATTTCAACTCTGAGCTCAAGTTTCAACTCTACTATTTCATAACTTCATACTCAGGGTAAATAACTTAATTTCTGTAGGCTTCAGCTCCGTCTTCTCTGAAACTGAAATAAACAATCACTGCCATATTGAACTCACTCATGGGGCTATTTGGGGTGAAATACATATCTGAAAGCACACTGCTAATTATAGTCATGGTGTTACTTTTGCTGTTATTAGGTCAACTAAAACCCCAAGGCTTTTTCACTTATGTTTAGCCATGCTTTGTCTAGCCAGGACTTGTTCAATTGGTTTTTTTAAGGCCAGGTGCTTAAAGATGATCAAAATCTTGTATAATTGGGCCCAGCCTTCAAATTCTGGAAAGATCACTGTAAATCGTAACATATCTGCATATTTACCGTAATTGTCATCTTCATATTATTCAATCATTGATAACAATTTTCATCAAAGTACCCTAAAATACTAAGATATTGTCCTGACTCTATATTATGTTCGTAGCTCATAGCGTATAGACTCCGTTTTCTATCCCAAAGTATATGGTCACATTTCCCATTGCCAGTGGGTCCTTAGATTTCCTGCAGGATTTACTCAGGATGCCTGATGAAGTCCTCTGGCCCAGCAGACTGGAGATCACTTAAGACAGGAAGCTGTTCCTTTAACCACTGAAAAGACGTATGTGTAATTTCCTCTAAATTAATCACTTTTATGTACTATTGCTATGCTAAGTGCTTTTTCCTAAATTCCTTCGGAATTTGAAAAAAGGGGGTGCGGGGTTAAGAAGCCAAGTTACTCAACTAAGGGTCAAGTTCTGTAGAGTTACAAAGTTAAAAGTGAAAAACTCCATACTTTTAAAAATTATAAAAGTAAACAGTACAATTGTTAAAAATTAGCATTTTTTAAGTCGATTGAGTCATCACTTCATCATACTCACAGAATCCCTGTGTACCATGCACTCCATTAGAATTTGAAAAAGGTGCTTGGTCTGTTTAAGACTGAAGTTGAAAGTGTTCTGAATCATGCAGGTGATCTCCTCCTTCACCTGAGGACGGAGGGTCCTGGGAGAGAGAGAAATGGCTGGGACTTGACATAATGCAGAGAAGGGAACAGTCAGCAACAACAGTACGAGAAAACCAGCCGTCTGCCCGACCT
Source organism: Cnephaeus nilssonii (assembly GCF_951640355.1). Classification (NCBI taxonomy): domain Eukaryota; kingdom Metazoa; phylum Chordata; class Mammalia; order Chiroptera; family Vespertilionidae; genus Cnephaeus; species Cnephaeus nilssonii. Next base: position 39,835,800 of record NC_137085.1, on the reverse strand, counting down.
GACTGAGAGGTTTCTATGCACAGTTCTGCCCAGGAAGAAAATGAGCAGGAAGCAAAGAGAGGCAGGGGCACCAGAAACCTGAATTTGAAAGTGAGAACAGACTGATCGGCCATGATCCTGGAAAGACTAAACTTGGGCAAGGTTCTCGAGCTGGTAGATTTCCAGGAGGCTATCCATCTTCCGAAGTTATGGACATAGAATTCTCAAAAGGATCTGAAACCCCAAAAAGTTCAAGAACCACTCATAGAGGGTGACTTTAGGAAAGGGAAAGGTGTGAAAGGATAAGGAAGAGGGTGGAGGGTGAAAGCAGAGAGCCGAGGGCTGAAAAGGAGATAACCGGTAAGGAAATAATCGTCAGAAAGCAGTTACAGCATAAGCATGAGTGTTTATTAAGTAAATTAGCAGGATCAGTATTTTAGTTCATTAGCACTTTAAAACGGGAATGCTTTTGAAATGGGAAGAACCATAGTGGATATAGGGATGGCTAGACAAAAATCACCTTCTTATTTAAAAGGGGGGAAAGAGCCAGGCCGGCGTGGCTCAGTGGTTGAGTGTCAACCTATAAACCAGATTACAGTTCAATTCCCAGTCAGGGGCACATGCTTGAGTTATGGCTCAATCTCCAGTGTGGGGCATACAGGAAGCAGCCGATCAATGATTCTTTCTCATCACTGATGTTTCTATCTCTCTCTCCTTTTCCCTTCCGCTATGAAATCAATAAAAATATATTTTAAAAATAATAAATAAATAAATAAATAAATAAATAAATAAATGGGGGGAAAAATTAAAAACTAAAATGAACACAAAATACGTTATATAAACGTCAGAATGTTAATTTCTCCAATTCCTGCTATTTTCTTTGAAGGTGATCTTGTCACAATGGTTTCCTCACTCACTGCAGAATTTTTCAGCCTTAATGGCCATTTGCAGAAGCATCTCCTCCCTCACTCTCCCTGCAATGCTTTTCCCAGGAGCTCAGACAAGCCTCAAGCGTACCTTAGAGGCAGGCCATTCTTCAGCTCGGGGAAACAGCAACTTGCATCACTGGTGTGCATTTTAGTTGATAAATACAAAAACCACTGAAAAATGAATTCCAGTCTCCACCTCTGCCAAAAAAAAAAACAACCAACAAATCTATAATAATAAAAGCATAATATGCTAATTAGACTGGATGACCTTCCAGACAAAGCCTTGGCGGCGGGGGCCAAGGCAGAGGCGGCCACCGGGACAACGGGAGGCCGAGCCCCTTGCACAAGGATATCCGGCCCACATGAAAACAGAGCTTAAAGAACTAAAACGAAGGGACAGTCACGGCAGTTTCTGAAGTGAGAGCCAACCACTTACCCTTCATCTGCCAAGTGTTTGTGGGTGAAGGCCAGGAGGTCGGCCGCCCTGCCAGTGCCTTCACACACCACCACTGGGTGTTTGTCTTTCACAGTCTCCCACACCGAGAGGATGACATTGGGACCTCCTTCCACCACCAGCCCCACCAGGGGCACGCCTTGTCTTGAGCCTATTTCAGATGACAAACAATACAAAAATGTTACAAAGCAACCTATCTTGGCCAACCAGCCATTCTATTTCCGGACACAACTGGAAATGTCACCACAGACATTTGTTACCTGTTCTACCCCCTCTCTCTTTTTGACTCAGGCTTGCAAAGTCCAAGACAAGCAGAAGCTTGGACTTTAAATAAACATAGTATCTTCAAACTTTCTCTGGATTAAAAAAATAGCTAAAGGCTTTCAGTAATTTTTTTTAAATAAGTAGTCTTCAAGAAATTTTTAACTTTTTATAGTAGAAAATTTCAAACCTATATGAAAGAAAGCAAAATAATATAATGGATCCCAATACACCCATCATTCATCTTCAAAAATTATCAACATTTTGCCAATTCAATCAACTTTTAATGGTGATTATTTCTATGAACAAGATGGAAAGGGCAACACTCAAAGACTTACATTTCAATTCATTACATTTTTCACTGCTTGAATTTCTTATCATGACTATATATTACTTTACTAAAGTAAGGAAGACAAAAAAGACTTTGGAGTCATTCTTTTTTGAAAATATTAAGTCAACAAAAGTTACGAAATAAAATGCATAGTATGATCCTATTTATATTTTTAGAACCATATACATGGGTATATACAGGGTAACCCCAAAAATGTAACACACTTTTACATTTTGAAAATGAAACGTATTTTAATAAACACTGCCTTTATAATTATTCAAAGTGTGTATGTATATATTTTGGGGGACACCCAAATACAATATTTCACCTCAAATTAAAAACTCCTGGAACAGCCATCCCAGAAAAGGGCCCCCTCACATCATCGAGGGTTAGATGGTGAAGAGATGCCAAGGCATATGATCTGTCCTAGAAGCTTGCAAAACAGGAACTGATATTAGCCACATTTCAAATGGCTGAACCCAGAGATTCCTATAGCAACTTTTTACTTCAGTAAATTTTATTTATTTATTTATTTACTTACTTACTTACTTACTAGAGGCCCCATGCACGAAATTTGTGCAAGGGGCTCGGCCTTCCGCTGTCTCGGCGGCCGCCTCTGCCTTGGCCCCCGCCACCAAGGCTTTGTCTGGAAGGTCATCTGGTCTAATTAGCATATTATGCTTTTATTATTATAGATTTGTTTTGGTTTTTTTTGGTAAGTACTTTCTGCCAATGTCAAAGATTTAGCATGGACGCCAAGAAGCCTAGCTTTAAAATAAGATTAAGAAATCACCCAAATATTTAAGTATTTTCATTAGATCCAAGTAAATCCCTTTTTAATCACATCAATGACATATATAAATATAATAGCCTTCTTAGTGATCATGGTAGGTATAAAAATCAGCTTTGATAACTAAGAATTTGGGGTTTGTTAAGGGCTTTTACCTCCTTCCTTCCTTCCATGCATGTGTGTGTGTGTGTGTGTGTGTGTGTGTGTATGTTTGTGTGTGTGTATGTTTATATGTGTGTATGTATGTTTGGGGTGTGTGTGTATGTGTGTGTGCGTGTGTGCTGGTGGCTTACTATTTTTGCTGTTTTAATATTGGTTCTCCATAGAATTTATAAATGTTACCAGTCCACTGAAATTGACTCCACATTCTTCCTACACAAGCACTGAATAACCCTCCTAATAAATGTGAAGTTTCAAGGTCTTTGAAAGCAGGAATGTTCCTTGCCAGTATTTGTAAGTAGCGGCTTTCACTCATCCTCAAATGGGAAATGAGTAGGAAATAAGAAAGACAAAGACTTTGCTCTCCTGGGGCACACATTATAGTGCTGTACAGACCCCTGAACAATTTCTGTGGTGAACACAGGTCAACAGGGGCAACAGGACATTCCAGGTAACTGATATTTCAGATCCCTTCAGGGCAATCCCTGACCTGTCCTCGTCTCTGTGGCTCTCCCTTCCCCTATCCACCCCCACCCCACAGAGGGCCACACACCTGATCCTCTCTCCCCTTTCCTGACCTAAAGGTAAAGGAGCCTCCAACCTTCATTCACACTAAGCTCTAAGTGGGCACAATTCCCAGAGTCCCATGCACGCCCCCAAACTCAACTAGGAGATGATCCCTGTACCAAAGAAAGATAAAAGGAAAGAAAGAAACAGACACTGGCCTCGGGTGTGTAGTTCCAAGTGAAAACTCCTGTGCTCTTGGTTTAGAGATTAAAAAAGAAAAAGGAGGGGGGGAGGAAGGAAGTAAGGAAGGGAGGGAGGGAGGGACAGACATTTATTGAGGACATACTATGTATCCAGCACCATTCCAGGTACATCTAACACATTTTATCTCCATTAACATTCCCCACAAAAGGTAGAAGTGGGGAGTTCCTTGCATTTTATATTAAGAACACAATTTGACAGTTGTTAACTCTATTGTCCAAGGTTTCAGGGAATAAATGACAGAGCTTTGATCTGTCTGACCTCACTAAATTCTGCTGCCTGAGGGGATCAAGACCCCAAATTCAAAAGATGTGCAGCCTTTCCCAGCCAAAAGTCAAAGGCTGAAGATGACTTATGCCCACCGAGGCCTTCCTGCTCCCTGGCCCTCTGCCCCAAAAGGTGGAATGTTTTGTGGAAGATTTAACTCATCAAAGAGGCAGCATCCCACCTTCTGCTGCCTTGAACAAAAAGTCTCCATTTCTCCCGGCAGCACCCAGCCCTCCTCCTCCCTGCAAGGATTCCCACCTCTCCACTCAAGGATGCTCACCGAAAGTGGCCCTCGCTCACCTCTCCCTCCTGTAGATACTACCAAATGGCCATCTCAAAGCACCACTGTGAGCAGGACACAGCATGGATACCTTCTACGGTTCCTATTTCTAAAAGCTCTGTCTGATTTCAACCTCTTCCCTGTCTGGGGTAACCCTACCCACAAATGAAATGTCATCTCCCCTGAGTATCAAAGGTCACACCCCTGGTCTTCTCAGGCCAGTCTCCTTCCTGCTCTTCAGCCAATCCCATTGCCTCCTTTCTTCCTCCATGCATCCAACCCTAAGGATTTCTGGGCGCTCTGCTAAAGTCCCCACCCTTCCACAAAACCTCCCCGGTCTATACTGTCCCTCATAAAATACTACATATTTTTCCTTTCTCCCAACTGTCACTCACAGCTCCGTACCACCGCACATCCTGTTTTCTTCTGGTTGTGGGCTCACACACATTAAGGCAGGGGCTGCCTTGGACCTCTCCCCTCTATACAGATGGCAATGGAGCAGCCAGCTCCACAGCAGGACCTGCTGGCTGGACCCCTGTGGTACTCACAGCTGTGTATTTTCTGCAGAGAAAGGTACTTTTCCAGGTTCCTCCTGAGCTTCATCTCATTCCCATACTTGCCCACAGTCCCGTCATCGGACAGGATGAAGTAGGAATGCATGCTGTTGAGTGTAGTGAGCTTGCTGAGGGGGTTTCCCAGGGTCTGGTACAGGCACACCACCTGCAAGGACAAGGGAGGGTCAGAGCTCAAGGTCCTTCCCTCAGTTCAGCTGCTCCAAAGGCCTGTCTCTATGCACTACAGAGGTTTGTTCTTGTTGAGGTTGAAAAGCACAACTTGCTACCAAGAACAGTGCTTTTCAAGCTATCTGTGGGGAAGGATCAATTTGTGTTTTTTTTAAATTTCCCATTTTTTATTGAGCGATATGTCCTACTATGTGTGACTAGTATGCAGTTCTAGTCACACATAGTAGGACTCAATGATGCAAGTTCAATAGCATGGGCACACCCCTTGCTCAGCAATATAAGCCCACTGACCATGTGCTTGGATGTCACAGCACTGCCACATTGCTAAAAATGGTTCGGAGTATTTCTTTTCAATTTCAGTACTTACCTTGCTTCAGAAGATTGAAAAACAGTTCAAGAATCTGCATCTTTACACAGATTACATCATTGTCCAGAAAACATGCCTTTAGAAGATCTATTCCAGAATAATATTTTGACAGAGATTTTTTTTCTAGTATTCCAAATGAGATGAGTAGCAGCAGACAACCAAATGGCAATTCATTCTATATAAAACATCCAGATCGTTAACATTTACTGACTCTTCCTTATGCTCTTCCCATTCTTAATTGTTTTTCAAGATGAGAGGACAGGATTTGGAATTGGAGAGCCCAAATTTAAGTCCAAACTCTTCTAACTACTTCTAGGTAATCTCTACCTCCTTCCTGAGACTAATTTTCTTCATGTATAAATGAAGATGGCAAGAATTTCTACATCAGAGACTTAAAAAGAAATAATGAATATAAAAAGCACTATAAGCTTTACAAACATTATTCCTAAATAATGGTCAGTGGGCTTATCTTGCTGAGCAAGGGGGGTGGGTGCCCGTGCTATTGAACTTGCATTATTCTTAAAAAGTTACCTTTATAATTTCTAAAGGTAACACTGAGGCCAGAAACAAAGAGCAAATGATTGACAGATTTAATATATATTTTTTATTTATGGAATGATCATAAATGATATTTTAAAAAACTGGAGGAAATGCAGCATACATGACAAACAGAAATGTGAACAGACTGAATTACAATATAAAAGGTCTTTCAAAAACAATAACCATGCTTGAAAATGCTCAGAAATGCCGAAATCGGTTTGGTTCAGTGGATAGAGCGTCAGCCTACGGACTGAAAGGTCCCAGGTTCGATTCCGGTCAAGGGCATGTACCTTGGTTGCGGGCACATCTGTGCAGGAGGCAGCTGATCGATGTTTCTCTCACATCGATGTTTCTAACTCTCTATCTCTCTCCCTTCCTCTCTGTAAAAAATCAATGAAGTATATTAAAAAAAAGAAAAAGAAAATGCTCAGAAACAACATTAGTGATCAAAAGACATGTAAGTAAGAACAAGTAGGTGTTATTTTATACCGATCAAGATGGCAAAGTTTTTCTTTTTCTTTTTTTTTATTATCAGCTTTCTTTCTTTTTTTAAATTTCTTTATTGATTAAGGTGTCACATATTTGTCCTCATCCCCCCATTCCCATCCCACACCCCTCCCCACGGATGCCCCCACCCCCCTGTTGTCCTTAACCATTGGTTAGGCTCGAATGCATGCACACAAGTCCTTTGGTTGATCTCTCCCCGCTACCCCCACCCTCTCCTACCCTCCCCCTGAGGCCCAACAGTCCGACAGTCCGATCAATGAAGATGGCAAAGTTTTTCAAAGGCCAGAATACCCAGAGCTAGCAATGGAACAGAGGATTGGACACCCTCACACCCTACTGGTAGAAATGTCAACTATTACTACCTTTCTGGAAGCCAATGAGTAACATTTTGAAAGGTGGATGCCAACTAGCCAAAACACTCTACTTTGAGAATTACTTTGAAGGAAATAAAGCCAGCTAACTTCAAAGATTTATATATCTTATGCATAGCCCATGGACACAGACAATAGTGTCCTGGGGTGGGGCAGGGGCTAGTTAGAGGGGAGTAAATGGAGGGGTGGGGATGGGGGACATCTGTAATACTGTCCACAATTTTTTTAAAAAAGAAGGATTCTGTAAAAGTTGGTTTCAACGGAAGCTACTCATCTGTAAATATAATAATAAAGTACTATTAAAAATTGCAAGAAAAGATTTATATATCTTATTATAACATCAATATTATTTTTGCAATAATGAAAAACAGGAAATCATCTAAGTAAATAATAGTAAAGGAATAGTTAAATAAATTTATAGTACTTTAATACAGTGTAATATTATAAGGCATGAAAAATCAAAATGGACTCCTAGCACTCCAGAATTTGGTCTGTTAGTACTATTTCCCACTAAAAGCACACATCCATTTCTCCAGAAGCAAAATATATATACAATGAGCCTGGAACATTTTTTATACCAAAATGCCAGGAAGCTATGAAAAATGACTAGAATTATTTATGTTAAAAGGACTCCAGAGACAATGCAAAAAGGCTCTACTGGGCAAAAGGAGACAATTTGAGCATGAATAAGAATAACTGTAATGGACTGAAATATATTAAATATGTTGAAATTCATGAATTAAAAAAATATATCTATATATATGGCTCACCTTGGAGGATGGTAGATAACAAACTTATTGTTTTATAAACTGGTAAATAAAGAGAAAGAGTCAAGCATTTATTCTACCCTCTTCTATACAAGTGTACCAAAAGGTAAACTATTGCTGATAATAAAATGTTTTTCTCTATGGAGTGTTTAATCTAATAAATGAAGAAAGAACATTATAATATATATATATATATATATATATATATATATATATATATATATATATATATATAAGCATTTTGCAACCCTATTGAAATGAATGTAGGCAATGACATCATAAAACGAGATATCATATGTTACCAGGGAAGGACACATCTCCTCTTGTGGTGTAAACTTGCACAAATAGAACCTGAATCTGATCATATCTTTGGATCAAACTACCAATTTACAAGAGACAGAGAAACAGACTAAACCCTTCTATAAGAGGTTAAATCTGCAAAGTCTTGTGGGAAACTTCAGGACAAATGACCCAGTGTCTTCAACAAATAAATTGACCAAAAAAAAAAAAGGAGATGGAGGGGAAAATCTATAGATTAAAGGTGATTTAAAGTGACTCAATTAAACAAATAAGTGACTCAAAGTCTTATCAACCCATCACAATGCAGGTAACTTTTTTGGATAATGAAATCAAACAACTAAAAAATTATGAAACAATCAGAAACTTGAACACAGACTGGATATTTTATGATATTCAGGAATTATTGTTAATTTTTAGGTATGATCATGGCAATGTGACTACTATATTTCTAATTGTCCACATATTTTAGAAATACCTACTAAAATATTTACCAATGAAATTATTTAATGTCAGGAATTTGCTTCAAAATAACAGAGGAAGGAGGTGTGGAGCAGATAAGGAAACAGATGAAATAAAATTGACTATAAGTTCATAAGTTGAAGCCAGGAGATGGGAATATAGGAGTTCATTATTCTAATCTATATACTCTTTAATATGTTTAAATTTTCCAAAATGGAAGTTAAAATAAACCATAAGCATGTCTATATTAATTGACATAGAAAAATAACTATGCTAAACAGTTAAGCTAAAAAACAGATTCATAGTAGTGGGTTTCTATTATTACAGTACCTGACACTCTATTCATGAGAGAGACTTGGGCGAAAAGCCTATTTACTATTACCGTATTTTCTGGCGTATAAGACAACTGGGTGTATAAGATTTTCCTGGGTTAAAAAGTCGTCTTATACGCCGGAAAATACGGTACTTATTTTACATACAAACTGTTTATACTATACATATGCACATTTATACATATGGAATAATACACACCAAGGCATTAACAGAAGTTATCTTTCTTCTTCAGACCTTTTGTAATATCTGAAATTCTTACCAAAAATATCCATTAGTCATAAACCTAATTAGACAAGTCTATTCCCTTTAGAAAAACAAACTAATGGAACCAGAGAATCAACACACAGGAATGAATGAAGCAGAGAATAGTATGAGATGAGAGAAGAGAAGGGCCAAATCATGATGTCCCTCATTTCACTACATGCACGCCACAGCAAGAAGCTTGGCTATTACTCTGTGTGAGACTGGATCCACTGAAGGATTTTTCACAGAGTAGCATGATCTAGTTTATATTTTAGAAGAATCATCCTGGCTACTGTGTTTAGAATAGACTGTAATAAGAGACAAGAAGGAAAGTAGAGAAGGCTTTAATATTCATTCAGGTGACAGAAAATGGTAGCTTGGACCTGCTCAGTAACAGAAGAGGTCAGATTCTGGATATATTTTTAAACTAAAGCTGAGATAATTTACTGATCAATCAGGTCTGAGGCATGAAACAGAGATCATTCCAGGATGAGCCCAAAGTTTTTTCCTTGAACAACTGCAGGGATGGGCTTGTCATTTTCGAAGGTAGGGTAAGGGAGGCAGTAGGAGGCCAGGAGTTGGTTTTGAATATATTACATTCCAGATGTCCATTAGATATACAGGTATAGCGCTAAGTTGGCAATTGGATATATGTCCGTTTCCTTTTGTTGTGAAAGGATTGTCTACTTACATCTTTTCCAATAAGATCTCTCTGGTTCTCAATGACACCCCACGGAGGGATTCCAACTGTCCAGATTTTTCTCAAGCACTGGGAGAAATGTGCTTTCAAGGCATCCCCAACATGTTTGGACACTCCTATGAACAACCAGTTTAGAAGTTAAGCTTTAACTCACAAATCATGAAAAAAATACCATGAGTCCCAGAAAAAGACAAATTGTACAAAAGGCCATTTTAGGAAAAGTTGTTGACACAGTGGAATTAGGTTCTGTATCTTGGCTTCCTCTACTCCCTCTTGACACCTCTTATTCCTCTCACTGACCTCTTTACCTGAACAATTCTCTTCTCCTACCACCTCAGTTATGTTATGCCCCCACACTTGTCTGACCAGAATGTCCTGCAAAGCCCAGCCCTGAAATCGTAAATGCTCTAAGGATTTTTTCTTCTCTAACCTTCTGCAATGTCCCAGTAAAACATTCTTCAGATTTGTCCTGTGCTTCATTGAGGCAAATTATTTTAATAGTTTTATATACACAAAGATTCCAGAGCTAATCTATAATAATAAAAGCATAATATGCTAATTAGACAGGATGTCCTTCTGGATGACCTTCCAGACAAAGCCAGGGCTGTGAGGGAATCCCGGGTCCCAGGTGCCAGAGGGAAGCCGGTGCCGGCAGCCAGGGTAAGGAAGGCCTACGCTTGCACGAATTTCGTGCATTGGGCCTCTAGTACATTAATGTTTGCCCTTCTGGGATTACTAGTAGCAATAATCATAACAGCCAAGTCTTACTATGCACTAGATGTTCTTTTTAAGTGTTTTACATGTATTTACACTTTAAGTAGAAACTTTCTTTGTACATTAGTCAATTTTATAGATAAAAATTAAGGCACAAACAAGTTAAGTAACTAGCTCAAGGTTATAAAGCTTGCAATTGTAGATCTTGGATTCCAAACCAGGAAATCTGATTTTTCTTAAGAGAACTACTTGTTGTAACCACTTATTTATGTATTCATTGGTTGATTCTTACATGTGTCCTGACCAGAGATTGAACCCAAAACCTTGGCATATCAGGATGACTAGCCAACTGACGATCAAGCTAGGGGGAACCTAGTTATTGTTTAAGGAAGCTCCAAGTATGTCTCATTTCTCATTTCTTTGTTCATACAACCTATTTCAATAGTCTTCCCACTCTTATATTTGTGTTCCTTAATTGATCCTAACCTAAAATGTTAAAAAAAAAGGCAATAACTAAAATAAAGCACATAATGCATGATGCAGTTAGTTAGCCTTGCCCAAGCCTACCTTTTTCTGAACTCTGCAAAACTTCCCAAACCACCCCTTTTGTACTGGAAATAAAATAAGTACTGGACTAAGAACTCAGCCACATTCACTGTCTTCCAAGAATCTGAAACAATAATTATCGCAATAAAATGTACACGAGAAACAAGCAGATTACCCATTAATGACAAGCCAAATCCCTTGGTTTTATTTTGCTTTGTTTTCAACCATTTGCTTCCTTCATTCCTTTCAGTCAGAAGAAATGATTTGTTAAATCAGCATGTGTTGCTCAATGCCCAGCAGAATTATAGGCCCTGGCCTCTAGCTCAAAACCAGGAAGAGAGCTAATACACAGACTCATTCATACCTATACAGAAAAGCATAGAATGTTACAAGTGGTATAGGCAGTAAACGCTATGGAGATTAAGAGACAAAAGTGAGTTGAGATAGAGAATGCTTCATGGTTATGTTGGCATCCAATGTAGCTCTTAAAGGATGGGCTGAAATTAATAGGAGACAATGGCTAGGACCAATCAAAATTAAAAGAGAGAAATAAACGAAAAATGAAAAACCATGCTGTGATACTGTGATTCATAATAATAAATATATTCCTGACACAGAGCTCCTTAAACCCATGGAAATTCTTAAGTGATGAGCGTAACAAAGGTATGTTAATGAGGTGACTTTTGGACTGCACCAAAGGATGGGGCTGTTTGCCAGGGGAACCAACCAAGCGTTTAGAGGGCTGGAACTCTCAGTTCCAACCCCTGACCTCCAGGGATGGTAGACTGCTGAGATTAATTCAATCAGCATTGGCCAATGACTTGATCAATCATGCCAATGTGATGAAGCCTCCATAAAAACCAAATGTCCAGGGTTTAAAGAGCTTCCAGTGGGTAAACATGTGGAGAAGAGGGGAGGGCATGGAAGCTCTGTGCCCCTCCCCCCTACTTACCTTGCCCTATGCATCTCTTCCACCTGGCTATTTCTGAGTACTAAAATATATATTTAGTACATAAAATATATATATTTTAGTACACATCCTATGATTCCATTTATATAAAATATAAAACCCAGAAAAACTAATCATGGTGTTAGAAGTCAGCATAGTGGTTAACTTTGGAGGGGGCAGAGACTGGGAGGGATTCTGAGTTATATTTTTTAATAATAAACTGGTAATCCAGTGAGTAAACTGGTTTCCTAAATTCTGTGATCCACTCTAGCAAATTAAGTGAACCAAAGAAGTGTGCTTTGGGGACCTCTGATTTCTAGCCAGTTGGTCAGAACTACAGGTAACAACCTGGACTTATGATTGGCATCTGAAGGGGGGACAGTCTTGTGGGCCTGGGCCTTTAACCCGTGGAATCTAGTGCTGTTTCCAGATAGAGTGTCAGAATTGAGTTGAATTATGGGACACCCAGCTGGTGTCAAAGAATGTGTTGAGAAAGAACCCAGACCTCAGAACCGGTGCCAAAATCATAACAAGAGATTGTTAACAGAGGAGGTTAGTAAAGTTGCAAGTTCTCAACCCTGGCTGCACATTAGACACACTTATAAAGCTCCAACCTGAAAAACTCTAATCTGGGGTCAAGTCTGTGCATCTGTATTTTTTAAAGCCCCCAAGTGAGTCTCTAATGTGAAGACAGTTCACAAATACTGATGCAAAGGAGTAGGGTTAGAGGTTCAGAGACGACTATATAAAGTCCTTGAATATCAGATTTCAAAGAATATGAAAGAGTCAGTGATGGAGACAGTGAGTGAAATGACAATCGTGGAGTTAATTATCTCCACATGACCAATACACTCAATGCAATTGCTGCATACCTCACTGATTTCCATTGCCTTGGAACTTAACCATGGTGAGTTTAGCTCATGTCCATGCCCACATACTACATACTTGCGTGGATTCCATGTCCTTTTTAACCTCACTATAGTCTTAAACACATTTTCCTTTTACCAGAAACTCTTACCCAACGTTATATAAAAATAGTGTATTTTAACAATAGTAAAAACACATTCCAGGAAAGGTCTAGGGTTCTTCTGGGTTACTTTGCCAGTCATTATGCTTTTCATCTTTCTTCCTCATGCCACCACATCCTGGGAGCACTGCAGAGTGGACATGAGCTGTCATACTGCTTGATTCACAGTTAGAAAGAGGGAATTGAAAAAAGATGTGTAACGAGGGAGTGTACTTTACCAGAATTAATGCCTTCAGTTATTATCCACGCTCCCGTTGTCTCCGCAGCTTTGACCAGACCCTGGCTGAAGATCTCTTTGAGTTTGGAGGGCATCTTGAAGTTCTGGATGCCCCCGTGGACAGAGATCACCAGCTTTGGCAATTCCATCTTCCACTCTTTCAACATCAAATGTAACAGGTGATCCAACTTTGTATCATAAGACGTTCTAATATACTAGAAGATAAGCACATACACATGTGTATAAAATAGTGAGAAACACATGCCAGGTAATAATAAACACATAGAAAGGCAATTAAAATAACCAAAACTTGAAAGGCAAGGTCTGAGATCTCTTCAAAAGTTCATCTTCACATAATGGAAATATTTACTCTGAACGGAGCCCACACGCCCTTTCAGTTCCTTCTGGGAATTACAAGTCACAGTGGGAAGGCTTCCTCTGGTTTTCAAGGTTGGCCCACTAATGTTCTCAGAAGGTCTCAGGTGAGGCAGAAACACTTCAAAGTGGCAAAAATCACTACTCCAGCAAACCCGCTTAAAAAAGTTTTTAGAGTCATGGCTGGTGTTGCTAAGTGGTTAGAGCATCAGCCTGCACACCCAAGGGTCATGGGTTCAATCCCCAGCCCTGGTCAGGGCGTGTGCGGAAGGCATCCAATCAATGTATCTCTCTCACATCGATGTTTCTCTCTCCTCCTCCTCCCTCCCTCCTTCCCTTCCACTCTCTCTAAAAATCAAGGGAAAAAATATCCTCCGGTGAGGATGAACAAAAACAAAACAAAACAATAAAGTTTTTAGAAATAAGTGAAACAGGATTTTTCATAAATGCTATGGCTTGTAATTTACTTGACTATTTCATATATTTGCATAATTTAAATTAAGATCCACAAGCATGCACATTTAATTTCTTTTTTTTTAAGTTGTTTTTTAACATTTTTTATTTATTTATTTCAGAGAGGAATGGAGAGGGGGAGAGAAATAGAAACATCAATGATGAGAGAATCATTGATTGGCTGCCTCCTGCACGCCCCCTACCAGGGATCGAACCCGAAACCTGGGCATGTGCCCTTGACCAGAATCGAACCCAGTACCTTTCAGTCGGCAGGCCACCGCTATATCCACTGAGCCAAACCAGCTAGGGCCACATTTAACTTCTTATAAATTTTACATTCTAACCATTTCCTTTATATATAATTATCCCAAAATAAATACTTTTTACAAAAGGGTCATATTTTTGATTAGCCAATATAACTGAAAGAAGAGGAAGATCCAAACCAGTGGTAGCCCCAGAAGCATTCTGCACTTTGCCCAAGGTTACAGTGTCTGACTGGCTTTCTTTCTCCAGCAGAAGCAGCCATATACGGACCACTAAAATCACATTAAGACAAGTTGCCTTCCTCAAGCATAAGCCAACCAACAACAAGAATAAGTCAAATTTACAGGAAGAAAGCGGGGCAATAAAAAAAACATAAATTAGCCCAGCTGGTGTGGCTCAGTGTTTGAACATTAACCTATGAACCAGGAGGTCACAGTTCGATTTCCTGTCAGGGCACATGCCCAGGTTGTGGGCTCAATCCCTAGTAGGGCGCATGCAGGAGGCAGCCGATTAATGATTCTCTCTCATCATTGATCTCTCTCTTCTCTCTCTCTCTCTCTCTCTCTCTCTCTCTCTCTCTCTCTCTCTCTCCCCCTTCTCCTCTGAAATTAATAAAAACGTATTTTAAAAAAACATAAATTATAAAATTATACCAAAAATAACCACAGGTGGATATACAAATCAGAATTATCATGTTATCCTCCAGAATGTGATAGCAATTTAAAACAATTTTCCATTTACCTTAGAAATTCATAAAACATAATCCTATTATGTCATAATTAAAATATTGTAATTTGTGAACATCATGATGGTGCAGCCACCACAGAATGTGGGTCGTAGAAAGAATCTAAGGACAACTAGGATTCAATTTACAAGTGAGAAGACTGAATTGTCATGGCTTTATTATATAATCAAGTAATAGGAAAAAGATACAAGTTGGCCTTCATGAAATGATTTATGTTTCTCCAAATAACGAATAAGGGCAGAGGGGGCAGCTCTGGTTTAGTTCACCTTTTTTCTACCCCAACTTTCTCCCAGATGCCCCTCCCTTTCCACTATAAGTCCTAGAAGATATTTCTCCTTAAGATTTCAGGATAAACAACCTTGATTAACTAAATTATCAGCCACCAGAGTCTTTCTCCCCAAGGCTAACCAAAGACTGTGCTAAAGGTTAATGACTCTTTCCCCTCCTCCTCCTTTATAACTAACTCCTTCCCTAGGTTAGGTAGACTCAGCCTGGCCAAGATTCACCGCCAGTCCTTTGTGGAATGTGGTGGTAGGGAGAAACAACTGGGAAGGCCAATGCAGTGGAGGGAGATGAAAACCCAGCTCTCCAAGCTTCCCTGCTGCTCACCATAAACAAGGGCAAATCTGGGCTTAAATATAAAGAGCAGACACTTCTCTTCTGGAGATCAAATAACACTCACTCAGCTGCCATAGGATGGAACAGGAGCCAAATGCTAAGTGTGAAATGTATTTGTGATCAGGGGGTCTGTCTAACCATATTTTCAGTTCTCCCAAATGTACCTTGGCCTTTGCACAAGGTATTGCTTTTGCCTGGAGTGGTCTTACCCATGAGCCTCACCACACACCCAACATCTACTCATCTTTCTGGTCTCAGTGTAGCTGTCCCTACTTTCAGATGACTTCCTTGCCACAGCCTCAGAAAAGCAGGAGTTAACCTTTTTATTCCCTCAAATAACCTGTATTCCCTTTGCAGAGCATCCCCACCCTCTGTGGTAATTGTATATTTATTTCCTGTTTCCTTCACTAGACTGGGGTTCAGATTGACCACCCCAAGATGTGCCTCCATGGTATGCAGATTACTTTGAGCTAAAGGTAATTTTAGCTTCAGGCTCAAGAGAAACTTCAGCCCCTCCATTTAACTGCTATCTATAGGGCAGGACAAACTTCTATTTACTAAATGTCTGTTCTTCTTATCACCCTGCAATGATCTGTTGAAGTCCCCAGATGCATTACCTCATCCCTAGCTCAGGATGTCTTATATACCAAGATCACCCTTTCTACCTCTGAGCCTTTCCTGCTTGTAGGGCTCTGACTCTCTCACATATGCAGGGTTCCCATACATAAGTATGTATTAAATTTGATTATTTTCTCTTACTGATTTGTCTCATATTTATTTGACTATTAGACCAGCCAGAGAACCTTGAAAGTAGAGGAAAGTTTGTTCCTCCCCAACAAAACCAATGTTAGTACATGGAACACATGCTGTTTGGGGCATAGTAAAATATGTGCACCCAATAAATATTTCTCAAATAGATGAAAAAGAATTATATACAGTGTAATTACATACATATTAAGCGTCAGCTTCCAAAAAGGATTGGAGAGGAGAATGAAGGCAGTTTTCCTGCCAGCTAAAGAAAACGCACAAAGTTAAATGCAAGAGTGTTAATAACTGGAAATGAAGGTTACTATAGAACTATATGGTGAAACTATATTATGATTGCACTATGAAGAACTTTTGTTTCAAACCCATCAAACTGATGGTCACACTCCAGAATCTAGCTGATTCTGAGCTTTCCACCCAGCTTTTCCCCTGGGAAAACTGCCTCTAATAAATCAGCATGTGGTTAACAAGTTCAAGAGAAAACAACTGGGAGATAGCTAACCTGTCAATACTATGCAAATCGCATGCAAATTTACCATATTAGGAACACGAGAAAAATTGGCCTGGAGAGTCCAGTAGTAGAATTCAGGGCAGAAAGAAATTCCCCCATATTCTTCCTGAGAAGAGGCTCTCACAAGGACACAGCAGGCATGACTAGCCACACGTTAGTAATAATTGCTAGAATCATGCTTCAGCTAATGCCTGCTGTTTGGTAGTAACTTTCTGCATTCCATAAGAGCAGCCCTTTGGCAACTGTCTCAAGAGCAATAAGCCATCTTCCACAGAGGGCATAAGCTTGCTGAGAGAGCTCAATCCAAAAAAGAGCTGGCCATACCACACTTGGGAAAGGAAGAATGCCTCTCAGACATAAAGGAAAAAGAAGGGTCAGGTCAAGAGGCTAATAACATGGATCTACTTTGCAATAAAACCTGGTCATCTGATCCTCTACAATTGGTGATATAATTAGGAGATAAAATGTGGAGGTTATATCCTTTGTGAGAAACCAGTAATATAATGTGGGTTATGAACCAACCTTGGCATGGTGGATGTGCTCGCCATCTTGGAAATTAATAGTACCAAAGGTATCTGTAGGGCTTTTTGTTGTGTGCTTTTCAACAGACCATTGTTCTTTTTCATCACCACTGGCAGCTGACATGGTCCAGCTATAATCCATCCCAAGATGGTCTCCAATCAATCGCCCACAGTAACACCTTAAATTTGGGGTAAAAAAAATTTCAAAATAGAAAGAACACAATTTCAGAATAGAAAATAGATATAATGTTTCTACATTTCTCTAATGCAATGTATAGGTGACATACATTAATAATTTTTAAATGCCTCATTAAGATTTATATTGGATTTTTTCACACTGGATAATCTTCTAAGTTTAGAACACCCTCAGTGGTTCACTTCCTTAGCTGCACATTACAATGATTCAGAGAATACTTTAAAAAAAATACTGAGCCCAAGCCAGTTTGGCTCAGTGGATAGAGCATCGTTGGCCTGTAGACTAAAGGATTGTGGGTTTAATTCCCGGTCAAGGCCATGGACCTCAGTTTCAGGCTCAGGACAGGAAGCAACCAACCCATCTATCTCTCTCACATTGATGTTTCTCTCTCCCTCCCTCCTTCTCTCTCTCTCTTTCCTCCTCTACCCCCCCCCCCAAAACCCGCATGTGAGGATTAAAGATTAATAATAAAATAATTAAAAATAAAAACTAAAAATCTCCAATATACATGGGCACAGAGCTTCTTAAACCTACTTGGAAGGAGTGATAAAAGGTTTTGTAAGTTGACTCAATCGCCAACGGCCACTGATTTGATCAATCATGCCCATGTAATGAAGCATCCATAAAAAACCAAAAGGATGGGGTCAGAGAGCTTTGGGTTGGTGGATACGTGCAGGTGCTGAGAGAGTGGCACACTTGGAGAGGACATCGAAGCTCTGTGCTCCTTCCTATATAACTTGCCATATGCATCTCTTCTATCTGGTTGTTCATCTGTATTCTTTATAATATCCTTTATCATAAACTGGTAAACTTAAGCAAATGTTTCTGAGTTATGTACGCTGCTCTAGTAAATTAACTGAACTGTGGAGGGGGTCATGGGAACTCCCAATCTATAGCCCAGCCGTCAGAAGCACTGACAATTTAGACTTTCAATTGGCATCTGAAGTGGGGAGTAGGAGGCGGGGAGTAGTCTTGAGCTCTTAACCTGTGGGATCTGACACTTGGTGTTGGAAAAAACACACATCAGAATTAGTGTCAGACTTGGAGCCTGGTAGACACATACATCACTTACAAGTCATAAATTAAATACAGTGTTGTATGTGCACAAAGCATCTTCATTATCCAAATAAAATGCAAGATAATAAAATGAAAATGTAATGCTTTATAAGTACTTCAATTGGTAGAAGCTCTTATCAAGGGCCTTTAGCCATTTACATGTCTGGGTAATTCAAGTAACCTATTACATTCAAGTAATCATTCATGCTCCTTCAAAAATATCTCATATTTCATTTTTAAAATTTTCCTTGGAAAGGAAATAAAATGCACCAATAAAGCCCTTTCATTGAGTCCATTCAAGATGTGTGAAAACTATTCCGATGAATTTGAAACACAGTGCCTAAAAATTGAAAGAAATCTTATTTATCTGTCTTACCTGATTAAATTCTGGCAGACCTGGCATCCTGCAGTACATCTATATTAAAGAAATAATATCTGTTATAGTTTACTGATGTATTTAAGGACATATTTAATGCTTATACAGTAAATACCTGTTATCTTCCATGGAACATCATCCATCAGCTGCCTCCTGCATGCCCCCACTGGGGATCAAGTCCGAAACCTGGGCATGTGCCCTGAATGGTAATCAAACTAACAACTTCTTGGTTCATGGGTCGATGCTCAACCTCTGAGCTCTACCAGCCAGGCTCAACAGTATTTTTGATACAAGGCTGGGAAGCCACAAATGAGGAAGGCCAATTACATTCACTATTCTATGCCATTCTATATAATAAAGATATAATATGCAAATGGTCATAACGACCGGATCACAGATCAGCAGGAGGGTGGGGCAGCGAGCTATGGGGGAGGGGCAGCGGGCGGAGAGCTACTAGAGGGTGGCAGCAAGCTACTGTCGAGCTACTGGCGCACGGATTCGTACGCAGGGCTACTAGTTTTATATAAGAGACTGGAGCATCCATAGATTTTGGTAGCCAAAGGGGTCCTGGAATTAATCTCCCTCAGATGGTGAGAGAAGTTAAGATTTAAGGGAGTCAAAAGTTATACATTTTGCCCTTAGCCAGTGTGGCTATTTAGTTTGACATCAACCTATGCTCCAAAAGGTTGCCAGTTTGATTCCCATTCAGAGCATGCCTGGGTTGTGGGCTCGTTTCTCTCTCTCTCTCTCTCTCTCTCAATCAATCAATAAAAAATATATCTTAAAAAAGTTATACATTTAGACAGCACAGGTGATCAGTGCAAATAACCCCCACATTGTTCAAAGGTCAACTATACTGCTCTTCTATTTTCCTTTAGTAATTTATTTTTTCCAAGGACAATAACATGCTATCTTATTTCAAGGACCTAACCACACTGGGAGATGTTTTGTAACCCATCCTGCCCCTATGTTTCACTAGCTGCTGTTTTGAATTTTGTTCTAGCAGTGTATCTTCCAAAGGGTTATCAAGAACTCTGAGTAGTCGAGCTCTAATCATTTTATTCCGCTTCCCATTATCTGCTCAAGCAAAAAGCCTATGGGAGGAAATTGGAGCTGAAATTAACTATTTGTATACTGTAATCTGAGCACAGTGTCCTGAAATATCCCAGTTACTGTTCCCAGACACTTCAGTGGAGGATAAAGAACATTCACAATAATTTGAATATTCAATATTCAGAAGTTGTAAATTTTTTAGCCAAACCCAATGGAATAGATGTAAACACAAGATATTTCCTGAAATCTATCTTCCCACTAAGAAGAACAGGAGCATAAAAAGTAAAACAGGAAAATCTACCACAATATTAACAGTGGCTCTTCCAGGGTAATGTCATTAGGATGAATGTGTTTTTCTTTATATTTCATTCAGTCATTAAACAGATGTTTTTCAGGAGCCTACTAACTGGCAGGCACTGTCAATAGGCCCTGGGATTGGAGTGAGGTACAAAATTGACAAGTTCCTGTTCTTATGAGATTTCTCTAGTAATCATGTACTATTTTTATAAAGACACACAAACATCACTTAAGAATTAGTACTAACTTTATAGATCTTAAACCCTTTAAACAAGTCATATCTCTTAAGTTTCCACAAATAGTCCTCCAAGTAGTGTTACTTTAAAAAGAAAATTGGAATTAAAAATTGTACCTGTGAGGGTCTTTGGAGCTGGGTATGATTTTGTTACATTCTCTCTTGTCGAACACACCTTCAATCCAGGATTTCTGGGACTGAACAGAGAGTGTCGTTATTTTTATATTTCAATTAAGTGAGAAAGCAGTGTAACCACAACAGTTCAGGTAGGCAAGATATATTTGGGTAGTGTGATTACTAATTGAAATGGCAAGACCAGCCCCAAACAGGCCAAGCATTTACTGGCTTCTATTACAGACAACATAGACGCCAATAAGGCAAATGTGAACACAAAAATACTCAAAAGTTTACTGGTTCATAATCTCATCCTAGCGAAAGATCCCTAAATGCAAAAACTCTAGCAAGGAAGTAAAGATATAACTGATTATGTTCCCTTAATTCTGCTATAAATCATTTTTAAATCTGACAGCATAATCCTACAGAGGGAATATCAAGCTCTCAAACTTCAAAATTCTCTCTCATCAAGTCCCACAATGGCTAAGATTTCATAGGAAGCTGGCAAGAGTATCAGAGGAGAAATGCAACCTCAAGAAGCTTCTGTAAAAAAAAAAAAAAAAAAAATGCCAATATAACATGGGACCAGAGGATGTTAAATGGAGAATACGCCCTCAGAAGAATAGAACTTAACTGAGAGACTGATTTCCTGCCAATGCCTGATTTACAGAAGACTGAGACTTATCTCCTGACCAGTGAACATCTGCCAAGAATCATTTCCCATCCTCCAGCTGAGAAGGCTAACCCCTATTTTGTAAAACTACTGTTTGGAATTCTCTGCTATTTTTTAGACGGCCTCTTATTCTAAAAAAATAATAATAATAATAACTCTGCTTTCCAGCCTGCTTTAGCCTGCTTGAATAATGAGGAAGATAACCTTACCTGTCTGACCTTGTAGGCCAGAGACTAGATACGCCCATCCTCTCACTGCCATGCCAGGTGCATTTTTTAATTGGATAGAACTGTGTTGTTTTCAAGGCCAGCCGCGAGATAACCACTAAGTACACATAGGGCTGGCTCTTTAATAAAAAGGGAAGTTCTACTTGTAGCTTTGCTTAGAATTTGAATTCATTTTCTCTGAGCCCACCTGGGTGACTAAAGTGTGACTCCAAACTCTCCGAGCATTGCTTGATTTATTCCGGTTCTCTGTAACAAAGCCAATGAACTTACTGCTTGGACTCTGGGTGGACTTCCCTCTCATGGCACACCCTACCCACAAATACAGCCTGTCCCAAACCCTCAGTGAACTTGCCTGTAGTTTGCTATAGCATGTGTTCCACAAATTGTAATCACTCTGCTATTATCCAGTAAACTCATTTTCTGCTAGTGTGAGCTTGCCTCGGTTTACCTCTTTATTTAGGTTGGTAATTCGTTACACAGTCTGGAAGCATGGCTTAACATTGGCTGTGTTGCTTCAGATTGCACAGCCTATAACTGTCCCTAAATTCAAGTGGAACCCAACCAAGCTCATGAGAGAGAAACATCGATCAGCATGAGATGAGCTTGGCCTTCTAATATGAAGATATTTTAGCTCTACATGGCATAAAAATGTGTGTGGATATAACTTTATCCAGTCAGTGAAAAATAACACCCAAACCTGTAGAAAAAAAATTTTTAAGAATGCATTTGAGCCAAAACTAACAACAATTGCCAGGAAGCAAGATCTCAAATGCTCCCCAAAGTGAGAGTTGTGTAGTTGGGAATTAACATTTTATGCATTGGGAATTAAGGAAGGGACGGAGGGAGGGAAGGAGGTCACTTGAAGATGGAAGAAAGCAAAGGAAGGATTGTGTTACAGGATAGTTAAGATTATGTGCTTTCTTGAGGGGTCTGGGGGAAAAAAAGGGATTACTCTGACATTTCAAATATGTTTTAACCTAGATGCACAAGACAAATGGATAGAGCTTACTTAAGGCAAAGAGAAACTTTTTACTAAAAATGTTATGTCTGAGGCATGACTACCCACCATGACCTGCCCAGTTAGGAATTTATGATCAGACTAGAGGCTGGATGCACAAAATTCGTGCACTGGGGGGGGAGGGGTGTCCCTCAGCCCAACCTGCACCCTCTCCAATCTGGGACCCCTCGGAGGATGTCCAACTGCCTGTTTAAAAACAGGCAGTCAGACATCCCTCTCACAATCCGGGACTGCTGGATCCCAACTGCTCACCTGCCTGCCTGATTGCCCCTAACCGCTTCTGCCTGCCAGCCTGATCACCCCCTAACCACTCCCCTGCCAACCTGATCGACGCCTAATTGCTCCCCTGCCAGCCCGATCGTCCCCAACTGCCCTCCCCTGACAACCCGGTCACCTCCAAATGCCCTCCCCTGCATATTCCCTCTTTATTAGATAGGGTTTTTTTCTTTAACATGTTGGACAGCCCTAACTGGTTTGGCTCAGTGGATGGAGCGTCGGCCTGCAGACTCAAGGGTCCCAGGTTCGATTCCAGTCAAGGGCATGTACCTTGGTTGGGGGCACATACCCAGTGGGGAATGTGCAGGAGGCAGCTGATCAATGTTTCTCTCTCATAGATGTCTCTAGCTCTCTATCCCTTTCTCTTCCTCTCTGTAAAAAATAAAATATTTTTTAAATATATTTTTTTATTGATTTTTTACAGAGAGGAAGAGAGAGGGATAGAGAGTTAGAAACATCGATGAGAGAGAAACATCGATCAGCTGCCTCCTGCACACCCCCTACTGGGGATGTGCCCACAACCAAGGTACATGCCCTTGACCGGAATCAAACCTGGGACCCTTGAGTCCGCAGGCCGACGCTCTACCCACTGAGCCAAACTGGTTTCAGCTTTTTTAAAAAAGAAACATTTAAGATTCCTCCATATCTGCCTGGCTGGTGTGACTCAGTGGTTGAGACCCCAGGTTGCCGCTGCTGGGAGGAGGATCGCGCCGTGGGGGTGTGCGCCCCTCCCAGGCTGAGACCCCAGCCCAGGCTACCGCCTGGGAGTGAATTTGTTTTTGTTTTGTATAAAGGGTCAGGAGGGCCTCTGGGCAGCATTCCACCAGGCCGGTTACTCTGCTGGCTCTCAGTGGTAGCCCTCCTTGAGACTGGGGGACTCCGGCGGGGCTGAGAGGACTGGGCATCACTATCTTGTGGCTATGGGTGCCGTCATTTTGTCACTGAGTGATGGCTAATTTGCATATAACTCTTTTATTAGATAGGATTACCCTGTGACATTACTTTCTGTCACTGGACTTGTCAGGTTTTTTTGTTTGCTTTTTAAATATTTTTATTGATATTCAGAGAGGAATGGAGAGTGAGAGATGTAAACGTCAATGACAAGAGAGAGTCCTTGATCAGCTGCCTCCTGCACGCCCCACACTGGGGATGGAGCCCACAGTAGGGCATGTGCTCTGACTGGGAATTGAACCATGACCTCCTGGTTCATAGGTCAATGCTCAACCACTGAGCCATGCCAGGTGGGCAGGACTTATCACAGTTTTATTACAGAGCCCCTTTTTTTGTCCACAATACATACATATGTATTACAGCAATGATGAAATGGCAGTGAGCATTCTAGACTCTAAAAGAGGGTTTTTTCTTTTTTTTCTTTTTTTTCAATAAATCTTTATTGATCAGATTATTACAGTTGTTCCTCTTTCCCCCCCCCCCCCCCATTACTCCCCTCCACACGGTTCCCACCCCACCCTCTGCCCTTACCCCTGCCCCACTGTCCTCATCCATAGGTGTACGATTTTTATCCAGTTTCTTCCCGCACCCCCCCACACCCTTTTCCCTCTGAGGATTGTAAGTCCACTCCCTTTCTATGCCTCTGATTCTATTATATTCACCAGTTTATTCTGTTCATCAGATTTTTTATTCACTTGATTTTTAGATTCACTTGTTGATAGATATGTATTTGTTGTTCATAATTTTTATCTTTACCATTTTCTTCTTCTTCCTCTTCTTAAAGAATACCTTTCAGCATTTCATATAATACTGGTTTGGTGGTGATGAACTCCTTTAGCTTCTTCTTATCTGTGAAGCTCTTTATCTGACCTTCAATTCTGAATGATACCTTTGCTGGGTAAAGTAATCTTGGTTGTAGGGTCTTGCTATTCATCACTCTGAATATTTCTTGCCACTCCCGTCTGGCCTGCATAGTTTCTGTTGAGAAATCCGCTGACAGTCGTATGAGTGCTCCCTTGTAGGTAACTAACTGTTTTTCTCTTGCTGCTTTTAATATTCTCTCTTTGTCTTTTGCTCTTGGCATTTTAATTATGATGTCTTGGTGTGGTCCTCTTTGGATTCCTTTTGTTTGGGGTTCTGTGCGCTTCCTGGACTTGTAAGTCTATTTCTTTCACCAGGTGGGGAAGTTTTCTGTCATTATTTCTTCAAATAGGTTTTCAGTATCTTGCTCTCTCTCTTCTTCTGGCACCCCCATAATTCTGATGTTGGTATGCTTGAAGTTGTCCCAGAGGCTTCTTACACTATCTTCAAATTTTTGGATTCTTTTTTCTTTTAGCTTTTCCAGTTGAGTGATCTTTGCTTCTTGGTATTTCAAATCTTTGACTTGATTCTTGCATTCCTCTAGTTTGCTGTTGGGTGTCTGTATAATATTTTTTATTTCAGTCAGTGTATGTTTAATTTCTAGTTGGTCCTTTTCCATATCCTCAAGGGTCTCTCTCATATCCTTGAGGGTCTCGCTAAATTTATCGGCCTTTTCTAGAAAATTCTTGAAAAACCTTATAACCGTGGTTGTGAACTCTATATCCAGTCATTTGCTTTCCTCCATTTCTTTCTTTTGTGACCTGTTTCTTTGTCTCCACATTTTGGCTGCTTCCCTGAGTTGATAGAGTGGCTTTGTGTGCTAGGTGTCCTATAGGGCCCAGTGGCTCAGCCTCCCCAGTTACCTGAGGTGGACACTCTTGGTGCACCCCTTTGTGGGCTGTGTGCACAGTCTTGTTGTAGTTAAGCCTTGATTGTTGTTTGTATCACTGGGAGAAATTGACCTCCAGGCCAATTGGCTGTGAGGATCATCTGTGTCTACGATGGGAGAACTTCTGTGCTGGAGACACCCTTATGAGGCAAGAGGTGGGACTTTGCTTCAGTGGGACTTTGGTGCTCACTGAGTCTGCCCCTTGAGTGTGTCCCTTATGGATCTGAGGAGTTGTAATCTGTATGGTCCTACTCTGACCCCTGGGTATACTGGCTCTTGGATCTCCAAGGAGGTGCTAATTTAGCCTCTGCCTGAGGCCACCCAGCAGGAGTTACTGAGAGATCTGCAGATTCCTCTTCTTTGTTTGGGGTTTGGAGGTGCCCAGATGAGGCCCAGCTGTGAAGCAATGCAAGCTGCTGTGGGGCCTTGGGCCTTCTTTTGGATGTTCTGGGTCTCTCTGACTCAGCTGCAGTTTGTTAGGTAATTTTAGATTTCAAAGGACCAGCCCATTCATATGCAAAAACCTCTGCGCACAGCTTGGGTGTGGCAGGGTCTCAGGGTGGAGCAAACAGCAACGGCTGACCATCAGCCCTGCCCTAAGAGGCCCCCGGGTCTTAAGTGTCCCTTGATAATCGCTGCAAGCACCTCTGAGAGAAAGCCGCCCTCGAGTTCCGCCCGATGCCAGACAGTCCAGTTTCTCTCCATATGAGTCTGAGTCCCCAGAGTCCACCCGGAACTGGAGTTCAGAGCAGTCAGGAGCTTGTGTCTCCCTGGGGATTGAAAAAGACAGCCGCATACTCAGTTGCCAGCCCTTTCCGTGCGCTCGCCTCCGTACCTCTGCCTTTACTTCCGCAGCTCCTCTGAGTCTCAGTGTGCTTTTCTCTTTCCTTCTAGTTGTAGAATTTCCACTCAGCCAGCCTTCCTGTGGTTCTGGATGATGTCCGTTTTGTCTTTTAGTTGTAGTTTTGAAGTGGTTGTGCAAGGCAGCAATTTCAGGTGTTTACCAATGCCACCATCTTGGTTTCTCCCTAAAAGGGGGCTTTTTCAAATCCTACATTAGTGCAGTTCCCACCCCACTCTTATACCTCCTCTCATCCTACAATTGAAGGAAATGCACTGGGCCAGAAAACATGTTACAAATCCAGCTGTGAAACCTCATTATTACACTATCCATAGTTTCCAAGATGATTATGAAGGAGCTCAAGACATGCCACCCTGAAATATGCTGCTTGGGTATACTGTTTATTCTCAGCTGTAGGTACTGGAAAACCAGCAAATGCAGAGAGGCTTTCTCTGAACTCCCCTTACCACCTAAAGACAGATCCTCCAAAAGGAACTCAACTGTCAAAGAGTTTCTCTCTGGGAGCTTCAGCACCCATCCCTTCCCTAGAAATGTGTCACAGGGAAGATAGTATGACCTCAAATAGCTCTTCATTCTGAATTTCTAAGTATCTGAATTCATTCAACAAATATTTTGGGATACTATACTGCACACTGGGAATCCTATCTAATAAAGAGGGAATATGCTAATTGACCCTCACACCATCGCAAGATAGCAGCGCCCACAGCCAATAAGGCGGGAATATGCTAATTGACTGTCCCACTCTCAAAGATGGTGGCACCCACAGCCAATAAGGAGGGAATATGCTAATTGACTGCCCCACCCTCAAAGATGGCAGCCCCCACAGCCACAAGATGGTGGTGCCCACTCCCCTCATCCCCGCCAGGGCAGCAGATGCGCAGCAAGGCCGGGCCCACCCCCAGGTGGGTCCAGCCACTCCATGCACCTGCCTCCAGAGTCCCCCAGTCCCCTCAGCCCCCCAGCCACCCAGGTCCAGCCCAAGACATAGGCAAGCCTCAGATGGCGGCTGCCCGGCTGCCCAGGGGCTCCGGAGGATCAGGTAACCAGGGCCGGCCGAGGCTTGTGCTGCCAGCAGCGGCAGCAGCAGAGGTATGATAGGACGTCACCTTTCCCTGATCACCGGGTCGCCTCCCACCCCTGAGGGCTCCCAGACTGTGAGAAGGGACAGGCTGGGCTGAGGGACCCCCCGCTCCAGTGCATGAATTTTCATGCACCGGGCCTCTAGTTCTATAATAAATAAGACAAGCTCTGAAGAAATATAGAATAAGGAGAAAGCAGATAATAAATGAATCACTAAGCTTCATGTGTACCAATAAAGTATTAAAAACAGCTCCAAAAAGGGTCCCTAATTAATGGACTGTAGACAAAAAGGGATTCTAAGGAAAGTAACCTTCCAGGTGATCTGATCTGATCATGGTGGGTAATCACTCCCTAGACATATAACTTTTTTACTACAAGGTTTGTCTTTGCTTCAAGCCAGCCCTGTCCATTGTTCTTGTGCATCTAGGTAACACACCTTTGAAATGCCAGAGTAATCCTCTCTTTACAAACCCTCTAGAAAGAAGCAACCACCCTCAAAAGAGCACGTAATCTTGCTCTTACAGTTAACTATCCTGTAATCCCAAGAATGACAGTTTCGCCATTTCCTTTATGCATTTGAAATTCAGGAGGGGGAACTAAAGAACATTACTTGAGGGGGAAGAAAGCAAGGCAGTATTGGATTACATGAAAGTTAACAAGATTATGAGATCTTGCTTCCTGGCAATTGTCATCACTTTGGGCTCAAATAAGCTCTTACAAAAGTTCTTTACAGGTCTGTAGGTTTTCA
Organism: Cnephaeus nilssonii; assembly: GCF_951640355.1. Lineage (NCBI taxonomy): Eukaryota > Metazoa > Chordata > Mammalia > Chiroptera > Vespertilionidae > Cnephaeus > Cnephaeus nilssonii. Next base: position 39,807,635 of record NC_137085.1, on the reverse strand, counting down.
TAAATGCCAGATATACATCTGGACTCATACTAAGAAATTTTTCCCGCATGAAGTCAAGAATCCACACACTACTGGCTGGCCCTAGGCAGACCCATTCAGGGCCAGGTCCCCTTTCAAGTTACAATAGGGCTGTTGAAAGCATAGATAAATTAAAGGCTTTGCATTCTCTCTGGGACTTACTAAGACTCAATAAAATTTAACTGACCATTGGTAATATGAAAGGTAAAATTAGCCTTTGGTTGGTGGCCTGGGATCTTAACTTTGATGTTGTTTTTTGATTGTTTGGTGATTTCAGAGAGGAAGGGAGAGGGAGAGAGAGCTAGAAACATCAATGACGAGAGAGAATCATTTATCTGCTGCCTCCTGCGTGCCCCACACTGGGGATTGAGACTGCAACACAGGCATGTGCCCTGACTGGGAGTCGAACTGTGACCTCCTAGTTCAGTGGTCGGCAAACTCATTAGTCAACAGAGCCAAATATCAACAGTACAACGATTGAAATTTCTTTTGAGAGCCAAATTTTTTAAACTTAAACTCCTTCTAATGCCACTTCTTCAAAGTAGACTCGCCCAGGCTGTGGTATTTTGTGGAAGAGCCACACTCAAGGGGCCAAAGAGCCGCATGTGGCTCGCGAGCCACAGTTTGCCGACCACGGTCCTAGTTTCTAGGTCGATGCTCAACCACTGAGCCACGCCAGCAGGGCTAACTTTGCAGGCTAACTTTGATGTTTTTAATTTTCATAGAAAAGTACTTCCTGACCTCCAAACTTTCCACCTAGGGCCTCTCCTACTTCAAATGGCTTTTACGGGTCTACTTTCCCCCACTAGACTCTAGTTTCCACAGGCCCCGTCCTTTCAGTTGCCCCAGGGCCCAGCCCAATGATTGCTGAATGAGCAACAAAATGAACACACTTAAAATAGAACCTCAGCACTCCTATACAATTTCCCTCCAAAGGTGTAAACAGGAAACCTGTGTGATTAACAAGAACTTGGAAACTTTCCTCCTACAACTCCCTTATCTCAATAGTACAATCTATGGAGGACAAATAGCCAAAATGCTGTCTTCTACCACAGGAGCAGTAGACTGTCAAGGTGGTGGCAGTTGACAGTGGAGATTATGCCATTTCTGCAGCTGTAGTGGCCATCTTTATTGACTGGGTGTGTGTTTTTATACACAGGGGGGTTTTGTTTTTACATTGTCGTTATTTGGGAGAGGAAAAGGCGGAGGACAAAGACGGGAAATAGTGTTGGTCTCAAGCTGAGTGTTAGTCATAATTATGCCTCAACCTAAAACATAATAAATTTTAAATCCAATTGCAGATCTGAGACCAGGGTGGGAATGGCAAAGACATGTCCAAAGACTAATCCTCTAGCAGTACCCACATGAACTATTCCTTCAACTGAAAATATTCCTGCACTGGAGCTTTTTAGGGTGTCCAGATTATAGATGATTTTTCTCTCAGAGGATCTCTGTTCCAATTTTATGTCCTCCATACAATTTTCTCAGTGAAGCACAGCAGAAAGAACCTTGCAACAAGATTTTACTTCTTAAAATCTGATGGTGACACAAACCACGTTTGATGTAGACAAATTCAAAGTCTTTGCTAAAAGAATAAGAAAGAACTAGAAAAGGAAACGTGAAAAGAAAAAAGGGTTTTTTAAAATGTTTTTATTGATTTGAGAAAGAGAAGAAGGGAGAGGGAGAGAGATAGAAACACCAATGAGAGCGAAACATTGACCACATATTAGTATACAAAACAAGTCTCTACAAATTCAAGAAGATTGAAATTATATCAAGCATCTTCTCAGATCGCAACGGAATGAAAGTAGAAATCAACCAGAATGAAAACACTCAAAAACATTCAAACACATAGAGGCTAAATGAAATAACGAATGGGTTACCAATGAAATAAAGAAATAAAAAACTTCCTGGAAACAAATGAAAATGAACACACAACCCAAAATCTTTTTTTTATTATTAAAATCCCAAAATCTTTGGGACACAACAAAAGGAAATTCATAGCACTACAGGCCTAACTGAAAAAACAAGAAAATTTTATAATAAACTATTTAAAGAATTAGAAAGAGAACAAGAAAAGGAAAATTAAATGCCATAGAGACTAAAAAAAATAATACAAAAGATCAATGAAACCAAGACCTGGTTCTTTAAACAGATAAATAAGATAGATGACTATTAGAGTCAACAAGAAACAAAGAGAGAGGACCCAAATAAATAAAATCAGAAATGAAAGTAGTGAAGTAACAACTAACACCACCACAGAAATACAAAGGATTGTAAAAAAAAAAAAAAATACTCTTAAAAACTATATGCCAACAAGCTGGACAATGTGGATGAAATGGACAAATTCCTAGAAAAATACAAATGCTTAGGGACTTAAAATACTGCTGGGAGGAAAACCCACTTTTCTAATATTATAAGATTTAATTTACCAAAAGCTCTTGGCTGGCCTAGCTGGTGAGGGTCAATGGTTGAGCTGATAAACCTATGAACCAGGAGGTCACAGTTTGATTCCCAGTCAGGGTATATGACCAGGTTACAGGCTTGATCCCCAGCGTGGGTCCTGCAGGAGGCAGCCGATCAATGATTCTCTCTTATCATTGATGTTTCTGTCTCTCTCTCCCTCTCCCTTCCTCTGTGAAATCAATAAAAATATATTTTTTTTAAAAAAAGCTCTTGGCTCTTTGAAAGATCAATAGAAGGTATCTATAGTCTCCAGAAAGAAGAGAGATATTTTCACAAAGATCAAACTGTTCCACTATAAGATAATAACCTGGTCCATTCTGTAAAATAATAGGAATAGCAGATATCATAGTAGACAGTTGGGCTACTCTAACAGAATATCATACATTGGGTGGTTTATACAAACACACACACACACACACACACACACACACACACACACACACACACACACACATTTATTTCTCACAGTTCTGGAAACTGAAAATCCAGGATCAGAATGCCCTCATTCTCAAGTTCTGGTGAGAGCCCCCTTCCTGGTTTACAATGGCCACCTTCTCCCTGTATCTTCAGATAGCAGAAAGAGAGATCATGTCTCTTGTGTCTCTTCTTATAAAGGCACTAATCCCATTCATGAGGGCTCTCCCCTCAAAACCTAATTACCTACCATAGGCTCCACCTCCAAATACCATCACATTGCAGATTAGGGCTTCAACACATGGAAATAGGAGACACAAACATTCAGTCCACCACTGCAGCAGGTTAACAATTTATTCAGCACATTCTATGCACCCTCCTAGGCAATGCAAAGGCTTTTTGTTTATATTAATTCTGCCTCGGTGGGAAGTGGGGGTAGTTATCGCCTTTTTACCAATGAGGACACTGAGCCAGAGAGGTTGAGTAATTTGCCCAAGAACATAATCATTCACACAAGTGACACTAGAGCCCTTGCCAGTGTGGCTCAGTTGGCTGAGCATTGTCCTGTGCACTGAAAGGTCGCCAGTTCCATTCCCAGTCAGGACACATGCCTGTTGCAGGTTCAATCCCTAGTCATAGCACATACAAAAGGCAACCGATCGATTTTTCTCTCTTTCAGTCATGTTTCTCTTTCTCTCTCCACCTTCTCCCTTCTTCTCTCTCTAAAATAAATAAAAACATCCCTGGTCAGTTTCACTCAGTGGTTAGACTGTTTGTCCACTGACCAAAGGGTCACAAGTTCAATTCCGGATCCAGGGCACATACCTCGTTGCAGGTTCTCCAGCCCTGGTAGAGGAACCTTCCAGAGGCAACCAATCAATGTGTCTCTCGCACATCAATGTTTCTCTCTCTCCCCTTCCTTCCTCTCTTCCACTCTTTCTCTACAAATCAGTGGTAAAAATCTCAAGTGAGGATTAAAAAAATAAAAACTTTTTTGAAGTGACACTAGGATTCAAACAGAGGCACCTAAACAACTTCATTTCACCATCACTTACTTGCAGAACTTGCACCTATACCAATCCCTAAAAATGTGTAGTGTTTTAGAGTTTACAAAATCACTTTCCTGAACATCTGATCTCCACACAAATCCCATGAGATCCTCAGTAGGTAATAACAAGTAATATCTAGTGTAGACAGCGCCTGGAAAGGCACATGGGCATTTAATTATTGTCAGCTGAAACCAAGGCGACAGGCAAAGCCACACCCTGGGAACACGCTTTGCCAAAAAGGCAAGAGTGTTATCAGCTTGGCCTTTATTTCAGCCCAGGTGTCAGGGAAGTGTGACTTTGATATGTAAATCCAGTCAAGCACCAGGAATTCTCCTGCCTACTCAAGAATGCAAATGATCTCCTTTGATCCTAACTTTTGGTGAAACTCCCTGGTATTGGGGGGTATAAATAAACTCCCTGTACCGGCTCTGGGTCCCTGTCCCTCCATCAGAGAGGACAGTGGTCCCACCTGGCTCCCAGCTTTTTCCTTCTATCTTCCTGTCTTGTCTCTTTCTTTCTTTTATTTCTCAATCCCCAGCTCCTCTACTCAGGAACGGGACCCCCTCTTTTTCCGTGCTGGACGCGGAAAGAGAGAAACACCTACATTCTAGCATATGAAATGTTCAGAAAAATCCCCACTGTACAGCATGCCCTCTGTGGGTATCCTCAGACCCATAGAGTGATAGCAAGAGGGTCATGAACCCCTACATACTGTATAACAAGTTTTGTGTGGGTGTGAATATGTGTATTTCTCAGGAGAAAATCTCAATAGCTGGATCATAAATCATTGCTGCACAAAGGATCTGAATACAACTTATGTAAAGAAGATACACAAATGGCCAGTGAACACATGCAAAAGCTCTCAACATCATTAGTCATTAAGGAAATTAAAATCCAAACCACTATGAGATACCTCTTCACACTACTAGGATGGCTATAATAAAAAATTCAAACAATACCAAGTGTTGGCAAGGGTGGGAAGAAATTGGAATTCTCAGATTGCGGGTAAGAATGCAGAGTGGTGCAACTGCTTTGGAAAACAGTCTGACAGGTCCTCAAAAAGTTAAACATAGAATTACCATGTGATCCAGTCTTCTTCTAGGTATCTGCCCATGAGAAATGAAACCATATATCCACACAAAAACTTGTACACCAATGTTCACAGCATCGTCATTATTCATAATGGCCAAAAAGCAGAAACAACCTAAATATCCATCAAATGTGGAATAAACAAATAAAAGTGTGGTGTATTCATATAATGGAATATTAAATAAAAATAAAATAGTCATGCATGCTACAACATAGAAGAGCCTTGAAAACTAAGTAAAAGACGCTAATTACAAAGAAAAACATATTGTTTGAGTCCATTTATATAAAATTCACAGAATAGAGGCAAATCTATAGAGGCAGAAAGTGGATCAGTGCTTGCCTCGGGCTGGTGGGGATAGAGAGACTGGGACAGACATCTGAGGGGTATGAGGTTTCTTTTTGGGATGATGAATGTACAGCTCTGTGAATATACTAAAGCCACTAACTTGTACACATTAAATGTGTGAATTATATGATGTATGAATTATATCTCAAGAAATATCAATAAAAAAGTTAAAGGGGGAGTGGAAAATGAGGGGAAAACCAACCCATAGTAGAAAACAAAAGACACATATATTTCTGTTCACAAGCAGAAAGCAGTTTTGTTCAACTCATAAAATATGTTTAAAAATATTTGGAAGCACCTAGCCGGTGTGGCCCAGTGGTTGAAGCACCAACCTACGAACCAGGGGTTCAATTCCGGTCAGGGCACATGTCCTGGTTTCAGCCTGATCCCCGGTAGGGGGTGGGCAGAAGGCAGCCAATCACTGATTCTCTCTCATCACTGATGTTTCTATTTCTCTCTCCCTCTCCTTTCCTCTCTGAAACCAATTAAAATATATACTTTTAAAAATCTTTTGAAGCAATTGGTAAAATGTAAAAACCAAGAGGTTTCACATTCAGGAGAGAATCTGTACATCTGCATTTCCTTTAACAAGGAAAGAAAAAATAAATAAAATAAAAAAGACAATCCTAGGTTTGTATTCCAACTTGGGACCAGTCTGCTGGGTCCAGGTGGACAGCCACTTATCGACATAGCTTGCACTCACTAGCTCACCTTAGTCCCCACCAGGCAAGCTCTCCACTCTAGTTTGTTTTTCAGCCCCTGAGCTATTGCTTTCATCAGATTTTCAAAAGAATCTCTGACTCAACACATGCACAGCTCTCAGATAAGGAAACTAAGGTACTCTACTTTATAGATAAGGAAACTAAGGTAATCTACTTGAGGCCAAGAGGCATGTAGTCAGCAGTAAAACTACCTTTTCTGACGTTTGGCTTCTTTCATTACTCTTTCACCACCCTTGCTAATATTTCTAGACAGTCTATAATTACTACATTCTGTTCCTTTTATGGTTGCAACTGAGTGAAATCCATGAGAGAGTTAAAAACATGCTCGGCAGCCCTGACCAGTATGGCTCAGTTAGTTGGAGCGACATTTCATACGCCAAAAGGTTGCGGGTTCGATTCCCGGTCAGGGCACATACCTAGGCTTCAGGTTTGGTCCCTGAAACAGGGTACATACTGGAGGCAATCGAAAGGCAGAGGATGGTGGCCCTCACTGGTTTGGCTCAGTGGATACAGCCCTGGTCTGGGGACTGAAGAGCCCAGGGTTCGATTCTGGTCAAGGGCACATGCCTGGGTTGCAGGCTCAATCCCCAGGAGGGGATGTGCAGGAGGCAGCCGATCAATGATTCCCTCATCATTGATGTTTCTGTCTCTCCCTCTCCTTTCCTCTCTGAAATCAATAAAAATATATTTTTTAAAAAAAAGAAAAAGAAAGACAGAGGAAGGTAGGTGAGTGGGAAGAGATCAACCAAAGAACTTGCATGCATATGCATAACCCATGGACAATGACAATAGGGTAGTGAAGGCCTGGGGCAGAGGGCGGCTAGAAGAGGTCAATGGGAGGAAAGGGCAGCATATGTAATACTTTCAACAATAAAGATTTAAAAAAAAAAATAGAAAGATGTTTCTCTCCCCCCCCCCCCCCCACCTACTCCCTTCACTCCCTCCCTCCCTTCCACCCTCCTTTTCCCTCTCTCCAAAATCAATAAACAGGTCCTCAGGTAAGGATTTAAAAAAAAGAGATGCTAGGCATTCCAAAAAGGCATGTGATTTTCAGAATCTATGATCTAAACACAAGCAACATTTTGCTTAAACCTAGTAAGTCCCTTTGTTAGGGTGAGCAACTTGAGTGGGATCTCTTGGCTCATGTTCCAAGACACCCTGATGCTAGGAAAATAAAGAAAAGGTTAAACTTGCACCCAGAGCAGGAGGGCAAATCCTAAGAGCATGTTTTCTCCAAGGTCACCCAGCAGACCTGGCACAGAAAGCACACATTTCTGACAGGCAGGGTGTTTCCTCCCCTGGACGAGGTGGTTTGCTCAAGTCAAAAATGATCTTTTGTAAGAAGCTCCAATTCCACAATCAGTAAAGTGAGGAGAGAAGCTTGGTTGCCCACCGTCATCCATCCCACTGGGCTTTGAGTCTCCCTGAGAGAAAATTCTGTATAACAACCACACATAGTTTAGGAAGAGATAGGGGGAAAAAAAAAAAAGAAGAAGAACCAAGAAATTCACCAAGCTGGTCTCTTCAGTCAAAACACACAGCACAGTCGCAATCTGGGATACGTAACCCTTATCTGGTCCAGGACCATTTCAGGATCCAGAGCCAGCATGCAGAGCAAATGCCAGCAAGAAAAACAGAGAAAGCACCTGTCTGTGCTACCGAATAAATGACTTCATTTCCAATCAGAATGGACAGGGATGCTCTTGAAGAGACCCGTGCTTCCAAACCCTGAGAAAGAATGCAATCTGTGAGGCAAACACAATGACCACTCTCCCTGCTCCAAATGCATGTCACTCAGAAACAGTCACTCCAAAATACTCATGGAGTTTATCTGTAAACAACAGACATATGGAAATACCAACACTCATGAAGAGAAAGGAAAAACAGCATTGGGCTGCCCCCAACAACGGGACCCACCCAAGTCCATCAGAAGGAAGTTTCCAGGGCAGTCCACTGCGACCCCACTACACAACCCCAAAAAGTCATGGATTCCAGGCAAAAGCTGAGCCCAGCTGAAAGCAGTAGGCTCAATTACTGCATTCAGAGTATAGGACAAATCACTTTATGGATTTTGTGTGAAAAAATCTCTTTTTTCCTTAATTGTGGTAAAATACACATAATGCAGAATTCACCCTCTTAACCAGTTTTAAGAGTCCAGTTTGGTACATATCTTGAACAAAGTTCTCCTCAGCTTCATTTCCCTCCCCTCCCGTAAACCAGTGAGTCTCACCGGGTGATATGTAAACCTCATAGGATTATTGCCAGGATGAAATAACAGTCACAAACTCTTGCAACCTGCTAAATATGCTAGGCATTCTTATAAGTACATTGCGCATATAGCATCTCACTTAATGTTCAACCCATTTTCCAGATGAGGAAGCCAAAGCACTGAGGTTAAGTAACTTGCCCAAGATCACAGCTAGTGGTGGAAAAAAACGAACTCAGGTGATCTGGCTCCAAAGAAAGAGCCCTTAACAACCAGACTCTGCCGAAAGGAGCACACGTTTGCCAAGCACTTCGTAATGTGCCTAAAATACAAAGCGCTCAATAAACAGTACATGCACATTCCGTGTGCCAGTCCTGACAAAAATGTGTAAAGTGATAGCCAGGAAGAGGTTTGACCGCGTTACGGGAGCCCAAGGCCCGACTGACCAGGGTCTGCACGCCTCCCCCTAACTCCCTAACTCCTCTCCTCGGCGTCCCCAGCTGCAGGGGTCGCCCTCCCTTTCCGCGCCCCGGGCGCCAGCTGCGGAGAGAACCCCGCGCGCCGAACCCCAGGCTGCGAGCTCCCGGCGGCGCCAGGTAGGGGACCGCGCGGCGGGGAGGGCGCCGTTTACCTGCCCTGCGCTCCCGGGGCTGCGGGACTCCGGCGCCGGGCGCGCGGGGACGCTCAGGGTCTAGCGCCCCGGCCGCCCTGAACCGCGCCTTCCCTGCTCCCCGCTCCCCGCTCCCCGCTCCTGGCTCGGCACGTTCGGCCTCCTCTGCCGCCAGCCGGAGCGAAACCGGGGTCTTGTCCGCGCCGCCTGAGCTGCACCCCCGGCCCCGTTAGGTTCCCGTCGGACCCGGCTCCGCGCGAGCTCCATTCCCGCTCCTGGGCCGGCGGCTGCGGGACGCGCCCCCGAGGACGTGCCCCGCGCGCGTTGCCGGAAACCCCAGATCGGATCGTCAGCTTCGGGGGCCGACCCGAGGGGCTAAAAGGCGCATTTCCTAAGTCCCCGCTCTTCCAGGTCCCAGGCAGAGAGCAGTGCGTCCGGGACCCGGCCCCCGGGCTCCCGCGCTCAGAGCCGGGGGATCGCCCGAGGCCCGCGGCGGCGCCGGCGCCCCCAGCCCCGCGTACCTGTAAGCGCCCCGCAGCAGGTGGAGCTCTCATCCTGGCCGGGGCGGCCACCTCTGCCGGAGCCTGAGCTGGGTCTGCGACCTGTGGAGTCAGACCTGGGCTCCACCTCCACGCGCTGCCTCCTCCAGCTCCGTACTTATGCCACAATACCTTGTGGTCTCAGGCACCTCCTGTGGAGAGGAGGCGATTCCCACCTTATCGAACTCAAAGGAATATCTTGTAGGTCGAATGGGACGTTGACTCTCATCCCAGGTTTATCTTATGGTGTCGCATTGTGCTTGGCTGAGTCCGTGGCGAGGGAGGACCGAGGGGATGCAGCCACACAGCTGGACGACCTCGGAGGCGACTGGTTGTGCAAAGTGGCCTCTGGGCCTGAGTTCTTATCTCTGCGCTGGGATGATGACGAAGAAGCTCACCTTCCTCAGGTTATACTGAACTAAGGAAATCTATAAGGTACCAGGCAAATGCTTTCCTGGTTTCTGTTATTTTTTGTGGGTTCCTCTAGCTAGGTAATCTTTTGTTTGTTTTTAGTTAACCCTAACACGAGGATATTATTTCCATTGCTTTTCAGACAGAGTGGAAGGGGAAAGAGAGAGAAACATGGATGGGAGAGAGACACACCAACTCCTCTTGCCTCCCGCGGGAGCCCTTGACTCCGAATCGAACCTGGACACTTGTGAGGGCGAGGCCAACGCTCTAACCACTGAGTCACACCGGCTAGGTAGTCAGTGACTGTGGATGGGTCCCACCCAGTATGTTGGCAGAAGTGACACTCACTCTCACAAGTGTAATTAACAATGCTAGCCATTCTTCCCTGATAATTGACTTCAAATTAGGGTCTATTCTACATATCTGCCCCGTGAGCTCACATTTATTTGCAGACATAGTTAACAGCCCCCCCGCCAGCCCCCATTTCTCAATGTGGTTTTAATGCACATTTCCTCATTGGACATCTCATGTGTGTATTAACATTTGTTGTTCTGTTTTTTTTTCTATTAACATCTTTAATCTCATTTCCTCTCTGACTTACCCCCTTCAAAATGATAATGGTTTGTAAGCAGTTAAAAGGTTTAGAAAACCCCCTAAGGCAAGTAAGCACCTCTTGAGTGGTGTTCATCTCCGTACATCTTCCCTGTCATGTTAGGTCTCACAGCGCTGGAGACTGGGAGCTCTCAGAAATCTGCAGACCCACCAAGAAGACCAGACATTTGGAACAAGCGTCTTGTTGCGCTGTGACTGCCATCTCCTACTTGAATCTCTTGGGTAAATTTACATGTTAGGACGGCCAGACATTCTTTTCAAATCAAGCTTAAGGGACAGAGTTTAAAATAATAGGACAAATCCCAGGGCTTAAAGCATCTGATGCATTCGTTTACAAGCTGCCTTTGATTGCCCAGCTGTATCAAAAACACCTGAGGCGTTTGTTGAACGTGCTGATTCCCAAGCCCCACCCAGACCTTCTGGATTGGAATTTCTAGGTGGGACCCAGAAATCTATCTTTTTTACAATCTCATCAGTTAATCTAAAAGCTTGTCTTTAAAAGTCTCTGGCCATAACTATACCTATGCCCAGAGGCTAGCTATGGTATTTAAATTTTAGAATGTTCATTAGTCGTCCAGTGTGATTTGATTCAGACCAACAAATATTTCCTGAACACAGACTGTCTGTCAAGTATCCTGCTGGGCGCTGGGAAAACAAAGATGAATAAGACATTGTCCAGCCTGTAAGGAGTTCGAGTTTGTAGGAGGAGGAACAATAAAAAATGAAACCATACCTGAGACACCATTGGTAACACTCCTCGACATAAACAGTGCTTTATTTTTCATTGGTTGCCCTCCCTATCCCTTCCTTCCTCTTTCCATTCTTTTCTCCTGTTTTCTTTGTCAGAACTCCTTAGTTTGCCCTGGATATTGTAAATGTTTTATTTCTGATCTAATATGGTTTAAAAATACTGTTCCAACTGTTAAGGTCAATCTGATGATTTCAAAATGGAGAGGAACAGCTGATTTTTCAGTGGACAAAAAAAAAAAATGGGCATAACAGAAGAATTTTTTTTTTAATTTGTTAAGATCTTGAGTCCCAGTAATTGGAGGCCACTAAGGGGTAATTTCTAATATATGCATTCTTCTGCTGAAGAAAATTGTTTCAAGCTTGGATTTGGTTTTGGTTCAGTTTCCTTTATTTGGGCAGGGGTAAGGGTTGTTGGGCTTTTGCACAGTAATACTTCCAAAGTTCTCTGGATAGCCCAGAGAAAAAAATGAGAAATACTAGTCAATAGCTCTATTTTATTTTTCTACCAAGAAGAAAGGGCACCACGGGAAACTTCTTGCCCAGTCCGTCAGGGTATATTATCATCTCTGGTTCACGGTCCTAACTTTGAGGGGGAACCACTTCCTTTCAGAAGCATAAAGAAAAAAAAAAAAAAAGAAGCATAAAGAAAAAAAAATAAAGGTGGTAGTATTCTGAAGTCAGGTCTTATAACAGAGAATTATCAATTAATGTGCTAAACAAGAGCCAGCCTAGCCCTGGCCGGTGTGCTCAGTTGGTTGGAGTGTCCTCTACACCAAAAGGTGGTGGATTCAATTCCCAGTCGGGGCGCATGCGGGAGGCAACCGATGGATGTTTCTCTCCCACATCAGTGCTTCTCTCTCTCTCTCTCTTCCTTCCTCTCTCTAAAATCAGTTCTTTTAATGGTCAGTCTATTTGTGACAACTCCCAGACATGGCATCCCACAGCTTAATATGCTCTATTATCAATTTTTATTGCCCACCTGGAAAGAGGAATCTTGGACTCTAACAATCCCCCAAATTAGAAGTCTCTACTTCTCTAATGACCCTGTATTTTGGGTTTTCTTCCATTACCCATTTAACTTATAAAAGCCTATAGTAGAATTGCCTCCTGATCATGATGTGTATGTACTAGGAAGACAGTGCCCACTAACCATCCATCTTCTTTTGTCAAGTTTCTACCACCCTTGTTATTAGTTCACTCGTGTCCCCCCAAAAAAGATATGTTGGTGTAATAATCCCAGTACTTCAGAATGTGACTTTATTTGGAAACAGGTTCTTTACAGAGGCAATCAAATTTAAATGAGGTGATTAGGATACACTAATCCAGTATGATTAGTTGTGAAGGGAAGCAAACCAGGAGATTGAAGAAATGGACCATGGGAAAGAGACATCGATGGGAGGAATCCCTGGTTAGCCATCTATTTCTACGCGGCGAGCCGTGGCCCGTGTGCTAGCTGTGTGTGGACTGCCGCATGAGTTCAGGGAAGCCCTGAAAACACTGGCTGGTCTTGAGCATTTGAGGAACTTTGAATTACATACTGTGGCAAGGAAGGAAACCACGTGGCCACAACTGTGGGCGGGCCCCTCTTGTGGGCAATTGGCTGGCTACTGACGTCCAGCTAGAGGCAGAAGCCAGGATTAGAAAATTAAAGAAAGAACTGAAACTAGAAAAAGATATTAGAGTATCTACAACTCTGTTAGCATCGGGACTGGCTGATGGAGTTGAAGAGCAAAACAGCTTTAGCTTGGAGCTTTGCCAAACGCAGGGCGCAGGCTGCCACGACTTAAGGTCCATGGCTTGTGACTAAGCCAGGTTGGGCCAAGTTTCAGCAAAAGACCAGAGAAGGTATTTCTGCCTGGCTAGTGTAGTTTTGGGACACAGGGGAGATGGAATTTCTCTAACAGGGCAGAAAACAGGGGAAAAAATGGCTGCCTGGTGCTCTAGGGATCATTCTGTCCTGCAGGAAGGCCTAGCCAAATGAGGGAGCTCCTCATAGGCAGGTGGATCCTTAGAACTCTATAGAAGAAGTGCAGCAAATTCTTAGAGAGCTGGGCATGTGCCAGGCGTCCTGTGCTCTGGGGCCACTTTTACAGCAGGAAGGAAAGCAAAGATTCTGTAGAGAGTCCCTAGTACACACTTATCTCCATGCTAAGTCCTGTATCGAGGCTGTAGTAGGCAGTTAGACATGAGCAGAGCAAGGATGATGGACCAGGTATAGAAGGTCACCAGGGCAGAAAGCCCTGGGTGCCCAGCAAAGGACAACTTGTAGGGTGCGACCTTGCCCCCTGGGTGACCTTTCCTTCCCTAGCATATCGCTGGTCGTATGGTTTGGACCCTCTGACCCTTCCTCCCTAGAACTAACATAGGCCTCTGTTGTATTTCAGCCCCAGGTCCAGACAAGCAACAAAACCAGCCACAGCTGACCTCAGGACCAGCTGCGTTGAATAATGACCCCCTCCCTGCCCTGGTGCTGGCCAATCAGGCAGTGGAGACCACAACCCTGAAAGGACACACCTGGAAAACTGCTGAATATTCTATGGCAGTGGTCGGCAAACTGCGGTTTGCCGCTCTGTTGACTAATGTGTTTGCCGACCACTGTTCTATGGAGATCTTCCCCTGGGGCCTCCCCTAAAATCTCCACCCTTAAAACCCTTAGCATAGCTGAAACCCGTTGGCTCAGTGGATAGAGCGTCGGCCTGCGGACTGAAGGGTCCTGGGTTCGATTCTGGTCAGGGGCATGTACCTTGGTTGCGGGCACATCCCCAGTGGGGGTGTGCAGGAGGCAGCTGATCAATGTTTCTCTCTCATCGATGTTGCTAGCTCTCTATCTCTCTCCCTTCCTCTCTGTAAAAATCAATAAAATATATATTTTTTAAAAACCCTTAGCATAGAGCAGTGGTCGGCAAACTCATTAGTCAACAGAGCCAAATATCAACAGTACAACGATTGAAATTTCTTTTGAGAGCCAAATTTTTTAAACTTAAACTTCTTCTAACGCCACTTCTTCAAAATAGACTCGCCCAGGCCGTGGTATTTTGTGGAAGAGCCACACTCAAGAGGCCAAAGAGCCGCATGTGGCTCGCGAGCCGCGGTTTGTCGATCACTGGCATAGAGGACCCATTGTGCTCTCCCTCCAGGGAGCATGCCAGCACCTTTTTCTTTCCCTGCCTCTCCCCCCACCACCCCCCCCCCCCCTCAGTGCTTTACCATTACCTTCCTCGCTCCCAAGCTCCAAGGGCGCTTCCCTTACCTCTATAACTTGTTTCCTAAGCCCACTTTTTCTACAAATTACTTCTACCTGTGATTTTACAAATAAATGTTCTCTTCGAGTTTGAGTCCTGACTCTGAATTCTTTCCTAGCCAGGATTCAAGTACTGAGATTGCGGAACCAAGGTCCAGGGTGACCCTGCCGGCCTAACACTCGGAGCCATTTCCACTGCCTACAACAGGACAAGACGCCTATGATGTCAGGCAATCTATTGCAGATCTGGGGGAAACCAACCTGTCTCAAGATTGTGTCTGGCCCTAGCTGGTTTGACTCAGTGGATAGAGAATCGGCCTGTGGACTGAAGGATCCCAGGTTCGATTCCGGTCAAGGGCACATGCTCAGGTTGCAGGCTCTATATCCCCAACAGGGGGCATGCAGGAGGCAGCCAATCAATGATTCTCTTTCATTGATGTTTCTATCTCTCTCTCCCTCTTCCTTCTGCTCTGAAATCAATAAAAATTTTTAAAAAAGACTGAACTATGGGGACGACTCAAAACTCAGGGGCAAAGAAAAGGAGGAAAGGTCATTTTAACTTTTTCCACTTCTCTTTTGGAAGCCATGAGGTCTCTGTTGGCATGTTAGTATGTTCACTGTGTCTATATAAGTGTTATATTTTCTACCTCTGATGGTTTGCTAATTTGTAAAAAAATAAAATAAAAAACAGCTCTAATTGGCCTAAACCAGAGATGAATCTTTTTTCTGCCAAGAACCAATAGGATATTTATAACATCATTTGAGGGCCATACAAAATTATTAACTTAAAAATTAGCTGCTATATTTGATCAAACATTTAATTAACTCACCCCTAATACCTTGGCAGGGCCAGACCAAATGATTTCAAGAGCCTTATATGGCCCATGGGCTGGATGTTCTCCACGCCTGACAAACAAATGCTCATATAAATTCTCAAAAATTTTAACAGAAACTAAACCAAATGCTTTACAAGTTCACGTAATTTAAGATTAATCTCTAGTAAATGAAAACTAGTTTTAAGTTTAAAACAGATATGTCTTGCCCAGCTGGTGTGGCTCAGTTGGTTGAGCATTGACCCATGCACCAAGATGTCACCGGTTAGAACTGTGGGAAACCTAAGATAGCATCTTTGTTCCTCCAGGCATCTTCGCAAGCCCATTTTCAGTCTGTGCATTCCTTCCTGTACCATATGAGTGAACTTCATTCAACTGCCATTCAGTATGGGTTATCAAATGTTTTTGTAGTTTTATGTCTATTTTCTGGATGAGTTGAAGTCTTCCTCACAAATAAGCTGTCAGAAAATCCCCCCCCCCCCCCCCCGCCAGGTTCATAGCAGTGCAACTTACAATAGCTAAGATTTGGAAACAGCTCAAGTGCACATCAGCAAATGAATGGATAAACAAGCTGTTGTACATTTATACAATGGAATACTATGCAACTGTAAAAAAGAAAGAACTCTTACTATTTGCAACAGCATGGATGGACCTGGAGAGTATTATGCTAAGCGAAATAAGCCAGTCAGAGAAAGATAAGTATCATATGATATCACTCATATGTGGAATCTAATGAACAAAATAAATTGATGAACAGAATAGATCCAGAGACATGGTACAAACAGCGGAGTATCTCTGAGGGAAGGTGGGGGAGGATGGGAGTATGGGAGGTAATCAACCAAGGACCTCATATGTATATATGCATGGCCCATGGGCATAGACAATGGGGTGGTGAAGGCCTGGGGCAGAGGCAGGAGTGGGCTGGAGGGGTCAATGGGAAGAAAAGGGGGACTATATATAATACTTTGAGCAATAAAGAATTATTTAAAAAAAAACACACAAAAAAACAGTGAAGGAGTAACTACCTCTTGGATTTTGGTCCCAACTATGAGAGGGGGCAGAGATCAGCTATGCCCCAATAGAACATCAGTTGTTGGCAGTGTATACAATACTCCTGCAGGTGGAGCCTCTTACTCAAGAACAGCTGGCTACAGTAAGAACTTCCCCTCCCATCAAAGGGTGGATGGACAACATGTTTACCGACCAACCTCCACCATGACTGACTAAATGGCATGCCTATTTGCAACAGAGAAATGCTCTATTAAATAGTCCTGTCTTTAGAGATCCAGTAACTATTAGGCCCTGTTGAATATATAGAATCTCCAAATGCTCCTGTTCCTATCCTTGTGTTAGCCCCTGCAACCTGCAAAGAAGGAATAGGGGAAATTCTGGCTGGAGCTTAGTCCACCGATGGCCTTAGCTGGGGCAATTTGTCTACCTGGATAGCAGCTGCCATTCAACCACCCACTGATACACAGTCTAGATAAAAACAGGAACAGATCACAGGAGCCAATGGGCCACGTTGAGAGTGGTCTAGTTGGCAAAGACCTTATATGCATAACCCATGGACACAGACAGTGGGGTGGTGAGGGTCTGGAGTGGAGGGAGGGTTGGAGTGGGTCGATGGGGGAAAAGAAGAGGCATATGTAATATTTCAACAATAAATATTTTTTAAATATATCTTTATTGATTTCAGAGAGAAAGGGAGAGGGAAAGAGAGAAACATCAATGATGAAAGAGAATCATTGATTGGCTGCCTCCTGCACGTCCCCTAATGGGGATCAAGCCCACAACCCAGGCATGTGCCCTTGACCAGAATCGAAACTGGGACCCTTCAGTCCGCAGGCTGATGCTCTATCCATTGAGCCAAACCAGCTAGGGCAGATTTTTTAATTTTTTTTTTAATGAGTGGTCTGGTTGATAATCAGGCATGAACCTTGGCTGCTGACCCTATGTACTGACAGTTGTGCCATTCTAAAACTATTGCCTGTGGCTCAGCCCGTGTGACTCAGTGGATTGAGCATCGTCCTATGCACCAAGAGCTTCATGGTTCGATTCCAGGTCAGGGCACATGCCCCGGTTGTGGGCTCTGTCCCCAGTAGGGTTTTTGCAGGAGGCATCCAATAGATGTTTCTCTCCCTTCGATGTTTCTATCTCAATCTCCCTCCTCTCTATCTAAAAAATCAATAAAAACATATTTTTAAAAAGGATTGACTGTGGCTCCATATTCTACCTCCTCTCCTTCCGACCATACTAGGAACTGCTTCAAAAATTGCATGCATCTTTTTCATTACAGAAGCATTCTAGTTTGTCTGATTATAAAAACAATACATCCTAGTTGTAGAGAATTTGGAGAATTCATAAAGGTGAGAGAGAGAGAGAGAGAGAGAGAGAGAGAGAGAGAGAGAGAGAGAGAGAGAGAATGAGGGACAGGAGGCAGAGAGCGAGGGAGAGAAAGAGAATGCAGAATTAGAAGGAGAGAGAGAGAATATAAAGAATGAATCACTGGTAATTCCACCATAATACAGAGAAAACGTCTGTATTATTCTGGTATATTTCCTTCTAGAAGCTTTCTTTTCAATATCTCTCTGCCTAGTTCTCATCAGCTCCTTGTCTTCCATTTTCTATGTAATCTTTTATTGAACTGATAGCTAAGTGGGTGAATACTTGAATTAGAAAATATTTTACTTTGTGTCAAACGGGCTTTTCTTTTAATATTACCCACTGTTACAGTGGCAGTTTTAGCCATAGAATGGTACCTATTAAGACAGGAGTTCCTCTGAGTAGCAGAGTCCTCCTCCCTAACTCCCACCACTACCACCATGTACAGCGATGATAACTATTGCTCTGTGTAGAGATTGGTTACCTTATGAGTTACAAAGGCCTGGACATACACCAGGGAATCTACAACCTATGTCCCTCTGCTTCCATGGAAAAATCTGTTCTGGGTTCCAAACTACTAAATTACAAACTGGCTTACAGAACATAAATGATATCTCAGAGGGAGACTGGATCACTGGTCTAAGAGAACAGGAGGAAGTGCTTGGTTAACATTTCTGAAGAGGTGGTGGCAACCAGCCAGCCCCCGGTGGGGAGGGCAGTGTGGCTGATTTACAAAGGATTATGTGGGATGGTTCTGAGTTGGAAGAGCAAGGAAAGAGGACAATTCGAAGTCACTGCCTCTGAGGCTTTGCTTATCTCTAGTTTTTCCTCATTCCTCTTCTTTGTCTATTGTTTCTCAAAGCTCAGCTCCCTGTGTGCCTATAAAGCTGGTGAAATCTGAAAAAGATCTAGAGATTGTCCCAAAGTCAATATGCTGGTTTTGCTACTGTGTTGTAGTTATATAATACGTTACCATTGGGGAAAACTGGGGGAAGGGTGCATGGGACCGCTTTTTACTATTTTTGCTACCACTTGTGAATCTATAATTATTTCAAAAGGCACCGAAAAACCCAGCTCTAGAACTTACTGCAGCACCAAGTCTTACCTGACAACCAGACAACTGCTTTGGCTCATTGTCCCTGCACACAGTTTTCATACTGTATCTTGCCTGTTTTCTAATTATCTATGCCATACCACTTAGCATATGTGTGTATTTTATATATTTATATGTGCTTACATACACTGTGACTTAAACACACAGACTGTATAATACTGTCGTGCTCACTAGCTGTTTTCATATGTATATATCACGTGAATCCCCAGCATGACTGTAAGCTTTCTGTCTTTGTACCTCCTATCTTGGTACCGCATGTAGGTCCTCAATAAACACTACTTCAGTGACTGAAAAAGTGAGAAACATTAAAGGAAATAAGGAGATAGTTACAACACTTGATCAAGTTTGTTGTTTTTAACATACTATAATTTAGTGTCCAGAAAACATTTACTACCCCATGATTAGAGTTTAAAGGCTATAGAAGACAGTACATCTATCTCCTTTAATCCTAGTTATTACCATGAACAGGTGGTTATTGACCTAGAAGCACAAAGGTTAGTCACAGGTGTGTTGTTTTAACACTTGTCATAAAATATCTCTTTGAGTTCATTCAGGGAAATGCTGAAGAAGCATTCTTCTAACCCTGGAATCCACCTTTCCCCCAGTTAATCTTATCTGAATCAAGGGGTGAGCAGGTTTGTTTAAGCTGAAAACTTGGGTGAAAAAGAGAACAGGTACATTTTAAACTCCATGAAAAATGTTACCTTCAAATCAATGTGAACAGTATCTCCACATTGAGAAATTAGAAACATATCCACTGATTTAATAGAGCATAATCTTAGAAAACCTACACAAGTGAATGTCTTAGTGAATTATTATAAGGTAAACGTTCTCATAACTGCCTACCAGATCAAGAAATAAAACTTTGCCAGACACTCAAAAGCCGCTCATAGACCTGTTCCCTCCTACAAAGTAACCACTAACCTTGACATTTATACTAATCATTTCCCTCCATTAACATGGCTTTGACAACTCCTTTGCATTTTATAATTTTATCAATATAGTTTGGGTTCCTAGCTGCAGCAGTCTTGCCCATTAAAAAAAAAAAAAGATGGGGAGATGAGGGGACAATGGGGGGATAAAGACACATTTATAATACCTTAATCAATAAAATACATAAAAAAAGAAAAGGTCTTTTATGTCTCTTGTAATGTACAGGTCCCCCCTCCTTTCTTTTCTTACACTTTTTCTATTGAATAACCCAGGCCTTTTGGCTTATAGAGTTTCCCCCAGACTGAATTTTGCTGATTGCACACTCACAGTATATCTAGTTCGACATCTTCCTCCTATCGCTTTTTCAACAAATTGACAGCTGAATCCAGAGACTTGATCAGACTCAGGTTCCGCCCCTTTGGCAAGATCTTGGTGGTGATGTGTTCTTTCATCAGATGACACATAATGTCTGGTTTTTGTTCTTCATTGTCAGCAGCATTTCATATTCGATGTCTAGATTCTTTAATTTATTGAGGGTTGCAGTATGGTAATAATCCAATCCTATCACTTTACTTCATTAGCTGAAATAATTTTATTTTTTAAAAAATCTTCCACTCATCTAGTCTTTGGTTCCCAATGCTACAGGTCATATAGGAAGAGCTTCTTTCCTTTGATTTCCTCAGTTTTCAAGATAACATGGTTCTCTGTCAACTGCAAAAGGAGGCCAACCAGTGTGTTTGATGATTTAAAAAAAAATTTTTTTTATTGTGAACTCCATGAAGTTAAGCATATCTGATGGGTTTCAGACAGTAGGTGCCAAGATGGCCCCTTATGATTCCTGCCTCTCCTTCCACATTGTTCAAGGGTTAGGCCTGTGTGACGAATAAACTACAGGAGAAGAGGTGGTATGTCATTCTGAGATTAGGTTATAAAAAGTCTGCAGCTTCCGACTTCGGTGCTCACTGGACTGCTCTCACAGTCCCTTTACATGCACTTTGGGCAAAGCCATGCTGTAAGTAGCCTTGTGGAGAGGCCCACGTGGCGAGGAACTGCAGCCTCCTGCGGACAGCCATGTGGATCTTCCACACCCAGATTCAAAGGGACAAATCCCCAGTAAACAGCCTGATTGCAATCTCACCAGGAACCCTGAGACAGAACCACAAGTTAAGCTGTTCTGGGATTCCTGGCTCTCTGAAACTGTGCACTATAATAAGTGTCTGGCTTTAAGCAAGGCTTTGGGGGAAAGTTTTACATAGCAATAGATAACTAATTTACAATCCATTGCAATTCTTATTGTTATTGAAACTCAATTTGTCCCATATTTGGTAGGTGGGGGCCTCTTCATATTGTCTCCTGAGTTATTTGAGATAATTCTAGGAGTCTTTAACAGTTTATTTGTTATCTAATATGGAAAGATATCCCAGGGTTTTAGTAAATAATTTCCTGATCTAAAACTAGAATTAGCTATTTCTCCAAAAAGTCCTTGTTTATTTTATTGGAAATGGTCTAGAAAAAGACCAATCCGGGTGCCATGAGTGCTTAGTTGGTCATTATTTCTAGAGCTTTTCAGTAGAGAGATAAAGTATCTTATGAGTTCATATGTAAATTTCCAATTCAAATTCAGGTTTAAACATTTTACTTTACTTCTCTTATATTAAATTTGATTCTCTCAACTACATGAAGAATCCTGGTTCTCAAGGACAGAAACAACAAATTTATCTATTAATTAGTCATTTGCTTTATCCCCACAGGAAGACACAACAGTCACAGAAAACAATTCCAATACTACCAATCATTATGATTTCTGAAAACCATTTGAAAAAGGTTTGCGTGTGGTACCACAACTTCCCCGCTCTTGTCTTTCTTCCCCTCGTTAAGTAGTTGTACCACATCTGCATTCTCAGATCATGTAGCCATTACATATTATACACTTTTATTTTTTGGTGCTTATTTAGTATTAGTTCTACGAGTAATCATACAGTGGGAACTGAGGTAAGGAAGTTAAGGGCAGTAAGATAGAATCAGCAGATAATTCATTATAGAGCAGGAAGCTTCTAGAGGATTTTGAATCAGGAACTAAACAGATTTTTCTAAAAAAAAAAATTAATTGTAAACTCAGTGGATTTAAGCATAAAATGTAGCACATCAAATCTCCCACCAAATACTGCTCAGATCACAGTTCTCTGTTTCCAGTCCCACAGTGGTAGACCTTGTCCAAGGCGGGTCCATTGAGTCCTTACTACAGCCCCTCCCTTTCCGCTGACATCCCCACTTGCAGCCTTTTCTCTTTCTACTTCTTCCACTACTTCAGCTTCAGAATCGGATCTCATCCCGTCAGAGTTTGGGTTGGATATGTTCTCCAGGTATCCTATGATTACCCCATCACATTAATTGAACATGAATTAGTTAATTCATCAAATGTTTCATAATCCCCTGCTGCCTACTAGGCCCTCTGCTAGTAAATGAGCCCACAATGATAAGCAAAAACAGAGCCAAACTCTACCCTAGAGGCATGTAGCCTAGAGGCAGAGAGAGAAGCCATCATATTTGGTATCCTATTTTTCCCTGTATTGCACTGTATTTCAACTGAGCTCAGAGTGACTGGCACTTTGTAGATGCTCAATAAATGATTGATGGATTAATTGATCAGTTGAATGTGTTGATGCTTGAAGAATCCTACTCATACAGCCACAGAATTATCATCAGTCCTGGAATAATAATGGCAATCTTATCTCTTCTCAGAACTGCTGATCACATAAAAACATAAACTCTAGGGCACAGGTTGGCAAACATTTTCTATAAAGTGCTAGCTGATAAATATTTTAGGCTTTATAAGCCATACTAGAAGCCTGGTGCACGAATTCGTGCACTAGTGGGTCCCTCAGGCTGGCCTGCGGGATCAGGCCGAAATCAGCTCTCCGACATCCCCCAAGGGGTCCTGGATTGTGAGAGGGCACAGGCCAGGCCGAGGGACCCCACTGGTGCATAATTGGGGCAGGAGAGGGATGTGGGAGGTTGGCCAGCCGGGGAGGGACCACAGGAGGGCTCCAGGCCGTGTCCAGCCCATCTTGCTCAGTCCTGATTGGCCAGACCCCAGCAGCAAGCTAACTTACTGGTCGGAGTGTCTACCCCTGGTGGTCAGTGCATGTCATAGTGAGCGGTTGAGTGGCCTTAGCATATAATTAGCATATTACACTTTGATTGGTTGAATGGGCGACCAGACACTTAGCATATTAGGTTTTTATTATATAGAACTAGTGGCCCGGTGCACGAAATTCGTGCACGGGGGGGGGTGTTCCTCAGCCCGGCCTGCACCCTCTCCAATCTGGGACCCCTCGAAGGATGTCCTACTGCCGGTTTACAGGGATTGGGCCTAAACCGGCAGTCAGACATCCCTCTCGCAATCCAGGACTGCTGGCTCCTAACCGCTCACCTGCCTGCCTGCCTGCCTGATTGCCCCTAACCACTCTGCCTGCTGGCCTGCTCGCCCCCAACTGCCCCCCCTGCCAACCTGATCACTCCCAACTGCCCCCCCTGCTGGCCTGCTCACTCCAAATTGTCCCCCCCTCTCTATCCTGATCACCTCCAACTGACCCCCACTGATGGCCTGCTCGCCCCCAACTGGCCCCCCTGCTGGTCTGCTTACCCCCAACAGCCCCACCCCCCACCAGCCTGATCACCCACAACTGCCCTCCCCTCTTGGCCTCTAACCGCCTCTACCTTGGCCCTGCCACCATGGCTTTGTCCAGAAGAACATCCGGAAGGTCTCCTGGAAGGTCTCCCAGTCTAATTAGCATATTACCCTTTTATTAGTATAGATAGAGGCCTGGTGCATGGGTGGGGGCCGGCTGGTTTGCCCTGAAGGGTTTCCCAAATCAGGGTGGGGGTTCCCTTGGAGCGTGGGGTGGCCTGGGTGAGTGGCTGAGGGCTGTTATCAGGCTGGCCACAGCTCCTTCAGGGTAGGGGTCCCCACTGGGGTGCCTGGCCAGCCTGGGTGAGGGGTTGATAGCTGTTTGCAGGCTGGCCAAGCCCCCCAGCGGGGACCCTCACCCCATGGGGGTGTGGCCAGCCTGGGTGAGGGGCTGATGGCTGTTTTCAGGCTGGCCACACCCCCTTCAGGGTGGGGGTTCCCACTGGGGTGCCTGGCCAGCCTGGGTGAGGAGCTGATGGCTGTTTGCAGGTTGGCCACAGCCCCTTCAGGGTGGGGGTCCCCACTGGGGTGCCTGGCCAGCCTGGGTGAGGGGCTGATGGCTCTTTGCAGGCTGACCACGCCCCTCGGCCACCCAAGCTCCCAGCCCCTCCTTTTTTTCTTTTTTCTTTTTTTTTCAGAGGCCAGGGCCGGCTGGAAGCAAGTATCTGGGATTTATTTATCTTCTATAATTGAAACTTTGTAGCCTTGAGCAGAGGCCAGGGCCAGCTGGAAGCAGGTATTGGGATTTATTTATCTTCTATAATTTAAACTTTGTAGCCTTGAGCAGAGGCCAGGGCCAGCCAGGGTGGGTGGAAAGCTTGGCTTCCTCCATTGCCAGGGGCAACCCAAGCCTCCTGCTTGCTCCAGCTCTGTGGCCGCTGCCATATTTGTTGGGTTAATTTGCATACTCGCTCTGATTAGCTGGTGGGCGTAGCGAAGGTACGGTCAATTTGCATGTTTCTCTTTTATTAGATAGGATGGTATCTGTCATAACTGTTCAACTCTGGCATTGTAGTGCAAAAACAGGTGCAGACAAGATGTAAACAAATTACTGTTCCAATAAAATTTTATTTATAAAAACATAGGGGGCTGGATTTGGCCCATGGGGCCTAGTTTGCCAACCTGTGCTGTACATGACACCACTTTTGTCATTTGTCAGGAATGCCTTCATGCCTGGTCCATACTCTCTTCTTTAATTAGGTAAATGTAGTTGCTACACCCAACATCTGAATTTACATTTAAACCCACGTCTGACATCTGCAACTGTGGTATTGTGAAATGGTATGTAATTTGAAACCCATAAAACCTGTTTTACTCTGGTAGACCATTTGGCAAGTTACATTAGCTTTTTTGAATCTCTATTTCCTCACCATAAATGGAGGTGTTTTTTCTAAGTCCTGACTAAGACGATCAAATGAGATATGTATATTGAGAACTGAACATGGGGATAGAACTGGACTATCCCCAGATAGTCCACATATACACCCCCCAACCCTTGGCCCAGTCATATTCTTTTCCTCCTTTAAATTAAATTATCAGCTATTTATTGAGGATTTACTATATCCAAGGCATAGTTTCAGGTACTTTATTTATTTATTTTAAAATATATTTTTATTGATGTCGGCGAAGAAGGGAGAGAGAGAGAGAAACATCAATAATGTGAGAAATCATTGATTGGTTGCCTCCTGCACACCCCCTACTGGTGGTGGAGCCTGCAACCCCAGGCATGTTCCCAGACCAGGAATCAAACTGTGACCTCCTGGTTCATAGGTCAACACTCAACCATTGAGCCACACTGGCTGGGCAGTTTCAGGTACTTTAAAACTATTCTAAATCCTCCCTGATATTTCTCAAACTTGGCAATAATACAATATATCTGGGGGCCTCAAAGTACCGATGCTTGCACCCCAACATTAGATATTCTGATACAAGTCTTTTTTTTTTAATCTTTATTATTGAAAGTATTTCATAGGTTCCCCCCCACCCCATAAACCTCTTCTAGCCTTCTCCCGTCCTCCCCACCTTTTCTTTTATTTCTATATAAATATTATAAAGAGTGGCCTGGCCCTAGCTGGTTTGGCTCAATGGATAGAGTGTCGGCCTGCAGACTGAAGGGTCTCAGGTTCGATTCCAGCCAAGGGCACATGCCTGGGTTGCAGGCTTGATCCCAAGGAGGGGGTGTGCAGAAGGCAGCCAATCAATGATTCTCTCTCATCATTGATGTTTCTATCTCTCTCTCTCCCTCTCCCTTCCTCTCTAAAATCAATAAAATATATATTAAAAAAAATAGTGGCCTGCGCATCAGAATTATCCCCAGATAATTTAAATATGGAGTATATTTGTGAGTCATTACTCTAGACTAGGACTCTGGCTCCAGTCAATTCTAAAGCCCTTTCTTCCATCTGTCCATCTGGCTCCTCTTTAACTGTTTTAACCTATATGTTAGAACCTAGAGAGAGTTGATTGAGTTCTGCTACTTCCTTGTATTTTGGACATATTTATGTTAAGGAGAGTAGAAACAATGAAATAATCACCTTCCTTTGCTTTTGACATGTGTTGTTTAACTATCTGGCATCCGTTTCCATTTCTTACGGCAACAGCCTTGATTTTTATTTGGGGATCCACTTCTCCCCAAGCTCAGTCCAATTGGCCTGCTTGAGGCTTTCCCCTGGCCCTAGAAGCTCATGAAACTAGTACATGAACTCTCCTGGCTGCAGTTAGTGTGGGTCCACTCTGAGTGAGTGTCATGATTTAGTTTTCCAGGATTGCTGAAAGACACATTTTTTTCCTGCTGGGTTGGAATCTAAAAGAATATGGTTCCTGCAGCTATTTTATAAGCTCAAAGAAAAAGGTAGAAAAAAAAAAGTTTAAAAAAAAACCTCAAAGAGAAAGTCTGTCTGAAAACATACTAAAAGAAAAACACGCAGACCAAGAAAGAGAGAATGTTGAGCCACAGTATCTAGTGATTTCTTCAGCTAGGTATACCATTAAACTGCTGTGTGAAGCAATAAATTCTCTTTGTTTCTTCCTCTGCCAATTTCAGTCAGGTTTTCTGTCACTAGCAACCAAAAGAATCCCAAACTGATACAGCCTCCTCTTATCTCCCTCAGACCAAATCCAATCAATCACCCATATACACAGAGAATATATGCTAGTAAAGCCCCAATCATTCATTCAACAAACTTGTACTGAGTGTCTGTTGTATAGGATGCCTGCCCTAGGAAGAGAAATTACAGTGGTGCACCATCATTAAGAACTTCACACATTTTTGTAGAAAAATACCCAGCAACAAAACTACTTCCCTAATGTGTGTAAGAACCTGTGCTAAGTGTTGAGGACAGAAAGGATCATTAGTCAGGGTGTATATTCACCAAGGTTTGCCATCAAATTGTAATGATGGCATGCACACAAAGAGATAAACAGCGATCTGGGATCTTCAATATACGGATTCCTGAGGTTGGAAATCAAACTCAAAGTAAGATACCTAGGCAGAAAATCTGAGCACAGACAGCATAACATTTTCATTTTCCTTTGAACCAAAATTAGCTAGAAAAGAGAGGGAAAGTGTTACAAAAAGTAGGAAAGAAGAAGAGGTAACAGGAGGGGAAGAGAGATTAGTGACTTTGAAAGTTGTTCTAAATAATTTTTTTTAATTAAAAAAAAAGGAATTGTGTGGATTTTATCTGCTTACAAATTAATCATGCTAATTTTTAAAAAATTAAAGATGACAGAAATATCTTCATTCACTCATTCAACACCATTTATTGCATGCCTGCTATGTGCCAGCCACTATTACATACATTGCTATTTTAGCAATAAGTAAAACAGTGTCCCTACCTGTTACATTCTAGTATCTACAAAGTGAAAAGAAACTTTCTCATTCCACCTCCCAAAGTGGCCATTCTAAATGGTTTGGTAAATATTCTTACAGATGATGTAAATATAGATACTGGTATTTATTTGTTTTTATAAAAAAAAAGTATATGCTATAATTACTATTGTGAAAATAGTAAGTAAATATTGTGAATACCTACTATTTTTTGCAAATTGTTTTTGTTAAGTAAACTTAGCACTTGAACTGGTTTCATGTTAATAAATATAGATGCATCTCATTTTTTTATGAGCTATGTCAGAACCCATTGTATTTAACCACTATCCTATTCATTAACGTTTGGTTATTTCCAGGTTTTCACAATGTTAAGCAATGTTATTGTAAAAAATGTGTGTTATTTCCATAATATTTAAAACACTCAAAAGAAAGTGTTAATTGAAGTTCTCCAAAATGGGATGGTTTGATCCATAGTGAAAAAGATGTGAATTAAATTCCTTTCAGGTAAAAACTCTATCGTCTACTTCCTTTTTGATTAATCATTGACTTATTGAGTACTTAATAAAATTTTACACAAATGAATAGAAAATATCTTCTAAAATCCATTCATATAAGTGCAGACTGAAAAACAGATAAATGATCAATAGCCATTTGCAAAAAGTCTTTTATGTGCCCAGGTCTGTCCTAGGCTCAAAGAAGAGAAATCTGTATTTTTCTTGAAATAAAAAGTCACCACAATTGAAATGGGCAAGTACTCTTCTATGAAAGTCCTCCTATTACACTCTAATATTTTCCTTTTTAGGAAAGATTATTTGAGATATTAATAGAGGCTTTATTTTTAAACTGTTATGACTACTTCAAATAGATATCAAGAAACAAAAAATATATTTTGAATAGAAACACACATCCATAATACAATATTTCTATTAGAATTATTTGACATTTGAAGTCTACCTCTAGATGCATCAGTCCCTACCTTGGCTATTTCCAATAATCAAAATTATTTATGTCTTTCATTCACATACAATTGTCTCCAGTCTATTTAGTGAACAATTCAACCTTTCATCAATGCAAAAAGACATTTCAATAACAGTTCAATGAACCAAACAACCTGTTTAATTAACAAAAATAAAATTTTTAGGAGGAAACTGCAACAATTTTGTTTGGCATGCATGTTTAATTGTATGTCTAATAGCTTAGTTTTGGCCTGTGATCACCTAAAAACAATCATCAAGCAAATTTAAATAGTTAACTGTAATTGCAAGATTACGCCTTTTGCGTTTTATGGTATATAAAATCTGGCATAAGAGAATACAAACACAAGACCGACAAAAGGTTTCATGCACTTACCCTCTTCATAACCACAGCCAGGGTAAACTTCACGCAGCCTTAGGCCATTGGATTTTATCCTGAAGTTTCCATCTACCGCACAATCAGATAAACCCCAGCTTGTGTGAGCAACTAATGGGAATAGTGCCGTAAAAAGAATTGCCAAACAAATTTCCATGTGCTTAACCTAAACGGTTCTCGAGAAATTACAACAGGAGCTGAGTAAAAAGGTTTCTAGCTGTTTTTAAACCAGAGCGGGTGATTTCACTTTTAGCAGGAACTTGTGACTAAGATTGCCTGGTCGGGAAATGATTAACACCCCTGTTGTCATCATCTGCTGGCACTCTTCAGCTGCAGGAAATCAGCCAGGGAACCTTATCAATCCTGGGCAAGTGTTTTATGAATGCACTGTCCGGGGCCGAGGCTTAGCATGCTGAATTCAACTTCAGTGTGCGGCTATTTTAAATAAAAATGTATTCAGAACCTCTGCCAAGGTCATTAGTGGTTATTTCTACTGAGTTATTGTTAATAAAAGGTTTTATTTTTACTTGTCCTTTCTGTGCCCCACCTTAAAAAATAGGTTATCGCTTCTTAGACCCTTTTTCTTAAAATTCTAAAGTTTTATAAGTAACATTATTAGTATTTCGGGTTCCCTCAACCTTGTTCACTTCCCAACCATGCTCAAATCTAAAAACTCCAGTGTCTTTCTGAACTGCCAGTTCTCACTCTTCTGGAAACCGGGGGCATGGAAAAATAGGGAAAAACTAACGAACAGGTGCATATAACTAGGAGGCACTAGGAAGTCACCAAATGATTATTATTTTTTCTTTAAATGATTGTTATGAATAACAACTATTAAATAACAACTATTACATGATCATTTCTTTATAAATGCTTCTAGATGGAGTGAGAGAAAAAAATCTCACCCAGATATGAGAAAGAAATGGAAGAGATTTATTTAGATAAACTTCTGTGCATTGTCTTCTAAACAGGAGCCTGCAGTGATTTTGCAAACACGTGGCGTCTCTTAAGTGGAATTCCACTTCACTAACAGGGCTTCGTAGGTTGTGCATTTCCTGTCAAATGGATGAGGAAAATGAAAACCGGGTCTCAAATACAGTACTGACTAGTTTAAGAGCTATTTGTCAGTTGTGTTTATTATGCTATAAACTTCGCTTTCTTTGTAGCCCTTACATTGCTGATTTAGAAGTAGATTGATGACTCAGAGTTCTTATCATTCTTCTGAGAATTGTCAGATTCCTTTTAGGAACTCAGATACAATCGCCCCTCCCCCATGACTAATTTGAACTGTTCCAGTGCCATAAAACGATTCTAAATAAATTCAACTAGTTTCTCTCTCTGCAACCATATATTACTTTTGTCTCTGAAATTTAACAAACACTCCGAGTTTCAAATATTCTTTGATGGCCTAACATGGTTAGCCCATTAGCATCTTAACTACCATACTCTCAATTCCTTTTGTTGGGCTACAACAAATAACTAGAAAGTTGGAGAAGAATGCCACACATACACAAGTTTTAAGTCACCTTTATTATCTATCATTATAACAAGGCCTGGCACATAGTAAGCACTGACTAATCATCTGCCATTATTATTCAGTTGTCCAAAAGGATGGTGTGCACAAACATATGATAAAAGAAAATCAATCAATCAATCAATAAAGTCTTTTAGAACTGAGATTCTTAACCTAGATTTTAAGGGAACCAGGGATTCTCAGATCACCCTAAATTGCATGTAAAATTTACAACTGTGTACTTTTTGGGGAAAATGCCATTATGGTTCATCAGATTCTTAACTGAATGGGTCAAAGACACAACACAGAAAAAGGCAAGAATTACCACCCCAAAGAAGTATTAAAAATTTGTACTCTCTGGCATGGGCGTGTGAAATAGACTTTAGAAGTGGATTGAAACTTTCAAGGAAGGATATTATTATCTCCACTAGAGGCCTGGTGCATGAAATTCGTGCAAGGGGGAGGGGGGTGTCCCTCAGCCCAGCCTGCACCCTCTCCAATCTGGGACCCCTCCGGGATCGGGCCTAAACGGGCAGTCGGACATCCCTCTCACAATCCAGGACTGCTGGCTCCCAACTGCTCGCCTGCCTGCCTTCCTGATTGCCCCTAACTGCTTCTGCCTGCCAGCCTGATCACCCCCTAACCACTCCCCTGCCAGCCTGATTGATGCCTAACTGCTCCCCTGCCAGCCTGTTTGCCCCTAACTGCCCTCCCCTGCAGGCCCGGTCACCCCCAACTTCCCTCCTCTGCCAGCCTGGTCACCCCTAATTGCCCTCCCCTGCAGGCTTGATCACCCCCAACTGCCCTCCCTTGCAGGCCTGGTCCCTCCCGACTGCCCTCCCCTGCTGGCTATCTTGTGGTGGCTATCTTGTGACCACATGGGGGCAGGATCTTTGATCACATGGGGGCAGCCATCTTGTGTGTTAGAATGATGGTCAATCTGCATATTACTCTTTTATTAGATAGGATAGAGGCCTGGTGCATGGGTGGGGGCCAGCTGGTTTGCCCTGAAGGGTGTCCTTGATCAGGGTGGGGGTTCCCTTGGGGCGTGGGGCAGCCTGGGCGAGGGGTCTGTGGTGGTTTGCAGGCCGGCCACACACCCCAGCGACCCAAGCGGAGGCCCTGGTATCTGGGATTTATTTATCTTCTATAATTGAAACTTTGTAGCCTGGAGTGGAGGCCTAGGCCGGCCAGGGCTGCAGAAACTTGGCTTCCTCCATCGCCGGCAGCAACCCTAGCTTCCTGCTCTCTCCAGCTCCGTGACTGCCGCCACTTTTGTTGGGATTTATTTATCTTCTATCATTGAAACTTTGTAACATTGAGTGGAGGCCTAGGCTAGCAAGGGCAGGCGGAAAGCTTGGCTTCCTGCCAGGGAAACCCAAGCCTCCCTCCTGCTCTCTGTGGCCACAGCCATCTTGGTTGGGTTTATTTGTATATTCGCTCCTGATTGGCTGGTGGGCGAGGCTGGTGGGTGTAGCTGAGGTATGGTCAATTTGCATATTACTCTTTTATTAGATAGGATAATATGGCAAAGCTCAATTTTAACCATTTTGAGTAACATACAATGTCACTACCTCTGTTTTTTTTTATTATAAATATTATGAGGTTCTATCATTATAGTAATGAACAGACAATCATGGTGCATGTTCAACTGAATCAGAGTTGGTAAATGGTGTTGTTCTGCATTTGGGTTCTTAGGTTTCCCAAGTGAGAAATCAAGAGGAAACCCCAGTGAAATTTTCTAGACAGATTTGATTAAGCTTGAGCTCAATCAAAGGGAGACAGCACGGGCATGTGCCCTGACCTGGAATTGAACAGATGATCTGGTTCATGGGACGATGCTGAACCACTGAGCCACACTGGCCAGATTTATAGTAGCTTCTTAAGAAGGGCGACATAGAGAAAGAATTTTGGCATCTTGAACACCTGAAGATATCTTTAACTTCACACTTTGTTGCCTAGCTGAATTTGTTATTCTAGATCGGAAATAATTCTCCCTCAAAATCTGGAAGCATTGGATCATTGTCTTCTAGATTCTAATATTGTTGTTGAGATACTCAATGGTCTGCTGATTCTTCAGTGATGTATGACATTTTTCTCTTGAAAACTTGTAGGAAATTTTATTTGTTGCCACTGTTCCAGAATGTCACAATCATTTGACTCTTTGCATCCTTTGTGTTGGGTGCTCCATAGGCTCATTTAATCTGAAATTTTAATCTGAAAATCTCATGTTGTAGGAAATATTTTGGAATATATTATTTGATAATATTCTTGATTCTAGTTTTTATCTTCTCTATCTTAGACTTCTTGGGCTGGTTTACTAATTTTCTTAGCCTTTTCATCCAATTTTTTACATTGTCATGTTTTCTGCTTTCTGGAAGATTTTGTTTTTTCAACTTTATCTTCCAGCATCATACTATTGAGTTTTTTATTTCAGCTACCACACTTAAAAAAACCCCACTTTTTAGAATCCTCACTTGAGGATATTTTTCCTGGCCCCAAGTGGGAGGCAACCAGTCTCTCAATTAGATGTTTCTCACCCGGCTAGTGTGGCTCAGTGTTGAGCTTCAACCTATGAAACAGGAGGTCACGGTTCAATTCCCCGTCGGGGTACATGCCTGGGTTGCAGGCTTGATCTCCATTAGGGGGCATGCAGGAGGAAGCTGATTAATGAGTCTCTCTCATTGTTGATGGTTCTATCTCTCCCTCTCCCATCCTCTCTTGAAGTTAATAAAAATATATATTTTTAAAATTACATGTTTATCTCTGTCTCTCCCCCTCCCTTCCACTCTCTCTAAAAATCAATGGAAAATGAGAGAGAGAGAGAGAGAGAGAGAGAGAGAGAGAGAGAGAGAGAGAGAAAGAAAGAAAGAGAAAGAGAGAGAGAGAAATATCAATGATGAAAGAGAATCATTGACTGGCTGCCTCCTGTATGTCCCCCACTGGGGACCGAGCCCACAACCCAGACATGTGCCCTTGACCAGAATCAAACCCCAGACCTTTTATTCCACAGGCTGATGCTCTATCCACTGAGCCAAACCAGCTAGGGCTTTATTTTATTTTCTTATTAAATTTTTAGGAATGCCAAAATAATGTTGACTAATGTTGATAATATACTTTTTAATGTTGTTCTTGATTTTACTAAAAAATGCATCAGCATTTTATTCAGCATGATATTTACCACTTTTAAGCCAGTTTTCTTTTATTTGTGTTTCACTAAGAATAATGCCCAGAAGGTTTTGAGAAGAAAAAAGTGAGACTTAAGAATATTACACCCACACTGGCTGGTGTGGCTCAGTTGGTTGATCATAATCCGAGAGGTCACTGGTTTGATTCTCAATCGGGCACATGTCCAGGTTTTGGGCTCGATCCCCTGCTGGATGCAGGAGGCAACCGATTGATGTTTCTCTCTCTCTTTCTCCCTCTCTTCCTCTATCTCTAAAAATCAATAAAAACATGTTTTTTAAAAAAGAATATTACATCTCTAAGGGTGGTGAACACACAATACAATATACAGATGATGTATTATAGAATTGTACACCTGAAACCTATATAATTTTATTAACCAATAAATTCAATTAAAAGAAAAAAGACTATTACACCCAGCCAAGCTTTGTTCATGTGTAAAGGCAACAGGTAGGTAATGCAAGAGTTGAAGGACTATAGGATTTAGGCACTCTTCTTGAAAAATATTCCTCACTTATGAATTCTAGACAACCAAAAGAAAGGAGGATCTCTTTTTTTTATTTTATTTTTTAATTTCTTTATTGATTAAGGTATTACATATGCATCCTATTTCCCCATTACCCATCACCCCCCCTTCATGCCCCCACCCCCTGTTGTATGTGTCCGTTGATTAGGCTTATATGCATGCATATAAGTCCTTTGGTTGATCTCTCCCCCTTACCCCCACCGTCCCCTACCTTCCCTGAGGTTTGACGTTCTGATTGATGTTTCTCTGTCTCTGGATCTGTTTTAGGAGGATCTTTTGGTAAAGCACTATAGCACCAATAAATGTCAGAGTAGAGCATGTTCTGAGGGAAAGACAGTATAACTAAGAATATTAACTAGCTAAGACGTAATACAAGTATAAAATAAGGACACAGGCACTCTTGAGCAAGCAAAGCAACACATCCTATCCTATATAATAAAAGGCTAATATGCAAATCGACCGAACAGCTGAATGACCAGTCGCTATGATGTGCAGTGACCACCAGGGTGCAGACACTCAACGGAGCTGCCCCATGGTGGTCGCTCAGCTAGAAGCCGGGCTCACGGCTGGTGAGTGCAGCGACAGTGGCTAGAGCCTCCGCATCAGCGCTCAGGATGTCTGGCTGCTGGCTTAGGCCCCAAGAGGGCACAGGCCAGGCTGAGGGACCCCCCCTCCCTGAGTGCACAAATTTCATGCACCAGGCCTGTGGTATAAAAATAAACTTTAAAAAACTGTACAACAATGAAGTCATCCAACCAGAAAATAATTTTTTTAATCCTCTAGAATGGATGGGGTTATGGTAAATAATATATATGTTAACAAGCATTTAATACATTTACATGTAGAACTAAAAGTAAATATATATGGGAATTATGATTACAAAGGGAATATAATTTTTTAAATGACAAAGTTAAAATAATATAAGTAGCAAAATAAAAGAGACAGGAAATAGAAAAAAGTATAATGTTAATTTCCTTGTCTTTTAATAAAGGAAATCAGTTGAGATGATCTAAAATGGAGGTCAAAGCCCTAGCCAGTTTTGCTCAGTGGATAGAGCGTTGGCCTGTGGAGTGAAGGGTCCCGGGTTCAATTCCCGTCAAGGGCAGGAACCTGGGTGGCAGGCTCCTCCCCAGCACCAGCCCTGGTGGGGCGTGTGCAGGAGGCAACCAATCAATGTGTTTCTCTCACATCGATATTTCTCTCTGTCTTTCCCTCTCTCTTCCACTCTCCCTAAAAATCAATGGGAAAGTATCCTCGGGTGAAGATTTAAAAAAAATAAAATGGAGGTCATGGCTTACAGAGACTGCAGGGTTGCTGTCCGCAGTCTCCTCTGCCAAGGGCAAGTTACAGCCCTTCCTGGGGAAAATGATCAGCCTCGCTGGGACAGGTTACTCCTTCAACACTAAGCGAAACCAGCAACGGGAGAAAGGGACTCGACTGCCTTATGAATCCATTGTGAAAACCAGAGTCCTCTTTGTGGAACAGAAAAAACACAGCCCCTCTAAACAATAGATTTAAATGGATTTGATTTTATAAATGAGAAGACTGAGGGTGAAATACTGATGCGGATATTGTGCAGCATGTAATAAAAGAGGAGGAAGTGACACGAATCATGCCTATGGTTTGAAAGCCTTTGCGAAGGAAAACCATGTAGTGAAAGACAGGACTTCATATTAGGACATCTGTCCCTGCATCACATTTCTCTTTCTGGATGTCTTCATAGCCCTTAATAAAAAAATACTTAAAAAGAGAAACATCTAGGTCATGTGGTGTTCGTGATCTTTCCTTTTTAACTTTTGATAATATTTTATTAGCTAATGTATTTACTGGTAAGGGAACATTTCTCTGAGGTTTAGCTATTTCTTCTATTTTACTTAAATTCTTTTCTATTAAATTCAAGTAAGATTGCATGTAATACTTTATAAAACTACTTCTATCTATATTTCCTCTATACATGTATGTATTTCCATATATCCATCCCCCATCCATCAAGAGGTGCTAGATATGACACTCACTAAGTGTTATCAAACATTACTTCTAAGTGATAGCGGTGGCATTTGTTACATTCTTCTTTGTATGTATCTGTATTGCTTAAATTTTTATGAGAATGCTTCTTGATAAAATTGAAATCATTATATTTTAAAATATTTAGAAATTTCAAACTCACAGAAAGATCACAAAAGGATACCACATTAAACAATTCAAGAGTGTTCTAAAAACAATGTATAATAGGTTAACAACAACAACAACAACCACAAAAAAAGCTAAAATGCATGTAGTTGTGTCTGGGAACAGGACTTAGATTTTTTAATATCTTTTTATGCTTTCATGAATTTCCAAAATGGGCACACATTATTTACATAATAAAAATATATCACTTTAAAAAACTAATTGATAGATTTAGCCTTGTGCAGATACTCATACACTAGGTTAATACCTTTGCTTGCAAGACTTTACAGCTGCTTAACAATGGAATACAGTAATCATATGATACATATATAGCTGAGGGTTGGAATGCTATCAGACATTGAATGCATCCACACTTTTGTACCTGCAGTTTTACAAGCTCAAGTTAAAAATCCTATCATAGCAATAAAAATATGAATGTTGTCTTTGAGTTTTAATGAGCATTACAGATTGTGTAATAATAATGCCTTTTGTGATTCTAATATTACCACCTTTTATCTAACATGCAAGCCAAAATATTTTTAAGAGTTTATTTAAAATACTGAGCTATTTGTATGGAGAGCAATACTATTTTAGAAATTCCAAGGGTCAAAAGACCCATTAAGCCTTCAAAATACTCAAATAAAATATTCAGGAGTAATGATGACTATAATATCACTCTACTTTAGATTAAAAATCAAAACCAAAATGAAACAAAACAAAAATCAGAATTAGCTTATTACAAGGACAAAAAAACCACATTTATATTTATTCAATTTATTCTAGTAGATCACAGAGGAATATCTATTTTTATCTTTTCAGATATACTTTTAGAGTTGTTAGGTTTTTCTGTCAATATTTTCTAGAAAATTTTTGTGTGTATGTTCACGAGGGGTATTGATCTATGGATTTCTTCTTTTGTAATATATTTACCTGGTTTTGGTATCAGGGTAATGCTGGCCTTATAAAATGAACTGGAAAGTGTTCTCTCCTCTTTTATTTTTCTGAAAGAGAACACATTTCTTCTTTAAATGTCTAGTAGAATTCTCCAGTGAAACTAAATAATTTAAGGTTTATTGTTAGAAGGTTGTTTTTTAAAATATATTTTTATGGATTTCAGAGAGGAAGGGAGAGGCAGAGAAAGAAACATCAATGATGAGAATCAGTGATTGGCTGCAGCCTGCATGCCCCTCCAATGGGGGTCGAGCCTGCAACCTAGGCATGTGCCCTGACCGAGAATCAAACTGTGACCTCCTGGTCCATAGGTTGATGCTCAACCACTGAGACACGCTGGCTGGGCAGTAAGACTGTTTTTTCAGTGTGGGTTAACAGTTTCCAAACTATGTTATGAATATTTGAGGATTGAGCCAATAAACAAACATATTATGGATATAAAGTCTAATTTTCTCACTGTTAGATAAAGGAGTTATAAATAAGAGAACTACAACCAAGATTACTCTACCCAGCAAAGCTATCATTCAGAATTGAAGGTCAGATAAAGAGCTTCACAGATAAGAAAAAAGTAAAGGAGTTCATCACCGCCAAACCAGTATTATATGAAATGCTAAAAGGTATTCTTTAAGAAGAGGAAGAAGTAGTTCGCACTGAAGGCCTGTTGCCTAGGCTACGGACCGCGGGCAGAGAGTGCCACGTGCGTACGTAGACCTTCCCCGCTTCTTGTTGTCAATCTGCCAAGAAGCGAAGAAGAGGAAGAAGAAGAAAATGGTAAAGATAAAAATTATGAACAACAAATACATATCTATCAACAAGTGAATCTAAAAATCAAGTGAATAAAAAATCAGCCGAAACCGGTTTGGCTCAGTGGATAGAGCGTCGGCCTGCGGACTGAAAGGTCCCAGGTTCGATTCCGGTCAAGGGCATGTACCTTGGTTGCGGGCACATCCCCAGTAGGGGGTGTGCAGGAGGCAGCTGATCGATGTTTCTCTCTCATCGATGTTTCTAACTCTCTATCTCTCTCCCTTCCTCTCTGTAAAAAATCAATAAAATATATATATAAAAATCAAGTGAATAAAAAATCTGATGAACAGAATAAACTGGTGAATATAATAGAATCAGGGGCATAGAAAGGGAGTGGACTGACAATCCTGGGGGGGGGGGGGAAGGGTTTTGGGGGTGCGGGAAG
The DNA here is from genome assembly GCF_951640355.1 of Cnephaeus nilssonii. Classification (NCBI taxonomy): domain Eukaryota; kingdom Metazoa; phylum Chordata; class Mammalia; order Chiroptera; family Vespertilionidae; genus Cnephaeus; species Cnephaeus nilssonii. Next base: position 39,769,496 of record NC_137085.1, on the reverse strand, counting down.
AGACTGGACAAAAATTGTACACCTATGGATGAGGACAGTGGAGCGGGGGGAGGGCAGAGGGTGGGGTAGGAACCGGGTGGAGGGGAGCTATGGGGGGAAAAAAGAGGAACAATTGTAATAATCTGAACAATAAAGATTTATTTAAAAAAATAAGGAAAGAGGAAAAGGTAGAATGAATCCTGTGGTATTGGACTGGAATTGGAAGTATCAGTTTTGAACTCGTGTGTCAAAAATAGATGCAGACACAAGTAGACAGATAGAGAAATACACATAGTTGTATACAAACATGTATTTTATTGTTCTGTCAGCTGTGGGGACCTAGAAGCAATGATACCCAATACTAATGAGCAGATCTTGCACCCAATCTTCATTTCTAAATACCATTCTTCAATAAAGAAATCAAAGCTTTTGGAGAAACGATTCCCAGGACTAGGGTGGACAAATTATGAGAGAAATACCTGTGCCAGAACATCTTGTGTGAGAAGGTAAGAAAGTACTAAAAAAAAAAAAAGATGAGGTCTATATTTGTTTTCAACAGCTGTGTAATAAATTACCACAAACGTAGCAGCTTGAAAAACGACATCCACTTGTTAACTCAGTTTTGAAAGTCAGAAGTCCAACTTGACATGCAAGGTTCTTTGGAGTATCTCAAACTGAAATCAAGGTGCCAGCCAGGTTGTGTTCCTTTTGGAAGGCTCCTGGGGAAGGATCCACTTCCATGTTCATTCAGGTTGCTGAGGTCAGAAATTGAGGGTGTAGAGCTGAGGTCCCCGCTCTTTGCTGTCTGGCCATGGGGACTCTGAGGTCCTTGTCACATGGCTCCCTCCGTCCTCAAAGCCCAAAGACTTACTCTCATATTGAATCCCTCCCACACTTTGACACCTCTCTGACTTCCTGGCTCAGACCTCTCCACCCATATTTAAATGGGCTCATATGATTAGGTCAGGCCCACCTGAATTGTCTCCCTAACTTAAAGTTAACTGGTTTGGGACTTTAATTACATCTGCAAAATTCTTCACAGTAGTGCCTATATTAGTCTTTGTAGAATAACCAGGGGCTGGGAAATTTGGTGCTCATCTTAGAACTCTGCCTACCACAAGTTCATATCAAAAGAACACAATATATAGCAATCAAGAAATATGAAGTGCTAGAATATTATTAAGTTTTTGGACTCCAGATAATTTAAGAGCTGAAGTTCTTTCAAAGTAATCTTCTCAATGAACTTCAGGTATTTTCAGAGATCACTAATAGTTTATGTATGTATATATGTATGTATGTATATATGTACAGATGTATGTATTACTTATCATCTATGAGAAAGATAGTGAAAAGCATTTCAAGAGAGAAATGTATTTAGTGTCCACTATGGGTTCCCTACAGCCTTCATGTAATTTTATCCCACTCTACTCCTCTGAGGAGGGTATTAATGTCCCCATTTTCTGAAGAGGAAGGCAAGGCTCAAACTGTTTAGTAAATAAGTGTTGCAAAGCTACTACTGATTTCCATCAATGAACCTTGTAAATACAAGAGTGCACTGTCAACATTAAGCAGAGTTCAAACAATAAGTAATAAAATATGTTTTAAGGTGGGGAGAGGAGTACAAGATCCAACTTGAAGGGCTTCCAAATGACTAAATAAGGGATAATTTCTGCAACTAAATAACTCTTAGAATATATACACATTAGCCTATACAGATATAAAAAAGTGAATAAAGAAATGGGGGTGAAAGTGCTCAGAATTCCAATTAATAAATGTAAAAAGGATGATGAAAATATAAAATTACCATTTGACATATACCAGAACAGTTACATATTTCAGGCAAGAATCATCAGATCCTAAAATTTGTAGGCAGAATATAATGAGAAATGGGTATTTACATAGCCTCAAAGCATCTTGCCAGAAGATAATTATTTACAAAGGAGAAAATAGTGACCATACAATAAAAAAAAAACACCTGCAGACAGCACCTTAACCAAGTAATCAGTTACAATCCCCAATAATGAGACAAGTTCACATCAGTGCCTCTGCCTCCTGGTATAATGTATTGAGAAGGATACATCGTCACTTCTATGGAGTTCTTACCAAAAATGCATAATTATGAGAAATATCAGGCAAATAGAAACTGAGGGCCATCCTACAAAATAACTTTTCAAAAAGTACCAAGGTCATGAAAGGCAAAGAAATTTCAAGGGACTGTCTGGTTAAAGGAGACTAAGGAGATACTAAAACTAAATATAACAGGTGACCATGGATTGAGTTCTGGGCCAGAAAAAGGATGCTAGTGAAATGGCAAAATCTGATTATAGTCTACTAGAGGCCCAGTGCATGACAATTGGTACACTCGGGGGTCCCTCAGCCCAGCCTGCACCCTCTCGCAGTCCAGGAGTCCTCAGGGGATGGCAGGCACTGCTCTGGGCACTAGGAAGAGCAGTAAACAAAAATGGACACTTTCCTACTGACAGGTCAAACAGAAGGTTAGAAAGTTGACCATTTTAATATATTTTTTTAAATATGCTTTTATTGATTTCTAGAGAGGAAGAGGGATAGAGAGGAAACATCGATGAGAGGTAAACAACTGGCTGCCTCCTGCACACTTGTCTCTGGAAATAGAGCCCGCAACCCAGGCATGTGCCTTGACTAGAAATCAAACCAGTGAACTCTTGGTTCCTGGGTCGACACAACCACTGCGCAACACCAGCCGGGATACCATTTTATTTTTATTCCTGCAGTACTTTAATTGCTTCCCCATTTGCTAACCTTGTTCTTTCTTCAATTCCAATTATTATCCTGAAATATCTATTAGCAACTGAAAGTGGAATGAACACGAACTATAGGAGCCTAACTGGTTTGGCTCAGTGGGTAGAGCGTTGGCCTGCAGACTGAAAGGTCCAGGGTTAGATTCTGGTCAAGGGCACATGCCGGGGTTACAGGCTGAATCCCCAGTAGGGGGCGTGTAGGAGGCAGCTGACCAATGATTCTCTCTTATCATTCACTAGAGGCCCAGTGCACAAAATTCGTGCACTCGGTGGGTGGGGGTATTCCTCAGCCCAGATTGTGAGAGGGCGTGGGCCAGGCCGAGGGACCCCACCATTGCACGACTGGGGCCAGGGGAGGGACGCAGGAGGTTGGCCAGCCAGGGAGGGCTCCAGGGCGTGTCCGGCCCATCTTGCTCAGTCTTGATCGGCCAGACCCCAGCAGCAAGCTAACCTACTGGTCAGAGCATCTGCTCCCTGGTGGTCAGTGCACATCATAGTGAGCAGTTGAGCGGCCTTATATCATTAGCATATTACGCTTTGATTAGTTGAATGGCCGACCGGATCACCAGACACTTAGCAAGCATATTAGGCTTTTATTATATAGGATGTTTCTCTCTCCCTCTCCCTTCTTCCTTGAAATCAATAAAAATATATTTTAAAAAACACCAATATGTGATGGGGGGGGGGGGAAGAGGAACTATAGGAAGCACATTTATTCTAATTATATTTTTGTACCTACAATAAGGGTATTATAAGAATTAAACAAGATGATGCAGGTAAAGTACTCAGTATATAATTTGACAATAAACACAATCTCTCTTGAGGTAGATACTATTTATTGTTTCTTATTTACAACGAAGGAATCTGGGGCTTGGAGATGAGAAAGAACCTGCTTAATGTTACATGGGTAGAAAGTGGCAGTATAAGACTTTGAACCATATCTGACTCCAAAGCCTTAACTTTCAACCACAATACTATACAGTTTGCTTTCTGTTCTATAATATTCTTATTAATGTCAACCCATATTTAAATTCCACAGTAAACATGAAACATTGTTCTTTTTCCCTCTCATTGGCATTTATCCATCCTTCCTGGATTTTGAATATCATTAACCACAAAAAAATACACAAGGACAACTTACTCAATTACAAAGCCAACATTCTAGAATACAATACAAAATTAACTTCATCATTGATACTCATATAACTCAAATACAGTGGAATGGTAGCTACAGAATAATTTAGTTGTAATAAAGCCATCAACAGGGCAAAATAAAACCAAAGCTAATTAAGAGGCATTGCTTCAGCTCAAATTAGTTATCTCCTATAAACAGGAAGAAGGATCAGTGCTTTAAAAAAATAGCTGTATCTAAGGTCCACATCAGAACAATTGAGAATCTCTCAGGCAAAGATTTGTGAAATATTGCCAGTGTTGAGAACTACAAGTGTATAGTAAGAAGCAATAAAAACCATGCCCTGAAGGCAATTCAAAATCAAGAAATTTTAAAAAAAGAAATAAACTTTCCTCTTACCTTGGGAAAGAGTGGAGGGAAGCATCTACTCATTTCTCATTGCTCTTTATTAATTTTTGATAGCCCAAAGTAGAGTTTAACAAACATCAAATATTAGAAGTTATGCAAACATGCTACCCACATGGAAATTCTCACTACTTCACATTTAGAAAGCTCTTTTATATTTTTTTGAAAGCTCTTTTAAAACAATACCAGCTTTCTGAAAAATGCCTCACATTTTAAATTTGCATAGATGTTTAAGTCAGCTATCTATTCAACTAGGAAGAGTCAATAAAGTATATTAAAGAGCATTTTATTAAGTTATTATAAAACAACATTCATTTCATGTACCACAAATTAACATTTTGTTGCAGAGAGGACTACTTGAGTCTTTCCTGTTTCTAAAACTTGCAATTTATAAGATTGATATCTTCAAATTTAGAATCTAAACATAACTTTTTCTTTAAGAATGCACACATAAAATACTTCCTCTATAACTGTACTATATCACTGACAAATCCTATTGGGAGTTTCAGTAGTGACTGTAGGCATTTATCGTTAAAACAACTTTCCTCATTTTTCAGGTCTGGGAATGAAATAACATTAAGTATGGAAAATAACTTTTATCCTTAAGAATATGTAAGTCACTTGGAGATGTTTTCTCAAATTCAGAAAAACCCATTGCTTCAGTTCCTGTCAGGACTCCATGTCGATCTCAACCACTTCATCCTTGTCCTGAAGCTTTGCTTCTGTAAGGTTATCTTCATTTATAGCTTCAATGTCTGCCAGATCAATAGGAGGTAAAGGATTCCGCCAGTACTGGAAGGTGTTATACTGCCAAAATTCTTCATTGAGCTTTAGGGGGGAGAAAAAAAGAAAGTATATCAATGGTTTAGGAAAAGTTAAATTTTTTTTTTCAGGAAACAAGTTTTTTTTTGTATTTTTTTTAAAAAAGGAAACTCGTGTAAGCTTTTGCATTCTTGGTATCTTCAACATTTTTAATTCTGTCTAGTCAAAGTATTTTATGGACTCAGTCAAATCTATGAATTTTCATAATCATAGATTTGTGAAAGTATTTATTAGTTTAAATTTAAAAGAATTTCTTTCAAGAGTACCCTTCTGACAATTTTCTTCCATTCTCAACCAAAGAAAATGTCTGCAAACAGTCTTAAAATGTTTACCTTCAGTGAGGAAAAATTTTTATTGAAAAAAATACACATATACCTTAAAAGTTATTTTTAGTCTTTTTCCTGAGGGTTGGTATTTTAAGGGATTGACTTTACATAGGCTAAAATATTTTGACACCTTCTAAAAAGTATTAGGATATAAACATGCTAAATAGCAAGAAAAACTTAAAACTAATCATTTTTATCAAGATACCATTTGGTACAAGGCATGCCTTTTAAATCAATATAGCAAAATTGTTAAATCCTAACAAGTGAGCACTGGCTCCTTAAACATTTAACAGCTTACTCTGAATGATTATAAAATCATTTCAAGTAACTATGAAGTGAAGCTGATGTTCCAATAAAGTACAAAATTGGCACAGAAGTTCAAAAGCATTCCAAAAATATTTTGTGCAAAGGAAGCAGCATTGGAATAATGTACAGGCTCCCAAGGTGACCATTATCTATCTCAGAAGGGTATCTATATATCTGTATTTATTCTACTATGCTATGTTCCTTTTTCTTTTTTAGTACTATGTTCTTAAGTTATGTTCATATTTGCTAGGGCAGCATTATCCAACAGAAATATAATAGAAGCCACATATGTAATTTAAAATTTTTCTAATAACCACAGTAAAAAAGTAAAAAGAAACAGGTGAAATTAATCTTTAAAAAAATAAAATTAAATATTTCATTGCTCTTGATGGTAAATCAAAATATGCTTTAGAAAGAGTTAATGAAAATGTATGCACTAAATCACACACTGCATTTAATTAAATCAAAAGAAACACTTCATTGCACACAATCATTGCACCCTCCTGCTCCCCCCTCTGCGCCCTGGAAGCATTACTGTGGTCTGGCCCTAAATTCCTGATCCCCCTTCAGTTGCTACACTGACTTCTCTAAGGACATCATGAAAAAGTGCTTGTGACAGCCAGTGGTCCTGTGACCCTCCCTCTGCCAGGAAGTCACAGAGCTGGGCTGAGGGACCATAGGAAATTGAAAGGCAGGAGGGACTCGAACCCTCCTCCTTTTCCTCTTTCGCTTCTGAAAAACACTCATTTAGCATGCTCCATTTTGGTGTGTCTAAAAACATACACTTGCATGTATCCAGTATAAATCAACAAATCTGAGGAAATAAGTGAAATGGAGAGGCAATGTTTCAGTTAAGATGGTTCAACTAGTGCCAAGGTAATTGGCAAAACTATGAGTGTGGCTAAATTGGGCTGGTGACACCTCTGTGTTGTGTGAGCAGCCAAGCAGGCTTTGAGAATAGAATGAATTTACAAGGACAGGATGCCAATAGGATTCTTTGTCACAAGTTGTGTTTGGGAGCCCTGGGATGTAGGGGTGGGGGATACATAGGAGACCAGGCTTTAGATGACTTCAGGCATAGGCTCCTGAAGCACGGGCTCACCCTCAACCCCTTTACCACACAAGGTGCCCTGAGCCTCTTCTTTTAAGGCTCCTGGCAGGGAGGCCCAGGCTGCCCAGACTGGTCAGGTGAAATTAATCTTACTATTTTATTTGGCCTAATAGACCCAAACTATTATCATTTTAACATGCAGTCAACATTTTAAAAATTAATGAGATAGTTTACATTTTTTTTGTCACACAGGTTTTCAAAACCTGGCAGACAGTTTACACTTCTAGCACTATTCAGACTAGCCACTTTTCAATGCTCATTAGCTGCATGTGGCTGGTTACTTTACTGAAAAGTACAGGCCTATAAGAAAAATCTCATTAAGAAGTTCATTCAGTGCCTCAGACACTAAGGCTTAGAGAATTAAGAGTCTTTGGAATTTCTTAACACTGGGATAAAAATGCAATAATTCAAAGGATGCCAAGAAAAATTTCATTTTAATAAGCAAATAGGGTTAAAAACATTATCTATTTGTTGCCCACTACCTACTTATAAACATGGGCAACCCCCGAGTCCCCCCACCCAAAAAAAGGCATCAGTGTAACCTAGTTATCTAAGAGCACAAACTCTGCCACCAGACAGACCCGGGTTTGCACTACTCACTAACTCTGATCTTGACCTAAGTGTTTCCTAATCAGTAAAACATATGGCTCTCTTGCAAATTAAGGTTTAGCACTATTTATTGCTCAGTATTATATCCCAAGAAGCCTTTGAATTATCAATCAACAGGAAACATATTTGCTTATTTTCTGTTAAAAATATCTAATAGTAAGGGTCAGCACTACAGAGCAATGAACCTGCATAAAGTGACACTAACATGAGAAAATATAAATATTTAATGAATACCTGGTTTTATTTTAGTTCTCTAGTAAAAACAAATCTAAAACAACTCAGAAAATACTCCAAGGTTCTGCCTAGATTGCATCTCCAATATAGAAAGGACATGTTTGAGAAAATTTTTCCTAAATGAGATCCAAGGGTAAGGGCACACACCTAAGGCTTATTCTAAGCACAAAAACAACCAGGGAGACGTTTACTGCACAAACTGAAAATTCTTTTTAACTTCTCCATGTTTCTGTTTTATCCTGTTTTGCCTTGGTAATTGTCTGTACAACCCTTAGAACAAAAACCCTACATCTTTGGAAGCAGGAAAGAGGGAAGCTGGAGAAAACAGGTCCCTCTCTTAAGTCTGTAGGAAAAAAAGCAGCTCAAGAAAGAGAACTAACAAAAGGAAGGAACATACTAGTAAGGGTTCCTGGGCTTTTGCCAAAAGAGAACAGGAGACTAATCTTGGTGAAGAAGGACCCCTCTTGTTTCCTGCCATGAGCTTATAGAGTCTATAGGATGCAGAGGAAGACACGGGTGTGTGGGAGATGCTAAACAGCGGTGAGGGCACAGACCTAGGCCTTGGTCTAAAAGAACCAAGGAGACATTGACTGCACAAACTGTGCCAGTTTACTAAAATACTCTCCTTCTTTGCTTACCTGCCATTTCCTTATTTCCCTCTTTATCAATCTGTGGCAGACTGTAGTCAGTATATTCTGGTAGGAAAGACAAGGCTATGTATGGGTGGGGTCTGAAAAGGAGAGTTTTCAACTAGGTCTGGGTGACTACCGTGTTTTTTAGGTTTTGACTATTGTCCTAGACATGATTTAATTGGAAATTCTAATTCTTTATTCTATTTTCAAAATGTAAGTTCTATTATTCAGTTTTAAGCAAGCTGATTTTGAACCTAAAAGCAACCTGAAGAAAAAAGTCTAAATAAGGCTCAGGCTTCCTAAATTCCAAGAAAACTGGGGGTACAAATATTTACAATTTATAATTTCATCCAGAAATGCTTATCAAGGTTATAGCTAAAGGATAATTTCACAATCACAGGAAAAGATCTTTCCCAACTATTAAATTCTCATTATCTTACTGGGTTGTTCACCATGAACAAATCATTCCAAAGGAACCTCAATTATTTTTGAGGGGTGGAGGCGGTGAACAACGTATTGATAAATTCTGCATAAGATATTTAAGGCAATGGAGAGATGTGAGGTGGATGCTATGATGTAGAAGTTGAAGAATTTGGTGAAATCTGAGCCCTATATTTGGTACTTCCACCCTCAAAGCTCCAAGTCAACAGAGAACTGCAGAAAAGCAATTTGAATTCCTAAGGCTAGACCAAAGCTCTCCAATCTATACTAATAAAAGGGCAATATGCTAATTAGACCAGATGTCTTCCGGACATCCTTCCTGAAAAAGCCGGGGGCATGGCCAGCCTGCAAACCGCCCCAGGCCCCTCGCCCAGGCCAGCACAGCCCCCCAGGGGGACCCTCACCCCAATCGGGCATGTGGTTGGCCTGCAAACTGCCGATGGCCCCTCACCCAGGCAGGCCCTGTCCCAGCAAGGACCTCTACCCTGATTGGGGGCGTGGCCAGGCTGCAAACCCTGAGGCCCCTGCCCTGGCAGCCCTGCCCCCAAGCGGGGACCCTCCCATTCTGGGCCCCCTTCAGGGCAGGCCAGCTGGCCCCCACCCATGCACTAGGCCTCTATCCTATGTAATATAAGGGTAATATGCAAATTGACCCTAACAGCAGGACAATGACTGCTGGACCAGTCACTATGAGGCACACTGCCCACCTCTTGGTCCCTTTCCCGGGCTGTCAGGCACCGGATCACCCAATGGCAAACGGGGAGCAGGGCTACCTGCAGGCAGCTAGGGAAGATGGCCCTGATCCCAGGCCAGGCCTGGGGACTGTACCCGTGCACAAATTTCGTGTGCCAGGCCTCTAGTAAATATATAATTCCAGCCACAGATATAACTAACTTTTCTGGTGGCTGTACTACAAAGACTAAAACAGTGGTCGGCAAACTCATTAGTCAACAGAGCGGCAAACCGGGGCCCGACCACTGGACTAAAAGAAATAGGTGAAATAATTTTTAATCCATTGTATTCAATCCAGTATCTCCAAGATATTTCAACGTGTAATCAACATAAAATGTTTTGAAACCTCTGAAACATAGTATTTGACACTTACAGCACATCCCAAGAATTCCGTTGTCTCACGTGGCCAGTGGCTGCCACGCTGACCAGCACCCACCATCTACTCAAATCAGAGCTGACGTGCGGGGGTGCGGCAGGCTCATTTCCCCAGAACTGGGAACGCGCCAAAGATCCTCATAGAAGATCCTCATACAAGATCCTCATATACCGCAGGGCCCAAGTTAATTTGCAACAACAATCCTTTCCCATGGGATCAGATTTAGCAGTGAGTTATTATACCCTTTTCCCAAGATATAGTCACCCTTCCTCTCTGCCAAGGAAACAGTACCAGGCCTAAAGGACATCCAATTGATGGCTTCCAATTGGTCACCTCTTTAGAAACAAATCATTGTTAGACCGAAGGAGGCACCCTACACCTCTCTCTGACGTTTGTCGTTGACCTGAACCTGTCGCGGTTCAACGCCTCCCACCAAACTCTAGGCCAGTGATGGGCAACCTTTTGAGCTTGGTGTGTCAAACTTCACCAAAAAACTCGGGTAGTGTGTCACTTTGAGGAAAAAACATTATTTCGCAAATGTTTCATCCTCAGGAGCAGCAAATGTTTCATCCTCGGCATGCAGCCGCCTCAGCGGCTGCGTGTCATCAGAAATGGCTACGCGTGTCAGTGCTGACCCGTGTGTCATAGGTTCCCCATCACTGCCCTAGGCTGTCCCGAGTCAGGCACCTGCTGCCCTCGCACAGCAGGGGCGCCGAGGCAGCACCCTGCCTCACCCGACGGCCCACCCCCTGGCTTATCCAAGCGCTTTGGGCCCGTCGGGCTCTCCCGAAACCCTGCCCGGAGCGGCTCTGGGGCCCTCGCCGTGGCCTGCAGGTGGGCGTCCGTCCCTGCAGCAGGGAGCCCGGCTTTTCGCCTTTTGGGTCGTCCTGAAGATACGAGTCTAGAGGGGGACGATCTGCTCCTTCTCAGGGCGAGAAAGCGCCTGGGCAAACGGTCATCCACCCACCTCGGGAGCGCCCAGCCCTCCCGCGGCCCCTACCTGGTGCGGTGCGGCCCCCCAGTCTCCCCGCGGGGTCTCTGCGCGCCCCGCCCCGTTGTCGCCACCGCCCCTCGGGGGCCGGGCGGCCTGGAGCTCCTCCCCCGGCCTGTGGGGCCGCAGGGGCGGCGGCGGCTGCAGCCGCGGGGGCTCGCTGGTCTCCCAGCCGCGGCCCTCACGCTCTGCGCCGCCCGGGGCGCCGGTGTCCCCACCGTCGTGGCGCTTGCTGGGCGAAGCCGAAGGCTCAGTCATAGCCCCCGCGTCGACTTTGCGCTTTCGGGGCAGCGCCGGGACGCTGAGGGGCTGCCCGAGAGGCGAGGCCGCCGCCGCCGCCGCCGCCGGGATCCAGAGCGGCCGAGGCGGCGGCTCCTCCGGAAACTCGCAGAGCAGGAGCCGCTTCCAAGGCACGTGGAACGTCAGCGGCTCCGCCGCACGCCGCTTGGCCATGGGCCCGGGAGGCTCGGGCGGAAGCCGCCCAGCGCGGGAGGCCGAACGCCGATTGCCGCGGAGGGCGGGGGGGCCGCGCGTACGGGGGAGGGCGAGGACTCCGTTGGGGCCAGACGGCGGCTGGAAGGTGGGACGGCAGCCCGGGCGGGGGCGGGGCGGCCGGGCTACCCTGGGCTGGCGCGCGCAGGCCTCGCCGCCGCGGAGGTGGGGCCGGACGTTGGGGGAGTAACCGCCGGGCCGCGGAGATTCGAACCTGCGCACTCACGTGAGCTCGCGCACACGCACCGGGCGGGCCGAGCCGCTGGTTGGTGGAGGCTCGAGGGGCGCGCTCCCGAGTGCCTCCGCGGCCGGAAGTGCGCGCCGCAGGGGAAGGCGGGAAAGTAGCGGCGGGTTTATGAAGGGCCCGACCTGGGCGCGATCTTGTTTTCTGGGGGCTGAGGAGGAGGTGCAAGTCCCGCGCTCGGTAGAGCGGTTTAGACTTAAAACCTTTAACATCTCAGTGTTAATATCCCCTTCCTTGAGTCAGTAGCGAGGCGGATGTCTCAGGGGGGTTAAAACAATATTGTACAAAGTTTTACTGGACGAGTGTTAAGGCCCTGGCACTACATTAAGTGCCTGTGGGAGACAGGCTGTAAGGGGCGGGCTGAGGGGAGGAGCCAGAGCCGACACGCAAACACAGAGGATCACCCAGCGAGTTGTGGTGTTTTGACAGGGCTGCTGTGGAAAGGGAAGTAGGCAACGCGTTCCTTGAAGGTCTTCTCATTAAAAATTTCATTGGTGAAATTGCAAACGTGCAGCTCATCCGAAGTAACTCGCCCAAGAGCCACGCCTGGAGCGTAGTTTTTTTTTTTTTTTTTTAACAACTGAAAGAGAATTGTTTGGCTCTTCAAATTACGTGGGAAGCCACAGAGTTCCCTGCTCGCCCGGTGCGGTGATCAGAAGTGAGTTTCCAAGGCCTGCTTACAGCAAAATTGTGTGTGATGTCAAAGTGAGGAGGGGATAACAGTATTTACTTGCTTGCATTTTAATAGCTGGTAAAGACCGTAACCAAGTGAACAAAAATGTGAGGAATGAGATTCTGCATAAATACTTTAAAGGGAGAAACAGCTATGGTCTTCTAGAGAAAATGTGAAAGGAAGATCCTTTAACTCAGGAGTCCTCAAACTTTTTAAACAGGGGGCCAGTTCACTGTCCCTCAGACGGTTGGAGGGCCGGACTATAGTTTAAAAAAACTATGAACAAATTCCTGTGCACACTGCACATATCTTATTTTGAAGTAAAAAAACAAAAGGGCAAAAACCCGCATGTGGCCCGCGGGCCGTAGTTTGAGGACGCCTGCTTTAACTGGTAGGTATTCAATATTAGCTACTCCATGCCCTTACACCTGAGGCTGCTATGAGAGGATACAGAAACTAATTAATAAGCACAGAAATATAACAAGTTAGAGGGGTAAACAATAGCTTTTCTGTTTGATCTTTTCATTCTCTCTTTTTGAAATTGACTAGAGGCCCAGTGCATGATTGAATCATGCACGTGTAGGGTTCCCTACACGCTTTCGCTTTCAATCGCGGGGGAGCTGGGTGCCTGTCTGCTGGTGCACCAGGCCTTTCAGAAGCCTCTGGCACGGTGGAGGCTTCTGAAAGGGCTGGTGCCGGAGCAGACAGGCACCCAGCTCCCCCGCTTTTGATGGTCCGCAGCAGGACTTGAGCTCGCTGCCCCAGAGGCCCCTTCTGTTCCCACAGCACAGCCATGGCGCAGACACTGGCCCAGTCAGCTACCCCGGCCACCCCGAGTCCCGCCCCCTGCGCCTCCTGCTGGCCCAATCGTGGGCGTAGTGGAGTGATGGTAATTTACATATTACCATTTTATTAGGTAGGATAATCCATCTCTCTCAAAAGAGTTAGCCATTTTCAAGCCAGTAACAGATCAGACATAAAAGAGCTTAGTTTTATTTGAAAGGTTTTGAGGGTATCCTGCCGCACAACAATAAAAGTGCAGCTTAACAAAGGGGTTCATTCCTCTGTAGTCTGCTCCACAGACTCTTTTTTTCTAGGTTGTGAAATGTATCATCTGTACAAAAGGTTGTATAAGACATATGTAGTTAAAAGAATGATAGCATACCCAGCGCTCGGTTTCCGGTACAGAATATATTATGGGTACCAGAACCTGACAAGGTCCCCAGTGCCTCCTACTGGCACTTCCCTCCCTTTCCCCAATTCCAGGTAATTACTATTTTGAATTAATCATTCCTTTGATTTTCTTTTTAATTTATCCATCTGTGTATGTGTTCCTAAATAACATTTTTTAGTTTTGCTGGGGTTTTTAAAGAGCTTTATTGAGGCCTAATTGACATATATTTTATTTTTAATTTAAAGTGTTTGACTTGCTGAATAGATATCTGTGAAGCCATAACTACAATTAAGATAATGCATCGCCCCCAAACAGAACCCAGAAATAAACCCATACCTTTATGGTCATTTAATATTTGACAAAGCAGGCGAGAACATACAATAGGGTAAAGACAGTCTATTCAATAAATGATGTTGGGGAAAATTGGATGGATACATGCAACAACAACAAAAAGAAACTAGACCATCTACTTAACAACATACAAAAGAATAAACTAAAAATGGATTAAAGACTTATATGTAAGTCATGAAACCATAAAAATTCTAGAAGAAAACAGGCAGTAAAATCTCAGACATTTCTTGTAGCAATATTTTTTCTGATATATCTCCTTGAGTAAGGAAAACAAAAGAAAAAGTAAATAGGACTAATTGAACTAGAAAGCTTTTGCACAGCAAAGGAAACCATCAATAAAATGAAAAGACAACCCAATGAACGGGGTTTTTAAACAGCTTTATTGAGGCCTAATTGACATAAAATATACTACAGATATTTAAAGTGTTTGACCTGCCTGGCCAGTGTGGCTCAGTGGTTGAGCTTCAACCTGTGAACCAGGAGGTCATGGCTCGATCTCCAGTGGGGGGCATGCAGGAGGCAGCCGATCAATGATTCTCTTCATTGATGTTTCTATCTCCCCCTCTCCTTTTCTCTCTGAAATCAATAAAAATATATTTAAAAAAGAATAAAGTGTTTGACTTGCTGAATATACGTATATCTGTGAAACCATAACCACAACTAAGATAGTGCATATATCCATCACTCCAAAAGTTTCCTTTTGCTCTTTTGTAATGCCTCCTTCCTTCCCTGGCAATGTAACCTGCTTTACTTTTTACTTTCTGTTGTTATAGATAAATCTGCTAAACTAAAAATGTTATTTAGGAACACATACACAGTACTATGCTGTATTGATTACTATGGCCTTGTATTATAGTTTGACATCAGGTATCATGATACTTCTTTGTTCTTTCTCAAAATTGCTTAGTCTACTAAAATTTTTTTTGTGCTTCCATATAAACTTGGAATATTTGTCCTAGTTCTTTGAGATATACCATTGGTATTTTAATAGGAATTGAGTTGAATCTATATATTGCTTTGGGTAGTATGGACATTTTAATGATGTTAAAATTCTTCCTATTCATGATCACAGTATATACTTCCATTTATTTGTATCTTCCTCAGTTTCTTTTTTCATTATCCTATAATTTTCTGAGTCCAAGTCTTTTACCTCCTTAGTTTTATTTATTCCTAGGTACTTTTTGTTGTTGTTGCAATTGTAGATAGTTCTGTATATATTTAGATCTTTTAAAATGTCTCTCAATAAAGTTTTATAATTTTTAACAAAGTTTACATATCTTTCAAAATTTATTTTTATAGTGGATTTTAAATTTTATTTTTCAGTTACACAATTGGCACTCAATATTATATTAGTGTCAAGGAGTTTATATATCTTTTGTTAAGTTTATTCCTTGGCACTTCATAGTTTTTGCAAATAGTGCCCCCCCCCCTTTTTTTTTTTTTTACTTTTTCTGAGTTATTGTTTCCAGGCTCTCTTTAAAAAGCCCTGTTGCCTGGCCGGCATGGCTCAGTGGTTGACTTTGACCTATGAACCATAAGGTGACGGTTTGATTCCCGGTCAGGGCACATACTTGGGGTGCGGGCTCAATCCCCAGCAGGAGGCAGCCAATCAGTGATTCTCTCTCATCGATGATGTTTCTTTCTCTTTCTCCCTCTCCCTTACTCTTTGAAAACAATAAAAAAATATATTTTTTTATAAAAAAAAGCCCTATTAGTACAACTTGAAATTAGTTTACCCCGAGTTGTAAATAATACCAAATCCACTTCTTCAAGGAGCGTGTGCATTTCATTCAAGTTGTCATTCAAATTTGTTGGCATAATGTTTTCTGAGTTTCTCTGTTTTTTGCTTCATTGATTTCTACTTAATTTGTGTTACTTTGCCCTTCTTTCTCTAGATTCTTCTGGTAGAACCTAAGGTAATTGATTTTAGCCTTTTTTTGTTTCAACTTTTTAAAAAATTTTATTGAATTTATTGGGATTTCAGTTGCACAATTCTGTACACTGTATTCTGTGTTCACCACCCCAAGTCAAGCTCCCATCCATCACCATTTATCCCCCCTATACCCTCCTCCACCTCCCCCACCTCCCTAGCCTTTCTTCTTTTCAAATATAAATACCTAAAGGTATAAATTTCCTGCTCTAGCCTGTTTGGCTCAGTGGATAGAGATCAGCCTACAGACCAAAGGGTCCCAGGTTCAATTCTGGTCAAGGGCTTGCACCTTGGTTGCAGGCTCCTCCCGGCCTGGGCTCTGGTCAGGGCTCATGCAGGAGGCAACCAATCAATGTGTTTCTCTCACATCGATGTTTCAGTCTGTCTTTCCCTCTCTCTTCTACTCTCCCTAAAAATCAATGGGGGAAAAGAATCAATTGAAAAATATCCTTGGGCAAGGATTAACAACAACAAATACCTATAAATTTTCCTGTAGCACTGCGTTAGCTGCATCCCTTAAATTTTGATACATGTATTTCATTATCTTTCAGTTTTAAATACTTTCTAATTTCCCAGGTGATTTTTTGACCTATGGTTGATTTAAAGTGTTAATTTTTCAAATATCTGAAGTTTTCCTAGATATCTTTTTTTATTGACTTCTAGTTTAATTTCATCTTCATTAAATTCACTTTATTTTTCATTGATTTTTAGAGAGAGAAGGGATGAGAAACATTGATGTGAGAGTCATCGATATGAGAAACATTGATCAGTTGCCTCCAGTTTACCTCCCAACCAGGGATCAAACCTGTCACCTTTTGTGTACAAGATGACTCTCCAGCCGAGCCCCAACAGCCAGGGCTACTCAGTAATTTTAATCCTTCCAAATTTATTGAGACTTGTTTTATGATTCAGCATATGAATTACCATGGTGCATGTACCATGTGCACTTGAAAATATAGTTTTCTGCAGGTGTTGGGCATAGTGCTCTATAAATGTCTTAGATTAAGGTGGTTGATGGTGTTTTTCAGATCTTCTATGTCTTTTTTGTCTGTTTGATTAATTGCAAAGAAAGAGGTGTTAAAATCTACAATTTATAATGGAATTTTGTTTCTCCCTTTAGTTCCATCAATTTTTATTTATATATTTTGAAGCTCTTAGTTATGAGGCATACACATATTATGATTGTTACTTCTCTCATCTGTACATTCTTTTTCCTTATGGAATATTTCTATGGTAATACTATTCATTTTAAAAAAATACTTTTTTATTGATTTCAGAGAGGAAGGGAGAGGGAGAGAAACATCAATGATGAGAGGGAATCATTGATCGGCTGCCTCCTGCATGCCCCCTACTGGGGATTGAGCACACAACCTGGGCATGTGCCCTTGACCAGAATCAAACCCTTACCTCCTAGTTCATAGGTCGAAGCTCAACTGCTGAGTCATGCCAGCCGGGCAGTGCTATTCATTTTGAAGTTGTCTTAATTTGATATTTAAATAGCCATTCCAGCTCTCTTATGCTTAACATTTCCATAATATATATTTTTCCATCTATTTACTTTCACCCTATGTTTACATTTAATTTCTTGGAGATAGCATGTGCAGCATCATTGAGTCTTTCCCATGTTCTTTTACTGGGGATTGAGCCAAACACCTGGGCATGTGCCGTGACTGGGAATCGAACCGGACCTCCTGGTTCATAGATTGACACTCAACCACTGAGCCACACAGGGCAGGCTTTTACTCACTATTATATATGCTCAGAGCACCCTGTATCTGTCCTTTTTACTGCCCCAACACCAAGCCTGGTGCCTGACACAATACAGAATATCAACAAATATTTGTGGAGCAAATAAAGAAGTGAAGACTACACAGTAAATAGTGAGGCTGGGATACTGGTCAGGTCGATCTTCCTCTGTTTTATTCCATCCTCCCCCAAGCTGTCTGTGATGGAAGTGCCCCGCTCTTCACCTCCCCCCAAAAGGACAGACATTGAATTTTTAATAAGAATTTAGTACAGTTTTCAACATACAGATTGCCTATAATTAAAATGTTTAATAATAGTTTATGTTGGTGAATATATAAACAGATATGTTCTCATTTTGTTTATTTGTTTTATTGATTTCAGAGAGAGGAAGGGAGAGGGATAGAGATAGAAACATCAATGACGAGAATCATGGATTGGCTACTTCCTGTGCGCCCCCTACTGGGGATCGAGCCCACAACCCAGGTATATGCCCTGACTGGGGATCAAACAGTGACCTCCTGGTTCATGGGGTCAATGCTCATACTGGCAGGGTGCTCTTCTCAATTTAAAGTGTAACCTTTTAAGAGAGCCTTCTGGAACTATCTGTGAAAATTTAAAAATGCACATGCACATTCAGTAATTCTACTTCTAGAAATGTATACTCCAGATATAGTACTGATAGTGGACAAAGAGGTATGTACAGGATTATTCATTGTAATACAATGCTGAATAGCAAAAGATTAAAAATAAAAATGTTACTTTTCAGTAAAGTATGATGTCTGTGTGTATCCTATCTAATAAAAGAATAACATGCAAATTGATCATCACTCCAACACAAGATGGCTGCCCCCATGTGATCAAAGATGGCCGCCATAAGATGGCCAGTAGGGGAGGGTAGTTGGGAGGGACCAGGCATGCAAGGGAGGGCAGTTGTGGGCAATCAAGCCTGCAGGGGAGGGCAGTTAGGGGTGACCAGGCCAGCAGAAGAGGGAAGGTGGGGGCGACCGGGCCTGCAGGGAAGGGCAGTTGGCGGGGACCCAGGCCTGCAGGGGAGGGCAGTTAGGGGCAATCAGGCTGGCAGGGGAGCAGTTAGGCATCAATTAGGCTGGCAGGGGAGTGGTTAGGGGGTGATCAGGCTTGCAGGCAGAAGCGGTTAGGGGCAATCAGGAAGGCAGGCAGGTGAGCAGTTGGGATCCAAAAGTCCTGGATTATGAGAGGGCAGTCAGACATCCCTCAAGGGGTCCCAGATTGGAGAGGGTGCAGGCTGGGCTGGGGACACACACACCCCCATGCACGAATTTTGTGCACTGGGCCTCTAGTAGATACATAATAGTGAAATGCTATGTTACTCTTACTAAAGTAAATTTATGTGTTTGCATATTGAACAATCAGCAAAACAGAAAAGCAAGGTGCACAATAATATATATAGGCCACAAAGATATTAAAAAGGAGAGGATATATATGTATATTGTACACATGTACATGTGTGTTTCTTTTGGTATTGCACAGTTGTTCTTGGGAGGATGTTGTTATCAATATTCAGTAGGGTGGGATACTGAGGAATATGGGTGGCGGGCATGAAACACAACTTTGGACTTCAGATTATCTTGGTGTCACTGGTGTCTTGTGTGGGTGGGGAGTTTCTCACTACAGGCCAATAGTTAGAATTTCTGGCTTGTTATCTTCTGTTGGGAGACAATTTTCCATGGGTCTTTTGCATTTCAGTGCATCTTGCAAGCAGAGGCTCTGGCTGCCTTTATTACAGATGACCTTTTCAAGGATTGTGTTCAGTGAACAGACTTGGAAGATAGTCATTATCTCTCTCTGGAGCTAAAGGTGGTTTGTCTACTGTCCAGTATACCTTCTTCTAGGGCAAAGAGTTAGGCACATGTACTGTTTGTCATAAAAGATACAGCGTTGTAAACAGAAGGATCTTCTCTAATGCATTGGCATGTACTAGTAGGTATCACTAGCACACTCTGTCACTGTGAGTTGGGCCTCAGGGAACTGGTTCAAAGTGAATACTCTGGCTACTGCTGTTGCTATAGATTGTTCTTTTACTTTCCTGTAGGAGTTTTGTGTCTTCTGATACTATTCCTGAAACTGGCAGTCTTATGCCTCAATTTAAATGCCACAGACATGGGACCTGGCCTCACCAGCAGCTTGAGCCAGATGGCACAATCTTGAAGCATAGGGAGTTATCTCCCCTAGAGCAAACTGTGACAAGTAGATACATTTTCCCTCTCTCCTTCTTGATGGACTATTTTTAGACAGAGTACTTCTTTCCAGGGATGTCCCCATATAGCCAGATGAGTATATCTGTTTGTGAATGCAGTAGTTGGCTTGGAAACAACTGTATTTTCTTACTTGTTCGGTGCTTCTTTGTAATCTAAAAAGCATATTTTTAAAAATAATTATCATTACTGGAGTTGCAAAGCAATTTAGTAAACTGAATTCTAAAGAGGCACAAGCCTCTCCAAGGAGAGGGGACACATGTCTTTTTCACATTTGGAAGAGCACAGAGAAGTGGCTGCTTATAAGCTGCAAAGCAATCTGAAAAAAATTTTACATTCTTGGTAATTGTGGGTTAGCATCTCACAATAGCTGGAGTCCCAGACACAAGGAATGTTTGTACTCACTCATAAGCCTTTTTCATTGTCTTTTCTTTTGGTGCTCAGGAGAAAGATTTAGGGCAGGACAGGAGACTGGAGAGAGCGCCCCCAGGAAGATGTAGATATACAGTCCACTATTGCTCCCAGGGATGGGCATAAAAGCCCATCTGTTTCCCTGGATCATTCTCTTCTGTAAGCAAACCACAGGCTGTTGATGGAAGGTCGGCAAACATTCTCTCAGCGACAGGCATTGCTTGTGGGGGAGAGAAGGAGCAAACCCACCCTACCTTGGGGCTGGGGTAGGAAACCTTCTCACTCCCAGGACAAGTACAAGATCCTGGGAGGAAAACTAGAAGCAAAAATCTGCATTTTGGGGAAAGGAGCAGGAGATAATTTGGCACCTAGCATCCTTCATTGATACTACTGGAGGAGCAGGAAATTCCTGCTTAAGACCAACCAAATACATGGGGAGGAGGATGGCAATGCTGACAAAAGGCCCAAATATGAGGCCCTAGTGCACAAAGGCTGGACTAAAATAACGCCCCCCTGTCCTATCATGAGCCTAGCACAGACTAACAAGAAGCAGTAGTATTCTCCTGAGGGGAGGTAGGAGCATAAAGCGAGAATTCCTCTATGGCTCAGTTATGCAGAGATATATGAATGCTGGAGATGAAGCAGGAACACCAGGGCATCCTGTTAGCCACTCTAAGCACAAAGTAACCACAGCTCCTGCTGGTGAAATTTGAAGAGTGTGATACTCTGCAAGTAACAATAACAAAAAGCAAACCTGAGTCAAGTTTTGCAAGATTGATTCAACCTCCCATACTGGCCTGAAAGGCATATATTCATACCTAGGCATAAATATTATTTACCTCAGGGTTTTTTTTTTTAATGTTTTTCTTGAATTGAAAGAGAGAGGAAGGGAGAGGGATAGCTAGAAATATTGATGAGAAACATCGATGGGCTGTCTCCTATATGCCCCCTACTGGGTATTGAGCCCTCAACAGGAATGGAACCAGTGACCTCTTGGTTCATGGGTGGACGCTCAACCACTGAATCACACCTGTCAGGCTTAGGTTGTTTTTGTTTTTTATTTTATTTTATTTTTCTATACAGTAAATAGCATTCCATGAGTCAGGGAAAAGAGTTAGAGGGAAAAAAAACCTGTCAAGAGATAAATCGATGAACAGAATAAACTTGGGTGACCCAGACATTGGGATTTTGTTAGGCACTAAAATTCCTATGATATATTAAAGGATATAATAGAAAACGTGAATATGCATTGACGTAATGAGTTTCAGCAGAGATTAGAACTATAAGAGATAAATGGAAATGCTAGAAATAAAAAGCATGATATCAAAGATGAAAATGTTTTTAACAGGTTCATTAGTAGAATGGACACAGATGAGGAAAGTTTCAAGGAACTTGAAGATAGGTAAAAAGGAACTATCCAGTTTGAAACACAAAGAGGGGGGAAATGAGAGAAAATCAAAACCAACAAAACCAAAAAACTAGAAACCACCGGAACAGAGTATCCAGGCGTAGTGGGAATAATCCAATGTACATGTAATAAAAGTTCCAGAAGTAGAAGCAAGAGAGAACAGGGCAAAGGACATATTTGAAAAGGTAATAAGTCACAAAGAACTTTTGAGAAATAGTAAAAAAAATCAAACCATAGATCCAACAAACAGGATAAATTCTAAAAACAAACCACACACACCTATATACATCAGGGTCAGACTACTGAAAATTAAAGATAAAATCTTAAAGGCAGCCAGAGAAAAGAGAAACACATTAAGAACAAAAATAAGAACTACAGCAGAGTACTCATCAAAACAATGTAGTGTCATCTTTAAAGAAATAAAAAAGTCAACCTAGAATTCTATTCTCCGTGAGTAAATCCTTTAAAATAATGGTGAAATAAAGGCTTTTCAGATAAAAGCTGAGAGAATTCATTGCTGTAAGATCCATAATACAAGACATATTAAAGAAAGTTCTTCAGGTGCAAGTATGAAGCCAGATGGAAACTTGGATGCATACAAGAACAGTGTTGTGTAACAAATTACCCCACAACTTAGTGGCTTAAAACAAAATTTTCTTAGAATTTGTGGATCAGGAATTCATCAACTTAGCTGGTTGGTTCAGAGTTGCCCTTGTGGTTGTAGTCCAGATGTTGGCTGGGGCTTGCCTGGGGCTGGAAGATCCACTTCTAAGCTCATTCAGTTCTTAGGGAGGAGGCCTCAGTTCTTCACCATGTGGGATTCTCCATAGGGCTATTTGAATATCCTTATCTGGGTTCTAGTGCAAGTGATCTGAGAGAAAAATAGAAGCTGCATTGCTTTTATAACCCAGTCTTAGAAATCACACATTTCTACCACAGTCTGTCTATTAGAAGGGGGTCACTACCACCTACACTTCAAGAGGAAGAATTAGGCTGTCCCAAAGCCACCATACACAATTTTTAAAGCACCATACACAATTATATATATATATATATATATATATATATATATATATATATATATATATATATATATATATAATGTACTAGAGGCCTGGTACACGAAATTTGTGTACAGTGTGGGGGTTCCTCAGCCCAGCCTGCACCCTCTCCAATCTGGGACCCCTCGGGCCTAAACTGGCAGTCAGACCATCCCTCTTGCAATCTGGGACGACTGGCTCATAACCACTCGCCTGCCTGCCTGCTTGATCACCCCTAACCTCTCTGCCTGCCTGCATGATTGCCCCTAACTGCCCTCCCCTGCTGGCCTGATCTTGCCCCTAACTGCCCTCCCCTGCCAGCCTGGTCACCCCTAACTGCCTCTGCCTCAGCCCCCACCACCATGGCTTTGTCCGGAAGGAAGTCAGACGTCTGGAAGATGGCCGGTTGACCTGGTCTAATTAGCATATTACCCTTTTATTAGTATAGATATGGAATTGATGATAAGTGTCTACACTTCTCCTTCCCATGAATGTCACATTCAAGGACTACTGCATGGACTGTCTCCTCCTGGGTGGTCCAGCAGAAATAATATAACACCCAAAAGGAAAAAGGGAAACCAGTTTCAAAGACTTAATGGCTGTGGAAATACTCAAGAGAGGCAATGGCCAGATACTGCAATAACATCAACTGCCTGACACTGTCACCAAATACATCTTGGTACCAAAGAAGGTAGCTATTAACCTGCTTTTGTTGAAACTGCATGGATGACGTGCAGGCCTTATGACTCTAGTTTGACATCCCCATTTGGGGTGGGTCAGCTTGGATTTGATGCCTAACAAGGTGAAAAGGAGCCAACAAACCTTGCAAATCAAACAGACAACAAGGGTGGTGAAGGCCTGGGCAAGGGGTGGGGGCAGGCTAGAAGGGGTCAATGGGAGTGGGGAGAGGGTACACATGGAATACTTTCAACAATAAAGATTTAATAAAAAGAAAAAAAAACACACACAACCAAATTGCACATTCAAGAGTGTAGCGGGCCTGACCCTAGCAGCTTTTTGGTGCTATGAAAAAGGGGCATTACTCCTTTGGGGGTAAACTTTATGCCCCACTCTGCCACCTAAAGCAAAGCTGCTGGCTCTTGACTAAAAGATACTCCCCTAGACTCCTGGGCCTAGATCACTGACCCAGTGGTCGGCAAACTCATTAGTCAAGAGAGCCAAATATCAACAGTACAACGATTGAAATTTCTTTTGAGAGCCGAAAACCGACTTCTGTCCATGGGCCACGAAGTTTCAATCGCATTGGACATGCACGCCCGCACGTGGTATTTTGTGGAAGAGCCACACTCAAGGGGCCAAAGAGCTGCATGTGGCTCGCGAGCCACAGTTTGCCGAACACTGGGCTAACTTAATGGGGTCCAAGGGGTTGCTATCAGTTTAGCTTCGGTACCAGCTTTGTAAAACCAAAAGCAGATGTGGGCACTTCTCAGTGGCTAGAACTCAAAAGTAGTCCTCATGGTTAATTCTCCCCTTGACAAGCCTCACTACATTTTTACTAACATTTGCATTGTTGCCAATGACTTGTTGGGACTGGCAGATTAAGACACCACTCTTGCCGAAGCCGGTTTGGCTCAGTGGATAGAGCGTCGGCCTGCGGACTCAAGGGTCCCGGGTTCGATTCCGGTCAAGGGCATGTACCTTGGTTGCGGGCACATCCCCAGTAGGGGATGTGCAGGAGGCAGCTGATCGATGTTTCTCTCTCATCGATGTTTCTAACTCTCTATCCCTCTCTCTTCCTCTCTGTAAAAAAATCAGTAAAATATATTAAAAAAAAAAAAAAAAGACACCACTCTTTGGCCATTAATCTTACATAAATTGCTCAACTTCCCCGATGGTTAAAGAAATGAATATTAAAGTTAGATCCCAATTTTTCCTATCACACTGAGAAGTGAAAAGATTAGCAATGTCCAGTATCAGCCAGGGAATGGATGCTAAATTATTCTTAAGCACGGTTGATGGCATGTAAATGGGTAGTCTTTTTGAAAGGCAAGTTGACTGAAATGCACATACACATTGACTAAATGATTCCACTTCTAAATAGCTGAAGAGAAATAAACATATGTAAGAAGCATGTACTAGCTTGTTTGTAAAGTGAGAGTAACCCTGGATTAAATTTTACCTGTGTCCTCTCTCCCAATACCTACTATTATATTCCTTTGTAATTCCCACCAAACTTTTGGAATCAGTAACTATACATGTCACTTTGATTCCTCCCATGTCCCTGGGATTCCACTGAAACTTTTTTCAAAGGGTCACCATAACATTATTAAAACTAATATCCTGTTACCAGTCTTTTTCTATCACTACACAGCAGTCAACACAGATTAAAATTATACTTAATTACGTATATGCTTTCACATGTTCACATATAATGTTTCACATATAACTCACATGACCTCATTAAAAAAACCCTTTGAAATTGATAGTATCAATCCTCTCTTACAGATGAGGAAACAGACTCAGATCACCTTGCCCAAGACTACGAAAAATGAGCTCAGAGTATCTAAGGGCCAAATCCAATGCTTATCCTTCTAAGGGCTGCTCCTGGAACTTTCTTCTACTGGTTTCCTTTAGTCTTTTTCGATTATTTAACAAAACCAAAGATTGGGATTAATTAGGATACGGCCTAGCATACTGAAAGACCAATTACTCATATTATTGACTTTCTAGAAGTACATAGAAGATAATCCACGGGTTCAAAAGTATATGTGCTCAACTAACTGAAATTGCCATGTCTGTGGTTACTACTAATTTAAATGGAAATAACCAACCAAATAATGTTTCATAGCAATTGGCAGACTTTAATCAAGAAAAATCAAGTCCATCATACACATTAAAAATATAGGAAATTTCATGCAGAGATGAAGCTTCCAATTCAGCCTTTGTGGCATCTTTTAGAATGAGAATTACATATAAAATACAGTACATTTTACAATTCCAAAACTTCATAATTTTATACTGTGATTTATACAGCTTCTCTTTATATTTTACATATCCCACTTTGCTCATTTGCTTTACATCCCCTAACCTGCACCACTTCAGTCAGATTATGGAAAACAAAAAAACCCAGCAAGCCGAATGACCTATCTCCTCCAGTTTTATGAAAATATTTGTGTAAAGCTAATTTAAAGCTAATTTAAGAAAAAACTAAAAAACTTTTAAGGCTTACACACTTTAGTAGGACTACATATAAGAAATACAAAATTAAATCCTCCAGTGACATTTCTATTACTAATATCACAATCTTCAAGTTTAGAATATATCAACTGAGAAAAAAAAAAGCAATGTAGAACATTAAAAGTATTCATAATATGGAGGAGAAATAAAAAAACGGATTTCAGAATTAACTAAAATGTAGGCTATAATTTATAAATATAAGTAACATTATTAAAGAATAAAACCTGATAGCATAAGTGTTAAGTAATAAAGCCAAGCCACGTATCAGCTTGTTTTTGCCTCGCTGAGAAGAACAAGATCATGTTTTGATGCACATAAAAAAGTGAATACCAGTCAGTGAATAAAGAGCTTTTCTAAATCACTCAAAAACAGCTTGCATTTCTTTCAGTAGATTTTTTAAATACCTATGTTCCTTTTCATTCTCTTTCTTAAAAATAATAATTTTTGGGGAGCAATTTATTTCAAGTTTATTCATATGGTAGAAAATGAGAATTCCCACTAAAGAACATTGGCCAAAAAAGAGAAATAATTAATAACAAAAACAAAAAACCAACAACCAAAAAACCTCAATAGGTATAGGCTTCCATAAATCGACAAGTCAAATTAGCTTCATGTATTCCTTTATTGCATAAAGGGCACAAGAGCTCCCTTACTATATGCAGAAAAGCTCCTTTTGGTAAGATGTCAAATCATGTAGTGACTCTCCCAACCCAAATGACCATATAAAGTTATAAACTTACAAGTAAGTTTTCCTAACAAAACATGACATTTATGCTTCCAGCACATTACTGAGATTAAGTCTAATCCAAATTGCCACAGAGGTCGCTTAATGCCATCACAATTACCTGTAAAAATACTCAAACATACTTTTCTCCAAGAAAAGGTTAAAACATTATATTTGTCATCTCTACTTTCCAAGCTACAGGAAACAGAATGATTAACATAAAATACAAAGGAAAACTCCCTCCAATAAAGATCTGCTAGAGGTAGAAATTTAAAACAGCATAGACTGTTTTAGCCCTAGCTATCAGGGAACAAAATTGGTGTTAATCTGAAATTATACTAATGGCTGCTGCTTACAATATTGAAGACACAGACCATGGACAGTAATTTATCCCTGAATTTCATATTCAAAATTTCTCCATGTTAATACTATCATGACAGTTTTTACTAGTATATAGTTGTTTTAATGAAAAAAAGTGCTTGCTTTTGTATCCAGGTAATCTAAAGAAAAGACATTATTGTAAACATCTCACTGACAAACTGTATTCATTTATAGTTTGAAATCATTTAAAATGAGCAGATTTTATTCTTATTTCCCCAGTTTCCTAACAGTACCTTTAATAAAGGCTTTTTTTTTTTTAACTCAGATTGTTAAGATTTTCAAACATTTCAGAGTGATCCATGATGAGTATGCTTTCAGAAAGTATTCAGTTTAGTGAGGCCAAAAGACTTACTAATTTCTTCGTTATTTGAATGCATTTTTATTGGCCTGTGATACTCTGAAGTTCAGTAATTCATAAAAATGAAAGGTTTGATGCTTCCCTAAGTTCAACTGAGCTAGAAAAAAAACAACAACCAAAGATTTGAATAAAAGAATAATAAAAGACACACATTTTATGTATAGATTGCTTAGGTCCAAGTGAATAAAAGTCTCAATTCCAGATGTTGAATGAGAGGATCCTTAGACTCTTCTAAAAATAACATGTGCAATACATAAAAAACAAAAAAGGAGGTTATTACTTCAATACTTTTAGTTATTAGCATGGCAGCTTGGAACGGACAGCTTCATGAAAACACTAGAGATAAAGTTTTTTCTACTGAAAGACAATTCTGGGTTTCAAGGAAAAAGTAAACCCGAAGATACTTCCTCCATTTTTACTTGTGTAGTACAAATATTCATGGCATAGTATATTTCTGAAAAAGCAATAGACATATTAAGAAAATAGACACTATTTCTAAACTTTGTTAGGAATAAGAAGGCACCACTGATTTGAGGTTGTGTCCTGTCCTGTCATTTGATAGTTGATTTTGAGTTGTTTATTTCAGGATTTGCTCTTATTAAACTTTTTTCCTGGTGATATCACTTGAGACCATTATTGTGGTTTACGGACCACAAACAAGACACATTCATAGTAGTATTTCATCATGGAGAGGTCATTCACAGTGTATGTTGACAAGACAGATTCTTTTTCCACCTGCAATACAAACAATCATAATGATGATGACTACCATGATGATAACACTAAAAATATTAAACACTTTTAAGTGGCAGTTGCTATTTTACATATATTCCAGATATCAATTAAATTATTAAATACAAGTACCACCATAAGATTGGTACTATTAGTAATTCTACTTTACAAAGAGCAGGTTATTCAAGGTCACTCTACTAAGTGGTGGAACTGGAGTTCACACTCAGTCTCACTCCAGAGCTACTAAGCTACTATAATATACTAGAGGCCTGGTGCAGGAATTTGTGCACGGGTGGGATTCCTCGGCCTGGCCAGTGATCGGGGGCGATCGGGGCCAATAGGGGTTGTCTCCCCCAGTCCCGATCAGGGCCGATTGGGGCCCAAACAACCGGTTGACCGGTCACTATGATGTGCACTGACCACCAGGGGGCAGACGCTCAACACAGGAGCTACCCCCTGGTGATCAGTGTACTCCCACAGCCAACTTCCCACGGTTGGCCAACCTCCCACAGTCCCTCCCCCGGCTGGCTGGCCCCAATCGGCCCTGATCGGGACTGGGGGAGACAGCCCCTATTGGCCTTTGTAGACTGATAGTTACCAAGTAGACTAGGCACTGGGGAAGCAAGTGGGGATATATATATATATATATATATATATATATATATAGTTTCTCTTTAAAAACTAATCTGTTATTTTTAAAGGAATGGAATGTTTCTAAATAAACGTATAGCCAAAACAACAGTCAAAGTATCATAAAACTGTATGATAGGGGTGGGGAATCTTCTTTCTGCTAAGAGCTATTTGGACATTAATAACATTATTCACAGTCCATACAAAATTACCAAGTTAAAAGTTAGCTGCTATATTTGGTGAAACATTTAATTAACTCATCCCTAATGCCTTGGCAGGCAAGACCAAATTATTTCACAGGCCTTATACGGCCCATGGGCCGGACATTCCCCACCCCTGCTGTATAATAATGCACACAATAAAGAAAGATTGAACAGTACAGGAGCATATATAGTAAACAATATCCCTCTTGCTCCTGCCTTCCCATCCCCACTTGCTTCCCCAGTGCCTAGTCTACTTGGTAACTATCAGTCTACAAAGGCCAATATTATGATAATGGCCAGCTACCATTTATTGAAAGGAGATTATACCAGGAATATAGTTTTTCTTTACATACACATTATCCCAAATCCTCATAATTCTAAAAACTATCACTTTATGGATGAGAAAACGGAAGTTAAGAGGTAAAGCCAGTAAATGCCATAATATCACCATTCTTGGTGTGCTTTGGAAGTTAAGCTTTGGCAATGCTTCATTCCATCCTTACCTCTAGCTGGAATCCATACTGCAGAACAACGTTTTTTAGATCCTCATAGCTCAATTCTATGGAAAGTTCATTTGCCAAATTTTCAAAGTGGTAGAGCAGAGGACCTATGGTTTAAAGATATTATGAATGAATTATTTAATATAAACATGTACTAGCAGCTATATTAGACTGAACTTCAAGTTGAATAAGTTGGGTAATTTATAAAAAGGAGAATTAAAGAATATTTACATTTGCCAAAGACATGTTTCCAGACCCCTGAAACCACGACCCCGAAAACTGACATTTGAGTGCTGGGCCTATATTTACCAGAGCAGTTGCCGTTAGTATACCAGCCTTGTATTGTGATTTTCCACATCATGGACCTTACACCTGTAACTCTTAAGTTACTGAAGGATTAGCTGAATTAGAGAATGATAAGTCCCCAAATTCCAAAGGCATACTATAATTATAATTCCATAAATAAATGCAAAATGATAGCTACAAATTGGTTATAAAATGAAAGCAAAAGGGATCCTTAAGCCAGCAGGTGGTTGGGGGTAGAGGGTAGTGAGGAGAGTTGGAGGCAAGGCTGTCTGGAATGAAGAGATGACACTAAGCTGTTTTGTTTTTTTTTAATGCACAGCTCATATCCTAGCTCTAACACTAATTAGTTCCTATTGGCAAGTCACTAATTCTGTCCCATTTGTAACATGACTTTAATGTGAGATAATATGTAAAATACATAGCATATAAAAGGCACTAAGTAAATGATAGCTATTACAAACTTCTTAAAACTTTCTATCCTCTCATTTTACATATACAAGAAACTACACATAAATAAATAAAAAGAAGCTATCATCTAATTTTCCAATCTTTTAATCTGTAATTTCCCCCAATCCATCCGTCTCATCCAGCCAACATTTATCATTCTACAGTTATACTTTAGGACTAATCTTGACAATCTTCTCCTTACCTTTCATTGGGTTATTTATAAATCCGTGACAAACTCACAACACCCATCCCTTTTTCACTCCTCACACAATGTGCTTTATCACAGAATATAAACATAACAAACAGGACAAAGTTTCTGCTCCCAAAAGGCTCACCACTCTGTGGAACATACTTAGGGTTAAAAAGTTTTTATTTTTCCTCCCCTCTTTTTTATCCTATATAAAACACTAGACAAAAATGACTAAGTATAATTTACTTATTAGTGCTCTTTTCAAAATACAATGTTTCCAAATTAAATTACTCCATCAAGCTTAAACTCCTGTTAGTTTTATTAGTACTAGTAAAAATGTCAGTAGCAGCCATTTACTGAGCACTTGTTGTATCCTAGGCCATTGGGAAGCCTTTGAAGCCCTCGACCTCTCACAAGGATATTTTTTCCATTGAGAGGGGGGAAAAGAGAGAGGAAGAAACATCGATGTGAGAGAGACACATCGATTGGTTGCCTTCCACGCGTGCCCCGATTGGGGCCAGGGAATAAACCTGCAATCCAGGCACATGCCCTTGACTGGGAATTGAACCTGCGACCCTTCGGTCCACAGGCTGACGCCCTAACCACTTAGCAACACAGGCCAGGGCCTTTGAAGCCTTTTAATAAGGATGTAGAGCCTCATGGCAGTCTTTCCAGCTCTAAAGTGTATGCTGTTCCTGCTCTATTTTAAAAGCCTCCAACAATACTGTTTCACTGTATCCACATGAAAACAGTCCAATGTTTTACCTCTACTCATGCTCTGTTCTACTTAGAAAGCTCCAACTCAAGCTTTAGCTATGCATTTGCTTGAGACTGAGCAGTTTTCCATATTTATTATCTAGTCACTCACTCCTTAAATGAACATTTACCAAGCACCTAGCAATGCCTGGCACTGGATATCTATCTATATACAGGCAGTCCTTGGGTTACATCGGACTCAACGTACGTCCTTTCGTGGTTACGTCGCCATCTCACATTTATTTATAAAAAAAAAAGTTTTATCATTTTGATGTATGTACATATGTGCTTTATGTTTTTTATTATTTATTTACCACAAGTAAAGGTCAGGAATTGTTATCTTTCTTTTACATTTTTTTTACTGTTTCACTTTATTACTGCTGTGTATGTGCTCCATGTATGTGAGTGACATAGGTGCTTATGTAGGTGGGTTCCAACTTAAGGTGAAAATCACATTATGTCGCGCCATAGGAACGGATCTCCGACGTAACCCGAGGAACTACTGTATATATAAGGCTAAGTGACTGTCCGTCCGACCGGTAGCTATGACATGCACTGACCACCAGGGGGCAGATGCTCAATGCAGGAGCCATGACGCACACTGGCCATTTAAAAAATAAATGGCACCAAGGACCTGGTGCCGACAAACCAACACTTGGCTTCCCCCAAGTGGGACAGAGGCCCTGCCACCACCACGGAGCAACACCCCACCAAATTGCAGCCAACGCTGCCAAGACCCCATGGAACAAAATACGGCCCACAGCTTAGCCCAGAAACAGTGGCTCTGGGCACTGGGTGATGACATCACATAGCAGCGCCCGGCTTCCTCTCCCTAGTGACCAGCCTTCTTGGAGTTTCTTCAGCCAAGGAACCTGACTTGCTTTATAGCCAGGTGCAAACATTTTACAGTTTAACCAAATGTTTGTGAAGTGTTTTCCCATGCCTCATCTCATTTGATCCTCACAGAAGTCCTGGAGTAGGTAGATAGGAGAATTGGTAGAATCCTATTTTCTTTTCATTAGCAAGACACAAATAGCGATATTAAAATATTTCCCCCAATTAATTTCCTTTCAATGTGCACAAATCTGTGCACTGGGACACTAGTATAAAGATGAATAAAACATGGGCTTACTCCTTAAGGATTTATTTTCTCAACTCTCATGTCTCTTCACATTCTTTTAGTTGACCTAACAGGAACAAAGAAACATTTTTTTCCTTTGACCATAAATATAATGTAAATTCATAATAAAAAGGTGAGATAACATGAAAATCAAGCCCATCTCTAATCCTAACACTGACAGATAACTGCTTGAAAACTTACTATATCTCTTGCAGTTTTTCCTTGATGCATTAGTAAGAACCATTTGGATATCACATATTTAGTTTTGCATCTTACCCTTCTTTAGGAACATG
The DNA here is from genome assembly GCF_951640355.1 of Cnephaeus nilssonii. Lineage (NCBI taxonomy): Eukaryota > Metazoa > Chordata > Mammalia > Chiroptera > Vespertilionidae > Cnephaeus > Cnephaeus nilssonii. The sequence goes on along the minus strand of NC_137085.1, from coordinate 39,737,082 downwards.
TCCCTATTTCATTAACCATTTATGGAAAGTGGTTTTATTATACGGCTGTCCTATGACTATTTACCCATTACATTACTGTAGGCTCAGTCTAAGTTTTTGCTGCGTATGTTTGTCCCTTGGTCTTTAGTCTTTGCCCATATCTTATTATGTTCCTCTAACAGACTTCTACAAGTATAAGTAATGTAACAAAGGTATGCAATTATATAATAAACTGGATGGCAAATATTTTAGGTTCTGTGGGCACATACAGTCTCAATCACATATCAGTATTTTTACCTCCACCCCTCCCACAAACCTTTAAAAATATGAAAAATAATCTTGTTGCTGGACCATACAAAAATTTGCTGCAGGCCAGATTTGGCCTGTAGGCTGTAGTTTGCCAATCCCTATTCAAATGTATGAATAGTTAAGATTTTTCCATATGTTATCAAATTGTTTTTCCTGAAGAATGTTTTATTACTACACTGAGTGGCCAGATTATTAGGATCTCTGGACGCATAATAATCTGGCCACTCAGTGTACATATACTTTATATATTAGAGGCCTGGTGCATGAATTTGTGCATGGGTGGGGTCCTGCCAGGGGGAGGGGACATGGGCGGTTGGCTAGCCTGCCTGCTGGTCGAACTCCTGGTCGGGGGACAATTTGCATATTAGCTTTTTATTATATAGGGTATACACTGAGTGGACAGATTAATATGCGTTCAGAGATCATAAAATAATCTGGCCACTCAGTGTATATTCCTACTAGCAATATATATAAGCATACCCTATCTCTCTGTATTTTATCTAAACTTTAAGTAAACATTAAAAAACCTACCCAATAAATTGGTGAAAAATAGAATCTCCTTTAAATTACTGTTACCAGCAATGAAGATGAAACACTTCTCCCCCTTTATATAGGCCATTTATGTTTACTCTTTTATAACGTGGACATTCATGTTGTCTATTTCACTTCTGGGTAGTTTTCTCTTAAAGACTTTTTCCTCCCTTTCCAATTAAAAAGAAAAAATAGATTTCATTGTAAAAAAAAAAAAATACAAAAAGATACAAAGGAACTTTTATTTCCTGTAAAGGCAGGTTAGGTTATTCAGACCAATGCTCCCACTGAAAACAATTAAAATTGGTGTATGGCCGAAACTGGTTTGGCTCAGTGGATAGAGTGTCGGCCTGCGGACTGAAAGGTCCCAGGTTCGATTCCGGTCAAGGGCATGTACCTTGGTTGTGGGCACATTCCCCAGTAGGGGGTGTGCAGGAGGCAGCTGATCGATGTTTCTCTCTCATCGATGTTTTTAACGCTCTATCACTCTCCCTCTCTGTAAAAAATCAATAAAATATATTTTAATAAAATTGGTGTATGAAATTTAAAATCTTAAAAATATAGCATACTTGGCAAGTTAGTAAGAAATTAGCAGGAACCCAGAGAATTAACTAGAGGTAAACCTAGATGCCATTTTTACCCTGACAGTTAAAAGAAAAAAGAAGTGATTAAAATATATGGAAGCTAGAATAAGAGCTTTAGAAGTATTTATGGTGCATCCAATTTGGACATAGTGGTTTGGAGCATAAGACATTTGATTGCATTTTTCAAAAGAAAAGAAAAAGAATGAAGCAGAGTAGTTATATGAAGAAATTGTAACAACTTATTTTGATACTAATCTTGTCTCACATGGCAAGAGGAGAGACCCTTTTAAGCTGAGAATTTTTCATAACTGATGAAAGAAGTCCATTTACAGATTCAAATAACCCAACAAATTGTATACAGGTTTGAAAAATAAAAATTCACACCTAGATATACCGTATTTTCCGGTGTATAAGACGACTGGGCATATAAGACGACCCCCAACTTTTCCAGTTAAAATATAGAGTTTGGGATATACCCACCCTATAAGACGACCCCCGACTTTTGAGAAGATTTTCCTGGGTTAAAAAGTCGTCTTATACGCCAGAAAATACGGTAATATTGAGTCTGAAAAACTACAAAGAAAAAGTCTTATAAAACAAAATTGATTACCTTTAAAGAAGCTACAGTTAAGATAGCTGAATTCTCAACAGTAAAAGCAGAAGCTAAAAGCTATTGAAATGATCTCTTCCATATGATGAAAGCTATCTGTCAGCCTTATACTCGATACCTAGTGTTGCTTTGGAAGTAAAGGTATCAATCAGTATGAACTCAAGATCTTTATAGACATAGACAGACACATACATATATTTCCTACCCCTACCTGCTGAAAAGGCCTAGAAGTAATATATCATAGTGATAGAATCTAGATTTTCATTTCTACATATCATTCCTCACTAAAAGGAACCAGGAATCCTTGGGGTGGGGTGGGGGTGGGGGTGGAATTCCTGGAGGAAGGCCCATCTGGACTGGCTGGGCAGAGAAAGTACAAGATGAGCTTGGTTCCTAAGTGTTCATTGATGGATGAGCGGATAAAATGTTGTGGTATATGCTGTATATACAATGAAATATTATTCAGCCATAAAAGAGAATGAAATCTTGTCACTTGTGACATTATGGATGGATTTTGTAAGTATTATGCTAAGTGAAATAAGTCAGAAAGACAAACACTATATGATCTTCCGTATCTGTGGAATCTTAAAAAAAAAACAAAAAAGAACAAGCTCACTATCACAGAGAACAGACTGATGATTGCCAGAGGTGGGGGTGGGCAAATAGGTAATAGGAGTTAAAAGGTACAAACTTCCAGTTATAAAATAAGTCATGGGGATAGAATGTATAGCAGTGACTATATTTAATATGCATATTTGAAAGTTGCTAAGTTAAAAGTCCTCATCACTAGAAAAAAGTTATAGCTATGTATGGTAATGGATGTTTACTAGACTTCATTTCAAAATATATACAAATACTGAATCATGTTGTACACCTGAAACTAATATAATGTTGTATGTCAATTATACCTTAATTAAAAAAAAAAAAGCCAAGACACAAGACAGAAGAAAGATCACAAAGGGTACTGAACACATCCTGAAGAGTTAAGTTACCAAGAAAGCTAAGCTTTTATGCAGGGAGTCCAACAGAAATGGGTTTACACATTGTAAAAATCCCTCTGCTGGTAATATGGAGAACTGAGAGGGGCACAGTGGGTTAGAGATGACCTGGAGGAGGAATGCCCGGAAGGAAACGACTGCAGTAATCCAGGCAAGCAATGATGAGGGAATTTTATTTGCAAAATATTAACCTTCCAAATAACTGTATTTAAGGACTGTGTTTCTCCATTCCAATTCTCAAAATCCTTTGAGAAACTCTCTAATAATAAAGAGTGGAAGCTCTTCTAACTGTTCTCCCATTAAAAACCATCATGCCCCATTATCTCTGATGCTCACGACAGGTCACAGGCCTTCCCAGCACATCTACTCTTAACTAAGGGCCAATTTTATTTATTCCAGGCAGTTATAATTTATTGTTATTATAAACAAAATATTAATGAACCAATAAAATAAATGTTCAAAAAGAAAAGTTGTTCTTATGAAAGTTAAGTTGAATGCTTTGGAAATACACAAAACTTTACTATAACTCAGTAACTGGGATCAAAAATTTTAATCATATAAATACACAGATTAATGCTAAGTATAAACTTACCCAGCACAAGCCTGCAGAGATAGCTGTTTATACATTCCAAGAGTTGGATGTAGGCTGTAAGCCTGACTCTCCAGTACCTTTCTGCTAGATACTTAACCCTTAAACCAAGACACAGTTTCTTCTACTATAAAATAGCAATAATGCCATTTCAACATAGGACTGTTTTGAGATTAAACAAGGTATTTATAAGTGTCTAATAAATTTGTGCACCACAGTGAACAAATACCCAGTAGGTAATGTCTTCAATTATTCCTTGGGCAAGAGTTTTCTTTTAAAGAATACCCAAGGTTTGAGATACTTGTTTCATTTTATGATTACCCTAGAGGCCCAGTGCATGAAATTTGCGCTCGGGTAGGGTCCCTAGCGGCTGCTGGCTGCTGGTCAGAGCCTCCCTTGGGGCCGTCCTTTCTTCCGCGCTGCCCCTGGTGGTCAGCGCACGTCATAGCGAGTGATCGAACTCCTGGTCGGTCGAACTCTTGAGGGGACACTTTGCATATTAGGCATTTATATATTATAGATTGTACAACTAGCTGCTTTCAGTAGGGGTTGTGCAGGAGGCAACTGATCAATGATTCTCTCTCATCACTGATGTTTCTATCTTTCTCTCCTTCTCTCTGAAATCAATACACACACACACACACACACACACACACACATATATATATATAGCAGGTGACAGAACCCGCCAACAAATCCTGAAGGCTAAGGACTCAAACAATGTATATATGACTTTTAAGTAGTATATTAACCTCTTAACACAAAAAAAGAAAATTATATTTACCTTGATAATACCATTATTCTCCCTTCATTTTAAAGAAAAAGGATAAAAAAAGAGGGTAACACTGGCAATTTCCCTTATAATCTGGATGGAAGGGATCACGTCATACTCATTACTTTTTAAAAAAATGTGTATTTTTAAGGGAGAGGGATAGAGAAATAGAAACACCGATGAGAGAGCATCATCAATAATGAATCAACCACTGAGCCAAGCCAGCAGGGCCATACTCATCATTTGATTTTTAGTACTATGAATCAGAAGGCAGCAAGTTTTCTGCATATGTGAAATTATATTTCTATTCTTTCTTAACCTCATGATATTCATAATAGTTATCATGCTTACTCTTTTCCCAGTATGTATATGCACTGGGAGGATGTTTCCATGGGAGAGACAAATGCTTTCCCTCAAATGTTTCATAATAGAAAGAACAGGACTGTTGTCTCCATAAAGTGGAAGGTGGGGAAGATGAGGTAATGATTACCATCAAGTTAATAATCAGTGCTCTGAAATTATGAATGCTGTGAGACTGACCTGGTGTAAATATACAACTTGAGGGCTCCAACTACTTATGGAGGAATTAGCTAGGACTGGAGGAACTGCACCATCAAGTAGAATGCAGTCTAAAGGGAAATGCAGAGGTTTTAAAATGAATGCAGCATAATTATAACTTTTCTGAATATTTGGTACCATGAAGTTACCAAATATAGGATAGTTATAGCTACTAGGTTAATGTATAAAATCCTAATAAATACTGAGGAACTTACCTAGATTTATCCAAATTCCACCTGGCTTGAGTATTTTCCATATTGTGTCAATATAATCAATTACATTGTGAGCTGTGTCTATGAAGAAACAGGTAGCAATACAGTCCCAGGCATCTATTCAAGGAAAATCAAATTACTACATTTGTAATGTTATTTTTAATTTCATTTTTTTTGTTATTTTAACTTTTAATTAAGTCCATAAATGTACCAGGTACCTCTTACAGAATATTAATATTTCACTTAACTGCAGGGATATAGAAGCTAAACTCTTCCAATCAACTACTATAATCAAGGTAACTAAATAATCATTTATGAGATACTTTGCAATTCATAAGTTTTTATTAATAATTTTATAAAGTAATTAATTTGGAAATCATTTTTGATATGTGTATCAATATATCTTTACCAAATGATATGTTTTGTCTATAATTTATTTAACTGCTTTCATTTAAAATCATTGAAGACGAAATAATAGTCATTTGAATTCTAAATTGATTTCTTTCAACCAATGTTAACTACCAGTTCTGAAAGGTTTCAGAAAGCCTGCATGCATACACTTACTTTTTAAGTTCTGCTCTTAGAAAGACCTTCCCTGACAACTATATAAAACAGCAGGCCCTCCCCAGACCCTCGGCATCCTCTTTCCTGCTGTAGTTTCCTTCCTCACAATAGTAATTTGTTATTGCCTCTCTCTCCCTCTAAGAATATATAAGTGCCCATGTACAGGGACTTTGTTTTGCTCACTGCTCTCTTTCCAGTGCCTAGAACATACCTGCCACTTAGCAAGTTCAACAGATATTTGTTAAATGAATGATTTGTTGACCCCTCAGCGTTTCATTCTTCTTTCTTTCACTGCCAACTCCCCTCCTCTCTCTCCTCACCTATCCCTTTCTCTAATGCCTAGCACAAATTTCTTCCGAACTTCATAGCCTGGTTGTAAAGGTCCTCCACAATCTGGAACCAACCTTCTTCTCTACCCATATTCCCATTATATTCTCCAAATGGACCTCCCTTTCCCTCCTAGTCAGGCTGTTCTACCATCCTCAATTACCTTATTCATTCGTATCTATGAACCTCTACCTCCTGGAATGCCATTCCTCCTTATCCTTCAAGTCCCAGCCTCTCTACAGAGAACTCCCTTCTCACACTAACCTACTTCCATTACTCATTTGAACTTTGTTTACATGTTGGCTTCTATTAACAGACCCAATAGATTACAAATTTCTTAATTGTGGGATCTTACACTTTTTTATATTTCCCATCATTGCCTTATACATGCATGACCTTTAAATTATTTTAAATTGTCACTGAAGTATACTTTATATTCTGCCATCAAAATGGATGACCAGAACTTTAGCTTAGTATAAAATTAAATCATTAAATTTAGAATAAAGGATAAGACCTTTAAAATGCTTGCATTAAACTTACTGCATTCTGAGTATATCTCCTGAAAATCTCCTGCTGTCATAGAAAAATTGGAACCAGGAGGAAGACTATGGGGGTCAACATCAGGGAAAAAGATGGGTCGAATCTGATCAGCTGACCTCCGGTTATTGCTAAACTGATGGATCCAGGGATAAAGCTTATATTTATTAATTTCAGAACATCTGCAAAACATGAGCATAAAATTCAGTGTTAACTAAATATTTTACCAAGAAAATCTACTTTAAACACTAAAATATATTGTTTGATTAACAGCTTACTTATTTAATTACTACTTAAAAAGTATTACTACTATACCCCATCCAATTATCTGGAAATGCACATATACATGCAGATGAGTAACCAATCATGAATGAAAAGACAGAAAAAAATTAAATTCTGAGATATGAATGTGTTGTTCATTCCAAGTTTTACAAATATATTTCCAAACTTCAAAATCAAGTAAAAACCAGTCCAAGTATTTTTTTTAATGTTATGGGTTTTGTTTGATACCTATTTTAATTATTTTTACAACCTTCTTTTTACCTTCTTATTGTTCCCTAACTCATACTGCCACCAAAATAACATATTATTTAAATAGGCAGCTATATATATTTTTTTTTCTAACAAACCTCTTCTGGCTTTAAAAATAACACCTCTTTTCCACTGCTTACTAAGAGGCCACAGCAGTTCTGAAAGGTCTTTCCAACTCAGTAATGTGAGCTTACTTGGCCATTTAATAAGAAACTTAAGGACAAAAGATATGATCACTATATTGCACTCTTACTACACTGAAGAAACAAAAGGGTGAAGAAGTTTAAGGAACAATGAGGAAAATATCCCTTCCTGGATCATACTTAGTCCTGAAATTCACACAGAAATCATTTCATTTTCATGGAATGCCAAGTCACTTTCTAAAGTCACTAACCCATCCTGATCAAATGTCTGTTAACTAGACAACTGATTAAAGTGACAATCGTATAACCAATTTAATATAAGAAATATTTATGGTATATATCATAATTAAACACTATGTACTTATCTTCAAATTCAGAATTGTTCAAAAATAGGAAAGTCAATCTGATTCTGAGATATTACTATTTCTAACAAAAAGTAAATTAAATACCTGTTGAGTACAAAGTTGGAAGAAAAGAGCATAAAAAAACTCCATTCATTTCCTTGACAAGCATAACCTAGCATAGCTATTTCCCAGGCCAGTCTTCCTAGTCCAGCACCAGGTACCAGAATATTTACTTTAGAAGGATCCCTGAAATGAAATAAGGCAATTATGTCCAACCCCTTAAAGAAAAGAAAAGAAAAAAAAAAAAGACAAAGATCCACATTAACAACTAAAACCTTTGATATTTAATAAAAATAAGCTCACTCAAGACTCTGATTACTTGAAATTGAGAATTACTTCTAAATATCAATGAAAAATAAAGGCGTAAGAGTTACTATATGCTAGATATCAGATGAGGGTTTTATCCCCAAAATATTATTTTTCAGAAAAAAATGCCATCACCTTATATCTGAGCACTTATGAAGACACCCATATCCCTAGTAGCTGTCACCTGAACTGTTAAAATTATCCCAAAGGGATCCCAACACATACAAAGACGTTGAACAAAATTATTTTATCATGAGACAGTAAACAAAACATAATTTCATTTCTAAATTCTATAACTAATACAATGGTTTATGTAACTAAATAGATTAAATATAACTTTTAATGTCAGATATATCTTTTTTATTTTTTATTATTAATGTGTTTTTTTGCCCATTCTCATCCGATGATATTTTTTCCATTAATTTTTAGAGTGGAAGGGAGAGAGAATGAGAGAGAAACATCTATTTGAGACACACTGATTGGCTACCTCCCACATGCATCCCAGGCCAGGAATGGTACCTACAACCCACCAGGTATGTGCCCTTGACCAGGAATTGAACCCTCGGTGCTTTGCCGTGCAGGACAACACTCTAACCACAGAACCACACCGGCCAGGGCTGTCAGGTATATCTTTAAAAGAATCTAGAAGGGGGGGAATAGTCTTATGGGGAAAATGGGAAGCTACCTTCTAATTGAGCATATATAATATCACACCAAACCAGAAGAGCACAACCACACTGTTCTCTACTTATTTGCATCACTCTACCACCAATTTCCTTTGTTATAAAATCCACCATTCCACTTTTGAACTGCTAAAAATTTGCCTTAGCAAAGCAAGAACCTTTCTCAGGACTCCTGGCAAGTAAATGTAACCTTAAGGAAACTAAAATGGTATTCTTACCAAAAACAGAAGAAAAATGTGTATAATCAGCTATCATGGCAGTTAAAAGTGAACTTCTCTTTTGTCTGTATTCCCCAAACCTAATATATACTAGTAAATCAAATCCAATTTCTAAATCTAGCCCCATGTATTTCTTTTTATCTTTAAACTACATGGTCCTTAAGTTCGGTGTGGTCCAAACAGTAGCAGGGCTACTAGTAGCCCCATATGATAACTTTTGCATTTCCCACTTTGAAATAAAAAACAAACAGAACTAAAGAACTTTTGAAAATTCAGTCTACAAATACAATAGCATGGGAATTTGCCTAGGGGCATTCATTCTTAAATATTTACACATGGAACATGTATTTGTATAAAAACCTTAACAAAGTTTAATTTGTTTCACTGTTGAATTTTACATATACAATATGCCATAAACCAAAATCTGTTAAAAATGAATTTTGACAAATAAGCTTATTATGATTAGTAAGACAACATTTAATCCTTGATATGGACAACCTAATTCCAAGGTATTACGTAACAAGTTTCACTAAAATAAAATAGAATGCTTTCTTCTCATTCTAGATTATAGATGTGTACATGTGCGTGAATACTTAAATTTGTTTTTGTTTTATGCTTTTTAAAAATTGACTTCAGAGAGAGGGAGAGGGAAAAATAGAAACATCAATTATGAGAGAAACACTGATTGGCTGCCTCCTGCAAGCCCCCTACTGGGGATCAAGCCTCCAACTGGGGCATATGCCCTGACTGGCAATGGAACTATGACCTCCTGGTTCATGGGTCAACACTGAACCACTGAGTAACACTGGCCAGGTACCACTTAAATTTTTAATGAGGGCATATCCTCAGTCCTACTTATATCGGTTACCTAACAAAAATATACAAAATTAGAATGTGAAAAGCTCCTAGATGTAAAACTCTGTGCTACCTTTTATATAAAGGACCTGCCACCATGGAACCCCACCCAGGCCTCTCCTCCCATTTTCCACTCCCTACCACCCACACAAACCCTTACTCTCCAGACTTACTTTCTTTTCAGTTCCCATCTGCCCAATCAAAACATCCAAGTGGCTGTTTTCAGCTTAGAATTTTAAAAAAAAAAAAAAAACAACAAAATAATGAAAGTAAAAGGATCTGGAAGTAAACTGAGTACTTAAATCTTTATAAAAATGATCACTAATAATCAATTTCTGGATGGCTAATGATCTGCATAAAACATCACCATGCAGAAAACAGATGAGTCTCAATGGCCATTCTGAGTGAAAAAGCCAATTTCAAAAGGTGACAAATATATTGTATGACTCCATTTAATATGACATTCTCAAAAAGACAAACTATAGTGATTGATAAGCAGTTACCACAGGTTAAAGGTGGGGAGAGTGTGTCACTATAAAGGGAAACATGAGGTTTTTTTTAATTGATTATTAATATTTTTATTTTTTTGAGAGAGAGAGGGAGAAAGATAAACATTGATGAGAAAAACATCATGGAACATCATTGATCAGCTGCCTCCTGCATGCTCCCTACTGGGATTCGAGCCCACAACTCTCTCAGTGGTTGGGTGTCCTCCCACGCACCAAAAGGTTGCCAGTTCGATTCCTGGTCAGGGCACATGTCCAGGTTGCAGGTTCATCCCCAGAAGGGAGTGTGCAAGAGGCAGCTAATCAATGTTTCATTCTCACATCAATGTTTCTCTTTCCCTCTCCCTTCCTCTCTCTCTAAAAATCAATTTAAATATCTTAGGAAAAAAAATACAGAAATTAGAAACGTTGCTAACCTTAAGGGAAGTTTTTGTTAATAATGATACCAACAATTATTTTAACTGAAGGAAAGTTAACTTATGGCTGCTATTATGAAATTTGTTCTAACTAATCAGGGCCATAGAATTCTCTACCCCCACCTTGTGGCAGAAAGTTGCTGTATAAAACTGCTATTAAAAGGCTGTAAGCAGGCCATGGAATGCAGAATATAGCAAGGCCCTATCTTAAGCCTTAATAGAGATTACACGTAGTTCTACCAATTACTTGTATTATAACCAAAAAGGGCTTATTTCCATGGGCATATAAAAAGGATACACATTAAAACAAATCACTGAAAAATGATTAAGAATCAAGCAATGAGTGGGAGAGATGGAGAGAATATCCCCTAGTTCTTTGTTCTTATCTAGATTGTTTCTCATGGGGTGCTCATAAAAGGGCTATTAACAGCATAATGAAACATCCTTCCAATTATAATGCATATGAAACCAAGGCACTCTAAAAAGCAGTTTTTGCTATGGATCCTTATGAAGTCTAGGACATTTCTATGAAGATATTTCTTTGGAGAATGAAAGAAATATAAATCTAAATATAGAACTTTATGGTGAGCTGACTTGAAACAATATATTTAGTATAAATGTAACACCCCTGGATAATCCTATATAATAAAAAGCTAATATGCAAACTGTCCCCTCATCCGGGAGTTTGACCAGGAGTTCAACCAGGGGGCGGGGCCAGCCAGCCAACTGCCCACGTCCCCTCCCTCGGCCGGCCCCAACCCTGATCGCCCCCCCTCATTGAGGTGGGCCAGCCAGACCCCACCCATGCAAGAATTTGCGCACCGGGCCTCTAGTAGTGGGATAACAGAGTATTACAGACAAGCAAGAATGGAGAAGGGTAGATTTGTAGACAGAACAGAGCCTTGTGTGTCTGAACAGGCTGTGGATCACATATGCACCACCCTTTGTGCTTCAACTATTTTACCAGCAGTAAATGTTCTTGCAAGAGAATTAATTCACTCATGGTCCAACATAGTAAAAACCACTAATCATATGTAGCTGGCTAATGAACACTTAAAATGTGGCTAGTTCTGAGATGTGCTGCAAGTATAAAATAATGCCAGGTTTCACACTTAGCTTTAAAAAGGAATGTAAACTATCTCAATAATCTTGTATACTCATTAGAACTTGAAATATTTTTATATAGATTTACTGGGTTATGAAGTATATTACTAATTTCACCTGTTTTTATTTACCTTTATATGTAGCTGCTAGAAATCTTAAAATAACACATGTGGCTTGCATTATATTTCTATTGACCAGTTGGTCCATACAGCAAAACCAAAAAACCCCAATTCTGAGCAAAAAACAATTGTGAAATGGCATCATAAACCATTATATGAACTTTTAAAACATATAGAACAATACAATGTTTGTATTGTTTAGGGCAATAATTTTCAACTGGTGTGCTGCAAGAATTTTTAAAACATACAAAACCTGACTATTTAGGCAGGGACACTGACCTCTTTTTCCTTAGATTGTCAAATATAAAAATGACAACAGCCAACACAATAGCTGTCTGGTGTGAATGTATCAAAATTATATCTTTTTTTGTCAGATCGGCAAAAAATATGTATTTTGGTGTGCTGCAGAATTTTAGTAATTGTTTGTGTGTGTCATGAGAAGAAAAAGCTTGAAAAATCACTGGTTTAGAGGTATATGAGCATATAGTTAATATAAGAAGGTATGATTAGAGTAACATATTAATGTTATCTCTGGAAAGAATGTGCTCTATATATGATTTGAGGGCAGTTTCAACTGCATATGTAATATTTCTTTTAAAAAATACAAAAAATTTTGAAGTTAATATATCAAAATGTCAAGGTTTAACAGAGCAAGGTGTTGAAATATTTTTTATTAAAAAGGGAAAATGAGTTAGAAACCAGGTTAATATCTAGCCCCTTCAAAAATATGGTCCCAACTTACCTCTCACTCCCAACAAAAAATTCCACCTATCAACCAAACAACTTCTCACCAATTGCATAAGACACTTTCTCACCTTAATATTTAGAGCACCTACACACCCATAAAAACTCAGTTTAAATTATCACCTTCATCTATGAAGTCTTTTCTAAATATCCCAGGCAAAGCTTGAACTCATTTCTCGATGCTTTTAGTACTTCATTCATATCTCTGTTATATAGTTCATATTTCAAGTTCTTCATTTTGCTTCTTTCATTTAATACAGGGGTCAGCAACTATGACCCACAGGCCAGTCATGCCCATTCATTTATGTATTGTGTATGGCTGCATTCCCAAGATAACAGAGCTGAGCAGTCCCCGTACATCACATTGCCTGCAAAGGTTAAAACATTTACTAGATGGCCCTTTGTTTCATCTTTTGTTATTGTAACCTTAAAACTAATGTCCTTGACATAATTTTCCACATGCACAAGTATATCTGTAGTAATCTTCTCCAAATTTGAATCACAAGAGTCAAGATATGCATGTGATTTTTCTTGATTATAAAGTTGCCTCCATAAAATTTTACTAATTTATTCCATCAGCAACATGTTTCCTCACTCTGTCAGAAATAGTTATGTAACTTCTAAATCTTTGCAATGTAATCAATGGAAAAATGGCATCCTAGTGATTTTTACATTTGCATTTTCTTATGAGATTGAGCATCTTATATTTTTTTCCTGTTAATTGTCTACTTACACTATTTTTCTAAGATATTAGTCTTGAATTGTTATTACTGTAGATTTGTAAGCACTTGAATTCTTTTTAAAAAAATATTGTTGAAAGTACCACAGATGGGCCCCCCAACCCGACCTCTTCCAGACTGAATTGTATGAGCTTGAAAACGATTTCAAAGAAATCTGAAATATATATGTCTTTGGTCTAAGAGGGCTTTCAGGATGAGAGAAATCTATTTTTAGTCTCTATGCTACTCTTATATTTTGGCAGTTAACATTTCCTCCATTTTCTCTTTTAAAATGCTTTCTTTCACCTAAAAGAATCCTTTCATAAATTATCCTATATAATAAAAGGCTAATATGCAAATCAACCGAACAGCAGAACAACCGGTCGCTATGACACACAGTGACCACCAGGGGCAGACACTCAATGCAGGAGCTGTCCCCTGGTGGTCAGTGTGCTCCCATAGGGGGAGCGCCGCTTAGCCAGAAGCCAGGCTCATGGCTGGCTAGCGCAGCAGCAGTGGGAGCCTCTCCCGCCTCTGCGGCAGTGCTAAGGATGGCCGAATGATGTCTTAGGCCCGCTACCTCTGGGGAGCGGGCCTAAGCCATCAGTCAGACATCCCCTAAGGGCTCCCAGACTGCGAGAGGGTGCAGTCTGGGCTGAGGGACCCACCCTCCGAGTGCATAAATTTCGTGCACCGGGCCTCTAGTACCTTATATTCCTTATTTTAATCTAAGTGGAAAATGTTCCTTTAAAAAAATTATTTTTTTAATTTTTATTGATCTGAGAGAGGAAAGGAGAGGGAGAGACAGAAACATCAATGACGAGAAAGAATCACTGATTGGCTGCCTCCTGCACATTCCCCCTGGGGGATCTAGCTCACAACCCAGGCATGTGCCCTGAGTGTGAATCAAACCGTGACCTCCTGGTTCATAGGTTGACACTCAACCACTGAGCACACCAGCCAGGCTGGAAAATGTTTCTTTAAAGCTCAGCATATTTTTTCCAAACACCCAACTATATAAAATAAAATAAATTCAATATAGTCAATAGTATGCCAGTATCTTTCTAGAGTGTTAGACATATATTGAAAGGTAAAGATCTATCAGAGTTTCCTTCCACAAACAAAATATCACTTCAAATTCTTCTAAAATAGAATCCTCTCTAATAAGAGTAATATGCAAATTAACTTCACTCCGCTACACAAGCCACGCCCACCAGCCAATCAGGACGAGTATGCCAATTAACCCCAACCAAGATGGCTACCAGAAGGGAGGCTTGGGTTTCCCCGGCAACAGAGGAAGCCAAGCTTTCCACACACTCTGGCGGGCCCAGGCCTCCACTCAAGGATACAAAGTTTCAATTATAGAAGGTAAACAAATCCAAACAGAAATGGCGGCAGCCATGGATTGAGCAGGAGGCTTGGCTCCACTCCAGGCTACAAAGTTTCAATTGTAGAAGGTAAATAAATTCCAGATACCAGTGCCTCTGCTTGGGTCGCCAGGGACGTGGCTGGCCTGCAAACCACCACAGACCCCTCGCCCAGGCCTCTCCATGCCCCAAGGGAACCCCATCCTGATCCAGGACACCCTTCAGGGCAAACCAGCTGGTCCCCACCCATGCACCAGGCCTCTATCCTATCTAATAAGAGTAATGTGCAGATTGACCATCACTCCAACACACAAGATCAAGATAGCTGCCCCTATGTGGTCAAAGATCCTGCCCCCATGTGGACACAAGATGGCTACCACAAGATGGCCAGCAGGGGAGGGCAGTTGGGAGGGACCAGGCCTGCAAGGGAAGGCAGTTAAGAAGGACCAGGCCTGCAAGGGAGGGCAGTTGGAGGTGATCAACCCTGCAGAGGAGGGCAGTTAGGGGTGACCAGGCTGGCAGAGGAGAGAAGTTGGGGCCAAACAGGCTGGCAGGGGAGCAGTTAGACATCAATCAGGCTGGCATGGGAGTGGTTAGGGGGTGATCAGGCTGGCAGGCAGAAGCAGTTAGGGGAAATCAGGAAGGCAGGCAGGCGAGCAGTTGGGAGCCAGCAGTCCTGGATTGTCAGAGGGATGTCCGGTGGGATCGGGCCTAGGGACATCAGGGGACATCCAGGACAGTCGGACATCCCTCGAGGGGTCCCAGATTGGAGAGGGTGCAAGCTGGGCTGAGGGACACCCCCCTGCCCCTGTGCATGAATTTCGTGCACTGGGCCTCTAGTGAGTTAATGAAATCAAGATGCTCTATTTTCAGGATTTCCATCCATCAGTTTTTAGGATATACAAGAGTATATGAGTCTAAATGGTTGTGATTTGTCATTTCAATTAGGACTCAAATTTAAGAATCTTTCCTCAGCAACTATAAACTTTATAGTACTCAAATTGTAACTGAATAATTAGTGGAGTTTGGTATTCAGCACAATAAAAATAGCATTTGCTTATATAATAAACAGATCAACCTGTGACTTCAAAGCTGCTTGTGCTTGCAGACCCAGGCATTTAAAAATTCTAAACAGGAAAGAATTAGACAAACTGATAAGACAAATGTGTTTCCATAGAAAAAATATTTTAATGATACAAATATTGTTCATTCTATACACATTTAAATAAATTATCTTTTATAAACAGCTGAGTTAGAAAGGCCTTTATTGAAATTTCAAAAAGAAGAGAACACAATCAAAAGGCTAGCTGACATAAATTTGAGTCGATCCAGCCAAGTGTAAAGATCTTGAATGCTTGCTGTAACACAAACAGGATCCTGGAAATTTATCTGAAACCCAAACTTGACCAGCATTTATCCAATCAACCTGGATTTTGAAGAGCTATAATTATGCCTCCTTTCTGGGATTTTGGGTTTACTTTTTATGGAAGAGTTATGACTCTAATATGGATATGGACTTTACTGTGCTTTATTAGCTTGATTTTTTCAAGGGTTTTTGGTAGCTCATCTTATCGTCTATGAGGAAACCAATTTAAATTAAACATGCAAAACATGATATAGGAAGAAATGTGTCATTTTTCCAATAGTTTGAAGAATAGGAAAAGAGTGTGATAGATATTTTGGCACACTTCATTTTAAAGTTTAGAAATTCCTGTTCACTTTTATAATATTGATTACTTCCAAGAAAGGGAAATGAGTGGCTAGTTAACAGTTATGGAAAAGAGGCTTTCTATCCTTTGAAACCTTTAAAATTTTGAACCCTGTGAAACTTTTTACCTATTCAAAAAATGTTTAATTATTTTTTACACCACACCAACAAAAATATTTTGGACTTTGAGAAATATGTGGCTTTTTATGTTTACAGAAACTATTAAACTATTGTCGATTGTAGTGCAGAGCATTGAATATACACATTGAGAGCACCAACTAGAAACTTTAAGAATATAATGCCCTTTTGAAGCAACAATGTTTATAAAAGCTCATAAAACTTAAAACACTAAAAAAAATTGAGCCCTGCCTGCTGTGGCTCAGTTGGGTGCCATCCTGTGCACCAAATGGTTGCTGGTTTGATTCCAGGTTACGGCATATGCCTGGATTGTGGGCTCAGTCCCCTGTGGAGAGTGTGCAGGGGGCAGCCAACTGATGTTTCATTCTCACATGGATGTTTTTCTCTCTCTCTCTAAATATCAATAAAAAATACGTTTTTTTAAAAAACTGAAAAATAGCTCTAACCAGTTTGCCTTAGTGGATAGATAGAGCATCAGCCTGCGGACTGAAAGGTCCCAGGTTCGATTCCGGTCAAGGGCATGTACCTTGGTTGAGGGCACATCCCCAGTGGGAGGTGTGCAGGAGGCAGCTGAATGATGTTTCTCTCTCATCGATGTTTCGAACTCTCTATCCCTCTCCCTTCCTCTCTGTAAAAAAATCAATAAAATATATTTTTAAAAAATAAAATAAAAACTGAAAAATAAGCAAATGTAAGAAATTAGATAATTCTAATAATTGTAGAATAATTCATGTAGGACCATTTTTATAATGACCATTTGTTAAAAATAACCCGTACCATTTATTAAAGTAAACAGAGGTAGCCTTTAGAAACTGTAATTTTTAGCTATTTATTCCAACTTAAGCCATGAGTCTTTGAAACAAGTCATATGAGGAAGATTTCATCTCTTATAAAGAATAATTAGCCCTGGCCGGTTTGGCTTAGTGGATGGAGTGTCGGCCTATGGACTGAAGGGTCCCAGGTTCGACTCCAGCCAAGGGCACATGCCTGGGTTGCAGGCTCAATCCCCAGTAGGGGGCGTGCAGGAGGCAGCTGATCAGGGATTCCCTCTTATCATTGATGTTTCTATCTCTCTTTCCCTCTCCCTTCCTCCCTGAAATCAATAAAAATATATTTTAAAAAAAAGAATAAAAAAAGAATTAAAAAAAAAAAAAAAAGACCTCAATGTTGCCCTCAACATTCCATGGGTAAACAGGCAAAGATCCCTCCCAACAAAGAAAAGTTCTAAATCAGGTGGTCTCACTGGTGAATTCTACTAAACATTTAAAAAATAATAAACACCAATTCTTCTCAAACTCTCCCAAAAAAATAGAAGAGGAGGGAACACTTCCTAAATCATTCTGTGAGGCCCAGCATTATTCCCATACCAAAGTCAGATAAAGGCATTATAAGAAAAAAATTCACAAAAGAAAAAACACACATCAGTATCACTTATACATATAGATGTAAAAATCCTCAAAATATTTAGCAAATAGAATCCAAGAATATATAAAAAGAATTATTCACCATGACCAAATGTGATTTATCTCAGTAATACAAGGGTGTTTCATCATAAGGAAAGTCTATCAATGTAATATAGCACATTAACAGAACAAAGAAAAAATCCACAATCATTTCACTTGACAAAGAAAAGGCATTGACAAAATGCAGCATCTTTCATGACATAAACCCTCAAGACGTAGGAATAGAGGGATAACTCAATATGATCAAGGGCATTTATGAAAACCCACAGCTAACATCACACTCAACGGTGAAAGACTACAGCTTTCCCTCTTAAGAACAAGAACAAAATAAGGAGCCCCCTTCTCCTCTATTCAAGAATAGAGGCAAAGCCATTCTTCTAACGGGAAAGGAAGAGGTTAAAAACTATCTCTATTCACAGATGACATATCCTATATGTAGAAAATACCAAAGAATCCACAAGAAAGCTACTAGAGCCAATAAATAACCAAAATTGCAGGGTCCAGAACAAAAATAAGTTGTGTTTCTATACATCAGCTATCGTAAATGGAATTTACAATAGCATCTAAAAGAACAAAGAACTCAATACTTAGAAATAAGTTTAACCAAGGAGGTGAATGACTGAAAACTACACCGAGTGGCCAGATTATTATGCATTCAGAGATCATAATAATCTGGCCACTCAGTGTATATAAAAGCCTACACGACTGAATGAACGAATGACCAAGGTCGGCCAGTCGCTATGACAAACACTAACCACCAGGGGACAGACGCTCAACGCACAGGATCGGGCTCCCTCCTGTCTGGATTGGGGCTGTGGGGATCAGGCCAAAACCAGCTATCCGACATTCCCCAAGGGGTCCCGGATTGCAAGAGGGTGCAGGCCAGGCCGAGGGACCCTAGTAAAGAATATAAAAAGCTTAAGAAGAGGGTGTTATATAAAAATTTAGGAACCCCAAAATACTGTGTGCTCACTAGTGAAACTTGAATACAAATGCATTAACAAGTGTGTGGATACAAAAAATGTACATAAAAGCTTGCCAAATGAGTACTATATATGTCATGCAATTCCAATAGTTGAAGTATTTAAAATACTAGTATATCCAGCCCTAGCTGGTTTGGCTCAGTGGATAGAGCGTCAGCCTGTGGACTGAAAAGTCCTGGGTTCGATTCCAGTCAAGGGCACATGCTCAGGTTGTGGGCTCAATCCCCAGCAGGGGGCGTGCAGGAGGCAGCCGATCAATGATTCTCATCACTGATGTTTCTATCTCTCTCTCCCTTCCTCTCTGAAATCAATAAAAATATATTTTTTAAAAATCTATCCAGTTTTGAAACCTATGAATAAATTTTCTAGTAAAACATGTCACTGAAATCTTTCTAAATGATATCTACAGGGCACAACCAAAAAAGAGCAATGAATTATTATTTATATTACTCCTGAATCTTATACATTAGATATTTGAAAACATAGAAATAAGCAGTCGTCTTTTTTTTATTGTTTTCACATCTGATAACATAATAATAATAAATTCAATTATGCTTCCAACATTACTCCCTTACTGAGCTATTTCTGGGTCTCACACCCAGAACACTATACATCTGATGAAGAAATATTTATAGAATTGAAAATCACTAAAGTGTCATAACTGTCATCAACAATAGAATAAAAATAATTAAAGTTTTAAGTGATAAAAGAATTACAAGTATAAAATAAATCTATAATCACTTCAACTGTGTTCAGAAGGTAATTATAGCACAGAATATAAAAAACTAGAGGCCCAGGGCACAAATTTGTGCACTGGTGGTGTCCCCTGGCCTGGCCGGCAATCGGGGCTTCTCACGCAGTCCCGATTGAGGTCAGCTGGCTGGGGGGAGGGACCATGGGAGGTAGGTTGGCCGTGGGAGCACACTGACCACCAGGGGGCAGCTTCTGCATTGAGTGTCTGCCTCCTGGTGGTCAGTGCACATCATAGCAACCAGTTGAAAATTTATTCATTTATTCAACGTTCGGTTGACCGGTCATAAGGTCGCTTAGGCTTTTATATATATAGATTACTAATGATAAGCAGAATACAGTGGATGATTTATGATACTTAATCAGCTAAACACAATCTTCATGGCATACAGACATACAGGTATTCAAACAGGTAGATTAGTAGCCATTACACAGATGAAAACTTAGAAATTCTTTTATAGAAAGCAGCAATATTGTTACTGTCATATTTCTAGATGCAAGGTTTATAGACAAAATTTTCTTACGTGATGAAAGCAGCTAATACATGTAAGAATATTAAATATTAAAAACATTTGAGATTCACGCAGCCCCCCACACTAGCAGTCTGCCAGAAAAAGGGGAATGCCTTTTTTTCTTGTTGTCAATATTATTTACTTCAGTTTCTACTGTTCCTTTACATGCAATGTCTGCCATTCAATAAAAAAATTATGAAACATGCAAAGAAGAAAAAAATATAATCCATTGTTGTGAGAAGAAGCCTTCAAAAGAGCTGACCCACAAATAGCACATGTTAGGATTATCAGACAGGGATTTTAAAATAACCATTAAAAATGTTAAAGAATCAAGTGGAAAAGACAGATCACATGTACAAATAGGAAATTTCAGCACAGAGAAAATACACACACACACACGACAAAATATATCAGTGGTCCCCAACCTTTTTTTGGCCATGCCCCACCTAAGCATCTCTAAAATCCTGATGCCCTGACCTGTGACATATAAAACTCCTATTCACATGGAGGAAGCCTAAAAGGCCATTAACTTGGTCTAAACAAGCTTCCAAAGAACATGGCATCCATGAAAGAGAAAACTAAAAGAATGAAAGGACAGTTGAAATACTAGTACTGAGGAAGAAAGCACTAAGATATTGTTTAAAAAATAATAGTATGAAGTGATATGAAAAAATAGCAGTTTCAAAACATAATAAAGAGCTAAATGCATAAATAGGTCATGACATTTATTTATATACTATATACGAGGCCCCTAGAACCATAAGAAATGCAAAAAAATCAGTTAATAGCTCATTCTTGAACTCGCCCCCTTAAAAATCAAATTATCCCCCCCACCCCCGCCGTGGGGTATGTGCCCCACGTTGGGAACCACCAAATATATGTATATACTAAAGTGCTAGAATGTGTGGTTTTTTTTTTAAAGTGGTATCAGAAATAAGTCTTTCAGTGGAGTTTATCAACAGACTGGCATAATAAAGAATCAGTGAAGTTCAAGTAAGGTCAATATAAATTATCCAAAGTAATATACAAAAGGAGTTAGGGGGGAGTATGGAAAAAGGGCCATACAAAACTTGATAATGCCAGTTTAACATACATTATGTAACTGGAGTCCCAGAAGAGAAAGAAATAGAGAAAACGGGAGGAAAAATACATGAAGAGACAAGAGCAAAGAATGTTTGATTTGGCGATATATATCCACTCAAACCTCCAGAAGCAAAGCAAACCCCAAGCAGGATAAACATAAAGAAACCCACATCTAGGCACATTATATTCAAATGGCTGATAAACAAATTTGGGGGTGGGTGAAGGGATGGGGAGTAACTGCTTAATGGGTACAGGGTTTATTTGGGGTTGATTAAAATATTTTAGAACTATAGAGATGTGAAGGAGGCACATTGTGAATGTACTTAATGCCACTGAATTATTGATTTTAAAATGGTTACTTGTTATATGCATCTCACCTCATTTAATTTTTTTAAATAAGGGGAAATAAAACATGAATATATAATTCTCAAAACAAAAAAAGATACAAAATGGCCCTTACACATATGAAGATGATAACTTCACTCATAATAAGAGAAATACAAAATAGAATTATGCCAATATACAATTCCCCACCCATTAGGCTGGCAAAAATTCAAATACTTAATATGTTGAGAAAACAGGCACTTTCATACATTGCTAGTAGGAAGGCAAAACCCTTAAAGGGTACGTGGCAATAATTGTGGCAGACAGATACTAACTAAAGTGGCCCCCACCTCCAGGTGTTCACACCTTCTTATAATCCCCTCCCTTTGAAAGTGTACAGAACCTAGAATTGCTTCTAACCAACATATATCACTCCTGTGATTTTTTTATGTTACATTATGAAAGACTCCTTTAAAGCCTGCCTGCTCTAAATTTTCCTTGCTAACTTGATAAAGTGGCCATTTGTGAAAAACCCACAAGAAACAGAACTGTGAGGCCTCTAGGAGCAGAGACAAGTTTTTATTATTTTCAAAGAGGACATATATTCAAGATCTCATCATGAAGAAACATCAATGTCAAACAGGAAAATTCTATAAAGTAATTTCCTTGTATTCGTCAAAAAATGTCAATGTCATAAAGTCAAGCAAAAGGCCAAGGAACTGTTCCAGATGAAAGACTAGGACATTAGACAAGAGAAGGCAATGTGGCACTGAAGCAAGATGCTATCTATACTATTGGTTTTAAAGTTGGAGGAAGGGAACCAAGGGAATAAAGGAAAGCAGCTGAGCCCAACTAAAACCTTGACTTTAGTCTAGAAAAACTGATTTGAGATTTCTGATCTCTAGAGGTCTAAGAGAATAAAATGTATGTTGTTCTAGACAAACAAACAAACAAGCAAGCAAGCAAAAGGTTAAAACATTACAATCAAATTTACTACAATATCCTGGACTGGATTCTAGACTGGACAGAAAAATAAGTGTTACAAAGGACATTCTCAAGATGATTTATGAAACTTAATATAGGCTATACATTAGAAAACAGTATTCATAGTTAATTTCCTCAATGTGATAATTGCACTATGTTTATGTTAAGAGAATATAAGAGAATATCATTGTTCTTAAGAACATACAAATAAATAGGGAAGGTAGAGGCAGGAAAGTAGAAAAAAAGAAATATAAAGCAAATGTAAAATGTTAAGAATTTATGAATATAGGTAAAGAGTATATAGGAGCTCTCTGTAAAAATTCATATATCACATCTGTAATTCTAAATTTATCCTATATAATAAAAGGGTAATATGCAAATTGACCGAATGGCAGAACAACTGTTTGCTATTATGCTCACTGATCACCAGGGGGCAGACACTCAATGCAGGAGCTGCCCCCTAGTGGTCAGTGCGCTCCCACAGGGGGAGTGCCGCTCAGCCACAAGACAGGCTACAGCTGGTGAGCATAGCAACAGTGGCAGGAGCCTCTCCTCCATCTGCGGCAGCGCTAAGGATGTCCAACTGCAGCTTAGGCCCGCTCCTCATGGGGAGCGGGCCTAAGCCATCAGTCAGACATCCCCTGAGGGCTCCCGTATTGCTAAAGGCACAGGCTGAGCTGAGGGACCACCTGCCTCCCCCCGCCCCCCGCGTGCATGAATGTCGTGCACCGGGCATCTAGTTTCAAAATGAAAACTTTCTTTAAAAGAGAGAAAGAAGACACAAACAAACACACACACACACACACACACACACACTGAAATTTCTGGAAAGATATACCAAACTTAAAGATGCCAATCACTGAAGAAGGGAAGGAGATGAGGAAAAGGAACCTATCTATGACAAACTGAATTCCATCCAGTGGTTCTCCTTAAACATATAATCTCTACATCACGAGTTTCTAATGTGACATCCAGAGACCTAAGGGGTCTATGGAGAGAATTCACTATATCTATGATGGGATTAGGAAAAAAATTACACTTTAATTTCATTAACCTTTAACTGATATGTTTTCACTTCATATTAGTTACTGAAATTCTCAAAATAACATATGTACCGTTCAGTATTTTCAAAATACAGTAATTCTTGCTGCTGGATTTTAATGCGATACATGATAAAGAGCAGCTTTTTAAGTTTTTGATAACTATATTTCAAAATAACTGGTTTCTTGGGAATCCTATGTATTTTATCTTATACATTTATAAATGTTATTCTCATAGGCTTCAGACTGCTCAAGGTTTTCAACATAAAAAAGTAAAGAATCTCCTGTATGCTATCAATCCCTCATTTGCTTACAAGGATGTCATAATGAGGAAAATTAAAACAGTTTGCAGGTTTTTGCTCTTCCATAAAGCAAACAATTAAGACAGCATTGATATGGACATTCAATCTAACCCTCTCATTATTTAAATTCTAATTTCCAATATGTGCTAAAGCAAAATTTTTTCATGTTAACTGTAACCTCACATAAAGCATCCAAGAACAAATATACTACCACACACCCACACATGAAAAAAATACAGGCACAAGTAACTATAAAAATGAATCAAGACTGTGAAATGCCTCATAGAAAAACTCAGTGCTTACATATCTTAAAGAAATTGGTTAAAAACAAGATACTATTTACCATCTCTCTTTTGGAAAATTTTTTAAAATTTCTTTAATGATTGGCTGGTAGCAGGCATCCCTTTCTGCTTTTCCACTTTCACACCAGTCTCTCACAAACTGTTTCAATGTGGATTTTAACTTATCCATGTCAAATGTAGATGCTGGCATAATCTTCCCATTCCCCTGTTTAAAAAAGAGAAATCAATTAATTTCTGAGAAAAGTAATCAATCTTGAATATGGTTAAATAGACATGCTACTAAGAGGCTATATAGATGGTTTAGTGGATAAACCACTGGCCTCTCACCTCAGCAGGGTTCGAGTGCAGCTTGAGATCCTAAATGAAAAGTTTGGTGGTCTCACTTCTACCCTCAATAGATTACGGTCCATTAATCATGAAACCACCATATAATTAAGTAGTCTTTACTCAGGAGAGGACCAGCATTGCTATGGAGATCAAACATTCTCTCTCTAAGAGAGAAAAGAAAGTCCTTCCAGGTCATTGATGGGGCAGCATGGAGAGGCTCACAGTGGGTGGCCCAACTGTATCTATCCTGTGGATACAAAAAGAGGACTTCAGTTTCTATTACTGCCAGTCCCTTGAGATTTATAAGTGAAAAATCATTTCTTAAAAGATGACTTGACCTGGCCGGTATGGCTCAGCTGGTTAGAGCGTCATCCTGTGCAACAAAGGGTCACAGGTTTGATTCCTGGTCAGGGCACATGCCCATATTGCGGGTTCAATCCCTGGTTGGGGAGCATGCAGGAAGCAGCTGGTTGATGTGTTGTTGTTTTTTTCTCTCTCTCTCCCTGCCTTCCCTCTCTTTAGAATCAATGAAAATCATATCCTTGGGTGAGGATTGAAAATAAAATAAAACAAACAAAAGATGACTATCAATAGATACATACTGGGAACAATGAGTTTAGCAAGGGAAAGTAATTTTACAAAACTACTAAAGTTGTTTATAAAAATTTAAGTCACTAACTCTATATGCCAGAACACTGTAAAATTGTATCAAAATGCCAAGAATTATCTTAGTATTTAAAGAAAAAAGTAGCCGAAACCGGTTTGGCTCAGTGGATAGAGCGTCAGCCTGCGGGCTGGGGGGGTCCCAGGTTCGATTCCGGTCAAGGGCATGTACCTTGGTTGCGGGCACATCCCCAGTGGGGGATGTGCAGGAGGCAGCTGATCGATGTTTCTCTCTCATCGATGTTTATAACTCTCTATCTCTTTCCCTTCCTCTCTGTAAAAAATCAATAAAATACATATTTAAAGAAAAAAGTAAGTGAACAAATCCAGTTTCTGGCATACTGTTCTATTAAGCCTAATCAAATGACTGAATATACAAGTGGAAACATTCTCTAAGTAGAGCAAATGACCTATGCAAAATTATAAAAATGAAATCCAGAAAGATAAAGACCTCAAAATATTGAGATTAGGCTCTAAAATAAAAATAAATAGAACAAATTTCACATACATTTTCTCCATATTCTTTATTTTCAAACATATTTATGCAATCATTCACAATGGTCAGTAGTATTTCTTGATTATGATCAATGCATTTCCGGATCTTGTCCAAGTGAAGAAGAAACTGAGGAAGGAGTTTCTGTTGATTAGCTGGAAGTGATCGAAATTGTCTTTCTGTTCGGTTCACTCGCTCATGCATACTGGTGCTAAAACATAAAAGGTGTTTTTTAAATTGGTAAAAGAATTCTCAGCAGAGGCCAATCTTATTTTAAAGTTGTCTTTCTGTACAATTATTCCCTTATAATCTACATAATAAAAGCCTAAGCGACCTTTACGGCAGAATGACCGGTTGTTATGATGTGCACTGACCACCAGGGGGCAGATGCTCAACACAGGAGCTGCCCCCTGGTGGTCAGTGTGCTCCCACTGGGGGAGCGCCACTCAGCCAGAAGCCAGGCTCATGGCTGGTGAGCGCAGCAGCAGTGGTGGGAGCCTCTCTCACCTCCGCGGCAGTGCTAAGGAAGGAGCAGTGAGCAGGCGGGCGATAAGGAGCAAGGGGTCCGGGACTGTGAGAGGACACAGGCCGAGCTGAGGGACCCCCCTCCCTTCCCCCCCCCCGCCCCCGTACACATATTTCATGCACCGGGCCTCTAGTGTTGAATAAGGTCCTGTCTCAATCCTTTGGTTCCCTAAAGCAGTGTTTACCAACTGGTGACCTGTGAACCATTGGTGGTCCGTGAGGTCTGAAAGGTTGGCGACCGCTGGTTTAAGGAAACCTTTGGAGCAGCAGTCGTCAACTGGTGGTCTGTGGACCACTGGTGGTCCACGAGGTCCGAAAGGTTGGCGACCGCTACCCTAAAGAATATCCATTTAGAAAGTCTTATATGTTTTCACCCGAGTACAAATTCTCTAAGCAGCCAAACAAAAGACAAACTGTTTATAACCAGTAAAAGTTATAAACATCAATGAGAAGAGGGGGACAAAATATTACAGAAAATTAGTGTATAAGTTTATTGTTATGATTTCAATTTTCAAACTTAAAATTTTCAGCAAAAGTAGCTGAATGCTTTAGATATTTCCATCAAGTTAACAGAATGCTGCTCTGAAATAGCTTTAGGATAAAAAACATGTTTTGAAATTAAGAGCCAACCAAGTTGAATTTTTCAAAATATCATAAAAGATACTAGAGGCCCGGTGCATGAATTCATGCACTGTGTGTGTGTGTGTGTGTGTGTGTGTGTGTGTGTGTGTGGAGGGCCGGGTCCCTCAACCCAACCTGTGCCCTCTTGCTCCTTACTGCCTGCCTACAGTGGAAGCGGGAGAGGCTCCCCACCACTGCCGCTGTGCTCGCCAGCTGTCAGCCTGGCTTCTGGCTGAGCGGCACTCCCTCTGTAGGAATGCACTGACCACCAGGGGGCAGCTCCTCTGTTGAGCATCTGCCCCTTGGTGGTCAATGCACATCACAGCAACCGGTCGTTTTGCCATTCAGTTGATTTGCATATTAGGGTTTTATTATATAGGATTATCACAAAAGTAGCAAACAAATTAAAAATCAAAATTCTGTAACATTTTACATGACAATATTCACACTTTGCATTCTTAATGTTTCCAAATAACTATGTCCTGGCTGGTGTGGCTCAGTGGCTAAAATGCAGTCTCAAAGAGTCAATGGTTCCATTCCTAGTCAGGTCACATACCAGGGTTTCAGGCTCTGGTTGGGACATGTGCATGAGGCAACCCATCTCTCTCTCTCTCTGTCTCTCCCTCCCCCCACCTTCCCCTTCTCTTTCTAAAATCAATGAAAAACATATTCTGGGGGGGGGGGGGGGGGGGATTAAGTTTCCAAATAATTCTAAAGGTCACGTTGGGAACTACCTATTTATAAAATTTGAAAAGAACATCATGCCCTAGCTGGTTTGGATCAGTGGCTAGAGCATCGGCCTACAGACTGAAGGGTCCCGGGTTCGATTCCGTTCAAGGGCACACGCCCAGGTTGTGGGCTTAATATCCAGTGGGGGCGTGCAGGAGGCAGCCAACCAGTGATTCTCTCTCATCATTAATGTTTCTATATCTCTCTCCCTCTCCCTTCCTCTCTGAAATCATATTTAGAAAAAAAATGAAAAGTACATCATTTTTAAAAGTTAAATGCTACACTCACAGTGAAATGCAATTTTACTTCAATCAGATGGGCAAAATTTAAAAGCCTGTCTATCTGAAATGTTGGTAAAAAGTGGAACAATTAGATATTTATATACTGATTGATGGTGGGTACATAAATTAGTATAACTACTTTGGAAAATAATTTAGCATTACCTAGTAAAGCTTAATATGCATATTCCACATGACCTAGCAATTATACTCCTAGACACAGACTCAAAAAATTCCTATAGATGGTTACCATGAAACATGAAAAAGCTTCATCACAGCACTGTTAGATATAACAAACTAAAAATCTGGAAACAACCTAAAGGTCCATCACCAGTAGACTGTACCAATAAAGTACAGTATAGTCACACAAGGAAATGCAGTTAAATTAATAAATTATGGCTACACACAATATGGATAAAACTCAGGAATGTAAATATTTGCTTAAAAATCAAGTTGTAGAAAAATACATAAAGTATAATTTCATTTTATGTAAACAATATATTCTAGGAACTGAACATATGTAGAAAAACTACAAAGAAAGCAAGGAAACAAAAATTCAGGAGTGATGTGCTTTGAGGGGAAAGGGATAGGATAATATTCTTTTCTAAAACTGGGTGGTAGATTCATGGTGTTCACTCCACCATTTTTACATTTTACATATAAAAACAATTAATAAATGCATATGTTGATTTACTCAATATTAAAAAATACATTTTCATTTGGTTGCCAGGATTTCTCTATTCATCCAAATAACTCATTTTTACCTTATGTCAAATTACTCTGTAATTTCTGAACAGTAATATTTAAAGAAGTTCTGAAGAAGCTTCAGATAAAACTTAAGCTCGGGTGTGGTGGTATTCAGAGGTTAGAGGCGATGTGAAAAGATCAAGTTGACACTGACTGGTTGCACTGATGTCTGCTTTTTTTGCTCCTCCATCTCTCTCCAGACAGTATAATAGTGAGCTCTGGAATCAAACGGATCTGGACTGAAATCCAGCTAATGTCCCCTATTTACTATGTGACCCTTGGCAAGTTACTTCCTTTCTCTGTCCTCCACTGTCTCATATATAAAAACATGAACAACAGTGATGACAATGAGTACAGAAGCTATCACCCATTGAGATTTAGTAAACTCTGGCCACTAAACCAAGTCATTAAGTGCTTAAATATAATAGGCATATCTAATTTATAAAACTATTATGTTGACAATGAAAATATGAAAAATGCTTAAAAGTAAAAGTATCCTTTTAATTACAAGTATAAATCCCTCTTTTAGAGGCAACCACTTCTAACTTGTTGGCATATTTCTGTTTTGTTGTTTAAGACAAAGTCATTTAGCACCTTTCTCATGAAAATGTGGTAGCACACAAAACAGCAGATCATCTGGAAGTGGTTAGGAATGGAGAATCTCAGGCCCTACACCAGACCTACTGAAATGCAATCTGCCTTTTGACAAGCTCTTCAAATTATCTATATGCACATTCAAGTTCTAGAAGCATTTGTAAGTCTTTATCCTTATTAGAGAAATTTTCCCAGGTCAGAAAAAGGATCTCAAATGACTATATGGCAAATGACTGCAATGACAGTTCATCATTTCACCTTATGCAACCAAAATTTACTTAGCTATTTCTCAAACACTGGGCCTCTAGATACTTTCGCTTGCCCATATGATAAATTTTTGTGTTCAAATCTGTCTATATTGTAGAAAAAAATACCACAAATTCCCCAAAGAATGACCAGGTCAGAAAGGATAGTACTTTTAAGTCTCTTGATACAAACAGATTTTCAGAAAGATTGTACCAATTTATATTTCCAGCAGTAGAGTATAACACTAAATGAACTACTTAAGACCATGCATGATTTATTGCAGAGTTACAACAGTTTACAATTTACTGTCAAGAGATTAAGTAGTCTTTTAGTACTTCATTCCTAGTATTCCTGGACACTGGGTGCTCCCCAATCATTCTCTCACTATACCTCAAAAGTCAACATATCCAAAATGAATTTATTACGTCCCACCAAAAAAAGTGTACTTTTTCCTACATGGCTGATATCGATGAGTGGCATACCATACTCAAGTCAGAAATTAACAAGTCATCCTAAAATGCCTCTTCTCATAGCCCACACAATCAATTAAGCACAAGATCCTTTTGATTCTCCTTCATAAAACTATCAGCAAATTACACCCCTCTCCAATGCTTTAGCTCAGGCCCTCATTAATGTCTCCCAACGATTAGTGAGAGGCCTGCTACCTAGGAATGCAGTTCCCAACCTAACCTGCCCATCAGATGAATTCTTCTAAAACACGTCTCATCTTTGTCACTATTTAACCTCCATATTCCACATGTAAAAAACAATCCATAAATGTTCAGTGAGGCAACCGAGGTGCCACTTTTTGTTCTCCATGGAGACTACTAATTTCCATGATAGCAGGGGAGTTGAAGTAAGTTATGGATTGGTCAGAAGAACCGAACATATTTGCTGTCAATTCCTGTTACAGAAGTGATGTAAGTACACAGAGTGGGATGAGCTGTAGCATATCCCTTAACCCTTGGTTACTTAATAGTATGCCAAGCTATCCATAACATATACCCACAGTGACTCTCTTGAAGTGAGGTTTTACCAAAGTTGAGAAGAAACCAATCCTTACTGTACCATTATAACCGGGGACAGCTTCACTATTCTGGAAATGCTTACATTATGAGGAATAGAGTGAAGAAATAAAAATAAATAAATAAATAAAATGAAGTCACTATATAGTCAAGCTATGAAATTACTAAAATCAATTAGGTTGAAGTCTGAGGAAATGATTTTATTGTTGTCTTAATCAGCCTAGAACTTAAAATTTTGAACTTTTCAGTTCTGCAGTAATGCCTGGATATATATGATCACTCTATGAAGGACTCATGTATCAAGGCCACCTGACATCCATCATCCAGACTGCCTAACACAACCAGGACCAATCCTAGTGCAGAGAATACAGGACTGATTATTCTCAAAAATGCACATTTTACTATAAGAACTCTTTAACTTTTTTTTCTTTTTCGAAGCACACCTGAGTTTTTGCCTACTTGTGTTTCCAGTCTGCAAATCCTAAGACCCTTCAATATCATTATTTCTAGCCAGAGCCTCCAGGCTCTTTTTTGAGTGTGTTGGACAATTCTTTGAGTGTGTGTTAAGACAGGGGTGGCAATACTTGCTTCCCCACCCCTGGCTACTTGGTCTGTTTTTGTAAAAAGGGTTTTACTGGAACATAGCCATGCCCACTTATTCACATCCTGGGGCAGAGTTGAATAGTTGTAACAGAGACCACCTAGTCCCAAGAGCTTAAAATATTCATTGCCTAACCTTTTAAAAAAAGCTTGCCTATCTTACTTTAAAGCAAGCATGTCAAACTCGTGGCCCACAGGCCCATGTGGCGCCCAACTAATATTTTTGTGGCCCAGCCAATATAATGGTATGTAAGAAACATTTTAATAAAAATTTTGTAACTTAATTTTTACAATACCCTGTTACACATAATGCTATATAATGAAGATGCAATATGCAAATGGTCGTTACTCCGTGAAGCGTAATGACCAGATCACGGATCAGCAGGAGGGTGGGACAGCGAGCTACAAGGGGTGGCAGAGAGCTACAGGAGGGGGCAGGGCAGCAAGCTATGGGGGGGGGCGGGTGCGGAGGGAGCTACAGGATGGCGGGGCAGCAGCGAGCTACTGGTGTTACAAGCGGGCGGCGAAGAGCTACAGGAGGGGTCCGGGTAGCAAGCTATGGGGGGGGGGGGGAGGTACTGGAGGGTGGCAGCAAACTACTGGCGCACAGATTCGTGCACAGGGCTACTAGTTATTGATAACGAACTACAATGTTCATTAATGACTGATTACTATAATCATGTTGCATTCATTTCCCTTAGGCGCCTTAGACGCCATACGCACAGGCACACCATTTTTCTCCACTAATACTAGCAGTGAATATTTTAGCAGCTGATTGCCATGTAATTAGTCTTGTACTGACTTGTTTGGTGTACACAACAGGAAATCTTTCACTTTCGGAGAAAAAGAAAAATAGGTTTATTTGCGTTACACTTATTAATCTGTGCAGTAATCAGTGTCTGGTAAGTTAATGTTCCAGAAAAACATTAATTTTTATTAAAATGTTCTATTATTTTATGTTAATGATTACTCATTTATTTCAGCCCTTTGTATTCAGCATGTCTCTATCGAAATAAACCTATGTTTCTATGAAAACTGAAGCTTTTGGTTTTTTTTTGCGGCCCACATAAACTTAAACCTTATTTATTTGGCCCGTGTTAGCCTTTGAGTTCGACATGCTTGCTTTAAAGGCATGTTTTATAACCTTCAGACTCTCCTTGGTTCTGAACTCAATCAGCATAATGAGGCCACATCTTTTGGCAGCTAAAGGGAGAAAGTAGTCAGCAGCCATCTTTCTGTAAGGGTGTCTCTACCTTCAGCTCTCTCTAGAAGGCTGGCCTAGGCAGTGACCCCCAACTCTGGCTCAGTGGCCTTTTATCAGGTGGGTTTATGCTGGCTGTGAGCCAAGGACCAAGGTCACTGACCCACCCCTCTGAACCTGTTGAACTACTCTAGAATTCCACACAGGAAAGCATACCTTTTCAGAAGGAAAGTTTGCCTCAATCCATTTAAAGTATTTATTAAATACCCAAGGTTAAAACTGTCTTACTAGTATCACTGCTCATAAGGGTAAAATTTTAGTAAATGATTTTGGATTTCAGACCAGACGCTCACAATTTGGTTGTGTAACCCTAGGCAAGTTACTCATCTCTTCATAGGCCTATCCCCTCACCTATAAAAATGAGCTCTACATCTCAGTTCTAAAAAATAAATCTCACCTAATCGCTATTTCCAAGAGTAGGCCAATTCTGACAAGATCTCTGATCTTTCAATTGTAATATTTTCCATGTAACTAGGTATCTTCATTCATAACAAGAGTAGTATTTTAAGGCTAACAACATTTTTGGCTATGCATTACAATGCTATAATCATTTTTAGAGAACATCATCTAAGTAAAAGCTGTAGCAAGCACAACATTGGAAGCCACTGGAAAAAGAAAACAATAATAAAAAGACATTTCTTGCCCTATGACTTTCATCTAAATGTCATTATATTAACAAAAGGCGTTTAGCAGTAAAACCAAACTCTGGCTACTTGAGACCGAGGAAATGCATTTTTAATTTTATTAAGTTTTAATTAGTTTAAGTTTTAATTTAGCCCGATGTAATTATCGGCCAAGGTATTAAACAGTGCAACTCTAGAAAATCATAAAATGTTGGAATGTAACTAACAATCCAGTGTTTTCTGCTACACGATGTTTTCTGTAACCCTAATCCTTTCAGTGATATTTTAAGTAGTATATTTTTAATCACATACTATTTTCAGTCTAAAGATATAAAGTGTTTCATCAGAGAGTACATACAAATAAAAAGGATTGTTTTTAAAAAATGAAGTTTTTCTCAGTCCCACATTAAACTGGTAAAGGAGAGGGATGAGAGTATAGAAAACTGTATCACAACTACTAGAATGTGCACACAACTGCTCTTTTTTATATTGCCACACTTGGGTCCTAGATTCAGGTCAAAGTCCCTCTGCCCCCACAATAAAAAGGTCCATCTGATACTAATTATAATATCAATTCTAAATTAGTCCTAACATATTAGAACTGGGTACACACACACATTTTAATTATGTCCATTATATTCCCAAGACATTTCCCAATATTCTTTCTAGATTTTTTAATAGTAAAATGCACAGGACTTTTCTGCATCTACCACTCTTAGCAATCTAATGTCAGCTGCTTCTCCTGCCCGTATGGTTCTTCCAGGCACAATAATTACATCAAATTCAATCCTCTGGTTGTCTGCCTTTCTTCTTCTGTTGATACTAAATAAAATCCCCACACTACTAACTTCCTTTTGGGCTCTATAAGTAATGCAATCCATGGTTCCTATCCTTATGTTTAGTTAGTAAATTATGTCATCAAGATCTTTGAACTTCAGCCCTGGCCCGTTTGGCTCAGTGGATGGACCATCCACTTGCGGACTGAAGGGTCCCAGGTTCGATTCTGGCCAAGGGCACATGCCTGGGTTTCGGGCTTGATCCCCAGTAGGGGGCATACAGGAGGAAGCCGATCAATGATTCTCTCTCATCTTGATGTTTCTATCTATCACTCTCCCTTCCTCTCTGAAATCAATAAAAAGATGTTTTGTTTTTTTTAAAGTCTTTGAACTTCAAAAATTCATGTCATAAATGTAATCAGATTGTAAACAACTTTAAGCTTTTTTATTAGGCGAGTTTCTAAATTCAGAATAGTAATAGACTAGTTCACCAACTGTTCACAAATTGACAGACGACTTGGGAATGACATGTATTTCTTTGCTACTATTTATTTGTTAAAAATAGAGCTTCCAAAACCTATGGCAAGCACTGGTGACATAAAAATAAATGAGGCTCAGTCCCTGCCCTTGGGGAGGTCAGAGTCAAGCAATATAAAAAAAAGTTTGCATAAAGCACAGCAGAAGCCCAGCTAGGGAAACAATTTTTCTCACGGGGAAGGTCATGTTTGATTACAACTGCAGACTCAAGAATATGTCCCTCCGTGGACTCATCTCCTACACGAATAAAATACTTTTCTCTGCCTACACATCCAGTTGATTTAAGTCCCTTTCAGATCTTTGAATTAAAATGTTGTGGCTAAGCTTAGTTTAACATCTATCTAGAAGAAAAGTAGAAAGTTAGCCAAGTATGAAGCCCTACCGCCACGCCAGGCTCACGGTGAGAATCGGACACATATTTGCAAAATAAAAGATCACAAAGGTGGCTCTCCCTGTGCCTTCTCTCAAGCCCCGCCCTAATTAGCAAATGTTAGAGAACATCCGGACCACTTCCGACCTTAAGTTTCACCCACCAACCAGTGAAAAGACACTGAGCCGCATCCTTCATCGCTCACCACAAACGTGCTCGTACTTCCTCAGCGCCAGGGGGTGGGGTGGGAATCTTAGGCTGTTCTCACAAGAACTGGCAACAGTTTGGGGGAAATGCGTCCTGCCGCATCCCAGGTGGAGGTGAACTTGGGCTCTCCGTCTGTTGAGTTTGGAGACCAGCGACAACACAAACCATCCTGCCCAGCACCGGACAATTTAATTTACCACCATCCTCTTCTGTCTGAAACAGTCACAGCATTTTTCTGATCACCCCCACCGGCCTCACAGCCAAACCTTGCACGTGGGATGGAAGGCAGGAGGGCTAATCTGATCCTGGGGTCAGAAGACAAGAGCAGCAGACGGTGAGCAGGGCCGAGAGGGGGTAGGATGACTCGGGGACCCGAGGTCAGCTCCGGCGGCCCGGGGGCCGGGCATCCCGGAGGCGTGGCGGCCGGGGGAGGGGGGAGGGCGAGCGCGGGGGCGCAGCGGGCGCCCCGACGGGCTGGGCTGGGGTCCGCCACGGGCTCCTTACCCGTAGTAGCGGAAGGCATTGATGATCTTCCAGAAGTGCTCGCGCTCGAGCCTCTCTTCCTCCTCCTCCGTGTTGCGCGTGGCTGCCGCCGCCGCCGCCGCCGCCGAGTCCACCGCGACCGAGCCCAGGCGCCCGGCGGAGAACTGCACTTCCACCTCCCCGCTCCCGTCGCGGCCCCCGCGGCCCCCGCCGCCTCCCCCGCAGTCCTCCCGCAGCCGGGAGGCGGGCGGCGAGAGGCGCCGCCGTCGCTGCATAGCTGCCGCGGCCCTCAGCCTGGCTCTCTTGCGTCTTGCCGCGAAGGAAAGCGTGGTGGCGGCTGTTCGGCTTCCTCCCGTCACGCCCCCTGCTCGCGGTGCGCTCCGCCTCCGCCGGCCTCCGGCCTCCAGCCTCCAGCCGCGCGGGGATCCGCGGTGTCTTCCCGGCTCCCAGACCCGGCGCGCGAGACCAGGCGAGGGTACGACGGAAGGCCGCGGCCGCCTGCGCTCATTGGCTGCCGACCTTGGGCGACGGCGCGTGACGTCACGACGACACGCACATGGGGCGGGGCAGAGGGCCGGGTGGGAGGAGCGAGGGAGGAATTCCCTGCGGGTGCGGACCCGACACCTGCCAGCGGCCTCGTGGGTGGAGTTCAAGAGCCTGCAACTGCTCGATTGTGGAACGGGCGAGAAGCTAAAGTACTAGCGGGGGGGAAAAGCAGGACAAAAAGTTAATTTTTATTTCACAAAGTCTAGAAGGAAGGTCTTGAATTCACCCTAATTTAAGTTTTAATTCATTTCCTAAATGAATTTCTCCTTTTAATTACGTAAGGGGAGAAAGAACACTATCATCTTGTCAGTGTCTAGGGACCTGTGAAAATCCTAATCGGGCCCTGACTGGCGATGGCAGCAGAGGAAAATGCAGGAACCTAACTCTTGGTACCTGCCTTTGGAGACCACCAACGTGCACAGGGGCCCCAATGCCTCACCATTGGCGAGGCACTAGCATCTAATCGTGGCCCTTAACAATGCACCGGCATCTAGGTGGGAAATAGAGAAGTATATTCACTGTATTTTCTTATTTTCTGTATTCTTGATGCTCTGCCACCCAAGACTTCTACTGGAAAGAGACTGCCCAGCCCAGGGCTAGCTAATTCCTAGAGAGAGCGAACAAATCCCCAGAACCTTTCATATGCAAACAGACCAAGCCGGAAGCCACAGCCACCTTCTTCATCAGACACTTACACAGACCCTTCCCTTCCCTTCCCTTCCCTGCCCTGCCCTGCCCTGCCCTTCTTTGCATCCCCTCCCCTCCCCTCTCTTCCTCTCCCCTTCCTTCCCCCTCCCCTTCCCTTCTCAGAATGGCCCCTCCAAATGCCCTAGAAGGGTGATTTTATAGCATAATCACTAATATCATTTCCCCTTTCCTGCCATCTTTGTTTTTAAATCAGTAAGATGGGAACTAAATTACCAAAAGAGCTGAACTCTGATCAGCAACAGGTTGCCCAGACTTCATTTATTAAGATTCTAACCATTGACTTCCTAAAGAAAAGTAACTTATCCAAGAATTTACCAGTCAATCTGCATCTTACGTGTGAAAAATTCTAAAGTGCTCTGAACACAAGAGAAATGTAATTCAGGATCCAAGCACTCAAGAAGCTTGTGGTACAACAGGGAAGCAAAACTAGAAAACATTAAACAATTGAGAAGATTTAGTGTTAAAATAGTATGGATTAAGTAAACTGTAATGGGAATTAAGAAAAGGGAGAATGGTTTAAAAGTGGTATAGAGCTAAATTTCTAAGGATGACTTTAATTGAAGAGGCAAAGATGTGGGAGTACTTTTTGCAAACCAATTCAAGTTGGTTTAAGACAAAAGTGGGGGAGGGGGAAGGATTTATTGTTTCTTATTACTGAAAAGATCATGCATAGGTAAATCTAGAGGCTCAAATTATATCATCGGGAATCTGTCAGTTGCTGTTTCTAGTAGTGCTAAAAGAGCACTATTCTTTTCTAAAAGTCCTCAAAGCCCCTGAGGACTCTCATTGGACCAAGAGCTTGAGTTGTGTGCTCTTCATTGAACTGATTGTTGTGACTAAAGGGGCTGTGGTTCTCTGATTAGCTGGGTTTAGGTCACATGTCCATCCAAACCGTGGAGTGAAGGGTTTAATGGTTTCCAAAGGAAATTTTTAGTGATGTTACCAAGAGATAAGGTCTATTCTGAACAGGAAAGCACAACAATTTTTGGTGTAGTTTGGGAGTAATAACATAAGCCAGGTGGAGAGGAAGGCAAAGACGGCAAAGACCGATCTGATTATAACCCATATGAAGAAGTGTGTGTGTGTGTGTGTGTGGGGGGGGGGGGGGGGCATTTTACTAATTCAGATGGTATAAAATTATTAGAACCTTTAAAAATTAGAAAAGTTTGGGTGAATCACTAAGCCAAGGAGATTCATTTTAATTCTGAAGCAGCAGTGTGATATGATAAAAGTAGTATTATAGAACGCTTAATCAAACAAAAGCCAAGGGATAAAATGTTATCAGGAAGACCAGATGAGGAGGTTGTTCGAATAATTCTGAAATGGTGTGATAAAGGTTTATGCTAGACAGTAATAGTGAAAGGAAGAGATTAAGGTAAATCCAGATGGTATTTTCTAAGGAAGAAAAAAACAGAGTTGAATATAGGGGATAACTAAAGGGAAGAATCAAAAGAGATGATAGCCCTAGCCAGTTCGGCTTAGTGGATAGATTATTGGCCTGCTGACTGAAGGGTCCCGGGTTTAATTCTGGTCAAGGGCACATACCCAGGTTGCTGGGCTCTACCCCAGTAGCGGGGCTTGCAGGAGGCAGCCAATCAATGATTCTCTCTCATCACTGATGTTTCTATCTCTCCCTCTCGCTTCCTTTCTGAATCAACAACAACAACAAAAGAGATGACAAAGGTTGTAGCCAAAATTACAAAGAAATATATAAGGAGAGTGGGTTTCTTCTTCCGCAATACCCCTACCCTACAAGCCTGCTCTTTTATCCTATGATTTCCATCACTAGGCTATATAAAGACTACTACAGGTTCTAAGTACTGAAGGATTATGGTACCTCACTTCCCTCACACATGTGATTCAAAGTAAGACTATTAACCTTTTGCACTCGGATGTCGAGATTAAAATTACTCTTTGAATGTATCAATAATTTGAAATATAAAAAAATCCAAATAAATAAGTTTGTATGAAAAGAAACTCCAGTTTTTTTATTCTACTGCCGCGCTTTGTGAAATCTGGGGTATTTAAAAAATTAAATCCCGAGTAGAATAAAGGAATCGAGAAAAAAAGCAATCGAGTGCAAAGGGTTAAATTGTGAAATAAGAAAAAAAAAATTGTGAAATAAGCATGAGAAGTCCAGCAATCATGATTTGTCACATGATGCTATTGTGATGCTTTGTTGATAATCACAAATATTAAGATTTTTACAATTTTTCTCATTAGAAATGTACTTGCTGATACCATAATTCACATTTAGTTTATGTAATCCAGCACTACTTATTAGAAATAAAGTCCGTATTTTTTTAACTCTTATTTTTTAACGTGTTTTTGAACTGTAGATGTTCTCTTAGTGGATAGAGCGTCAGCCTGCGGACTGAAGGGTCCCAGGTTCGATTCTGGTCAAGGGCACATGCCTAGGTTGTGGGCTTGATCCCCGGTAGGGGATGTGCAGGAGGCAGCCAATCAATGATTCTCATCATTGATGTTTCAACCTCTCCTTTTCCCTTCCTCTCTGAAATCAATAAAAATAAATAAATAAAAGTATATCCGGTGAAGCTATCTCTTGATTGAGGAGAGGACTGACATTAGCATGCACATGTATCTTACCTTTCCAGCTTCCTTTCTCTAGTCACTAGATCACAGGATGGATTCTTCTTCATTTTAGGAAACTGGCAAGATTCAATGATTTGGAGGATAGAATATTGAGAATGTAGGAATTTTCAAAGGAGTAAAGTCTAGAATGGAAAAAGAAAGCCATGTACTAGCTCACATTTCCAAAACTATGGACTACTGGATTAATGGAGCATGCAGTTAGAGTTATACTTGAATGTCTTGTCACTAACCTTACACTTCCACGAATTTTAGACTTTCTCTCTGTCTTTAAATAAGAACTAATATTTAATGAGCACATATCCTGTGCCAGATTACTATGCTAAATGTAAAGCTTTGCCTTGTGAGTTAAAAATTTAATCCCCACAGCAACTTTATAAAGTAAGTTTATTATTATCTCTATTTTATGGACAAGGTGACTAAGCCTCAAGATAGATTTTGCTCTGTGTGATGGACACCAAAGCTCTGGGTTTCATTATCTCATTATACTCTTTATCAAATAAATAGAGAAAATCAAATTTCTTTTAGCTGGGTGACAATGTTTCAACCCAAAAACCAGACTTTTTATTGCTAAAGAAGAAGGGGCAGATGAAAATTGGGAGGCATTCTCTGTCACATTCAGAAAATCAGCACAGTGTTCTAGTGTTGGAACAGAACACTTTTTTCAGCTGAGCACCAGATGAAGTAACTGGCTTGCATTTTTTAAAGAGTCAAACCACATCTACCATTGTGGAGTGCTCATACTATTGTGTATTTAGGGAGCTGATAGGAGATCTTGTAAATATACATCTGCCAGGCATATACTCATTTTCTCTCTTTCCCCCATCCCCTCCCCTTTCTCTCCCTCCTTCTCTCAGCCCTATCCTCCCATTCTATCTCCCTCTCCGTTAAGCTTATATAGTTGATTGGAATTTAATGCAATGGCATTTTCCCCCCTGATCTTTTCCATTCACCTTTAAAATTTTTAAAAAATATATTTGTATTGATTTCAGAGAGGAAGAGAGAGAAACATCAATGATGAGAGAGAATCATTGGTCGACTACCTCCTGCACGCCCCCTCTCCCCCTCTGGGGACTGAGCCCACAATCTGGGCATGTGCCCTGACTGGGCATTGAACCATGACCTCCTGGTATATAGGTTGATGCTCAATCACTGAACCACACCGGCCAGGCTCCATTCACCTTTTGACATAATTTTAGACTTCAGAAATCTTGCAAGAGTATTACAGAGAGTTTTCATAGTCTCTTCATTCAGCTTCTTCTAATGTTAACATCTTGCATAATCATAGTACAATGGTCAAAATTAAGAAGTTGGTAGAGTAGCATTAACTAAGCTACAGAATTTATATGCATTTCACAGGTTTTCCTACTAATGTTCTATCGTTCTAGAAGTCAATCTAAGATCTGGCATTCTATTTTGTCATCACCTCCCTTCGTTTTCTGTGTCTGCCTGGGATATCTCTTCAGTCTTTCTTTTTCTTTCATGATCTTGACACTTTGGAAAAGTACTGATCATTTTTTTTCATATGATGCTACTCAGCTGGGCTTGACTGGTATATTCTCATGATTAGAATACCACAGAAATGATGTGTCCTTATGTTAGAGGATATGCAATGTCAATGAAATGTTTTTAATCAAGGGAATGGCACGAAACAAGTTACACTTTGGAAAGATAACTCTGACAGCTAGTACTGGAGTAAAGGAAGGCTGTCAAAGCCACCAATTAAGAGGCTGTTGTAATAGCTAGGCAGAGGATGAAGGTAGTCTGAACAAAGGCTTTGGCTGCAGGAATGGAGAAGAAAGTCTGACTATGAGACTTCTGAAGTAGAATTAACAAGATTTGGCGGCTGTTTCCATGAGTGAGATGAGAAGAGAGAGGAACTGAGGATAATTATTAGGATATTAGAATATCAGGTAGATGGTTGGACTCCATTACCAATTGGTGGCTAAGGACATAGCAAATGGGTGATTTCTAACAAGTAGTGCAGATTCCTTAAGAAGATTTTAAAAAATGATTTGCTGGTGTGTAGCTGCTATAGGAAGCTGCTTGAGTGTTTTGGGGGTGGGTGGGGGAGGGGAGCTAAAAGAGAGGGAGAAAGAAATGCTTAGCCATTCATTTACTCTTGTTTTCAAGTTTCAAGTTTGGAAATTCAGTATCTTGAGTTTATATCAATGAGTAAGGATGAGGTAGAAGTGTCAACATCTCATCATTGTGTCATTTTGTCTGGGTAAAAGGGATTTTTCATATGTACTTGAAAAATATTTGTGTAATATTGCATCAATGAGTTAGTATGTCAGAACCAGGGGCGAGGGACAGCGGGCAACAGAATGTGATGGGATCCGTTGCACATTGTCCGATGGCCAGGAATAGTTCAAACAAACTGGCTGTGATTGACACTCCATACCGTGAAGCCAAGATGGAAATTGAAGAGTAAAGGGTGCAAATTAATCTTTCTTGCTCGCTTCTATATTAGAGGTCGAGGAAAGAAAAAGACCCTCCAGTTTCCCTAATGTTGGAGAAGCCTATCTAATCTTCCATTACCTAATAGCTGGTCCTATCACAGTGCATCATGGAGGGAAGAGGGAGTTTAGTTCACTTGAAGTTGTAGGGTTATAATTATATGTTAATATCAACATTCCATAATAAAACAAAGTTGTTTTAAACTAGGCTGCAGATTATAACCTTCTGTAGAGCTTTAAACAAACAAACAAATAAAAAGAATGCCCAAGACTCATCCCAGTTGATTCTGATGGAGCAGATGTATTATTTAGAATTTCTTTGTCTGGAAGTGGCAGAAATGCAACTCAAATCAGCCTCAGCCAACAATTTTGAGTGGGCTGTGTATTAGTTATCTACTGCTGCGTAACAAATTACCCAGTTACCCAAAACTGAGGAGATTAAAACAGTTTCCTCGTACAGTTTCTGTGAATCAGGATTTGGGGAGTGACTTCTATGGTGGCTCTGCCTCAGGGTCTCTCGTGAAGTTGAAACCAAGGTGTCAGCTGGGCTTCAGTCCTCTACAGGCTTGTCTGGGGTTGGAGGACCTACTCCTGAGGTGGCTCAGTTACATGGCTGGCAAGATGGTGCTGGCTGTTGGCAGGTGACCCTACTATTTTGCCACATGGATTTTTGCACAGGGCTGCTGGAGTCTTCTGACAACATGTTGGTTTTCTCCAGATTGGGCAATCAAAGACAGCAAGGCAGAAGCAGCTTGATATAACTTACTGCTGGAATTAAGGTGTCCTTGAATAGGAGGAGTGGCATGGTATTCATAGGTCAGATGATGTATTGTCCCAAAGCCTAAAGCCCATCCTTATACAGTTTTAGGTCCTAGAGCCATATGTGCCACCACACCCAGTCATTTGTTTTTAATGAGGTGAAAATGATTCAAATAAGTATCAAGGGAAGACTTAAAGGGGAAAGAAAACTAATTAAAAAAAACTCCGAAGGGTTATGTGTGACTCACCTCTATTCACGGTAATAGGCTTAGATCTGTCTTAATAACACTTTAACATTTGAGGAGTCTTATAGATAGAGTCTTATAGATGGTTTCGTAACATTTTATTTGATCTTAAGAACAATCTTAGGTTTCTAGGATGGAGTCAAAAGGGTTGGGACTGAAAGATGAAGCTAATAATAGTGAACACCTACCAGGTGCCAGGCATTTGACTGGGTGCTTTATATTTATTAACCCTTTTAACCAAATACCATGAGGTTGATGTTAATAATTTCAATTTTGAGAGAGGCTTGGCTTCCTTGGGCTCAGAGAAGTTAAAGGACATGCCCAGGGTCAAGCATCAGAGCTGGGAGAACCCAGGTTTTCCTACTCACAGTCCCACCTGCTTTCCACTTGGCTGTTTCACTTTTCAGCCTGTCCAGCCATTGCTGCTGCCTTCTCCATTTGCTATGTCCTTGATTCAGTCTTCATCTTCTGGCAGCATGGGACTTCCCAAAAGTCAGGGGACACTATAATTGCAGACCCTGACTTACTGTATCCTAAGAATGGTGTTTTGGTTTTATTTGTTTGTTTTGGTGAGCACTTCATTAGAAGCCTCATTACAAGCATAACAGAAAGAAAGGGGGGAGTGGAGGACAAAGAAAAGTATATTGGCTTGGTAAAGAGACCGAGTTTATAATCCATACTGA
This sequence comes from Cnephaeus nilssonii, assembly GCF_951640355.1. Lineage (NCBI taxonomy): Eukaryota > Metazoa > Chordata > Mammalia > Chiroptera > Vespertilionidae > Cnephaeus > Cnephaeus nilssonii. The sequence continues at coordinate 39,693,693 of NC_137085.1, read as the reverse complement.
AATAAATCCAAGTCTCTAGGATTGTTTGATTTTTATTAAAAATCTGTATCCAATGCAGACTGTTTGAGTGGCCTCAAATAACATCTTGGCACCTCATTTTCCTTTGTTGTCAAGTGGGGTAATACCTAAGATTGGCCTACCTTCCATGGATGTGGAAGTATCGGTGGCATGATAGATGGGAAGCACTTTGTGTTCCTGCATGTGTTTGGGTGGAACCAAAACCACCTGAATCCCTTTTTGTATCATCCAAAAGTTGGACCTCCTCTATTGCTGGATTAAAAAACAAACAAACTTGGTCTTCCGCTATTTCTGGATTTTAAAAGAAGCACAAACAATCCTTGCACACATGAGCTGTGCAATCTGATCACCCTTTCTACTTTAGACTTTCTTTGCTAAAATTAAACAGCACAACACTAAGGTTTCCTCTATAATCTTCATCTATGACACCAACTCCTGCATCTAAGAAGCGTTTTTCAGGCAAGCCAGAACTACAGGTATCCTATTAATAAAAGCCTATGTGGTTGTCATGCCCTAATTCTGTGATGACCTCATGCCGCAACAAGCGATCACCAGGAGGCTGAGTGTACAGTGGTTGCACGCGGGTTGGCGGGTGCTTGACACTGCGTGCGTGGCGCAGAGCGCGGGTCCCACGGCTCTGCACAGCAAGGCCTGGGGTCCCACAGCACTGTGCGGCAAGGCTGGGGGTCCCATGGCTCCATGAGGCGTAGAGACGGGACCCCTGGCTCCAGCCTACCTCTTTGGGGCAATCCATCGAGGAACCCCGGATGGATGGGCCAACGCTTTTGACTTCGGGGTGATTGATTGCGGGGCTCCCGCACTGTGAGAGGGCACAGGCCAGGCTGGGGGGACCATCCCCCCCCCCCAGTGCACAAATTTCATGCACCAGGCCTCTAGTTTTTCCATAACATCCAGAAGAAAGAGCTACTTTTAAATTTTTATTTTTAATCCTCACCTGAGGACACCCTTTCCATTAATTCTAGAAAGAGAGGGAGAGGGAGAGAGAGAGAAACACAATCGGTTGCCTCCCGCACCTGCCCCATCTAGGGATCAAACCCTAGACCCCTTGGTGCATGAGACAACACTCAACCAACTGAGCCACACAGGCCAGGGCAAGAGCTATCTTAATGTTGGTTTTCAAAAGGGCTTTCTCCATAAGTGGTATTTTATAAGCATATGGGTCATAGCCTGTGGTCCACACAGACCTCTTGCTCAGAGCCATGGCATTCTCTGAGAACGGGGCAAAGAGGGGCCTCATGCCGCCCTCCTTCACAAGCCACCCTCCTTCACAAACTGCCCAGTTGCTGGGGGAGATGGCGACTGTTTCTTCAGAGTAGGGCATGGCAGAGCCAAACACAGGGGAGGTGGGAGCAGAGGGAACATCAGGGAGCAGGATGAGCCCAGCCACAGTGAACACACCAGGTTCTTGCATGTATTTTTCTTTTTCTTTTTTTTTTTTTAAATATTTTTATTGATTTTTTTACAGAGAGGACGGGAGAGGGATAGAGAGCTAGAAACATCGATAAGAGAGAAACATCGATCAGCTGCCTCCTGCACACCCCCCACTGGGGATGTGCCCGCAACCAATGTATGTGCCCTTGACCGGAATCGAACCTGGGACCCTTCAGTCTGAAGGCCGACACTCTATCCACTGAGCCAAACCGGTTTCGGCAGGTTCTTGCATGTATTTTTCATAAAGCTAAATTACCTCCTACAAGAGGTAACTCAAAACTCAAGAAAATGATTATTTAATCACAAAATCCAATACAGATTTATATGCTTCCTACTGTGATTAGTATTATTAGCCTAGACCAGTGATGGCAAACCTATGACACGCGTGTCAGCACTGACACGCGTAGCCATTTCTGATGACACGCGGCCGCTGAGGCGGCTGCATGCTGAGGATGAAACATTTGCGAAATAATGTTTTTTCCTCAAAGTGACACACTACCCGAGTTATGCTGTTTTTTGGCGAAGTTTGACACACCAAGCTCAAAAGGTTGCCCATCACTGGAGAGTCTAGGCCCTAGACAGAGATCTGAAGGTCAGCATAGACCATTCCCTGATGCCTTTGTGCCTTATTTTACCACATCTTCCATTTGAAAAACATGAAGAGGGACAAAAAGTGAATACCAGAATAAACAAGTCCCAAAAGATTCTATCTTTTGCCTGGAGAGAGAGATGATAGCAACTCACTCACAAAGATAAGTTCAAGGAACATGTTAAATAGACATGGCGCTTTGAATTAAGTAGCTACAGATTCCATGTACTACTCTGTCAGCTGGCTGTTGTGTTGATATTATAATAAAGTGAGCATAGAATGTTCCAAAGTTAGAAGGCTACTCTGATTGGTTCTTGGATTTTGAACTATGCAAGCCCTTTTATAGTACATAAATTGGATGGCCAAGAGCTGTGGGGGTATAATTGCAAACTAAGTGCAGTGACCACAGCAAGCCAGGTCACGGAGATTTAGGACTTAGCTTCATGATATAGTATAGCATGGTGGTGAAGAGTTCACTATTTGGGTCATGAAGACAGGTTCCAAACCTTGTTCTAAGTGTTAGCAGTGGGACTTTGGGTCCTTATTTTACATCTCAAAGCCTCATATTTATCCAGTTGTTATAAGGATTAAAGTAGTGTATAGAAAGTATTGCCAAATATATTTTCCAAAACATTGAAAACATGACTTTCATACAAAGTATAAAGTGAACACGTGTTAAAGATTCACTTAACATGTTAATGAGGTAGTTGACAAGGTGGTGTGGCTGGTTCAAAGAAAATTGGAGAGAGCAATGCATTTATGGTGGCTGAAGGAAAAAGGTTTGAATTATCTCTAGGGGACAAATTTAATTTTCATCGCTATCAGCAGGTGGTTTCAAGTGGAGATAATTTTCCCCTCCAAGCATCATTTGGTAATGTCTGGAGACATTTGTGTGTGTGTCTGTGACTATATATTTAAAAAAATGTTTTTAATTGAATTTATTGGGGTGACATTGTTTAATAAAATGATATAGGTTTCAAGTGTACAATTCTATAATACATCATTTGTATTTGTATTGTGTGTTCACCACTCAAAGTCAAGTCTCCTTCTGTCACCATTTATCTCCACTTTTTCCTCTTCTACCTCCCCCACCCCCTTTCCCTCTGATACTGTTGTCTGTGTCTATGAGATTTTTTTTTTTTTTGCTTAATCTCTTCACCTATTTCACCCAGCCCCCGCCCCACACACCTTCTTCCCCTCTCATAGCTGTCAGTCTGTTCTCTGTATCTATGAATCTATTTCTATTTTGTTTGTTAGTTTATTTTGTTCATTAGAGTCTACATATAAATGAAATCATATGGTACTTGTCTTTCTCTGATTGGCTTATTTAACTTAGCATAATACTCTCCAGGTCCATCCATGTTGTTGCAAAAGGTAAGATTTCTTTCATTTTTTTACAGCTGAGTAGTATTCCATTGTATAACTGTACCTCAAATTTTTTATCCATTCATGTACCGATGGGCACTTGGGCTGCTTTAAAATCTTGGTTATTGTAAATAACACTGCAATGAACATAGGCGTGTGCATATATTCTTTAAAATTTGTGTTTTGGATTTCTTTGAATATATTCCCAGAAGCAGTTCATTTTTAATTTTTTGAGGACCCTCCATACTGTTTTCCACAGTGGCTGCACCAAGCTGCATTTCCATCAACAGTGCACTAGGATTCCCTTTTCTCTGGAGATATTTTTGCTGTCCTAACCTGGGAGAGGGGGCACTACTGACATCTAGTGTATAGAGACTAGAGATGATGCTAACCATTCTTCAATGCACAGGACAGTCCCCCACAGAAAAGAATTATCTAGAAATGCCAAGAGTGCTGAGGAAAAAAAAACACACCCCTAGCTATCAGTTTCCACAAGACAGCATCTACCCTTATGAGAATTAAAATATCCTAATCAAGAGAAAATAGCAAGTCAAACAAGTATATGCTAGAGAATTGGCTATTCCAATATAACCTTCAGAACAATGGATCATAGATCTTGTTAAAAAACAAAACACCATGTTTAAAATTTTTCCTGAAACCCTCACTCAAGAAAACAAGCTTCTCTTCTAGTCTGAGAAACTTTACTGTCAAATTGAGACTATCCAAAATAGCCTTAGGAAATCCATGTAATGTCTGCTGTAAAAACAGGTATGGTAACATAAAGATCATAGGATTGCAGGCTATAGCCCTTTTGATGGACAAAAATGTTTTTATTCTATGAGCATGGTATCCCAGAGATAAGAGATGGAAAACATTTTTTTTTTTAAAAAAAGGAACCACATAGTTGCCAAAATTCATCTTCTATAAATCATTTGAATAGTATAACCAATAGTTGTATCAATCTGAGTCCATCAGGGGAGAGAAACCACAAAGTACTGTGAACAAGAAAAGTTTAATTAAATAATTGTATACATTCTTACATAAAATAAATATAATTATTCTTTAAAAATTAATAATTGTATTATATAAATTAAGTAAACAGGTACATCATAGTTATATATAAATGAAATATATTTTAAATATATTTATTTATATAAATATATGTATTAAAATATAAAAAGACCTAAATAACTAAATAATTCTGATTATATATTTATGATGTAAATAGAATATACATAAGGTATTGGCTACTAAGAAATAATGAGAACTCTTAAGGAACAGCCACATCTCCTATGACTGAGGAAAGGATGAGCCAGTAATGAGAGCCAGACCTTGTTGGAGAGTCCCTGGCTGGGTAGCTCAGTTTGTTAGATCATCAATACACCAAGGTTTCGGGTTTGGTCCCCAGTCAGGGCACATACCTCAAGACTCAACCAACAACTGGGTGAATAAGTGGAACAACAAATCAATCTTCCTCCCTCCCTATTTCCTTCCTTCCCTCCCCTCCCCTCTCTCTCTCAAATCAGTTTTTTTTTAAAAAGGGAAGAAGGCTCTGCCCTGGCTCACTGAATGGCACAGAAGTAGCTGTGGTGCCACGTCAGCCAAACTTGCTGGAATCTGTCCTCTGGAATTTTGGGGAAATCCACTGTCTAGGGTGCTTTGGAAAAGCCACTTATTGGGAGGTGTCTCACCCGAAGAACTTTGCTACAGTTGCTGACTTACAGGAAAGCAAAGTCTTTTTCTTTTTCAATGTCTCTCCAGTGCCCTCTGTTGACAAACTAACATTGTTCCACCTGGCAAAAGAAAAATAGTTAAGGGTCCAGATTAATTTTTACAGGTGAGGCAAAATGAAGATTTTGGATCTAAGAGTGAATAAAATAAAAAATTGGCACAAGATTGATTTCGCAATGCCTTTGGGGCTAAAAACACTGGTAATTTCAAACTGGTAGTGTCCAAATAGCCAGGGTGGGGCTTCATGGGCCTGTGAGCTGCTATTTGTCCACTACTGTGCAGAGTGCAATAATTCTAAAAGTGTGGCCCTGGGTCAGTGATAATATATCACCTGGGAACTTGTTAGAAATGCAAATTCCAGGGCCCTGCCCCAAAGCCTATTGAATCAGAAACTGGGGTTGCGGGCCAGCAATCTGTCTTAATGAGCCCTCCAATTAATTCAGATACATGCTAAGGTTTGAGAACCACTGCTGTAACAATTCGTTCTAGGAACTTGTTGTGCAGGCTTGAAGGGAAGAGTCAATAGGGATATCTTTGCATGAGTTTTAGTCTCAATTTTTAATCTTGAATAAAACAACCCAGCTTCCCTAGGATCTGGAAGCTAGCGGGGAACATATTATTATATCTCTACTAGAAGCCCGGTGCACGAAATTCGTGCACAGCGGGGGGTTGTCCCTCAGCCCAGCCTGTACCCTCTCCCACCAGGATCGGGCCTAAACGGGCAGTCGGACATCCCTCTCACAATCCAGGACTGCTGGCTCCCAACTGCTTGCCTGCTTGCCTTCCTGATTGCCCCTAACCGCTTCTGCCTGCCAGCCTGATCACCCCCTAACCACTCCGCTGCCAGCCTGGTTGATGCTTAACTGCTCCCCTGCCAGCCTGTTTGCCCCCAACTTCCCTCCTCTGCCAGCCTGGTCACCTCTAACTGCCCTCTCCTGCAGGGTTGATCACCTCCAACTGCCCTCCTCTGCCAGCCTGGTCACCCCTAACTGCCCTCTCCTGCAGGGTTGATCACCTCCAACTGCCCTCCCTTGCAAGCCTGGTCCCTCTCAACTGCCCTCCCTTGCAAGCCTGGTCCCTCTCAACTGCCCTCCCTTGCAGGCCTGGTCCCTCACAACTGCCCTCCCTTGCAGGCCGGGTGCCTCCCAACTGCCCTCCCCTGCTGGCCATCTTGTGGTGGCCATCTTGTGTCCACATGGGGGCAGGATCTTTGACCACATGGAGGCAGCTATATTGTGTGTTGCAGTGATGATCAATCTGTATATTACTCTTTTATTAGATAAGATAGAGGCCTGGTGCATGGGTGGGGGCCAGCTGGTTTGCCCTGAAGGGTGTCCCGGATCAGGGTGGGGTTCCCTTGGGGCGTGGGGCGGCCTGAGCGAGGGGCCTGTGGTGGTTTGCAGGCCGGCCACGCCCCCTGGCAACCCAAGCAGAGGCCCAGGTATCTGGGATTTATTTTCCTTCTACAATTGAAACTTCGTAGCCTGGAGCGGAGCCAAGCCTGCTGCTCCCTCCGGGGTGGCAGCCATTTCTGTGGCAGTTAATTCACCTTCTACAATTGAAACTCTGTAGCCTTAAGCGGGTGGGCCCGGCCAGGGTGTGTGGAAAGCTTTGCTTCCCCTGTTGCCACCGGCAACCCTGGCCTGCTCTCTCAAGCTCCATTCTGCCGCCATTTGTTTGAATTTGTTTACCTTCTATAACTGAAACTTTGTAGCTTGAGTGGAGGCTTAGGCCTGCAAAGGCTATGGAAAGCTTGGCTTGCTCTGTTACCTGGGAAACCTTGCTCTGTGGCTGTAGCCATCTTGGTTTGGGTTAATTTGCATACTCGCCCTGATTGGCTGGTGGGCATGACTTGGCTGGTGGGCGTGGCTTATGTAGCGGAGTGATGGTTAATTTGCATATTACCATTTTATTAGAGAGGATTTTTGCTATATTGATGACATCTTTGTGGACCCTGTGGGTGTGACTGCATTGGGATATACTCACTTTGGTAAAATTTTTTTTGTATGTTTTGATTGATTTTTAGAGAGAGAGGAAGGGAGAGAGGGATAGAAACATCAATGAGAGAGAAACATCACCAATAAGCTGCCTCCTGCATGCCCCCTACTGGGTCCCATTCAGAATAGTTGCACAATCACGGTTCTAGAGGAACTGACAGACTGTTTGTGAGCTATGCTCGATCTATGCACTCCTTGGAGTGAGAATAACTCATTAAGATAAATTCCTGGCCATTGTCATGGATAACTATTTATTGTTCCACATATTGGGGAAATCATGTGTGCTAGAACAAACAAAACAACAGCTGTCACTGTACTAAAGTACATGTTATATCTCAGTTAAGGTTCTTGAATAAGGTTCTTGGTTAATGTTCTTAATTCACCCAGGAAAAATACAGTGCATTCTATTTGTATGCTGTTACTTGCAGACTTTGGGAATAAATATAATAGAAATTAATGGAGAATTTCAATTCTCATTTTGCTAAGTCTTCATACTGGCAACAGTATTCTAACTAAGGCTGTTGAGATTATAGGGATTCTGGAGCCAGAAATTCTGGTTTTCCGTCAAGAACTAAATAGAGTCCGAGTCTCATTCTTTTAATCTTTACATTAAATTTAAGCCTATCCTAA